>NC_073745.1:288064178-289462198 GCF_029784135.1 Toxorhynchites rutilus septentrionalis
ACCTGACCTTGTATCTTCTCCGTTTTATCGAACTCCTTCACGTAATATTCCAGCAACCCCAAGGAATCGACGATGTTGTCCTTGGTACGCTCCAGCTCACTTATTGCATTCCCACTTTCTTCCGCTTCGGTGGCTACGGCCAACTTTTTTTTCGCACTATTTCTCTCCGCCATTTTCCTTTCTTTCGGTAGTGTCACTCCCGGTTCGCGCACTAATTCAACCTCCAAGAATCACTTCTCCACAATCGAAATTTTTCGATTTATTTTTGTGAAAACTTTTGCCAGAAATATTTTCTTCACTTTAATCGTCTATCGGGCACACCGTCTTCGCTGTAGATCGACCAAAACAAACAGCGAACAAAACAGCCGACGCTGTGAATGATTCTGTCGCTTGTACTCACTGTGGCGATATATTTTTTCTCGATGGCGGATTCTTGGAGGGAACACTTTCACGATGGCGAATTATCACTCGGGGACACTACCGACGGTGATTTTCTACGCACTTTGTCACCACTTAATCGATATAAAATCGATTTTCTAATCGATCCGTTTGTTTATACGCACAATGTTTACACTTTGCGGTACACAGATCCGGTTCGAAGGACCAAATTATGTTCAAGCACTGATTGCCGCAGTACACCTTATCGATTGCGGCACCTTCTTATCTTATCTTCACTAACTTTTCGGAAACGTAAAACGACTCCACAGAAATTCCAAATCACTTTACTTTCGCGAATTAAACTCATCAAACAATTCCGTTCGCTGTTAGCAATCCAATCTTGTCTATTTCGTCTCTATTTGTATATTGATTTTGTTTTCTCTTGTGTTCATATTTACAATTCGTTGTTTTGTTGTGTCTGGTGGTTTTGTGTGTAGTAAACAATGCGTGTTTGTTGTCAGTTCTTGGATTCGCACAGTGTGTGCGGCGTGTAAAAACTGGTAAGTAATTCATTTCAAGTGTGTCTTATATTCTAGGTGTATGGTGAGTGTATCGTGTAGTGAGTATTTACATTTTTGTATAAATTTCATTTCAGGGTTCTGGTAAGTATTGAACACTTATCATCATAATCCTTCGAGTAATGGGCAAGCGGAAGGGCTAGTGAGAACGACAAAATAAGTTTTTAAAAAGTTTCGATTGGAACCCGAAATGGATTATTTGGATTTGGAAGACTTAATGAACTTATGTTCAATAAACTATAGACATAATATAGTGACAATTAATGGTCAATTTCTCCTAGAAAAGTGTTTATTTATAAACCTTGAACAATTATTGACTTGATAAATCAAAATCAAAATATTATAAATATAAATTATTTGGACCACAAACCCAATATGATAATGGTATGGTTCTTTTTCAGAATTGATTGATAAAAAGTAGAATGATAACTTGATTGGTCTGATGGATCAATGGTGATACAGTGTGCTATTCTCTTAAAAGAAAATTTGAAAAATATCATTCAGGTGTTGCTTGAAAGCGTGGCAATCATGGCCCACCGCAATCAAATTAGGCTTTTTCATGAGCAGCACTTTCCATGAGAAGCTCGAATCGGCTTAAAGGACAAAATCTTAGGGCAAATTCCTGAAGGTAGATCACCTTGGCAATGGTCAAATATTCGAGAAAAAGAAAAGTTCATACGGCGGAACTGCCGGGAATTTGTTTACAGCGCTCGATATGTATGAGACGCCTTATTGAACATCAATACTTTGGACATGGGAATTCATCTCGGAGAATTTGCCGAGGAAAAATCAACGGCGTTCCATAACGCATAATAAATTCCATAAGTTTTTTTTGTCAGTTTCCAATAATTCATTTAAATGAATTTTGAATTGCATAAATTGTTCAGTTTTTTTTTCATTTGAATTATTGTAAACTTTCAAAAGGGGAACGATCGTTATGTCCAGCCCTACATAAATTGAGAAATACGTGTATCGTATAAAGCTTGATAAAACATTAACGCAGGTGAGGCATGTGTAAGAAACCTGCCATACTGATAGAAATAAATCTGTCTCTTTTATCACTACAACTCCGAAGATATTATATATTTAAGGGGATGTTTTGGGTTATAATAGTTCACAGCAAAACTGAGCAAGTTGGTTGAACAGTTTATTGCGAATGTTAGTCTTCCGAGAAAGTTCATTGATTTTCTAACAACTTCATTGAACACCATATTATATAAATATATATAAAAGACAGCTTAATTTCGAGTTATGATTCTGGAAAAAGGGACAATGATTTTGGATGTGCCATTTGAAAGAATTAAATGAATTTAGATTGGTTTAATGAGGTTCAAAATGATAATTTTGTGTAACAATACCCTTATGTATAAAGATTTTTAAAAATTGGAGACGGCCGGGTTAAATCGGGAAATTTTTTGGTTAATTTGACATGGAATTGTTTTATGTTATTCTAGCGCATTATATAAAATTGTATTTTGAATGAAAAAGCACTGAAACATCCTATATAAATACAGTTACCCCTGTATCTGGCCTATCAGTATGGTCCTTTAAATCTCAAGCCTCGTTGACTGCGGAAGTTTAACGCGATTTAACTAAACGAAAAGTTGATATCTGATTCACCCAGTTTTTTTCATCAGATAGTCGAGCATCTCGGCTAGTTTCATAAATTACACCCACTGTATTCCGCAACACGTCAACGTCCCAAAATAGTCCAGAACCAATCACCGGTCTCTTCCTATTTATTTTTTCCCCCTGTCGAGAACCGTCATCATCAAAACTAGAACTGTGTCAGAATCGATCGTTCGGATTCGTTCCGCTCGCGGGCTCTATCGTTTGGTGCTGAAATGAGACCAGCCCCCGGCAAGTGGTCGAAAGGGGATATTGTGGCACAATTCAATTATGCGATTTTGTCAGCTGAAATCGATTTGTCCTGCGGCTTGCTGCTGATGACGAGAATGATGATGATGAACGAACGAACGAACGAATGAATCGAACGAGTATTTCAGAAAATTTCCGTATTTCGTCGTCCTGCCACAACAGTGAGTCCATTGGCGTGGTTTTGGGCCCCGGGGACCCGTTCGGCTGACGCTTTCGATTACAATTGCGAACGAGAGCCGCCCCGATTGCGGGCTAGTGTGGATTGAGGTCCGTTTTCCGGGCCTGCGATGTAATAGGACACTTTTGGATTACTTCATTATTTGGTGGTTTCATCTCCATTGCCGCAAAATAATGAGGCCGATCAGATGAATTGATTTTGCATTGCGATTGTGTGCCACTGTGGTTGGATGTGGCGTTATGCGTTGGGTATAGAGGGATCACATTCTCGTAATAACTTTAAGTTCATTAAATTTGTTCCCATTGAAAGGCATATCTGTGGTGGTTTTTGTTTTCTACCTTTTTCATATTAAAGTCTATTCTGTTCAGAATTTGACCGCACAAAATTCCCAATTTCTCCAAGAGGAAATTAAGTAACTGAGTAAAGTAAACCTATTTTTTTATTAAAATTGAGGGAAAAATACAAGAAAAATATTGTTTTCATTTTCTACATAACTTTCAAACTATTCGCAGAACACCTTCCATCATTTTGTGCATAGTGACATTACAACCGTATCTGCCATATTCCCTCATCACCTTTTCATATCAGATGGTGTTTTGATGGTTTTGTCATACTTCCTCAATTTTTGCTTGACAATTTCCCAATATTTTCCGATGGTACAAAAAACTTGACAATTTGGTAGGTTCATACCATTTTGAATAAAATTAATATTATTCTGCTTATAGTGTATGTACGGGTAAGACTGACAGGAGGGTAAAAATGGACATACGATTGATTTGTATAGTCATATTTTGAATTTAATATTTGTGTTAATGTCATAGGGAATAGAAATATTTTAATCGCCCTATGACAATGAATTCGGATGTATCTTTTGCGCCTTCGATATTATTCATTTTAAGTGGCTCAATATCAAATTTATATTCCGTTATATAAATTACCATTAATGGGGGCACCTGTCTGGAGGGTCAAAAAATAATGAATTTTCGTGGATTTTTCTCGGATGTTAGGAAAAAAGTGAAGTGTTCGGGTATTTTGGTTATTGTTTAAGGGATATTTCAAGATGTACATTCCATTTTTTGAGTGCACGAATAATGATTATGACAGCTGGATGCGTAGATGCTGTCTGTAAATCGGTACCTTGCTGATGGTATCGGTTCTGAAGCAACGGGGTCTTCTTCTTCTTGAATGGCGTTAACGTTCTCTGTGGAACTTTTGCCGTCTCAACATATGCATTAACTAGCGTCATTCATTAATACTTAGTTTAGTTTTCTTAAGCCAAATAACACGCCTTGAATGTATTCCGAGGGGCAAGCTCTAGAATACGCGTGACCACAGTACAAGTCGAAGGAAATTTCTTTGGCGAAAAATCCCCCGACCAGAACGGGAATCGAACCCGTTCGGGTGTTCCGCTCGACCACGGGTGCAACTGGGTGCGGTAGAACAAATTCCAATGAATATTTAGAAACTTTAGGACTATACCTAAAGCGTTACATCGGGGTTTTCAAAAATTCGAAAAATTGTCAAAATTTCGGTCATTTTTGTTAAAAAAAAAAAAAAATTAAAATTAAAAAAACAGCTATGTAACGCCTAAGATAGTTCATTTTTACATGCTGATAAACAATTTCAGCCAAATCGGTCGAATAGATCCTGAGATATCGATACCACTAGTTGAAATAACATGGTATCGAGAAAAACGCGTTTCAAAATTCGTCCAGCAATACTATATCCCTTGAGATGACTTCATACTTTTGGCTGTAATTTTAAGTAACGTAAGTAACGAAATCAAATATCGAAAAATAATTAAATAATTTGTGAGTGGAAAATTTAACTGATTGAAATAATTGTACTTGTAGAGTGAAACGGACAGTGAAATGTTGTGATGGATATGATGAATGACGGAATGTCATAGAAAAAAGTATTCAACTCTTTCTCTCTCTATATGGTTATTCTATTCCAGTTGCTGGATAGAAAAAGACGAGTGGGTAATGTCGGAGACATAACCGGAGAGACGTAGGACTACACCAAGGGATGTCCATTATTCAAATATGGTGGAGCACAGATCCCAGAATGACCAACTTTTCATGTGCAAAATTACAGCAAAAAATCAAAGGATAAAATAAAATCTCAGCACTCAACAAACACTCAAACGTTTAGGTTCAAATACGAAAAAATCAAAATTTGTCGTGCAAATGTCGTGCGGTGCAAATGCTGTAGGGGTTATTGTTCAGCCGGCAACGAACACACAGTTGATGGCAAGCATATCGTAATGGGAATTTACCGTCTGGTATCGCGATATAATTAGGCTTTGCACTCCTCATGAATAACTGTGATCTACTAGTCAAGTCCGTCATTTGATACCCATATTGATAGGGTTTAGAGAAAATATGTAATAGGCCATTTTGTGATGGCGACCATTTTGGATTTGCATTTTTCATAAATAAATGTGTTCTACTAGTCAATCCCTTTCATTTGATACGCATATTGATGGGGCTTTGAGATAATATGTAATCCGGCATTTTGTAGCGGTCGCCATCTTGGATTTTCAAGATCATGAAATACTCAGTTTTATAATGACTGCAGAGATAAAGGTGTGTTCCAAATTTTAGATCAACCGGTCAACAGGAAAGGGGTTAAATTTCTATTAATGTGGTACAGCGCCATAGACAAACATGTTACATTCAAACATACAAATATGTCACAGCTAAATTAAACCGTTTAAAAACTCCGGCATTCTATCAAATCGAGTGCTGTTAGTCCCCCATTCACCCGGCGCGACGCTTCCACCGCTTTTAACACACTTCGAAAGGCTCTCCTGCTCCACATCCCATTGAAAATCCTGTCTCTCACTCTTGCGGTATCGCACCGCATACATCCCCGGCAAATGCAGCGATATCTCTTATGCTCAAAATCAACCTCAAGATATCGTCTTTCCTACTTGACGTCCGATGATAGAATGTGGCCAAGCCCCACCATCGCTTTCTTTATATAGCCATATAGTTAACGTTGTAGCGACCGCCTATATTTATCTATAATCTTTTTTTTGTCTCCCTCCTTCACCTTGTCCATACGTTTCACCCGTACCCGTGATTGTTTGTAATGAATAGCTGTTTGCTGCGGGAGCGCAGACAAAATGTATGGGAAAGTAGGGAATTCTTTCTTCCAATTTTGCATCAATTTGAAAGTTATATGAGCTGAAAAACCGTAATGTGTAGCATATAAACAAATGCTGAGGATGTTTCCTATCAATGTGAGTATTCGGAACCAAAATCCATTCATTAATTAAGGAGGTATTAGCGTTCAAAAACTGAACACTTTTTCACACCGAAATATTGAAATGGGCCCCTATATTGAAAGGTTAGACGTAGTCCTACGTCAAAACGATGAGAGAGAGAGAGTAAAATAATTCATCTTGCGACCGGTAAATTACTACGCATCATCTATTTATATATTAGGCTGTCAAAAACGTCCTGCGGTATTTTTTTTTGAATTTTCATTTGTTCATAAAATTAGTTACAATCATCTGTTTTAAGTCAAATATGCGCCGTTTTGTTTGATGACTTGTTCCCAACGAGATGCCAACTTCATAATACCCCTGTTAGAGAAGCTCGCTTCCTTATTGGCAATGAACTCGGATAGCCAATTTTCACAGGCCTCTTTTGTGGCTAACTTCTGACTACCTAGCTCGTTCGCCAATGGACAAAAACAGGTGGTAGTCACTTGGTGCAAGGTCCGGACTATACGGCGGATGCAAAAGAACCTCCCATCCGAGCTCCCGGAGCTTCTGGCGCGTCACCAAAGAAGTGTGTGGCCTGGCGTTGTCCTGATGGAAGACAATGCGGCCTCTGTTTATCAAAGATGTCCTCTTCTTCATGAGTGCTACCTTCAAGCGGTCCAGTTGTTGGCAGTACAGATCCGAATTGAACGTTTGGCCATAGGGAAACAGCTCATAATAGAATATTCATTGACAATCCCACCAAACACACAGCAGAACCTTCCTGGCCGTTAATGAAGGCTTGGCCACCGTCTGAACCGCTTCAGCGGGCTTCGACCATGACCGTTTGCGCTTCACGTTGTCCATCCGCTTCAGAAACGGGTCGATTTTGTTGCGATTCAGCAGCGATTCACATGCGTCGATACGGTCAAAGATGTTTTTTTGCGTCAACGTGTGTGGCACCCATACATCGAGCTTCGTTGTGAATCCAAGCTTCTTCAAATGGTTAATAACGGTTTGATGACTTATCCCCAGCTCTTGGCTCATGCTACGGCTGCTACTATGCCGGTCTTTCTCGGCTAATTCAGCGATTTTGTCGCAATCTTCGACGACAGGCCTTCCGGAGCGTGGCGCATCTTCGACGACCTCTACACCAGAACGAAAACGTTGAAACCATCGTTGTGCGGTGGAAATGGAAACTGTATCGGGTCCATAAACTGCACAAATTTTATTGGCAGCTTGAGATGCATTTTTGCCTTTGTCATAGTATTACTGTAAAATATGTCGGACTTTCTCTTTATTTTGCTCCATATTTGCGACACTATAACTCACGAACGACTTAACCAAACAAAACACTGTCAAGGACTATATTATATAACGACACCTCGCGGAAATACCGCAGGATTTTTTTGACTTTTTTTTAATATATAAATGGATTTCTGTCTGTCTGTCTGAATCTTATGGACTCAGAAACTACTGAACCGATCGACATGAAAAGTGGTATGTAGGGGTTTTTGGGGCCTGGGAATGTTTTCATGATAGTTTGAGACCCCTGGCTGCGATACAAATGAAACACAAATTTCTAAGTTACTCGAGAATTAATCAAGCAAATACAACCAAATTAGGGATCTGTAAGTTTTAGTGTGCAATAAATGGTTCTATGGTGGTTAGATATTCCTCTCCCTCTCTTAAAGTTGCTGCCATACAAATGAAACACAAATTTCTGCATTACTAGAGAATTAATCAAGCAAATGAAACCAAATGAGGCATATGGAGGTTTTAGGGTGCAATAAATGTTTTCACGGTGGTAAGACACAGTTTTGGTAGAAGTACTAGGAATTTTTCAGTAAAATGTAAATTCAACGGGGTCGATTAGAAGATCAATCAATGAACAGTTCTGCGACTGGACCCATGAACTTACTCATAGTAGGAAAACGTGAATGTTCGAAAGTATTGATAACAAAAAAACAAATGTTGGGCGGGACGAAGTTTTCCGGGTCAGCTAGTATATGTATATAAAAATGGATTTCTGTCTGTCTGGCTGTCTGTCTGAATCTTATGGACTCGGAAACTACTGAACCGATCGACATGAAATTTGGTATGTAGGGGTTTTTGGGGCCTGGGAATGTTTTCATGATAGTTTGAGACCCCTGGCTGCGATACAAATGAAACACAAATTTCTAAGTTACTCGAGAATTAATCAAGCAAATACAACCAAATTAGGGATCTGTAAGTTTTAGGATGCAATAAATGGTTCTATGGTGGTTAGATATTCCTCCCCCTCTCTTAGGGTTGCTGCCATACAAATGAAACACAAATTTCTGCATTACTAGTGAGTTAATCAAGCAAATGAAACCAAATGAGGCATATGGAGGTTTTAGGGCGCAATAAATGTTTTCACGGTGGTAAGACACAGTTTTGGAATTTTTACTAGGAATTTTTCAGTAAAATGTAAATTAAACGGGGTCGATTAGAAGATCAATCAATGAACAGTTCTGCGATTGGACTCATGAACTTGCGCTTATTAAGTAAACGTGAATGTTTGAAAGTATTGATAACAAAAACCAAATTTTGGGCGGGACGAAGTTTGCCGGGTCAGCTAGTCAAAAATAAAATACTCCAGATAATCGAGTCCGACCTGTATTACAGAGATGAACTCGAGTACAGGAGGGTTTATGGAAATGTGTATAATTTCCTATAATACACTCATTATGCATTAATATAGCATATGAGGACACATAAGATCGCAATTTTGTAGGAGTTGCTAAATCGATTTATGAAAAAAAGCACAAAAAAGTTTCGGACTATGTATTCAGTTTAGAACAAAAAAATATTTTAAACAAATTGGAATGGAATAGGATTCATGGGGAACTCGTTCATCCCGATCGTTTTCAGTTTTTCAAATATCGATAAAAAATCAACATCAATTGTTGGTTAGACGGTTCGCCCGAAAGATGGATTTGAACCCCCTACCTGGCGTCGAAGTAATATTCCTTGCAACAGAAATTGAAAAAAAATCCGTTACGCATGAAAAGACATTTTCCGATACGCCCTTTACCCCCGGCAGCCAAAGTTCTTCCCCAAAATAATGAAGGGAGTCGCGTCTCCGCGTTTCGTGGCGTCGCAGTCTCTCCACATACCAACACTTCAATCCGTGCGGGGGTTTGGGAAAGGAGGTCTGCTTGACAGCATGTGTCATCTTCGTTTGCTTTCATTACTCTTTGATTGAGTTTTTTAAGCCACCGCCGTTTGTCGTTTATTGCCTGCGTCTGTGTGTTTGTGTGTGTGTATTTTTTTTAACGTCTCCCACAGCACGCGTTGTTGAGTTTTGGTTACACTTACCCATCTTCGAGCACCTGACGGCATTCATCGCGTCGCGACGGGCATGTTCTGCCATGCAATCCCTGCGTTCCTCGGGTTGGAGTCTGTGTCACATCTTGGAGTGGGTGTTATTTGAATGAGGGGGTTCGCTGCTGACTGACGGCGAAAAAAAACATGGAAGAGTGGTGGAAGACAGCTCTTGAAAACACACAGCACTGCTTATAGTGCTTCGGTACATAGACAATTTTGCTGTTCGGCAAGTGGAGGAAACGAATATTGATGTTATTATGCTTTTAGCGTCAATCAACGGTGTTGATATTTTGTGCTGATTTTTTCATCCACTCCGAGCGGTTTTGACGGTGTGACTCAAAGTGAATTAAAGAGGTAGAATAATTAAAAAGGATTGCAATGATTTTATTGTGTTTGGATTTTAATCAGCATTGTCACTAAGAATTGAGCTATATCTTCGCATATATTTTTACTATCGCCCAGATAAATCGTCGCATTCGAACGCCGCATCGGGATGCAGTGGAAAATTCAGAATGGTAAATAGCGTAACACCATCACTGCTGTTCTGTTCCCGGCGTCGCTTAGTTGTACCGAGCGGTCGGGCAAATGACGTGCGGAGTTTTTGTTAACGCTGAGGTATTGATTTTTGATTAAAGGTACGAGAGGTGACAACGTAATGGATCGCTATTTCACGGTGTTAGCTCGCAGTGTACGTTTCCTTCTTCCGAAACTCTGCCTTCGGTGTGTTGTTTTTGAATTTCTCGATGCTGTAAAGATGTGATGAGCCAGTTTCCAACATGTTAGTTCGCAGGGAAAATTAAAAACTACACTACATCCCTAGTTGATTTGATTTTCAGAAAAGGGAAATAGATTACCCTATTCAAAAAAATTAAACGGAAACGTAAAATTACATCTCGTAACGGTCTATCAAATGCGTGCGGTATACCTAAAACAGCAAAGTTACCATCGCGCTTCATAAATTTAAGTGAGGAATTTGAGAATCCTCATTAGGATAACCAAATCTCATTAAACTGATGTGCCGGGCAATGAAGAGGAGGAAAAAAACCTGCCTTGTGTGGACGGAATTATGATTTTTTCTTCCACTCCAATGAAACAATCTACGGATCCAGCGAGAGCTACTTGAGGAGCACCATCAAAAACATCTTTCGCGGCAAAGTTAATATTTTTTCGCTCCCACCACCCTTTTTGCGGGGAAGCAAAAGAGCTGTTTCGAGCAAAAGGAGAAAGTTTCCTGGGATTTAATTTTCTCGCCTTTGAATGCTCTATAAATTTCTATTATTTCTAACGTACTCTCGAGTAAAAAAGAAGCCGAAAAATGTGTGGCAAAAAAAGTAAGGGAAAAGTGAATCTAGAGGGTGAACTTATGCTACGGTAATTCGGTGGAATCTTTTTCTGTGAAATTTGCAGAATCTTTTTTCTTTCCTATTTGAAGAATATGAAAGCCTTCTGGATTGAGCGATAAAATGTGTAGTAATGAGAATAGAAAGAGTTGCAATGCGTGAAAAATATCATTAACGAGACGTGAGTTCCATACACAAATGGTTCTCAGAGTAGCTGTGTAATGGAATTTAACCTGAATAAAGACATATAAGTGATTCTGGAGAGAAACATTCGCGACAATCAATGAGGGGCTCAGAATGCAAGGGGTGTAAGTGACTTGATCGATTTCTCTTCATAAACTTTTTATTTAGTTAATAACTCAACTGCAAAAACGTTCCAATTTAAGTTTGCTATACAATCCGATAGATGAGGTTCTGACCTATCTTCCACATTGTCAAATACAGCTGGGAATGTATTTGCAAGTTATGACCAAAAGAGAGAGTCTTCTTCTTGTATGGCGTTAACGTTCCCTGTGGAACTTTTGCCGTCTCAACATATGCATTAACTAGCGTCATTCATTAATACTTAGTTGAGATTTCTTAAGCCAAATAACACGCCTTGAATGTATTCCGAGGGGCAAGCTCTAGAATACGCGTGACCACAGTGTAAGTCTGAGGAAATTTCTTTGACGAAAAATCCTCCGGCCAGAACGGGAATCGAACCCGCACACCCGGCATGATAATGTGAGACGCTAACCCCTCGGCCACGGGTGCACCCTAAAAGAGAGAGAGTCGATGTAGAGAAATCGATCAAATCACTTACACCCCTTCCATTCTAAGCCCCTCAAATATATTCAGTTGTGTTCAAAATAATAGCAGTGGTGATTCATAAATTGAAATATGTTAATAAATTGAAATTAGCTTCTTGATTCCAGTTTTCTTCATAGTGAATTTTTGAAGAGTGTTCCAGCATAACAGAAGTATGGTATTTGTTTCAAGTTTTATTTTATTATTTATCAAATCTATCAGTTTCTTGGCAGCGAGAAACAGGTATCACAACCCAAGAATCACGAACTGCAGACCACAATTGATCCACATTTTTCGGTTTAGCTTCAGAAACAGCGCATTTGATATCTCCCCACAGGTTCTCAATCGGGTTCAAGTCCGGAGAATGCGCTGGCCACTCCATGAGCTCAATTTTTCTCTCCTTAAAGCATGTATTAGCGCGTTGGCTCGTGTGTTTCGGATCGTTGTCCTGTTGCATGGCCCATTTTAGTGGCATCTCCTCCACAGCATAGGCAACATAATCTTACTAAGTATTTTGATGTAACCATATTGATCCATGATGCCTGGTATGCGGTAAATCGGTCCAACGCCGTTGTAGGAAAAACATCCCTATACCATAATTTCTGCTCCACCGTGCTTTATTGTCTTAATCGTGTACTGCGGTTGATACTCTGTGTTGGGTGGACGTCTCACATACTAACGACGGCCTTTCGATCCAAAGAGAACTATTTTGGACTCATCCGTCCACAAAATAAAGGGTGTGTCACATCAAATTGCATCACGGAAAAAACGCTGTAGAAATTCGCCCAGTAGACCGATCCTTTTGAAAATTTTAGACAGTAAAATAAAAACTATTAAACAACTTTTGGCATTTTGACGTAGGACTACGTCTAACCGGAAGATATAGGGGGTGAAATGGAAATCTAGGCACTGAACAAGTAGGAAAAAATGCAAGATTTGGAACGCTTATAACTCGAGTATTTCTCAATAGATCGCAAAGGTTTTTGCATCAATTGATAGGAAATATATCTACGCATCTATCATAACGAATAACATTTCATTTTTCTTGAGATAAATAATTGAATAATTGTGAAAAATCAAGCATTGTCAAAATGCACTATGTGCCCATTTTTGATTGGTCCATTTTGTGCTCCTCAAATCGTACCGACCAAAACGGGCAACCAGAGCAGCAGCGGAATAGAATGCAGCACGATTGGGAAGGAAAAAGAAAAAAATGAACGAAACATTGGTCGCAGTCTCACACATGCGTAACTCTCGAGCCAGCCAGTCAGCTTAAAAATCCCCGCTCCGCTGCCGTAACGATCATTCTCATTCAAACCGTACACCACATCGGTTCGCATCACACACATCAACAAACCAACCCAAGCAGCCATGTCTGGACATGGTAAAGGAGGAAAAGTGAAGGGAAAGGCAAAATCCCGCTCGAACCGTGTTGATCTGGAGTTCGGAACAGAACACATTCGGTTCGGTGGACATCAAGACAACAGGCAGTTGCAGCGAGTGGCGAATGGCAAACGCAATCGCAAAACGGCATCAGTTAGCAGAAGAAAATAGTTTGTTCTTTATACAAACTGCTTTGGTGGCAAATCCAGAACAAGGCGGCATCGAGGGCGTTCGAAAAAAGAGTTTAGGAAATACAGTTCAATGCTTTCTAAAACATTACCCAAAATAATAATAAAACACAAATTGATTTTTTCATAATTTGTTTGCCAGGATCTGATGAGTATGTGAATTTGACAGTTGTTCTGAGCTTATTGATAGTTGGGGACTTTCCTGATTATTCAATTTTCACCAATTCTTTAATTGTTTCCAGATTGAAAGTACAGCAATTTACAATTAGTTCGACATTAAGCTAATTGGACGGACATGTAATGCGACTTATTTAGTTGGAAATTTTTGTAAACATAGAGATCCAAATTATGACCCCACATTGAAAGTCGACACTGTACCACGGTCACGCAAATGTTCAATTACAGGTTAAAATCGCCTCCAATGCGATACTGAGTGGCGCTTCGGCACGTCGCATTGAATGTAATTTACCGTACAACATGTGACAAAGCTGGATGGGAAGAAATTTTCCAACTGTGAAAGCTGTGGCGAGTGGCAACAAATCTCTAAACAGGAAGGTTTAGCCGAACAAGATGAGGATATCGAGTGATAACAAAACAATAAACTCTTTAGATTGAAGATAATTTTGTGATCCCTTTTTAGCCTGCATGTGAATCCAACGAGCGAACAAATCGTAATGAATGTATTTTTTTGCCATCGCTCCCTTTTAACGCTCATTCGTTCGCCTCGTTGGACTCGTCCCTCTGGCTAAGTCTACCGATTTGTCTCTATCCTGTGAGTGTGTACCGCTAGAGTATAAAACACGCGGACCCCAAAACATATCTTATTTTCTTTCAAACCGTAAACCCGTGTGGTTGTACGGCATTGGCATCGTGGACGTAACAAAGGAGGACAAGTTAAGGGAAAGGCAAAGTCTCACTCGAACCGTGGCATTCACTGATTGCTCCGCAAGGGTAACTAGGCCGAACGGATTGGTGCCGGAGCACCAGTATACCTAACAGCGATTATAGAGTTTCGGCCGTCAGAGTGCTCGAGTTGGCTTGCAAAGCTGCTCACGACAATCAGAAAACCCGCATCAAGAACAGAGCAGCTTCGGTTCGGCGCTCATCAAGGCAACAATTAGTTTCAGTGAGTGGCAAAGTGTTTCTCCGGCACGTCGCATTAAATGTAATTTACTGAACAACATGTCACAAGCTGGATGGGAAGAAATTTTCCAACTGTGAAAGCTGTGGCGAGTGGCAAACGCAATAGCTAAACAGGAAGGTTTAACCGAACAAGATGGGAATATCGAGTGATAACAAAAACACAACACCAAAGGTTCTTTTCAGAACCATCAACATATTCATAAAGAGTGAACAGTAAACTAATCCATTTTTCAGGTAGATAGGTAGGTATTCACGTAGGAGAAGAAAATAAAACAATATATTTAAAATATATATTTAACAAAAGCTGTCCCCTGTGTATAGTCCTACGTCACTCCGGTTATGTCCCCGACATTACCCACCCGTCTTTTCTTTTTATTCATACTTCGAGCCCAAGCCCGTATGCTCGCACCTTCCTCTTTACCCCGTCCATAAGGTTCTGTACAACGTAAGGTTGTTGTTTTTTTTGAACAGAAATCCATTTTCTCTTGAAGTCCGCCTCCGATTTGACAACTTTTGGGTTCTTCCGGAGGGCCTGCTTCATAATCGCCCAATATTTCTCTGTTGGACGGAGCTCCGGCGCGTTGGGCGGGTTCATTTCCTTTGGCACGAAGGTGACCCCGTTGGCTTCGTACCACTCCAACACGTCCTTTGAATAGTGGCACGAAGCGAGATCCGTCCAGAAAATGGTCGGGCCCTCGTGCTGCTTCAATAGTGGTAGTAAGCGCTTCTGTAGGCACTCCTTAAGGTAAACCTGCCCGTTTACCGTGCCGGTCATCACGAAGGGGGCGCTCCGCTTTCCGCAAGAGCAGATCGCTTGCCACACCATGTACTTTTTGGCAAACTTGGATAGTTTCTGCTTGCGAATCTCCTCCGGAACGCTGAATTTGTCCTCTGCGGAGAAGAACAACAGGCCCGGCAGCTGACGAAAGTCCGCTTTGACGTAGGTTTCGTCGTCCATTACCAGGCAATGCGGCTTCGTCAGCATTTCGGTGTACAGCTTCCGGGCTCGCGTCTTCCCCACCATGTTTTGCCTTTCGTCGCGGTTAGGAGCCTTCTGAACCTTGTATGTACGCAGGCCCTCCCGCTGCTTGGTCCGCTGGACGATTGAACTTGACAAATTCAGCTTATTGGCGACATCCCGGACCGAACTTCTCGGATCACGTCTAAACTGCTTAACGACGCGCTTGTGATCTTTTTCACTGACGGAGCATCCATTTTTGCCGTTCTTCACCTTCCGGTCGATGGTTAGGTTCTCGAAGTATCGTTTTAGTACTCTGCTGACCGTGGATTGGACGATTCCCAGCATCTTACCGATGTTCCGATGTGACAACTCCGGATTCTCGAAATGAGTGCACAGGATTAATTCACGACGCTCTTTTTCGTTCGACGACATTTTTCCAAATTTACGAAAAATTGACAGTGAAGCATGGTCAACGTGATCTATACACTCTTATCTGATTATAAGCGAAAGCTGAAGATATAATTCCTAAAAATTAAATTTCTACAGCGTTTTTTCCGTGATGTAATTTGATGTGACACACCCTTTATCACGCCATTTTCCTTCGGGGCAATCAATGTGCAGTTTAGCAAACTTGAGACGACTTGTAACATTACGTTTTGTCAACAATGGCACCTTTCGAGGGCTATGTTGATAAAATTGACTTCCGCCAATCGTCGTCTGACTGTAACAGCGCTCACAGTTAAGTTCAGTTCATCTTTGATCTTATTAGAAGGGAAAGTTGAATAAGTCCGTGATAGTCTAACTATCTTTCGACCAATTCTTTCAAAAGTGCAACGTTTTCGACCACGAGTTTCAGACTTCCCTTTATATTTTAAAGCATTGCTTCTCATTTTGGTAGAACAACCAACTAGTTCCTGTACTTGTCTGTAGGTTTGTCCTTGATTTATTAAAGTTCTGATTAAATTGCGTCGCTCCTCAGAACAATGTTCACCGCGACCCATTTTCTGCAATACAAACAAAAAATACATGTTATCTTGTGCATATTTTACAATTATATAAGCATATAAACACTTACCGATCCTCGAAACGACAAAACTTGACGGAATCTTCGAACGAAAACATGCTTTCATTGAAATCGTCCTTCACTGCTATCATTTTGAACCGCGCGAAAAGGACGCAGCCAGAAGTTTCGAATAAGATATACACTGAACTAAATATTCTCGTTATAAACAATGTGAGTTTTAAACAAGAAATACTACCTTCATATATTCATATGGTTAGTTGACAACATCGAGGGTATGTATGCGAGAAATGATAAAACATATGAAAAAGCATTAGGTGCTGCTATTATTTTGAACACAACTGTAGATCATTCAAGCAACTTGCATACTTGAAATATTCAAAAAAGAATTAGATTACTATTGAAAAGGCTAAAAAATGTAAGAGGTTGTATCCAGTGTTGCCACACGTACAGATTTATCTAGAATGGTACAGATTTTTTCGTTATTTTTGGTACAGATTCTGTACGGTACAGAGTACAGATTTTCGTCAAAAAGTACAGATTGGTACAGATTTTTTCCATTTGTGAAAATTTTAATTTTTTAAAATTTAAATATGAAAATCATTTGAAAAGCGACAAGAATTTTAGGTTGGAAAAGCAGCAGAAGAAATTATCAGAACAATTGACAGCGAAAGGCAGATCATTTCAAAAAATAATTGTCACATTCTCGTGGAGCTGATCAAACAAATGAGAAAAAAATCGATTTTGATGATTCTACGCTCGAGTCTTCGGCAATGTAAAATCCCAGAAACTTTTCCAATTTTACTAGCATTAACGTTGTGTTAGAACCGTTTCTAGGATTCTACAATGGGAATGTAAATGATGTGGAGTATTAATTCTGTAGCCTAAGGATAAAATTACTCCGTAAGGAAATCACAATTTCATAAAATGAGCATGTGTAGGGTTGGTCGACAAAAATTGGATGCCTAAAATCAATTGACGGTTCGCTCGCCTTTTGGGCGCTTAGATGCCTTGTTTGTAACGTCCTCACTATGCATCACTCCTCGGCAACTATCGTGCGATTTTTTCTGAATATAATAAGAACAAAATTACCTTTGAAATCAGCTCAGCAACGACACGACGATAACTATGAGATTAAAGGATTTGGTCAAACATCGTGGTGGCAGCTCGAAAATTAATTTCGAATTTTAAAAATGCAATCTAGATTCAAAAAAACTATGTATAAGCATCATCAAAAACACGAATAACTTGCAAATGTAAATGTAGTATTTGTAATAAATAAATGAGTATTTTTTAATGCTAATAAATTATTTTTTTCTCTACAACGCATATTTGCGATGATACAGATTTTTGGTACAGATTTTTGGAAAAAAAAGTAGATGAGAAAGATTTTTGGCCCCTCTGGTACAGATTTAAATGTGGCAACACTGGTTGTATCTAGGACACGACCGCATATTTTCGATGTAGAACTACGCAATTATATCGTGCAATCCACTTGTTTACCACTTCGAATATTATTTTAGAATGCATCGAAATGTTTGTAATAGATTACGTTCTTCGTTACAAATAAATTTGATGAACGTCCTTTTACGTTTGATGTGATGCCTATGACTGCGAAAACATGTGAACGGAAGAATTGTCAAACGATCATTGTATTTTACATTTTCTTCTGAAATTATTGCATATCTCATGTTTACGTAATTCTCGAACCTTGAAAGTTCATTCACCTCTAGTATCTGAAATAACGATTTTCCCGAACTTCTTAGTTTAAAAGTACATTTTAGCGGATTGGCACATTGATTTTGAAGTCCGTGTCAGAGAAACACAGCTCGGTGGGAATTCCCCGGCTTGCATGTATATTTGCAAAGTGGATTCCCACAGGCACATTGATTTTGAAGTCTGTGTTGGGGAACCCGTAAATCGGGCCAATCCAAACTTGGCAGTTAGGGCTTTAAATAACGCTTGACATTTTACAGTTATTCAATTGTTCATCTCATGAAAAATATCTTTTCATTAATTGTGATAGACGCGTAGAAATATTTCATATCAATTGATGCAAACATCTTTCCGATCTGTTATGTTATAAGCATTCGAAATACGGGTAGGGTTAGCACACAAATCGGCAGAAAAAATGTATGAGAAAAAAGGAAGTTCCTCCAGTTTACATGAATTTAAGCCGTTTAGAGATTAGCGAATTGTAATGTAGAGCATATCAAACAAATCTTAGAAAATTTTCGATTCGATTGGTATGCAAATCATAAGAATTCGTTCACAGTGAAAATAGTTATTAACGTTAACTTTATTTCATAAAAACGTGACCTGTTTTCTGAATGCCACCCTTCCTGAAAGACGTAGTTCCACGTCAAAAATTTCTTTATTTTTTACAAAAATTTCTCTATGTTTTACAAAAATTTATAACTCAAAAACTAAGATAACCACAAAATTCTGATCAAACGATGAATTGTAGAGAATTGTTTGAATAGCCCGATTCATGTTTTCATTTGAAAATATCAAACAAATTAAAAAAAAAAATACTTCGAAAACTAAAATTTATTTATTATTATTGTATATTTATAAATATACATCGATGAGATGAGCACTTTTACAGGGAGAAAGTTTTCCGAACAACATCTTTTTGATGTTTTTCTTTGAAAAATTACTATTAATGTTTAATTCGTAACATTTTTATGTTTAAATTATCGCGATGGTCTGCTAACTTTTTCCTATTTCTATTATTTCCTCTATATAAAAATGCCTTATATTCCAGAAACCACAAAAGATAGAAAGTTGACGTCTTGGAGAAAAGTTTATATTTCAATAAGATCTAAAACTTTGTCTAACACACCATATCGCTATCTTGTCTTTTATGTATACAATGAAGAAAATCTGTTTGGCCCTTTTCAATAAATTGTCTAATTCTTTTTTTGAATATTTCAAGTATGCAAAGTTGCTTGAAAGACCCATGTGTTTACCACCCACACTGATATCTGAGATGATGCTGCTAACGGCCAGTCGAGTTGGCAAGAAATTCGTCAATACCTTTTATACATTACCGTTTAACACGTTGAGTGCCACGCGGTTTTATAGCGACTTTCCCGTCAGGCCATAATCGCGATGGTCTGCTTTCATACATTTTAATAACACTAAACCAGTATAAGCTAAATAAATAACCTTTTTTTAAATAACGGATTCATGGCCGTTCAAAATTGACTGTTTAAAAAGAACAGCTTAAAAACGACCTAAAAGAATAAAAAATATCCGTTTAGTAAACTTTCGTTAACAATAATCGTTCGGAATTATCTGTTCATAATTAATCGTTTGAGAATGAGTGTTAAAAAATATAGTTTTAAAATAGCCGTTCGAAATAAACTGATAATAATATCCGATTCAAAATATCCATTCGATAAATAACTGTTTGATAAATAATACTTCAATAAAAATGACGGTTTCAAAATAACAGTTCAATAAAAGTTTGAAAAATAACCGTTTCATGAATATCCGTTTTAAAATTTCATGAAAAAGCCATTGAATGAAAATATCCGTTAATTTACAAAATATGTGTTTTAAAATAGTCGTTTAAAAAGTAACCATTGAAAATAATTACAGTCATCATAAATGCTACAAAAACAGTAACCGGTACAAAAAATACGAAAAAAACTAAATAATTTAAATGTTTATTAACGGTTTATTGAAAAAAATGTTTAAAAATAACCATTTGATAATACAAGTTTCATAATCGAAACTTGAAGATAACCGTTTAAAAACCCTCGTGACACCCTCGGTGCGCTTCAACCTTCATTCTTAACTTGAATGGTGTACCGTTGAATAATCATGTTGTGTGCAGAAGAATTCCACGCCAAATCACCTGAAAAGCGGCCGATTTTGACGCGACCCTATCCGATTTCTTTTAAATCTTGTGCATACGATGTTAGCTAAGAATAACAATTTTCATTTCAGTGTGATTAAAATGTGACGTATGACATAGTTATTGTAAAATTATTGAAATATTTAGGAAAAATAACACTGTAAATACACTGTTAAAAATGTTACTCAAAAATTGAATTTAATGTTTTTTTTTTTTTATTTAAATCGTTTATTTTTACAGGCTTAGTTACATAGGTTTAAAGGAGCCGAACTCCTTACTGTATTGTTACTAGTATATATACATTTTTCCTTAATTCTAATGTTAATAATATAGGAAACCGATTACTCGCGGTCAACTCGAGTTTAGAAGGGTGACATATTTTCTTCAGGAAAAGGAGGGGATATGAGGATTTGTTGACAATGATCACACTCACACTCTCAATCCTACGACAGACACCACTCCATCATCTGCAAGTTGTCTTAGGCTGCAATTTTGTGTAAGGCAATTGTCAATGTCGCTTACGTAGAAGTTGTACAAAAGAGGGCTTAAACATGAGCCCTGGGGGAGGCCCATGTAAGAGACCCGACTTACTGCCGAATCTCCGTGAGAAAAGTTCAAATGTTTCTCACAAAGCAAGTTATATAACATATTATTCAATAGAGGCGGCAGACCCCGAGATTGTAATTTGTCTGACAAAACCTCTATTGAAACAGAATCAAAGGCCCCCTTTATGTCCAAGAATACTGAAGCCATTTGTTTTTTTTTCGGCGTAAGCCATTTGAATTTCTGAAGAAAGCAACGCAAGACAATCATTCGTCCCCTTGCCCCTGCGGAACCCATATTGTGTATCTGAGAGTAGGCCATTCGTTTCAACCCATCGATCAAGGCGAAACAAGATCATTTTCTCCAACAATTTCCGTATACAAGACAGCATTGCTATTGGGCGGTACGAATTGAAGTCGGACGCGGGTTTTCCGGGTTTTTGATTAGCTATAACTCGTACTTGTCTCCAATCATCTGGAACAATATTATGCTCCAGAAACCGATTGAATAAGTTCAACAAGCGATGTTTCGCCACATCAGGGAGATTTTTCAGCAAGTTGAACTTAATTCTATCCGATCCCGGAGCAGAATTGTTACATGAAAGGAGAGCAAGAGAGAATTCTACCATCGAAAACTCGGAATCAAGATCGCACCTATCTTGTGGTATATCTCGAATAATTCTTTGCACTGGAGCGGAATTGGGACAAACCTTTCGTGCAAAATTAAAAATCCATCGATGTGAATATTCCTCGCTTTCATTGGATGAAGAGCGATTTCTCATGTTTCGAGCCACTTTCCATAATTTTTTCATTGACGTTTCTCGTGATAAACCTCCCACGAAATTTCGCCAATAAGCACGTTTTTTCCCTTTGATCAAGTTTTTAAATTGATTTTCAAGGTCCAAATACGTTTGAAAATACTCAATGGTTCCACGTTTCCGAAAAGCTTTAAATGCATTCGATTTATCTCCATAAAGCTTGGAACACTGGCCATCCCACCATGGATTGGGAGGCCTTCGATGAATAGTGGAACCTGGGATGGGTTTCGTTTGAGCGCGAACCACGCTGTTGAATTTAATGTTAGAAATGATTGTATCTAAAAACACCCACTCTTCGATATTCCTCAATATATATTAGAAAATTCTTTCAATTCAACAAATTCTTAAAACGCTTAGTCCTAGGATAAAACGTTCCAACAACTTTGCCGTTCTATCTTAAGGGGGTATTCTAGTCTAGAAATCTGAAAAAATCGAAATTTTTTTTTTACCATATTTCTGTAGTTTAGGCATTCAAGAATATACTCTAGAAAGGACTTATCGAAAATCCTATTATTTACCTAGTTAGAGCCATCTTAGTGATGTGGTATCTAACCTGTTACGGCCATCACAATGAACTTCAAACGCGTTTCTCTCGGAACTAGTTTTTTTCTAACTGGCGTACACGATATCTCAAGTTCTACTGAACCGATTTATGTCAAATTTATATGAAAATAATCTGCATACATCTCTCTATCGCATGAACCAATAAAAAATTATAACTTTTTAATTTTACTATTTTTAAAAAATCGGTAAACGCAAAAAAAAACGTTTTAAAAAGCATTTTTGTTTTCAAACGGCCGCCATTTTGTTAAAACCCATGTTTTTGACTTGTCCGAGGTTCATGCCATAGCGACATCTTTACTGATTCAGAATCTGTTCGATTTTTTTGTTTCAGATAACCAGAAGGACTGGAATCGTGTACGCCATGGCACAACTTTTTTTTGAACACCCTCACTTCACCAGCATGTAACTATTCTAATTATGAATATTTTTTTCCGTCCTAATTTTGTTTTATTGTTGAAAGATAGATAAACGAATAATGATATAATGGATAGTAAAAATATTCTTTGTTTTATTTTTACGGAGTTCGAAAAAACGTCCGAAATTCGTGTCTCTACACTAGAATACCCCCTTAATCAGACATCTCGATTTCGAGTTACTAATTTTTGATAAGAAGCTCAATTATTTTTACATACGCCCTTAAGGATAAATAGTCGTAAATAAAATTGGTCATGAAAAACGCGATTTTGGTGATTGGAAAAAAATCGGAAAGGTTGGGACGGAGAGGTAACATTTTCAGAATCAGTACAATTTGTCATGCGTCAAAAATAACCATTCATGATTGGCCGTTTAAGAAAAAATGTTGAAAAATAACAATTGAAAAATATTCAAACAGTTATTTTTTGAAACATTTCATTATAAAAACACCAACATTCGAAATTAATCGATAAAAATAATCGTATCAAAACAAGCATTTAAAATTTAACATAAAAGTTTTTTTATTTAAAATGGTTTAAAAACTCGTTCAATAATAGATTGGCAAGTAACTATTTATTCAAATAACCCCTTCATAAATATCCGTTTTGAAATAACTGTTAAATTGAATCCTTTGAATTTGAATTAACCGTTTAGAAATACCAGTCATTAAATATTAGTTTGAAAATAACCATTTAAAAAAAAGACATTTGAAAAAATAACATTAAAAATAATCGTCCAGATATTAACCTTTTGAAAAAACATTTTTAAAGGTGGAAACTACCTAAAATCACAATTTTCATTATCATATGAGCAATTTAAATTACGATTGATTAAAAGAGGGCGTATTCGAAATCATTGATTTTTCTTTCAAATAATCTTAACTTCAAATCCATATGTATAATAATTTGAGATATAATTTCGAGTTTTTCATGTAGAATCGCAAGTAGACTACATTTTTCTGTTACTTCTCTTAAATAGTTACGATTTAACAAAGTATTGAAATTCCAAAAATTTTCAAAAGTGCATATCTCCATTCTGTTGTGAAACCATGAGAAAACACGTCAAACTTTGTTAAATTGAAAGAGCTTTAAAAAAATATATACCGTAAACCGGGGGCAAACTGATAACTATTTCAGAAAAATGTGAATATTTCCGAGTATTTTTGTTAGATTTATACCCATTTTTTTTAATTTTTGGAAAAATGATCAACGATTTTCAATACGCTCTTTCTAAAATTCAGTCGTAATTTGAATTGGTCATATGATAATGAAAACTGTGATTTGAGGTAGCTTCCACCATTTGTACCAAGTTTCAACAAAATCGAAGAGGGTCGCGTCAAAATTTGTTGTTTTTCGGCTGATTTGCGGTGGAATTGCTCAGTTAGCTGTTCAAAAGTAACCGCTTAAAGAAATGGGAAATCAGAATTAATCTTTTGAAATAATTGTTAAATGAATATTTATCTGAAAATAGTCGTTTTCAAAATAATCGTATAAAAACATAAATAAAATAACTGCTTAAAAAGTACCCATTTGAAAAAAACTAAATCCATAAAAAAAGAAAATGAAACGGTCATAAAATGAATACACGTTTTGATATATGACCGCTTAAAAATATCTAAGAAAATACCCGTTTCGTAAATCAACGGTTTGTTATAATGGAATGGTTACTCGTAACGTTCAAAATAACCGTTTGATGAAAACCTTTTTCAAAATAACATAATAACCGTCTACTAACCATTCAATAACTTTTTTATAATTTACCGATAAATGAAAATGCGTTTAAAGTTGAATATCCGTTCAGTTATGGTTTTATTAAGGTCATTCATTAAGGTTAAGTTATATGACGGGTCTTTCATTGATGTTAAGATTTTCCAGTTCTGGCCAAAAATATTGATTCAACATGTCGCGATAGCGCTCACCATTGACGGTAACATGGCGGTCGACGAAAAAATACGGCCCAATCACTCCTTATTCATAAAAACCACACCAAACAGTGATTTTTTTCGGATGCAATGGTATTTCTTGAAGCACTTGTGGGTTTGCATCTGAACAGTAACGCATATATATATGCTTGTTGACAAAACTATTTAACCTCATCGCTGAAGATGATTTTGTGATAAAAATCATCATTTTCTTCAAGATTCGCCAGAGCCGGAGATCGAACAAGTTTGGGCGCTTCTTATTGTCAAGTGGTTTTAGTTCTTGAGTTAATTTGATCTTGTAAGGATGTGGGCCAAGATCTTCTTGCAAAATACGCCACAATGAGGTTTGGGAGATGTCAAATTCTTGAGAACTACGTACAGTTGACTGATTTGGGTCGTTTCGGATGGATTCACTTGCGGCTGCGAGGTTTTCGTTGCTTCGTGCGGAACGGCTTCTTGTTGGCACGGTTACATCTAAAAGCGAAAATGTAGACTCAAAGGGCTTGGCCGGGTAAGTGAGTAAAAAGTGCCCTCAAACCAAATCACTGTATGGCAAATGTTGTATAGGATATTAAATAAGAAATTTTAACGGTTCATTTGAAACCCTATGTGGTTTAACATAGGATCTATAGTGAAAAACGTACTTTTTCGTTTTTTTACGCCATCCTCAAAAGCTTCGAGATAAAAATTTGAAAAAATACTGAATGTGCTACGGTGTATCAAGAAAAATTATCAAAAAAAAGTTTATCCAAAATTTTAGTACTAAGAAAAAATGTTGAAATTTTGATTTTTTTTTAATTTAGAGATTCAGTACTTCTTCAATTCATATTTAAATGTGTTTCTATGGTTTATCTACATATGTGTGATTTTTTCAGATTTTTTCAGTGTTGCGCGGCATAAAATTTTTTTTTTTTATATTTGCAAAGAGTCTGGCTGGGCAAGGGAGTAAAAAGTCCCCCAAACCAAATCACCAGCTGTATGGAAAATATTGTATAGGGTACTAAATAAAACATTTTGGCAGTAATACCATATATTTGAATTTTTATATGGTACACCATAGGATCTAAGGTGAAAAATGCACCTTTTCGTTTTTTTCACATTCTTTCATTTTTTTTCCACTCACAATAGCTTTGAGACAAAAATATGAAAAAAAATAATTAAAGTACATCTTAGTTAGGTGTATCGATCAATATTTTCAAACATTTTTTTCATCAGAAAATCAAACACTCCAAAAAATTTTAAATTAATTTTTATTTTATTATACTTTTTTTACCGTTCTGGTCGTTTGTCTGCTCTCAGCCACCACAGCAAGGAATTATACTAATCTTATACTTTACGCAACAATTCATCAGTTCACACTTTTTATAACCGAATTTCAATGTCTAGTGAACTTGTACAAGAATTGAAACAGTGCTCCTATGAATAATAAATAACGGTACTCAGTATAAACAAAAGTTGTTACCTATGCTTGAGGAAAGACTCAATGCTAAATTTCAAGCATTGCGGTAATGTGTGATGTAAAGAGCATTGTTCTGTATGTTCAAACTGATAGATTAAACTTATTTTTTGTGATATATGCGAAAACCAGGGTTGTATTGTAAGAATTGATTCGAAAGATATCACACGAAGAAAATTTTTTACACATATTTTTTTATATGAAAGTAACACAATGAAATACATGTTTAGTAAATTCTTATCTGAAGTTTACAAAAAAAAAATAATCATGTTCATCTTTCATAATCTCACAAGTTATGAATACACTGCATATAATCTATCAAAGATATACATCATTGCTTTTTCAAGTTAAAATAATTACGACCAGTATGATAGCCATGTTCAAATTTAATACGACCGCAAAGGGTTAAATTAAATTTTTATTTTTTTTTATTTTGAGATTCAGTACTACTCTAGTTTGTATTCAAATTTCTTCCTACGTCTATTTTAGGTATATGTGATTTTTTCCAGAATTTTTAGAGTGTTTTTCGCGGTACAAAAGAATTATATATATTTTCGAGAATTTCGCAGTCAAAAGTCAAAATGACATAACAAGTTATTAGTAAATATTAACAATAAATAAATTATTTTACTTGAAAACATCATTTTTGGACTATTTATGTATTTTTCTGAGAATGAAGGTGGAAATTTTTACATGTGTTTTTTATTACTTTTATAAATTTTCACATATTCATCCTTATAATCTACTGTAAGAACACAATTCTCTGATTTACATAACAGAGTTGAAATACGAGGCATGTTATCTTCCGTTTGATAAGCTCATACGGATAGTTCCCTTTTGTTTCCTAATGGTTTCAACTAAAATTGTTTTTTTTTGTCAATTATTTTGTGACATGCTAGGGAAAATTGGTCGTGATATTTCTTGAATATCTCGTAAATGGCTTGACAAGTTTCAGAACAACGAGTCCACTGAGAAGCATTGATGATATTTCCCCAAATAAGAAAAACCATTCAAAACATTCATTCCAATTGCAGGCCAAGTTTATTGCGTTTATTAGACATATACTGTGAAAATCTGCACCTGATTTTTGTCGAAAATAATTGCTCGTCAACTGTAATATTTTGCCCTGGTTGATAGCAAGCTTTACTATTCTCAATATTCTCAATTCCACAAGCATATAAAATCCCAAGAAATGCACATATATCAGATAATTCTGTTGTTCAATCATTCCTCAACATTCATCCGTATACATTCGTGCGTTTTTGACGTAGAACTACGTCTTTCAGGAAGGGTGCCAAATCAGAAAACAGGTCAAGTTTTTATCACATAAAGTTAACGTTAACTCTTTTTTTTGCCGCGAATGGATTTTGGCGATTTACATACCAAACGAATCGGATATTCCCTAAGATTTGTTTGATATGCTATACATCACAACCCCATAGTCTGTATATGGTTTAAATTAATGAAAATTGGAAGCATTTACGCTAGGTTATTGGTGATGAATCTTTGCTGAGGCAAATGTTCAGCCTTTTTCCAAACAGTTAACATTGTTTGTTTTCTTTCATCAATGCTTTGAACTGACGCTATGGTGAAGCAGGTGTTAAGGTTTTGCGCTAGTCTTGATCATAATGAAGCAGTGCTACTATTTTCGAGGTTGTTGGGATTAACAGATAGAGTTTATTTCGTTTATTTAGTCACCAAGAAAGTAAATGTCGTTCTGAAATGTTGTATGTGATGTGTTTCGCTTGCCAGTAGCATAATTTTCTCCACTAAGGATGACAGCTGCGCTTATCTCGAGCAAGTATTGTTCTGTGAGCACAAGAATGAATCATCAAACAATTATCGTCAAATGATTATACATTAAAAAAAAACACTTCAGGCGACCAAACTGGTAAAATGGTTATTTCAAAATTTTCGTTGCATTATAAAATAATATCCGCAGTTATAAAAAAGCGACTTGAATTAAACTACAGCGTAGTTCTACGTCAACAATGCGGTCGTGTCTTGAACACAACCTCCTATAATATTTGTATATGCTTGATAATATTGTTATCTATAATCAACGAGATAAGACCATCTGCCATAATGCTCGTTTGCGTTACCCTTTCACTTCCTTGAAAATACAAGTAGATGGTAACCTTCCAGAAACACCAGTTTCGTGAAATTATGACCACACAATGCCATCGACAACTGTTTCGGTATCCTGGAAAGTGTTTTCTGTTTCTTCATCAGACTCTGTACTTCTTAGCACCCTACACATTTTCCCGGATATATTGATGACATTTTCATTTTCATCATTGGTGATCGACTCCTCATCGTTATCTCCAGTGCCAGATGGTTCACTTTGAATACAATCTGCCTCATCACCACATGATAGTTCAGAATTTATTGCATCTGATTCTACAGTACATCGAAACACTCTTAAATAAACACTCTTAATAACTTATTTTTATTCAACAGTGATTTCCTGCATTTAAGCCTCAAAATAAATAAAATAAACAGCTTAGATCAAGTATTACTGCATAAAAATTCGAATAACAGTTACTACTTTAGTGACAATTTATCATGTTCTTGTATGTTATCACGTGACGATAATCGATAAAAAAATTAAAATTGCCTTCCAATACAAGGCCGAAACTGGCCATATACGAAATTTACTGAATTCAGTAATAAAAGTCATTTTTTATTTAAAATTCCTCAAGCAGTCAAAATGACTGCTTTTGGGCTATATAGGTATAAAACATATATATCTCCGGAAATGAAGAAGGGAGGGGAAACTACAATTAATAATGAACACAGTTTTGTGTTGTGTAAAAAGTCATAACATTCTAAGAAACTGTGATTATATACATAACAGCTTTCCTAATTGAAATTGAAAAGCAGTCAAAATGACTTGCCTGGGCAATCTAGTGTTAAGCATTGCTCGATCGTGTATTTCATCATGATGAAAATGTTGATTTGACTAACGTTTTTAAATTGACATTGATGATTTAAGGGTTCGTTCAAACGAATACACAAAACTGTCAAGTCGTAAAAGGATGACCTTTTATTTTATGTTGCGAATATGTCCGAGGCCACATTTTCATTAGGCAACAAGTCATACAGCTATGATAATTTGAAAATAATGGATATGCGCTTATAGAAAAGTTTCAATGCAGTCGCAAAGTTAAAGTAAGACAAATCACGACAAACCGTAGTCTGCGACTCGTACGACAAATCACACCGTAAGCAAACGGAAAGATACAAATCATGGATTCGTTTTGATTAAACGAACACAATAGCATCAATTAGCAAAGTTGTAAACCGATTTATTTTCTTCTCAGAACCCCTTCCCCTCCGATCTGTTCTTAGTTTTTTTGACGTAGGACTACGTCTTTCATTTCTATACCGGGGTGTAAAATCAAAGTTTCGAAAACGAAAGCGTTACGCCGGAGACCGAGATTTTGAGTGTTAATAGCTCCTAAACAACTGAACGAAATGGTATGATAAACACTTCATTCGAAAGATAAAATGTCTACGCGTTCTATACTTGTTACTTTCTGATCCAAAAACTTGTTTCAATAGTCTTAAATTTGCTTTCAAAATAGGCTATTGAAATCACCAATCGGTATATAAGCGAGCGCCGCTCGGAAATCCACTCAGTTCTAATTGAACAGCGATTGGAGCATGTTGTCGCTGTTGTAGTGAAGCTCTTCATTTATCATGAAAGCGCGGATGAACGGTGTCACCAAGAGCCTGTTTGTGCACCTTAGGCCAGAAGGGAATCCATCAGGAGGAGAGTGATGCTACAAACGGTTCCCCGGGAAGATCTCGAAGCAGCCGCTACACACACACACATACACGCACGGAATTCTTTCCGTTTGGATCGAGAAAGATCCGAAAAATAATCTGCCAGTTCCTCTAGGAATTTAAAAATACATTCATGTGAAAGAGTTTATTTGAATGTTTTCTATCCATGTAACACTGTAACCAAATATGTTTCAATCAAGTGCTATTAACAGATGGTTATCGAGTTAGCATTAACCACTGGTGGGCTTCCAGTATCGAGGAAAATGTGGAATATCTAATCGTTACTGAAAATAATCTGCCAGTTCCTCTGGGAATTTTAAATTACATTCATATGAAAGAGTTTATTTTAATGTTTTCTATCCATGTAACACTGTGACCAAATACATTTGGTTTTGTGATTTTTCAATCAATCGCAATCAACAGGATAGCTTCTGAAGATTATTCTTCCCCATCAGTAGGATATTTCCGTATCCAATATTGGATGCATAAAACCTTGTGCCTCCAACGTAACGCTCTCGTTTTCGAAGTTCTCCAAATATTCATTCATTCAGAATGAATTCAGATTCAACTTCATACAAATGATCTCTAAATCAACGATAGTCCTACGTCACCCTTGCGGTTATACCATAGATATAACCCACTTCCTGTTTTTTTATTCTATCAAAACTGCGAACGTCGCCACGTCGCGATCTCATTTCCGTCTGCAAAATTGAAACATAAAAGTGATTCTTTGAAGACTTCAATTAAAGTTTGTCTTGCTCGCGTTGTACCATAATTTAATTTCGAATTTTTAATTAGATCTTTTTATGGCCTCCAAAGATGGCAACGCAACAACCGTCATACTTATCACCATCACCGTCATCATCATCATCGTCGTCCTCGTCCTTGTTCCCATCGATGGCGCGAGAACGCGTTATTATCGTCTTCATAGCCGAGTTTTACTGCCGTTTGACAGTCAACAGTTTCGAGATCCATTTTGATGTTACTGCCGCGGCGCAAAATGTCGCGCAGAAAAACAACTGTCAACCGAACTAATTTCCCGCCGACTTCCGCGGGTTGAAAACCACTCAGGGGCCAAAATTGATTAAGAACGGGGTTTAAAACTTTGATGAGCAATAACCTCCCGGATTACGCTGTTTTCACTTCCGCAACAGGGCGCGCGCTTATGCTAACGACAGTTTCGCGCATTAATTCGGTGCTATCCAATATTCGCCGTAATGTGCGTTGGATGAAGAGCGGAGTGTGGGTGGTTCACTGAAGATTGCCTCCTATTGCCCGTCACGTTAGTCTGTCATCAAAATAATAATCCATGGGCTGATTACAAGCGCTGCTTTGCGTGTTTCGTTGCTTCTTCACCCAAGGTAGGAAACCCTTCGTTCAAAAGTTTTAATATTACGAGCTTTAGTTAACGGAGAGAAAATGCCCTAGACGTAGGCGACCGTCACAATCCGCTCCGACGTCGACATTGTGTCCGTTCTTCCGTCTATTTATGTTTGCATAAGAGCCTAGGAACTCAGGTGTTCATAAGCCCTCAATGGCCAGGCTATTTGTGTTTTAATCTCTGTTCGTTGAGAGGGCTGCTGCAGTGTGCTTTTGTTCTAATGGGGCTGACGGTTAAAGACGCTTGCTCTCGTGCCATGCAGTTCGTGCGAATAGTCTTCAAATTAATGGGGGTTATGTTGCGTCGTTATGACCAGATATAAAATGAAAAAGCAAAGAGTGTGGTATTATCACGCTGTTGAGTTTCATTATAGCTGAAATAGGCGAACTATGAGAATCCTTCATAAAAGGATAGAGTAAGATCAAAGCCAAGTGGCATAGATTACAAATACTTCGGTTATCCGTCATTGATTATCGATTCAGTGTTACATTAATCTACAAAAAAAATCGATAATTACTGCCCGTAACATCAAGTTATAATTAACCATTCATTTGACGTGTCACTGTACATTCAACTACACCCAGGTTTGTTTTCACGAACCTAACCCCCGGTACCTCGTAAAAAACCGCGTTAATTGGAAATTCGCGTTAAAACTTAGGTGTATATAGAGCAATCCCACGCCAAATTAAATTGTCGCTGGTCCGACCGTTTCCGATTTTCTCAATCTTTGTACAACTACCCGACATTAAAATTTTCATGATCATATGACCAGTTTTCGTGCACAAAAAAAAATCTATTGTGATTAATATTAGGCTGTCAAAAAAGTCCTGCGGTATTTCCGCGAGGTGTCGTTGTAAGCGCGTAGTTCTAGTTGTATTCATTGTATCGAGTCATACTATAGCTTGCTCGAAAGGTATTATATAGTCCTATAATATAGTCCTTGACAGTGTTTTGTTTGGTTAAGTCGTTCGTGAGTTATAGTGTCGCAAATATGGAGCAAAATAAAGAGAAAATCCGACATATTTTACAGTACTACTATGACAAAGGCAAAAATGCATCTCAAGCTTCCAATAAAATTTGTGCAGTTTATGGACCCGATACAGTTCCCATTTCCACCGCACAACGCTGGTTTCAACGTTTTCGTTCTGGTGTAGAGGTCGTCGAAGATGCGCCACGCTCCGGAAGGCCTGTCGTCGAAAATTGCGACAAAATCTCTGAATTAGCCGAGAAAGACCGGCATAGTAGCAGCCGTAGCATCGGCCAAGAGCTGGGGATAAGTCATCAAACCGTTATTAACCATTTGAAGAAGCTTGGATTTACAAAGAAGCTCGTTGTATGGGTGCCACACACGTTGACGCAAAAAAACATCTTTGACCGTATCGACGCATGTGAATCGCTGCTGAATCGCAACAAAATCGACCCGTTTCTGAAGCGGATGGTGACTGGCGTTGAAAAGTGGGTCACTTACGACAACGGGAAGCGCAAACGGTCGTGGTTGAAGCCCGCTGAAGCGGCTCAGACGGTGGCCAAGCCCTCATTAACGGCCAGGAAGGTTCTGCTGTGTGTTTGGTGGGATTGTCAAGGAATAATCTATTATGAGCTGCTTCCCTATGGCCAAACGCTCAATTCGGACCTGTACTGCCAACAACTGGACCGCTTGATGGTAGCACTCATGAAGAAGTGGCCATCTTTGATAAACAGAGGCCGCATTGTCTTCCATCAAGACAACGCCAGGCCACACACTTCTTTGGTAACGCGCCAGAAGCTCCGGGAGCTCGGATGGGAGGTTCTTTTGCATCCGCCGTATAGTCCGGACCTTGCACCAAGTGACTTCCACCTGTTTTTGTCCATGGCGAACGAGCTAGGTAGTCAGAAGTTAGCCACAAAAGAGGCCTGTGAAAATTGGCTATCCGAGTTTTTTGCCAATAAGGAAGCGAGCTTCTATAACAGGGGTATTATGAAGTTGGGAACAAGTCATCGAACAAAACGGCGCATATTTGACTTAAAACAGATGATTGTAACTAATTTTATGAACAAATGAAAATTCAAAAAAAAATACCGCAGGACTTTTTTGACCGCCTAATATCTAAACAATTCTTTATCAAAAAAGAAGAAAACCAATAAATGTTACCATATTACAATTAATACTATCAATCATATGCATGAAGATAGTAAATAATGAATTCATAATTATATTTCATAGTTAATCATTCAATGAAGAACAAAAAAATATTTTTGAAACATTAAAAAAATTCTAAAATTACTTCTGTTTGCAAAATTGGTGAAAATGATACCGAAACATTTAAATTGCAGAAAAAGTTCTTTACAAAAAACACAATTTCATTCAATATTTTTTCGTCGTGAATCAAGTCGTGCCCCGATTAGCACTGATTTTTCAACTAATAATTTTGTTTTATTTTACTTTACTTCCGTTTGAGACAATTTGAAAATTGGAATTTGAAACATAATTTTAACGGAGGATAACTTTAATAACATCCCATACACTAAAACAAAATTGTTATGCATATTTCGATGGTGAAGATGAATCCAATTTGGATTTCTTAATCCAATCCAAAAATAATAAAAACAAATCGAATTATAGGTCTAGGACACCACCGCAATGTTGTCGTAGGAATACAGAATTATTTTATTCAATTCGCTGTGTTAACTTCGATATTAGTTTGGAATACATCTTCATTTTTGAAATAACTCTTTAGTAGACAGACTCTGAAATAAACCTACGGTTTGCGTGGTTTTGTGGAAGCAGTTGCAAATTGTTGGTTGATTATATATTCTTGCTGTTGTGAGAACAATACATTTGTTGGCCATATATCGAGACTTGTGTCCTTATTGCCAATGCACGAAGTGCACTCAGTATGCATCTCTTCTTCTAGACACATTGAGGACACACAATACAACCAGTACGACGATAATATGTTTGTTCCACCTCTGCCGACGCGTAGAATCGAACATGCTTACGTGTGATTCAATGGTACACAAACATTTTCCACCTGATAGTATGAACACCGACGCGGTAAAAGTTTTTATATTTTCACCTCGGATTTGAAAACAGAAGCCGAAAAAAATGATCAGAAATACACTGCAGTGTGAAAATTTCTTTTCACAACACACTATCCTTATTCCGAAGCGATTTAGCTCTTAGACTTCGCGCCGAACAAAACGATTATGTACGGATGTTGAATGCTCGAAAGCTGAAGGGAGATTAAAATGAAATCGCAAGTGAAATTTTTATGCACGATGATTAGCAACGATTATTTTCACAATGCACAATGGTCCAGGAGGTGTATTTAAGTGGAAATTGGACATAATTTGCTGCCATACAAATGAAGCATAAATTTCTGCATAACTCGAGAACTAATCAAGCAAATGAAAACAAATCTGGAATATGGAGGTTCTAGGGGGCAATAAAGAACTAATCAAGCAAATGGAATTAAACATGGCATACAGACGTTTTAGGGATCGAAAAACGTTTCTATGGTGGTCCAACACTCCGCCCACCTCTCTAAGGTCTGCATAATTCAAGAACTAATCAAGCAAATGGAACCAAAATTGCATATTCTCTGGAATGGAGAGGGGGCCCGTAAAAATAATATACATATTCCAACCAAACATAACAATAGAAAATTTTCGAAAAACTCTGAAGGAAAATGGGAAAATTAGAAAATTCAATTCGCATATGTTCTACAATTACATAGTGACAAGCGTTATTAGTATAGACTCAGCGCCCTCATATGCAATGGTATAGAAGGAAATACTCTAACGCCGAAAAATGGCAGCTGTGTAATGTGCTACTTATAGATATGATAAACGTGTGACATGTACACGATTAAAATTCGGCTCTGTTACAGCTAAAATGCTAATGAGCCTAAAATAAACAAAAAGGGATAGAAAAAGCGTTATTAGTACATTTGATGTTTGCGCTAACGAAATGGATCTTTGTTCGAAAGTGGAAATGGATTTTAATTTGATAAAACTCACTCCTATATCTTCTTCTATCAATATAAATCAAAATGGATCGCCGAATGTGTTGATAAGAGCAAAACTCGAGGAAGAAATTGTCCGATTTAGGGCTGACTCTATCATATTTGCTGTATCAAACATTGATGCCATGTAACGAAGAAACATGTTATTTGCAAGTGGTTGAAAAATCATGCACATTGAAATTGTCTTTGTACGACTTTTAGAGCTTATGAAGACCTACTCAAAATTATTGATGGGTTTTCACTCGAAAACTCATGATTTCAATTTTAATTTATTCAAATATGAAAAATAACATAGTTTTGAAAATCTCATCATGAAAATAACATCTTGAAAATCTCAATAAACATTTTTTTACGTTTGCCTCAGAAAGAATGACAAACAAATGAAGAGAGCGTTTTTTTTGGAAGAAATATCAATAACATTGATTAGAGTTGAGATATTAATAAGCTTTAACTAATACATGAGTTTGATAACATAAAAATGAACGCTTTATCATATGTAATAACTTTGTCGAAGACAGCTTTTGTCTAGAGAATGAATGTCGAGCTCTAGATGCTAATTTCCACTTAAATGCACCTCCTGGACCATTGTGCAATGGTCTGGATATATTTAAGCTTTGCTTCGCTGCTACATTTATTGCTCGATTTGGTATAATTTGAAGAGATATAATGGGAATCAGGGTAAAGCCGACACCCTAAGGATTTCCACATATTTCCAAGATCTACCATGTCTCTTCGAATTCAAATCATTACAGAACCCCTCTTCAACTAATCACGAACCATTCTACAGTATCTGATTATCATTTGAAAACTTGTTACAATAATATCAAAGTATTAAGAGGTTATCTATATACTATGTGGACTCTTTAAGATCCCAGTTTAGGTGAGCATCCACGTGAAATGTGCCGGTGGGCGTTGAACGAAGAGATACCATGAGATCTGCCAGGCTTTTTTGTTGACATGCCCGATTCAACCTTGTTTTTGGATATTTTATTAGTTTAGCTCTCCCATTTTGTCTGTCGAATATAAGCACGAGGTATCTATAAAAAGTGAGAACGCATTTTTCCTGTCTGTGAAACACAAACCAGGTGTCGGTTTCACACTGAATGGACTCGTAATTTCAAAACAATGTTTTCGAGAATTGATAAGCAACAACACCACCTACCGTCTCACAAACTACATTGGACAATGATATACGATGAATTAAGCATCAAATTTTCCACAATTTTCTGACTTGAACACTTAAATTCCACGAGCGAAATTTTACATGAACTGTCTTATGTTTGCTGGCCGGTTCTGTTTTGTTGTTTGTTGTTTGACAGCAAAGCGACTTCCGCAGATGTGAGGTATTTCGAAACGTAAGAAATGACTAGTGTGTACAGGGGACATCGGAAAATTTTCAAAAAATTGCTTCTAACTGAAAAAAATAAGGGGGTGTTGGTTTTATCCTCAGTGTCGGTTATTCCCTGATTTCTCTTACATTTTGTCAAATTTTAAATAAACATTTATTAATTTTTGTTTTAAGTTGGTTCTACTGCCTCTGGTTTTAATGTAAATTTGGAGCGCGATCTATCATTTAGTTTGTTTGCAGCGTCATTAAGAACAAGTTAACTCTTTTTCCCAGTGATTTTTGGTATGGATAATTCTATTGGTCATAGATATTGTGTGAAATGTTGTGTGTTACAGCCCGTGTGCCTACAGTTTGTTTCGTCGATGATGTTAGTTTGAAGCGTTTAACTATAATACATTCAGTGTGTAGGAAAATATGTCATAAAAAATCCGTTACACATTAGTAAGGGATTAGGGCAAGTGACATTTACACGTTCACATAAAAGCTGGAGTGAGAGAAAGGATAGAATGTAATGGAAGTAGAGACAGGGTTAGAGATGAACAATGATGAATATATAGAGGAAAAGAATAAAGAGAGAAGCAGAAGAGAAAATCAAGAGACTGAAGACAGTATATACATACAGCCAGTCCATGCCAAACCGATATAGTGGTTCTCAGATTTTCGTGAAAAGTGATAGTTTTGTTCTTTATCGCAAACTATTAGACCCGTATTTTTTAAAATTTTTCATAAGGTTGTCCATTTCCGTTTTAGGGTGGTCCGAAAAATCCAATTTTACGCATTTTTGCCAAAAATTGCTTTTTTCAAAAATTCATAACTTTCTAACCACTGGACCGATTCATACGATCGACACATTAAGTTAAAGCCTATTAGCTGTTTTTTTTTTTGGAAAAAAATACTACACCTGTAAAGGATTTGAATTCGGTTTTTGTTATTATTTCGTACTTTTTTAAAAAGACCAGGTAATTGGCTTTAATTTGATATGTCGATCATCGGAATCGGTTTAGTAGTTCAAAAGTTATGAACATTTTTGGAGAAAAGAAGAAAAAGTTGATTTTTCGGACAACCCTAACATGGAACTAGACTAGAGCGACGACAGAGAGTACTTATAAAACACACGCAGAGAGATAGCTTTATAGTTCAACAAAATAATAAATTGTTGTAACAAAAAATCGTGATAACCAGTACAAGCTGATAGAATCAGGTATTTATTGTAAATGTCGGTGTCAGGATTTAATTAGAATGAGACTCGAGGTAAAATTCTTTTCCTCTTTGTCCTATCAGGACCAGTTTATTTAGGGTTAGATAATAACCCCAGAAAGCTGTTGAGCTTGAAGCATCGTGCAGAGACCCTATCCAGCCGGCGACAAGAATTCCAGTGAAAACACAACAACGTCTGACATCCACCCACACAGCATTGTAAGAGGTTAGGTAAAAAAGAAAATGGTTATATATGCACACTCTTTTATTACACTCCACGTCCTAGCCTTGATAAGCTTTTCCCTGAAGAGTCGACCCTGAGAGTGATTGGCCTCAAGCTCGAGCTTGCCAACATTAAAAGGTACCTTGAGAGCCCAACCTCAAAGGTTCCCGAGGCTCAGACCAGGAACTGAGGTGTTGCGGGAGGTCCGTCTGACCCTCCGTCTGGTTGATGTTTAGGGCATGATATAAGTCACAGCACGACTAGCATCAAAAGAGCTCAATTTTCTTCAAATATTTCATCGCAATCAAGTGTCTGAAAACATGTTTGAACGATCAAATTCTGATCCCACGTTCATCCAACACATAATTACGGGCGACGAGACATGGGTGTAACTTTTACCAGTTTCCGAAAATCAAATTCGCTTCAAATTCGCCTATTTGACATCATTGAGCTTTTGTGCTCCCGTGGCCGAGTGGTTAACGTCATAACTAACATGCCGGGTGTTCGGGTTCGATTCCCGTTTTGGTTGGGGGAATTTTTCGTCAAAGAAATTTCCTCCGACTTGCACTGTGATCACGCGTATTCTAGAGCTTGCCACTCAGAATGCATTCAAGGCGTGTTATTTGGCATAGAAATCTCAACTAAGTACTAATAAAAATGACGCAAGTAATACTACGTTGAGACGGCGAAGTTCCTCTAGGAACGTTAGTGCCATTGAAGAAGAAGAAGCTTGAGCTTGGGTAGATTGTACACTTCGTAGCTGCTCTCCGTGGTTGGGCTGAACCAGAGAAATTGTACGGCCTTACGGTCGCTTAGAGAAGGGAAGGAATGTTAGTATGATATTAGCGGTCAGAAAGGCCGCTTCCCTTGCGATTATCATAGACAGAAAAATTGTTAGTGGGAATGGGTAGGAAGAATCAGGATTCACTGTGGTGAGTGATGTGATTCATCGTACGTTGTGCAGTCCTCGATTCCATCAGATTTTGTTGACACTTTGCTTCATATTTTCCTTCAGGTTGTTCAAGTAAACATGATGATCCTTTATACCATCGATAAAAACCAAATTGAGCAAACAAGAAGTTTGTAATGTACCTAGGAAGGGCAACTTGAATACCCGAGCACAGAGGAACAAACCGTTTTTCAGCAAAACAAAAATCAGTAACTCCAATTTGATCATTTCAAACAGCATGAAACACATCAATGTCTTACTGGTAAGATGTATTCTCCATAGATGTGTCCTAATTGGATATTTTTGGCTCCGATGGTTATCGTTTCGTATGGAGGAGGCCAACGATGAATCAAACGTAAAAAAATGTTAGGGGTTGTATCTAGAACACGACCGCATTTTCGACGTAGAACCACGGAATTATATTATTCAATCCGCTTGTTTTGACGTGGGACTACGTCTAACCTTTCAATATAGGGGTCTATTTCAAGGTTTCGAGTGGAAAAACATTAGATATGAGTGTTGTCCCCTCGTTGTGCTGCACTCACTTACTCATCGCTCGCAACTGTGTTTCATTCCATTCCATCAGTGAAAAGAAACTCTACTCCATACTCCTGTTTCCCTTGTCTTTCTCAACAGGGATAGAATCCATTCTCGCTCGATGTTCGCCAGCAACGATGTTGCTTCGATGACCACCAAACGAAAAGTGGTGTGGCTTCATATCGTGGGTGGCTTATTTATGCCAAATAAGTTGGAAACGGGCAGAAACGACTGTATTAGTTGCTCGTTATTGACGGTACGGGTGTGGGAAGCACACAAATCTACAGAACAAATGTATGGGAAAATGGGAATGCTTCCAGTTTTCATTAATTTAAAACGTGTAGGGATTGGGGAATTGTAATGTATTGCATATAAAACAAATCTTAGAGAATTTCCAATTCAATTGGTATGCAAATCATCAGAAGCCGTTCGCTGTGAAAATAGTTATTAACGTTAACTTTATTTCATAAAAACGTGACCTGTTTTCTGATTTGGCACCCTTACTGAAAGACGTAGTTCTACGTCAAAAAGTCTGAAAGCAACGTTGAAACATGGTGGCGGAGGAGGGATGAGGGTGCATGTATGAGCAATTTGTTTTTTTCTTGATGGTGTATTGGATCAGAATGTTCACTTGAAAACCCTGAAGGAAAATATGAAGCAAAGTGTCAATAAAATGGGATGGAATCGAGGATTCAAGTCTTGCCAAGACAATGACCCAGAGCTCAAGACATAAAGTTCGCACATTGTTACATTACAATAACTCAAAAGTTATGGATATTCCTGCACAATTTTCCGACATCAATCCAAGTAAAATCTAAAGAAGTTATCTGTGTAGAAAATTTAGAAATAATTAAATTTCTAAAAATAAGGATTTTAAAAACCATGTAGCATGGTACCGATTTGAGTATTTGGAAGCCCCTCGTTTCATAACTTTGAAGCCCAGAGTCAACACAAACTCGGTTGTGTTAATCTGAGCTCCTTCCTTCTTTCTCTGTATGGGATGTTTGGCAGCGCGAGTGCCCCTCCTATTTTTGTATTTGAGCGACTAGCCATAATGGGTGCTGGATGTTGACTCGGCGACTGTTTTTAGCCAAGACACCCACTGACCAATACATTTTTAGAAGACTCATGCTTTCCTTTTTTCGATAACACATTTTCCCCCGAAAAAGTAGAGTCTTTCGGTGGGTTTCTTGTTCTTGAAACTCCAAATCCGGCGAAAAACTCGATTTGAACTGTATTCGGGAGCGTAAAAACCGCGAATGCAGGAAAGCGAGACGGATGCAAGCACAAAGAACTTCGGTAACAACTATGGAATTAATAACTTCGCTAATAATTACGCAGTTCCGGTTCTAAAGAATGCTGGGCTGATCTGAGGATCAAATGATATATTCGCCCATTCCAACTTTGGCCGTGTAAGAGGCAAAGCGGACTAGTTTAAATCCGCGAGTGTTCAACTGGAAGGTAGTGGTCGGTGCTAGGTTCGAGTCAGCTAGTGTGCTAACTGTTCTTTTGTTTTTTCCTGTTTTTTTTTGTAGTGTCACAATCTTGATAATAATAATTTAGAGTTAGATTTAAATACCCTCCTGTGCATCCGTCTACATAAAATTGAGGTAAGCTTTGAATCAAACGTGGCACGTGGCTTGTATATAATTTAAATGTGGCTTTGTGCGGTATTCTTGTCTGTTGTGTGTCAGGAGAAAGATCCGTTTTGACCCCACGATCATCGTTGGAATCGAGTCTGTGCGTAAAGGAAGATCGCGCAATACGCCATCAAGCGCAGACACTACTCGCCGGAAAATCGCTGCGGCTCAACTAACACGGAGATTGAGAATTCATCGGTATATTCATCGCCCACGTTCTCCACGCGGTAAGAAGCCGCCGGCTATTCATCGATAAAAAGGTCGTGAGTACTCACTTGTTCAATTACCTAACACATGCGCATGTAGAGTTAGAGAAATGAATTTGAAAAGCCACACAACTAACCAATGCCACAAACAATACCACACAATGAATATCGAAGCATGCTAAAAATGGACCAATAACCGACGACGAGAGAATATCGTCGGTAAAGAAGAGGGTGCACACGAAATGAAGCGATAGGTTAGACAGTAAAGCTATGAATTACAAATCCCATGGGTCGAGGTTCGAAACCGAAAGATTATTAAATAAATTATGTTGTTGTTGATTTGATGTTAAGATTAAATGTAATTCCTGTTATAATATGAATTAGAATATAATATGTGTAGTAATGAATTCTATGTTGTTTCGATAGAGTGAATAAAATGTGTTTGAGGAATTTAGAGGCTTAGGAAAGAACATTGATGTATTCACTGGCTGGCGTGTAGCCGAAACACCGAAATTTTTTTCAGGAATAGGTCTCGAGTCCAGGGTTGGGACTCCTCTTCTGTTGCTGTAGCAGTATTTCAACCCCCGCTTCGTTCTCTGAAGCTAGTTTCAAGGTGGGTGGGATTGACGATATTTGAATTTGGTCCTGTGATGAGATTCTCGACCTAAGCGGTGTTCTTGGAACCAGCCGAGGTTCTCAGTTTTGTGGATGTATCGCGAATCGCGGACCAACGGTGTCGCGGGTCCTCCAGAGAGCGCAGAAAAGGTCGCGTAATAAACCGGGTTTGTGAAGTGAAAGGACAAACCCGCCCTCAGTGGGTGTCTCATTGCCGGGCAATTAAGGTACAACACGGCGGTCGGTCTCCCTCGCGGGAGTGGCGCTTAAGCTGACCGCTTAACTGCGCAAAATCCCCGCTCGCGACGAACTCGCGCGCTTTCCCGGTGTCGCGGGTTACAACCACTTGATGAAAAAAATGATAAATATTCCTCCCGAATACACTCAAAAAACTCCTAGATAACGCTAAAGACAGTTAAAGATAGTTGCAATGAACAAGAGATACTATACTAATGATGGAATTCGGAAGTTGGCCAACGCCTTGGAAATCGAGTTGAGATTTCAACCAGCGTACGATTATGAGTTTGAGTCAATTTTCATACACTAGCAGATACATTCACCATTTTTAGAGAAATAAAAACCATTATTCGGAAAACAAGTAGCAAAACTTTTATCTCTCATATGACACTATGATTTTATCTAAATAGGATGCTCCGAAAGCTTGTTTTCGACTTCCAAAAGAAGGAAATAGCGATCTGCATGGTGGAGTACGATTATGAGTTTGAGTCACTGTAGGTATTTTTCCTGACCTGATAAGGACACAGAGAAAACTCTCTTAAAAACTCTCGAACTATATATTTTTATTCATTATGTTTCAAAATTTTTCTGCAAACTTGAGAAGGTCGCCGAAAAACTCCTTCAATATTTCTCGAATAGACGATATATTTTTCAACCTGAGAAGGTCACAAAAAGAATTTCAGTCTTAGAGGCTTCTTTGCATAATAATTATGGATAACAGCTATTACAACCATCCTCCTTAGGGGGTTGTTCTTTGGACCCTCTGCTCTGGTTCTCAATAGTTTCAGGTTCATTTCCGAACATGCTACTATAGAGATCTTACATTCGCAGGCGGAGTTTACAAAATTAAATCCTGTGAAGAAACAACTTTTACACGTTTTTTTGTGTTTCACCTTTTTTTTTAATTTCCCAATTCATTTGTCTAGTCTGTCCAAGGAAAGGGGAAAAAGAGTGATAAAGGGCGAACACGGAATTATTGCGACACATTCAACAGGGCATAACTTTTTTACCATTGGGTAAAAATCGACCAAATTTTGCACACTTTCTCATTGAAGTGTATTGTCTACATGCTGTCAAACTCGAAGTCGTGTTTTTCGATTCAACGAAAATGGAGGTGAACCAACGCGAGTCGAGAGAACAAATTCTTTCCAAACACCTGAAATTTCGTGACCGTGCGACAGTTGGGAAAAATGTTGAACATTCACCATTCAACGGTCTCCAGAGTGTTGAAGCGGTTCCAGGAGCGGTTGACGTTGGACCACGGCAAAGGAGCTGAAGAAAACCGGGACCGGAGAACAAAAAGACGGAGGGAAAGGTGAAGCGAATGATTGAAGCAAATCTCAACGTCTCAAGCCGTGATTTGTCTAAAAAGATCGGCATGTCGCAGAGCTACGTCCAGAATGCAAAGAAGAGAGCTGGACTACATACATACAAGGTACAGAACTTCCCAAACCGCGATGAGCGGCAACAATCGACGGCTAAAACTCGGGCACGGAAGCTCTACGAGAAGATGCTGACAAAATATGGCTGCTGTGTGATGGATGACGAAACGTATATAAAAGCCGATTTTAAGCAAATTCCGGGGTTGGAGTTTTTCACCGGCAAGAGCAAGTTCGATGTGGACGACAAATTTAAGAAGAAGAAAATGTCGAGGTTCGCCTCCAAATATCTAGTTTGGCAGGCCATCTGCTCTTGCGGACTGAGGAGTGAACCTTTCGTGACAAAGGACACAGTAAATAGCGAGATCTACAAATCTGAGTGCCTCGAGAAGCGCCTTTTGCCGTTCTTGCAGCAGCACGACGAAGCTCCGCTATTGATGCCAGATTTGGCATCATGCCACTATTCTAAAAGTGTCCTGGAGTGGTATGAGGCCAATTCTGTCCATTTTGTTCCAAAGGACATAAACCCGCCAAACTGTCCGGAGCTGCGCCCGGTGGAGCAGTACTGGGCAATAATGAAGCGGGAACTTCGTAAGAGCAAAAAGACAGTCAAAGACGAGAAGGACATGTTAAGAAAATGGAAAAAAAACTGTGAAACTGGTACCGGATGACACTGTAAAGACTTTGATGGAGGGCATCAAGCGAAAATGCGTTCAATTTTACACTCAAGTCTCCATCGATTAACTTTTCTTTTGATTTTTGAAGTAAATACATGTATAAAACTACCCTAAAATTTTGGTTTGATTCTAAACATTATAAGAAAATTGGCATGACATTTACGGTGTCGCAATAATTTCGTGTTCGCCCTTTAGATAGAGATTGAGAGGGAGGAAGGGGCGGTTGTGTTAGAAGTTAGTGAGATTCCTTAATTTTACTAGCAATGGACTCCATTAACTTCATTCAAATGGAGTAGAAAAGTATTAACACGAACATTTGAATGATCTGAAATTTTGTAGTTTTGTAGTTATGTCGTTAGACATATGAATGAGCATAACCGCTGAAGAATATATATTTGAAAGCAACATGAAATAGCCCCTCTAATAGGTCCAAACATAAACAGTAATACTCGTTCAACATTAATCAGTTCTCAAATGAACAATCCTTTAGAATCGTCTTACCCATCCTCTTCAGACATTCAGTCCAACTCATTCATACAAATCACGGAACGTCGTTCTGACTGTTCCTGGGCAACATAAATTAGCACTGATAGCACCATAAATTGGCAAAGTGGAGGCCCTCAAGTAAAATAAACACACGCACAGGCTGACGTGGAGAGTGAGTATTTCAAGTGCAACGACGATTCGCCCGGCTCGCACAAATTGCGCATTTCCCACTACATACTGCCCACATTACATATGTTGCGATCGAGTGAGCGAGTGAGTCAATCTGTAATGAATATAAGCACATATCTTCTCATACCCCGCCGATGATAGCCTCGAACGATGCACTTCAGGCTGCTTAGTGTTTCTAGCTCATGCTTGCTTCGAGTTCGAGCTCCTTTGAAAACGAAGGGGCAAAATTAAGACATTAGGCTCGAAGCGGAAAGCAGCTTAGCTTCAAACGAAGAGCTAGTCCTTCGTTCACCTTCGGTACCACCCCCTCTCGAACAGGTGCAACAGAATGGAGCGAATCTTGGCAGTAATTTATGCAGTCCTGGCAGTTGCATTCCGCCACAATTGAGGATCCACTTTGTTGAACAAATGAGCATTGCGCTGGCAATTCCATTTTGTATATTGCCCATTAATAAACGAGACCAGGCGACCGCTTTATCTGATGAAGACGCAGCGCTTCTCGGCCCCGATTAAGGCTGGTGTCATTAATTAAAACTATTCTAAGGGCACATCTGCCCGGTCAACGTAGTTTTGAACTACGCAAAACTTTTCCTGGGGAGAGCATTTCATGTAAGCCACTTCACCTTCAGTTGGGAGAGAAGAGGAATAAAAACGTGTGTTCACACATTTATCCCCGCCGAAGCCAACGCTGCAGTTATTACATTACCAAACTACCAAACTCGACCATACGTGATGTCTGTGGCGGGTGGCGGGTTGTTGTTAGTCTTGCCTGGTATCCACGGATTTCTTCCCCATCACAGCATCGTGCATGTTTGCAACTATAAACAACACTTTTCCATCCGTATCTCACAAAGTGGCCTCTGTGCAGAACATAAATGGCGAAGCTGGAACATCTTAGAGATGGTCCGGTGCAGATTTTAGCAAAACAAATGATAATCAAATGCAACAGCAAACAAATCCCCGACGATTGTTCGAAACTAAACGATTAGCTGCGCTTTGCTGAGTTGGGCTAATATTTGAACATCCCTTTATTGGTGGTTTCCGGAAGACGTGAAGAAAGGGAAAGAACAGGAAAGACGGCGAGGGGAGACAGGCGGTAGCGCACCCATATGTGGAAAAGCGGCGATAAATATAAATTATACTTTTTAATAACTTCAATAAATTCCATTCTCGCGCAGCAGCCCAGCTGGGGGCGGTTGCAGGCGAACTGTTAGGCTTCTGCACGGCTTACGTAACTCAGCAATTGTGACAAGAAGCGTAACTTTGGCGAGTGCCCTTCCTGCAATCTACTATTTGTCCTACGGTACATCATTTGTATTGCTTTGGAAGCTATGATAGGCGAAACTTTCGTTTTAGAAGGACCCACGATACGGAGAAGAAGTTGTAATGGCCTTGGAAATAGCTCGTCGGCTCGGGTTTGCACAAATAGACGATACGTCGAAGTTTTCCGTTCCATCGAAGAAAGCAGGCTCTCAGAAGCTGTATCACTATGATTCAACAAGGTAGTCGTTCACCGGTCTGCTATGTAAAATTATGATTATTGAGGGTGGAATTTATGATAGTTGGAAAATTGTCTCCGCGTAAGTACCTCGCCGTGAAAAGACGAGAAACGATTAGGCGAAGGCAAAACTTCATCTCAGGCGTATTCACACCGGCAATAACCATTCCACGCAGTGGTGGCTGGTGGCTGGTCAGAGATGCTAGTTCTACGGGAGCCATCTAAGTCAGATAAAATGTATCATTTGTATTCATATTAAATCAATTCATAAGTAACGTTCGCGATTCTCGGGATATTTAAAATTTCAAATTTATTGTGTTTTTATTAGTAAACTAGCTGCCCTGGCGAACTTAGTCCTGCCCAAAATTATTGTTTCGATATGAATTCTTTAGAACAAATTTCTAAACTTTTTCTCATCATAACATTGTTCTATGGACAGAATACAACAGATACAACAACATGAAGACGGCTCAAAAGGGACCTTTCCTTCTTCGGATTTTGCGATTAGAAACACATTTGGCCTTCGATTTTTATTTATATAGATAAGAATGCGTTATTCCGTCTGAAAATCCATTTCCACCTTCAAACAAAGATCAATTTCGTTAGCGCAAACATCGAATGGACTAACAACGCTTATCGTGATGTAATTTTCGAACATATGGGCATTAAATTCCGAATTTTCCGACCTTCCTTCAGAGTTTTCCGAAACCTTCCCGAATTTTCTATCCGCTATATTGATCTATGGGTCAAGACAAATAAAACGAAATAAAGACGACTCAAATCGGACCATTTCTTCTTCGGGTTTTGAGCTTGGCAACACATTTGGCCTTCCATTTTTTATTCATATAGATAGACCCTTTTAACATATTAAGGACCGCACGTTTTGGGACAAACTTCTACGCTTCATTTGTTCATATTCCACGAATGAGATCGTTTCCTTCGCAATGTTCGCAACGTGTTAATATGCTTGCCATTTCATGTTCATGAAATGTTATTGCTCATAATTGCTTATAATTTCCAATAACTTTTCCAAACGCATCATTATGGTAAAAATATATGTTTAGGAGTTACGTTAAAAAACATTTGAAGCCATGTGGGTTAGTATTCATAATTTGTGATTGTTCTGTAACTCGATTGATTTCTTGGTACCTTTGAATTATTTTACAAGCATTTTTCTCTCCATAACTCGATGCACTTCTAACTCAACGGTCCGGAAAACGAATATACTCTTGTTTTGACCTCCGGTTTAATGATACTCGCTCTAAATGACCAAAGAAAGTGTTAGAAGCTATGATCGTATCAGAGTGATCTGGCGGTAGTAAAAGAGCATAGAATGCGAAAACAAAAACAGAAACGGAAGTGAAAACGGAAACGCTTAACTCTCAACTCTCAACTCTCAACTCTCAACTCTCAACTCTCAACTCTCAACTCTCAACTCTCAACTCTCAACTCTCAACTCTCAACTCTCCACTCTCCACTCTCCACTCTCCACTCTCCACTCTCCACTCTCCACTCTCCACTCTCCACTCTCCACTCTCCACTCTCCACTCTCCACTCTCCACTCTCCACTCTCCACTCTCCACTCTCCACTCTCCACTCTCCACTCTCCACTCTCCACTCTCCACTCTCCACTCTCCACTCTCCACTCTCCACTCTCCACTCTCCACTCTCCACTCTCCACTCTCCACTCTCCACTCTCCACTCTCCACTCTCCACTCTCCACTCTCCACTCTCCACTCTCCACTCTCCACTCTCCACTCTCCACTCTCCACTCTCCACTCTCCACTCTCCACTCTCCACTCTCCACTCTCCACTCTCCACTCTCCACTCTCCACTCTCCACTCTCCACTCTCCACTCTCCACTCTCCACTCTTCACTCTCCACTCTTCACTCTCCACTCTCCACTCTCCACTCTCCACTCTTCACTCTTCACTCTACACTCTCCATTCTCCACTCTCCACTGCGATTTGAGAGTTGAGAGTTGGGAGTTGAGCCAACTCTCAACTCTCAGATCGCAGCTCGCAGAGGACCTCCTTGGGATGCTTCTGTAGGGCCTACTTCATAATAGCCCAGTATTCTTCGATGGGTGTTAGTTCGGTGCGTTGGGGGGTTCATGTCTTTGGGTACGAAAGTGACCCCGTTGACTTCGTACCACTTCAGGACATCCTTTGAATAGTGGCATGAAGCTAGATCCGCCCAGAAGATCGTAGGGACCTCGTGTTGCTTCAACATAGGAAGCAGACGCTTCTGTAGACCCTCCTTGAGGTAGATCTGCCCGTTTACAGTCCCGGTAGTAACGAACGGTGCACTCCGTTTGCCACATGAGCGGATCGCTTGCCAAATCATGTATTTCTTGGCAAACTTTGAAAATTTATACTTCCTTACTACCTCCTGAACCCATGAGCTATAGGTGGAGCAGATGGTAGAGTTTGCGAGCGTAGTGCGTGATAGCATGCGCTGCCATAGCTACTTCTCGAATTGTGACGTTCATTTTTGTGTTTACATTCAATTGCCTTCTACATCCATGCTACAACGCTATTTTCAACAAGTTTCTTATCAGTTAAAAACAGATATTTTTTGAAAATCCCGCCGAATATGAGTATAATGTGGTGGTGTGCAGTGGATATTTGTGAAATCATGTCGGAGAAGATGAATGAAAATGATTTTTTTGTGTGCGTTTTTCACTCTCTAACCATTATAGAAACAAAGAAATTTTCATCATTTTCGCGATAATATGACAATATTTTTAAGGTTCACAGCGTCGATGTATGTGATTCGAGAAAATCGTTTACAATCAAGCAACATTTCATTGAAAATTCTGCGATTCCTGAGGACTAAGAATACAACTGTTCTCTGGACCTTTTTACCCCTTAAATGATGGAAATAAGTCACAGTACAGTTATCATCTATTAAAAAGCAATCAGTTACAAGATTTCATGAGCAAATTTGCTCATTGCATCATGAAACTGTGCGTAGAACATTGTTTTGTTTTTTCCATATAGATTCCATATTGAATGCAAATAATGACGACACCATATTTTGTTTACCAATCCAAATATACTATGCCTAGTGCTCCACCTCATATGTATCTCATTGCTCCGGAACAACAAACTTATACTAAGTGGTGAAAAACAGTAAATCCGCAAGCTGCCAGAAGTCCGCCTTGGCGTATGTTCCGTATCAATGATGAGACAATGAGGCTCCGTCAGCATCTGGGTGTACAGTTTCCGGGCCCCAGTTTCCAGCGTATTTTGTCGTCCGTCACGATTTGAAACCTTCTACACTTTGCACGTATGTAGTCCACTCTGGACGAAACACTTGGACAGATTCAACTTTTTGTCACAAATATAAATTAGATTAGTACTGGGTCTCAAAAAATGAAATTCGGAAATATAAAAAAAATGTATCGCAACACTTTCAAAATTAAAAAAAAAAAATCTGGAAAGAGATGAACATAGATAGGTGCAGAAACACATTTTTTTTAATCTGTATTATAGTGATTTTCAACTCAATTTGGCTGGTTCGTCACTTTTACTTCCATTTTTGGAAGAATGTCGGGAGTGAGAATTGAATTCGTGACCTTTAGCGTGAGAGGCATGGATGATACCACTACGCCAGATCGCCTCCACCACAGAAACACTATTAAAAGCAAATTAGAGCAGTACTAAATCTTTAAATCCCAAAAAAAATCAAAAATTTCAAGATTTTTTTGGGTATCTTAATTTTTGATGATTTTTTTTTATTTTTTGATAATGTTTCATATCGGCTACACATTTCGACCGGAATGTTGCGAATTTAGCGTTGAATGTTGTCTCTGAGCTCTGCTATAGTTGTTGGCTTGTTGGAATAGACCAGTGACTTGACATAGCTCCATAAAAAGAAATCCAATGGCGTCAAATAGCCTGAACGAGGCGGCCAATCGAGAGGTCCTTTTTTTGAAATGACACAATTATCAAACTTAGCCCAATATATTTTCGCATAATACGCCACAATGAGGCTTCTCGCTGGCACGGAAATGCCAATGAATGTATGGGAAAAAATCGACCCGAAAATTTCAAAAAGTTACCCTATACAAGATGTTTACCACCTCGAAAAAACAGGAAGTGGGTTATATCTATGGTATAACCGCAAGGGTGACGTAGGACTATCGTTGATTTAGAGATCATTTGTTTGAAGTTGAATCTAAATCCATCCTGAATGAATGAATAAATAAATATTTGGGTGACTTCAAAAACGAGAGTGTTACTTTGAAGACTCAAGGTTTTATGCATCCAATATTGGATACAAAAAACCTTGTTCTGAAGAATAATCTTCAGAAGCTTTCCTGTTAACTGCACTTGATTGACAAATCACAAAACCAAATGTATGTGATCGCAGTGTTATATGGATAGAAAACATTAAAATAAACTCGCTTGAATGTAATTTTCAATTCCAAGGGGAACTGGCAGATTATTTTTCAGCAACGATCATTTCTTTCCATGTTTCCTCTCGATAACCAGCAAACGAAAAGAGTTGCGCGCGTGTATGTGTGTGTGTGTGGCGGCTGCTTCTATGTCTTCCCGAGGAACCGTATTTCGATGCTGATACTCTCTTGGTCACCTTCTCTTCTCCTTCTGATCGATCGGCTCTTCTGCGCTCCCTCACAGTTAAAACAAACTGATTGCATTTCAGGTCAGGTCAAGCCAGGTAATGAATACCTCGATCCCTCGCCGTTCAGCTCGTTCAGTAACGATGTTGTCTTGTCGATGTCCTCAGGCGTCGTGCACAAATTACGTAACGCAAAAATCTGGATTTTGAACCTCCCCCCCCCTTTCGTAACGCAATTTCCTATCTCTAATAAACAGAAAGTAACGCAACATCTAACCCCTCCCCCCTTATCGCGTTACGTAATTTGTGCACGACGCCTCACGAAAAATGAATGGGTTTCACCACCAGAATATCATTTCAGTATGCTTTTCGTGCGTGATTGAATCGAGAGAAGGTGTGGTTTACGATGGCAATTTGGAAGGCAAACTAGAGGAGAATGAACTTTCTGAGTATGAAAATTTCGGCGACTGAGCAATAATCGATTGAAAATTATATAATTTTGGCGATACGAAACATTTTCCGTTTTTCATGTTATGCATCCATTATTGGATACGAAAATATCCTACTGATGGGAAAGAATAATCTTCAGAAGCCTTCCAGCTAATTACACTTGATTGAAAAATTACGAAATCAAATGTATTTGGTCGCTGTGTTCGCCATATAATTAAAAAACATTAAAATAAACTCTTTCGCATGGATGTATTCTTCAATTCCCAGGGAACTGGCAGATTATTTTTAGCAACGATTAGATCTTTCCGGAATTTTCTCGATGCTGTATGGCATCCAAACGAAAGTTCTCGTTTCAGTTTGGCCTGCAAAAAACTTTTCTGAACTCTAATCCATCAAATTTGGAGCCCTGAAAAGGGCCGTTGATTATATGCTAAGCTAATATAGCACCCTCTCCTTGGATTCGACGGGCCAGCTGAATGTCCTTGGGCATGATGTGACGCGTTTTACGTGGATAGCACACAAATTGGTATCTTCGAATAAGCCTCCTGCAGCGTCATAACCGCGGAACTTTGGAAGGGCAAGTCGGTTTTGAAGTCCTGAGCAATTCCACGAACCAAATGCTGCAAAGGTAGCTTGCGGATCAGCAATTCGGTCGACTTCTGATAGCGATGAATTTCACGCAAAGTTCCCGGTCGATAGCGATGTGGCTTCTCCACCTATCCTGCTACTGGTGCGCTTATCCGAGCTGCTTTCGTGTGCCTTACCACTGAAAGACTAACCTGCTATCTGCTTGGTCTCAAACAAACGAGTCGTCACGGTGCGAGAGTAGAGTAAGAAATGAACGAAAGCAAAGGAAGCGTCATTTTATAACCTGTTTTCGAAGCTATCATTAAGCTATTGAAACAATTTTCCGACTCAATAAATAGCAATCATATAACTCTTGGACATTTTATCTTTTGTATGAAATGATTATCACTGTTCCGTCGATCCGAAGCAGAATGAATCACGCATAAAGAAGGAATGGATTTTTTCTTGGAATTTACTCAGCAAAAATAATGCCCTTTCCCAACACTTAAAAACGACAAACGGTAAACAGTTTCATTAAAGTGATTTCTTCGATATGGGGATATATTCACTACATCATGTCATGTATTTCATATTCTTCATTATGAAATCCATATCCATGGCACCTATCGGTATCGAATTATCATCGACACCACGATTTTCGCTAAATGCTCCTTTCAGTTCGGCCTGTAAAAAACTTTTCTGAACTCTAATCCATCAAATTTGGAGCCCTGAAAAGGGCTGTTGATTATATGCTAAGCTAATATAGCACGCTCTCCTCGGATACGATGGGCCAGCTGGATGTTTTGCATGGATAGCACACAAATTGGTATCTTCGAATAAGCCTCCTGCAGCGTCATAACCGCGGAACTTTGGAAGGGCAAGTCGGTTTTGAAGTCCTGAGCAATTCCACGAACCAAATGCTGCAAAGGTAGCTTGCGGATCAGCAATTCGGTCGACTTCTGATAGCGACGAATTTCATGCGAAGTTCCCGGTCGATAGCGATGTGGCTTCTTCACGCTTCCTGCGGCTGGTGCGCTTATCCGAGCTGCTTTCGTGGTGCCTTACCACCGAAGAACTAACGAGCTGTCTGCTTAGTCCCGATGAAACGAGTCCTCACGGTGCGAGAGTAGAGTAAGAAATGAACGAAAGCAAGGGAAGTGTCGTTTTATAAAACATAAAAGAATCGAATGTAAACCCCACCCTCTTTATTGTATAAGCTTACTGTATACTCACGAATATAATAAGGGTGGGATTTAGATTCTATACTTTTATGGTTTATAAAATGACGCTTCCTTTGCTTTCGTTCATTTCTTACTCTACTCTCGCACCGTGAGGACTCGAGCTCGTTAGTCTTTCGCAGACAGCTCGTTAGTCATTCGGTGGTAAGGCACACGAAGTCAGCTCGGATAAGCGCACCAGTAGCAGGATAGGTGGAGAAGCCACATCGCTATCGACCGGGAACTTTGCGTGAAATTCATCGCTATCAGAAGTCGACCGAATTGCTGATCCGCAGCTACCTTTGCAGCATTTGGATCGTGGAATTGCTCAGGACTTCAAAACCGACTTGCGCTTCCAAAGCTCCGCGGCTATGACGCTGCAGGAGGCTTATTCGAAGATACCAATTTGTGTGCTATCCATGCAAAACGCGTCACATCATGCCCAAGGACATCCAGCTGGCCCATCGTTTCCGAGGAGAGCGTGCTATATTAGCTTAGCATATAATCAACGGCCCTTTTCAGGGCTCCAAATTTGATGGATTAGAGTACAGAAAAGTTTTTTACAGGCCGAACTGAAAGGAGCATTTAGCGAAAATCGTGGTTTCGATAATAAGTCGTTACCGATAGGTGCCATGGATATGGATTTCTTAATGAAGAATATGAAATACATGACATGATGTAGTGAATATATCCGAAGAAATCACTTTGGTGAAATTGCATTATAAAATTATTTGTGTACGAATGCCGCAATCGATAGTCGACTCTAATTTGCGTTGGGTAATTTCCTCGGAGGACTCGATTCCTCCTTTGAACATTAATAATCTCTTTCTGGCAAAACGATGTGGTATGAATCACATTATTTGAATGATAGAATGAAGAAGTTTTCTGCCAATTTCCTTCAACCTCCAAACGTATCTTTCTCCCGTTTGTCGTTTTCGCGTTCGCTAATCCTTTCTCACAACACCCATTTCTCGTTTGAGAAATTGTTGAGTAAACATTGTTTGCCAGTGCGCGTAGAGCGGGAATTCCTAAAGATTCATTGCACCTCTAATAAATTGCCGAAAGACGTGGTCTTACGTTGATCACACTTGATTGAAAAAATCCAAAACGAAATGTATTTGGTCGCAGCATTATATGAGTAGAAAGCAAATAATCGCTCAAAAATGACTTGATTTTCGCGATGTGAAACTTTTTCCGTTTTTCATGATGGGGAGAAAAATATTCAGAAACTTTCCTGTTAATTGCGATTGATTGAAAAATAACAAAACCAAATGTATTTGGTTGCAGTGTTATATGGATAGAAAACATTAAAATAAACTCTTTCGCATGAATGTATTTTTCAATTCCCAGGGGAACTGGCAGATTATTTTTCAGCAACGATGATAGCAACGAGAATTCCGCGCGTGTATGTGTGTGTGTGTGTGTGGCGGCTGCTCCGATGTTTCAAGCGGAACCGTGGCATCACTCTCCTCCTGATGGATTCCCTTTTGGCCTTAGGTGCACAAACAGGCTCTTGGTGACACCGTTCATCAGCGCTTTCATGATAAACGAAATTAGCTTCACAACAACAGCGACAACATGCTCCAATCGCTGTTCAATCATAACTGAGTGGGTTTACGAGCGGCGCTCGCTTATATACCGATTGGTGATTTCAATAGCCTGTTTTGAAAGCAATTTTAAGACTATTGAAACAAGTTTTTGGATGAAAAAGTAACAAGTATATGACGCGTAGACATTTTATCTTTCAAATGAAGTGTTTATCATACCATTTCGTTCAGTTGTTTAAGAGATATTAACGCTCAAAATCTCGGTCTCCAGCGTAACGCTTTCGTTCTCGAAACTTTGGTTTTACACCCCGGTATAGAAATGAAAGACGTAGTCCTACGTCAAAACATCCTAGGCCAAATATTAGCTCAATCGGACTTAGGGGAAAGTGACGCTAAGCGGTCAAAGTTTGAGTTTTTTGAAACCGAAAAATCACCCAAGGGTAAAGGAAATCGGGGTTTTCGCAAAAAAAAGGTCTTAGAATTGCACGAAACATCAAGCTTTACAGTTATCTCAAAAATGGTTTTTTTTTTCTTAAAAATCGACTTTTTAGACGGAAAACGACCAAGCGCAAAAAAAAAATTTTTTTTTACAAATTTTTTTTTAAAGATAACAGTAAATCTCGACGAGTAATGCAATTTTTAGATATTTGGCACCAAAATTTTTTTTTGAAAACCCCAATTTTCGGTGATTTTTCGTTTTAAAAAAAAAACTCAAATTTTTACGTCTATGACACTAATAAATGAAGTTCTAGTGAGCTAATATTTTGCAAATGGTATATTATCGTGCAAACCAACATTTCACAGCAAGTTCCGAATGAAAAATCGAGAAAACTATTTTTATCGGTTCCCAAAACCATACGTTTCGTTTCGTATTCCGAAAAAAACATGCATGTTTCATGCAATTTTAAGACCTTTGGCATCAAAATTTTTTTTTTTTAAAACTCGATTTCCCTCCCCCCTTGGGTGATTTTTCTATTTTCAAAAAACTCAAACTTTGACCACTTAGCGCCACTTTCCCCTAAGTCCGATTGAGCTAATATTTTGCATAGGGTGTTTTTTCGAGGTGGTGAACATTTTTTATGAGGTAACTTTTTGGAATTATAGATGACCATTTTCATTGGCACCCTAACGTACACTTTGTCCAACTTCTAAAAGGCCACCCTTATTATGGTTCGTTGCAACACAAACAGTTAGAATTTCAACAAGATACATTCATACATTGTTGAATGCTTAGAATAAAGTATATTGAACGTCAATTTTGTTCAAAAGAGTTGTTTGTTTATTTATTGTGCTCAAATATGATAATTTTAGCTGTCCAGTTTCTATAAGACCATTTCAAAGTTCATAAGTATTATCAATGAAAAATCCAAAACGATCAGCTGATTTACATGTTGTAGAGGGTCACTCTGGTCTGCGATTAATAAAACACCGTTTTATTACACGTAATATAACTTCTTTTATTTAAACACTCCGCAGCTGCATCTAACCATCTCAGCGTACTTTCACCGACTACCCCGTCTCTTTTCTCTCGCTTCCTAACCAAGGTCCCTACAGTTCTGAGTAGGTAATGCATCTCAAGATGTCGTAATTGTATTGTATCGTGAGTAGAACCCTACACATGTCAATAATTGGCAACCTTGACATTTGGGCTAATAACTTGGAAAATTCGTGTTGGAACACTATTTACCGATTTCTGCTGAAAGGATTTCTCGATATTTTTCCATGTTTTGCGAGCTTGAACTCTTCAATCGTGGTGTACCGTTTTCACTCAAGGTAGATTCTGCGTATAAGGGTCCCTCTAAGATTTTCAACAGGATTCAAGTCTGGAGAGTGAGCCAGTCTGTTCAAAAAATTTAGTTTTTGGTCCTTAATCCATGGCTTAGTTTCCTTACTGGTATGAATAGTAGTATTGTTTGGTTGGAATGTGATTTTTTGTGACTAACCACTCAGAAACGGTAGGAGAGAGTATTCCAGAAAATGTATGTAATCCTTGAATAATGTGAAAGCTATCTTGACCTTTCCCGTTGCACAGAATCGCACCCAAACCATGCACGAGCCTCGACCAAAATTCCTGGTTGAAAAATACTTTTACTTCTTCCGTAAATAACGCCAGTACACGTTGGAACCATCCAAAATTAACTTTTTGACGTAGGACTACGTCTTTCATTTCTATATTGGGGTGTAAGTTCAAAGTTTCGAAAACGAAAACGTTACGCCGGAGAACGAGATTTTGAGCGTTAACAGCTCCTAAACAACTGAACGAAATGGTATGATATACACTTCATTCGAAAGATAAAATGTCTACGCGTTCTATGCTTGTTACTTTTTGATCGGATTGATGGGATTTGTTTGTAATTGAATTCGTAAATTGTTTCATTCATTCACTAGCTTAATCAATAATTTAATCAATACATACACAAGATAGCTCTGCGCAGCAGCGATATCGTACCCAATGAGGAACATCCTAGGTGCGATTATTGCTAATTGAAAAAAACACAAATGATTACTAAGTCAACGGCAGTTCTACGTCAACCTTGCGGTTATAGCATAGGTATAACCCATCCATAGTTTTTTTTTTGTCAGTGAAGATAAACTATACATTAAGGGGGTATTCTAGTGTAGAGGCACGCATTTCGGACGTTTTTTCGAATTCCATAAAAATAAAACAAAGATTACATTCAGTATCATTATTTGTTCATATATCTTTCAACAATAAAACAAAAATTGAACTGAGAAAAAATATTAATAACTAGAATAGTTAAGAGCTGATGAAGTGAGAGGCTTGAAAAAAAAGTTATGCCATGGCGTACACGATTCCAGCCCTTCTGGTTATCTGAAACAGAAAAATCTAACAGATTCTGAATCAGTAAAGGTGCTGCTATCGCATGAACCTCGGACAAGTCATAAACATCTTTTTTGACAAAATGGCGGCCGTTTGGAAAACAAAATGCGGTTTAAAACGTTTTTTCTTACGTTTCCCGATTTTTTCAAAATAGTAAAACTAGAAAAAATATCTCATTTCAGAGGTTCATGCGATAGCGAGATGCCTACAGATTGTATCCATATAAACTCGACATGAATCGGTTCAGTAGAACTTGAGAAATCGTGTACGCCAGTTTTAAAAAACTAGTTTTGAGAAAACGCGTTTGAAGTTCATTGTTTTGACTGTACCAGGTTAGATACCGCATCACTAAAATGGCTGTAGCTCGGTAAATAATAGGATTTTTGATATGTCCTTCCTAGAGTCTATTCTTGAATGCCTAAACTACAAAGAAATGAAGGAAAAAATGATTTTTTTCAAATTTCTAGACTAGAATACTGGCTTAAAGAAGTTTTCATTATGGTATATAGCAAAATGTATTTTTTGGAAAACTTTCTTTATCACAACATAGCATGTCCCACTGTCGGTTCATGTGAGCTTTGGCAAAACTAAGACGTCTTCCGATGTGAGATGGTGTAAGATGAGGAGCTTTAACCCTTTAAGCCCTCTTTATGTGAGGATGTTTTAACAAAACCTGACGAATTGTCAATTTAAATGAAAATATTCATAAGCTATTTTGAGGTATTCGAACCTGTTCTGGCTATTTCCCGCTTATCCCGGTCAGAGAGCTTCGATTTACGAGGAGCTCTCTCCTTATTACCGTATCCTTGAAGATTCGCCAAATAATTTAACACTACTTGATGGGATCGTCCAATCCGACGAGAAATTTCGCTGACACCAAAATTTTCTTGATGAAATGCATCGATTTGTCTTTCTTCTCTCTCCGTGAGCATTTTTCCCTTCGGCATTTTCCAGATCTATTGGTCAAAACAACTAAAACAACGGAAGATGTAACTTGTCTTATAGAAACTTCACACTTGAAAAATACAAAGCCATTTGTTTACGCTCAGCGTTTGTACACACACATATGAAAATCATGCACAATATGGTAGCTTCAAATACCTACACACTAGAATATAAATTGAAGCATTGTTTGTTTACAATGACACAAAGCAGCAAGATCATCACCTGGTCTTAGAGAAGTTGGACAGAATGTAGACTCAAATTTGGTCACTAAACTATGCACAACCTGCCGGCTGGGACAATTATTACGGTCGATAATTAGACTAAGCGCTCTTTAAGTTGCAAACGCCGTCTCCGAATTCAGGTATTACATTTTAATAATTATTTAGCGTTGCTCGTTCGTGTACTTCACCATGATGAAAATGTTGATTTTGACTAACGTTTTGACATTCACAGATTCTTGAAATGTTTTAAGAGTTCGTTCAGAAGAAGACAGAAAACTGTCAAGTCGTCAATGGATAACATTTTATCAACGTTTAGATAAATGAGTTGGTTGAAGTAAACACTGCTTTCCACGAAAAAAAAACTGGCAACTCTGTGGCTGATACGCAGTCTGCAGTCTGTCTGGGAGCAGATGGCGGCTTTAAGATGTTATAAGCACTAAAAGATTGAATCGTAATAACTTTGACAATTATTATTGCAATAGGTAAAATTTGTATACCGTTTCAGACAAGAAACGCAGCAAAGTTAGCATGCTATACCGGTCTTCAGAGCAATCGAAAATAATTAGCACACCTACCGGTGATTCGAATGTCGGAAGAATCGGAAGCAATCTGCTTTTTGAACATGTTTCACCTACATTCTGGTGTAAATTTGCATACCTTTCTCGGAATTTATTTCATGTACACAGCATCTTTATTGCTGCAAGTGTTAGCTGGCACACAGAAACCCCGCTCCCCTCGCGCCATAAATCCAAAGGGTAACATCCGCCGTGTTCGAATTTGCATTTCCGTGTGCGGCGGAAAAAGTCAAATATATGTGCGAACTGCAACTGTGTATGCGCTATCACGCAGACCGATAAACTGCGTCCCTCGTCGTCTCGCCTCGTATTCCTGCCACCATTTAAATCCACAGCACCGCTGCTGGTGGCTCACCAGAGCCACGATTGGCCAGCAGAAAAAGCAGGAATCGAATGCCTGCTCCCGAACCAATTTATGTTTGTTGGCCATTTTCTTTCCAACAAGGCACCACCGTCGCTGCTATTTTTTTCCCTTCAGACGACCGAAACTGATTCGGAGGACACTGGCAAAGAAAACTGGTCCAGCTAGAAGCATAAATCACACCAGAGCCATAAATACAAAAGCTCCACTGGCTCGGCAATCGGCAATCGGACAATGCGCTCGCTTGCTGCTGCTCGAGAGACAGTGTGCCACCAATCCCGGAAATGGAGAAAACATCGCTGAACAATACTGTGAACTACGACGAACATTGGAAGGATACATTTTAGCTGATCTCTTACCGCTCCGAAGCAATCTCCAGTAATTCGAGAGAACATCAGCAACAGCAGAGCTCGCACTTGAAAAGGGGGAAAAATGCATACAGCGGAGATTGCATACGGTTTCCCGAACAGCTTTCCTGAATGCAAGTGCAAGTGGCAGCGACAAAGTCAAATTGGGAAATGAATAAACTACCGAGCAGAATGGATACAGCAAAAAATGATTTTCATCTTTCGCGTATGAAGTATAACCATCTTGATGTTCGAGTTTTGGCATTCATCCGGGAAAACACAACATGAACCACAGATTTCATTTCGATCCGAGATCAAAAAGATTGATTTACTGTGACTAAACACTCGTTGTTTGGTAGTGTAACATGCTTTTTTCGGTGACCGGAATAAATCGCCACAGTAAACAACTGCAACAGAAACAACCGCTTAGAAAAAGTGTAGTAGGCTAGAAATATTTGGCGCGGGAAAAACATCATGTGCCTCACATTTCTATTATAAATTTATTCTCTTGTTCTCGTTTTTCGAAATTTATTCTGAGGACAATGTAATGGGGACGAAGTCCCCATTTGGCGAGGATAAGGAATCGAGGCGGCCCATGCCGCCAAGATGACGCAATCCGAGTCCACCGCCGACCCGCCGTCGGAAGCGGCGGTGTCTCGCACGCAAACCTGGGATCCACTGATTGCCCGGTTAGTTTGAAACATAGGATACGATCCTTTAGCAATGTCCGACCGAGCTCTAGCGAGCGTCGGACGGTATACGTCTGCCCGGGGCGTTACGTTTGCCTGGGGCGATACGTTTGCCCGGTTAATTCTTGTTTTGAAATACAATACCGCGCCACAATATTTATAGCCTACTACACATTTTATAAGCGGTGGTTTCTGTTGCAGTCGTTTTCTGTGGCGATTTATTCCGGGAACCGCTTTTTTCAGTTGTTTCATTAGAAACCATCCGATGCTAGCTGTCAAATCAATCACTAATCGTATCCGACTTAACTTTGTTCATTATCTATTCTCTGAGGTTACAGAAACACTTTCATTTTTTTTCAGATCGCTAACTGTTGATTTCCGCCATCTTTTACGCTGAATCATATTGCATTCCTCAGTTAACCCTTTATAGGGCCGTGGCAACTATATTGCCACCCACAAAAATATTTTTTTCACTGCACTTGGAATACGATTTCAATATTTTAGTTAACCAAAAACTTCTAAAGTTATCTAGCAATATTTCATTTTTTTTCTGGACTGCTACAAATGTACTATATTAATTTGGGAGTCATTTTTATATACAAAAACAGCGATTTTAGAGCGCTTCGAGATTTTCGCGTTTTTTTTAACGAAAAAATAAATTACTGTGATTAATCTGTTATCACAGTTTTATTAAGTACTAGCTGATCCGGCAAACTTCGTCCCGCCCAAAATTTGTTTTTTGTTATCAATACCTTCAATCATTCACGTTTTCTTACTAAGCGCAAATTCATGAGTCCAATCGCAGAACGGTTCATTGGTTGATCTTCTAATCGACCCCGTTGAATTTACCTTTCACCAAAAAATTCGTAGTACTTCTATCAAAACTTATCATTATAATATCAGAATATTTTCAGACACAATTCTCGTTCAAGATTTTTCAACCACTGGCAAATAACATGTTTCTCCGTTACATGGAATAAATATTTGATACAGAAAATATGATAAAATAAAGACATACCCCTCCCCTCTTCTCCCCTTAGAGAGGGGGGTGGAGTGTCTAACTACCATAGAAATATTTATTGCACCCTCAAACCTTCAGATGCCTAATTTAGTTTCATTTGCTTGATTAATTCTCGAGTAATGCAGAAATTTATGTTTCATTTGTATGGTAGACCCCCCCCCCCCCTAAGAGAGGGTGGAGGCGTATCTAACAACCATAGAATCATTTACTGCATCATAAAACTTCCATATGCCTAATTTGGTTGCATTTGCTTGATTAATTCTCGAGTAATGCAGAAATTTGTGTTTCATTTGTATGACAGCCCCCCCCCCCCTTAGAGAGGGAGTGGTCTCAAGCTATCATGAAAACATTCCCCGGCCCCAAAAACCCCTACACACCAATTTTCATGTCGATCAGTGCAGTAGTTTCCGAGTCCATATGAATCAGACAGACAGACAGACAGAAAACCAATATCTATATATATATATTAGTAAACAAACAAAAATAAATCGGTGTCCATTGGACTGTCCCCTGGATAACTGCAACCGATTTATTGAACCCATGCAGCCAAAACCTTGTAAACTGGTGGAAGTTCTGCATAATTTCTAGTGGACCGATTTCAACTAATTGTTTTTTTACATGATCTTCGATAAATTTCCTGTCATCGTACGTAGTTTTTTTTTTAAATATTGAGTTTTGACGAAATGGCGACATTTTTTGTAAAAAAATTGCGGTTTTGTCTCAAAAATCGAGACAAAAAAAAAATCGCCAAAATTATATATTTTTTTCAAAATATCGAAAACGATGACAATAAATTTAGTGGAGAATCTGGGGAAACCAATTTCATTAAAATCGGATGGAGGTAGAACTCCCACCAGTTTGCAAAACATGGTTTCGGGAAAAACGCGTTTCAAACTTTGGATGCGCCCTCTTTACGCAAAGATTTAGGTCCACTAATTGGCTTGTAACTTCGGAACGGAGCATCGGGCAAATTACAGTAAAGTAGACATCCCAGAGAACATTTTAAGTCAGAATCTTTTTTTTTATTTTTTCATGTTTCCATAGTGTACTACTCCCTTAAATTCGTTGAAGATCCAACAAGTTGACAGGTTTTTCGCTGTAAACGTACTATTTAGACCCGTAATCTACTGTGTAAGATCATGAATATTTTTCAATAAAATGAATGGTGTATTTGATGAATAATTCGAAATTTAATTTTTTTCGTAAGTCTATAAAAACATTTTTTTCGGCGCTATAAAGTGAACTTACAACGTAGCGGCAAACAGCGGTCGTTGTTCGTGCTAAGTGTATATTAATTTATGATGAAGGTCTCAAGACATCTAACTCATATTGACACTTATTACAGTCCTGAAATATTACTTCAGAAAAAATAATTGAAAGATATGAATGATATGAATGAAATACTTTATTCAAGGCCAAGTGGTACTTTTTTCCCATCTGTCAGGCAACTCATGATTTCCATGCCAAAACATTTTTTTTTGTTTTGAGCCAAATCACTCTTCTAGCCATTTTAGCAAAATTTTAATAAAAGTTGAAACGCTACACAGCAAGATCGTATCATGAAAACAAATGGTGTATAAGCAGCATAATGCAGTTGATCCCAATTGAGTAGCTCAACCGTTTTCCTGCCGGTCTTGCTCGGTATGGCGGGGCATTGTAATTAAGAAAAATTCACTTTGTGTTACCTTTTCTGATATTCCGGTCGTTTTTTGGAGCGCAGCACGGTTAAACTCGATCAATCGTTTTCGATAACGTTCACTTTGAACACTTTCACTTGTTTTCGGCGTCCTCAAACACGTTCGGTGGTTTTCCAAGTTCGTCTTTCTCACATCAAAATTCAAACTTTTAAACTTTTGAACTACCCATAACATTGCGATTATTGTTCCTGCTCGTTGTATGGTTCCCCCAACATTCTATATGAATCGGAAGCGTATTTTCTAGAGTTTATAACGAAAAATCATTGATGATCGCAGATGAAAGTTCGTAGATACGAAATCCACATTTTTTCCTAACAAATTACTTGAAGTTGAACCGCAAGATGGACGTAGGACTATCGCAAAACCCTACCAGTAAACTGATTCATCAATGATTCATTGCAGAAACAGAACCGCCCAGAGTGGAACGAAACCATCCGGCAACGGATTGGCGACGAGTGTGGAGGAACATAACACCAACACAGCTCTGATCGAGTCAACGAAGCATATTGTACCTCTTCGCAAACGAGAAAATTGAGCACCGAAGGCTAATGAACGATATGCAGCGTACAGATCGAGCTGTCTTCACTGTAATTCAGCAATTGACCACAAATACAGCGAGTACCCACGAGTTAGAGCAGCATGGACGTTTATTAGGGTGGCAATGGATGTATGAAAAAAAAAAATCATCATTGAATTTCAAAAACCGACCATGTACATTTTGTTTATTGGCCCAAAAAAGTGATCTGTGCAAAGTATCAGCTCAATTGGACATGATTTAGGGGTGCCTCAAAGCGTTCAAAGTTTTGTTTTTTTTTTATTCTCGGAAATCTTCTAAGAGGGGAGTAAAGGAAATTTAGAAAATCGATTTTTTTTCGATGCCAAATGACTTAAAAATGCATGAAACGTCGAGATCCGGTGTCATCTCGAAAAAAAATTCGACCATCTGGGACTTAGCCTGAGAGGCGATGAAGGAGTGGAAAAAAATATCGAATTTAAAGAACCGACCATGTACATTTTGTTTATTGGCCCAAAAAAATGACCTGTGCAAAATTTCAGCTCAATCGGACATGATTAGACTTAAAAATGCATGAAACGTCGAGATCTGGTGTTATCTCGAAAAAAAAATTTGACCGAAAATCGACTTTTTGGGACTAAGTCCTGAGTGGCCAAAAAATCAAAAATTTGAGCGCTTTGAGGCACCTCTAAATCATGTCCGATCGAGCCGAAACTTTGCACAGGACTTTTTTTCTAACCCTCAGAAGAGCCCTTGAGGACGACTCAACCCAAACTCCTTCTCTACCTGCCTCGACAAAGACACTTGTTCGACGCTCCTCAGCAAACCGTGTCCGATTCAGTGACCATCAAGCTACGTCCTTGAAATTGATTTCCGAGCGGGCACCCGTTTATATACAGATTTGTGGGATTTCATTAGCCTGTCTTCAAAGGAGTTTTCAAGCTATTGAAACAAGTTTTCGTGTCAATAATTAAGAAGCATATAACTCTTAGACATTTAAACTTTCGAATAAAGTGATTACAATGTTACTTCGTTTAGCTGGAAAAGAGTTATTAACACTTAAAGGAGGAATCAAATCATCCTTGAAAATACCTGTATTTGTATCGAATTGTCATCGATACTTCGTTTTCCGCTAAAGCCTCCGTTCGGTCCGGCTGCAGACAAGAAATGGAATTCGGAGAGAAGAGCATAGTGTTGAGACTAGCGAGTGAACGAGACCATCTTCCCGACACTTTACAATCACAACTAAATGGATTTCTAATCTAATCTTTTTGTTCTAGAGAGACTATACGGAGTTATACGGCATTTCGCTACAACGGTCCTCTTCAATTAAGGCACATTTTCGATTAACGGCCTTAAATGATTCGCTATTGCGGCAAAAAACTGTTTTTCGATGTCAATATACAGCCATTCCATGACAAACCGATATAATGGTTCTCAGATTTTTGTTTAGATTAGTAGTTCTGTTTCTTATTGCAAAATATTAAACCTGTATTATTTAAAATTTCATTAGGGTGCCATTTCCATTTGAATGCCTGTCCACGTTAAATTTCGGACACCAAGATGATGCCAGTAAAACAAAAATTCACGTAATACAACAAAACCGATTCTTTATTTCAGTAAAATAGACTTATATCTAAAGCAAGGAAAGCTTACTTCGATGTTAACACTAAACCTACCACGAGGGGTCAAATGACCCATTTTAAACTTTTAGTCAAAATGTACTTCCAAATTACATTGTCACAACATCATTTGCCTACACTACTTTTCCTAAAACCTACATCGAATGTATTTTTCAGCGTTTACTCCTTTCTTGTTATTTTTTACAGAGAATTATATGTAATCTGCCCTAACTACCGCAACGGGTCATTTGATCCTTGCAATCGTCCATATGATATCAGAATGATTTCTATGTGTGATTATGACACAAAACCATTGCATTACACATTGTTGCTATTGCTTTATATATTTTGTTGTATTTGTGAATGAAAAGTAAATGATTAGAATTACTTGTATTGCTGGCTATCCAAGCGAACAAACAGTAACCATCCCAAGCTACAGTGATTATTTTGCGTGTCAAAAATTATAATTCCATTATTTTGCTAATAATTTTTATCCTAAAAATGTCGAAATATACAGAAGAAATATGATATGTCACGTTTATCAACAAAACTATATAAATCGAGTCATTGTTCACTAACTATTCATGAAAGGTCACTTGACCCCGCTATGGTAGGAATAGGTATACATAAAACATCGGTAGGTTTAGTGTTAATTACGTTGTCTGTAAAATTCACGAACTTTCTTGGGAACGTCTGCCATTAGGTTTCGTACAGTATCCTCATATATGCTGGCGGCGGCGCTTTTCCATCTCCTCTTGAAATCATTAATGACATTCGCTTTCTTCTTAGTTTCAAATAGTTTTCGCTTAATCAGAACCCAATACTTTTCTACTGGGCGAAGTTCTGGACAGTTAGGTGGATTTGCTGTTTTTGGCACATATTTGACCTCATGTGCATTATACCATTCCAGGATGGATTTTGCATAGTGACAAGAGGCCAAATCTGGCCAAAACAATGCTGGAACATTCCTTCTCGTAGACATATTTGTTGATAGTGCCGGCAGAGACGAAAGATTTGGATTTTCGACCACAACTGCATATGGCCTGCCAAACCAAGTACTTTTTGGGGAATTTAGACTGCTTCTTGGTCCGGAAATACTCGGCTACGGCATTCCGTGACATTGCAGTATAAAAAGCGAAACCCGGAAACTGTTTGAAGTCTTCGTGAACATAAGTTTCATCGTCCATTAGGGTGCATGAACATTTTTGCAAAAAATGGGTGAAGAGCACCTTAGCACGGCTTTTTGCAGTGAAATTTTGCTTATCATCACTATTGGGCACCTTTTTCACTTTGTACGCCTTCAGTCCTCTGCTTCACTTTTTGTACATATGATTTTGATTTTCCAACCTTTAGAGCCACATTTCTAACTGAAAGGTTGGGATGTTTCTCAATAATGGCAACCACCTTTCGGTCCATCTGTCGGGAGCATACTTTTCGATTTGTTTCGCTTCCAACCTTCCGATCCACAGTTAAGCGCTGGTCAAACGATTTGCACACATTAAACACGGTGTTCTTCGGTAGTTTTAGCTTTTTGGCGAGATCGCGTACCGACATTGTTGGATTTTGCTGCGTTCGCGCAAAATGCGTTTGCGTACTTCCACTTGATACGACGCCATTTTACCAAACTGAAGAAGAATGTAAACATGTTGGACATCGAAATAAAGAGGAGGGTTTCAGCTGTCATGTAAATGAAATCTTCCATTGATTAGTGAAATATTTCATAAACTACACTGAAAGAAAAGTGTCCGAAATTTAACGTGAACAGGCTTTAGGGTAGTCCGAAAAATCAACTTTTTCCTAAATTTTCCAGTAGTTGGAGAGATGTTGTTGTGATTTTTTTTTAAATAATTTTGGGAAAAAAGGGGAACAATTGTATGTACTTGTTATGTAGGTGTTTTTGATAAACTATGTCACATATTCCAAGAATTTGGAACCGATCCGATTGAACTTGTATGAACTTGTATTAGAATAATTGTTTCATTATTCGGCTTTTCGCTTTGCGGCCAAGTTTCGTGGAACGAATCCAGGCCGTAAAGCGAGGTATGGGTGTATATATACTTTTTTGTATGAAAAAGATATTTTATGACTTCTGAGGTTGAATCAAGAATTTGAATCTTCTTTCGTATTAAAAAAAAAATGATTGAATGAAACAATTTGCGAATTCAATTGAATTCAATATATTTCCTTTGTGAGTAAAAAGATTGTATAATGTCATGTCAGGTCAATTCATGCATTTGGATAGATTATATTCTTCGTTACTAGTAAATTTAATGACAGTCCTTTGATGTTTGGTACCATGACATATTGGTTTTGAAGTCTGTGTTAGACAAACACATTTCAGTCGGAACAAAAAGGCCCCCGATTTGCATGTATTTGCAATTCTTTGTTTCCCAGACACCTTCGTTTAGAAGTCTGTAATAGGTAAACATATTTCAGCCGGAATAAAAATGCCCTCGAATTGCATGAATTTGCAATGCCAATTTTCCCACGATCCTTGTATTTGAAGTCTGTGTTAGAGAAACATATCTCAATCGAAAGAAAAATACACCCGACCTGCATGAATTTGTAATGCCAATTTTCTCAGACACCTTGGTTCTGAAGTTTGTGTTGGGGAAACATATTTCAGCCGGAGCAAAAATACCCCCTACTTGCATGTATATTTGCTAAGCGGATTCCCACAGGTACATTGATTTAGAAGTCTGTTCGGGAAACCGTAAATCGGGCCAATCAAAACTTGGCAGTTAGGGCGTTTAGATAACGCTTGACATTTCACAGTTATTCAATTGTTTACCTAATGAAAAATAATATTTTATTAATTGCGATAGAAGCGTAGAAAAATTCCGTATCAATTGATGCAAACATCTTTCCGATCCAGTAAGAAATTTTCGAGTTATAAACATTTGGAATCTTTCATTTTTTCCAGCATGTTCTGTGTTTAGATTCCATTTTACCCCCCCAATATAGTCTGGTTAGACGTAGGCCCACGTCAAAATAAAAAAGGTATATAAAACAGTTTAAAAAACAAGTTTTTTTTTATTATAGTTATATTTATTATATGCAGTGAAAAGAAACAATCTATAATCTCTCTGTAAGGGGGAGGGGGGGGGGGGCGGTAGGTGTTTGCTACAAATGAAACATAAATTTCTGCAAGACTCGAAAACCAATCAAGCAAATGGAGCCAAATTTGGCATGTGATGGTTTCAATGGACAAGAAACGTTTTTATGGTGAGTAGACACTCCTCCCCCTTGCCATACAAATGAAACAAAAATTTATGCAAAACATGAGAACTAATCAAATGGGACCAATTTCGGTATATGGAGGTAATAGGGAGCAATACGCGTTTCTATGGTGGTTAGCCACTCCTCCCCTCTCCCTAAAGTGGGGGGCTGCATTACTCGAGAATCAATCACGCGAACGGAACCAAATTGGGGATGTGAGGGTTTTTGGGTACGATAAATGTTTCTATGATGGTATGACACTCCCCCCTCCTCTGGAATGAAGGGGGGGGGGGTTTCCAAAAAATTAAAACACACATTTCAATCGAACATATTCCAACCAAACATGACAATTGAAAATTTTCGGAAAACTCTGAAGTAAATGGGAAAATTTGCGAAAATTCTATTCCCATATGTTCTACAATTTCATAGTGACAAGCGTTGTTAGTCCAATTGGTGTTTGCGCTAACGAAATTGATCTTTGTTCGAAAGAGGAAATTGATTTTAATGTGATAAAGCTCACTCCTATATCGTCTTCTATTTATATAAATTAAAATGGATCGCCGAATGTGTTGATAAGAGCAAAACTCGAGAAAGGAATCGTCCGATTTAGGACTGTCTTTATTCTATCCCATTTTTTGTATCAAACATTCATTCCGAGTAACGGAGAACCATGTTATTTGCAAGTGAATGAAAAATCTTGCACGAGAATTGTGTCTGAAAATAATCGGATTTTATAATGTCGTGGTGGATTAGAAGATCAATCAATGAACAGTTTTGCGATTGAATCTATGAACGTGAATTGATAACGTGAATGTGATAACGAAAAATAAATTTTGGGCGGGACGAAGTTGGCCGGGTCAGCTAGTATACTGTATATAATCGAGTCCGCCCTGTGTTTGTATATTCACTTACCGCACTCAGAATACAAACAACGTAAATCCTCACAGATCTGTGTACCCCATCTACTCGGTTTTCCGGGCCATATAACCAATTCGTTGTCATCTATGCTTGGACAACTTTTTCTTCCCGTCCGAGCCAAAGCAATTCGCGGAGCAAATGTATGTGATTTTAGTCCAGCATTCGGATGCGGATATTTATTTTTGAATCCAATGTTCTTTCTGTTTCCTGTACTACCGTTTTTTTTTTACTTTCTCTGGTTCCAAGCGGCATCACGAGCTGTGCGGTATCGCCGCTACTGCGTTTCGACTCTCCATTTGCATAAACTGCAGTGTTTTGATATTCATATCTCCATTCGGGACTGTCGTGTGTTTTGTGTCTGCGTGTACTACTTTTTCTAAATTTTCCTCTGCTGAGGGGAAATATGAAATATTGCTTGTGGAAATTGGAAACTCTACATCATCTGTTTATGAAGTCTATTAAACTTTTCAAGATTTTTATGTTGTTGTTGTTGTTGCCGCCTCGGTTCGGTTCCATTCGGAGTTGCATTCGAAAGTCAGCGCAGGGCAGCAGATTTCATTGACGTGTGTGTGCAATGTTGAAATTGGACGTCGCTGCACCACACGTCCTTGCATATTGGTACATATTCCCCGGGATTTCCGTTGTGCAAATTTTGTGGAGAAAGGTAGACGTAGAGGTTGAGCAGAAAAGCAATATAATCGGGACCCGTCAAATCCTGGAAGCACCAGAAAGCGCTGCTTGTCAAAACCATTATTATTGTCGGCAGTGTGCGAACATTTCTGTTTTCCTGACGAGTTTTGAACTCTTTCCGAATAAATTTGTTCCATTGTAAGAAGGGCCCGAATGTGAAACTAATATGCCAATACGAAACGTCGAAAGAGAACAGCTTAATTGTGCCTAGGATCAACGCAAAAGTCCAACCTTCAACTTATCTATTTTTTTGGTTCTATTTGTAGAAAATTTATAAGCGGTGCCGATGGAAAAAAAGACTGTACATTCGCATGGAATTTTATAATATCAGTTTACTCTTCCGCTTAGCAGCTGGAAAAGAGAAGGACGGAAATGACATTGGGGTCATAAGAGATGACATTGAAAACGTGTAGTCTCAAATTCGAGTTCGTCTCTTGAGGACCCACTTTCTGTGACTCCGTAGCCTTGACCGTGAAAGGAGATGTTGTGGAAAGTATGTCATTTTATAGAATTAAATCTTCGATTCGAAGTGAGGTGGTTTCTTCATCGCTTTGCGAATTTGTGGTTATTCCTATTCCAAGAGACATAGCGACCCAATCCATAGCACTAAACATATTTCACTTATTTTAGAAACGTAATCAAATTTTCCACCGAATTTTTTCCCCTATTTTCTATGCAAAACTATGATAATTAAATTCAACACGTTTCGGTCGTTCCCTGCTGCACTAGCTGCATCGTCGTTCGGGTGGAACCATGCGAAGCGGTTGCAATTTCCCAGGTTATTAGATTTGGCGCTGCACGCACTCCAGTGGCTTTGCCAAATGCACTCGGTGAAGCTGATACATTTGACCATGGCATGTCGAAGCGGATGGTCGACAATCTCACGCGCTTTTACATACATGCTTTTTTTTTCTATTTTGCATGTGGAACTAGAAAAAAACCCATGCCCAACAACGCTACTTCTAGTCCTCGTCCGCGTGTATGTGCGCCAGAGAAAAGGGAGCCGTTTGGTGGAAGGTGTTGTGACGCACCATCGACAATCCACCATGAACGACCAGTGCATATGATGAACTGCACCACTTGATCCGGTCTCCACCCCTACCCGATGCGGTGGAACGGAACTACGTTCGATGTTACACATATATGAGCAAAACCAGCTGCCAGACAAGTGCTCGAACGCTGCTCGCTCTGCTCTCCAGCAGAGCAAAATTATCATAGTAATGGACGGGAAATGCAAATGAGTGTCAATTCAATCCTTGCGCTGGGATGTTTCTCCAGATGTCGGTGTATTGTGCACCCGGCATTATGGAAAGACTTTAAAGCAATGTATTGTGTGGAACTCCCTCGGGAATTGAGGTACAATGGTTACCGATGCTACAAATGATCGATGGTGGTCAATAGAATTTCGATGGAAGAATCGTTAGGCGTTAGGCAAGCTACACAATCCTCCCAAGTCATCTAACTGTATGTGGCTTCTTGAAAGATTCGTTGTAAGTTTAAAATTTTGTGCTGAAGTTCAGACGTGTTGTCATTTGTTTTGTTTTAGTTCTGTATGATTATTTGTTTGTAAAATTTGTTCAAAATTATTTTTATAACCTGTTACAGTTAGTATATGTACGCAAAAAATCAGTTCTATCTCGGGACCGCTTTGGTAAAATTAAATTGTGGAGGGATCAAAAAAAGATATTTTGTTGCTAACCTCAAATTTAAATTCAAAATTTTAATTTAATTTCGAAATTCAAAATATTTAAAAAAAATCCGAATTGGTTATGATGAAATCACGAACCTTTCATCGAAAAACTTGAACAATTTTTTTGCACAATTCATTGGTCAACCTGACCGGTCTTTTTTCTGCCACCATATTCATCTCATAGGCATCAAGGGGGGATTACAACAAATCCACTCTTTCTAAATTTCCGTTTAACAACTGCTTGATATTTTTCGATTGGGTGGAAATGACGTTTTTCGATATTCGCAGCATTCGGGTTGTCCAGTTGAAGAAAGAAAATGGTCGGTGTTAAGTCAGAGGGGACCAAGTCGCACAATTGAAAATTTCGAGTTATTGATTACATTTGGTTAAGCATTATGTAAGGCACATACCACATTTATCAGATTTGAAAGATGGCGCATACAGCAGGAATAACGGATCGAAATTGTTATGATTGATCAACGAAAATGGACCATGTGACAATCATTTGTATATTGAATTTAAACAATATCCAAGCGCCGAATTCAAACCAACAAAACATTTTCTTGAAGCTAATAGGTACCTTGGCGAAATCCGTTAGTGTAAAATGTGCACATTCGGAGTATATTGAAAAATAAACTTGGTCTACTCCGACTGAAAGGATCAGTGAAAAATGCTGGTCTTCAGTGTGAATGATCGCAAAATGTACTATTTCAGAGTGCGATTTAGGCTGTAGCGATGGCAATGAATCAAAATTTTACGATTCTATTGACGAATACTGTCTAAGATGATTGAAAATGGGAAGTTCAGGCTTAACATGTTTACTGTGCAATCATATTCATGCCAACAGTAGATGGCAGAGGCTATTATGCTGAACGCAAATGCAGCTCCAAACTCACAATCCTTCTCGCTCTAATTTTCATAGCAGAATGACACACTTTGACTCACAACTGTTAATTGATTGAGAAATATTTCGAAATTGTTCAGTCATAGTGAACCAACTCTTAATAAATGCTTCATTTGATTAAGTCCGAATGGACCATGTACGTATAGGCAGCCAAATAACTGCATTTTTTGGCATGATACTAGATGTTTTTTACAACTATCATACGTCAAAGTATTTCCAGAGAGTAGCTAACATTTCTGAGAACAATATTGAACGAAAAAAGCAAATGCTTTGAAAATTGCAGAGCATTAAACTTTATGTTCGTTTTTCTCGAAATCATGAAAATGTCACATGGTCCGGTCTGACTTAACACCGACCATATTGATCGTTTGATTCCTTGGATCATGCGGAAACGCATTGCAACGGAAACGGTCTACAACACGAGAATATTTTATTGCAGTCCATTGTAGTATACTGTTATTCACTCTATCAGCAAGATTGTTCGACTGATGAACGATGTTTGAATCTGAGTAACTTTATATACAGTGATAGACATTCGTTTAGCCGCCCTTGAAAAAAAAATGGTTACACTTATAAAACAATTAGGAATGCTCTTTCTATAGGGATACTTATTTGCTGTAGTGGTAGTATATTTTAGTCACTTTTATTGAAAGGACGCACGTCTCACCCACAGACGCACAAGGAGTCATCGGTGGATGTAAACATTCAAACGTCGTTTTTTCCCGAGACATACGTTTAGCCGCAGAGCATAAAAATCAGGTTTTCGTATGATTTCCTAGCCTTTATCTGTGTTTTTTTTTTGAAAAATTACTTCGGTGTATTCAATTTATACGGTAAATATTAGATGTGCAACGTAAGAAGTTCGTCAGATTAGTGATTCACGTCTAATTTAAAGGAATAGCGAAAGGTAATCGATTAACGGAGGAAGAACGGAGAATAATAAAGATGTTCAAAGAAGAAAAGTTTTCTAATAGCTCGACCGCAACAAAAATTGGTCGATCTGAGAAAGTGGTACGTAATTTCTTGAAAATGGGCCCGAAATATGAAATAAAACAACCTACAGAAAGAAACATCAAAGTTACTTTGTGTCAAATAAGGCACGAAGCAACCGAGAAACAATAGTCCTGCTCACAAATTAAGGCAGAATTTGATGTTCCTGTAACGAAGAGGCATATTGCGCGCATCTTGAACGAGTCACCAAGCATCAAGTGGAAGAAACTTCAAGAAAAGCCGAAACTGACCGCCACTCATAAGCAGAGCCATCTAAATTTCACCCGGCAATACATGGAATGGAAACTAGAATGGCGAAATGTTGTGTTTTTCGACTAAAAAAAGTTTCATTTGGATGGCTCGGACTGTTACAGTTGCTATCGCCACGATTTAAGTCAGCAGAATGTCGTTAGATTGAAGCTTAGATTCGTAGCCACTTGGTTACGCGTTCACTTACCAAGCGATCGATCGTGAGTTCAAACTCAGGGCCCTCAATTGACCATCTTTGTGTTGTTATAGAATAACTACGTCCACGCAACCATCATCAGCGATGGAAATCGATCCACGGTCGAAATAAGATCGATTCATCTATACAACTGCTCTGCTCCGCAAGACTCATCGGGCTACTGTTCTATAAATAACCCAACAATGATCAATATCAACTGTCTCCGCTTTCCGGTCTGCTGAACAATGGAAGAACAGAAAGAATACCCTTACGCCTAAATGGCTACTACTGGGTAATTTACCTTATTGTAATGGAACAGAAAACTTAACGCATAAATGGGTACTACTAACTAAGTCACGACACGATGAAAGAAATTTCAAATTTTGAACAAATATAACATGATTTTGTAGAATTCTGTGATTCATAACTTAGATGAAGGCCTTCTAATTCTATAGGAGCACTATTTTCTTCATGCTATGATATGTCAATGTTTTTTTAGTAGTTGAAGTAAAATTCGCAAGCGCTTAATCGTCCGGTTTTCGATGCATTACTATACAATGTTTTAATTTTGTATTGTTTGAGCCGTTGACGATGGTTTTTTTTCTGTTCAAAAGTTTACGAGAGTGTATTCTCAACTCGCAATTCTTTGTGACACATTTAATAATACCGCGTTGGCTGTAATGGGAAGTAAAAAATATTATATTACATCCCCGTATGGCGCACTACGTGGTATTTTTATGGGTTGCACGGGAAGCACTCCGAATCAGCCACTCTGTCGTTGACAGTAGCTAATTCCCCCGGCGGGGAAATTCGCCACCAAATTAAAATTTAAAGCATCCCTCCGTAAATATATTTCCCGCAGTCATTCATTATGATGACTTCAATCTTCAAACGACGCACCGACGCTACTTGGAAGTAGCGAATGAAAAAGACCGGCGTGTGTTGTCTGGGACTGTTAATTAAAATCTACGATCCTTCCGGCTCCTTCTCCCTCAGCAGCAACTTCTCCAGCTCGCTCCAGCCCAGGGAGCCAGGAGCTGCTTCCGAAGGCTCCTGTACTCGCAACGCTCGACCGGCCGATGGATTCCCGGATGATTTTCATTAAATTTATGCACATGTAAACTCGCTTTTATGAACAGTCCATAAATTATACTTTCGTTTTTTTTTCGCACTCCAGACACGTGGTGGCGGGCTTCCCAGACTGGACGTTATTTTTTGCCGCCTCCACCTAAAGTCGCAAGTTGAAACACTTTCGCTTTTCAAACACACCATCCCGTGACGCTGGTCATCTAGCATGGTCACTCCGGGACAGGTCCAAACAAGCGCGAATGGTCATTACGGAGTGCAGAACGTCCGAAATGAAGATGAACGACTGCGAGCGACTACTTTCGGTTGATACTCGAAGCATCACGGCAGATGTGTTCCACGGCGCCATTTCGTATGCGAATGGCATTCCTGTCGCTGGCAGCAATGGGGAATCCCCTGTTGGTGTCTCCGTCCTAGGCCATCGTTTCCGTGGCTTCCAGGTTGAAAAAAAGGGGAAATTAAAAAAATCCGCAAAATGCTTCTGATTATACTTTTTAATATCAGTCCGAGGTTTCGAGGCGTAATTTGAACCCACTCGGTGCATTTTTGCAGGGTTTTTTTTTATTATTTTAAACAATCCGCAGCCCTTCTTCACACACTCCTCGCACTGCTTAATGGCTCAGTTACACTATACTGCTAGTCATACATTAGCAGCACCCAGCTGAAGTACCACCGGTGGCACACAAAACACACAAAACACATTCGTCGCCGATGTCAGCCGTGTAAAGTGCCAAACGTGTGCAAATATTTATGTATGTACAATGTATCAAGTATGCAAATGGCAACAGAACATTCGCATTAAAATGCAATAATCTCTTTTCTGCAGCCGCACTTGTTTTCACGCAACACGGTGAAGTTGGTGCGCATTCGTGTGGGGGTGGAATGCCGGGCTGCTGTTCCACAATGTTTTGTCCCACGGCAAAGCGATCGCGTTTTACTTGTTTGATAACTTGAAGCATTTTTATCCGCGAGAGAACTTTTAGTTAGACTTGATTAGTTTATGCTCCATATAGCAGGTGATATTGATATTATTTTAGAACGAAAAATTGTTAGGAAATTCAAATTCCATCCATGGATGCTCTTTTGGTCAATGATTATAATAGAGTAGTGCGGGGCAAAAGTGCGCATTGGCCTTTTTGAAGCAAACAAGCATAAAAATTCGACAACAGTGTATTCGTTTGATACATTATTACACCAGCAGCTCACACATATAAACAAGATACATTTCATGAAAGTGACATAAAGTTATGAGGAGAAAAGAGTGTTGCGATGTTTTGATCCAATTTTTTCAGTTTTGGAGATGACGATTTACTTACTTCAAATAACTCGAATGTTCGAAACTACCCTGTCATGGAAATCTTCATTCTATAGCAGATGATAGTGCGTATTCGTTTTTGTGAAAAAATTCAAGAGCGTTTTTTAAAAATTCGATTAGCTCAAAAATTGCTTGTGGGGTGAAAGTTCGCACCAGCGTTTTGCTCAGAAAAAAATTATAAAATGTTTTCAACAAATTTTTTAACGGGACCGACAAGAAGAAAACTGATTTGAAGAAATGCACTCCAGAAATGCTCAAATGGCCCGACAGAGGCTTCGAGAGGGAGTCTCGAAGCGTCGGATTGCGGCAGACCTCGGTATTTTTGAATCAGCTCTGAGGAAGATGCTCATATCAGAAAGAGATTTATGATTTTAATCTTCGTTTATTAACATTTCTACTTCTGCTGGGATGTGCCAGCGAGCACCTAGGGCGGTTCAGAAATGGTATTCACGAGTGAGCAGTCTGAGGAACTGGCGGACCACTGCAGGTCACTGGACAAAGCTCTCTATGGTATGACTCTCAAAGATTTACGGCGTCTGGCGTTTGATTTTGCGGAAGCCAACAACCTCCAGCACGAATTCAACCAAGTTGCAAAAAGGCAGGAAGTGATTGGGATTCTAGCTCCATGAGGAACTATGGTCTGTCTCTTCGAACCCCACAACAGCACAACGGAGCAACAGCGCTCCAAGGCAAAGAGTCGGAATCCTCAGAATCGAAATTCAGGATGAGGAATAAAAATAAACAATTGCTTGAAAATAAATCAAAATGAATTTCAAATGAAAAATGTTTTTATTTTCACCTTGCATTCGCGAGTATAGATTACGTACATAAAAATAATTTCTGTGGGAACTTGAGTGTTCGAAATGATTTCGAAATTTTTTTTTATTATCAATACATTCAAACATTCACGTTTTCTCACTAAGCGCAAGTCCAATCGCAGAACTGTTCATTGATTGATCTTCTAATCGACCCCGTTAAATTTACCTTTTACTAAAAAAATCCTAGAACTTCTACCAAAACTCAACATTATAATATCAGATTACTATCAAACATCATTATAATATCAGATTACTAGCTGACTCGGCAAACGTTGTTTTGCCATAAATATTATTTCTAGTGAATATGTTGGTTGTTGAATAAAAAATAACTAATGTATTGTAAGTGTGTTTAAACGATTTAACGATCTACATATACGTGAAACGTTCGTTACTCTTGTGTTTGATATACCGAGGAATAGAGCGCCAAGTCGATGATGATTGAAAAAAAATCACAAGCCATTCTTTGTATTCCATTCCCGATGTATTTCATTAACGAATCTGAAGTGAAAAAAAGAATATATTTTTATGGTAAAGTAGACAAATTGAATGAAGAATATCAATATAAATTTCGTTGTTGCAAATGTATTTGTTGCTCTTCATCGAACCACAGAACTCAACATTAATATGAGCATTGAATGTTTTGCTCAGCTGAGGCGAATATGACACTGCCGAACGATGTTCCATGTCAATGTCTGCGTTGTTAAGTTTTATGTCTGCCTTCATCAGTTTTTAGTCGTTGATATATTGTACATCCACCTAAGGTTGCGATTTTGTCGTTGGTGAATTCTTTAAGAAAATGCACATTGTACATTTTCCATCTGTCATGCAAGGCTATAAAAGTTTTTCGTTCGCAATTCATTCTACGTTGAGATGGTGGACGTTAGGAACATTAGAAACATTAGTACCACTGAAGAGGAAGATGGAGAGTGTCGTTTGAAAGGTGGGTGTCAACGATGAACTCCAGATTGTTGTTTCTTCTTCGAATCACAATTTCTCGCGTCACTGTGCAGTCGCCTACCATGACTCCAGCGACAATGACAACTCCAACGACATACGCATTGATTGTACACATGTGTTCTCCAGTCGGTGTTATATTAGAATTGATGAAAATAACGTGATCGTCACCTTGCAATCCGAGCATGTATGATATGAAGAATTTCAATAACTCATTGTGTTTATTCAAAAAGTCTTCCAGTTCGCTGGCTATACGTATGGCTTTAGCCGAATTAAGGTTATTGGCGCATGTGAGGATGAATGTGTTCAATGAAGTGAACTTAGCGTCATCTGTCATTTAACAACGTAAATAAATTCGCTCTCTTTGAAAAACAAACTACGGGTCGATTATTTGAATATTAGTCATACCAAAATACTAAAATTGCGATTAAAAATAGGAGATGGGGGTGAACCTTTGAGGTTATAATTAGTTTTATGCCAAATTTGAGAGAAAATAGAAATCAAAATTATTTAGATTTTTTTGCATAGGGCCACCCTAATCGTTATTAAACATATGGTAATTGGTACCCTAGCGGTATCATATATAGTTTACGTCCTATTCTCATGCCTACCAAGTTTTTTGTGCTTAATTTCTTAAAAATCGTTCGAGCCGTTTCGAGATTTTTATATATAATACTAGCTGACCAGGCAAACGTTGTTCTGCCAAATAAATTATTTCTAGTGAATATTTTGGGTGTTGAATAAAACACACTAATGTATTGTAAGTGTGTTTGAATATTTTAACGATCTTTAAAATAAATCGAATGTGACCGATAAAAAAACGAATTAAATGATTTGAACGAAAGGTTATATGATGTTTCTTGGTGTATTGCATTAACGTAACTGACATGTTTGATCTCTTAAAAGGTAAACGTCAACTGAAAAAGTAATATAAGTTTGCCGTAAAGTAGAAAAAATGAAATAAATATAGAAAATCAATATTTATTGCTGTCTCCTTGTTAGAACATACGTGCATGTGATTTCCAACATGGCTTAATTTATAACAGCTTGGTCTCGTTCATAAATTGGAATACGCCAGCTAACTTCAATGGAGCTGATTAATCGGCCTGTTTGGAATCGCGTTATTTTATCGTTGTCATTCAATCGAGGAGTATTCACATCGGTAATCCAAGTTTGGAACACAGCCATATTGCTTCCTTTACTTATGGATGTTTTTATTACTCTTCATCGATTTGCAGAACTCAATATTCATATATGCATATGAGTGATCGGATTTTACAATTCGATCGAAATCGACTTTTTCACTCTTAAATTCGTTCGCCTTGTCGCGAAACAATGGTCAAAATAAGTCATCCGTATTTGTGCTTCAATTTACTCTCTATCTGATCGGCATAATTCCGGAAATAATTCTAAATTGTTGAAATTTGAATGAAAATTATTATTCGATTTCGTTTGGATGCTAAATTTGTTTTGAATGTGTTTGAATGCTAAATTTTGCGTGTTTATTCCACCCGAAAAACCATTACTATTTATGCTTCATAGAAATGGAACATGGAGACCAATGTTGTTTACGTCGAATTGCGTGGCAAGGTTGTCACATTTGCTCAACTCGATTGGACTTGAGCTTGAACAGAATGCAAAATTGCGTTTTTTATATTCAACAGAATACAACCAACGATATGTGGGGACGATTACGATCGAACTTTATTTTGTGTTTGAACACACGCGCAATGTCATGACAATGCATTGCGCTTTGGCCTGGCTATAACTAAAGCTGTGTCGGCGTTGCTCATGATAGTGTCTCGCAAGTGAATATATTATTCCTCGCACCGCTTTTGTTGATTGTGTTGTAAGAATTGCATGAATTGCATAAATTGGAAGAATGGCAGAATTGCATAAATTGTTGGCACAGCTTACGATATCTTGAATTGGCGTTTCTTGACCATGTCAAATCACCATATGATAAACATAACAATCCATCGAGCGCGCCCTCTGTTTGTTTCGTCGCATGTTCATAAATATTAAATCAAAATGAGAAATGATGTTCATAATGAATTAAGTATCTGTGACGGGGTCTCGTTGGTCTAATGTTTATGCAAGAGATTTTTGGTTAAAGAAACCCTTCTGACTTGCACTGTAGTCACGCGTATTCTTGAGCTTGCCACTCCAGAATACACTCAAGGCGTATTGTTCGTCATCGAAAAATCTCATCTATTTATTAATAAAAATGACGCAAGTAGTACTATGTTTAGAAGGCAAACCTTGGGAACGTTAGTGCCATTGAAGAAGAACATAGCGAGGGTCGTATGAACGGTGTGTGTCAACGATGAATTCCAGATTATTGTTTTTTCTTCGCATTAAATTTCTCGTGTCACCGTGCTATCATGATTCCAGCAGCGCATGTGCTTTGGATCTACACACGTGCTCTCCAGCTGATGTTTTATCAGGGTTGATGGCAATAGCGTGATTGTCATTTTGTAATTCGAGCAAATGTGATTTGAAGAATTTCGATAACTCATTATGCTCATTCAAAAAGGCTTCCAGCTCGTCGGAGATGCTCAATTTTGGGGTCAAATTGGGGTCAAAATTTAAGGTTATATGTATGGTATGAAGTCAATTTTTTGAAAAAAAATATCCAGATCTTTTTTTTCTGCATAGAGCCACCCTATTCGGTATTAAATGTATGGTTATCGGTATCCTACCGATAACCATACATAGATACCTTCCACGTATTTTGAGTATAATTTCATCAAAATCAGTCGAGCCGTTTCGGAGGAGTTCGGTAACAAACACCGTGACACGAGATTTTTATATATATAGAAGATATAGATTTTCAGACACAATTCCCGTTCAAGATTTTTCAAACACTTGCAAATAACTTGTTTCTCCGTTACATGGAATAAATAATTGATATAGAAAATATGATAGAATAAAGACAAACCCCTCCCCTCTTCACCCTTTAGAGAGGGGGGAAAAGTGTCCATTCACCATAGAAACGTTTCGGTTCTTTTTATTGAAAGTATATTTTAATCAATTTTATGATTACCATTATTATCTATTATTATCTATCGATTCACCATTTATCGGGCGTAGAACGTTTGTGGTTTGACAGAGAAAATGTCTTCAAGTGATTTTCGACAGCTCTTATGTCGGACAATGTTCTGCAGATATCGAAACAAGCGGTAGTCAGACGGTGCAAAGTCCGGACTATACGGTGTAGACATTAAATCTTCCCAAACAATCTCTCTCAATTTTCGTGTAATCATCGAAGATGTGTACGGTCTCGTTTTGTCATAATGGAAAACAATACCTTTTTCTTGTTGACCAATGCTATCAATGATCAATAATTCGTGGTTATTGACCATTATTCCTTGGGTTAATCTGTTTTTTTTGGTTTGGTTTTTGGTTAATCTGGTTTTTCAGGAGTTTCCAGACTTTTTGGAACGTTTCCTGATATACTGACAAACACTCAATTTTGCCTAATTTTTAAGAAATAAATACGATTTTTCTTGATTTTTGTGCCTTTTACTTCATCAGCATTAAAATTATCTGAGATGCTGAAATGTTCTGGTTGGAGTCATAGTCATAGTGAAAATAATTTTTTACCGAATTATTTTCACTACACACAAATGTGTTGAGGCCTTTCAAAACAGCGCTACATAATTTCATGAAATCGTAATATCTGACGAAATTAAGAAATAATGACGAGATTAAGGGTGCTTATGCATGTTTGACTCTTTTTGTCAGATAAAATTTACGATAAAATCAACGTGTACTGATTAAATTTATTGGACACAAAACATGACAAGCAAATATTCAGTTATAAGATGCCTAAAATAATTTTTCGGTCTGTTCCTCGAACCTCTTGGTACATGGTTGAATATTTCAGTCGAATTTTTCCATTTTCGATGCTCGACATTGTTTGCCGCTGTTCGGAAGGGATAAAAAAACTAGAGTAGCATATGGGACGTAGTATATAAGCCTAAAAGGAAACTATGTTGAAAAATAAAAAAATAAGTAACCAAACTTTTTAGTTAAACGATTTCATTGTGATTAAACATAATGGTAATGATAATGTTCCAAAAACTAAAAAAAATAATTAGGCAAAAAGTCTCATCGATGCCCTAGGTTAATGAATGAAGGGGTGTGATACCTACACTCTGTCCAACTTCTATAAGACCACCCTGATTCTATTTCGTTACAACACAAACAGTTAGAATTTCAACAAGATACATTCATACATTGTAGTATGCTTAGAATAAAGTTTATTTAACGTCAATTGCATTCAAAAGAGTTGTTCGTTTATTTATTGTGCTTAAATATGATAATTTCAGCTGTCCAGTTTATATAAGACCATCTCAAAATTAATACGTATTATCAATGAAAAATTCAAAACGATCGGCTGATTTACATGTCAATAATAGGCAACCTTGTCATTTCGGCAAATAACCTTGAAAATTCGTGTTGGCATACTATTTACCAAATTCTGCTGAACGGATTTTTCGATACTTTTCCATGTATCCGAAATTGCGACCTTAAGCTCTTCAATCGTGGTGTATCGCTTTCCCTCAGTGTAGATTCTGCGTCAAGGATCCCCCTAAGACTTTCAACAGGATTCAACTCTGGAGAGCGAGCCGGCCAGTCAAAAAAAAAAAACAATTTTCAATCATTAATCCATTGCTTAGTTTCCTTGCTGGTATGAATAGTAGCATTGTTTTTTCTGGAATGTGAATTTTTGTGATGATATCCACGCAAGAACGGTAGGAGAGAGGATTGTAGAACATGTATGTAATCCTTGAATGATGTGAAAGCTATCTTGAGCTTTCCGGTTGCATAGAATCCCACCCAAACCATGCACGAGCCTCCCCAAAATTCCTGGTTGAAACATACTGTTTCTCCTTCTGTAAATCACGTTAGTACCCGTTGAAACCATCAGGACCATCCAAATTGAATTTTTTTCGTCGGTGAAGATAACCTTTACATTTAAGAACTTTTCGTTATGGTATATAGCAAAATGTATTCTTTTAGAAACATTCTTTGTCATAACATACTATATCCCACTGTCGGTTCATGTGAGCTTTGGCAAAACTCAGACGTCTTCCGAGGTGAGATGGTGTAAGATGAGGAGTTTTACCCTTTTAAGCCCTCATTATCTGAGGACTTTTCACCAAAACTTGACAAATTGTCACCCGAGTAATATTTAAATTGAAATATTGCTTTATTTGCACATACGATTGTGAGGTATTCGAACCTGTTCTAGCTATTTTCCGCTTATCCCGGTCAGAGAGCTTCGATTTACGTGGAACTCTCTTCTTCTTACCGTATCCTTGAGGATTTGCCAAATAATTGAGCACTACTTGATTGGATCGTCCAATTCGACGAGAAATTTCTCTGATACCAACATTTTCTTGATGAAATGCATCGATTTGTCATTCTTCTCTCTCCGTAAGCACTTTTCCCTTCAGCATTTCCAGATTTATTGATCAAAACAACTCAAACAACGGAAAAATGAAACGGGTCTTATAGAAACTTGACTCTTGAAAAATACAAAACCTTTGGTTTACGCTCACACACACATATGAAAATCATGCAGTGTATGGTAGTCACCAATACCAATACACTAGAATATAAGTTGATGCATTGTTTCTTTACAATGGAATAAAGCAGCAAGACCATCACCTGGCCTTATAGCATTTGGACAGAGTGTATTGGTCGATTTATGTTTGAAAACCATCGAAAATTGGGTTCAGCGTCTGGACTACTGCAAGCGTGCCCGTGGTGGTCGTGCGAAAGAAATCGTGTTCCATATATAATGGCATCAAATGTACGTGAACGTGAACGTGACTAACTTTTTTTCTCTATAATAGTGACTTTCAACACTTTTGGCTGAGGGTCTTCGTAGCCACATTGGTTGCGCGTTCGCTTAGTAAGCGATCGATCGTGAGTTCAAAATTAAGGGTCCTCATTGATTATCTTTGTGTTGTTACAGAATAGCTACGTCTACGCAACATTCATCAGCGATGGAGATCGATCCACGGTCGAATGAAGATCGATTCATCCATACAACTGCTCTGCAAGAAACATCGGGCTTACTGTTCTATTAATAACACAACAACGATCATTTCAACTGTCTCCGCTGTCCGGTGGTATAACTAGATAATTAAAGAACAGAAGGAATACACTTACGCCGAAAAATGGCAACTGTGTAATGTGCTATTTATAGATATGATAAACATGTGACATGTGCACGATTAAAAATTCGTCTATGTTACACCTAAAATGCTAATGAGCCTAAAATAAACAGATGGAATACAACAGTTTTGGCTGGTTCGTTAATGTTACTTCCATTTTGGAAGAATTTCGGGAGTGAGAATTGAACTCATGGCCCTTAGCATGAGAGGTATGGATGTTACCACTACTCCAGGTCGCCTCCTCTCACGTGAATAAAGAATTTCGTTGATATCCAAAACCATTTTTGTTTTATTTGAAAAAAAAAACTTCGTAGCGCTCTTATTGGAAACCCTTTACAAGCAGCTATTTTAAATAACACGTGTTTGTCATTAAAAAGTGTTTTAATTACTTTTTTTTTATTAGTTATTGGGATGAAGTTCAGTATTATGAGTTTTCATCAAACAAACAATTCCCACAAGTATTGCTCGTAACTGGACAAATTGAATGCAGCGATCCGGGACAATCTTCCAAAATTAGTCGATGTGATAGGTGTCGTGTTCCATCAGGACAACACCAAGCTTCCTGTCTTTTTGACACCGCGATTATCTTGGAGTCTCGCTGGGAGATGCTATTCCACCAGCTAAACCAACCAGATATTGCACCGTCAAATTTCTGTTGGTACAGGATTCTCACAAGGGCAAGAATTTCGAATCTATGGCCAGTATAAATAATACCTTCAACATTTCCATATATTCTGTGAACATTTTCTACAATCATTGCAAGATGAGAAGTAGACAGTGTATAAAATTTCGAAACATTATTGTGGAAGCTTTTTCGTTAACAGTATCTACTCAATACTACACTCTCGTATGAACAGAAAAAATGTTAACTTCCATCATTACTTGTTGAAACGTAATTCATTATGAAGCAGCAAACGATATTTCTCCCTTCGTTCCCCCTTTGTTTTCAGAACAACTGAAATGCGCTTACCTCGTAGTACCAACTGATTGAGAACTCGTTCACGTACTATTTCCCTGCCCAGAGCTTTAATTTCATCGATTTTACTTCAACCCGGGAGCATTCGCTGAAATTAAGTACCCTCCACCAGTCGAATCAGGCGCCCCAATATGAATCGCCCAATAAAACCTCTTTTGAAAGCGAGCTGATTTATCGCCGGCAATAATCGAACCACTATCGTCGACCCTGAATGGTCGAAGTATTAGCAACCAAGCTTCAGTCCGCACCGGAAAACCTCTACACCTTTCATTTGCTTGACCAAACCACCCACCCAATAAAACCGCGCACCGTCCGATCGATTTATATATATGGCTCAAATAAACAAGCTAATAAATGACGTTAATAAATTTGAACATTTTTTGTTGTTGTCCTTGTTCTCGATACGTTTCCGATTATGGGACTACCCCTTTTTGCTGGTTTATCCGGTTGGTCGTAGTCTTATTATGAGTGTCCCAAAAACCTTGTCAAGAAGTGCAAACAGGAACACCGTAAAACACGAGTCCCGAACAATAAAACATATGTTTCTTTTCTTTGTCGCTAGTGGTAGTTGGGATAAAGTGATTCAGCAGTCGACCCTGCGTGAAGCCACGACAAAAGCTCTTTGATTATGTTTACTACTGGCTTTGTCCGCCTCCCCCGTTCCGGTACAAAGTATCACAGATCGGAATCATTTCTCTATCCAGTGTCGACAGCAGCCGGACTGGTTCAGGAGATTCTGGAGAAGTCCTTCCCTTTTTTGTTTTGGAATGCAGCTTTTTTCTTCGATGGGAGCCGATTTTCGATGGGAGGATTGAATGTGATTGGGTTTTGATTTAGTGCGTTGTGTTTGTGTTTTTTTTTTCCTGTGGGAGTTGGAGGAAATCCTTTCTATATGAACATATCATTTGCAGAGATCGCCAGCAATCATCATAAAACCTTATGATTTCAGAATTGCTACGAATGGTAAAACAATCACCATGTTTGGGGAGGAGCATTGACTCTTTTTAGAAAAATTAGGACGATAGACTAATGAGCAGCATAACATTCTATCCGTGTTTCTTTTGGTTTAGGTATTATTATATTCAATCAAATACATTCTGCAGATTAATAGTAGGGTCACTATTCATATTTTGAGGCTTGGCAACATCGTTTTGAGAGCAACAAATATGGTACTCTTACCCAGTGCTGAAAATTTTCAAATCATTAATTTAAATTTTTAACGGGAAAATACCTTCAGACAAACTTGACAACACTTCTATTCATCACGAATACCGCGGACACATGAGATGATTTGACGAATGGGTTTCATTCGTACGGTTCTCTTCTCATCTTTCTCATCCACCTGTTAAGCTGTTTTTGAGATCAACTGTTGTCCCTATCAATTGAAGCAGTGACCAAGACTCAATTGACATTCGACGATTTGGTGTGATATTTTGGCACGTTTTCAGAGAGAAACAGAGACACAGCATATTCAAGAGAGACAGCAAAGAGAAAAGTAATTTTTTTGCTTCTTTCATTTTTACAACTTTGGCATTGCTGTTAGTCTGTGAAGTTACTACATAGGTAGGGAAACTTATAGTAAACGCACCATGTCGGTAAAACGCGCCTCCATCGAAAATCATGAATAACAGTTCGGCTAAAAAGTTCATAAGGTTGTCGTCTAGATGGTGCCTCTTGCTAAAATCTACTTGACTATCACAAAGCACCATATTTCAATGGATTTTATTTATTTATAATGATACTACATCCCATTGAGAGATTAGATCTTCTTCACAATTTTTCGCCAATAGTCCTGATCCATGGCTGCAGTTCTCCAACTCCCGGCTGCACCGATTCTTGCCAAGTCCTGCTCCACCTGGTCGAACCACCTCGCTCGCTGGGCTCCTCTCCTTCTTGTTCCTACCGGATTCGATGCGAACACCATCTTTGCAGGGCTGCTGTCCGGCAATCTTGCAACATGCCCTGCCCATCGCACTCGTCCAGCCTTGGCGACTTTCTGAATGTTGGGTTCGCCGTAGAGTTGCGCCAGTTCGTGGTTCATTCTCCTTCTCTATACTCCGCTTTCCTGTACACCACCGCATATTGTTCTGAGCACTCGGCGTTCGAAAACTCCAAGCGCTTGTGAGTCCTCTTCAAGCATCGTCCATGCTTCGTGCCCATAGAGAACAACCGGTCGAATTAGGGATTTGTACATGGTACACTTCGTACGGGGTCGGAGTTTGTTGGACCTCAAGGATTTGCGGAGCCCATAGTAGGCACGACTTCCATTGACAATGCGTCTTCGAATTTCACGGCTGTTGTTGTTGTCAGTTGTTATCAACGAGCCAAGGTAGACAAATTCCTCTACCACCTCGAGCTCGTCGCCGTCGATCACAACACTACTACCAAGAAGAACTCTGTTGCGATCAGTCCCTCCAGATAGCATGTATTTAGACTTAGACGCATCCCAAGCCCAATCAGCCCTGCTTCGTGTTTCAGTCGGGTATACAAGTCGGCTACCATCGCATGTGTTCTTCCGATTATGTCCACGTTGTCGGCGAAGCAGATAAACTGACTAGACTTGTTGAAAATCGTGCCCCGCATGTTGAAGCCCGCTCTCCGCATAACACCTTCCAGCGCCACGTTGAAGAGCAGACAGGAGATTCCATCGCCTTGTCGAAGTCCCCTGTGAGTCTCAAATGATTCCGACAGCTCACCTGAGATCCGCACACTGCACCGCACACCGTTCATCGTTGCCTGAATCAGTCTTGTCAGCTTTCGGGGAAAGCCGTGTTCGTCCATGATCCTCCATAGCTGTCGTCGGTCGATTGTATCATATGCGGCCTTGAAGTCGACGAAGATGTGGTGTGTAGGGACCTGATACTCGCGGCACTTTTGGGAGGATCTGCTGCAGTGTAAAAATCTGGTCCGTCGTCGAGCAACCGGACATAAAACCGGCCTGATAACTTCCCACAAATCTACTTACTATTGGCGATTGACGGCGGAAGAGGATCTGAGACAAAATTTTGTAGGCACCATTCAGGATTGTGATGGCACGATAGTTCCCACAATCCAACTTGTCGCCTTTTTTATAGATGGGGCAGATTACCCCGTCCTTCCACTCCTCCGGTAGCTGCTCTGTGTCCCAGATCATGACTATCAACCGGTGCATACAATCTACAAGTTTTCTCGGACCTCCCTTGAAGAGCTCCGCTACGAGGCCATCCTTACCAGCTGCTTTGTGGTTCTTGAGCTGATTAATGGCCTCCTTAACTTCACCCATCGTCGGGGGTGGTACGTCGTCGTTGTTCATTGCACCGGTGTAGTCCTCCTCAACGCCGTCTAGGTCTCCTGTCTAAGCGCTGTTAAGGTGTTCATCGTAGTGCTGCCTCCACCTTTCGATCACCTCCCGTTCGTTCGTCAAGATGCCTCCTTCCTTGTTTCTGCACATTTCGGCCCGCGGCACAAAGCCTTTGTGCGAGGCGTTTAGTTTCTTGAAGAACTTCCGCGATTCTCGAGAACGATAAAGCAGCTCCATCTCCTCACACTTTTTCTCTTCCAGGCGGCGCTTTTTTTCCCGAAAGAGATATGTTTGCTGCCTTCGTTTCAGTCTGTATCGTTCCACGTTTTGTCGAGTCGCTCGTTGCAACATGGCTGCGCGTGCTGCATCCTTCTCGTTCAGGAGCGCTCTGCACTCGTCGTCAAACCATTCGTTCCGTTGTCCTCGTTGTTCATACCCGATGACGGTCTCTGCTGTGCTGCTAATTGCTGATTTTAATGAGTTCCAGCATTCATCGAGGGGAACAGCATCCAGTTCGTCTACCCCCGGTAACGCAGCTTCAAGACGCTGCGAGAATGTTGCAGCAACGTTCGGCTCCTGTAGTCGTCGTAGGTGGTACCGTGGTGAGCGCTGGTGTCTTATGTTATTGACGACTGACAGTTTAGAACGCAGTTTGACCATCACCAGGTAGTGGTCTGAATCGATGTTAGCGCCACGATAGGTTCTGACGTCGATGATATCCGAGAAGTGCCGACCGTCGATCAAAACGTGGTCAATTTGTGTTTCTGTTTGCTGTGGTGATCTCCAGGTGTAACGGTATTGGAGGCTGTGCTGAAAATAAGTGCTACGTATGGCCATGTTCTTGGAGGCAGCGAAGTCGATAAGTCTTAGGCCGTTTTCGTTGGTTCGGTGATGGGCGCTGAACCTACCAATTACCGGTCTGAATTCCTCCTTCTGGCCGACCTGAGCGTTCAAATCACCGATGACGATTTTGATGTCGTGTTTTGGGCAGCGATCGTATTCACGCTCTAGCTGCGCGTAGAATTCTTCTTTATCGTCATCGGTGCTAGCTAGATGGGGGCTGTGGACGTTGATAATGCTGATATTGAAGAAGTGGCCTCTCATCCTCAATCTGCACATTCTTTCATTGATCGGCCACCGACCAATCACCCGTTTTTGCATCTCCCCCATCACGATGAAAGCTGTACCCAGCTCGTGTGTGTTGCCGCAGCTCTGATAGATGGTATATCCACCATGGAACGATCGCACCATCGAACCTTTCCAGCACACCTCCTGCAGCGCTACGATGTTGAAATTGCGGGCTCTCAATATTTCCGAAAGAATTCGGGTACTCGCAAGAAAATTGAGAGACTTGCAGTTCCATGTTCCGAGTTTCCAATCTCTAGTCCGTGTTCTTTGCGTAGGTCTAGTCCGATTGTCCTGTCTCGAATTTCTTAGTGAATTCTCCTGTGCGTTTTATTTTTACGGATGGCTTGCAGGGCCTGCACCAACCCCCTGTCTCGCCGGAGGACCGTCGTGCACAGCTCTTTTTAGAGTCCCCGCTGGCACGAAGACAGTGATCAGCCGCCCCTAACATGGGGATCAGACGCTGTTTTGAGCCGCACCTCCATGGTGAACAGACGCTCGGATAGGCCCCCTTCCCTGTCAGCATACGACCAAGATCCCACCGGGGTTGGTTACCCGATCTTCACTATGGTTACTCGTACCCCAGCCGGTACCACGGGGAGGTAGGGATAGGAGTTACTGGACAGGAAGCTAAGGACCACGAATGGGGTCTATTTTATGCCTGCAGGTACGCGAAGTACCGATGGTACGCTTAGTCCAGTCATTTACCAACCAACCAATTTCAATGGATACGTGTCAAAATTTGACAGCAATCGGTCGATTGGTTCGTGAGTTACAGCATTGAAAGTGAAGCAATTTTTGTTATTGTGAAAAAAATGGAAAAATCACAAATCAATGAAAACGATGGCAAAATTGCATAAATTGGGCTTCGAATTGCTCCCGCATCCACCGTATTCTCCAGATCTGGCCCCAGCGACTATTTTCTGTTCACAGACCTGAAGAGAATGCTCGCTGGCCAGAAATTTAAGACCGTTGATGAAGTGATTACCGAAACTGAGGTCTATTTTGAGGAAAAACCCAAAGAGTACTATAAAAACGGTATCGAAAAGTTGCAAGATCGCTATAATCGCTGTATCGCCCTCGAGGGCAATTGAATAATGAAATTTAATTTTGCAAAAAAAATAGTTTTACTGTTTTACCTTATAAACTTTTCAGCCGAACTGTCACGCAACAGTTGAGAGGATTTTATGTGCTTATAACTTTTTTATTATAAATACAATTAAATACATTTTAGCACTGAAAACCTCATTTATCTTCATGAAATAGAAATATGTAACAAACTGCATGATTTCATGCATCTTATGGCGTCCAAATTTCAATACATTCTAAATGTTACCAGATCAATCGATTAAGAAATTAAAATGCATTTTTTCACCAAGCCATAGTTGGGCGAGTCGCTCCAGTATGGAGATCAAAGAAGAGTAAGTTTACAATCAGTGTTACTAAATCACTTAGAATATTTTTTCCTCTGTTATGCCTAGATGGTGTCTGAAACGTAAAAAAAAATGTGATACCTATTCTTGTATTATGTAATAAAAACTGACGAAAGTCGCCAAAATTAATCGAATTCATGAACTTTATTACAGAGAATAAATCATGTTACAAATTCCTAAAGAACGATCGTTACAATTAGTATTTAAAAAAAACTTCTCAAATGTGATAAACTTTCTTTTGTACTTATTACCTTTTTATCCTAGTAGTTAAAAAATTTGTTCTGACCCTATCCTAACTATTTTTGTATGATAGCACTTGCGGAGCAATCGAATTATAATGAAAAGCCCTGTGAAAATGCAAGAAATTCATCAAAAACATGCACCCAATTCATTTAATGTAAGTCTTGCAACTGAAACTAGCTGGAACGAAAACGTAAGAAGCGAGGATTTTTTTTTGGAAATAATTTCAACGTATTCCGGCACGACCGCAATTTTCATTGCCCTTAATCTGAAGAACTTATAAGCGAAAAACATGAGGAATTTGAACATGGCAAAATTATAAATACCTGGTGATTATATTTGCTTCTATATGATTTCTCTTTACCAATTTATCAAAAGAAAAGATATCTCTGTTTAATTCCTTCCCTCCTCATCAAATCAACCTACCCCACTCGCTCCATCCTAGTCCTAAATCCCAATCCTGAGTCTGAGTCTGAGTCTTTAAATGAGTCTGATTAATAAACGTTTTTGGAAAAAAAATTGCTTCTGTGTATTTACCACTTGAACATGTACAAGAAAAATCGCATGCATTTCTATTGTATATATTATTTTTTTCAGTCGGAAATCGAATAGCAGAAAAACAAGAGTCAGAGTTCGATCGGTTCGGTAAAAATAAATAAAAATCGGTTCACTTTTGTAGAAGTTATTAAAATTTGTTGCATGAGCGTTTAATTTGAAAGACCCTGTAGTTCAAAAGAAAAGATTTTTAAAAAAAGTCATTTTTGGAAAAAAAAATTAAAAACTTGATTTTTTGGACCCCCCTCAAATGGAAACCCTCAGTCATTCGATTTTTCGTATCTTTAATGTTATACATTATACCCAATAAATATTTTACACCTCTGAAAATAATTTATACATTTTATTGAATAATATTATAGGAAAAAGTCACTTGTCCAAAAAAGTTACTCATATACTCGCGTCGGTCTCACAGATCGAAAGTAGTAAAAAAGTGACATGCGTCTCTTTCATACTAAAACTTGTGATAAGCTAAACGATGACGAACAACGAATGAAGAAGCTACTGAGAAATCAGCGAATTATTGATTTTTCGGTCTGTGAGACCAGTGCTCGAGAACAGGAGGATTAAGCTTCTCCTTCAATACCACCTTTTGTTCCTCAATCTTAGCGTAGCGTCGTTCTGTCATTGGCCTCTTCAGTTTGAGGAACAATAAAAAAGTCAGCAAAATTAGGCGCAACTTGGTCGAAACCATCCCGAATGGGTTATTTGAACTGATTGAGAGCTAAAGATGACCTACGAATTAGAAACTTATTGCAATTCATGTGAATTGACGTTAATTTTGTAAAGGAATATGAGTTTTTCCATCTGGTTCTATAGTTATGAAACACTAGAATTTTAGTTTTTAAATGTTTTATGCAATAAAGTTCAAATGGCCAGTTTTAAAAATGAAGATAGTTATTAAATCCTTCACTCTATACTACAATTCAACCGACTTCTTGCATATCTCTGGAAACTCAGAAAAATGGAATGGTTCTATAGTTATGAAACGCAGTGTATGAAGGAGGCTAAAAGAAGAACATATCAAACTCTGGAAATAATTGTTACAACTTCATGTGGAACGTTAAATAATAAAAACAAGATATGACGGATTTCGCACCAACTCGTCTATGGGATTGGCATGACCCTCTCAGAACTTAATGAAACTTTCTGGGCGTGAAGACCTTACTTAATTAAGCAACTTGGAATACTTAGTTTTCCGAAAATTTATCTAGACTAACATATGGAAAATATTTAGTCTAAATATAAATATTTTTGGTCATTTTTTTATAATTTTTTTTTAAATTGAGAAGGGTAAGTCCTCAAAAAAGTGATTTTTTTAATATTTTTTATCCCAAATATATATTTTTATTAAGGCTCATATGGCGTCAACCTGACGGGGCCGGGAGTTCAATATTTCGACAATGTTTGCCTTATAACTATGTTAGTAATATGTAACCGATTACTCGCGGTTGGCTCGAAGTTAGTATTACAAGTGTTTTCGTAATTGTGATGTTGCTGTCTCCAATGCTCTGTACCTGTGCCCGATACGGGATACTTCCTTTTGGGATTCAGCTGACCATTAATCAGCAACGCCCCCTAGTCTGTACCCCATATCTAGCGTGGTGCGTCTTCTCGACTCGAGGAATCCAGGATAGAATGGTCACTAGCCGGCGCAAACATCAGCTCGTGTAGAGTTGTCATGAGCGGTAATCCCTTTGGCTCTTGTTGAATGATCAGTGGACTGCACAACCTTCGGCCCGTGTATCTGTAAAGAGTGTGTGTATGTATTGCCGCGACTTAGTAAAAGTTTATAGATCGGATAGGAGGGATATGAAACAGGGACACAACGAAGGAAACATCATTAAACGTTGACATCGGCGTTTCTGAGGAACAGGTATAGATGAAGCAGAAGATCAGGATCACGGCTACCTAAGATATCCCGGACGGGGATATCCGATTGTCTGCCTTTTGCTCTCAGTGCTCTAGAGAGCTGAGAGAGAGCAGCATGGAACCGGATACACGACCAGACAACATGCTCGATGTCGTGGTAGCCATCGCCACAATCACAAAGATTGTTTGCTGCGAGCCCAATGCGATAGAGATGCGCGTTTAGGTTGTAGTGATTGGACATGAGCCGAGATACCACGCGAATGAAATCACGACCTACATTCAATCCCTTAAACCAAGCACTTAAACCAACCTTAGGGATAATCGTGTGTAACCAACGACCGAACTCACCTTCACTCCACATGCGCTGCCAACTAATGAGTGTGTCCTGACGAGGAATGTGAAAAAATTCGTTATAAGCAATTTGCCTTTCAAAAAGTGTGCCTTCTGAAGCGCCCACCTTAGCTAGCGAGTCCGCTTTCTCATTCCCCGGAATCGAGCAATGAGAGGGAACCCATGCTAAGGTAATCTAGAATAATTTTTCGACCAAAACACTCAATAGATGTCTTATTATTGTTAGGAAATAAGATGAGCGTTTATCAACTTTCATTGAGCGGATTGCCTCTATTGAGCTGAGACTGTCTGAAAAAATAAAATAATGGTCGATGGGCAATGTTTCAATGATCCCTAGTGCGTAGTATATCGCACCCAGTTCAGCGACATACACGGAACAAGGATCTTTGAGTTTGAAAGAGGCACTGGAATTTTCATTGAAGATGCCGAAGCCAGTGGACCCGTTTATGAATGAACCGTCAGTAAAGAACATTTTATCAGATTTAACTTTCCCATATTCTGCCGAAAATATCGGCGGAATAGAATCGGAGCGTAGATGATCTGGGATTCCATGGATTTTTTGTCGCATGGACAGATCAAAATTGACAGAGGAATTGCAAAAATATGGGAAGCAAACTTGGTTTTAGATGCCCGGTGAAGGGTGCACTTCATGGGTAAGGAAATCATGGTAAAAAAGACATAAAACTTGACTGAGGAGTCAGTTGGAGTAGATTTTCGAAGTTATCAATCACCAATGGATTCATGATCTTGCAACGGATGAGAAATCTGTAGGATAATTCTGTGAACCGAAGAGTAAGCGGGGGTACTCCTGCCAAAACTTCGAGACTCATCGTATGTGTCGAATGCAAACACCCCATGGCTATACGCAAGCAACGATATTGTATTCTCTCCAGCTTGAGAATATGAATCCTGGCAGCTGATCGGAAGCAAAAACTGCCATATTCTAACACTGATAATATCGTTGTTTTGTACAACTGAATGAGGTCTCCTGGATGGGCACCCCACCATGTTCCGGTTATTGTTTGGAGAAAATTGATTCTTTGCTGGCATTTCTGTTTCAAATACGCAATGTGTATTCCCCAGGTACATTTAGAGTCAAAATATACTCCAAGGTATTTGAAAAACATCGAGTGCCTGATCGCTTTACCGGATAGGTGAAGCTGGAATTGGGCGGGTTCGTGCTTCCTAGAAAAAACCACCATTTCGGTTTTCTCCGTAGAGAATTCGATACCCAGCTTTAGAGCCCACGTGAACAGGTTGTTCAGAGTATCATGCAAGGATTTTTGCAGAATGGCGGGATTAGTACCCGTGATGGAAATAACTCCATCGTCTGCAAGTTGTCTCAGCGTGCAGTCTCTAGTTAGACAATCATCCATATCATTGACGTAAAAACTGTACAAGAGGGGGCTTAGGCAGGAGCCTTGCGGTAGGCCCATAAAACTGTATCGAGAAGATTTCAAGCTGCCATGATTGAAAAACATGTGCTTTTCTGAGAATAAATTGTACAGGAAATTATTCATAATTGGCGAAAGTCCACGATTATGAAGTTTCTCTGAGAGAATTTCCATGGAAACTGAATCAAATGCCCCTTTGATATCGAGAAAAACGGAAGCCATTTGTTCTTTACGAGCAAATGCGATTTGGATTTCAGAAGATAGCAGCGCCAGACAATCGTTCGTCCCTTTACCTCGGCGGAAGCCAAACTGCGTATTTGACAGCAAATTGTTCGCTTCAACCCACTTGTCCAAACGAAGTAGACTCATTTTCTCCAACAATTTACGAATACAGGATAACATTGCAATCGGCCTATACGAGTTGTGATCGCAAGCCGGCTTGTTGGGTTTTCGTATGGCTATCACTCTAACTTGTCTCCAGTCATGCGGGACAATATTCAGCTCCAGAAACTTGTTGAACAAGTTCAGCAAACGCTGTTTCGCCAAGTCGGGAAGATTCTTCAACAAGTTGAATTTAATCTTGTCCGACCCCGGAGCTGAATTGTTACATGACAGGAGGGCAATTGAGAATTCTACCATCAAAAAATTCTCATAATCGCATTGGAGCGGAATGTCGCGTACGACGTTTTGTGCAGGAACGGAATCGGGACAAACCTTTCTTGCAAATTCTAAAATCCAACGGTCAGAGTATTCTTCACTTTCATTTGTATGGTTCCAGCCACGCATTCTCCTAGCCGTATTCCAAAGAGTGCTCATAGCTGTCTCCCTTGACAAACCATTGACGAACTTCCGCCAATATACACGCTTTTTTGCTATAATCAGACCTTTTAGTTTGGCTTCTAGAGCTTGGTACTTTCGAAACCATTCCACTAATCCAGTTTTCCTGAATTTTTTGAAAGCGGATGATTTTTCAAGGTAGACCTTTGAATACTCCTTGTCCCACCAAAGTGATGGTGGACGACGTCGGAAAGTGGTAGCAGGAACACGTTTCTTTTGAGCTTGAAGTGCGCTTTCGTAAATCAAACTCGATATAAAGTTATACTCTTCGAGTGGAGGAAGTTCAATCGAAAAAGTGATCTATGGAAGAGTTTTAGGAAAATAATTCAGGAAAATATTCAGAAAAAAATACCGAAAAAATATTTTGTGAAATCCTACACTGAAAAAATCCATTTCAAAAACTAAAAGTCGATTTTCTCAAAATAGTTATCTAGATTTTGATAGATTTTGATGAAATGGTTGGTAAATGGTAGATAAATATGTGCTCTACAACTTTTCCATACATCGTAACTTGTGCATATTTAAGGTAAAAAAGTTTTCCTAACAAAAACTTTTTCAAGAATTTTCTTGAAAATTTTCTATTTTTTTTGTACAGCTATAGAAAAAATCAATAACAGGTAGAAATGGATTTTTGGTAACCCTTGGATGCTAAAGTACAGTTTTCAGCTAGTTTTTGTAGTCAAATACAATATGTTTCAATTCAGAGAGCAACGACAACTCTTGAACAATAGCCATCTGTTAAAAATCTGTTGATCGGTCGGTCAGATATCAAATAGTTGTTGTAGATTTAGGTATCTATTAAGAGTCACTGTAAGTCACTGTAGATATGATAATGATAAATGGATTGTAAAGATACCTAACGGATGAATAAAAAAATTACGAAAATTACTAGTCGTGACCAGCAGCAAATATAAAGTGACGGAAAATAAATAGCATTATTTTGTCTCTGCGTAATCATCAGAATTCAACAAAGAAAAGTGTGACATTGTTTAGCAACATTAGTCAAGTCGTGATCGTCAGGTGCAAGGATTACAAATGCAGTGCTGGTATTAACTCCCTTCCGTATTATTTAATACGTCACACATCAAGTGATTTCACTACTCTGCTGAGCGCTCTAGCGCCCTATGTTATGCAAGTACACCACGAGTGAGACTCGATGTTGTACGGGAAAGGGTTAGCAAACCCAAGTGTAACCATAATAAATTACGTCGGTTAACATCAACATCAATAGAGAAAATACGTTTACTGGCATATACCCATCCGGTGGATGATACAATGCGAATTTGTGAATCTTTTGTGGCAGTGATTTGGCACAATAAGTGTGTCCCAAAAAAAAAAAAGACGTATAGATGAGGATAACACTAACCAAAATATTGAAGATTCACAAGCTCCATCAAATGGTCTGGGGTTCGATAATGCGAGCGAGCGTGATGAATTATAGAGGTTTTAAACTTTTCAGTTCATTCGCCTCTAACTCGATAATGCACACGTGTGAAAGTGTTGGCAATGCATCTAAAATGTATTAGTTTTGGCTGAGTATAAATGGAGTAGTGCCAAAACTGATACCATTGTACTAATGAGAATGGTGCCAATGCTGATACCTTTAGCTATCTATACAATCCATTTGTCATATCTACAGTTACTTACAGTGACTGATCAAGAGATTTTTGGCAGATGGCTATTGTTTGAGAGCTGTCGTTACTGTCTTTGAATTGAAACATATTGTATTTGACTACAGAAACAAGCTGAAAACTGTACTTTAGCATCAAAGGGTCGCCATAAATCCATTTCTAGGTTTTATTGATTTTTTTCTATAACTGTACACTAAAAAAAATAGTAAAATCTTGAATAAGTTTTTGTTAGAAAAACTTTTTTTGCCTTAAATATGCACGAATTGAAATGTATGGAAGAGTTGTAGGGCACATATTGATCTACCATTTATTTACCATTTCATCAAAATCTGAGATGACCATTTTGAGAAAATAGACTTTTAGTTTTTGAAATTGATTTTTTCCAGTGTCTGATTTCAAAAAATATGTTTTCAGTATTTTTTTTTAAATTCAATTATTTTCTAAAGCTCTTGCATAGATCACTTTTTTGTAGGACTTACCATTTTTGAGTAAAACCAAATTCATAAGAAAATGATCAAAAATATTTAGCCCTTTCCATTCCTAGAGAAATTTTCGGAAAACTAAGTATGCCAAGTTGCTTAATTAGGTAAGGTCTTCACGCTCAGAAAGTTTCATTGAGTTCTGAGAGGGTCATGCCAACATCTGGTCGAGTTGGCGCGAAATCCGTCATATACAAAACAGCGCTCCCCACAAAAATTCACTGAAAACAAAAACGGATTTTGAGAGATTTAGTCCCACCTTTTGTTTTTTTTCAGAATGAACCCGTGTATCACCCGGCAATTGGTCTATCTGTAAATACTCCGATCGATGGTTCACCTAAATACTACCATGCAGTGAATTACCAAATTCGTTTGATTGGGAGGTAAATAAAATAACCGATTTTTGTTTCCCTAGTTCACGCACGCATCGCAAAACTTCGTGGCCAGACTAATCAGTATCCGTACGTTGATCAAATTTAGTTGTCCCACACGCGAGCTGGTGTCCCTGGCTGCCAAATTGCGTTTCCATGTTGGTCGTTTTCGAAATCGAACCTGAAAGTGAACGCATCGCTGCCGTGTCTAAAGCAAACAAAATGGTGTTTGTTTATTGTTTTTATCCCATCGGATGTTTGCCGAAACTTATGTGCTCGTTCTGCTGGCCAATTGGGTGCAATTAGGCTCATGCCCAGGGAGGTTAAGTTGATTTGGTTTACTCGACTCGTCCCAGCTAATGAACCCGATCGACGGAAGGTGGAAACTGCAATCTCCACGAGGACCCTCCAGAACCAGGAGAAAGTTGTAAATTCTCCTTCTCGGATTGTTTCACGCAAGTTTCGTCTCGATGAGGCAAAAGTTCGTTTTCTTCCTCCGCCGAGGCTGCAGCTAAGAGTGTTTAAACTTGAGAACTATTAAAAATTCATAAACATGCAAAAACCGAGAAACTATTCCCTACCAGACTCTGGCGGAGCAGTGATTTGTACGAAGTTTTTCCAGAATGTTTTTTTTCCTCGCGCTCAGGATTAAATTTACAACTTTTCGCTCGCTCATGAAATATTCCTCAAGCACTTTAATTCATTAATTGCTTTGTGCTGCTTCCTGCCCCGTCCTGCCCGGTCGCTGCATTTCCAGGAGTACAACTTGATAGCATTCTTTTCTTAATAAAGGAATAAAAAGCACACACACACACAACGTTAAAGCCTCTAGAATCAATAAATTTCCGCGAACCGGGAATATTTCGCGAGAGCCAACAAGGAGTATTATCCAGTGCCGTGGTCGCAAAAAAAAAGCGACTTGATTACACTTAAGCAAGTAAATAAGCACATCTCGAGCACCGGAATAAAGATTAATTGCTCGTGCCGGGCTAGACGTTCGAGAGTTTGGGGAAATTTTCTGAATCCTATAATTGCTTCAACAGAGAAAGCCAGAGAAACCCTATTTTTTGACGGGGAGGGGGAAAGCGATGCTACGGGTGCCGCCAAATTAGTAAACTTTCGCCCAGGCTGATAATACACAAACTTTTTCCACTGTATTACGATACGCTCGGGATGATTTTCGATGGTGAGGAAGTGGCGCGGAATGGTGCTGCTCATTTATGTGGCCGAGCTCGTGGGGATAATATATCACATTTTGCAAAAACCAATCAGAAGAAGGATAATCGGTACTCAATAATCAATTAGGTGACAAGTCGAGAAGAAAGAGATAAAAGTTCGCCCGAGCGAAACGTGGCGCGGTGTGCGCTTGTATGAAAGTTTTGATGGCGAAATTTTTGGGATGAATTGTTTTGCGCGGAGGTTTGTTTCGAATAATGGTTTTACATATTTAGATTTATGTGCTTTGTTCAATTGTTCCTATATTGAGTTAACATGCGACGTTTCGTTATAAAATCATGCACAATTACATTGCTTATCGCTTCTAGTCGATAAGACGAATTTATAGTGACCGTAAACAGTCAATTGACAACAATAACGATTGTTAAAATAATCATTTATTGTTCCATAGTTCCATTCCATTGTTCAATGGATAATGATATATCAACATATGTTACAAGTGGCTATGAATAACAAAAAAACTTCAGTACAATACTATTTTTCCATTCTGCTTATTCGAGAAATTTTTCTCTAACACAGCCATTCCATGCCAAACCGATATAGTGGTTCTTAGATTTTCGTGCAAAGTGGTAGTTTCGTTCCTTATCGCAAAATATTAGACCCATATTTTTTTTTAATTTTTCATTAGGGTTCCCTTTTCCAATATTGTTTCCTAAATCTGATTAATATCTAGTTTGATCTGTTTGCAGTAATGATGCCACTGAGGCACCATGTTTTGCTAACTAGAACAGAGCATGATTGTTTTTTTTTATTACAAAATTCATAAATTTTTCATGGGATCTTCATAGCCTAATTGGTTGCGTGTCCGCTACTAAGCGAACGATCATGAGCTTATAACTCAGGGCCCCTCAACTGACCATCTTAGTGTGTTATTCTAGCTGCTATGTCCACGCAACAATCATCATGTATCGGTAATCCCAGTCCCTTACCGCTCACATTTTCGGTCTGCTGCATCGGTAATTGGCACTATTAATAACGCAACAAAGGAAGCCTCATATCAACAGTCCCGCTGTGAACAGCCCAACTGTGAACATTCGAACAATAGCCAATATTCTTACGCCGAAAAAAAGGCCATATGTGTTGTGCATCGATAGAATAGGAATTCTCTTGCGCCTAAACGGCTACTGTGTTATAGATAAAACAAATGTTTATCGATAGATAGCGATACTCGTACGCCTCAAAAAATGGTAACAGTGTAATACACAACAAAAGTTATCTTAAGATAAAAAATGTACACGAATGAATTCGGCTCTGTTGCAGCTGAATTGCTTGCTAAATGAGCCTAATAAAAATATTGGGATAAAAAAAAATTAAATTGAATATATGAATATATGGCGGTATAACACGACAAATATATCAAAAGAGTCTATGGGGTTGTGCTGCCATACAAATGAAACACAAACTTCTAAATTTCTCGAGAATTAATCAAGCAAATGAAACGAAATTTGCCGTGTGGGGGTTTTAGGGTGCAATAAATGATTCTATGGTGGTTAGATACCCTTCCCCCTCTCTTAGGGGGAGCTGCCATACAAATGAAACTCAAATTTTTGCATTACTCGGAATTAATCAAGCAAATTAAATCAAATTAGGCATATGGCAACTTTAGGGTGCAATAAAAGTTTCTATGGTGGTTAGGGGGGGAACAGCGCTTTGTAAGATAACGTGGATGTGATAACGAAAAATAAATTTTGGGCGGGACGAAGTTTGCCGGGTCAGCTAGTCTATACACATAAAAATGGATTTCTGTCTGTCTGTCTGTCTATCTGTCTGATTCTTATGGACTCGGAAATTACTGAACCGATCGACATGAAAATTGGTATATAGGGGTTTTTGGGGCCGGGAAAGGTTTTCGTGATAGTTTGAAACCCCTCCCTCTCTCTAAGGGGGGCTGCCATAAAAATGAAACACAAAGTTCTGCATTACTCGAGAATTTATTAAGCAAATGAAACCAAAGTAGGCATAAAGAGGTTTTTGGAGTGCAATAAATTTTTCTATTGAGGTTAGACACTCCACTTCCCTCTCTAAGAGGGGGTGGGGGATGGCCTGCCATACAAATGAAAGACAAATTTCTACATTACTCGAGAATTGGTCAATCAAATGCAACCAAATTAGGTATATGAAAGTTTTAGGGTGCAATAAATGTGTTCACGGTGGTTAGATACTCCTCCCTCCTCTCTAAGGTGGGGCTGCCATACAAATGAAACACAAATAACTACATCACTCGAGAATTAATCAAGCAAATGCAACCAAATTAGGTATATAAAGGTTTTACGGTGCAATAAATGATTCTATGGTGGTTAGACACTCCACCCTCCTCTCTAAGGGGGGGCTGCCATACAAATGAAACACAAATTTCTACATTACTCGAGAAATTATCAAGCAAACGAAACCAAATTAGGCATATGGAGGTTTTTGGATGTAATAAATGTTTCTATGGTGGTTAGACACTCCACCCTCCTCTCTAATGTGGGGCTGCCATACAAATGAAACACAAATGTCTACATCACTCGAGAATTAATCAAGCAAATGCAACCAAATTAGGTATATAAAGGTAAATTACAAAAAAAATTCAAATATCTCGAGAATGCCTGCATTTAGACGAAGATTATAATGAGCTTTTTTGTTTGAAAACACATCAAAATTCAATATTTGTGGCTAAAAATAACTGTTAACATACCAACATTCGATGTTGGTATGTATTGGATGTATTCATAAAAACTCGATGTTTCAGAGACTATTTTTCACGAAGTTTGTCAAAAATAGTTTTACCACCCTGGACTAATTTTTTGAATTTTCTACATGACTTCCATTTCATACGAAAAAGTTAAAAAAATAAATTAAAAATACATAAAACGATACCTCAAGTTTTTTTGTAATTATAAAAGAGCCCTATTGTTTTTCTTAGTGTATATTTTTTCACGTTTAAACATCAATACTCTATAGATTTTTCTAATACACTATTTCAGTATGACTCATAGTTTTTGAGATATGCATTATCAAAGATTTCTCTTACTCAAATCGATACGCCCTTTTCAAAAGTTACACTTGAGTCAAAAAATTCCCAATTGCTGTGGAAAACTCCTATTTCCTCCAGCCCAAACTTTCATTAGAATCGAAAATACTCATGTTTTGTCATTGTCGATTTCACTTGGAACTGCTCATGGATGTTTGGATGTTTCGTAAAACGGAAGCACAAATGATTGTTTTTTCCTTTCTATAATATTGATTGAACTACAAGAAGAAAAATAAGATGATTTTAAAATTTGATCAAACTAGCATTTTTCTTCGACCAATCCCAAACGTTCCACGTTTTAGAAGAATTTTATAAACAATTCACAAAATTTATGTCTTGCAACATTTTCGGTAATTCACGGCCATCGATGAACTGTTTAGAAATATTTTAGGTGAAAATGATCTTTTATTCGAAATATTATTCCTCGAAGCCTAAGAACAGCAAAATGTTAATACACTGAAATCGCTTTTTTCGCGGTTCTATTTTACGTGGTTTATTTTTACGCGGATTTCGGAATTACGGCGGTTTCTTTACGCGTTTATTTATGCTGCACGAATCAACCGCGTAAAAATTCAATGTACTAATTAATGTGACTTTTCACGAAGTAAGTTTGTAATGTATCACCGATTAGTAGCTGAGAAATAAAAGGAGATGCAGATATCATGATTGTAGCATGCAAAAAAAAAGTTAATCTATTGCTAGAATATGGGTTGCATTTTAAACTTATATTTCACTGTTTGTTAGATTTTGAATTTTGGAATTCAAGCGGATTTTTTACGCGGATTTTGAAATTTGCGCGGTTTTTGTTTACGCGGCACTTATCCCCCGCGTAAAACGCGACTCCAGTTTAAAATAGATTAAAATGGAATAAAAGGGTTCAAAGCAAGAGAAAACTTATTCCAAATAATATTTCAAACTTTTTAAAAATGTTGGTTTACTCTTGAAATATTCACTCAAAATCATATTCAGTAAAGTTTGTTCGTTTATCGTTTCCTTGTAATTTTCTTATTCTTTCACCTTGATCTTTACGTTCATAGTTAGCAATGCCAAGTTTCTAAGCACGTAATTGTATATTCCAATAGTCCGCAGTGGAACGTTATCGTAAATATTCAATTCGACACTCAAACAGCACCCCGTTTCTGGCTTTGAACCACTCGCATAAATTTAAATCACTAAGTACCACGCTGAGTCGCTCTGCCCAATCGCCTGGGGTCTTGGGAACAGCTTCAAAAGATGCTGGCAGAAACGATGAAAACACGACGAAGGAAGAAGTATGATTTATGCTAATTTTCTATTTGTCTATCAGTGGGAAGGCCAATGAATTCATAATGGGAAGATGAAAAGGAGTGAAAATTGAGCCCCTCGGACACAAGGTGCTTGCGGTTGTTACAGCAATCGGGCGCGGGGGTGTCAATTGCAATTTACGACACGCCATCTCACTGTGCTGATGACAAACGTGATAAACTCTTTCCACCGGAGTCGGTTCACAATGTGGCCGCAGGACAGACAAGAGAATGCTGGTGGCTTTGGGGATTGTAAAAGGATTTATTTCACCCCGCATCTGGAAAAAGCTGCAGCTTCACTTTCTTGAATTAGGCAAACCGAGCCGAGTTAAACATGTAGCCGAGAGGCTTTGATTATTTATGAAAGCAAAAATTCATACTTTTACAAGCACACATCACCGTCTCCGCAATCTGGAGGGGACGAGCGAGTTCCATGCCCTCCATTCCGACACGGAAAAAAATCGTCATTAGCTAAGCGTTTTAGGATAGGCCCGACTAGACTGAGAGGTGGCGCAGACCAAAAGACAACAGGAAAAGCTTTCGTGGACGAGAGTGGTGCCATTTTTTTACGGTTACGGTTATTATGATGGGCCCTGGTCGCTTAGCGCGGTGCTCGGTGATTTGATTGGGCAGTCTAACGGGAAAAATCATAATTTTTGCGGAAGTCTTTCCGAGAAGAAAAGCATTTCTGAAGAGAGTGCTTGAAGTACTTCAAATTATGAAGGAAGATTTTATTCATTTCATTTTATCATTTTATTTTTTAGGATGAAATCAATATCTTCAGACGTCGTACAGCATTACTTTCAACCACACATGTATCCACAACAGAAAGCTTTTTTTATGGTAAGAGAAATTTGATTTTAACTTCTTCAGTAATCTTTATATGCAATACGGGGCTGTGGTAATAAACTCGGAAAATTTTTACAGATTCCATTGAGTAATTTCAAGCTTGATAGTATAAAGCTTTTACGTCCGAAGCAGATGTTACTAAAAGTTCAAAAACGCCTCCCTAATGCTGCCATACAAATGAAATACAAATTTCTGCATTACTCGAGAATCAATCAAGCAAACGAAACCAAATTAGGTATATGGAGGTTTTAGGGCGCAATAAATGTTTTCACTGTGGTTAGACACTCCACTCCATTTCTGCATAACTGGAACTATTATTACTTACACTTACTTAATGGAGCCAAATTTGGCATGTGAAGATTTTAGGAGGCACGAAACGTTTCTACAAATTTGTTATTGGTTTCTGCCATTGAGCAAATTTTCGAGTCTTTGAATATACAAAAATTATGATAAAATTGAGGATTAAAATTTCAAAATTAAACCTGTCGACTTTTTGCCACCCAATTGAATGTAGTATGATGGGTATGATTTATTCATGGTAGGAATGAAAACACAGCACAACAACACAAAAAGGGTAACGGTAACTGAGTGACCGAAACAATTACAAAAAATAGAATCAGTCAATCATCCATTTCTATCATTCATAGAAGCTCCGTATAAATTATTGAACAGGTTCACTAGACATTAGAATTAGTTTAGGAAAAGTGTAAACTATTACATTGTTGGATAAAGTTTTTAGTTTAAGTCCTTGCTGTGGTGACTATGAGATGACATCCGACCGGAATGGTAATAAAGGTTTGGTGGATGAGAGCAAACTTATGCCCGGAAAGATTTAATACTGGAAACAGGTTTTATCAAATCAACAAAGCAGACTAGTTTCAAATGAACTTTTAAAATGAACCGTATGGAAAAATAGAGTTCTGTTGAAGTTATGTTATGCATAACCTCTTATAACCTATAGTAGTCTCCATCTGGCAATTAGAGATGTACCAATCAGCTCCAACTATAAATTCAACTTGAGAGATGCTGATACTCAAACAACAAAAGAACCAGAAGTAGCCAAATGAAACCGTTTAAAAATATGAATGTTCATGATATGTTTACCGGTTTCAAATATTTTTCCTACGCTGAAAAGGTTAGAAAATCATCATTTTATATTATTTCATTCATAACATATGAAGAATGGCTTGGTATAAGTGTTGTAATTCACATTGTTCCGCTAGGCAAACGATGGGTGCCATATTTTGCGCTCCAAATACTGCAGATTCTCCTCGTATCGGGTGAACGGAATCCCCTGAATGATGAATGATATAAACAAACTTAATATGATATCGATTGCATCGCCATCATTACATGCGTCCTGTGTTATGTATGGATGAAATAAAGAAAAAAAACTCACCAATTTATGATAAGATAATTATCAATACCGAACACAATTATCGATTTTTCATCACTTTTCTAATTTTCCTCGCCGTATGAACTTTCCTTGGGTGAAAATGAACACAACAAAACAACAGACAGCTTAAACCGATCGACTCGTTCTCAAGCGGGAACACACCTTGATTTTTATTTATGAAAATTTTAATAAATCGTTTCCTATATCAAGTCATTTTTAACACAACTGCTACAATATACAATTTTACACTTACACTTGTGCTCAATTTTCCACAATACACGATCAGTAATTGATGTGAAATTTCACGAAGCAACCAACATTGAAGTTCCAAATTTAATTTTTATTTGCTAAAATTGATCGAATCACTCACCTAACTTGCAATATGAAAATGCCCCCGACTTGCAGATACAGTCGATTTCTCCCAGGCTGTTTGTTTTTGACGTCTCTGTTAGGGAACACATTTCGGCGGGAGCAAAAGATCCCCCTACTTTCATGTAGGGGAAGTGGGGGCATAGTGGTCACCCCAATGGAATATGACCATGTCCAGCGTCCACATACCGATTCTATTCACGTTTCTAGAAGAATATTATAGTTCAACTGATTATTCTTCAAGATAGCAAACGGCTTTTACTATAAAAATTCAAAATAGTACATTTTTCATCATTAGAAAAAAAGGTGAAAAATCGAACTTTTTTTTTGACGTAGGATAACGTCTTTCGGGAACATATTGAGGTACGAATTGAAAATGGAAAATCGAGCAAATCGTGAAAATTGTCCAATTTCAAACGCTTATTGCTCAGTCATTTCATGATGGATTGATGAAATTTTTGCGTCAATCGATTTCGGTACTTCATAACAATTTTAAATATTGAAGAAAATAATATATGTCATGAAACTAACTATCGAACAATTGAAAAATCCTCAACCCTTATTCTAACGGGAATGCCCACATCTGATTGGTCGAATTGACGACACATGCGGCGGTTTCATAACAGAGACATCAAAACCAAGCTGCCCGGGGGAAATCGGCATTGCAAATATATGCAAGTCGGGGGCATTTTTATATTGCAAGTAAGGTGATTGATTCGATTAATTCTAACAAAAAAAAATCTAAATTTGAAACTTTAATGTTGGTTGTTTCGTAAAATTTCATATTAATGACCGATCGTGTATTGTGAAAAAATTATCACAAGTGTAAGTGTAAAATTGTATATGGTAGCAGTTGTGTTAAAAATGACTTGAAATATGAAACGATTTATTTCAATTCTCATAAATAAAAACAAAGGTGTGTTCCCGCTCGGAACGGGTCGTTTGGTTTGAGCTGTCTATTTTGTTGTGTTCATTTTCACACAAGGAAAGGCGGGAAAAATTGGAAAAGTGAAGAAATATTAGAAATTGATTTCCTATATGCTCTACGATTAATATTAGTTGTTGTTAGTCCAATTAAAATCCGCATTTGGTTGAATAAACACACAAAAAGTAAAAATTATAAAATAAATTTACCTTTTCCATTCCAAATATGTATTCTCTATATTAAAGTAACATGGTTTTACTTATGAGAAAAATTGATAATTGTGTTCGGTATTGGTAATTATCTTATATTACATTGGTGAGTCTTTTTTCTTTATTTCATCCATACATAGCCCAGGAGGCATCTCGTCTAGGATCACAGAGAGCGGTTTTTATCATATCTCGTTCCACTTCGGTATCTTTTATCTGATATGCACCATCCAACGACCATCCTTCTGTCATCATTACTCGGTAAACACTGGTGGAGTGAACGAACAATTTCCAACAACTAAACAAAACTGCCCTTTTCATGGCCACCATGGCCACCACCAAATCATTATCAAAGAGTTTAACGATGCAATTCTTCAAACATATCCAAAATCAACAGATAGCCTAACGGAATCCTACGTCAACTATGCGGGCGTGCCTCGGACACAACCCTCCTGTGATTTTTTTGCTTGGAGGTAAAGTGGTCACTCACACATATCAAGCTAAATGGAACAGATTTTTGCGTTTTGTTCGTCCAGATTTGCTCAAATCATATTTGATTTTAAATAAGCTTGGCCTATTCACCTAGAGTCTCAATTTAAATTTTCTCATACATATAAAAACGTAGTAAGAAACACATAACGTTCCGCATAATGAGGCTTGGTTTAGTTGGGGGGTAAATTAATCCAGGGTCAAAACCACAAAAGGATCTTCTTCAAAAGCAAAATGTGATGCGGTATATCAGATTGAGTAAACAGAACATTGTAAGTCGTTATTCACATATGACAACTTTGCCACCAAACATTAGAGTAATTTCTATGCTAATTAATCACTGAGATTTAACGAAATATCTGTTCACCTCTCTTAGAATATGGGAACACTAAATTTCACAAGAAATTCCTTGGATACTATGCGCACAGAACTACGGCCGAATGGCTATCGAGAGAACAATTTCTATATTTATTTGTATTTTAACATGCGACAGCTCTACTGAAGTACAGGGTGACTCAAAAGTCATTAAATACTTCAAACATAAAGTGACTGTCAATACGGCATCTATAGTCAATAGTTATACTACCAAACAAGCAGGTGACCACTTTACCCTTCATGACCAATTTGCCCCCACAGGTTTTACTGTATATCTAAGAATCAAACTGCTAGAAATTGGACTATTGGAGTTAGGATTGGTCGATCTTCAAAAAAAGATGGATCTTGACGAATCGATTTTCTAAATGGCGAAGAAATCGATCTTTGAAAGATCAAATGGCTTTTTACAATTTATTTATTTATTCTATTGTATATTAGAACAGTATTTTCTTTAAACAGGGAATACAAATTTCATATTTCTCAGTATAAAGGCTACAAAAAACTTTATAGCCTTGTATTGTCATGGAATTATTTAACTAAATAAATTATTATTAGAATTGGTATTCGTTCAGAACTCAGCTAGCTGTCATCATTCAACCTAGTGAATGTGATGGGTGTAAATATAACTTGCAACCACTTGTTTTGTAATGACCGAACTTACACAACTGCTTCTCCTAGATTTACGACTAGAATTGGGCGACCTTTATAAAAAAAATCGCATATCTTCTATGAAACAACCTTTCGACTGATGTCATAACCCAGTCCAGTGATTGTATGGGTCACTGATTGCAGTATGCCGCGCCCCTCAGTAGCTGATGCTAGTTGTGATCCTGTCAGCACTTGTACGGAAGAAAATCATAGAAGAATTAGACTATCTGAAGCGATCCAAATGTTAAGTGGTCTTTGGTGGGATTCAAATCGATGTGCACAAATCTACAAAAAGATTTTCTAAAATCGAAAAATCGGATGAGAAAGATCGATTTTATGCGATTTTTTCGAGTATAAAGAACCGAACCTTAAAATCGGAAATCGGAATGGAAAAGATCAATCTTCTAAAGATCGATCCGAGATCGCCCAATCGTGATTGGAGTCCAATTTTTTCGCAAGTATAATATTTTATTCATAGAATATTAGCTCATTGGTTTCAATCCAGATCCAGTGGTTCAAAAGGTATGAATTTAAAAAGAAAGTCATTTTTGGAAAATAGGGGAAAATGATTCTTTGGACCATCGGTTTACTAAAAAAAAATGTAGTCTGGGCCTAGGGGCACGGACGTGATCTTGACATAGGATTGTGATTGTGTGTAGTAATTGCATTTGAATTGAGTTTTTTTCGTTGTTCATAATCTGTTTTTTTTTCTTTTGATACATGAATGGAAGCCCAAAATAAAAAACCGTTTCGTGTATGAACTTGTATCCTTTAACGAGTTAGATGAGAAAACGTGGTAGAATCCTGAACCACATTCTGTTCAAAAATGTACACAAAAATACCATTAGAGCCATTACTACCCTTTTCTTCTGTTTATTCAATTATACAGAAGAAGATCAAGAGTCACCATGCATAATTGTTAAAACCAAGTCTAAATAGTTAAGATCTACGTACATCTAAGCCTAAGTCAAATAAATCTATGACTACAGAAATATATTATAGATAAAAATAGCATGTTCTCCTTTGTCGCCACGTTGTCCGGAGCATTGTTTGTGATAACTTTATAGCCCGGTGGTGTGTATTGAGTATTCTATGGCGCTCTCTTGGGAAGTTCGTGTTGCTGCTGTAGTGAATTGATCTCATTGGGTGCTAAGTTTTGCTTATGTATAGGAAAAAGGAAAGAAGAATGAGCATGTACACGAGGAAGTGAAGCGGGTTTCTTAGGAAGACATATATAGGGAGCATAATATTAAGATCGCAACTACTCAAGCTATCATAATCTGATATGCGTGTGTATACCCTCTCGATCTTCTAAATCGGCAGCCAGTTTAATCCATTAATCGCATTTTTTACATAACCAAACAACATTACATAAATTGTTAATAGCAAGTCCTACATGATAAAAACGTGAGCTGAGCACGAATTAATTGGGAAACATACAATACAATAACTGATAAATGCCTATTATTGGTAAATGAAGAAAAATTAACGTGAATTATACGCATCAACTCATATTGTGAACTAACGCCCGAATTTAGGCAAAAAGATTTCTCGTTGCGTCTCGAAGGAAAGCGAGTGGTTAGTGCAATCGAAAGGTAAAACATACTCATTTAATCTCCAAATTGTTAACTTTTTTTGCTATATTCATGTTTGAGGCAAAAAATTGCTGGATAAATTTCCTGTCTAATGGTATATAACACAACATATGTCGCAATAACGATTTTGAGTAATATAAGTTTGAAAACTCTTAATACATCGTTACAGTTTTCGTAAAGTGACCCCTCTATATAGAAATCAAAGACATAGTCATACGTCAAAAAAAAAAAAAAAATTAAATTAGTGGTAAGTGTACTCTTGATAATCTTTAGGAAATGTGTACTTGCTAATGCAAAACAGTTGATTTAATATCATTGAACTGCTACAACTTATGTAGGAATTGCGTTTTATAATCGAACGACCTATGCATACTTCATATCTCACGGGACAAGTCGTGATACACATCACAGAATGTGTAGTAGAATGTAGCATTAAAACGAAAAATATGAAAATTAAATGTGCGTACTTCTCCTTAAGCACTGATTGTATTATGATCAAACATGTTCGAAATTTTTAACGCGGAAATTTTTGGAATGCTTCAAATTTGTCATGGTATAATTACACAGATTCACCGAACATTGCACAATAAATCGAAGAAAACACAAAAGAATCTCATTTACATGGTATTTACATTTGGCATTAATAAAAAAGAGGGAAGAAAAAATAACTCGCCTAACCACAAATAAAACAGAAAACTAATTTTCCTCCAGGAATAAGACCTACTTTGCTATTCTGCCTTTGGAGGAGGGTCACTCCTTGAGCAATTCCACGATACTCTTATTTTTCGCTCAAGCCCTCAAAATCGCTACCTTCCGCCAGGACTCCGCCTACCCGGCAGTGAGTGTGGCGTAATATTAAAAAGACAACGGTGCTAACAAGTATCCCCAGGGAGTAATATCTATGCAAATGGCGCCGGTCTAAATGAACTCGAGATGTATTATTTTCTTCTGGATTTCCATATTTTTTCCCTCCTCGTTGTTTTGCTCATTGTCCCGCAGCAAGGGTTTCGCATCTTTTTTTCTTTTTTTACTTGTGTTCTTGTTGCCTTTATTATTTCCGTCGCCAGGCGTTATTCGCGATGTCATCGACACCTATCTGTTGGGAAAAGCGAAGCAATTTGGGGCGGATTTTTGAGTGAGGGAGAGGGAAAGGTATACCATCTGTTGTAATCTTTGGTCTATACCTGTTCTTGTATGGGATTTTGTGTTTTGTCATAGGAGCGTCGTGGATGGAGAAGTAACTCAATTAGGATTTTAATAATTCAGAATTGAATTTGTGGAACTTGATGAAAATATGAGATGTAATTGTGATTCCTCATATTTGAAGCTGATTTTAAAATTCGGAAGGGCAGTGATCCCTATGAAAAAAGGAAGGTTATTCAGTAATAAACAAAATCATAGCCTAAAATCAAAAGAATAACATTCACCGAGATGATATTAACGTGAAGCGAATTTCCACGAACGCACAGTGCTATCAAAGTTTCAAATTAAGTTCAGATCATTGCACCTTTTTCTCCCCCCAAAGGGGCTCTGGAAGAGGCCTTCAGTGCTCCAAAGGGGTCTCTGATCCACCGGACACTTCGGCCGACGACGTGTCATCAACTAAATTGATTCATTAGACCGTATCGCAACTCTGCTCCTCTCGTAGCCGATGAATTTTAATGAAGCAATGTTCGATAAGCACAAAGTGTCCTTTCTTTTGCATGTCGGTCATGTCCGAACGGATGCCAGGACTCTGTCCGGGCCTTCTGTTACGACTTGGTATGATCGAAATGTTGTGCGATAGATGAATGTATCGCAGCAAGTTAAAATTTCGAGCCTCCCTGGTCAAAATTAGAACGTGCGAACAACCTTCCAGCTTAACCTCATCATTTCAAAACTCAACGTTGATCCACAGCAAACGCTAACTTGGACAAAGGCGAACCCATCAATGTTTTGCAGAAGCTAAGCACAGTGCGCTTCTGATTTTATCCAATAAATTATTTAACATTCCATCCCAAGGATATTCGGCTTGGTTGATGTCACAGGCAAAACATGTGGAGCTAGTCTTTTGCGAACAACATCTCTCGCCGAGATGATATGCTCTGATTTAATTATTCATAAACAGGTCGATTGGGACATGTACATAACGATGGAATCAAGTCTCACTCGATTTAGCTGTGTGCACAGCTCTCCAGCCTTTTGCGCCTCGGCATAGGACAATGAGGAGTACGAGAGGATGTGATTTTTAGAACCTATTCGGTTTGCAAAACGAAAATGCATGTCCCTTTTTATGGCAGACTAGAGCAAACATTTTTATATGCGGCCCCGCGCGAAAATCGGCGCTTGCATGAGTAATGATGCCTATTGAGTCGAGTGTTGCGCAAACAGTCATCAAATGGTGGAATCGATTCGTCACGCGCGTTCCGTTCCATTCGGTGGAATTTGGAACGATCCTTCGCTCCTTCCGCCCACCCGAATGGCTCCCGACTGAGATGGAGCGGTAGCGCAAGGGTCGGCGCGTAAAAACGAACGCATCATCGCATCATTGGCTGGAGGAGCATTGAGCAAAATAAAAATCCATTTAGAGAATAAACATTTGTCGAAGCAGGGTGGCGAAGAGATCTGTTCAATGACCACCTAAAGTGTTCCGCATGCTTCCAGAGATGCGAATGATGGGAGACCGATTTAACGCATTCGTGCGCTTCAATATTTTATAGAAGGGTCTCAGGATGAAAAGATTGCACTATGGGACGGATTTCAAGTAGGATTATCGAGTTGAAATGGTTAACTCTTTCGGTTTAATCGCCTTATTGAGAGCCCTAGCAGAAAATAATATGGTTTATTTTTTCAAGAATTGAATTCACTGCCAAGAAGATGAACAAATATTGTAATCATCTTTGACATCAGCGATGCTTAATGTGGTTTGAAAAAAATCATGCTTTATTTGAAAAATTATGAGGTAGAGTCGACGTCACGTCGTTGGCGTAATACTACTGAATTATTTTATTTACTTCTCTTGTAAAATTAGCTCGTTAGTCTTTCGGTGGTAAGGCACCACGAAAGCAGCTCGGATAAGCGCACCAGTAGAAGGATAGGTGGAGAAGCCACATCGCTATCGACCGGGAACATCGCATGAAATTCGTCGACCGAATTGCCTGATCCGCAAGCTACCTTTGCAGCATTTGGTTCGTGGAATTGCTCAGGACTTCAAAACCGACTTGCGCTTCCAAAGTTCCGCGGTTATGACGCTGCAGGAGGCTTATTCGAAGATACAAATTTGTGTGCTATCCACGTAAAACGCGTCACATCATGCCCAAGGACATCCAGCTGGCCCATCGTATCCGAGGAGAGCGTGCTATATTAGCTTAGCATATAATCAACAGCCCTTTTCAGGGCTCCAAATTTGATGGATTAGAGTTCAGAAAAGTTTTTTACAGGCCAAACTGAAATGAGAATTTTCGTTTGGATGCCATACAGCATCGAGAAAATTCCGGAAAGATCTAATCGTTGCTGAAAAATAATCTGCCAGTTCCCTGGGAATTGAAGAATACATCCATGCGAAAGAGTTTATTTTAATGTTTTCTAATTATATGGCGAACACAGCGACCAAATACATTTGATTTCGTAATTTTTCAATCAAGTGTAATTAGCTGGAAAGCTTCTGAAGATTATTCTTTCCCATCAGTAGGATATTTTCGAATCCAATAATGGATGCATAACATGAAAAACGGAAAATGTTTCGTATCGCCAAAATTATATAATTTTCAATCGATTATTGCTCAGTCGCCGAAATTTTCATACTCAGAGAGTTCATTCTCCTCTAGTTTGCCTTCCAAATTGCCATCGTAAACCACACCTTCTCTCGATTCAATCACGCACGAAAAGCATACTGAAATGATATTCTGGTGGTGAAACCCATTCATTTTTCGTGAGGCGTCGTGCACAAATTACGTAACGCGATAAGGAGGGAGGGGTTAGATGTTGCGTTACTTTCTGTTTATTAGAGATAGGAAATTGCGTTACGAAAATCCGGATTTTTGCGTTACGTAATTTGTGCACGACGCCTGAGGACATCGACAAGACAACATCGTATCATCGAGGTATTCATTACCTGGCTTGACCAGACCTGAAATGCAATCAGTTTGTTTTAACTGTGAGGGAGCGCAGAAAAGCCGATCGATCAGAAGGAGAAGAGAAGGTGACCAAGAGAGAATCAGCATCGAAATACGGTTCCTCGGGAAGACATAGAAGCAGCCGCCACACACACACACATACACGCGCGCAACTCTTTTCGTTTGCTGGTTATCGAGAGGAAACCTGGAAAGAAATGATCGTTGCTGGAAAATAATCTGCCAGATCCCCTTGGAATTGAAAATTACATTCAAGCGAGTTTATTTTAATGTTTTCTATCCATATAATACTGCGACCACATACATTTGGTTTTGTGATTTGTCAATCAAGTGCAGTTAGCAGGAAAGCTTCTGAAGATTATTCTTCAGAACAAGGTTTTTTGTATCCAATATTGGATGCATAAAACCTTGAGTCTCCAACGTAACACTCTCGTTTTTTAAGTCACCCAAATATTTATTTATTCATTCATTCAGGATGGATTTAGATTCAACTTCAAACAAATGATCTCTAGATCAACGATAGTCCTACGTCACCCTTGCGGTTATACCATAGATATAACCCACTTCCTGTTTTTTTAAAATACATTTAAATTTTTGAATTAACTTTCTGCTGAAAAGGTCTCACTGAAAAAAGATGTTCTGTGTTAAAATTTTTATTTTAAAATGTGTCACAAGATTGTCTTTTCTCGTTAGCCACTACTTAAATTTTAATGACACAAAGTTTTTTTTTATATCCGCGTTTAAATTATTATTTTCTATATAGCCACCGTTCAAGAAGTACGTTATGTTCCAGTTGCTGATTTTTGAAACAAATTAGTGCATCGGTTGGAAAAAGCGAGGAAGTTTGCGGTGGATGTATTTGAAAAATGTCTCTTTTTTTTGGGTGTCTCCTAAACGATTTGTGTAAATATTTTGGGAAACATAAAAAAAAGTCTCAGGACACTCAAGCATCGCAAACTCGCTCAAAAATGCACTGTTATCTCCGAAGCGATTAGATTTCTAGTGTTTTCTCTGTGTTAATTCCTGTGAACACTGTACAATGGTCCAGGAAGTGCATTTAAGTGGAAATTAGCATCTAGAGCTCGACAGTTATTCTCTAGACAAAAAAGTTGATAAAGTTGTTACATATGATAAAGCGTTATGGAAAATAGAGTTACCAAAATTTTGGATGAAATAAAAATTTAACTTTCTTATCTTTATAGATAAAGATAAACATAGTTCGATAATGTTGTAGTCCAAGTTATTTAAAACGTATTGGTTGAATGAAGTTTTTCCCTATCTCTTGAAATTACCGATATAGCGCTTTTTTTCTAAGTTGCGTTAGGGTTACCATGAAAAAAACTGTTTTTTGCTCTAACTTTTAAATTCCAAATTTTTGCGTGAAAACTGTCTTCAGACTAGGGCGAAGACTTTTAGAGCTTACTAATACAAACATTTAGCGATGCAGAACTTGTCAATATTGGGAACTCGCGACATCTGCTATATGCAGTTGATCTATATGTTTGTGAAACGGTCTAGTATAAGTATTTAATGCTTTTGTGTTTTTCTTTTTCGTTATTAGTTTGTTTGTCTTGTCCCCCCATCTCACCGTCGCCCACCCTCGACAGCTAGTCGAACACCAGATGCTATCCCTGGTCATTATGCACAATGCTACAGTGCGTGCTGTTTTTTGCGTGCGGCAACCCTCGGTTGAGACAACGATACCTCATATCCATATCCCCAACCTGACCCGTCCCACAAAAATGTTGCCCTTTTAACCTCGAGTAAACCGCGAGTATTCGGTCGAATCCTACTAAACATAGAAATTAGTTGAAACTTTGTATAAACAAACCTTGAATTAGCGGCTCCGCAAAGCTTATGCGATTGAGCCTTACAAATAAATGAACTGGATAAAAAAAAAAAAAAAAAAAACTTGTCAATATCTCAGCTCTACTCAAAGTTATTGATATTTCTTCCCAAAAAACACGCTCTCTTCATTCGCTTGTCATTCTTTTTAGGCAAATATAAAAAATGGTGGTTGACGGTATCTGAAAGAGCATACGTGACTCTACATACTGTGGGATTTCCAAAACTGTTGTTTTTTGTATTTGAGTAAACTAAAATTGAAATCATCAATAACTTTAAGCAGGATTAAGATATTGACAAGTTCTGCATCGAAAAATATTTGTCTTATTAATCTCTAAAAGTCGTTCCATTACAATTTTGATGTATGATTTGAAATATAAAAGTTAGAGCAAAAAAACCCGTTCATTCATGGGCACCCTAATGAAACATAGAATAAAAAGCGCTATATCGGATATATTCAAGAGATAGAATAAAACTTTGTTCTACAAAGCTGCTTAAAATAATTGAGGCTGCAATATTGTCGAATTATCTTTATCTTTATCTATAAAGATAAGAAAGTTAAATTTTTTATTTCATCAAAAATTTTGGAAACTCTATTTCTGATAACATCAATATAAGCGCTTTATCATATGTAACAACTTTGTCAAAAACAGTTTTTTTTCTAGAGGATTAAGATCTTTCATAAAGTTGTATTATATCTAAGTTGCGTTAGGAACACCATGAAAAAACGGTTTTTTTTGTAACTTTTATATTTCAACATCTACATGGAAATTGTCTCGGGATGACTTTTAGAGTTTATCATGACCAACATTTTGCGATGCAGAACTTGCCAATATCTTAATACTACTCAAAGTTACTGATTAGTTTTCACCCAAAAACTCTTGATTTAAATTTTAGTTTACTAAAATACCAAAAAAAAATAACATAATTTTGAATCCCACATTATGTAGAGTCAAGTATGCTCTTTCAAATGCCGTCAACCAACATTTTTTTATATTTGTCCAAAAAAAAAAGACAAGCGAATGAAGAGAGCGTATTTTTTTGGGATATAATATTCATAATTTTGAGTTGAGTTGGGATATTGACAAAATATAAAAATATTAGTTGGGATCGCAAAATATTTGTCTCAGTAAGCTCTAAAAGTCTTCTGAAGACAGTTTTCATGTAAAATTTTCAATATAAAAGTTAGAGCAAAAAAAAAACCGTTTTTTTATGGTGACCCTAACGCAACTTAGAAAAAAAGTGCTATATTGGTAATTTCAAGAGATAGGACAAAAAATTGTTTTAAAAAGTTTTCTTAAAAGACTTAAATAACATTGTAGAACTATGTTTACCTCTATTTATAAAGATAAGAAAGTTAAAAATTTTATTTTGTCGTGAATGTTGGTCACCCTATTTAGATAACATCAAACTAAGCGCTTTATCATATGTAACAACATTGTCGAAGACAGTTTTTGTCTAGAGAATAACTGTCGATCTCTAGATGCTTATTTCCACTTAAATGCACCTCCTGAACCATTGTGCACTGTATTCTGCGAACATTTGAGTTGATACAAATCGATAGATTTCTACATTTTACAATTAGTGTCATTCATGTTCTTTTCCTCAATATCTCATAACAACGTTGACGAAAAGTGTTTGTTAGTTTGGTGGAAATGACTTATTGTTCGGTCAACGGTTTGATTGTCACGGAGTTTTATTCAATGGAACACTGTGTTATGAAATAGTTTTATTCAATGGAACACTGTGTTATGAAATAAAAATCCATGACTAGTGCAATCGACAAAAGCTTTCAAACGAAAAAAAAACCTTTAGTCGCTTGGTGCGTGAATAATTTACGTTAAACTTACTCATTCTTTAACTTTGAGGAAGTCGAGTGATTTTGTTTCCAACACGATAACGCACCAGCTCATGCCTCAGCTTTTGTTGTCGCAAAATGAATGGATATAGGGTTACAGCACATTTAACATCCCCCTTTACTTCACTCTCGCGGACTACTATTTGTTATAATCCTATTATTCGGAAGGTATCTATAAACCAGAGCAGCGTTGGATAAAGTGTATTAGCCCAAAAGGAGACTTGAATAATAAGAAAAAAAAGTTTACCCCAAGCAATCAAAAAGTTTTTATTTTTGCACGAACTTTTAAAACGACCATCTAGAGCAATATTGACATCCCGAGCCTGCTGTTCGTGACCGATAGTTGGAACGAAAAGCAAGTGTTCCAATAAGTAGTTTCCATTCCGTTTCCCCATCAATCATTTCTTACCCACCAAAAAGCAGTATGTCAGAACCATCGCATACAACATATCCCGAAGGTATTCCGGCGTAAAGCATAAAGAAAGAAGTAAATAAACTAACATAAAAAACTCTCATATCAAATCCATGTTTTGAAAGTGTAGTATCATGAAAATATATTCAGTGGTGTTTGACCCATTAATGACCAAGCTGTAAAATTTATTTTTTTACCAAAGGTGTAATTTTGATTATTGACTTTACAGAAACTCCAATCTTCAAAAAATGATTTTTCCGTTCATCAGTTTTATGGAAAATTAGCTGACCCGGCAAACTTCGTCCCGCCCAAAATTTGTTTTTTGTTATTGTTATTTTGTTTGTAATCCCTTCAAACATTCACGTTTTCTTACTAAGCGCAAGTTCATGAGTCCAATTGATCTTCTAATCGACCCGTTGAATTCACATTTCAATAAAAAAAATCCCAGTACTTCTACCAAAACTCATCATTATAATATCAGATTATTTTCAGACACAATTCTCGTTCAAAATTTTTCAACCACTTGCAAATAACATGTTTCTCCGTTACATGGAATAAATCTTTGATACAGAAAATATGATAGAATAAAGACAGACCCCTCCCCTCTTCTCCCCATAGAGAGGAGTGTCTATCCACCATAGAAACGTTTCTTGCCCCCTAAAACCTTCACATGCCAAATTTGGCTCCATTTGCTTGATTAGTTTTCGAGTAATGTAGAAAATTGTGTTTCATTTGTATGGCAGCGCCCCCAAGAGAGGAGGAGGAGTATCTAACCAGCGTAAAAACATTTATTGCACCCTGAAACCTTCACATGCCAAATTTGGCTCCCCCTTAGAGAGGGGGAGGAGTATCTAACCACCATAGAATAGTTTATTGCACCCTAAAACCTCCAGATGCCTAATTTGGTTGCATTTGCTTGAATAATTCTCGAGTAATGTAGAAAATTGTGTTTCATTTGTATGACAGCCTCCCCTCAGAGAGGAGGGAGGGGTCTCAAACTATCATGAAAACCTTCCGTGGCCCCAAAAACCCCTACATATCAATTTTTATGTCAATCGGTTCAGTAGTTTTCGAGTCCATAGACAGACAGACAGAAATCCATTTTTATAAATATATAGATGACAAAAAATCTAAAAATCGCCAAACAAAAACATTGGTCGGAACCAACATTTTTGTTCCTGTAGGAGGTTCAATCCAATATTTTTTCCCCTACAAAATAATGTGCAATCTTTTATTAAGGTAATACCGAATTCATTACCCAATAAAGTTATGCCAAATTAAATGAAATTGATGGTGAGTGATAGCTAAATGGTAGTTATCATTTGATGTCAGAACCTTGCCTTGCATTGCATGCTAAATTCTCTAGACGAAAAGCTGTACTTAACTTTTTTTATCTGTACCCTCAATTGTTTCGGGACTTTTCAAAACAGTGCTAGAAAATATCATGAAACCAGATTGTCTGACGAATGTATGAAATTACAACGAAATTAAGTTTGAGGAACAACATTGCTTTATTGGGGATAATGTGTGTGTAGATGTATCCCCGGAGTTGTTAATGTAGAAACGCGTTTCAGAGTCTGTCTCCGAGCTTGGTTTAGCTTATCGTATATCTGTTGGTTGAAGAGCGTTTAGTGCTTCCTTCAATGTTCGTTGCTGTTCTTTGAGGTGGGCCAGTTGAGCTGATATAACTGATATACTCTGTTTTTGGTGGGATTTGGAATGGATTCTGTATTATGAGCTACTACCAAGAAACCTGTTTCTCACATGTCTAGCTCGCAGCAGTTTTCGACGAGGAAGTGAATATGTTCTGGGAGGATAGAATATTGAAGCTGTGTGAAATATGACGAAACATTGTGAAACAGAACTATGGATATAACATTAAATTATAATGCTTTGATTGAAAATGATGTTTTTGTTTTCCCAAAAATCGGCATTAACATTTCGGACAACCCGATATGAACTATCCCGATTTATCCTGATTTTTATTATAATTCTTCCTGATTTTTTAAAATTATAGTTGTCAACCCTGGATATGTGCGGTTAAAACTACTAAGCATAATATGGCTAACTCCTAAACATATATTTTTACCATAATAATGTATTTGGAAAAGTTGTTGAAAATTATAAGCAAATTCATAAAATTTCATGAACATGACGGTATAACACGAAAAAACATATTGAAAAGCCTATTTACTATAGAAAAGACAATAAATAAGAAATATTTTTTTAATTATCTCGATAATAGCTGCATTTAGAAGAAGATTTATTAGAAGCTTTTTCGTTATAAATCACAAATAATTGTTAACATACAAAAATTCAAAGTCTTACATGGGCCTCCCCCAGGGCTCATGTTTAAGCCCCCTTTTGTACAACTTCTATGTAAGCGACATCGACAATTGCCTTACACAAAATTGCAGCCTAAGACAACTTGCAGATGATGGAGTGGTGTCTGTCGTAGGATCAAACGAATCCGACCTGCAAGGACCCTTACAAGATACTTTGAACAATTTTTCAACCTGGGCCATTGGGCTAGGGATCGAATTCTCCACGGAGAAAACAGAGATGGTGGTTTTTTCTAGGAAGCATAGACCAGCAAAACCAAAGCTTCAACTTTTGGGTAAACCGATCACTCATGCTATGTCATTCAAGTATCTTGGGGTCTGGTTCGACTCCAAATGTACTTGGGGGGCCCATATTAGGTATCTGAGTAAAAAATGTCAACAAAGAATAAACTTTCTCCGTACAATTACCGGCACCTGGTGGGGAGCCCATCCCGAAGATCTTGTAATGTTGTATCGAACAACTATTCTCTCAGTGATGGAGTATGGCAGTTTCTGTTTTCAATCAGCTGCCAAAACACACCTCATTAAACTCGAGCGAATTCAGTATCTTTGTCTCCGTATTGCGTTGGGATGTATGCCCTCAACGCATACCATGAGTCTCGAGGTTTTGGCAGGCCTACTCCCACTAAAAGATCGCTTCAATTTATTATCTCTTCGGTTCCTCATCCGGTGTAAGGTTATGAACCCATTGGTGATCGGGAATTTTGAGCAGCTGATCGAGCTAAATTTTCACTCCGGATTCATGAGTTCATATCATGAATTCATCTCCATGCAGGTTGATCCTTCTTCGTATATTCCCAACCGTGTTTGTTTTTCTGACTACATCAATTCCTCTGTGCATTTTGATCTGTCCATGAAGCAAGATATCCATGGATATTCAGATTACCAACGATCGAGGATCGCTCCAACGGTCTTCGATGAAAAATATAGGGGTATCAATTGTGATTATATGTACTTTACTGATGGGTCCTCTATGAATGAGTCCACAGGATTTGGAGTGTTCAACGAAATTTTTAGCACCTCCCACAGTCTTCAGAATCCTTGCTCAGTGTATATTGCTGAATTGGCAGCGATATACTGGGCGCTGGACAGCGTCGCCTCACGACCTGTTGAACACTATTACATTGTAACGGATAGTCTTAGCTCTGTCGAAGCTATCCGTTCAGTGAGGCCGGAAAAGTACTCGCCGTACTTCCTTGAGAGAATACGAGAAATTTTGAGTGCTTTATCCAGACGCTGTTATGTCATTACCTTTGTCTGGGTCCCTTCACATTGCTCAATTCCGGGTAATGAGAGGGCTGACTCATTAGCAAAGGTAGGTGCGATTGAAGGCGACATTTACCAGCGTCAAATCGCCTTCAATGAATTTTTTTCTTTAGTCCGTAAAAATACCATCGCTAACTGGCAACGCAAATGGAACGAAGATGAATTGGGCCGGTGGTTTCACTCGATTATCCCTAAGGTTAGCCTCAAACCGTGGTTCAAAAGTCTGGACTTGAGTCGGGACTTTATTCGCACCTTCTCCCGACTCATGTCCAATCACTGTTCGTTAGATGCGCTTCTCTTTCGTTTCAATCTTTCCAGCAACAATCTCTGCGTCTGTGGTCAAGGTTATCACGACATCGAGCATGTTGTTTGGTCGTGCGAGATGTATCTTGTCGCCAGATCGAATTTAGAAAACTCCCTTCGGGCCCGAGGAAGACAGCCCAATGTGCCGGTGAGAGATGTGTTGGCTCGGTTAGACCTTGATTACATGACCCAAATATATGTTTTCCTTAAAGCTATCGATCTTCGTGTGTGATTGTACCTATGTCCTTATACCCTCCTTTTCATCCATTGCGAGCGATTGGCCCCCTTGGTATAAACAGTAAAATAAGTTGAAATGTAAATATACAATAGATTTAAGAATCGAGTGTGATCATCAACATTGTAACAATTCCCTTATATCCCATCCCTTTCCTGAAAGAATATGTCACCCTCTAAACTCGAGTAAACCGCGAGTAATCGGTTTTCCACCTTACTAACCATAGTGTTAGGAAAATTATTTATGTATAGTTTTAAAACATATACTTAAGAATTCGGCTCCTTTAAACTAATGTAACTGAGCCTGTAAAAATAAACGATTTATATAAAAAAAAAAAAAAAAAAAATTCAAAGTATCGAAAATTCATAAAAAACGATGTTCCACAAAGTTTGACAAAATGGTTTTACCATCTTGGAGTTTTAAAATTTTCTACATGGCTTTTATTTTATATGAAAGAAACAAAAAAAAATACATATTCTAAATATTGCATCCAAAATATGTATTTTAATCTGTAAATAAAAAAAGAGTACTATTTTTTTTCTCTGTGTATATTTTTTCACGTTTTAACATCAATCTTTATATATAAAAGTGAGTTTTTCCCATGTACTTATAACTTACCATCACGGGAGAACGGCTGATCAGATCTACGTCGTTCAAATTTGTCTTCACCCAAATTAAAATGATAGAGTACTTTGGAAAATATTTGAGATGATTGAAAAAATTAACTATGCATATTCGAAAATAAGAGGTAGGTGTTTCGCTGTGAAAATCATCATTCAGATCAATTTCACAGATCTGAACGATGACATACAAACTCTCTTGAAATATATTCGTTATTTTTACCAACCAAAATATTCTCTAGAAATAAATGATATGGCAGAACAACGTTTGCCGGGTCAGCTAGTACTCTATAACTATATTTCGGTATGCCTCAAAGTGTTTAAGATATAAATTATCAAAGATTTCTCTTGCTAAAAACGATACGCCCTTTTCAAAAGTTACACTTGAGTCAAAAAATTCCCAAATGCTGTGGAAAATTCGTATTTCCTCCAACCCAAACGGAATACACACTTTCATTCGAATCAAAAATGCTCATGTTTTGTCATTTGTCGATTTCATTCGAAATTGCTCTATAATGGTTTCGATGTATGATCGTGGTCGATATTGCTTCACCATTGATTTGTAATATGATGGAGACTCATGGTCACAAACTAAGTGAGGCTCTAGAAAAGTACGATTTCTTCATACTGGAAACGAGATCATTTCAAAGAATCGAGTAACTTTGGCACCTACACTATTGTTACTGAACAATTTCTCATCCAGATTAGTATGCATGATCATTCAGATACGTGGTTTGCCCCAAGAAACTAACAATAATCTTGAATAATCGATCTGTACCGAATCCATAATTATTGTGGAATCAACAACCGGAAAACCCCGTTGCATGAACCTTTCTGGAGCGAAATATGTCTTATTTTGATACGATTACCATTTGCTATTAGACTAAATACCCGTTACCAACCGTCATGTGGTATCTGGATTGCATTTCAAGTGCTGACCAATGCACATAACACAAACCTATATTCCCATTGCACCACTTTTTGGCACTGGATATATGTCATTAAGGCTGCCACGGAATAACAACGAACGGCATTGATTACATTTGCAAACGTCAGTCCAATTACGGTTTCCCATATATGTGTTTTCTCTTCGTTTGTGCTTTTCCAGCATTTAAAAGTGCTTTGGTGGCGTTATGGCTGTAGTGCAGTTAAACATTTTTCCATATTTCAGATGGAACAAGCCGCAAAACAAGCAGTAGCGCGCCCGGACTCATGCTGTGGTCATTCGATTCGCGGCCGCCGTTCGTGCCTATATAATTAAGCTCATTAAAATCATTATCGTTTCTTAACCTGCCAGCGTCCGCCCAGCTTGGTGGTGGCCAGCTGGCCGACCGGGCAGCCCGTCTCCAGCGAGCTCTTCGTGCAAAACAGCTATCCACCGACTATTAGCAAGTACTCCAATTTTTGCCGAAGCCAGATCTACCATTATTGAAAATTATATGATCGCACGGGTGGCCAAACGGAAGATGGGAGGCGAGTTCGCAGACAGAATGGCGCGTCATTAGGTTCCGTTGCTTGCGGTGAATCATTGCTCAAGGTTTGTTGGTTGTCCGTCGAACGATTGGAGTTATAAGAACATTCTACACTAGATGGTTTTAATGTTTTTTGAGTATTGAATCTATTACAAAGGGAACAGAAATCTTATACCGTTAAGACGCCATTCACCGTGCATTTTTGAAATATGTTCCAATATTTTTTCTAAATAATGGGATGATGCGTCACTTTTGCATCTATGGTACCAAAAATGGTATAAAAGCTTTAATATGGGTCATAGCCGCGATCAAAATTCTTTTAAAGTGTCGTTTTGTGTTTTTGTTTGTTAACATCCGAAGCAATTAGCTCTTCATCAGCGTCCCTACGAAGGAAAGTGGCAACAATGTTTTTGAGATTTTAGTGTTTAAAATACTTGTTGCAGTTGATTTTCTCCAGTCTTACCGTACAATCGCGTACAGATTTGTTTTTTGAGGCCGGGTATCAAATACAGAAGAAAATTGTTTTTACATTGATATTTCATCAAAACAAAAAAGCACGGCGAAAGGATCCTTCAGAAAACTGCATTCTCCATTCACCATGGAAATGCATGGAAAATTCGAAATACATAAACGACAAGTGTCTTTTTTTTTCCTACAGAATGAGTCAGAAGAAACTCAAAAAAAAAAGCACTATCCCGCAGATGAGTTGGAGAAAACAATCGATTCAGTTCGAGTTGGAGTATCGGTGAAATCCGCGAGTATGTTGATACCGGTACAGACTATTCGCGAAAAGGCTCAATATAATTACCCTCCCGGATCAAAACCTGGTGCATTATCAGTGTTATCTGCAAAATGTGAACGGAAGATTGTGGAGTGAATTGAATATTCTGCTTATTTGGGTCTGCCAATTGCATTGAATAGGCTCGTGGAACAATATGGGCGCCTTATGAAGTTGAAAACTCCGTTAAAAAATGGGATCCCTGGAAAAGAATGGTTGCAATTTACGGAAGAAGGAATGGAGCATTGTCGAACCAGTTTTTCAATTCAGACGAGTCTGCTTTCCAGCTGGTTGTACGAAATGAAAAATCCGTAGCTACGCAACAAGATTCCTGATTCACCAAAGTTTGAAGGGTTTTCAGAGAAAATATTCCCCAACGAATTTTAACAGAATTGAATTTGATACTTCTTTTTGTAAATTCTTCAATTTTTTTTTAACAAATAAACTATACGACTAAATGTAAACCATGACACAACACTTCATTCGACGATTTTATTTTTTCTAATGTAACTAGGATGAACACTCTAAATGCACGGTAAATGGCGCCCAAGGTGCACGTTGGATGGTAACGGCAATAGGCGACCATAACATGTTCCGGGAAAATGTTCAAAGCAACTTATTTTTGATCATGATCCCATTTTTTAAATTTTTTTTTTGAGAATTTATATACTTGAAGAAGGTATTCTATGATATTTGAATATGCGATTATCATTTTGTTATTATATCAAAGACTGAAGATACATCAAACTTTGCTTGAATGCACGGTGAATGGAGACTTAACGGTAACATTTCTACATAAGATATATGTCCGCTGAAATGAGCATCTGACAGCTTTAACTGAACCATCTATGTTTCACAATCGAGTTGTATTATGTTGTATTTCATATTAATTATAAATGACGGATGAATGATGATGGTTCTTAAATTACCAAAAAAAATCTGTTCGAATCATTGAATATTTAAACAACACTAACCGAAAGAATGTATTTTTTAGACGGACCCAAACCTCTCAGCACCAGCCAAGCCAGTTATGTGTATACATATGTGATAAGCGCACGGAACCGATCTCCAGTTTTTGCCGTATACGACGAGAAAAAGTATCGCATCAAACATTGTGTGGTCTCAAGCTAGGTTAAAAGGATAGACTATATATGTTCTCTGCGAGTGGCGTTTGTTCATTAGCGAAACATTTCATTCAGAACCAATTTTGTGAAATTTGCAGAATTAGCCTCATGTGTGGCGGTATTGTAATGTCATGCGAACGTGACTTGGTTTTTCGCCGGAAACTTCTGGCGTTGGATGATGTGATGAAAATGAAATTGAATCACGGGAAATTCGGAGGAAAGTTCAGTGGTTTTAATTTCAGCTTGATCAAAGACGAGCTTTTTCTGCGTGGTACATATTCTCGCTTCTAGGAGCAACACAGATTGATAAAATAACGTTGGCTTCCTAATCTGTATTCATATGTTTCCTTCTTACCCTACCTGGTCAGTAAGATAGGATGAAAACATTGACTTTTTAAATTTTGTTTCCAGAAGCATTCTTGTTGAAACTCCAAAAGACCATTGCACAAAAATTACGACGGTTTTTAGAACTGGAGTGGCAATGAGTATTACTGGGAGATAAATTGCAACTATTTAGGAAACATTTGATTCAATTCGCACAAATCGCGAAGTTATTGAAATTGACTAAATCGACCGTGTGCATCGTTTTCGAGCATTTCCGTGAGAGGCATACTATCGATAGGCAGGATTAACATGATTCCGGGATAGATCCGTAGTTTCGCATCCAGATATTGAATGACTCACACTTTAGTGATAAACTGCATCATTCATATTTTTTTCCGATAATTTTTCAATGTATGCATTGAAGCACGTATGTACATCGAAGCATGAATCGAAACAACCAATGGTAACTAATTCTAAGACATGACAAGAAACTTGAACAGTAGCATATGCTATTGCTAGAACCATTTTCATAAGATCTGGCAATGGTAAGTAAATTTCAGGCAGTATTGATTGTGTTTTATTCATGTGAGAAAGTTTAGAAGAAAGTACTTCGCGATCAAGATGGATACTGGTCTGGTTCAAAATGTTGATTCGTTGCCACATTTAGACGAATTATTGAACGAAATGAATCTTTGTGGATGCACTATTCGAAGTAAATGTTCCTTTACCGAATATCGAAAAACAGCTATCCAAACAGCTTCATGAGCTTGCCTTTAAAGGATAATATTCAATAAGGTAGAAAAAATACGCGATATATAAATATTCTTAGGCGTAACCAGAAGTCAAATTTTGAAGGTCATATGAACTGACGATGTTTCTCTTGGCTATGTACCGTTCTGAATCATATTTCGGACACTTTGTTCTAATATCTTGAAATGCTTCGTGCACTGATGATATAACTTTAAATTTAATATCACAATTGCTTCTTTAGAGTGATCCCTTGGTTTCACTACCAAGTTTGAGAATAACATTTGAATTATCACATAGTAGGAAAGAATTCAACAGCATCACTCATTATCGTTTGTGTTTGCCGTTTGTTTTGCGTGAGCACGTAGAATTTACCCGTTCATAAATATTTAAATTTCTCCCGTGTTTCATCAGTTCTCATCATCGTTAACAGTTTACTGTGATTGCTTGGTAAGTGTCTTGCAGTTGGCTATAAAATATAATCAAGTGTAATGTAATTTTCGTCCATAAAATTACAAAATAAAGTGTCTTCTTCTTGTATGGCGTTAACGTTCCCTGTGGAACTTTTGCCGTCTCAACATATGCATTAACTAGCGTCATTCATTAATACTTAGTTGAGATTTCTTAAGCCAAATAACACGCCTTGAATGTATTCCGAGGGGCAAGCTCTAGAATACGCGTGACCACAGTGCAAGTCTGAGGAAATTTCTTTGACGAAAAATCGAACCCGCACACCCGGCATGATAATGTGAGACGCTAACCACTCGGCCACGGGTGCACCCACAAAATAAAGTGTCCGAAATGTGAATTCAATCTGTCCGAAATTTGATTTAGTGTCCGAAGTTTGATTTTTATTCGCTTCATTTGAAAAGCATTTTATTCGATGATTTTTTTCATGTTTTCAATCAAATAGGTACCAAAGTAGAAAGCTTAAATGCATATTGAACTAATTTATTAAAAATATCAACCAAATAATATCTGTGCATGAAGTTTAGATCTGTTTTCTGTATCATATTCCTTGAGTGTCCGAAATATGATTCTGAACGGTAACTAGGACTACTTGTTCCACCGTGTTCAGTCATAAACAAGAAAAAAACTGGTGCTGAATCTTTTGTACAATACCAGTAATGGTTATCCGTAGAATCTCTTCTCTGATGTTCGAAGACTAGTTTTGACGTAGGACTACGTCACACCATTCAATATGGGAGCCCGCTTCAATGTTCCGGGAGGAAGAAAAAGTGTGTAGATTTTGAACGTTACTATCTTTTCACATAATAGCTGGATTATGATTCCAAATAAATGAGTTAATATCTCCACTTCCAATAATAATAATATAGTATAAGTAACCATGTAACGAAAAATAGGAGGGTTTTCCTGATTTTCAGTCGGTCCAGGAGCACCGGTCGCATTGCGATCACCTTTCCTTATAATTTGTTAAATTGTTAAATTTAAAATTTCGTTGGGGATTTTTTTTCTGTGAGCGCTGAAGATGTAATTTTGCTAAGAGATACATAGATAGTTGGATATTCAATAATTAATATAAATAGACTGCATTTTGTATAGTCCTACCTTTCTCCATTTATTATTATTAAATCGTTTATTTTTACAGGCTCAGTTACATAAGTTTAAAGGAGCCAAACTCCTATTTGTATAGTTACAAGTATATATAAACATTTTTTATTAATTCTAATGTTAATGAAGTAGAGAACCGATTACTCGCGGCTTGCTCGAGTTTAGAAGGGTGACATTTTGTTTCAGGAAAAGGATGGGATATAAGGATATGTTGACAATGTTCACACTCACATTCGCACTCACATTCATCATACTCAATTCTTAAGCCTATCTTATATCTAACATGTATTTACATTTCACCTTATTCTATTGTTAGTAAGAAGGGATTTGATTTCTCGCGAAGGGAAAGGAAAAGGAGAATATAAGGATATAAGGACAATCACACACGAAGATTGATAGCTTTTAGGAAGACATTTATTTGGGACATGTAATCAAGGTCTAAACCAGCTAACACATCTCTCACCGGCACATTGGGCTGCCTTCCTCTAGCCCGAAGAGAGTTTTCTAAATTCGATCTGGCAACAAGATACTCCTCGCACGACCAAACAACGTGTTCGATGTCGTGGTAACCTTGGCCACAAGCACAGATATTGCCATCGGCAAGATTAAAACGAAAGAGTAGCGCGTCTAATGAACAGTGATTGGACATGAGTCGAGAGAAGATGCGAATAAAGTCCCGACTTAAGTCCAGACTTTTGAACCATGGTTTGAGGCTAACTTTAGGGATAATCGAGTGAAACCACCGGCCCAATTCATCTTCGTTCCATTTACGTTGCCAGTTAGCGATGGTATTTTTACGGACTAAAGAATAAAATTCATTGAAAGCGATTTGACGCTGATAAATATTGCCTTCAATTGCACCTACCTTTGCCAATGAGTCAGCCCTCTCGTTACCCGGAATTGAGCAATGTGAAGGGACCCAGACAAAGGTAATGACATAACAGCGTCTGGATAAAGCACTCAAAATTTCTCGTATTCTCTCAAGGAAGTACGGCGAGTGCTTTTCCGGCCTCACTGAACGGATAGCTTCGACAGAGCTAAGACTATCCGTTACAATGTAATAGTGTTCAACAGGTCGTGAGGCGACGCTGTCCAGCGCCCAATGTATTGCTGCCAATTCAGCAATATACACAGAGCAAGGATTCTGAAGACTGTGGGAGGTGCTAAAAATTTCGTTGAACACTCCAAATCCTGTGGACTCATTCATAGAAGACCCATCCGTAAAGTACATATTATCACAATTGACACGCCCATACTTTGCATTGAAGATCGTAGGAATGATCCCCGATCGATGATAATCTGGAATTCCATGGATTTTCTCCTTCATGAACAGATCAAAATGTACAGAGGAATTGATGTAGTCAGGAAAACAAACACGGTTGGGAGTATACGAAGAAGGGTCAACCTGCATGGAGATGAATTCATGATATGAGCTCATGAATCCTGAATGAAAATTCAGCTCGATAAGCTGCTCAAAATTCCCGATCACCAATGGGTTCATAACCTTACACCGGATGAGGAACCGAAGAGATAATAAATTGAAGCGATCTTTTAGTGGGAGTAGGCCTGCCAAAACCTCGAGACTCATGGTATGCGTTGAGGGCATACATCCCAACGCGATACGGAGACAAAGATACTGAATTCGCTCGAGTTTAATGAGGTGTGTTTTGGCAGCTGATTGAAAACAGAAACTGCCATACTCCATCACTGAGAGAATAGTTGTTCGATACAACATTATAAGATCTTCGGGATGGGCTCCCCACTATGTGCCGGTAATTGTACGGAGAAAGTTTATTCTTTGTTGGCATTTTTTACTCAGATACCTAATATGGGCCCCCCAAGTACATTTGGAGTCGAACCAGACCCCAAGATACTTGAATGACATAGCATGAGTGATCGGTTTACCCAAAAGTTGAAGCTTTGGTTTTGCTGGTCTATGCTTCCTAGAAAAAACCACCATCTCTGTTTTCTCCGTGGAGAATTCGATCCCTAGCCCAATGGCCCAGGTTGAAAAATTGTTCAAAGTATCTTGTAAGGGTCCTTGCAGGTCGGATTCGTTTGATCCTACGACAGACACCACTCCGTCATCTGCAAGTTGTCTTAGGCTGCAATTTTGTGTAAGACAATTGTCGATGTCGCTTACATAAAAGTTGTACAAAAGGGGGCTTAAACATGAGCCCTGGGGGAGGCCCATGTAGGAGACCCGATTTACTGTCGAATCCCCGTGAGAAAAATTCAACTGTTTCTCACAAAGCAAGTTATATAATATTCAACAGAGGCGGCAGACCCCGAGAGTGTAATTTGTCTGACAGAACCTCTATTGAAACAGAATCAAAGGCCCCCTTTATGTCCAAGAATACTGAAGCCATTTGTTTTTTTTCGGCGTAAACCATTTGAATTTCTGAAGAAAGCAACGCAAGACAATCATTCGTCCCCTTGCCCCTGCGGAACCCATATTGTGTATCTGAGAGTAGGCCATTCGTTTCAACCCAATGATCAAGGCGAAACAAGATCATTTTCTCCAACAATTTCCGTATACAAGACAGCATTGCTATTGGGCGGTACGAATTGAAGTCGGACGCGGGTTTTCCGGGTTTTTGAATAGCTATAATTCGCACTTGTCTCCAATCATCTGGAACAATATTATGCTCCAGAAACCGATTGAATAAATTCAACAAGCGATGTTTCGCCACATCAGGGAGGTTTTTTTAACAAGTTGAACATAATTCTATCCGTTCCTGGAGCAGAATTGTTACAAGAAAGGAGAGCAAGAGAGAATTCTACCATCGAAAACTCAGAATCAAGATCGCACCTATCTTGTGGTATATCTCGAACAATTTTCTGCACGGGAGCGGAATCGGGACAAACCTTCCGTGCAAAATTAAAAATCCATCGATGTGAATATTCTTCGCTTTCATTCGATGAAGAGCGATTTCTCATGTTTCGAGCCACTTTCCATAATTTTTTCATTGACGTTTCTCGTGACAAACCTCCCACGAAATTTCGCCAATAAGCACGTTTTTTCCCTTTGATCAAATTTTTGAACTGATTTTCAAGGTGCAAATACGTTTGAAAATTCTCAATGGTTCCACGTTTCCGAAAAGCTTTAAATGCGTTCGATTTATCCTGATAAAGCTTGGAACATTGGCTATCCCACCATGGATTGGGAGGCCTTTGACGAAAAGTGGAGCCTGGGATGGGTTTCGTTTGAGCGCGAACCGCGCTGTCATATATCAAACGAGAAAGGAAGTTATACTCCTCCAATGGAGGCAAACCATCTCTGGAATTGATGGCTAGAGCAATTGCGTCCGCATATTTTTTCCAGTCAATGTGTCTTGTGAGGTCATATGCCATGTTTATAGATTCAGAAGAATTCGAACCAATGGTGATGGAAATTTTGATTGGCAAGTGGTCACTGCCGTTGGGGTCCTGGATTACATTCCACTTGCAATCTAACTATAGTGAATTCGAGCAAAGCGAGAGGTCAAGAGCACTTGGGTTAGCAGGAGGTTTAGGTACACGTGTTGTTTCCCCAGTGTTCAAAACGGTCATATTGAAGCTGTTACAAAGCTGTTATCAACAATGAACGATTGTCGTCGTACTGTTCCCCCCAGGCAGTTCCGTGAGAGTTGAAGTCTCCCAAGATCAATCGTGGCTCAGGAAGGAGTGAGCACATGTCAACAAGTTGATTGCGGCTAACCGCAGCTCTCGGAGGCCAATACAAGCTGACAATACAGAGGTCTTTGCCTCTGATGTTTGCATGACAAGCAACAGCTTCGATCCCTCCAATAGGTGGAAGGTCAATTCGAAAAAATGAGTGGCACTTATTGATACCCAATAGCACCCCTCCGTATCTGTCATCACGGTCCAAGCGTATTATATTAAAATTGTGGAAAGAGAGATCATCTCGCGAAGAAAGCCAAGTTTCGGACAGAGCAAAAACATCACAATTGAACTTATGAATTAAAAATTTGAATGTATCCAATTTAGGGATTAGACTACGACAATTCCACTGTAAAACAGTGATATCTCCGACCTCTCTATTTAAATTAGACATCAAGAGAGATAATCATTGCAAGGAGGGGCCATGTTTGCATCAATTGTTGCAAAATTGTCTTTAATACTGGAAGCATTGAAATGACAATGGTTCTGATGGAGTCGGAAACATTAAAACATTGAAGATTTGAAGATTTGGTCCAAAAGGTCAGACAACTTTATAAATCCCGATTGGGAAGTTGAACTGGACGGAAAAACAGGGACAGTTGGGGTTTTTGATGTCCCCTCGAGTGCTGGGCCATTCGAAGGTGAATTATTCCCACGGAAACCAGGAGGAACCTGATTTTGCTTGTCCGCTGCACTCGATTTTTTAGGCATGCTAACAGGGGGTATCACCGGAGGGGCTTGTCCTTGAACTTTGGGAGTGGTTACATTTTTGCGCCGGGGATTCCCTTGGAAAATGAACGGTGTGCCCCCGTTAGCTGTGTCCGCTTCTATTTCGTCAACGGGCAACGTGGCGAAGACATTTTGTGTGTTGATTGGTTGTTGCTCTTGAGCCAGTGGAGAAGCGCCCTTCAAAATTTCCGCAAAAGTGCGCTTCGAGCGTTCCTTCAAAGAGCGCTTCTGTTTATCCCAGCGACTCTTGTAAGTTTCACAAGCTGAGAGCTCATGTGGGGATCCCCCGCAATATGGACATTTATGCTCAGTCGCACTGCAGGATTTCCCCTCATGTTGCTCTCCGCAAGTGGCACAGCGCTCCTTGTTGGCACAATAATCTGAAGTGTGACCAACTGACTTGCATTTTTGGCAAGTCATGGGCTTTGGCACGAAGAGTCGCACAGGCAATCTCAATTTGCCCACCATGACGTAGTCAGGTAGAGCGGAATCAGCAAAAGTTACTCGAAACGAGTCTGACGGCGCGAATTTAGTTTTTCCCTCTTCTTGGGATACTTTTCTTAGTTGGCGGCTGTCCAAAATTTTAACACCCACCAACGGGAGTCTTTTAAATTTACCAACTCCTTCTTTTATCATTTCGCACGTCAGACCAGTTTCAGTTACCACCCCCGAGATTTCTACGTCATGGGAGGGCACGTAGACGCGATACTCTAGGGAGAATCTCTCGTCGATCACAATTGCATTCGCGTGTTTCCGATCACTCACGACAACACGCAGTTTGTTCGGTCTAACCTTAGAGATTTCGACCACGGAGGAATATAATCTTGCCAGATCTTTCGAAACCTGAATGACATTAATTGCCTTTCCTTTTGGTTTAGGCCGGAAAAAAACAACCCATGGACCAGCTCCGAGTGCATCGTCTGGATAGACCTTGACACGAGGAGAGGAAACAACTGAGGGGGAGGACGAGGTCGATTGTTGAACGGGAGCGGTATCAGTAGGGCTGGGAGGCAAGTTCGGAAGTAGAGCCGAAGCGGGAGCGGGAGATTGAGGGGGCGAAGAGGAAAAGTTTGCCAATTTTCTTGAGGGGGGCTTGTTAAGGTAGATTACCTCTTTCTCTGAAGAGACATCTTCTGATGGGGGAACGCGTTTAAGCGACTTCCCAGCCCCCGTTGTAGCTAGTGAGGAGGAAACAGTAGTTTCAATCTCCATGTCAACATGACCTTCTGCCATTACGGCAGATATAAAATAATATAATTCTTATTTTTTTTGTATTTCTAAACCTAATATATATTATACCTAAATCGCACACCAATGCGAATGAAATGAAGCGGTGTCTCAATCGAACCGCGTGGCAATCGCTCGGCACAGATGCAACGGTATATCGCACCACAACACGATGATGGAATCGATGACGATGCTAAAGCACACACAGCGATGATACGGCACACGCACCGCGTCCGCCGTGGAGGACTTCTTCCTCACGCTGGTAGTGATTGCTGCTCTCCTCACTCGCACAATAAAGAGAACCCCGTTAGGGCGAAATAACTTCACCAGCTACGAACTGATAACGGTATAATCTCCACTTTATAATAGACGCGAACAAATTTGCAACCGATGTCTTCGGACTGCGCGAGCTGAATGATTTCTCCATTTATGTCCCCGACCACTGAAAGTGTTTGAAGACGACGAATTGTAAATATTATTGGATGAAGACGATGGCCAAACATAACAACAACTCGCGAAACAATGAAATGTTGATCGACGAAATGGAAATGGGTCTATGACTAGTTTGATTCAAAGCACAAAGATTTTTCGGGAGAGCCATTCATAAATTGCCTGAGAGATGCTAAAAATATGCCGTTTACAATGGTCATTACGACGCACAAAATATTTTAAACTATTCAAGATCAATAAACGTGTGTTTATTGGGAGTGCAACTAGATTCGTTCCGTTAAAAAACACATTAATTTATACAATTCAAAGTATTGGCCATCGCTAGCCACTACTTTTTTCCCATCTTTCTGGCAATTTACGGTTTCCGTCGCGAAATAAGCGTTCATCTTTTGAAGCCAATAAAAAAGACCAGTCAATTTTGATACTTTGTTTTGAAGCGAAGCGTATTCCATTTAAAGCATTCTGAACCATAACTTCCCATCTTCTATTTTTCAAATAGTTTTTAGCTCGAACAGCAAATGAGGTCAAGGGTTATCATGGTGGAATATTACCGACTTATGTCTGGTCGCATAATCTGGATTTTTTTACAAAAGGTTGTTTTAAATGGATCAATAGCTGCCTGTCTCCATTGCACGTTTGACCAGGTTTTAGCAGCTCATAGTGGATCACATCCTTTTGATCCTATCAAACACAGAGCATTACTTTGGCACCGTGAATTTGGTTTCGGTGTTGATGTTACTGGTTGAGCCCGCCCAACATACGATCTTTTGCGTTTTGAATTGTCGTAATGAATACATTTTTCTTCCCAGTAACGATTCGGTTCGATTCGATGGAAAAAGACTTCTTTTCGCGCTGTTCAAGCCATTTTTCGCTTTCAATTCGTATGGAACATAACAACCTTGCTTTTGAATGTATCCCACGATTTAGAGTTGTTTAGAAATAGCTTGTCGAGTTACTCTAATTTTTCTGAGAGCTCTGTTTGCGTTTGACACGAATCTTGATAAAGTAATTGTTGCGTCCAACGCAATATGGGTGGAGTCAACAAGCCGAGATCAGCAGCATCACATCACATCAGTTTGACAGTAGCAACCGCTACCCAACGAGTGATATAAATACGGGTACACTTGCCGCAAAATATTCATTCTCATCTCAAACTCTGTACCAGAAAGATCAAATAAATCAAGTGAATTGTTGCCACGAGTCTTTTTCTCTGCAGTGTCGAGCCGACCCCAACCAAAGCCTTTCTCAAGGCTCAGAGTAATAGTAAAGTTTTCCACCGTTCTCCCGCTTCACCGCTCATCGTTGCTGCCCCACCGTTGGGAATTCCCCGCCTCACCAACAAGTTGATACAGCATCAGTCGCTGTCCCACCGCCGGGAATTCTCCCCCGATACCGTCGCGTCAAGACGAGGATCCGTGATCGGACAACGGAAGGTCCGTAGCGGACAGTAATGTCTGTAATTCTTCGTCGTTCGGTTGAACCAGGCGCTTTTTGCCTTTGATCACAACTTCTAAATCGTCCAAACCGTTCTCTACTAAATCTACCCAATGGTGCAGTTTCATCAATAACCTCCACAACAAATGGTGCATACTTGCAACGAAACTCGAAATTTTCAACGCAGTAAAAATTGAACTTGTTGTGCAGAACTCAAAACCTGTACACAATATCTGGTTGATAGATGTCGACACTTCATGGTTCAGCAAAAATAAACTGTCGTCGTCGACTATTTATGGCACCTTGAACTATCTTGTTGTAACAGAACGATAGCATATAAGGACATGACTTCAAATCTCACCTAAGTGATAAACTGTAATCACGCCATTCGCTTCCGGGAACATCGTGACATGAACCATCTCACGTCATTCGTGCGGTCTATTTTCCTCAATATGGGGTTTTCCAAAACCCTATCAATATGGGTATCAAATGAAAGGGCAACTGCAGTTGTTTATGAAAAATGTAAATCCAAGATGACGGTCGCTACAAAATAGCGGATGACATATTTTCTCAGAACTCCATCAATATGGGTTTCAAATGCAAATCCAAAATGACCGCCACCACAAAATGGCGCCATATATACATATATATATTTTTTCAAAATCCCATCAATATAGGTATCAAATGAAAGGGCTTGATTAGTAGAACAGCGTTATTTGGTTTGATTGGTTGAATGTATAAAACATGTTTTAGTATCAAAATACAGATAATTTTGTGGTCTTTCTGACAAAAAATATTCAAAAAATTATTTCCCTACACTTTGAAAATGTGTACGTTACATCGAAGTTAAATGTTCGTTATATCGAGGGTACGGTAGGGTACAGAGGGTAGGTACCGTGTATTTCTGCAATCCCCTCAATGTCGGTATTAAATAAAATGATTTAATTAATAGAATACAGTACATCATAAAAATTCCGAGATAAATTAGGTAAGAAATAAAAAATTTAAAAAAAGTTGAATGGTTTTATAATAGAAGAATATGCTAATGATACTAATAATATACTAAAAACTAGAAAATAAAATAAGTAAAAAAAAACTTTTTAAGTTTAACGGTTTCTTTGTGATTAAACATAATAATAATACGGATAATGTACTAAAAGCTAGAAAATAATTAGGTAAATAGTAGTTAGCAGTTGTCATATCCCTTCCTTCATTACATTGATGAGACTGAAAAAAAATCGTAGGGCACGTTGGATTTCCATTATCCGCATTTAATGGTTTCATCGTATGCTCCGCGATTTTACTTTAGTCTCATCAATGTTCTTGATTAATGAAGGAAGGTGTCACGGCTCAGACGGATAGCCATAGAAAAAAACACAAATCTAATTCATAACAAAACATTTTATTTTCACACAAATAAACTGCACAAAGATCACTATAAACACATAACATTATCCTGACTTCGCACCTGTAAACGAAAACGGTTAACGTAGCTATACATTGAATAGTTATTGTCACTTACCTTTCCATACAGCAAAAATTACCTGCAAAGGGAATGGGTATCATATTAATCACAACACACAACTCACAGTACTTACCACTCACGATTCAGCACAACAAAACAATATGTAAACAATCACAACATACAAACAATAACAACCCAATTTTCAGAATAGGAACGGATGGAAACGAACCCGCTATACAAAGCACAAAATGACTATGGGTCAATCGTATGAATAGGGCACGAAATGTTCAGAGCGTGGTATTAGAGGCGAATGAACTGAAAAGTTTAAAACCTCTATAATTCATCACGTTCGTTCGTTCAGAGCGTGGTCAGTTGCAAATAAACCACCGATCAGTATAGATCAAGCATTTTGACTATATTCGTTCTCATTAATTCTCTACTCATTGGGTAGTCAGTCTATCCTCATCTCTACTACTCTGGAACTCTGCCTCTCTGGGCGGAGACATAAACTGGCGCTGTAGACAGTATCTCTACTCTTCATCACTTCGGAACTCTGCTCAGAAACCTCCCTGGGCGGAGACAGAAGAGATATGATAACTGCTAACTGCTATTTACATAATTATTTTCTAGCATTTAGTACATTATCCGTATCATTATTTTTTAATATTTTTTCTGGAAAGCTGAGGTTTTTTACCATAATATAAATATCCCAAAATCAGAGAAGTGTTGTTTTTCGTTCAATGTTCCTATATGAATAGATTAGACCTATGAGACTAGAATCCAATCTTCCTGCAAGTGGGATATTTTTTCGAATGATGGTCACTTATGGCTTCAATTTAATATGTCGATCATTAAAATTGGTTCAGTAGTTCAATTGTTATGATTTTTTTGCAAAAAGTCATTTAAAGATGAAAGAGGAAGAATGAGATAAGATAAGAGAAAAACTCGAGGAAGGAACTGATCCGAATTGTGTCTGAAAATAATCTGATATTATAATGACGAGTTTTGGTAGAAGCCCTAGAAATTTTATAGTGAAAGGCAATTTTAAAAGGTCGATTAGAAGATCAATCAATGAACAGTTCTGCGGTTGGACCCATGAACGTGCGCTATGTGAGAAAAACGCACATTCAAAAACATTTTTTGAATACCCTATTCTATTGACTCATGGTCCGAGAGGTTCGATCAATGAAACAGGTATTTCGTAACCGTGTTCCTGGATGATTGAAAGAAAAATTATTCCCACCTCATTCCTAGGGATGGAATGAGCTCGATCTACTTCCTTCGCGGCTTTTGGTGCTTAAAATTCTCGGGGAATGAGCATATCTTGCCGTAGGTTGTGAAAACTACTATAAATGTTTGATTAGCGTTAATTTAGTTAGAACCGCTTAAAAAATAAAAAAATGTTATTGTTTTTTTTGAGTAATATGAACAAGAGGCGGAATATAAGTAAACACATTTCTCCATTTACAGAATTTCCAAATTAGTTTTGACATGTAACAAACAAGTTGAGCAATATATGAAATCATTTTCTCAAAAATTGAAAAGTAACACTCTCAGATATCTCGATGCAAACAAACACCGCGCCCCCGAACCTGTTTCTGGAGTTATAAATTACATATGAAAACTCACTCCGCAAACACCCACGAACATTTTTTTCATCGTTGCGTCCTTATTATCTTCTTACTTGTAGGAGGAAGCCTGGCACAAAGCCGTAGTCACAGGTAAAAATGAGGGACACGTTCACCATCACGGATCTCCGAACTCACAGCGAACTTTGGCGCACACGTATGTGGTGAATGGAAATTTTCTTTGAACTCACGAAACACATTACGGCGAAAATAATTGCAGCAACGCGAACGCGCGAGCGAGTGAGTATATATGTCGAAAGTTAGCCTTATTTTCGGATACTTATGAGATTCTTCAAGAGTTTGTGAAGAATCTTAATAAAGCTAGATAGGCTCTCTTCGTCGGGTAAATCGTTCTGTTCACTGAGTGCAAAATTGTAGGAAATGATGGCGTTCGAGGCAAGGCATAGATTGAGTTTAGATCAAATTGGTTTGCGAGCTGGCACAAAATTGGGTGAGCACGTTTCTCAAAAAATCAAACCCAATCTCCGAAGCATCTGTGTCTGAATACTGTTTCAATTTCAAGCAGATTTCGATCACCTTTAAAGCCAATTCAAGTGAATTACCCTCACGTAATACCCTTATTATGAACCTCCATTAAATTGTCCGACCAGCAGCTGATATCCCGAGGTGTCTCCCAGCAGAGCTGAATCATATTTTTCTAGCCAAAACCATTCTCCACAGTGTGGCTCCCAATCGAACAGAAGAAACCGCACATCATCTCGCGTAATCGCTAATCCGCTATGCACGTGCATCAATTCCAGAAAGTGAATCTGATAGCAGCAATCCCGCCGCGTTCGGTGGAGATGGAATGTATGCTCGGGACGATAAAAAACTGTTTGCACAGCACACACGTGGGGGTGGGTTACGAAATTGAAAACATTTTCCCGAATTGGATTTGCTGCTTCTGGGAGCCCTCGCCCCTCGCAGCATGCTCGATTGGGTAAAGATGACAGGATCCCATAGTGCAAGTTGCATGATTCACCTTGTTTGGGGAGATAGTAGCTATCTTCGTGTTCTTTGGTGCAAGACTTCCAGAGGGGGCTCTCTGTTCTGTTTTCTTACAGGATAACTAGGTATTTTTGTGCTTCAGAGTCATTCGCTGGGCAGATTCGGAACGAAAGTGCCACCGAGTGAAAGATAGAATCTGATGGAGCAAGATAAATATGATAGAGTGGGTGATCGCTTAAAGTCACACACCTTTGCAACCTTTTGGGATCGTTTTGGAGAGGATTATGTAAATATATGTGTTCTGCTGCTTCCGCAAATTTGTTTGTTGTTGACCGGATGTGTTCTGCTTACTTCGGCGGTTGTGTGCACGCGTGGCTGAGTTGTTGACGCCGCGATAATATCCAGGTCGCCGCTGGAATTTGATGGTGCGTCGGACTGCGATGTTTCGCGGGCGATTTTGCTGACGGTGTTTATCGATTGGGTTGTCTCGATTTGTGTAGGGCCAGAATGGGCCGTAACTGCTCCCCCTTTAAGATCGAGCCGTCCCGGTTCGATGGATCTGGTTGAAGTGTTTGGTTTTGGTTTGCATGATGTGTAACGGGTTTTCATAAGTCCAACTGCTATTGCTAGGAATACTACGAAAGTCCATGTTCCAAAAGTGAGATGCAATTGTTGTTTATGCAAGACTTCGAGCTTCTTTCTTGTTAAAAAATGTGCTTCCTCCAGTTTTTCGAGGGTAATGGTTTCATTGGTTTCTAAATGGGATTCGACAATGTCTAATCCGTTTAGTGGAATCATTAGAAGTGGTTTCTTGCCGGATAATTCAATGTTATTGTATCTTGTGTTGTTGATAGTAATAGTACAGTTCTGGAAGAATATTAACGCAGTTCCAGTAATGTTCCTGCTTGTCATTCCACAATTTGTGCTCAATGGAATATTGATAGCTCTTTTGACGATGATATGATTATCATCAATTCTTTCGACTTGTGGTTCGTTAAGGGACTCGACGAAACTACATTGTCCTGAGAACCCTTTCAGTAGCTTTGAGAAGCAGTTGTCTGCAGAGACGTTTATCAGCTCGTTTGATCTGCAGATGGTTTCTTCTTCGACTTCGTAGCAATTTCCAGTTATGAAATAGGTATCTTGATCGGAGATGATGGCTCTCTTTGACGGCAGTTTCAGCATTTTACCATTCTTCGCAACAGGTTCCAGAAGCAGGCGGGTGTAACTTGAACTTTTAAAACTAGGAATCATAACAATGAATATAATTTTTGTATTTTGAATTATAGCTGCTAATTCCAAATATTCGTATGTTTTTTCAAAATTGTTGATTGTAATGTTATCTTTTCTCAAGATATGTGTTGCTTCCACAATTTCTTCTGTCGTCAGAATGTTTCTTGGTATAATTTTAACTCTAGCTAATTGAATGGCTTCCGCAATGTTCTCTATTTGGTCTTTGAGTAAGTCTAAACTGAGATTTAGGTTGAAAATTTCCTTCAGTACATTGATTTGGTATGTGTTATTTTTTGTGTTAATTATTTCTTCTCTAGGCTTAATCAGGTTTTTTACAATTGCTTTATGCTGCTCATTTATTTGCTTAATTATAACATTTATTCGTTCTTGCACTTGTTTGTTAATGCGGACTTGTTCGTTATTCTCTGTTATGAGCTTATTACTTCCTTTGTATAGTGCGTCAAGTTGTTCATTTATTTTAATTAAATCGTTGTTGTCCAAATTACCTGTAACTATTTTAATAGTGCTTCCTAACGCATCGAATAGTCCTCTTTTTTGTCTAGCTTTTGGTAATAAATTATCGTATGTTATTTGTATTCTAGAAAATTTCTGATTAAGCAATTCTGATAGATCTTTGTATTTGAAAATTTGTAAATCCTGAATTATTTTATTAACTTTTGAAAATGTTGGTTCGAATTCAAGCAGCTCTATTGAATGGAAGATTCTATGCGATCCGGTTCTAATTCGGGCTATACCTGATTGGATGGGGATGAGTCCTGGGTTATTTGTGAGGTCTTGAATTTGGAGAGATGAGCTATGGATGGATGGGGTACTATAAAGGAGGGTTACCAGCACTATCAGTTGAGTCCTCATTCTGTGAAAAGAGAAATTGGAGAGATTATTTTCTTTTCCTTTTTAGTTTGTTTTTGTGCAGTTTTCGTCCTTTGTGATCTATTATGGTTTTGATTCTGTTTTGTCGCACTACTGTTTTCTGAAATTTCGGTCTTGTCTTTGATTTAATACCTTGAGTAGTTTTGAAGATAGGTTCGTCTTCCTCGAAATGGGGTTCGTCTTCCTTATTTTTATTATTTGATTCCAAATTTTTCTTTGCTGTTTTATTGAGTGCTAAGGTAACTTCGTCTGCGATTTCCTGTCTGTTTTCAAATATTCTTTCAATTTCTACTGGTAGCCTTTCAAACTCTCTGTGCCCAAAGAGTATTTCGAATGGTTTCATATTGTGGCTTGTATGGACTGTTCGATTGTATAGATTCGTGGCTATCTTGTAAATTTCTTTTGTAGATAAGTCTTTATACTTTTCCCGAATGCATCGGAAGATTTCACTCAATGTTGAATGGAATCTTTCGACGATTCCATTGGTTTCGCTATGATCTGTGGGTGTGAAGTAGATGGTGGTTTCTAATCGTTCAAGGAGGGATCGGATTTCAATAGATTTGAAAGCAGGTTCATTATCACACACTATGTGTTTTGGTGTGCTGTATAGAGTCATTAATTTGACGAATCCTGCTCGCACATCTGGTATTGATCTGGATTTAATTGGAATTAAGGTAGCAAAACGGGAAAATTTATCTACGGCGGATAGGAATAGGTCGGGTTGTGAAATGAAAATATCTATGTGGACTATTTCAAACGGTTTGGTTGGGATGTCAGTTTTGGATAGTTTGATTTTGTATGGCCTTCTCTCGTACTTGTTTTCAAGACATGTTTCGCACATATTCACATAGCGTTGAATTTGTCGCTTCATGCCTGGAAAATAATACTGGCGTAAGATCTGGACTTGGTTTTCTTTAGCGCCGCGGTGGGCTCTATCGTGAGTTTTCCTGATGATCTCGTTCTGCTCTTCAGCGGTACGAAGATCTGTAAGGAGTTTTTGACTAATTTTTATCTTGAATGTTTTCGAGCGACTGAAATAATTTCTGTAGACTATTTGCAGAATATTTATCAGAGACTCGTCGCACATAATACAGTTAATCTTCTTTGGATTCATATATTCCTTGAATATATCTAAAACCCTGACTACTGTGAAATCCGTGCGAGTAATTGTTCGTCGATGTACTCTAGGGAATACTTCTTCGTATTCTGTAGAGTCATTCGTGCCTTTCTTCAGTATAATCTGATTACTAAAGAAATTGATCGGCGATTCGGTTGACGTAATAAATTCGCTATCATCGGTGTCTGCGGAATGACATGTTCCGGACTCTGATGATGTGTCGTTTACGTTTATTTCGTTGGTCTTGATTCTTGATAATCCGTCGGCAACAACATTTTGTTTGCCCGGACGATACTTCACTTCGTAGTCGAATTCCTCGAGACGGAGCCGCCATCTGACCATTTTGTCGTTCGGATCCTTCAAGCTAAACATATATGTTAACGGTTTGTGATCCGTGAATAAGGTAAATTTCTTTCCATACAGGTATGGGCGGAAATATTTGCATGCCCATGATATTGCTAGGAGCTCTTTTTCTATAACCGAGTAGTTTTCCTCGGTTTTAGTCAAAGTCCTCGAAGCAAATGCAACGGGTCTGTCTTGTCCGATTGGTCCTTGCGAAAGCACGGCCCCAATTGCAAACTTACTCGCATCCGTTGTGAGTACGAACGGCTTACTAAAATCGGGATATTGTAAAACGTGGCTACTAGTGAGCAATGTTTTACATTTGTTGAAGGCCTGAATAAAATCATCGGTGTGAGAAACGGTGATTTTTTTTGTATCTCCTTTGCGGAGTTGTTTAGTTAAGGGTTTTACTATTCTTGCAAAGTCCCTTATGAAGCGCCGATAATAACCAAGTATTCCCAGGAATCCTCGTAATTCTGTTTCGGTTTTTGGTATGGGCCAGTTTTTTATTGCCAGAATTTTATCCGGATTGGGTTTAACACCTTCCGGCGTAACGATATGACCAAGAAAACCTACTTCTTTACGTAAGAATTCTGACTTGTCCAGCTGAATCTTCAGATTGAACTTTTGCAAGGCATCAAACACCTTTGTCAAATTAGTTGTATGTTCTTGTAGTGACGTGGAAAACACTATTATGTCATCCATATACACCAAGCAAATTTTGCCTACTAGGTCACGTAGCACGTTGTCCATGACTCTTTGGAAAGTAGAAGGGGCATTCTTCAGTCCAAAGGGCATTTTTACGTATTCATATTTGCCATATTCTACGCTGAACGCAGTTTTAGGAACATCCTTTGGCTCTACCTCAATTTGGTGGAAACCGGATGCAAGGTCAAGTGTAGTGAAATAATTACATCGTCCAAGTCTATCAAGAACTTCGGTGATGTTCGGAATGGGATATTTGTCGTCTATTGTTTTGCTGTTAAGCTTCCTGTAATCGACGACTAATCTCCATTTCTTCTTCCCAGAGGCATCCATCTTCTTGGGCACAACCCAAATAGGAGACGACCAAGGGGAGTTTGAAGGTCGTATAATCCCTTGCTCCAATAGCTCTCTAATTTGCCTTTGGACCTCCTCCTTAAGATGGTAGGGGTACCTATAGCTTTTAGAGTGGATAGGGATATCGTCTTTTGTCTCGATGTTATGTTTTACCACATTGGTAAAACTAAGTTTTTCAGGTTTAAGGTGAAATATTGAATGATAGCGCTGAATCAATTGGAACAGCTTTTTCTTCTCTTCTTCGTTCAGGTGATCCGTCCGAAGCTGGGAAAATAATTCACTGCTTCTGGAGTTCTCGGTTGAATTATTTTCGGAAGAAATAAATTCAAAATTATTCAGTTCCGCGTCAATATTTCGGGGAATTTTCACTTCCACCGCCTCCCTACTGTAATTAGTTATAATGACATTTGTTGAAAAGTCATGTGAACAGTAAAGTCCAGAATGAATTTTGACAAATGGATGAATTTCTACGTCGTTTTCCAGTAGAAAATCGCCTTCCTCAAAACTTGTTCCTATTTTTACTATTTTTGTTTCATTGGAATTCAAACAGACAGAAGAAGGTTCGGGATATTTCCTAAACATTTGGACAGTGGTAGAGGGGAATTTTAACTCGTTCGTTGTGGTTAATATATCGATTTTAAGTTCTTGGAGTGATTGGTAGCCAATCAGGCCGTCAAAAAAAGGATGGAACTCAAAAACGTGGAAGGTGAGAGGTTTTGTTTGTGGGATAAATGGGAAAGGATTAAATTTTGTGTATCGATTTATAGTGTGGGTCCCGCTAACATTCCGAACCTTGTGTGGTTTACTATATCCGCAATATTCTATGTTGATGTGTCTGGGGCTAATATAATTTTGATTTGCTCCAGTGTCAATCAAAAATTTAAGGGGTCCCTTGGATGTATTTATTTTAATATATGGGATAAAATTACTCATCTGCCTATCTGAAAGCTTTGAGCTAGATGAAAATTTAGATCATCTGTAATTTCGTTTTCCTCTGTTTGTTCATGGTTGTCTTGTATTGCAGTTGTTTCATCCGTTTGCGTATGCGCGAAACGGTCGTAATACTGAGCATCTTCGTCGTAATTCTCGTTATACTGTTCTTGCTCGTATGTGCCCTCGTGATAATTAATCGGCCTCTGCTGTGGCCTGTTCATATAATTAACCCGCCTCGATTGGATGGAAGGATCCACTTCCATCGGTGTGGGTTTGGGCATGTGCATTGCTCTCGGCGCGAAAACGTTTTGGTAGGTCTGTTGATAATTCCGCGGGGGAATCTGCGGTCTGTTAAAATTATTAGCATTCGGTGGGGGACGAAGAGGTTGCTGCAAATTTTGGTGTGGATAGTTTCTATGTTGAGGTTTAGGGTATGAGTTTATTTGTTTTGGTATGAATGGTGGTTGTGGTTTGGGTGGTCTGTGAAAATCTGGTTTCGTCAATCCGTGTCTCATTTGGAAATTTCTTTCCTGCACGCAGGCATCAAACGCCTCTTTCAACTTTCTAGGCTGACGGGCTCTCACGTTACCACCGATCGGTTCCCTGAGCCCTGCTAAAAATACTTGTAAAGCGTTTTCAGTGTGAGTGCGGATGCGATCTTCTTTCAAATCAGCATCTGTGGTTGAAATATTCGTGTGGTTCACGAGCAAAGATAATATTTGCTGAACCGACCCGAAGAACTCTTCAATCGTTCCAGTTTGCTGCAACTGGAACAGTTCTCTCGTTAATGTGACCGCATCACGTTTATCGTTGTAGTGTGCGATCAGATTATTTTTCATGTCACTCCATGTCAAAGGAGTACCGTTTATCTCTAAAATTTGGTCTGCATCACCCGTGATTTTCGCACGTATTGATTGCAGCCACACTTTCTCGAATGGGGTATTTATCATGGTATTAAGGAACGGCATTAGATTTTCAACCGCTCTAATGAACGCGTGTAGTTTGACGGGGTTACCGTCAAAACAAGGCAGTTCCTTTATGGCTTGAGGCGTTTGCATCGCCTTTAGCACTTTTTCAGCCCTGTTGAACATGTCAACGGTGGACTGAATTAATTCCTCTTCAGGAATGTTGGTATTGTTAGTTTCTGTGGGGTTCATTTTTTTTTTTGGCAGACTTATCTCACTTCTTAACTAGGCGAACCTAGCCAGAATTTTCACCTGCCCCCGGGCTTCTGAATGCCAAAGGGGGACTAGGCTCTGCGGAATGCACGTATCTGCATGCTCGTGCTGTTTCAGTCCTGACCGAGAAATTGTCGGACAATCGCGCAGGTGCTAAGGATGACCGACTTTTGGATGCCGGCCAATTCCTTCTCCATATTCAACACCTTTAGCGCTTCCAGAAGTGTCTTCGGGACAATTCCAGTTCCAGAGAGAACGACTGGAACAATTCTTGGGACCTCCCTTAGCCCCCACATTTCCTTGAGCTCCACGGCCAATGGTCGGTACTTGCAGATTTTGCGACCGTGGGTCTCCTCCAGATTCTGGTTCAGTGGAATAGCGACATCGATGATGGTGACTTTGCGGTCGCTCTTGTCGTAAACCATTATATCTGGCCGGTTGTGGTGGATCGAGAGGTCGGTCAGAACAGTGCGATCCCAGTACAGCTTGAAACGGTCATTTTCCAGGACAGGTGCAGGCAGGTACCGGTAGTTTGGTACGTTGTCTTCCAGTAGAGCACATTGGAGCGCCAGTTGTCGATGAACAATACGGGCCACGTTGTTGTGGCGCTCGGTGTAGGCTGCGTTGGCCAAAACGGGACAGCCTCCCATAATGTGCTCTATGTTTTCACCTGGTTGATGACACATCCGGCAAATGTCATCAACGTCTTGATGCCAGACGTACCGCCTGCAGTTTCTCGTCGGCATTATCCTGTCCTGGATGGCTACCATGTCGGCTTCTACTACTGAAGAGAGTTCACCACGCGTTAGCCACAGATTAGATGCGGCCTTGTCGACGTGTGGCCGGTCCAGTTGATGGGGGTGGGCACCATGCACTGCCTTCTGCTTCCAAGCTGCAATCTTCTCCTCCACTGTCTGCAGATTGCAGTTGAGTTGGTACTCCGCTTGCGCCAAGTGCAGAGCGCTGTATCCTCTGTCGGCGGCGCAGACAGCCCGGTATAGCGCGTTTTGGTTGGCGCGTTCTGCGAAGTACTCGCGCAGTTGTCGTACCTGGGCAACACACAGTGCAGATATGTCGACTATTCCAAGTCCCCCTTCTTTGCGTGGCAGTGAAACTCTCTCCAGTGCCGATTGAGGATGGTGCATTCCGGCCTCTTTAAATGCTTTCCTCATCCTCCTCTCAAGGTCCTCTAGGTCAGTTTTGCTCCATTTGACTACACCAAAACTGAAGGTCAGCAGGGGAACCGCGAATGTGTTGATCGCGCGTACCTTGTTCCCCGCGTTGAGGAAAGTCCTCAGGACACAGTTCACTCGACTCAAGAACTTGTCTCGCAGCTCCGTCTTGATGTCGGAGTGGCGAATCCCGGTGAGCTGTCGGAATCCAAGATATTTATAGGATTCGCCACGAACCATGTCTCTTATGAACTCGCCGTCATAGACCTCGTAACCTCCGGATTCGGTAAGCTGCCCTTTCAGCAGATGGACACAGCGGCACTTGTCGAGGCCGAACTCCATGCAAATGTCCCTGCTTATGTCTTCGACAACCCGGATAGCTACACCTAGACGCTGACGTGAATCAGCGTAGACCTTGAGATCATCCATGTAGAAGGTATGGGTCACTTCTTCGTGGGCGCCGTCGCCATACCTTATTTTATAGCCATGACCGTTTCTATTGAGCGTCCTACTGAGGGGGTTCAATGCCAGACAAAACCAAAGCGGGCTGAAAGAGTCGCCTTGGAATATCCCCCTCTTTATCTGCAGCGTTCTAGACTGCAACACATTTTCCCCATCACTGAGGTGCAGAGACGTACTCCACTGCCTCATCGCATGCTGCAGGAACCTAACGACGAAGGGATCAATTTTGTAGAGCTCCAATACCCGGACGAGAAACGAGTGAGGTATGGAGTCATAAGCCTTCCTGTAATCGATATAGGCCATGCTTAGGTTCCGCTGGTTATAAACCGCCTGGCCGACTATGGCTGCGTCGATGATGGCCTGGTCTTTGCAGCCATGCGTATTTTTCCTGCATCCTTTCTGCTCTTCTGCGATGATGTGATGCTGTTCGCAGTGAGCAGAAACTTTGGCGGTAATTATGCTGCTCAGTATTTTGTACAGACTCGATAGGCACGTTATCGGTCTGTACTTTGATGGGTTCAATGTGTTGCTGTCTTTCGGGAGGAGGAAGGTGACGCCACGGGTGGCGAATTCAGGAAGGTTGTGTGGGTCACGTAGCACCTTGTTGAAGCACTCAGCTATCTTTGGATGTGCGACGGTCAGCTTCTTGTGCCAGAAGTTCTGAACACCATCGGGGCCCGGTGCTGCCCAGTTCCTCAGGTACCGCGAGGCTTCGCGGACATCGTTCTCTCCGACGATGATAGCTGGCATCTCTCCAATTTCACCACAACTCTCCTCCTCCCGTCTTAACCACATTTGCCCGTCGCGATGTTCTACTGGGGTCTCCCAAATACCAGCCCAGAAGTTCGTCACATCGCTAATATCTGGCAAACCTTCGCGGTAGTCGGGCTTCTCGTCGCTAATGTGGTCGTAGAACGCTTTCTCGTTATCTCTGAACATCCGATTTTGTTCCTGGCGCTTTGCAGAGTCAGAGTAACGTTTCAGCCGTTTTGTAAGGACGCTCAATTGCTGTACCAGTGTGTCGAGTTTTTCCGTCAGCTGGTGAGCTCCCAGCTGGCGAAGTTCAGTAGGCCGCACGATCACAGCAACTTGGCGACATAATTTCACCGATCTGCTGCCTCTTTTGTACGCCATCAGTCTTCCAATTGCGGCGCGCTTGTTTAGGATCCGTTGCTCCAATCTCCTTCGCCATGGAGGCTCACGCCTTTCACGGAGATGTTGGAGCAGTCCGCCTCTTGGCCTAATACGGTATCCTAAACTTTTGGCGGTCGCCACAGCAGCGCAGTAAACTTTCAGTTGCAGCTCCTCCATGTTCTCAGCATCAACCAAGTGCAGCGGAAGAACGTGCTCGTTCATGAGCTTTACTGCACTTGTCAGCCTGCGGGAATGCTGCAACTTCGGGATCCTGGGGCGCGACAATGGGTCTGTGTCGCGGAACTGTGAGATCGCCTCGTCGTAGTGGAAGACCAGATCGCGTAGTAGTTGTTGATCTGGCTGTGGGTCTTCCGGCTCAGGGGGTTGTTGTACTGTGGCCTCCACTGGTGCTGATTCGCGTGCCCCACTCGCGAATGAATTGCTCAGCCGTACTGAACTTCGTCTCGACACATCGCTTGCTCTGTTGTTCCTGGAGCTTATTTCTCTCTGCACCTGCTGCTTGATCTCGTCGATTTGCGTTTGGGAGAGCATGTTGTTGCGTACTATCGCTCTACGCCTCGCGTTCATCGCGTTCTGATCAAGCCTCCCAACGAACTCTGGATACGCTTCCTCGAACATTGTTAGTATTCGAGGGCGACCACTCATGTCCGTCTCCAAAGCAGTGCAGATGTAATAGGCGCGGATCACGAATTCATTCATTTCGTGTGTCCACATGATCCGGCGCCTAGTGGTACCCACGAGTGTGGACGACTGCCGTCTGGCAGTCACAACACGCCTCGTAGGCGCAGCGTTTCTTGGGTGATGTCGATGGCTGCTGTTTCCGTGTGGCGGTAGCTCTTCGGGTTGAACCCGGCTGGTGGCCCGCTCTTGCACATCGCCCTCCAGCCGCTGGCCGCTCGCTCTTACGCCCGTTCCAGGACCAGCTCCAGTTCGGGGACCCTCCTCGGGTGATCGCATTCTAATTATTCTTCGTGATCGTAGCTCCATTTTATTGGGTGTATCTCCTTTGCCCGGGAGACAGCGGGTTGGCAAGGCCTCCATGACCCGGGAGGCCTTCCCCGGGAGAGATATAGATATATAGAGATAATATATCTATATCTTCCCCGGGAGAGATATACGGTCATTACGTCATACGGTTTGGGTAGATTTTTTTTTTTTTTTTTTTTTTTTTTTTTTTTTTTTTAATAGTATTTGTTATTTTATTTATTTTAAAAGGGGATAATGTTTCTTTTAGTTTTAATAGTAGAATTGCCACTCACCTCAGCTCCGCTCGTAAACCGCAAGGGAGGATCTTCTCGGATGATGTGGGGGGGGGATGCGCCTGGTCTCTTTTTTTTTTTTTTTTTTTTTTTTCGGTGAATTCGTTGTTAGCACTGTGTTTGTTCTATCACTTAGTTCGGTCCTAAATATGACAGTTCATGCACAGATTTTGATTATAATTCACTATGTTTGTTCTATCACTTAGTTTGGTCCTAAATATGATAGTTCATGCACAGATTCTGATTATACTTCACTATGTTTGTTCTATCACTTAGTTTAGTCCTAAATATGATAGTTCGCGCACAGGTTACTACGAGTATCTAAACTTGATCACTACGGAGAGAAAAAAAAAAAAAAAAACACTTAGCGCATCCTACCGACTGCGCCAAAAACGACCGGGACTTTCTTTTTAGAGTTTTTAAAAAATGCGTCGATTCGATTCGGTCGTCTAATTGAAACTGATTTCTTTATTCAATTAAAAATGGAATGGTGCTCCTGATGTTCTGCTGCTTCCGCAAATTTGTTTGTTGTTGACCGGATGTGTTCTGCTTACTTCGGCGGTTGTGTGCACGCGTGGCTGAGTTGTTGACGCCGCGATAATATCCAGGTCGCCGCTGGAATTTGATGGTGCGTCGGACTGCGATGTTTCGCGGGCGATTTTGCTGACGGTGTTTATCGATTGGGTTGTCTCGATTTGTGTAGGGCCAGAATGGGCCGTAACTTATGTACTGAGGGGAAAAATCGATTTGTGACGTTACGTTTGTCTTACGTCTCCTTGCTCCCAAGGAGGGCAGAAGCAAACGAAAAAGACGAGTGCACGAATCTGAGTCTGAGTCAGAAAATTGCTACGTGCGCCCCCTAGGAGTGAAATTCGATTGGGCTGGTGAAGCAGAACAGACTCGAGACGAAGGGATTATAAACTCAAGTGCATCTACGAGTTGTGAGACAGGAGACAGTAATTATTCCGAATCATTTGAGACGAGTAGCTATTTGGAGTCTGGCTCTGTTTGTTTTTTTTTTCTATGAGAGAACAGAGCAACAAAGAACAGAAGGAGAAAAATCCACGATTAAAAAATGGATTCATTGGAATGACAATATTTGAACGTTTTTGTTGCATCGTTGTCATCGGTATTGTACAAAAAGTACCCTTCTTAAGAACACAGGTAAAACGTGGTCGTAAATATTGACGGAGATATTGAGTATGGGTAACGTATATTTAAATGTTACAATCTCTTCGGCGAGTAGCTTTCTATTTGTTGCCTCAAATTTTTGAAATCGTTATTGAATTATTTTGCTTAGATTTTAAATTATACATTCTGAGCTTATAGGGACTACGATATTATTCTTTCATTTTTCCTTTGCATGAAAATGCAATAATAAAAAACCTCTTCATCCAAATGAATACTTATTAGAAATTACATGCCAAATTAGCCGAAAATCAGCAAATTTGAACGCGAACCTCTCCGATTTTTTTTGAAACTTGGTAAATATGATGGAAGCTACCCAAAATTATCCAAAATTATCATACCAACCAATTTAAATTACGACTAATTTTAAGAAAGAGCGTATTCAAAATCATTGATCTTTCTTTCAAAAAATCATAACTTAAAATCCAGATGCCTGATATGTTTGACAAAGTTGTTGGAAAATATTAATGAACTATTTAGAAAAAACACTTAAAAACTTTTATATCTTAAACATCCCCTTCGATGTTTTGACGTAGGACTACGTCTCCGATTTCTACACTCTACGAAAAAAGTAACGAAAAAATGCATATTACTCAAAATGTAGCATACGCATGAGTCATCCGACTACCATTTATGACTTTATGACTTTGTTGGACTTTTACGCTTAAACACTATACAACGAAATCAGTTCATTTCCTAGACATGTGCTTACTAACATTATTCTGCTTCAATCGACATACTGATTAAGGCGGAACAATGACTGTGAGTCATGTTGATTATTTTTTCAATGATACTGACGCATAATTGCAGCGCAGCGCGCAGCACATACTTTACGACCATACGCGAGCATAATAAACTGACCCACTTTACGACCATACGCGATCGTAATCACTTCATGACCGTGAGCGTATACTCGAATAAACACAACAAGCGCGCACCAAACAAACCAAACTTCTATGTTTATGTTTATGTTTATGTTTATTTCTCTTACTAACTTAGGATAAAGAAACAATAATGTAAGAATTGATAAAACTATGTGAATTGAATAAACGGAGAACAGTCGAGTTCTGAACGAAACCAGAGCATGATATTATTCCTGATGACAAAACCCTCAAGCGGAACCGATGCCTTTTTGTCCGCCACTAAAATCGTTATGGCAACACACTGGAGTCGCTATATATGCGTGGGATACGTGCCACGTAAAAGAAAACCGCGTTAATTCCAAAATCCGCATAAAAATAAACCGCATAAATTTCAAAATCCGCATAAAAATCTAACAAACAGTGAATTATTAATTTAAAATGCAACCCATATTCTAATAATTGATTAATTGATTTTTTTTTTGCATACTACAATCAGGGTTGCCACATTTAATTCTGTAAAATTTTCCAAAAAAAATCTGTGCATCTGTATTTTAGCAAAATATCTGTATAAAAAATCTGTATCGAAAAATTAAGGGAAAAACGAAAAAAAGGTTTATTCCCAAATAAATCATAAAATGGTTTTCTCTTACTACTCTGAATTATATGATATTGGGTTAGGGAAAAAGAAATGTCGTATATTGTCAATATATGACAACACTTAAACATATCTTGTGTTGTACTTATCGCATCGGGTCATACTATACGGCTATTTAAAGACGACAATCTGTGATACAAGTTTCGTTTTGACAGTGATGTGATTGTCCTTTTCAGTCTCAAGTTATAGCGCGTCAAAGATGGAGTCCACCAAGCAAGAAATTCGCCATATTTTACGTTTTTACTATCTGCGAGGTAAAACTGCAACGAAAGCGGCCGAACAAATTCATGTAGTTTATGGACCCGATGCTGTAACGATCACACATCACAGCGTTGGTTTGATCGATTTCGTTCTGGTGTAGTGGCTGTCGAAGATACACCCGGACTGGTAGGCCAATCGTCGTGGAAACCGATAAAATTGTTGAAATCATCCAAGTAGAACGGCATGTGAGCACTCGCTCGATTTGCCAGGAACTGGGTATAGACCATAAAATCGTTTGGAACCATTTGCAGAAGATTGGATTCCAAAAAAAGCTGGATGTATGGGTACCACACGAGTTGACGCAAAAAAATCTTTTAGACCGAATTAACGCCTGCGATGCACTGCTGAAACGGAACGAACTCGACCCATTTTTGAAAAAGATGATGACTGGTGATGAAAAGTGGATCACGTACGACAACCTAAAGTGAAAAAAGTCGTGGTCGAAGCGCGGTAAGCCGGCCCAAACCATCACCAAGCCCGGATTGACGGCCAGGAAGGTTTTGCTGTGTGTTTGGTGGAATTGGAAGGGAATTGTCCACTATGAGTTGCTCAACTATGGCCAGACCCTCAACTCGGTTCTCTACTGTGAGCAGCTTAACCGTTTGAAGCAGGCGATTGACCAGAAGCGGCCAGAAATGATCAATAGGAATGGTGTTGTTTTCCACCAGGACAACGCTCGGCCTCACACATCTTTGATGACCCGCCAGAAGCTACGGAAGCTCGGATGGAATGTCCTATTGCACCCACCGTATAGTCCTGACCTGGCTCCAAATGATTATCATCTCTTCCGATCCATGCAAAACGCTCTTGGTGATACTAACGGGTGTTAAATAAAAAATGAGAATTTTTTCAATACCTTTCAGTAACTCAAATATAGAGCGTAAAATTTTCTTTTTCCAAGAAAATTGCTCTTTGGGCTCCCTAGAAACAGTAGGCGTGTTTGGTTTTGCTAGTTTGAATTTAGTCAAAGCAAAGATGGCGTCGAAACAGCACGTGCTCCGCGAACGCATTGTACGGTTCTACGAAACGCATTTCCAGCAAGGAAAACAAGTTCACAGTGGCACATTTTAAGGAAGAAAATGTACCTGTCAGTACGGTATATCGTATCCTGAGTTCCCTGAACGTAGAGCGGAAGGTCGGAAGTGGTCGTCCGGTGACGATAATGACGAAGTAGAGGAAGACATCGTTAAAGAACGTGACGCCGGTCGGAAATATGGCTGCTCCCACGTATTGATCCATCGGACTCTCAAGATGGAAGGAATCGTCTGCAGGAAGGAGACGAGGTCGCCGGAGTACACGGAGGAGCAGATTGAGACGGTTAAATCACAGTGTCGGTGGATGACCAAAAAATACCGCGGGACGGCTTTCGTTCTGGACGACGAAAGCTATTTTCCGCTGTCCAAAACGCATATTCCAGGAAATGATAATTACTACTCCAGCGACAAGTCATCCACACCGCTTGAAGTGAAATACAAGTTCAAGCACAAGTTTGAAAAAAAAGGTTATGTTGTACATCTCCATATCCGACCGGGGCATTTCAAAGCCTTGGTTTAAGGCGAGCGGTCTGGCAATCAACCAACAAATCTATTGAGAAGAGTGCCTCGATAAATCCTGCTGCCGTTCCTGAACGAGCATCACGCAAATGGTAAGTACGTCTTCTGGCCGGACAAGGTGTCTTCCCATTACGCCAGGAAGACGCTGGAGTAAAGGAGAAAAAGATACCGTTCGTGCCGAAAAATCGTAACCCAACAAACTTGCCCCAGTGCCGCCCAATAGAGGATTTCTTTGGCTCACTCAGTGCCCTAGTGTATAAAAACAATTGGAGGGCCAAGGACACGAAGCAACTGACTACAAGAATCCGGAATTGTATCCGGAAAATGGACGTAAGTGCCGTACAACGTTCTTGTGAGAGCATCGCGACAAAGTTGCGTCGAACAGCAGACCACGGCCCTTACTCAAACATTCACTGTCATGTTTTTGAAGAAAATACATTAAGTTATTAAAAAAAAAAATACTGAAATCGATGAAAAAAAAAATTATATGTGATTGAAAAAATTCTCATTTTTTATTTAACACCCGTTAAGTTGGCCTCAAAAGAGGGTGGGTTTTATAACGGGGGGATAATGAAGTTGCCTTCTAAATGGCAACAAGTTTGCGAACAAAACGGCGCATATTTGACTTAAATTGGATAATTTTAAGTATGTTAAATAAAGCGTCAAATTTCGATCAGAAATACGACATTTCTTTTCCCACAACCCTACATTTATGCATGGTTTTGTTGAACTTTGCCTTTTAATTTTTCGTCAATTACATCCTTGGAGCTCCTCAATTAGCCGATACATAGTTCTTTGCTTTCAAAATGGAGTCCATGATTGTGGGTGCCAACCGATTTCCGAACTTTGTTTTGTTGGCATTGTAAAGCGAAAATATTAACTTAACACAGGCAGCTGAGACCAAGTTATATGTGAGTCACTCAATTTTTTCCCCATAAGATTCGTCTTGAGTAGCCTGAATTCGTTATTCAAGTCTTGTCTATTACCTGCTCCAACAAATTGTGAAAATAAGCGCATCAAATCATTAAGGTTTGGTAGCGAAATTTTGAGGGTCGCTGGATCGCTGAAATCGAATGGATTTTAAATCCGTTTCACGAATTCAATAAAGAAGTCACGACAAATTGATTTGAAGGTCAGTTTTCTAGCTGCATCCAATCATTTTTCAGCTTCTTTTGCATCAATATCAACCTAAACATTCCCAGGCTTCTTCAGAAAGTCTTCAAAATCTTTCACATTAAGGTCAGCATGAGCGAATCGTTTGTCTCATTATAAAGCTCGCAAAATTGAGAACTTTCCGATTGAAAAGTGTAATTGACGTTATTGATGAGCGATAGAACTAAGTTTAGGAACAGCATAATCGGTTTAGTAGCAGGATCATTTAAATGGGTCAATGTAAGATTGGCGGATCGACTATTAACTTTCGAAAAGCAAAAAGAATACCGTTTTGTCTCATATTTCGAACAGTCTCAAATTTCGAATACTTCATTTTGAAATGTAAATTTACTAAACTTTCATGTTATAAATAATTGAATAATGAAAATACAGACATTCCTTGAGGTATAGGCTCCATTTTGACAACATTTACAGGTATCGATACAGCCTATAATTTATAATATTAGACATTTGTGAAAAAGTGACAGTCAAAACAAGTTTTCAGACAGTTTTCATGTTAATTGCTAGATAATGTGAGAACCTACAATAACTGGTTAAAAAAAAAGATATTTTATGCAGAAATCTTCATTAGAATTAATATTGATGTGGTGTTCGGAATATGAATCATATTTCTACGCATGATTCTAATTCCGAACACTTCATTTTCAAATGTGAATTTACTGAACTTTAATATCATAAATAATTGAATAATCAAAACCCTGTTATTCTTTGGGTTATAGCCTTCATTTTAACATCATTTACAGGTATCGATACAGCCTTATCAACACCAATGATAAATTGTTTGCGTTTGCGAATTCTGTAAAAAACGAGTATCGTTAACTTTTTTTTAATGTTTTTTTAATGTTGTTTTCATGTTAAGTGCCAGAAACGACGAAAAAAATCATGTTTCATGCAGAAACCATCATTAAAGTTAGTGTTCGGAATATGAATCATGTTTCTATGCATGATTTAAATTGCGAACACTTCATTTTTGAATGTGAGTTTACTGAATTTGAATGTGAGTTTACTGAACATTTTTGAATGTGATTTTACTGAAATTGAATGTGAGTTTACTGAAAATTGAAAAATAAATAATTAAATAATCCAAACCCTTACATTCTTTGGGTTATATACTTCATTTTAACATCATTTACAAGTATCGATACCGATATAAAACAAATACAATCAATAATTACGAAAACAAAATCCGATTTTTTGCGAGTATAACATTTTTCCTAGCTAATTGACTTTAATTTGATATATCGATCATATGAATCGGTCAATTAGTTCAAACGCTATGATTTTTTTTTAAATTGCATTTTTGCTGTTCGGAATTTGAGACAAAAGTATTCGGAATACGAGTCAGTGACAAAAATGGAGTTTGGAATTTGAGACAAAGGTAATTAAACATATTTTTAATTTTTCACCATGAATATGTATTTGTAAATCTATTTTATTGTAGCCAAATTAAAGAGAAGGCTCTGTTGTATTCAAAAATCAATTTAATTTCGCGAAAGAGTACCATTTTGAGTGATGAGATACTATTTAACGGCCATCAAAGCTTAAGTGTTCGTAATTTGAGACAAAACGGTACAAAACTCTTCAAATCGTTCAAGATTTCACTTATCATATGCCTCCAACGAAAACCATCTCGTTGCGTTGCGTTCAACATTTTTATGAATCAGGGTATCCATGTACGTACTGTAAGAAATTCAATATTTGGAATTGAATTTAAAAAAATCTGTAAATTCTGTATTTTTGCTGAAAATTTGTAATTCTGTATGTACAGATTCTGTATCTAAAATTTAGCGAAAAATCTGTAAAATACAGAATATTCTGTATATGTGGCAACCCTGACTACAATCATGATATCTGTTTCTCCTTTTATTACTCAGCTACTAAACTTGTTTCGTAAAAAGTCACATCAGTTAGCACATTAAATCTGTTTACACTGGAGTCACTTTTTACGTGTCGCGTAAAAAAACAGCACAAATTCCGAAATTCGGGTAAAAAACCGCGTAAATTTCGATATCCGAGTAAACTAAACCGCGTAAAAACGACTTCAGTGTATATGTTGTATTATACATGATTGGATAGGAAATTCATTCGGAATTTTTTTTTATTATAATGCAAACAGCGAAGATAGTAAAACAAGTAAACAATTTAATGAATAAAGTAGACATGTTTTTACATTTTACTCGCTACTTGCGCCGTGGAAGGAGAGTAAAAAGCAACAGGTTTGCATACACTTTGGGCTTTAGTCTCCGTTTGAGAGATGGACAAACCGTTCATGAAAGGTATGAAAGAGCTAGCTCGCCAAAGGATTGAACGAATGGTTGTTCTTTTTTTTTTAGAAAACAGTAGTACGAAATGGTTCCGAACGAACTTTTTGGAATCGATTGATGTGTAGCTTAACTGAATACATGTGAAAAACAGATTTCGTTGGATGATTTCATCATTGTAATTCAATTTGAATCATGGCAAAGCTGGAAATTTCCAATTCCATACAACTAAGAAAAAGTTCTATCTTCTTCTTCTCCTTCTCAAATGGCACTAACGTTCCTAGAGGAACTTTGTCGTCTCAACGTAGTATTACTTGCGTCATTTTTATTAGTACTTAGTTGAGATTTCTATGCCAATTAACACACCTTGAATGCAATCTGAGTGGCAAGCTCTAGAATATACGTGACCATAGTGTCAGAGGGAATTTCTTTGACGAAAAAATCCCCCGACCATAACGGGAATCCAACCTCGAACCCCCAGCATGTTAGGTTTGACGCTAACCACTCGACCACGGGAGCACGGGATTTTGTCCTATCTAATCTAACGATATCAATGCCAGGACATGAATAGCTATAAAGTACCTTTATTTGTGGGGCTCCAGCTATCATTCGATGTTGTTCTTGATACCGCTATCGATATCGCTGAACGAAAGAGCGAATGAACCAATGGAATTTTTTTTTGTTTTTCAGTCTGAAATGTCGATTTTTGACAAAAAATATTTTTTTAACTAGCCTAACTAGCCCCTCCGCCCATTGGGAGAATTTTTTAAATTAAAAAACAAACTCAAACTTTGACCGCTTTACGTCACTCTCTCTTTGGTCCAATTAAGCTGAACTTTTACAGAGGGTGTTTTTTCGATGCTGTGAAAATTTGTATGTGGTAAGTTTTCGAAATTTTGAGGTCTATTTTCTTCCCATACGTTTATTGGCAGCCTATTGTACATCGTACGACAATCACGAAAATGCCAAAGAAGAAGAACAAAATGTGAATCTATCTGATGTTAAACCAACAAGCTGCATAGAACAGATGAAATATGCTGCTGAAGATGGAATTATTTTGATATTGAAAATAATTGATAACAAAAAGAAGCCTCTATTTTACTTGAACGCGAAAATACAGCCAGCTAGAAATGGATGTACAAACGTGATTTCTCAAACAACAGAAATTTAACAATAATATTTCATCTAAAATGATTCACTCGCAGACTTAGAAATATGAACGTAACGGATCTTGGTAATTGCGTCGTTCAAGTTAACTGGAGTCTTAGGATTCGTATGCTTAACCAATTTTTTTAAACCCAAAATAGCATTCATCGTATCGTTGCTGAGTTTAAAAATAGCATTGAATAATGAAACAACGCAAGATTCCTCGCAGACATTAGGGAAAATAATCAAATAAAAATCTTTCAGCTCTTCATGTGGCATCGTGAATTCAATTTTTTCAACCTGGAACAAACGATTCAATCTGGTGATCTGGTGCAAAACATACGTCGCATCGTTCAACGTGAATCCTTTCAGACGCTCCTTGTGAGGAATTCCGTCCTTATGAAACTGATCAATCATTTAGCATTTATAATACTTATATGATCATCAGCACCAAGCGATATCGCGGCGTAAAAACCGTCATGTACCTTAATGTTGCTTTATTCAAATGTAAGAAATTTCACAGGTGGAAAAAATCTGTACCAATCTGCACTTTTTGACGAAAATCTGTACTCTGTACCGCACAGAATCTGTACTAAAAATAACTAAAAATTCTGTACCTTCCCAGATAAATCTGTACGTGTGGCAACACTGGGTATGATATGATAGGATATGAATAGTTTCAATCGCGACACTGGTTTATTTTCCAAAACATTAAAACATTACAATAACCCATTGGAGAGAAGAAGCGTTGCGGTAATCAAAAGTGATGAATATTTTTTGATAATAGATTGATATGAGTTTTTTCCAGCGCAGAATGCAACAATTATTGCTCTACCAATGGGCTATGGGATAATTCGAAATATAGAGCTTATATACCGAGAAAAATAGAAATGACAATCATGCTAAGATTGGAAACAATGAACAACGTTGGGAAATGTCGAGCTCTTTCATGATTCCTGATCCTGAGACTCAATGGACTCGGAACACGAAGAATAAAGATTGTGTGACATGTGTCACATGTTATCATTTACCCAGAACGACAGTAAACAGTAAACAAACCACATTTTTTAGCTCTTATGTTATGAGAAAAGGTTTGCAAAACAAATTTTGATATTTTATGTAGTATTGTGTTATAATGTGTTGTATTACAGCTCATTTGAAAAATAGTGTAATAAATAGTTTTCCACTCATTAAGCATGTCGCACGATTATACATATTACACATGTTGGAGAAAAAACAGATTCTTTATTGAAAAAAATACTGATTCAAATATATCACGTTTCCCATGTATTACACATTTTTGTTTTGAGTTTGATATAATCGAGACCTTACTGTAATTCGAGAAAATTCTTAGAGCTAACGACAAACCTCCAGAAAAACCAAGTGTCGAAGATGACACTTTCTCACCTCAGCTTCTTTGCCTTCAGTCTCTTTTGTATAATTCACTGGGTGGAGATTATGCAAAAGAGGCTTCTTTTTTTCTTCGTTAACAGAAACTTTGGATTTTTCGATTGTTTCACCTCCGAAAATATTTCGGAGGTGAATTATTCGCGTATACACTTCACGATGAATTTCCATACAAACAACTCCATACAAGCAAAAAAGCATCGTTAAATGCGAAAAAAATCATGGGATGCTGAACACGATTTTAGGACACCCTCCCCCAGTAGTATTTTTTCATATACTTTTTTATAAAATTTTATTATCTTTGATCACAAGCAATCCCACTGGAAAAGACGCCAGAATAAAGGATCACGAAGTATATGGAAGAATAGGAATATAAAAGATTTCATTTAGATTACAAATTAAAACAATTATCATCATCATTATCATCATCGTCTTCTTCTTCTTCTTTTTCTTCTTCTTCATAACTGTCATCAAATTCATCGTCAGCTTTTCCTGATTCAACAATTGGTTTCTCCAATAGAAACATTACTTCATCTGTAAGTTTTTTTACAATTACTTTTCTCCTTTTCAAAATAAGTGTTTACTTTTGGATATGCAAAGATAAAAAGATGATTGACTATATTATCATCAGTATTTTTTCGAATATTTTTACGAATGAAATGTTCCTGGGCATATTTAATTATGTTAATACTTTTCTCTTAAAGGGGTATTCTAGTGTAGAGACACGAATTTCGGACGTTTTTTCGAACTCCGTAAAAATAAAACAAAGAATATTTTTACTATCCATTATATCATTATTCGTTTATCTATCTTTCAACAATAAAACAAAAATAGGACGGAAAAAAAATATTCATAATTAGAATAGTTACATGCTGGTGAAGTGAGGGTGTTCAAAAAAAAGCTATGGCGTACACGATTCCAGTCCTTCTGGTTATCTGAAACAAAAAAATCGAACAGATTCTGAATCAGTAAAGATGTCGCTATGGCATGAACCTCGGACAAGTCAAAAACATGGGTTTTAACAAAATGGCGGCCGTTTGAAAACAAAAATGCTGTTTAAAACGTTTTTTTTTTGCGTTTACCGATTTTTTAAAAATAGTAAAATTTAAAAGTTATAATTTTTTATTGGTTCATGCGATAGAGAGATGTATGCAGATTATTTTCATATAAATTTGACATAAATCGGTTCAGTAGAACTTGAGATATCGTGTACGCCAGTTAGAAAAAAACTAGTTCCGAGAGAAACGCGTTTGAAGTTCATTGTGATGGCCGTAACAGGTTAGATACCACATCACTAAGATGGCTCTAACTAGGTAAATAATAGGATTTTCGATAAGTCCTTTCTAGAGTATATTCTTGAATGCCTAAACTACAGAAATATGGTAAAAAAAAATTTCGATTTTTTCAGATTTCTAGACTAGAATACCCCCTTAAGCCTCTTCGGTTGTTCTTTCCATAGGTAAAATTGCGGTTTGAATAATTCTATAACCATGAAGTTAAATTCTGCGCATAGCTTTAGTCATATGGTATCAAGAGTACAGATCAACGTAACGTTTCGCTGTGTCGACAAAATAATCGTTATTTTTTCTGGATTTATCTACCGTTCTGAATCATATTTCGGACGCTTAAGGCATATGATGCAGAAAACAGATCTAAACTTTATGCACTGGTATTATTTGATTGATATTTTCAATAAATTAGTTCAATATGCATTTAAGCTTTCTACTTTGGTACCTATTAGATTGAAAACATAATAAAATCATCGAATAAAATGCTTTTCAAATGAAGCGAATAAGAATCAAACTTCGGACACTAAATCAAATTTCGGACAGATTGAATTCAAATTTCGGACACTTTATTTTGTATTTTTGGACGTAAATTACATTACGCTTGATTATATTTTATAATCAACTGCGAAACACTTACCATGCAATCACAGTAAACTGTTAACGATGCTGAAAACTGAGGAAACACGGGAGAAATTTCAATATTTATAAACGGGTAAATTCTACGTTCTCACGCTAAGCAAACGTCAAACACAAACGATAATGAGTAGTGTTGTCATATTTTTGCCGATTATGTTAAAATTCAAATGTAGTTCTCATATGAAATGCTAGTGAAACCAAAGGATTACTCTAAAGAAGCAATTGTGATATTGATTTGATGGTTATGTCATCAGTGCATTAATTTGTTCTTACCTGATTTTTTTGTGGCATGGCATGTGTTTCGAACCCAGACTTTCGCCAGCGCTTGAATCCCAAGCGATACGAAATATGAATCATGTATTCAAACCATGGTATCCATCCATGTTAAACTTCGATATTGTAACTTTACAAGCATAGCATCGTTACGCAGAAGTTGTATTTGTTAAGGAATTGACGCATTTTTCATCATTCATTGTGAGGAATAATGAGAATGAAACAGTAACCATAGGCAGTAATCATCATTATCTCCATTAGTTTCTTTTTTATTATAACTTTATAATAATAAATTTTGTGACGTTTGATCCAAATTTCATTTTGACGTAGGACTACGTCTTTCATTTTTATACCGGGGTGTAAAATCAAAGTTTCGAAACCGAAAGCGTTACGCCGGAGACCGAGATTTTGAGCGTTAATAGTTCCTGAACAACTGAACGAAATGGTATGATGAACACTTCATTCGAAAGATAAAATGTCTACGCGTTATATACTTGTTACTTTTTGATCCAAAAACTTGTTTCAACAGCCTTAAAATTGTTCTCGAAACAGGCTACTGAAATCACCAATCGGTATATAAGCGAGCGCCGCTCGGAAATCCACTCAGTTCTAATTGAACAGCGATTGGAGCATGTTGTCGCTGTCGTGGTGAAGCTCTTCGTTTATCATGAAAGCGCGGATGAACGGTGTCACCAAGAGCCTGTTTGTGCACCTTAGGCCAGAAGGGAATCCATCAGGAGGAGAGTGATGCCACAAACGGTTCCCCGGGAAGACATCGCTACACACACACATACACGCGCGGAATTCTTTCCGTTTGGATGCCATTCAGCATCGAGAAAGTTCCGGAAAGATCTAATCATTTCTGGAAAATAATCTGCACGTTCCTCTGGGAATTTAAAAATGCATTCATGTGAAAGAGTTAAGAGTTATGCGCACGCAATCGATTATTACTCAGTCGCCGAAAGTTTCGAGCTCAGAGAGTTCATTCCCCTCTAGTTTGCCTTCCAAATTGCCATCGTAAACCACACCTTCTCTCGATTCAATCACACACAAAAAGCGTACTTAAGCGATATTCTGGTGGTGAGACGCATTCATTTTTCGTGAGGACATCGACAAGATTTTAATGTTTTCTATCCATGTAACACTGTGACCAAATATTTTTCAATCAAGTGCTATTAACAGGTGGTTATCGAGTTAGTATTAACCACTGGTGGGCTTCCAGTATCGAGGAAAATGTGGAAATATCTAATCGTTGCTGGAAAATAATCTAGGGGAACTTGGAATTGAAAATTACATTCAAGCGATAGAGTTTATTTTAATGTTTTCTATCCATAAAATATCCATATAATACATTTGGTATTGTGATTTGTCAATCAAGTGCAGTTAGCAGGAAAGCTTCTGAAGATTATTTTAATTATTTTAATTAAAAAAAAACATTTCGAACGCCCTTGATGCCGCCTTGTTCTGGATTTGCCACCAAAGCAGTTTGTATAAAGAACAAACTTTTTTCTTCTTCTACCTAATGCCGTTTTGCGATTGCGTCTGCCACTCGCCACTCGCTGCAACTGCATGTTGTCTTGATGTCCACCGAACCGAATGTGTTCTGTTCCGAATGCAGGTTTTCTTATCGTCGCGAGCAGCTTTGCCAGCTAACTCGATCACTTCGGCGGCCGAAGCTATATAACGCCGGCTAGGTGGACTGGTGCACTGGTACACTGGTACTAACGCGCTCGGCCTAGCTACCCTTGCGGGGAACTGCAGATCAACACGAGCGGGAACTCCAGATCAAGGTTCGAGCTGGATTTTGCCTTTCCCTTCACTTTTCCTCCTTTGCCATATCCAACCATGGCTGCTTGTGTTGGTTTGTTGATGTGAGGTGATGCGAAACGATGTGGTGTACGGTTCGGATGAGAATGATCGTTACGGCAGCGGAGATGGGATTTTTAAGCTGACTGGCTGGCTCGAGAATTACGCATGTGTGAGACTGCGACCAATGTTTCCCTCATTTTTTTCTTTTTCCTTTCCAATCGTGCTTCATTCTATTTCGCTGCTGCTCTGGTTGCCCGTTTTGGTCGGTACGATTTGAGGAGCACAAAATGGACCAATCTAAAATGGGCACATAGTGTATTTGGACAATGCTTGATATTTCACAATTATTCAATTATTTATCTCAAGAAAAATTAAATGTTATTCGTTATGATAGATGCGTAGATATATTTCCTATCAATTGATGCAAAAATCTTTGCGATCTATTGAGAAATGCTCGAGTTACAAGCGTTCCAAATCTTGCATTTTTTCCTACTTGTTCAGTGCCTAGATTTCCATTTCACCCCCTATATCTTCCGGATAGACGTAGTCCTACGTCAAAACCTTGTGCCTCCAACGTAACGCTCTCGTTTTCGAAGTCCCCCAAATATTAATTTATTCATTCATTCAGAATGGATTTAGATTCAACTTCAAACAAATGATCTCTAAATCAACGATAGTCCTACGTCACCCTTGCGGTTATACCATAGATATAACCCACTTCCTGTTTTATCTTCTACAGATTACCGTGGTATGAAAATTTTCATTGATGGATTATTATGGTTTTGATTCAATTAAATCCTAGATATTTTTTTAATATTAAAAAAATATAGTAAAACAAATGTCATCGCTTTCTCTCTAAAACGACAATTTGCGCAGTTATGCTTATGATTTTTCACTAATTTTGTATGTGGTCACAACCGTTGCGAACAGCGGCAACAGAACTTTTAAGCTGGTTTTCTACAAAAAATCACTTTTTTTCATAAATTTTGACGTAGGATTACGTCTTTCAGGACCATATTGGGGTACAAATTGAAAATCGAAAATCGAGCACATCGTGGAAATTGTCCAATTTCAAATGCTTATTGCTCAGTCATTCCATGATGGATTGATGAAATTTTTGCGTCAATCGATTTCGGCACTCCATAACAATTATTTATATTGAAGAAAACATTATATGTCATGAAACTAACTATCAAACAATTGAAAAATCTCAACCCATATCCTAACGGATATACCCACATCTGATTGGTTCAAATTGACGACACATGCGGCGGGTCACTAACAGAGACATCAAAACCAAACTGCCTGGGGGAAATCGGCATTGTAAATACATGGAAGTAGGAGGAGTTTTTATTCTTACCGAAATGTGTTCCCTAACAGAGATATGAAAACCAAGCTGCCTGGGGGAATCGGCATTGCAAATACCTGAAATAGGGGGAACTTTTGTTTCTACCGAAATGTGTTCCCTAACAGAGACATCAAAACCAAGGTGCTCAAGGGAAATCGGCATTGCAAATATATACAAGTCGGGGGCATTTTTATATTGCAAGTAAGGTGAGTGATACGATTAATTCTAGCAAATGATATTCAAGTTTCGAACTTTAATGTTGGTTGCTTCGTGAACTTTCATGTCAATGACCGACGTGTATTGTGAAAAATTTAGCACAAGTTTAATTGTAAAATTGTATATGGTAGCAGTTGTGTTAAAAATGACTTGGTATATGAAGCAATTCATTTCATACCAAGGTGTGTTTCCGCTCGAGAACGGGTCATATGGCTTAAGCAGCCTGTTTTGTTATGTTCATTTCCACCCAAGGAAAGTTTATACGGCGAGACAAACTGGAAAAGTAAAGAAATATTAGAAAAAGTGATCTCCCATTTGCTCTACATATATTATCCGGTGCTGTTAGTCCTATTAAAATTCACATTGGGTTGAATAAATACTCAGAAAGTAAAAGTTATGAAAGAAAATTACCTGTTCCAATTCAAATAAGTTTTCCCAATATTAAAGTAACACATATATTACAATGGTGAGTTTTTTTCTTTAATTAATCCGTACATAACTCGTCTAGGATCATAGAGGGCGGTTTTCATCATATCTCGTTCCACTTCTGTATCTTTAATCTGATACGCATCATCTTATGACTGTTTACCATACTTCCGTCATCATCACTCGGTAAACAATGGTGAAGTGAGCAAACAATACCCAACAACCAAACAAAACGGCCCTTTTCAGAGCCATCAAATCATTATCAAAGAGTTTAACGATGTAATTCTTCAAACATATCCAAAATCAACAGATAGCCTAACGGAATCCTACCTCAACTATGTGGTCATATCTCGGACACAACTCTCCTGTGATTTTTTTTTATTGGGCCTAATATGATAAAATTTTACAATATTTGATGAAAGAGATGTTTTTGCACAGTTTTTCAAATTACTTTTCGTTGACGCAAAAAAAAAACCAAGCCATCATTGAAGCTGTAGAGCGTTTCAAAGTAACGCTTTTTTTTACAAAAAATTGTAAAAAACGTCAGTATGCCAGCGCAATAACATTGGACGTCTATGGGCCCGAATTTGGGACACCTCAATATTATAGTAAGAAAGGAGAAAAATATCACGAAACAACTGAGGCAATCTTCATTTTTTGCCTGATAGCCAGCGATTTCCCACTGTGCGATGCATAAATTGGTCCTCATTGACAGTATGGGTGGATAAGCATACAAATGCGCAGAACAAGTGTATCGGAAAATGAGAATGCTTCCAATTTTCATTTATCTAAATCATTCATGGATTCGAGAATTCCTAGTGCATAACATATCGAGCAAATTTCAGACAATTTCCGGTTCGGTTGGCATGCAAAACAGTAAAATCCGTTCACAGCGAAAACAGTAAAACCGTTCAAAACTATGTCATTGAAAGGTGATCAGTTTTCTAATTTTCCGCCCTAAAAGACAACGTTCAAGTAAAAATTTACGCATTCAAAATGGCACCACTCATAGAAGAACTAAGCTTTAGAATCCTTAAAATATATTCACCTACCCCGTTCAATACGAAGTCGTCCATCTTTTCTAATCTTACAACAGATAAACTAATCTATATCTTTGAAGAAATAAAATCTGTGTTAACCCCCTTTTTTAACCTATCGTAGAATCATTTCGAAATGGTTATGTTTATTTAATTCTCCGCTTCAATAAATTACGGGGTCAAAAATCTTTCCAAAGTTGATTGCCTTCGCTGAAGGACAGAGATGAGCATATGCGAATACGAAACATCCAAGTTGTACGTCTTAACATGTACATCGATTTTGAATAATCTTTTACCTTTTTTATACACGAAAATTCAGATAACGTAAGGAAATAGTCTCCAGTAGAATATTTTCATATCATGTGAAAACGACATGTGACAAATCAGTGAAACATTTTAAAGCATGAGTGCTCCGAAAATCGTAATCCATATTCTAAGCACAAACTTATTAACTTATTACCGTTTCAACAATTTGAATGATACACTTTAATTGCTCGACATAGGCGCCGCTCCGTTTTCAGCGAAACGAAGCACAAAATTATCCAACTCCCACGCGTTCCGCCCGGATGTCGTTAATTAAAAACATCTTTCTGTGTAACCTTCACTTCTTGGGATGCTACTTTTCATTACAGTTTGCCATCATTCATAATCAACAGAGAGCTGGCTTTCATCTTTTCTCCATGGGCCCTTGATAACCCACTTGTGCTATTTAATGCGCCCCAAAGGCGCTATTTTCTGTCCGTTCTTTGATTTTGCACTAAACTTGTGTTCTTTTGACGATTTTCACAGGGCTAATTACACGGAGTGAGGTAAATCAAATAGCAAAGCAATGGAAAACCGCGTCACGGGATAAAGCCAAGACATCGAAACAGTAGACGGACAAAGTGAGAGCAAAAGTGGTGCGTAGCACACAGCCGAACACAAACACGTGATTAATTACGCTGCTTGAACTCGCAGTCTTAGGGGCTCAATGACTGTGGGTGGGGTTCAGTGTGTGCTGTACTATTGCTCGAAAATGGTGAAGAGCCTTGCGCCACATTCAGCGTCTTTTTGTGCTGCTCGAGAGGCTCGTGTAGGCTCGTTATGTTCACACCAACCGTGTGATGCACGTGGTGAAACAACCCCAGAACCTAGGATCGACACATTCCGCCGGGCGAGATATTTAGCTGACGAAAATGAAAACCAAGTGGGTCCTTTCAACAGCCGAGCCACAATCTAAGTGGCTTATTTGAACATCGCAATTTTTTATGTGGCGGGGTGTTAAATTAGATCCGGTTACATAAGTACCTAAAACCGCGGGCCAAAATTTGGCTCCTATCATAATTTGATTACATGTAATCACCCAACTGTGACAGCATACAAAATCCGACATTGGACAATGAAATCGCTTCAGTAAACCGGCAAATTTGGCCTAATACAACTAACTAGCTAATCAGCACATTCGCACCAACTAACCGCACGCCAATCCAACCGTCAGCGCTCTAATTCACAGTTTTAACCAACATTTACCATTTGTCACATTTGTGACAGTTCATTAACGCTGCCGAAAAACGCTTTCGCAAATATTTAGCCGAGAGCTGTAATTTCCGTCACAACTCGCTCACTTCCTCTGGCTCCCCCCCCCCCCATCAAAACGGCCACCACATCAACGTCTGCTTCGGTGTAGAAATTTAATTTCAATAATTCATACATACGATATAAACCGTAATCCGTGCTAATATACCCCGAATGCACAATGTTCATGTTGGAGCGAGTTTCCCGCCTGATTGACGGTAAAAACTGGCAATCACACACACACACACACACACACACACACACACACGTTGTGCTGTTTCGGTAGGCGACAATCCCTCCGTCCTGCTGTGATTGTGCTCTGGCGGGAGCGGGTGAATCGTCCTCCTCCCCGGGAAAAGGGGCCATCAGTTCGAAGCTGAAGGGTACCTCCGCTGGATGGAGCCATTTGGCATCGTCGGAAGAAACAATGGTTACGATAATGATAATGCAATTTGACAGGATTTTATGTCGCGGTTGAGGAATAAGCGGAATTGCTGTTCTTGCGACCCGTTCGCTGTCAGGATTCCGTAAAATACTTGCCTTTCCGTAGGAGAGATCCATTCGCGTCGCGTCGAAAATGTGTCATTTTATGTTAATGTTTCCGCGCTTCCACAGCAATCCGAATACTCCGGCGATCGTACCGTAACAGCCCTGATCTGGTGGGAGAGAAAGACGTGCAGTTATGCCGGAATGAGATTCATATCCATAATTGATAGTTAAGCGTGCGCACTCTCTCTATCCCCTAGGAGGGAGACTTTGTTAATTATGCCTTTATTAACATTTATAATTGAGATGCATATTTGAATAAAGATTATGACAGTACGTGTTATAGTTAAGGACATTAAGGGTAAATTTATTATTGCCTTATTGGTTCTATCAGGTTCACTTATTAGTTTAATATCGAGGGGAGAATGAATGTATGAATGCACTTGTGTTATCCAGGAGGTTTAGAAAAGACGCTGTGGATCTAGCTATTATCCAAGAGCCTTGGGTTCACAAAGGAAGAATACTAGGTATTCAAACAAGTTCATGTAAGTTGTTCTACGATGACAAGCATGACTCCCCAAGAGCTGCTATCTTAGTAGATGCAAACATTAAATGCTTTCCTATTACAAAGTTCTTTCAAAGGGACATCGTCGCAATCAGAGTGGAAGTACCAACCGCCAAAGGAAGATCCCACATCGTAATTGCGTCGGCTTACTTTCCTGGCGACGCACAGTGCGTTGAATATATGGGGATGCGGGACAAAAATCAAAACAACCCTTATAGTCATTTTTTAGGATAGGTATAATGGAAAAAATGTTGAAATCTACTACACTAAAGTCGCTTTTTACGCGGTTTTTTTTTGCGCGGTTTTTTTTACGCGGCTTTTTTTACGCGGTTTTAGGGATTTACGCGGTTTTTTTTTACGCGGATTTTGGAATTTACGCGGTTTTTTTTTACGCGGATTTCGGAATTTACGCGGTTTTTCCAAAAGAATCGATTTATACGCGGTATGTTGTATTTTCTTCTCAATTTGTTCATTTGTAAGACTTAAGTACGTTTGCTTCAATATTTGGAGCCAAATTCATTTTTTCTATGTTTGTCTCCTGGGAATTGAGTTAAATAACTGTGGTTTGCTCGAGGTTAACACGGTATATCTGAGGGATAAGATTTAGTATTCTCGTGATAACGTTGTCGCAATCTTGGCGAAATTGGTACCTGATTCTGGGTTCGATTTCAGCTAGCGTTGAAACGATTTTGGTAACCGAATGGAAAAAGAATAAACAACAATAGTGTAAGTAATGTGAGCTTGATCCCCTTTTTTTGTTTCGGATGTATTTCAGCGAAATTTTATATGTTTCAACACAAATTTAATATGAAATATCTTTTGTAAATTTTACTCAAAAGACTCCAAGCGATATGAATTCAAAAAAAATTTCAAGAGATGTCAAACACCAATCTAAAAAATGTGAAAGATATGTCCCCGTTTTTTATTTTTATTTATGACACTCAGCCTTTGGCTAGTTCGTCATTTGGACCAACGTCCTTACTGTTTTTTTAATTAAATCGTTTATTTTTACAGGCTCAGTTGCATAAGTTTAAAGGAGCCAAATTCATCACTATATTTTAACTAGAATATATTAACATGTTTCCTTAATTCTATGGTTAATAAAATAGGAAACCGATTACTCGCGGTCGACTCGAGTTTAGAAGGGTGACACATTTTCATTAGGAAAAGGATGGGATGTAAGGACATTTTAACAATGTTCACATTCATACATTCATACATTCTCATTCACACTCACACTTCACACTCAATTCTTGAAAACTATCCTTACATCTAAAATGTATTGCGTCCTTACTTGATTTCCGTAGAAAGCAATGATCGAAAATTCTCCTCTGGTGACATATTTGTTGGAGGGGAAAATGTTATGATTGTTAAATAGGAATTTATTTGTTCATTTAGGAAAAACCAGTTCTACATTTTCTTTTTTTGCGCTATTTGCTTTCCCAGATTAAACGTGGGCGTTAAGTGTTAAATTTACTCACAGTACCGGACAGAAGTATGTAACATCGTATATTTTTTGACTGTCACTTTACAATATGTCAAAAGATTTGTCGGATATTTTGATCAATGGTTGAATAAGTATTCGAAATTCATTTGTGTAATTTTGAAAATAATCTATTGAACGAATGAGAGATACCACTTTTAAGCAATGTAATTCCTTTTGAAAAGCCTAATTTGAAAATTGAGTTACTTGAAGCACCCTTAACCATATGTGGTGAAGTTTTTTGCCGTAGTAATCGAGATGGTTTGTTTCAAATGTTTGTATAGAAATAAATACAGTTTCGAGGGTTCAAGTTTTTTTTTACTATTCTGGAGAAAAGGATGCTATCTATTTGCGTCCGATCTTAGCGATTGTTCTTCATCTACCAGTAAAAATATGTATATTCGTGATTCACAAAGGCTATTTACTTTTTCCAAAGAAAGACTGCCCCAATCGGACATAAGACAACCTAATATTTCTCCACGGTGAAAAAGTTCAAACGCTTTTTGCTTTTTTCTGAACTGAATTTGTTCATGCATATTATAGCATTTCATAGAAGCAGATATCATTTACTACGACTCAAAAGATAGACACATTTGGTTGATGGAGCTCAAAGTACTGTTTTGTCTCAAATTCCGAACACTTAATTTTCAAATGTAAATTTACTAAACTTTAATGTTATAAATAATAGAATAATGAAAGCCTTGACATTGTTTGAGGTATTGGCTACATTCAAATAACATTTACAGGTATCGATACAGCTTATAATTCATAAGACTAAGCATTTGCAAAAAATGTGTCGAAACCAATAACACATTGTTTGCGTTAGCAAATTCCGCAGTTTTTCAGTTTTTGTAGTTGTATAACTATTTTGTATGCTGTTTTCATGTTAAGTGCTATAAAAGGTATGGATCTACTAGAAATCTTTTATGCAGACATCTTCTTTAAAATTAGTATTAAAGTAGTGATCGGAATTTGAATCAAGTTTCGACGCATGATTCATATTCCGAACTGTAGTTTGGATACTCTATTTTCAGGCAAATACAGCAATAGTCCACAAATTAGGATGCAAGTACAGTCCAATTGTGGAGCAACTGATGTAAAGATGTTTGTAAGCTCCGTTCTTGTAGCACATAGTTCGCAGGCGCAATCCAACGAAAGCAAAATGAATTTTCTTGGTCAGGTTTTCAACTAAAACCACAATAATGAAACCGGATTTCTGAAGTAATATATTCACTCTATTATATACAGAGTCGATTATATACTGACACGATTATCTATGGTTCGATTATATACAATTTTGGACTATAATACACTCAGTTTGAAAAAAAAGTCTTATATCTCAAATAGCCTTTTTTCAAGAAAGAAAAAAAGTAATATTTCAAAGTTAAGGTGAAAGTTTATTGGATATTATAAGTACAATGGAGTAAAAACCGTGGTAATTAGGAAATTCTAATTGAAGACTCACCAGGAATTGTTTAAAATGATATTGCTGCGGAATAAGAAAATATAGGAGCTAGATGTCGAAGAACAAATTATAGAGCGTTCAGAAAGCTTCAATTAAATTTCAAGAAACAATCAAGTTTATTATGAATTTTTTTTTTGATAAAATTAATAACAAATTAAAAACTTTAGAGTTTTTGTCGCTCTAATTGTTGATAAAATTTACCAATTTAGATGTTTCATATAAAATACAAAATATAGAAACATAGAGTAACATTTTTTCTCATTTTTCGAACAGTACAACCAATTTTGCCAAGTTTTCGTAACTATTGATTGTACTTGTTTTTTATAGTTTATATGGTTGCGTGACCAAGGGCACTATATTTTAAATATTTTTTTCTTGAAAGCTTCTTCTTTCTAGAAAAAAGTTATTTATAGAAAAAGAGAAAAATCTGATTTTTCGGACCATCGGCAAACTCATAACTCGAAAACGATAAAAATCACATTTCTGATTTTCGATTATCTTGTGTGGAAAAACCAGAACTTTCAAGAAACATAAAAAAATATAGCGTCCTTGGATCATGTAAACTATAAGCAAACAAATACAATCAATAATTACGAAAACAAAATCCAACTGTTTTGCTAGTATAACATTTTTTCAAGAAAGACTAGCTAATTGGCTTTAATTTGATATATCGATCATGTGAAGCGGTCCAGTAGTTCGAAAGTAATTTTTTCAAATTGCATTTTTGCAATTTGAAAAAATTACAATACAAACAAATGTTTTCGGAATTTAGACAAATTTAATTAAACATATTTTTAGTTTTTTACCATGATATTTTTACCAATGTATTCATAAATCAATTTTATTGTAGTCAAGTGGAAAAAAGAATTTCTTTTATTGATCTAATCACTATCATTAGCAACACGTGGATGTTTGCGGTTAGATGATGTGGCGATATCTTCCTCATCCGAAGAAATCGGACGAGATCGTCTGCGTTCCAATGGTAAGCTGAAATCCTCGTCATCTGTAAAGATATTATTAAAATACTTTTCACTTTAAACATCAATGTCACTACCTTCATCGATAACTGTTGGCTGTGTTTTTTCGTTCAATCTATTGTAGCGAAGCATACACAGTTTCAAATCATTCCGAAATGAAACGGCTCTCTCAACACAAGGATCCTTTTCCATAAAATGTTTTACGAGGGTATCCGCTAATTTATTCCCGTCTTCGATATCACATGGCTTGATATCCCGGTCTTCATCGTCCTCTAAAGGCTCCGATGTGACTAAACTCTGCATCAGTTCATCATCTTCAATTTCGGTGTCTTCAAGAAGCTCTTCAACGTCTCTACTATCCATATCTTTGAATCCTTTCCCTCCAATTGCATGTGCCAGAATGAGAATTTCTGATTCTTCCACATTTGAAGGGTCTGTTGAACCAGCTTTCACGCATTCTGGCCATAGTGGCTTCCAGCACGAATTCAATGTTTTAGATTTCATAGAAGACAGAGCCTTTCCTATGAACGTCAGAGCGTCTCTTATCTTAAATTCTTTCCACGCTTGAATTACCGTCATCGTTTCATCGCTTTCAAGCTTTTCGAGGATGTACCGAAGACATTGTTTAATGTACAACTTCTTGAAAGCAGCAATTATTCCTTGATCTTGAGGCTGTAACAAAGAAGTTGTATTCGGTGGAAGAAACACAACTTGAACGTTTGGGTGCTTGATAACTAGGTGTCCTGGAGCGTTATCCAAAATCAAAAGCACGTGGAACTCCAAACCTTTTCCTTCCAAGTATGTTTTCACTTCCGGAATAAACATATCGTAAAACCATTCCTCAAAAACGGCTTTTGTGACCCACGCTTTAGTGTTAGCTTTCCAGTGCACTGGCAGTTTGTTGAAATCAGCCCCCTTCAACGAGCGGGGCGTCATAGCACGATTGATCAATAGCGGTTTCAACATAAGGTCGCCTGAAGCATTACTGCAAAATAACAGGGTAACCCTGTCTTTGGCCGTTTTGAAACCACTGGCATATTGCTCCTGCTGCGTAATGTAGGTACGAGACGGCATTCTTTTCCAAAAAAGACCCGTTTCATCTCCATTGAACACTTGGTCACCATGATACGCACCTTCTTTTATGATCTTAGCGAGCTTTGGAGGAAAACTATTTGCAGCCGAAACATCGGCCGATGCGGATTCACCCTTGATTTTAACGTTGCGAATGGAATTACTACGTATAAAGTTATAAAACCATCCCTTACTCGCGGTAAAGTCTTTCTTTTTACTTGAAGACGGCTCATTCTTCTCTAACCAAAGGTAAAGGCTCAAAGCTTTCTCCCTTATTAATTCCTGATCCAAGGGTATTTTCTTCTGCGCGTGATCTTCGATCCACATATGAAGTGCCTTTTCCATCTTGACCATCAATGGATCTCGTGTATATGATGAGGATTTTGTTGCATAGATAGTGCCCTGAGCTGCTGTCTGTCTGATGCTATCTTGATTCTTTTTAATTGTACGCACAGTCGATTCGTTGATTTTTAAATTCCTGCCGACGTTTGCAACAGATTTCCCATCTTGAAGGGCATCCAAAATATTGAGCTTCATTTCCAAAGAAAGAGACACTCTTGATCTGTTTTTTTTGAAGGCGGTTTTTTGCGAAGCCATTTTAGAGTATGCCTTTAATCAAAAATTTTGAATACTGCTGACGTCTTCAGCTAACTGTCGAAAAGCGGAACTGCACACGATTACCCCCAAGGTTGGGTAACTCGCTGGGAACTGGCCGAACTCGACCGAACACAAACTGGCTAGACTCTACAACCACCACGGTTCAGGAACTGCACTTTCACTTTAACTTTCACTGCAAGGTTAAATCACGAATAACTTCTTAATGCGATTTCGTCCTTTTATATGTGTTCAGTTCCACACCGAACGAACTGAAGCGACAGCATCTAGCAGCACACATAATTTGCACACGACCCCACAAACCACGAGTACCCCTCCCACAGCGCAACTATGAGCTAGCCATCACCAACACACGCTGTGCCCGACTGCATAAAAATAAAATTGGTTCACTCCGACTGAACGGATCAGTGAAAAATGCAGTGTGAATGATCGCAAAATATACTATTTCAGAGTGCGATTTAGGCTGTAACGATGACAATGAGTTCAAATTTGACGATATATTGACGAATACTGTTCGGAATTGTTCAGTCATAGTGAACCAACTCTCAAAAAATACATCATTTAGTTCAGTCAGAGCGGACTTTGTACGTATAGGCAGCCAAATAACAGCCTTTTTTGGCATGATACTTGATGTTTTTTTACAACTATCATACATCACAGTATTGGCAGAGAGTAGCTCAAACTTCTGAGAACAATATTGAACGAAAAAATTAAATGCTTTGTAAATTGCAGAGCATTAAACTTTATGTTCGTTTTCTCGAAATCATAAAAATGTCACATGGCCCGGTCTGACTTAACACCGACCATATAACAGATAGGTATGCTTTTAGAACAATTCAATGTAGCCAATACATATATAAGATACTGTAGAAACAGTTTGTATACTCTTACATTTGAAATTTGTTGTTAAAATAGTAATTTGAGGCAGGGTTAAAATATGCTTCTACGTATTTTGGTCATGCCAAACTAACCAAACAGCTCTTTACTTACCACTCGGTTGTTGCACGTTGGACGGAACAACAACTTGTAGCGATTTACAGATAATTCAAAGATAAAACAGGCATAAAATGCGTAAAAACCTACTTGTAACTACTTTCTAGTTGAATCTCTGACTGTTTTTTATTTATACAATAAGTATCTTCGGGAGCTGGGACCGACACTTATATTGTTCAAACGCTCTTGATGCGCGCTGAATGGGAAGCAGAGCATGAAAAAATCGGGGCTTAACGTGTTAAATCCATCGAAAAATGGATGAGCAATAAGCGGTAGAATCTGGACATTTTCAATCTGTACCCCCAACATGTTCCAGAAAGACAAAATCCTATGTTTAAAGGTGCTCCCCGCAGAAACAAGAGGAGCGCTATCGCGCTTCTCCGCACTCAAACGGTTAAACAGGTATTTACATGCAATCGGCCAAGGAGCTACCTTCGTGAAGCCTTGTGTCACGCAATATATGCACACAATATGCAATTTGTTTGAATATGGGTTGCATTTTATATCAATAATTCACTGACTATTAGTTTTTTACGTGTATTTTAAAATTTAGGGTGGTTTATTTTTACGCGGATTTTGGAATTTACGCGGTTTTTTTTACGCGGATTTTGGAATTTACGCGGTTTTTTTTTACGCGGATTTTGGAATTTACGCGGTTTTTTTTTACGCGGATTTTGGAATTTACGCGGTTTTTTTTTACGCGGATTTTGGAATTTACGCGGTTTTTTTTTACGCGGTTTTCGTTTACGCGGCACGTATCCCCCGCGTAAAAAGCGACTCCAGTGTATTTGCATTAAAGACTTATGTATTATACGTAATCGTAAAAGTGTCTTAAGCGCCAAATTAATAGTGTATAGTATATTAATAGTGACATGAAATTAAATTGTTCTCTGGAATGCTCCTCCTGTTCAGATAAAAGGCTAATAATACACAATCTTTTATATCTCATCCGACGACACAGTGACCTAAACGCCACCGTTGTGATTTTTCATTTTTTATACATTTTTTCGTCTAAGTTGCTGATGCTTCATTTTTAACAATTAAATACATTTTACTCGAGGGCAATGTTTGATTTATATATTCTTACTCTTTGCATAAAAGATTAATGCTTCATACGATTTTGTTCGCATAAAAGACTAACGTTTTGTACATAATCGCAAAAGTATCTTAAACGCCAAATTAATAATGTTTTGAAGAAATAAAATGCTTTCCGGAATATTTCTCCTGTTTGGATAATACACAAATAAAATAATATTTTATTTTTCATCCGATGGCAAAGTTACGCAAACGCCACTGTGGTGATTTTTCAATTTTTAAATGGTTTCTATTCTAGGGTCACATTTAATTTTTACATTCCATACATGTATTGTATAGTAGGAGAAACTCTACACTATTTATTATTTATTTGTTATTTTGGAATTTTCCTTAATGGTAAATTTTTTTCTCTATTTTGTAATATTTGTTAGTTTATGAATAAGTACACCTCTTTTAATTAATGTGATGAGAAAGCTTATCTCTTATTTCTTTTCTTACATATTTCGAGTTTCATTAAAAAGACAAACAGAATCAAATTCAACTGTATCAGCAAAAAAAAAAGAAGAAATATCATTGACATTCGTGTGATGATTATTCGCTATAGTTTTTCTCTTCTCTGCTATGGAAGGGTAAGAAGAAAACAGCATATAGTTCATCAAGTCCTTATTACTGTAAATTCTTGATGCTTTCCTTGTATGTTTCAACCTGTTCTCCCTGATCAGCCTGTGTGTAGCTTCTAAAGCCTCTTCCGATAACTGGCCAATAGGCAGATCAAATGCTTCCATAATATCTGAGCAATGTATCAATAACTTATGCACAGTTACAGGCATAAAATACCATCCGTACAGGCTTATGTAGATCTCTTGTATACGACAATAGTTTCTGGTATTTGGACATTTCAATTTTTCGCCCCGACGATATTATACGGGGAATTGTAGCGAAATTCGTTATCAGCTCCACACTTACCCCTGTTATTTCCGAGCTGGTTTGTGGATCCGAGAAAAAAATTCGTGCAGTGTTGCCGTCATTGCTTGAACCATACCCCGGTTTCGGCTTGTCGACAGCTAGACCCATCCTTGACTTGAACGCCTCTTGAATTTCTCGCTTCCTGCTTTCATACTCTTGCTCATGTTGAGCTGTTTTCACTTGCCAGGTTTTGAATGGCAATCTGTTGAAATGAATGATAGTTATTATTCTTACACTATTGAACATTCTATAATGCTAACCTCTAACCGATGTGAATTACGCATTCAAAACATTTTATCTTGCAGTGGGGACAGTGGTGACAGGCCTAGCTTGTAAGTTTCGGTATTTGGTACTGTCTCAACAGCCTTCGATGTATTCATCTATTTCGGAAAAGATCCACAAATTAAGCATTTTGCAGAAGCTTTATTTCTGGAAAGCACATTTGCCACCTTTCCATCTACCATAGTAAGATGGAATTCAAAACTTACAACGATCTGAGCGCTATCATTGTTGATGATGAAAATCTGTAACGCTTTAATTTTCTTCTCCATTTCTGACTGAATGCCAATAATAGCTTGTGAGTCTTCCTTCGTGAACACAAATTTAAGCGGTCTATAGTACGATGTTGAACTTGGCCGAGGATTTATCCAGATGATAGCGTTATTTGCGGAGTCGATCAGTTTTAAGGGAACCAGTGCAACAACTAACAAACTTTCGTCTGAACTTCCTGCTTCCGGAAACTTTTGCTTGTATGCACTATGCCCTAAACTGCCGTCAAAACCCTATTACAGACGAGGTTGACTGAAGTTGAAGTCATTAGCGAAATTTCTTTGACGATGCTAGCGGATGTGCAATTCATGAGATCTTGTAAATCTACTTCAGCAGACGTCTCTGTCGCAGAGATCAATTTAGGAGTTATTTTTGCTTTTTCTTGTTTCAATGCATAAAGACTTGGTAGCAAATTTGGATGTATTTCATTCAAAGTACTTCGAAGTACATTGTACTTTCATTCAGAGAGATCTAAATCAACATATAGAGCCAGTGCTTGTGCCGCCGTCAGTGTTTTCTCCTGATTTCCACTCGAACAGTTTGATACATTGGCAGCGAATGCAAGCTCATTGCATTGTTGTTAACAAGATCATCAACACGTCGCCTTTTTGTCTTTTTCGAACATTCGTTAAACGATTTCTGAGGTCTTCCTTTACCAATTTGAGGAACAGACCACAAATCGTCTCTAATTTTACCTTTCTGATATGCCGGAAGTTTAACTGGTTTTGACAACCAGTCAGAATTTTGCTTTACCAATTTTTAAATATGATCTGCAGCATTTCGACCATCTCTGGTTAATTTTGTAGCAATAAACTTTGCAAAATTTCAAAAGCTCTTCTTCAAATTCTTTAGAGAAATCATCCGTATCATAAAAACTCAACAAAAAGGTGAACAAATGATCTTTTCTTTGGGAGGCGTCAACTGGGAGCCATTGTTGGAAAATTTGCTTATTCTTGATTGTAGAAATATAATCTAAAAATGTAAACTGTGGTCAGAAGAGCAGACTTGAGCAACAAGAATCACTTGCAGAATATCAAGGGTATAATGACTGAAAAGTTGAGGGGTGTTTTGGAGCGGAAATCCGCGGAACTTTTTTTGCCGAAGGATTTGAAATTTTAGTATCTTTTTTTTCTTAAGGAACAAAACTACCTTAACAAAGAAGCGTTTATTTTCGCAGTGATTGCGGCATGTCCCAATAATAGTTAAGGAAACGGATTATACTTACGTGTTGCTACCGTCGCCATTTGGGGTTTCACTTTAAAATATATCGAACGTAAACGAAAACCCAATGTAAAACTGTGATGAATTACTGAAAATTAATTTGCCACGTGCTTAGAAGAAACTTCTTGACTGCACATGCACTTAGTTTGGGTGAATATAAAAGTGATTTTTTTTGTCTTTTGTCTATGGGACGCCGCACTGTGCGACGTTCCTGAGGTTCCCCCACGAGAGGTAGCGGCGTTTGTTAACTACTGTAGGGATCAACAAGGACTTCATCATCGGATGTGATGCCAACGTTCATCACACAATGTGGGCAAGTACCGACATTAACTGCCGAGGTGAGTGTCTTTCAGAATTTCTCTCGTCAAACAACATAGATATTGCATACATAGGAACTGAACCAACATTCATATATGCAATCAGACAAGAAGTCTCCTAACGTTGTGTAGCCCGGTTATTCTTGACAAGATTCATAACTGGCACGTTTCCGAAGAGGCGTCTTTGTCTGATCATAGAAACATTATTTTTGAATGGGATGGTGGTATGACAGCTCAGAGAGAATACCGAGATCCCAAAAAAAAAAACAACTGGGATTGGTATTCCCTCGAACTCGAGTCAAAATCTCTAAACTCAAAAATAAGGTCGATTCAGTAGCTTGAATCAGCTTCAAAAGAATTAAACGAAACGATAGTCTCTGCCTACAACAGCAATTGACCACTAAGAAGAGTTCCTTTAACAAGAAACGGCTTGAACAGCTTCGCAAAACAGCGCGGAAACTGTTCAACAGAGCAAAAATTACTTCGGACTGGTCTCAATACAAAACGGCTCTAACTGAGTACAGCAGATAACTGAGATAACTAAAATAATTGGGGCTACAATATTGTCGAACGATGTTTATCTCTATCTATAAAGATAAAATATCTTTTATTTCATCGACAATTTTGGTCACCCTATTTTTGATAGCATAAAAATAAGCGCTCAGTTTTTTAATGGTGATCCCAACGCAAAATAGGAAAAATACTCTATATCGATTATTTTAAGAGATAGAAATAAACTTTATTCTACAAAGATGTTTTAAATAACTGAATATCTTAAATAACGATCTTCTGATAAGTTTAGAGGTAAAAGGATTCGAGGTTGTGGGCTTTGCCGATGATCTAGTCATAATGGTATGTGGCAAGTTCAACGACGTATTATCGAGCAGAATGCAGATTGCCTTAAACATTACCCAATCTTGGTGTATCACAGAAGTTCTGAGCATAAATCTCTCAAAAACAACAATTATTCCTTTCGCCAAAAAGAAAAAACTTCATCTGTAGTCTTTACATCTTGGGGGAGAGGAAATAAAAAGCAGCGCTGAAATATCTAGGTGTTATCTTAGATGTTAAACTAAACTGAAACGCGCATATTCAATAATCAGCAAGGCCAACTCAGCCCTATGTGTATGCTCTAAAATGATAGGAAGAACATGGCCAAAAATGGTTATGTGGGTCTACACTGCACTTGTACGGCCTAGGATAACCTATGCCTCACTTGTATGGTGGCCAAAGACTAAGGAGACTGTAGCTACAAAAAAGCAGAACAAACTCCAACGACTAGCATGCAATTACTGGAGCAATGCAAAGCACTCCTTCAAAGGCATTGGAGGCTATCCTTCACCTGGTACCTTTGAACCAATGTGTTCAGCTAGAGGCTAAAAAAGCGCTCTAAAGCTTAAAAGATGGAAAAAAATACTAGACGGGGACATCCTGAATCTCTTACCCATTGGACCAGCCTTAGAGATGAACAGTGATTGGATGGAGCCTAGGACTAATTATGACATTCCATACAGAGTGATCGAACATTCTCGTTCAGTATGGGATGAAGGTGGCCCCAACGTTCGTAATGGTTCAATCATGTACTACAGTGATGGGTCGAAAATGGGAATCAGAACAGGTGCCCGAGTGTATGGTCCCAAAACAAAAATCTCTGTGGCTATGGGAAACTGGCCAACAGTTTTTCCGGCAGAAATAATTGCAATAATAGAATGTTCAAATGTCTGCTTCGAAAGAAAATATAGACATGCTAACATCTGCATATTCTCTGACAGTCAAGCGGCACTTAAAGCTCTAAATGCCTTCAAGTGCTCTTCAAAAATTGTCTCTAAATGCATTTCCCTTTTACGGCAATTAAGTCAGATAAGTTCGGTACAATTGTACTGGATTCCTGGCGATTTCGGTATAGAGGGCAACGAACGAGCAGATGAACTTGCCAGGAACGGCTCAAACTCACCATTCACTGGTCCAGTACCATTCTGTGGACTTTCTGACTGTGTGTTGAAAAGTGAGCTGAATAAATGGGAAGACCGGGAAGTGACAGCCAATTGGAGGGCTGCAAAACTTAAACAGACGAAAAAATTTGTTACGCCGAGTATTAGAATAACTCAACAGCTGCTAAGCCTTAGTAAGAAAAACTTCAGCACATTCACTGGTCTTGTAACAGGACAATGTCCGAGTAAATACCATCTTAAAAACATAGGTTTAGCACAAGATGATATTTGTCGTTTTCGTAATGCCGAAAGCGAAACCTCGGAACATTTGTTCTGTAACTGCGGAGCTTTAACTAGGCGCAGACGCAATTTATCAAACAGATTATCCCTGATTGGCACCTATCTCGCTATAGCATTCAGTCTACTCTTTCATCATCTTTACCCAAACTAGCGTTGGCAGAAAACATTTCATCTTTGGCAGAATAGATGCCATTTCCTGTGCATGAGAGTCAAATGCGCAAATAATGAGCTGTTTTAACAGCTTAAAAAAGGTTTGTATGTATGCGAGCAGACATCTATTTCTGTTTTCTTTTCTCTTTTCATTTGGGATTGTGCCAAAAAAAAAGTCCATATGACGTCAATGGGGATCGAACCTAGGCCGGCCGGAATGCAAGGATACTTTACACGACCACGCTATCCATATAGCTACCAGCGCTAATATATTAAAGCGGGATAATATTACACCTCATCATAAAATGAAGTTGGAAGGTGTTTTCTAAGACGATAAAGAAGAACATGAACGAGAATATATATCTTTCTCTGTCTGGGCCGTGTATTTGGCAAACTCTACGAAAAGCTTTCATATGCTTTCATTTGTGTCTCCTGTTTCACTCGTTCATATTGGCTCTAGCATATATATTATACAAATGATATACATGTTTTGGGGAGTAGAACATTTTATGTTATCTTTCAGCTCATTTAATGTAATAAATTGGGATGCCAGAACATGTGCTAAAAATTAACTTTGGGTGTAGTAGATAAGCTCGAAGTGTAGTATAAAAAAGGGGTATACCACAATAGTTCAAAATAATGGACGCAATGGTTCACACGCAACAGGGGGAAAAATGCACTTGTATTTTTTGTAATACGTCGAATGAAAAATCGTAAAAGTTCAATCTTTTTTTGTCATTCAGTTTTAGCGTGTTACCCTGTTCTCTCTAGTTTCATATAACGTGGAAAGATGCAAAATTCTGCGTCATATTTATCCTATTCCTACCAAAGAACACTGAGTTGGGAGTGAAAAAAAAAGCTTTAAAAATCTAGTTTCGAAAGTTGTGAGGAGTAATAAGCTCGAAGTAAACTATCTGTTCAATAGCTGAATTGGGTTGCCGATAGATGGTGGATAACCTGCCGATATGTGTGGGCTGATCGGCTATGCATTCTTTGTGGTTCTGTTAGGCTATGAATTGTTTTTTCACGAGTTAGAAACCGCGGTTCTAATAAAAATCAGTTCATAACAAATTCACTACTTTATTATTAACTTGACTAATTTAATACACCAACATTTTTGTGGTTGATTTTCGGATTCTAAAAGACTGTGTCCTTAAACAATAGAATGGCACCAGTATTTATGAAGGGTTCGTGGGTATCAATCGTTGTATCATTGCTACCACGCGATTATGACGATACATCAAGTTAAGGGGTGTCTCGATCGAAAATTACGCTATCAAAACGATTTTTAGTGGTATTAAATACCAGTGTCACCAGTGTCAATTATTCATTGTAACAAACAAAAAGCCGAGGAAAATTTGAATTAAAAATTGAATACTGATGTTAATAAAACATTTCTTGAAAAAACAATGAGAAAAAATAAATTTCAGTTTACCATAGTCGATCTGCATGCCAAAAGAGTTCGAAGTTGGAATCATTGATGTAGCGCTAAATCTATCTGTATCTAGAATTGAAAACTGGATTTTATTATTTTGCTAATTGTCGATAAATTGCTTATTTGCCTCGGTTGAATTTTACTGTAGAATCTGGATTATAAGAACAAAAAAAAAATTAAAATGAAAAAATACACAACAAATTCCTCAATCTTAATCTTTAAATCTTTAAATTCAATCTGGATCTTCAATCCTAATTTGCAATTTTGTTATTTATCGCAAACCATTAGACGCGCACTTTTTTAGTTATTTTATTAGGGTGACCATTTCCATTTTAGGGTGGTCCGAAAAATGATTTTTTTTTACATTTTTCCCAAAAAATACGATTTAGCCTTTTATCAAAAGATATTGGATCTGCAAAAAAAAAGAAGATTGATTGATGTTTTTTTGACAACATAGCAACAAGCAACAAAGTGGGCATAAAAGAACCCGATTTCCGGTGATTTTTCGGTTTCCCAATAACTCAAATTGTAACATCTGCGACACTATTAAATGAAGTTTGATTGAGCTAATATTATTCTAAGTTTCATTAGGGTGACCATGAAAGGACGTTTTTTCTCTATCTTTTATATTTCAAATCCTAAATCAAAATTGTCTTCAAACGACTTTTAGAGCTAATCAAGACAAATATTCTGCGATGCAGAACTTGTTAATATCATAATCCTACTTAAAGCTATTGATGCTTTTTCACCCAAAAACTCATGATTTCAATCTTAATTTACTCAAATATAAAAATAACATAGTTTTGGAAATCCCACATTATGTAGAGTGAAATATTTCAAATGCCGTCAACAAACATTTTTTATGTTTGCCCCAAAAAGAATGACAAACGAATGGAGAGAGCGTATTTTTTGAAAAGAAATATCAATATCTTTGAGTAGAATTGAAATATTGACAAGTTCTGCATCGCAAAATATTTGGTTCAGTAAGCTCTAAAAGTGTTCTGAAGACAGTTTACATTTAAAATTTGAAATATAAAAATTAGAGCAAAAAAAAAACGTTTTTTCATGGTGACCCTAACGCAACTTAGAAAAATATTGACGCAACCCTCGATTTTATTTAAACGTGGAAAAGCTACACAAAATTACAATATCGTATGACCAATTTAAATCACTAATTGTTTAAAAGGGTTATATAAACAACATTTTAAAGACACAGTCTGCAATCTGACTAAAAATTTAACTTAATATTAAAAACTATTATTTTCTTTATTCATTTCCATTCAATATTTTCATTTATATCTCTGAAGATGGCAAGAGTGCCTTAAGCTAATACGCGTTTTTGAATGCTCTTTTGTTATATTTATTTCCATTTTTTTGCTGGTTTGTTCATTTATACTCCCATTTAGGTGTAGCTATGCATCAAATTGTTCAAAAGTTATGTTTACTATGAGAATGTTTCATTTACAAAAATTATGTTTTTGGCTTGTATTTTTCCAGTACGGGGCAAGAGTGCCAATCTTATAAAAATATAATTTTTGATGAAAAAAGCACTGTGAAATTCACGGTGGTTCAAAAGAACGCAAACTCGAGTTCTGGTGGCGTTCACGAAAACCGGCAAGCCAATCTTCTCCGGCCAATTTGGATATTTTGACGAACGAGTGATCTAAATGATTTCACTCTGCGATTTTATACCCTTGGTTTGGGATGTCGTGTGTTGTCAGCCCATAAAATAACTTCTGCATATTAAGGATGTGACTCACGAGTTACTCCTCCTGTTATTTAGAAAACACAGTTTTAAAACGGCCTAACTTCTGCACATATTTGGCCAATGTTCTTCTGGGCAAACTATATTGCTCCGCAGCTCGTCTCCATGATTTACAGAATGTACGGCAACAACCATAGTTTCCATCTGCCACTGGTTTCGGAACGAAGTCCGTTCATATTTACAAACCATGACCACAACAAACACAACCACGATTACACTATTTGCGTTTGACAGATCGAATTCGACGTTACGCTATGGCATTTTTACACCGGTAATAATGGCTCCTTTTGCCCCGGAAGTTGAGAGATAACAAATTTCTATTTTATTGAAATAAATGCGTACGATTTAAATTAATTCATACAGTAAGTTGAAGAAAAATGATTATTCTATTTGTATTTATGGGTGGAGTCATGCAAACATATAGAAACTGAGGGTATTTCGTTAATTTGCGCCTGTGCGTTCTTATATAGATTGCAGTTGTAAGAAGATCAGTTAGTATTTATCTGTTTTCCAATAAAAAATATTTATGGTTCTGGCTGATAATATGTGAGATATATGCAGTATCTGTATAAAACAAAGTTCTGTAGTTAAATAATTGTAAAAGATGGAAACATGCAAAATAATCAGATGTGTACTCTTGCCCGGGTTCCCCTACACTAGAAAGGACTATTCGAAAATCCCACTTTTTAACAAGTTATATACATTTTAGTTATACGGCGTTTAACGGCCTTGACAAAAAACTTCAAACGTGTTATTTTTGTAACAAGTTTTTTTAAGCTGTCGTATATGATATCTCAAGTTTCACCGAACCAATTTATTTCAAATTTGATGTGAATAAATCTTTTTGACAATATCTTTCATTTGCATGAATCAATAAAAAATACAAATTTTGAATTTCACTTTTCAAAAATAAATAAACTGCCATTGAAAACATGCTAAAAAGTAATATCTTTTCAAATGGCCGCCATTTCGTCAAAACCTCTTTTGCACGAGGTTCATACCATAGGGGCATTTTTCTGATTCAGAATCTATTCCATTTTTATTGTTTCAGATAACCAGAAAGGTCGGAATCGTCATTGCACAACTTTTTTAATCACCAGCTTTCAACTAATCTAATTTTGAATATTCTGTTCCGTTCCGTTCTTGTTGTGTCAATGATGAAATAATGGACGGTATAATATTCTTTGTTTCATTTGTTCAGAGATCGAAAAAACGTCTGAAAGTTGTGCCTCTACACTAGAATACTTCCTCTCCACAGAAAGCCTAGGAACATTTTTATCAAATTCAACAAAAAAAAATAATATCGCAATTCACAAATCAAAAGTTTTCCTAATGGATACTGTAATAAGAATTGCTTGTGAAAAAATCTTCAGTTTATAAAATAGAAGAAAACGATTAGAAAAACGAGGTCATGATCATGAGCTTATCAATTAAAGGTTGACAGGTGTGGAACATTCGGTCTCAGTGCTTCTACTATTACAGCAGAAATAATCAAAATTTAAAAAATCATCGATGAAATATAATCATACTGAAACCACCAATAACAAAGGAAAAACAAAATCAGAAGCGTTCAAGTCAAATATTAATTCTCTTCAGCCACGACGTGTAGGGGAAAGGGGGGAATTTGGACCACCTAAGCAAATCGCCTAATATTTCCAAACCAACACGGTCTAAACAAAAAATGTCACATTGCATACTAAGCTACATTTGTTTTCTCTCAATAAATAATGTTTAATCATTATATAAAGCTTCAATCTACCAAATATATCATAAAATAAAAGAGATGATTTTTGGACATTAAAATTTGATGGAGTAATTTGGTCCAGTGTGTATTTCATCGAAAAAAAACATATTTATGTTTATGTGAAGTATTTTGGGATAATATTACAATCAGTAATAATGTTTTGGGATCGCTACCAGGTGTCTTGGCCAGATTCCAGACCAGAAAAGTTGGATTGACACCATCTCGAATTCTGCATGAATCTTTTCACTGTTGGTTGTGCATTTTCAAACTTTGTTGATGCTTGGTCAAAAAAAATCCGTTCTCGATGACCTACGTTGCTCTTTTAAGCTCCTCCTTCCTCCAACGTTGTTTGTCCATCCTCTTTTTGTAATTCAGAGGCATCTGGAATCAATTAGACAAAAAAAGACTCAAACCTGTAGGACCAATTCACCCCACAGAAACGTGTCCATGTCACCCCACAAAACACGCAAAAATTAAAATGCAATTAATTTCATTTATTGTTATCAAACTTACAGTTTCACTACATCAAATTGTTCCTCTTCTGTAGGCGAACAGAACTGTACTGCACAATACATTTTTTGACGATCAAAGTGCTTGCTGTGTTTATGCTACCGTTTCCCTCTACTTGTTAAGTTTTACCAAAGGTTTTTTACTTTAGGTACATACGGTTCAACATTAGAATGACATTAGAAAAAATCCAAGTTGAGCCGTTTGAGATAAAGGGGTGGTCCAAATGTGTGCTCCCTTGGCCGAGTGGTTAGCGTCACAACTAACATGCCGGGTGTTCGGGTTCGATTCCCGTTCTGGTCGGGGGAATTTTTCGTCAAAGAAATTTCCTCCGACTTGCACTGTGATCACGCGTATTCTAGAGCTTGCCACTCAGAATGCATTCAAGGCGTGTTACTTGGCATAGAAATCTCAACTAAGTACTAATAAAAATGACGCAAGTAATACTACGTTGAGACGGCGAAGTTCCTCTAGGAACGTTAGTGCCATTGAAGAAGAAGGAAGGGTGGTCCAAATCACCCCATATGACCATATCACCCCGTGTTACCCTACGATAGCATTCTTTCTAGCTTCAACGAGTAACGCTGTGTGGGACCAATATACAATCCTGCAGCTCAGACCAGCAGCATTATAATCTGCAAGCTGTTTACAGACAATTCATGCTAATCGGATGTGGCTGAGAACAATGCGGCTGTTATTATCGGTCTTCCGTACAAGAGAGGGTGTCCACCATTTAAAGCTGCTGGTTTGTGCAAACTGTCAACAAAAAGTAACGGTCCAGTTGCAATCAACCGAACGTCTAATGGTGTTCTAAATCCGCAAGCACCCACACACACACACACACACAGATAACCAGGGTATGAGAAAAAAAAGGACACGCTCGGTTGGCGTCCGAAATACGAAACAACGCTCCGAGGGGTATGCTGGGGGAGTACGGCAAAGTGCCGCAAATAATCAGCTCACTGAGGCTTATTTGCATAAATGTACAATCATTTATGGTCCAGCAAAACGTTTCCCCCCTCACATGTGGAATGTACTTATTGTACGTATCTACGCTGGACTAATTTCAAACAATAACCCTTTTTGGATTTTTTCCTCTCAAACCCATTGCCACCGCTACACTCCGGCCGAAGGGACGGATGACTCCTCTGCCCGCTTTTACGCTGATGGAGATGTATGAAGTGGATGCTTCAGAGAATGGGTAACTGTGGCAACCGAGCGTAGTAAGAGAGCTGGTTATAGAGTTGCTGGTTATTTTTTCGCACCGAACCCGTCGGACGGTGGTTTGAGGTTGATGGGCAGAGGACTCGTTGCAAAAATGTTGAGACGCCAACAACGAGGCACGTCATCACGCTCAAAGCTCGCTCGAGATATTTGCATTTATGATTAATCGGATGATGGTATTTGTCCAAAGTTTTTCACCCGAAATGGGGTGGAAAAACATAAAGAAAATCTTTGTTCCACAGCAGCGGAGAAGGCATCGAAATAAACAAAAAAAAAGGCGGAATAAACAGTCGCTATTTCAAATGTGTGTAACATTGGCAGAAGCCGGAAAATAAAACAAGGATGTTTGAATTAGGAATAAAGTTCTCCTAACGCTAAAGGTCACAATGTTAATTGTGATCAAACATTTTCTCTGTGGTTAAATTGGCGATGAGAATCTGACTCATTATAATCTTGCACTGAAGTGAGACTTGCAGTGTTTTTTTTCGAGATTTACATTTCCGTATACGAGAACCTTTCACTTTAAAATTCTCCGCATAAGCCATAACTCCTGGCGGCAGAAGATTAAACCAGAAGCGAAACGAGCACGTCTGAAGTGGAATATATGGCCACTATTGCCTTTAAATCACCCGTAGAACCATATCATCCAAGAAGACATATGACGAATGCTTTCCTTTCGAGCGCACAGCATCTTCTTCTTCTTCTTCTTCTTCCAGGCGCACTGCAGTATGGAAAGAACCGCGCCTAGTAAACCGGAAATTTAATTTCCCGCTCTTTTGAATTTTCGACGGCAACAAGAAGTACTCGTGTTTTTGTGGGTGCAGCGAGTGTGGAGAGCATCCCGGTCTGTACATGGGTACGGATGGCAGTTTGAAACTGCCTCCATTTCAGGAAATTCGAGCTGATCGCTATCTATCACCCTCCCGCGCCAGCAGCTCGAAGCTGGAGGAGGAGCCGAAGCGGGGTCGCACGGGAAATATTGATACAAACCGGGGGTTCCATCTTCTCGAGACGGCTCTTTTGCAGGCAGTCAGGATCTTAGACTTCTGACGGTTCCATTTCTCACATGTATGTCTGCTCTGTCTCTTTTTTTTGTGTTGCTTGGTGAACAAGTGGGGAAGCTGCAGGAGAGAATAGATTGCCGTTTGCTTGATGTTATCCCCGATATATGAAAAGCCGAGAGTATAAAATAAAATAGTCCCCCGATGAAGGCGACAGCTCTAGCCGGGGAAGGAAAGCAGCACATCCTGGATTGGCACGATAGCGTTTACAAATGTAACTTCCGACATGTCGCATTCGAGCAACGACGGGGCCCTAGTCAAACGCAACTCGGTTGAAATTTAAATTGCAATAAAATCAACAGAATATCGAAAAATAATGATATCGTGTGTTCCAAAATAAATGGAACTTTTTTCGAAATAGCATCGTATAGGGATGCCACTTATTAGTGGATTTTTGAGATGGAAAAGTGAATGATTGGCGATCATTGACGTCCAGCCATTTAATGTAGACAGAATAACAATATGATTAGAGGTCGAGTTTTATCTGTGGAAGTGAGATCTATAGCAACCGTGCAGAAATGAATATCAATTGAAGAAATATTATGAAAATCTTCTCCTAAAAATTCCTTTGAAGTTTAATCTATTCAAACGAAATTCCAATGATTGCTGACTAGTTTTACTATGTATTTATTTCGTTTATGTTCATTTTTTATATCGTCGAGTATTTGCCATAGAGCAATTTCACGCCAAGTCAGCCGATCGCTGAGCCGATGCTCTTAATTTTTGTTTTTTGAAACTTGGTACATATTAAAACTACTTAAAATCACAATTTTACATCATTATATGACCAATTTAAATTATGACTGATTTTTTAAAAAACTTATCCAAAATCATTGATCTTTCTTTCAAAAAATCGTAACTCAGAATCCAGATGTCTGATTAAAATATAATAATACTAGCTGACCAGGAAAACGTTGCTCTGCCAAATAAATTATTTCTAGTGAATATTTTGGGTGTTGAATAAAACACACTAATGTATTGTAAGTGTGTTTGAATATTTTAAAGATCTTTAAAATAAATCGAATGTGACCGATAAAAACGAATTAAATAATTTGAACGAAAGGTTATATGATGTTTCTTGGTGTATTTCATTAACGTAACTGATATGTTTGATCTCTTAAAAGTTAAACGTCAACTGAAAAAAGTAATTTAAGTTTGTCGTAAAGTAGAAAAAATGAAATATAGAAAATCAATATTTATTGCTGTCTCCTTGTTAGAAAATACGTGCATGTGACTTTCAACATGGCTTAGTTTATAACAGCTTGGTCTCGTTCATAAATTGGAAAACAGCGATACGCCAGCTAACTTCAAAAGAGCTGATTAATCGGCCTGTTTGGAATCGCGTTGTTTTATCGTTGTCATTCAATCGAGGAGTATTCACATCGGTAATCTAAGTTTGAAACACAGCCATATTGCTTCCTTTATTCATGGATGTTTTTATTACTTTTCACCGATTTGTAGAACTCAATATTCATATATGCATATGAGTGATCGGATTTTACAATTCGATCGAAATCGACTTTTACACTCTTAAATTCGTTTGCCTTGTCGCGAAACAATGGTCAAAATAAGTCATCCGTATTTGTGGTTCAATTTACTCTCTATCTGATCGGCATAATTCCGGAAATAATTCTAAATTGTTGAAATTTAAATGAAAATTATTATTCGATTTCGTTTGGATGCTAAATTTGTTTTGAATGTGTTTGAATGCTAAATTTTGCGTGTTTATTCCACCCGAAAAACCATTACTATTTTTGCTTCATACAAATGGAATATGGAGACCAATGTTGTCTACGTCGAATTGCGTGGCAAGGTTGTCACATTTGCTCAACTCGATTGGACGTGAGCTTGAACAGAATGCAAAATTGCGCTTTTTCCATTCAACAGAATACAACCAACAATATGTGGGGACGAATACGATCGAACTTCATTTTGTGTTTGAACACACGCGCAATGTCATGCCAATGCATTGCGCTTTGGCCTGGCTATAACTAAAGCTGTGTCGGCGTTGCTCATGATAGTGTCTAGCAAGTGAATGTATTATTCCTAGCAGCGCTTTTGTTGATTGTGTAGTAAAAATTGCAGTCGTTCAATCTCTACCTTCGCGTATATGTCGACCATAAATTGTTGGCACAGCTTACGATATCTTGAATTGGCGTTTCTTGACCATGTCAAATCACCATATGATAAACATAAAAATCCTTCGAGCGCGCCCTCTGTTTGTTTCGTCGCATGTTCATAAATATTAAATCAAAATGAGAAATGTTCATAATGAATTAAGTATCTGTGACGGGGTCTCGTTGGTCTAATGTTTATGCAAGAGATTTTTCGTTAAAGAAACCCTTCTGACTTGCACTGTAGTCACGCGTATTCTAGAGCTTGCCACTCCAGAATACATTCATGGCGTATTGTTCGTCATAGAAATCTCAACTATTTACTAATAAAAATGACGCAAGTAGTACTACGTTGAGAAGGCAAACCTTGGGAACGTTAGTGCCATTGAAGAAGAACATAGCGAGGGTCGTATGAACGGTGTGTGTCAACGATGAATTCCAGATTACTGTTTTTTCTTCGCATTAAATTTCTCGTGTCACCGTGCTATCATGAATGTGCTTTGAATCTACACACGTGCTCTCCAGCTGATGTTTTATCAGGGTTGATGGCAATAGCGTGATTGTCATTTTGTAATCCGAGCAAATGTGATTTGAAGAATTTCGATAACTCATTGTGCTCATTCAAAAAGGTTTCTAGCTCGTCGGAGATGCTCCCTGCTTTAGATGAATTGATGTTAATTGTGTATTTGTAGATAGATGTTCAATGAAGCGGGCATTACGCCATCGGTCACTGAACAACTTAAATAAATTCTTTCTGTTGAAAAACGAACAACGGTTAAATTATTAGAATATTTTTGACACAAAAATAATAAAATCGCAATTAAAAATAGGGAATTGGGGTCAAAATTTAAGGTTATATGTATGGTATGAAGTCAAATTTTTGAAAAAAAAATATCAGATCTTTTTTTCTGCATAGAGCCACCCTATTCGGTATTAAATGTATGGTTATCGGTATCCTACCGGTATCATATATAGTTTACAACCTATTCTCATACCTACCAAGTATTTTGAGTATAATTTCATCAAAATCGGTCGAGCCGTTTCGGAGGAGTTCGGTAACAAACACCGTGACACGAGATTTTTATATATAGATAATAAACTATTTAGTAAAAATTACAAAAATCATGCCAACTAGACTTAGGAGTTGGCAGCACGATTTCAAGTAGTAGTGCAACGTTATGTGAAGACATTAGTAATTTAAGCAACTTTGCACACTTGAAATATAATATTAAAAAAAAATTAGACTATATACAATAGTACATAGAAAAATAATCAAAGAATGAAATGCAGGAAAATTGTTTGAGCTTTCATAAAAAATTACAAAAATTAGAAACAAAATTGCGCTAAAAAAATATTTCAAAATGAAATTCATTTTTCTCTCAAAAATGTATGTTTTCAAAATTCTCAAAAAAATATGGCCAACAAGACATTCATACATCATATACAGGGAGAAACTTTCTTTATCAACAACTTTTTCATGGTTTGTTTGAAAAAATTACAACTAGTCCTAATTTTATTTAAAGTCAAGATAGTGATATGGTCAGTGTTCAGTAAGACCGGACTAAGTAACATAATTATGATTTCGAGTAAATCGACCTCAAAGTTTGAAGCTGTGCAGTTTTAGTTGCTTCCAATCATTCTCCCCAATTGTTTTTTACAGCTCTTAGTTACTCTTTGGCGAGGTCATATAATGGTATTATTACAAAAACAAACTCTCCGAAGCCAACCAAGAGGGTTTTACGACTGGATATGTGTACTTCGTTCACTCTGACTGAACTAAAACACATTTTTCAGAGACTTGGTGCTTAATGCCTGAAGAATTTGTTTTTTTTGTCTTTATTATATAGATTTTCAGCCTTAGGCTGGTTCGTCTCTTACGAAAGAATTTGATGATGAAATCATATCATTTATTTAGTAATTTAGTAATTTCTTCCACTAAACCTATACAATAAAACAAACCGATTAAATGGCTTGAAACAGTATTTTACTTACCAAAAATAATCGACTAGCATCTATCAATTTTTGATTTTCTAAAAAAAAATATGTTTCAACGACAAACGGGTGGGCGAGATTTTGAAAATAGCATTTGTAGTCAATGGTAGGTCACGGTTGGAAGTGATCATGAAAAGTGTAGTAATTACAATCTTTTACTCTCTAGAACTTGCTCCACTCTGTCTGAAAAAGATATAATGATATATTCGATATTTTCAATAACTGTTAATTGTCTGAAAAGCATATACATCATGTTTCAATATGAGTTGCTTTTTCTTGTTCATTGAAGGTTGAAGAGAAGGATCTTCTGGTGAGGAGAACGCCGATATTTCATTTGAAATTCCGTCCATTTTCTGGTTTTCAGAAAAAACGTGGCTTCTCTCTAGTCGCTATGGTCGTATGCACTTGGTTCCATTTGACTGCATATCATTATCAGTTTTTGCTGATCAGTCGAGATAAATTTATCCCATAAACCCGTCTGTTGGCAACATAAGTATGATCCGATGAAAGTAGAAGGTAGGTTACAAAAGTCTCCATTGTTTGCTACTATTTACTAACATTTTCTTATTTTGGTACTTAGTCCGGTCTGACTATAGTGTATTCGACGATGTTTTAGATTTCAATGTGAACTTTTGTCGAAGGCGTCAGCCTTCTATCTCTTAGTCGGCTCGCACACCGGAGAAATGAGCAATTAGCAACCAGCAATACGCAATATACAACAGGCAACATATTTCGTCGTACTTCGCACACCAAAACAATACAAATTCACTTGTTCAAAATGTGAGGTTGTTGTGGCAAATTTTGAGAAGGAAAAGAAAAAGGAGACGATATTGGATTCATCAAAAATTTAAGACGCATCCGCATTTATAAAATAGGCTCTTTTTCGGTAGGCAAATTACTTTTTTTTTGCTCGAGTTTGAAAAATTGTTTTGAAACAACGCTTTTTCCCGAAGCTTGATAATGTTTGGGCAGACGACTAATATTGGCAAACCGAAGGAATTTTTATTATGTTTTTTTGGGGGCCGCTAAAAATCGTCCTAATCGCAGACAGAACAGATTCCCCTAAATTACTTTGTTGCGCTTTTCATAAAATACGTAAGTAACTGCATCACGTCTTTTAAATAATGATCTCTAGTGCTTTGGGCTCCGTTTCCTGAATTATGGTTTTTTTTCATACTTCTCGAAAATGCCGTCCGAAGATTTTTCCATTTTACTTTGCATTAAGAAACTAAAAAATTAAATAAATCCAACTATACAAAATATTCTAGGTATTTGACTACAGGATGCACTTTCAAAGCGCTCGACAACGCGACAATACTATGAATTATGGGACCTTCTGAACTACATAGGCTCGATCGATGGGAAGTATTGTCGGATAAATAAGTTTTCCAAGACCGGATCGCATTATTATAATTACAAGAGCTTTTTTCGTTCAATAAGCTCAATAAGTCGTTCTGATGGCCTGCGCCTGCGCCTGATGGGATATGTATAACAATTTATATCGGGAAAGCAAGTAGAATTAGTGACAGTTTCGTGTTTCGCTCTTCCGCTCTTGGAAGAATGCTACACATGGAAAAAAAACTCCTCATTGCGATTGCTTTGAAACTAAGTCAATCTGCCACTACGGAACCAGCCAATCAAAATTTCTGGAACAATTACTGCTCCTAAACCACAAAATTTGTGAAACTTTTAGAATTTTGTAATATATTGTGATGCATTTTTATTTTCTCATTGGCAGTTGTGGTAGAAATAGGTTATGTTAAAATCAGTGCAGTTGAAATACTCAGGATATTGTGGACGATTCGGTTGATTTAAAAAAAATACAGTTATAAAAGTTTGCTGGGTAAGTAAGTTGTGTACATTTGTATTATATGTATATATTATAGTCTTTTTTGATATCGATCAAGATGTTTATGAATATAAATTCTGAAATTTGACCAGTATCTGGAATATAGATGATCAATCATAAGAAAAAAAAAAGTTTGTTCCCTCAGAGACCAACAGCAAAGAGAATCAATGTACGTAGACCAAGAAGAATATTGATACTGTCATCATCCTCAGATGAGAATGATCATTAACAAGCTGAAATTTCTGCTAATGGAACTATCTGCACAAAAAGCTGAATGCACTCCAGGAAAGATATAAATAAACATCATTCTCAAAGCAATAATTGGAGGGGTAGAGTGTGAGTAACACCACTCCATACAATCGTCATACCCAAAATCGTATGAAAATGGGATTCACGAATCGTTCATTTGGAGGGTACGCATAGCATTTTGTTATTTTGGTACAGTTTGCGATGCATTGTTGCTAGAGCATTTACTCCAAAATTTGATCGATTGGCTAGCAAAAACGGCTGAGCGTATTAATATGAAATGTTCACAGGATTAAACTATGTTAAAAATTTATCTGCTAACATTCAAATTTACTGCAATATTTGCAAAATTACTGAAGAATTTTAAAAACACTATAAAAACGGGATTTTGACACTTTTTTCAAATTGATGCAAAACATCCAAATAATTTTTTTCGTTTCCGTTTGCGGTGCGATAATTATTTATAGAATTCTTTATCATCAAAGATTACTGTAGTCGTTAATTAAATTAAAACATTAAATTAAGTTAATTCATTAAAACAAAAATATCTTTGTATGCAGGGGTCCTACATAAACGTTTTAGGAATCAAATGAAAGCTGTTTAATAAGGTTAATTGTTATTAAGTTGGTCAGCAAAAAAATGTGATAGTCTACAACAAGTTTTAAAAAACAGAAAAAAAACAAAAAATGTTTTATTACTTCTTGAGTTTTTCACCCGAAATCCCTTCCTTTAGATTTTTCTCAATATTAACCCAAAATCAGCAATTCCATGCCAAACCGATATAGTGGTTCTCAGATTTTCGTGAAAAGTGGTAGTTTTGTTCTTTATTGCAAAACATTAGACCCTTTTTAATTTTTTCAGTAGGATGATCATTTCCATTTTAAGGTTGTCCGAAAAATCAACTTTTTCCACTTTTTTTTTTTCCAAAAATAACTTTTTTCAAAAATGTATAACCTTTGAACTACTGAACCGATTCGGATGATCGATATATCAAATTGAAGCCAATAACATGGCCTTTTTTCTATACTATATAAATACTATACCTCCAGAAAATTTGAAATTTAATCTCGTTATTATTGATTGTATTCGTTTTTTATCGTTTTCATAGTCTCTGGACCAAAGGCGCTATAGTTTTTTATATTTTTTTCTGGAAATCTGCCATACAAATTAAACTCAAATTTCTGCATTACTCGAGAATTATTCAAGCTAATGGAACCAAAATTTGCGTGTGGAGGTTTCAGAGTGCAATAAAACATACTATGGTGCTTAGATATTCCTCCCCCTCTCTTAGGTGGGGCTGCAATAAAAATGAAACACAAATTTCTGCATAACTCGAGAATTAATCAAGCAAATGGAGCCAAATTTGGCATGTGAAGATTTTAGGGGGCACGGCCTATGGTGAATAGACACTCCTCCACCTCTCTTATGGGAGAAGAGGGGAGGGGTCTGTCTTCATTCTATCATATTTTCCGTATCAAACATTTATTCCATGTAACGGAGAAACATGCTATTTGCAAGTGGTTGAAAAATCTTAAACGAGAATTGTGTCTGAAAATAATCTGATAGTACTAGGAATTTTATAGTAAAAGGTTATTTTAAAGGGTAGATTAGAAGATCTATCAAATGAACAGTTCTGCGATTGGATCCATGAACGTGCGCTTAGTAAGAAAACGTGGATGTGATAACGAAAAATAAATGTTGTTCAGGACGAAGTTTGCCGGGTCAGTTAGTCGTTTATATTATAATGAAAATAGTGATTTTGGGTAGCTTCCATCATATGTACCAAGTTTCAATAAAATCGAAGAGGGCCGCGTCAAAATTTGCTGTTTTTCGGTTGATTTAGCGTAGAATTAAAACATCAATCAGGAGACGATCTCATTCCTCGCTAACAACTTGATGGAGCTGGATGTGCTATTCATCACTCCTCAAGCATTGTTCTCGAAGTTTTTTTTTCTCTTCTCCCCAACGAGTTGGTTTTTTTTCTCGTGTGTTCTGTGGTGAATTAGTGCCCAAAGTGCCCAAAGCAGCCAGAACCGAGGAAGCAGCGCCTCTGCAGTGGTCTGGATCGGCGTCTGTAGTGGATCAATAACCATAACGGCATCGTCAACACGTGGTTGACAACAATAACAACAATCAGTTGAGTACAACAATAACTTCTGCTATTGTGTTGTCTCCGTAGCGCGTGACTTTTGTGTCTCCCTTAATAGGGTAACAGAGCGCATATCGGAACAACAAATTTATGTGATTATTTTTATTTTATTTAAGTTTTTTTTTTTACAAGTGAGATAAAAAAATTGTAAAGATAATAATCGTTCGTTCTAAGAATGGAGGAGGGTGGGGGTCTAGACATGGACATTTCAGACTCCCCCTCGCTTGCTCAAGCAGGGTGTAGTAAGTCCCTTAAACGGACTCCTATGCCCGAAGATTCTTCTTCTGGGGACGAGTCAACTCACACTACCAAGCCCCCCTCCAAAAAAAAGATTGCAAACCTTTCCCCTGATTCCTCCAATACTTCCACCCAATCATCGACATCCCTTCCCCCCTCTGATGTTACTGTCCCCACTCAAACCTTGTCCTCGAATTCCTCTCCTATTGTTTCCGCTCCCCGTGTCAGGGTTTATCCGGACGATGCGCCTGACGCTGGTCCTTGGGTTGTTTTTTTCCGGCCCAAACCTAATGGTAAAGCCTTGAGGGTCGTACAGATTATGACAGATCTGAAAAGATACACCTCTGTTTCGGAAATTTGCAAAGTAAGACCGAACAAACTGCGAGTTGTCGTGACTAACCGAAAGGACGCGAACGATATTGTTGCTGATAAGCATTTCATCCTCGAATATCGAGTTTTTATTCCCTCCCATAACGTAGAAATTGGGGGCGTTATATCTGAAACGGGTCTGACGTGCAAAACTATAGAAAGTATGGGAGTTGGCAGGTTCAAGAGGCTTCCTTCGATGGAAGTCAAAATCTTGGAATGTCGCCAACTTGGAAAAGTTACCCAGGAAGGAGTAGAAAAGAAATTTACGCCGTACGACTCGTTTCGAGTCACTTTTGCTGGTGCCGCCCTCCCTGACTACGTTATGGTGGACAAATTGAGGCTGCCGGTGCGACTCTTCGTGCCAAAGCCCATAACTTGCAACAAATGCAAGTCAGTTGGTCATACAGCAGCTTATTGCGCCAACAAGGAGCGCTGTGCCACATGCGGAGAGCAACATGAGGGGAAATCCTGCAGTGCGACTGAGCATAAGTGTCCATATTGCGGGGGATCCCCACACGTGCTCTCAGCTTGTGAAACTTACAAGAGTCGCTGGGATAAACAAAAGCGCTCTTTGAAGGAACGCTCGAAACGCACTTTCGCGGATATCTTAAAGGGCGCTTCCCCACTGGCTCAACAACAACCATTACCAACAAACAATGTCTTTGCTTCACTGCCAGTTGACGAATTGGAAGCGGATACAGCTAACGAGGGCACACCGTTTATTTTCAAAGGGAATTCCCGGCGCAAAAATGTGTCCACTCCCAAAGTTCAACGACAAGTCCCATCGGTGGTACCCCATGTTAGCTTGCCTAAAATATCGAGTGCAGCGGACAAGCAAAATCAGGTTCCTCCTGGCTTCCGTGGGAATAGTTCACCTTCGAACGACCCAGCACTCGAGGGGACATCAAAAACCCCAACTGTCCCTTTTTTTGCGTCCAGCTCAACTTCCCAATCGGGATTTATAAAGTTGACTGACCTTGTGGTTCAAATCTTCACGTGTTTTAATGTTTCCGATTCCATCAGAACCATTGTCATCTCAATGCTTCCAGTACTAAAGACAATTTTGCAACAATTGATGCAAACATGGCCCCTCCTTGCAATGATTATCTCTCTTGATGTCTAATTTGAATAGAGAGGTCGGAGATATCACTGTTTTACAGTGGAATTGTCGTAGTCTTATCCCTAAATTGGATGCATTCAAATTTTTAATTCATAAGTTCAATTGTGATGTTTTTGCTCTGTCCGAAACTTGGCTTTCTTCGCGAGATGATCTCTCTTTCCACGATTTTAATATTATACGCTTGGACCGTGATGACAGATACGGAGGGGTGCTATTGGGGATCAATAAGTGCCACTCATTTTTCCGAATTGACCTTCCACCTATTGGAGGGATCGAAGCTGTTGCTTGTCATGCAAACATTAAAGGCAAAGACCTCTGTATTGTCAGCTTGTATTGGCCTCCGAGAGCTGCGGTTAGCCGCAAACAACTTGTTGACATGTGCTCACTCCTTCCTGAGCCACGATTGATCTTGGGAGACTTCAACTCTCACGGAACTGCCTGGGGGGAACAGTACGACGACAATCGTTCATTGTTGATATATGACCTTTGTAACAGCTTCAATATGACCGTTTTGAACACTGGGGAAACAACACGTGTGCCTAAACCTCCTGCTAACCCAAGTGCTCTTGACCTCTCGCTTTGCTCGAATTCACTATCGTTAGATTGCAAGTGGAATGTAATCCAGGATCCCAACGGTAGTGATCACTTGCCAATCAAAATTTCCATCACCATTGGGTCGAATTCTTCTGAATCTATAAACATGGCATATGACCTCACAAGACACATTGACTGGAAAAAATATGCGGACGCGATTACTCTAGCCATCAATTCCAGAGATGGTTTACCTCCATTGGAGGAGTATAACTTCCTTTCTCGTTTGATCCATGACAGCGCGGTTCGCGCTCAAACGAAACCCATCCCAGGTTCCACCATTCACCGAAGGCCTCCCAATCCATGGTGGGATAGCCAATGTTCAAAGCTTTATGTAGAAAAATCGAATGCATTTAAAGCTTTTCGGAAACGAGGAACCATTGACAATTTTCAAACGTATTTAGACCTTGAAAATCAATTTAAAAACTTGATCAAAGGTAAAAAACGTGCTTATTGGCGAAATTTCGTGGGAGGTTTGTCACGAGAAACGTCAATGAAAAAATTATGGAAAGTGGCTCGAAACATGAGAAATCGCTCTTCATCGAATGAAAGCGAGGAACATTCACATCGATGGATTTTTAATTTTGCGCCAAAGGTTTGTCCCGATTTCGCTCCCGTGCAAAGAATTGTTCGAGATATACCACAAGATAGGTGCGATCTTGATTCCGAGTTTTCGATGGTAGAATTCTCTCTTGCTCTCCTTTCAAGTAACAATTCGGCTCCAGGATCGGATAGAATTAAGTTCAACTTGTTAAAAAACCTCCCCGATGTGGCCAAACATCGCTTGTTGAATTTATTCAATAAGTTTCTGGAGCATAATGTTGTTCCGGATGATTGGAGACAAGTACGAGTTATAGCTATTCAAAAACCCGGAAAACCCGCGTCCGACTTCAATTCGTACCGCCCAATAGCAATGCTGTCTTGTATACGGAAATTGTTGGAGAAAATGATCTTGTTTCGCCTTGATCGTTGGGTTGAAACGAATGCCTTACTCTCAGATACACAATATGGGTTCCGCAGGGGCAAGGGGACGAATGATTGTCTTGCGTTGCTTTCTTCAGAAATTCAAATGGCTTACGCCGAAAAAAAACAAATGGCTTCAGTATTCTTGGACATAAAGGGGGCCTTTGATTCTGTTTCAATAGAGGTTTTGTCAGACAAATTACACTCTCGGGGTCTGCCGCCTCTATTGAATAATATGTTATATAACTTGCTTTGTGAGAAACATTTGAACTTTTCTCACGGAGATTCGGCAGTAAGTCGGTTCTCTTACATGGGCCTCCCCCAGGGCTCATGTTTAAGCCCCCTTTTGTACAACTTCTATGTAAGCGACATCGACAATTGCCTTACACAAAATTGCAGCCTAAGACAACTTGCAGATGATGGAGTGGTGTCTGTCGTAGGATCAAACGAATCCGACCTGCAAGGACCCTTACAAGATACTTTGAACAATTTTTCAACCTGGGCCATTGGGCTAGGGATCGAATTCTCCACGGAGAAAACAGAGATGGTGGTTTTTTCTAGGAAGCATAGACCAGCAAAACCAAAGCTTCAACTTTTGGGTAAACCGATCACTCATGCTATGTCATTCAAGTATCTTGGGGTCTGGTTCGACTCCAAATGTACTTGGGGGGTCCATATTAGGTATCTGAGTAAAAAATGTCAACAAAGAATAAACTTTCTCCGTACAATTACCGGCACCTGGTGGGGAGCCCATCCCGAAGATCTTATAATGTTGTATCGAACAACTATTCTCTCAGTGATGGAGTATGGCAGTTTCTGTTTTCAATCAGCTGCCAAAACACACCTCATTAAACTCGAGCGAATTCAGTATCTTTGTCTCCGTATTGCGTTGGGATGTATGCCCTCAACGCATACCATGAGTCTCGAGGTTTTGGCAGGCCTACTCCCACTAAAAGATCGCTTCAATTTATTATCTCTTCGGTTCCTCATCCGGTGTAAGGTTATGAACCCATTGGTGATCGGGAATTTTGAGCAGCTGATCGAGCTAAATTTTCACTCCGGATTCATGAGTTCATATCATGAATTCATCTCCATGCAGGTTGATCCTTCTTCGTATATTCCCAACCGTGTTTGTTTTCCTGACTACATCAATTCCTCTGTGCATTTTGATCTGTCCATGAAACAGGATATCCATGGATATTCAGATTATCAACGATCGAGGATCGCTCCAACGATCTTCGATTCAAAGTATGGGGGTATCAATTGTGATAATATGTACTTTACTGATGGGTCCTCTATGAATGAGTCCACAGGATTTGGAGTGTTCAACGAAATTTTTAGCACCTCCCACAGTCTTCAGAATCCTTGCTCAGTGTATATTGCTGAATTGGCAGCGATATACTGGGCGCTGGACAGCGTCGCCTCACGACCTGTTGAACACTATTACATTGTAACGGATAGTCTTAGCTCTGTCGAAGCTATCCGTTCAGTGAGGCCGGAAAAGCACTCGCCGTACTTCCTTGAGAGAATACGAGAAATTTTGAGTGCTTTATCCAGACGCTGTTATGTCATTACCTTTGTCTGGGTCCCTTCACATTGCTCAATTCCGGGTAATGAGAGGGCTGACTCATTAGCAAAGGTAGGTGCGATTGAAGGCGACATTTACCAGCGTCAAATCGCCTTCAATGAATTTTTTTCTTTAGTCCGTAAAAATACCATCGCTAACTGGCAACGCAAATGGAACGAAGATGAATTGGGCCGGTGGTTTCACTCGATTATCCCTAAGGTTAGCCTCAAACCGTGGTTCAAAAGTCTGGACTTGAGTCGGGACTTTATTCGCACCTTCTCCCGACTCATGTCCAATCACTGTTCGTTAGATGCGCTTCTCTTTCGTTTCAATCTTTCCAGCAACAATCTCTGCGTCTGTGGTCAAGGTTATCACGACATCGAGCATGTTGTTTGGTCGTGCGAGATGTATCTTGTCGCCAGATCGAATTTAGAAAACTCCCTTCGGGCCCGAGGAAGACAGCCCAATGTGCCGGTGAGAGATGTGTTGGCTCGGTTAGACCTTGATTACATGACCCAAATATATGTTTTCCTTAAAGCTATCGATCTTCGTGTGTGATTGTACCTATGTCCTTATACCCTCCTTTTCATCCATTGCGAGCGATTGGCCCCCATGGTATAAACAGTAAAATAAGTTGAAATGTAAATATACAATAGATTTAAGAATCGAGTGTGATCATCAACATTGTAACAATTCCCTTATATCCCATCCCTTTCCTGAAAGATGTCACCCTCTAAACTCGAGTAAACCGCGAGTAATCGGTTTTCCACCTTACTAACCATAGTGTTAGGAAAATTATTTATGTATAGTTTTAAAACATATACTTAAGAATTCGGCTCCTTTAAACTAATGTAACTGAGCCTGTAAAAATAAACGATTTATATATATAAAAAAAAGGAGACGATCTGGCGTAGTGGTAACAACCATACCTTTCAACGCAGAAATCACGAGTTCAATTCTCACTCCCGACATTCTTCCAAAAAAAAATAGAAGTAAAAGTGAAGAACCAGCCGGAATGTGTTGAAAGTCACTATAATAGAGAAAAAAATATCAATAAATATTTAACTTTAACTTCAACTTTAATTTGATCTCAATATTTTCTTATTACAATGTTCACTACAAAAACGAAATTTCGCATGTTGAGTAACTGTACATTAAGTGTTATCATGATATGGTTTTGTCGATTCATTAATTTGTTTAAAAAACGGATCCGCTTTTTAAATCGTTAAATGAAACGTGCGCAGCCTCAACATTCTAAATAACATGAAATTCATCCCTGCGTCGGTGTTATCCCCTCCTAATCCTGACGATGGCAATTTGTGTTGGGAGGGGGGGCTGCCAGGTCAGAGAGCCAACCAATTCTTCGCGCCGGTGCTCAGGTAGCAGCGGAGAAAACGAATGGCGAAACGATAACCCATCCGTGGATGCTGGGATGCTTGCTAGAATTTATATTCCAATGAAATTATCGTCGCAAGCGATCTTTCCGGCTGTCACCGTCGTACAATCGAAGTGAGTGAGAAATGCATCGTTGGGAGTTTATCAACAGCCGAAAGTGTGAAATTGGGGATGTCTCCATCACTGACAGTGGACCCCAACAGAAAACTCTCATTTCTCAAATACCTGAAGACGCTACAAATCCCCCACTCCGTCGGGGTAAAGATTTGGAAAATTGTATTTCAGAACATGACTTTTAGCGACGCGAATCTCTACCGGTCCGCCTATGCCGCCTGACGTCTTACGGAAAAATAATCGAGTCGATTCCAGTCGTACGCACTCGTCGAAAATGGAAATTCCACGCGCGGAAAATTGCTTAAGTTTTCGCATCACGCACGCTTCTTCTTCAGCCGCGTTCGACTGCTCACGCGTCTGCGTGTATGTGTGTGTGTGAATGTTACGGCGTGAAAGTGAAAAATCGAAAAGCTGATTCATCGTTCCGTACGAGGGAGAGAGAGGAGCCCCAAAACAATTCCACCTTGGGGTTCCGTATTTGTTAAGTCACCTACAAATTGTGGTTTACCGCTGGCAACATACGCTCCATACGAACGTTTCTGGCGGAGACGGAAGCGATGGAAAAGACAGTATTTCGCGTGTTTTCGCGCCAATATTGTGCTGCGGAAACCGTCTTGACTGGTGGTAATAAAATTCAGTGCCTTCGAATGTGATAATAACGCGTCGATACCTAGCGTTGATATGTGAGATGAATTTCAATTGAATATCGTTGATTCGGGGCTACGTTTAGGCGGGATGAATTGTACCGTTCTTTGAACAATTTCAGTTCAACTTGAGTGAATCAGCAAAAGTGATGTTTAAACCTTAAGCACTTATGGGATCTAATCACGACAAATTTACGCATTGCTGGGGTTATAACAGTTACATGCGGAAATCAGTCGTAATTCCATATGAAAGTAGTTTGTAAATTTTTTTTTATTTCAATAATGTTATTGCTTCATTAGAAAGAAATCATCAAATTGGCACAGTTGACTCAAATTCGGATGCCCCCTAATAATCTTTGCTATAGAACAGTATAATGATATTTGATTAGGCTCACGAAGAGTCGCTTAGTCTCCATCGTTCATGTATTGCCGTTTTTGTTGGTCATTTGCATTTACCTGGATCCATCTCTGTCAATATCCCTAGAATAATTGCTGCCTATGTTGATATTGGGTTTTCTGTTCATAGGGAGGGCGCTAAGATCAGTTATTGGAAGTGCTGACATTCTGCGTCATCTAAATGCAGAAATCATGGCTTCGAATTGAGTGCTGATGTAACATGAACAAAAATAGTGAAGAAATCTTCAAGAAATAAGTGGTGCATGCCGATTTTTCTTTTGCGTATACTTTTAACAGTACGCACCGCAGTTGCCTACCACCGTCCAAAGTTGGTAATCCAAAGAGGAGTCATGTTTAACGCAGAAAAAAATATTGGCATTATCTGAGTATATTTTAGACAGAACTAAAAGCAGAACTAAGTATATTTCAGAAGAACCAATTAATCTATGCTGGGATCATCCTGACGGTAGATAAAATGCTGAAAATTCCCAAACAAAATGAACAAAATTATTCATGCAGAACTCTAACATTACGACTTCGATGCTGTTGAAAATCCGAGTTATTTCTTCTTTAAGTTCCTCCAAATTTTTTGGTTTATTAACATAGTATCGGTTCTTCACGTACTCCCAGAGCAAGTAATTTCCGACGTGAAATGTTGAAATTCTTACCATGAGGGGACAAAGTTTCATTAAGGCTTCGGTTGCTCTCGTAATACGATTTCACTAAAAATACACGTTTTTGTAATTTGTACATCTTAACACTAAAAGCCATCCGATCAGACTGAACAAGTAGCCGAATATTATCGTCCCGAAGTGGGGAATGCAGTGTTACCATCGACGGAGCGAAAACATTTTTTTATAAGGAGCTATTCGATTTAAGCGTGACCCTGCAGAAAAGATTCAGAAGTTTCTGCGTATATTTGCCCGGAACCTGATGATGGTTTTGTAACATTTCAATACACACTAGAAAACATTCAACAAACTCACCAAAGCCAGTTTTACTGATTTTATTTCATCTGTTTAAAACGTTTTATTTTACGTTTCGTGATTTTTCAAAAAATATTAAAATTTAAAATGATTTTTTATTAGTTCATGCGATAGAGAGATGCAAACAAATTGTATTCATATAAATTCGGCAGAAATCGGTTCAGTAGAAATTTAAATATCGTGTACGCCTGTTTGAACAAAAAAAACTATTTCGAGAAAAATATGTTTAAAGTTAATTATTATGGACGTATTAGATTAGATACCGCATCACTAAAATGGCTATCTCTGTAAATAATAGAATTTTCGAACAGTCCTATCTACGGCGTATTCTTGAAAATTAAAATTCATTAAATTCATAAATTTCAGAAATATGAAGAAAAACAATTTTTTTTTCATATTTCTAGACTAGAATACTACCCTTAATAAACCTAGGATTTAAGGGAAATTTGTTCCATTGAACTATTTATTGTAGGTTTTTTCATCGCCATCTGCGCTGGTTTTGCCACCAGTCAAAAACGCGGTTTAATTTTATCCAGCATACTAATCATACTGCCCCCTGGCCCGACTGGCTCAGTACTTTTTATTTCATCTTATGGTTACAATTACAATTTCTTATTTACTAACTAAATTTTGGGTCGCGCTAGAATCGTACGCACGCGTTTCCGTGGTGCTGACTCTGCGCGAACCCCTGTTGTATAGTAATCAAATCGCAATGTTGAACTTTCCCCTCGGAAATTTGGCGAATAAACAAAAACTAAAGTAGGGCTGGTTCGACATAAGCGGAACTAATAAAGGCTCATTGTTCGATTCCGGGGAATGAGAAAGCGGACTCGCTAGCTAAGGTGGGCGCTTTAGAAGGCACACTTTTTGAAAGGCAAATTGCTTATAATGAATTTTTCCACATTCCTCGTCAGTACACGCTCGTAAGTTGGCAGCGCATGTGGAGTGGAGATGAGTTCGGTCGTTGGTTACACACGATTATCCCTAAGGTCTCGACGAGTGCATGGTTCAAGGGATTGAATGTAGGTCGTGATTTCATTCGCGTGATATCTCGGCTTATGTCCAATCACTACAACCTAAACGCGCATCTCTATCGCATTGGGCTCGCAGCAAACAATCTTTGTGATTGTGGCGATGGCTACCACGACATCGAGCATGTTGTCTGGTCGTGTATCCGGTTCCATACTGCTCGCTCTCTAGAGCACTGAGAGCACAAGGCAGACAATCGGAAATCCCCGTCCGGGATATCTTAGGTAGCCGTGATCCTGATCTTCTGCTTCATCTATACCTGTTCCTCAGGAACGCCGATGTCAACGTTTAATGATGTTTCCTTCGTTGTGTCCCCGTTTTATATCCCTCCTATCCGATCGATAAACTTTTACTTAGTCGCGGCAATACATACACACACTCTTTACAGAAACACGGGCCAAAGGTTGTGCAATCCATTGATCATTCAACAAGAGTCAAAGGTTGTACCGCTCATGACAACTCTACATGAACTGATGATTGCGCCGGTTAGTGACCATTCTATCCTGGATTCCTCGAGTCGAGAAAGACGCACCACGCTAGATATGAGGTACATACTAGGGGGGCGTTTCTGATTAAGGGTCAGCTGTATCCCGTGTCGGGCACACGTACAGAGCATTGGAGACAGCAACATCCGAATTACGAAAACACTTGTAATACTAACCTCGAGCCAACCGCGAGTAATCGGTTACATATTACTAACATAGATAATAAGAAAAATTGTCAAAGTATTGAACTCCCGGCCCCGTGAGGCTAACGCCATATGAGCCTTGATAAAAATATATATTTTGGGAAAAAAAAATAAGGGCGCTTCATCTCCCCCTACTCAATGAGTTTTAGAGGAAACTAGAAGAGTTTCCCTAAAATTGGTTCATACGGCTATTTTTTCCTATCAGTTATATATATTATTTGAATTTTTTTAATGTTATAAATTGTATAATGCAATTTTTTTATATATAAATGGTTATAATTGTATTAAAATGTGTTCTTGAGTGGCTTCAATATCTGCTTATATATCCTAATATTTCATTGTGTAATGTTTTTTTGGAAAATTGATAGAATTATATGTATGTGTATATCTGCATATGTTTGATTTTTTTTATTATATGTCAATTGTTGGCGATTCTACAAAACAGTAATCTAACATTAAAAGTGTTGTTTCTGCCTGATAACCAAAGCTAAATAATGTAGAGCTCTGCACCTCCTACAAATGAGCTCGACTTGAAATATTATTTCAAGTACTGTTCCTAATTTCTGGTTGTAATCAAAACAAAATTAATTCTTTCAATTCTGTAATTCCGCAATTCCAAATGAAAAATAAAATGATCATGTCTCCAAAAATTTCCCAAAACGCCTTATCGATCAACATTGTTGAGCTTTTACAGCTAAATCAAAATAATTTTTCTTTTTTTATAATTTCTTCGTATAATACGTTTATCAATATCCCCTTGTACTCTTTTATTTCATTCGTTATATATTTGAAGGGTGTGTATGTCTCTTCCATTAATTTTCTTCGCATTTTTAGCGCTATTCAGTTTCATTTATATGTTTGATAATATAACTTTAATCCACATTTTTGGTTTCTCATGAACTTTAATGCAAATTTTGCATTTTATAAAAATCCCACTTCGAAAATGTGTTTGTAAAAATTTAAATCACACATTTAAAATTCGATAAGTGCTTTTCCCCATATTGCCCTAATCATACAATTAAAGTATGGGAGACATGATTGTGTCTCTCAAAAAGAATAATCAGTTATTACAGAATTGCTGGAAAATTAATGTTGGTTGCCATTATATTTATTTTAGTGTTGTATGCTCAGTACATAATAAAAGATCATGGAATGCGGAATCCGATTTAGATATTTTATGTTAACTTTGAGTACTTTCCAAATATGACAATCGTCTTAATATTGACATAAAAATAACTGCCCTACATCTAATACGATTTTTCCCTTGATTGTTATTTAATTAATTTAATTAATTGGCTTATAAATTAATTTTGATAATTTTAATGGTTTATGGGAAACCGACTCCGTGCGGTAATCATTTTCCTTCAACATGCTTTCCACTCTGCTGTATATGCTCGACGGCATATCCTTATTGTTCGATCGATCCGAAACAAGCGATCCATTACCAGAATTTGCTTCACTACCGCCTGTAGTAGTAGATGGTTTTACTTGGCTCAACTATACTAATAGTTTCCCACATTCTTCTTTCTTCTTCATTCTTCTTCTTCTTTAACTAATGGTACTAATGGTTAATGGTACAACATGAGATTTTGTATAAAGAAGATCTATGCCTACATTCCCGATATTCTCGGTCACTAGTATAGAGAGACATGCCCCATTTTATAGTTCATATGCATCTGCATCTGCATACAGATTTTTTTTTATCTGTATTTTAGTGACTTTCAACTCATTTGGCTGGTTCGTCACTTTGCTTCCATTTTTGGAAGAATGTCGGGAGTGAGAATTGAACTCGTGACCTTTAGCGTGAGAGGTATGGATGTTACCACTACGCCAGATCGCCTCCACATCTGCATACAGATAAATTGTAGTCCTGTACACTCTTAACTAAAGGCGTCTCTTTTTTGTTCGCCGTTTCAATAATAGACTCAATTTACATACAAATTCTTTACTTCCATTATCTAATTGACAGGGACCAGAACCACCCAGCCGAATTGCATTAAAGCAAGTTTCCGTATTATTCCTTTCATATTTACCGAAGATAAAAAGGAAACTTAACTGATTCGATCATGGATCCTGTGTAGGGTTTTTGATGTTGTTTTGGCCAGTCGAAAATATTATCTTGGTTTGTCCACTTTTTTGAATGCTCTAATTCAGCGCACCTGTGTCAAATCAGGTATTAAAATGTTTCCAAATTACAGTAGTTTTATGGGACATTTTTACGGATTCACATGTTTTAATGGTTATAAAGGCCACCATCTATTGGTTTCAACGCGCCCTTCATTCGAGCTAACTTTTAGTCAACCACCAGATGATTATTTGGTACGAATTCAGACTCTTTCTGGATTATAACACTTACAAATATTGGAACATCATTCTTGCACATCATTTGTATCGATGGAGATATATAAATATGATACAAATGATGATGTTTATCATATAATTAACGCATTTCTATGACCTCAATTATGTTCATGGCTTGTCCCATGCACTGATGTTGATTTATCCACATCAACTATGGAAGTCGCTTAGCGCGCTGCAGTTTGTTTATGGTGTCTTTTACGCGTAGCAGAAATAAAATTTCTCTGTGCTGAGTATTGTTCACATTTTAGAGTCAAAGAAAAGGAAAAATTCTAAGAAAACCCTAAATTATGAATGGATCAATTTTATGACAGTAATCTCAGAACAATGAGAAATGCAACATCTACTTGAGAACTCGAATATCTTCGATCAAAAATGATGATTTTCACAACCGGAAAAACCATGATCAGAGGTAGACAAACCATGATCATAATTTCTCTTTGAAGAAAATATTAAAAAACATAGAAAATGAATTATTTAGACGCTATATGGTATTATTAGCAAGACTTGAGGATTTTCAAAAAACCAAAACTTTTCTTGATTACATGCGATTTTCATTTATTCGTTGATTACAAATCTATTTGCAATTTTTAGTTGCGTGAACACAATTTTTCACTACTAACTATTGTAAAACCTTTGAATAGTTGGGAATCCACTTGCTTTGTGAGAGCCAAAGCTTCCGTTTTGCAAGAATGTTGCTCTTGGAAAGCAAATCTCATTTCAAGACGTTGCCGAAAATCTACTGAGTTGTCCGGAAAGTAAATGCTGATTATTTCATTACAAATAAAATACCTTGTTTTCGTACATAGCATAAAACTTAGAACGCATAAAGATGGGATGTACATCATTTTAGAGCTTAAACTCTCACGTTTTGGAATATTTTACGAAAAGAAAATTATCTTGGTGTGTGTAAAGTTAGAAATTTTCAATTGTCATGTTTGGTTGAAATATGTGTGTTATTTTTATGAGACCCCTCTCCATTCCAGAGGAGGGAGGGGTGTTGTACCATCATAGAAACACTTCTCTTACCCAAAAATCCTCACATCCCAAATTTGGTTCAATTTGCTTGATTATTTCTCGAGTTACGCATAAGTTTTTGTTTCATTTGTATGGCAGCCCCCCTTAGAGAAGGGAGCGGAGTGTCTGACCACCATAGAACCATTTATTGCATCCTACAACCTCTACATGCCAAATTTGGTTTCGTTTGCTTGATTAATTCTCGAATAATGCAGAAATTTGTGTTTCATTTGTATAGCAGCTCCTCCTTAGAGAAGCGAGAGGAGTGTCTGTCCACCATAGAACTATTTATTGCATTCTAAAACCTCCACATACCAAATTTGGTTTCGTTTGTTTGATTCCCGAGTAATGCAAAAAATAATGTTTATTTGTATGGCACACCCCCCTCCCCCCTTTGAGTGGGGGGAGGAGTGTCTAACTATCATAGAAACATTTATTACACCCTAAAACCTTCACATACCAATTTTGGTTTCGTTTGTTTGATTCCCGAGTAATGCAGAAATTAATGTTTCATTTGTATGGCACACCCCCCCGCCCCTTTGAGTGGGGGGAGGAGTGTCTAACTATCATAGAAACATTTATTACACCCTAAAACCTTCACATACCAATTTTGGTTTCGTTTGCTTGATTAATTTCCGAGTAATGCAGAAATTTACGTTTCATTTGTATGGCAGCCCCCTCTTAGAAAGGGGGGAGGGGTCTCAAACTATCACGAAAACCTTCCCCGGCCCCAAAAACCTCTACATACCAATTTTCATGTCGATCGGTTCAGTAGTTTCCGAGTCTATAAGAATCAGACAGACAGACATCACTCCATTTATATATATATATATATATATATATATATATATATATATATATATATATATATATATATATATATATATATATATATATATATATATATATATATATATATATATATATATATATATATATATATATATATATATATATATATATATATATATATAGATTAGGGTGCCCATTTCCGTTGTGGAATGATCCGAAAAATCATTCTTCCCCCTTTTCCCAAAGAAAAATTTATCATTTTTGAACTAATGGACCGATTCAGATGATCGATATATCAAATTAAACCCAATTAGCTAGCATTCCTGCTACACTTGTAAAAAGAAATAAAATTTGTTTACGTAACTATTACATTTAGCTCGCCCTGTACTTTGTGTGTTTGTAGTTTGTATGTTTGTAACAAGTTTTTCTGTAGCGCTATACCACATTAATAGAAATTTGAGCCCCTTCCTGTTGACCGATTGATCTGAAATTTGGAACACACCTTTATCTCTGCAGTCATTATAAAACTACGTATTTCATGATTTTGAAAATCCAAGATGGCAGCCGCTACAAAATGGCGGATTACATATTTTCTCAAAACCCCATCAATATGGGTATCAAATGAAAGGGATTGACTAGTAGGAAAAAGTTATTTAAAAAAAATGCAAATCTAAAATGTCTGTAACCACTAAATGGCGTATTACATATTTTCTCAAAACATACCCCACTTAGTCAACTCAAATACAATTTTGGTGAATGTTTTTGTCTCGATTTTGAGGCAAAAATGCAATTATTTTACAACAAATGTCGCCATTCCGTCAGAAATCAATATTTTGAAAAAATCCTTCGTTCGATGACAAGAAATATCCAAGAGTACGTAAAACAATCATCACTCGAAATCGGTCCACTAGAAAAACTTGTAGAACTCCCACCAGTTTACAAGATTTTGGCTGCAAGGGTTCAACAAACCGGTTGCGGCTATTCAGAGGACAGTCCAATTGACACTAACTTTTTGTTTGTTAGGTAATACACTCGTATACCTATTAAAGCTGTGATATTTATTAGATTAATCATAGTAATTTATTTTCTCGTCAAAAAAAAACACATACTTTTTGTAATGTTCATAGTGTACTGCCTCCTTTTGTCGTTTTCAACTGACAAGGTCGACAAGTTGTTCAAATTAGATTGTGACATAACCGATTTCAAATAGCGCTTGATGAGCAATGTTTCTAATAAATCCTACAACACGATAAAAGCAAGCACTTCACGTGAATTTCAATTGAGAACGTCCTCTGCGCGATCACATGTCTTCAAAATCTTGAATATTCTATCAGATGACCTTCCTCCAAAAATGGAGGAAGTAGTAGAATGAAGACAGCTTTCAAACAAATTGCTCCAGTTGTTGTTCATCCGCCAGAATTGAATTTTTCAGTTCAGCAGCTGCAAAAAGCGTCACGACCGATTCCGTTCCCCTTCATATGATCCGTAAGATCCCGAAGAAGTTTAAAAGTTTCAACACAGCCATCAAAGCCGTATGTATATAGTTTATTCCGAATGGCGATGTATTTGTTAATGTCTCCCATAGTCAGAATTTTTTTATTGGATTTTTTGGATCAATCAGTACCCCCCAAATCGTGTGCTCGCTGTGTTCCGTACAGCCCTACCCCCACTCAGCGCCACTGCATCTCGGCTTAAGATATTACTTTAAACCGTCTTGAACTGTCTTTACACAGCCTACTACACTTTTATTTAATTTATATTTGTGTGCGCGTGTATGTATGGGTTTGTGTGTTTTTTTTTTATTAATTCGTTTATTTTTACAGGCTCAGTTACTTAAGTTTAAAGGAGCCGAATTCTTAAATATAATTTTAAAACTATATATATATATATATATATATATATATATATATATATATATATATATATATATATATATATATATATATATATATATATATAAACAATTTTCTTACATCTATAGTTAGTAAGGTGGAAAACCGATTACTCGCGGTGTACTCGAGTTTAGAAGGGTGACATATTTTTAGGAGAAGGATGTGATATAAGGATATTGTAACAATGTTGATGAACACTCAATTCTTAAATCTATTCGTATATCTATAGTTTATTTACATTTCAACTTATTCTACTATTCATAGCAAGGGGACGAATTACCCGCAAAGGAAGGAAAGGAGGGTATAAGGATGTAGGGACAATCACACACGAAGATCTATAGCTTTAAGGAAAACATATATATGGGACATGTAATCAAGGTCTAACCGAGCCAACACATCTCTCATCGGCACATTGGGCTGTCTTCCTCGGGCCTGAAGGGAGTTTTCTAAATTCGATCTGATACACCTCGCACGACCAAACAACGTGCTCGATGTCGTGATAACCTTGGCCACAAACGCAGAGATTGCTGCTGGCAAGATTGAAACGGAAGAGTAGTGCATCTAACGAACAGTGATTGGACATGAGTCGGGAGAAGGTGCGAATAAAGTCCCGACTCAAGTCCAGACTTTTGAACCACGGTTCAAGGCTAACCTTAGGGATAATCGAGTGAAACCACCGGCCCAATTCATCTTCATTCCACTTGCGTTGCCAATTAGCGATGGTATTTTTGCGGACTAAAGAATAAAATTCATTGAAGGCGATTTGACGCTGATATATATCGCCTTAAATTGCACCTACCTTTGCCAATGATTCAGCCCTCTCATTACCCGGAATTGAGCAATGTGAAGGGACCCAGACAAAGGTAATGACATAACAGCGTCTGGATAAAGCACTCAAAATTTCTCGTATTCTCTCAAGGAAGTACGGCGAGTGCTTTTCCGGCCTCACTGAACGGATAGCTTCGACAGAGCTAAGACTATCCGTTACAATGTAATAGTGTTCAATAGGTCGTGAGGCGACGCCGTCCAGCGCCCAGTATATCGCTGCCAATTCAGCAATATACACAGAGCAAGGATTCTGAAGACTGTGGGAGGTGCTAAAAAATACGTTGAACACTCAAAATCCTGTGGACTCATTCATAGAGGACCCATCAGTAAAGTATATATTATCACAATTGATACGCCCATACTTTGCATTGAAGATCGTAGGAACGAACCCCAATCTAAGATAATCTGGATTTTCATGGATTTTCTCCTTCATGAACAGATCGAAATGTACAGAGGAATTGATGTAGTCAGGAAAACAAACACGGTTGGGAATATACGAAGAAGGAACAACCTGCATAGAGGTGAATTCATGATATGAACTCATGAATCCAGAATGAAAATTTAGCTCGATCAATTGCTCAAAATTTCCGATCACCAATGGGTTCATAACCTTACACCGGATGAAGAACCGAAGAGATAATAAATTGAAGCGATCTTTTAGTGGGAGTACGCCTGCCAAAACCTCGAGACTCATGGTATGCGTTGAGGGCATACATCCCAACGCAATACGAACAATACTGAATTCGCTCGAGTTTAATTAAGTGTGTTTTGGCAGCTGATTGAAAACAGAAACTGCCATACTCCATCACTGAGAGAATAGTTGTTCGATACAACATAATAAGATCTTCGGGATGGGCTCCCCACCAGGTGCCGGTAATTGTACGGAGAAAGTTTATTTTTTGTTGACATTTTTTACTCAGATACCTAATATGGGTCCCCCAAGTACATTTGGAGTCGAACCAGACCCCAAGATACTTGAATTACATAGCATGAGTGATCGGTTTACCCAAAAGTTGAAGCTTTGGTTTTGCTGGTCTATGCTTCCTAGAAAAAACCACCATCTCTGTTTTCTCCGTGGAGAATTCGATCCCTAGCCCAATGGCCCAGGTTGAAAAATTGTTCAAAGTATCTTGTAAGGGTCCTTGCAGGTCGGATTCGTTTGGTCCTACGACAGACACCACTCCATCATCTGCAAGTTGTCTTAGGCTGCAATTTTGTGTAAGGCAATTGTCGATGTCGCTTACATAGAAGTTGTACAAAAGGGGGCTTAAACATGAGCCCTGGGGGAGGCCCATGTAAGAGACCCGACTTACTGCCGAATCTCCGTGAGAAAAGTTCAAATGTTTCTCACAAAGCAAGTTATATAACATATTATTCAATAGAGGCGGCAGACCCCGAGAGTGTAATTTGTCCGACAAAACCTCTATTGAAACAGAATCGAAGGCCCCCTTTATGTCCAAAAATACTGAAGCCATTTGTTTTTTTTCGGCGTAAGCCATTTGAATTTCTGAAGAAAGCAACGCAAGACAATCATTCGTCCCCTTGCCCCTGCGGAACCCATATTGTGTATCTGAGAGTAGACCATTCGTTTCAACCCATCGATCAAGGCGAAACAAGATCATTTTCTCCAACAATTTCCGTATACAAGACAGCATTGCTATTGGGCGGTACGAATTGAAGTCGGATGCGGGTTTTCCGGGTTTTTGAATAGCTATAATTCTCACTTGTCTCCAATCATCTGGAACAACATTATGTTCCAGAAACCGATTGAACAAGTTTAACAAGCGATGTTTCGCCACATCAGGGAGATTTTTCAGCAAGTTGAACTTAATTCTATCCGATCCCGGAGCAGAATTGTTACATGAAAGGAGAGCAAGAGAGAATTCTACCATCGAAAACTCGGAATCAAGATCGCACCTATCTTGTGGTATATCTCGAACAATTTTTGCACAGGAGCGGAATCAGGACAAACCTTCCGTGCAAAATTAAAAATCCATCGATGTGAATATTCTTCGCTTTCATTCGTTGAAGAGCGATTTCTCATGTTTCGAGCCACTTTCCATATTTTTTTCATTGACGTTTCTCGTGACAAACCTCCCACGAAATTTCGCCAATAAGCACGTTTTTTCCCTTTGATCAAGTTTTTAAATTGATTTTCAAGGTCCAAATACGTCTGAAAATTTTCAGGGGTTCCACGTTTTCGAAAAGCTTTAAATGCATTCGATTTTTCTACATAAAGCTTGGAACATATGCTATCCCACCATAGATTGGGAGGCCTTCGACGAATAGTGGAACCTGGGATGGGTTTCGTTTGAGCGCGAACCGCGCTGTCATAGATCAAACGAGAAAGGAAGTTATACTCCTCCAATGGAGGTAAACCATCTCTGGAGTTGATGGCTAGAGTAATCGCGTCCGCATATTTTTTCCAGTCAATGTGTCTTGTGAGGTTATATGCTATGTTTATAGATTCAGAAGAATTCGACCCAATGGTGATGGAAATTTTGATTGGCAAGTGATCACTACCGTTGGGATCCTGGATTACATTCCACTTGCAATCTAACGATAGTGAATTCGAGCAAAGCGAGAGGTCAAGAGCACTTGGGTTAGCAGGAGGTTTAGGTACACGTGTTGTTTCCCCAGTATTCAAAATGGTCATATTGAAGTTGTTACAAAGGTCATATATCAACAATGAACGATTGTCGTCGTACTGTTCCCCCCAGGCAGTTCCGTGAGAGTTGAAGTCTCCCAAGATCAATCGTGGCTCAGGAAGGAGTGAGCACATGTCATCAAGTTGTTTGCGGCTAACCGCAGCTCTCGGAGGCCAATACAAGCTGACAATACAGAGGTCTTTGCCTCTGATGTTTGCATGACAAGCAACAGCTTTGATCCCTCCAATAGGTGGAAGGTCGATTCGAAAAAATGAGTGGCACTTATTGATCCCCAATAGTACCCCTCCGTATCTGTCATCGCGGTCCAAGCGTATAATATTAAAATCGTGGAAAGAGATATCATCTCGCGAAGAAAGCCAAGTTTCGGACAGAGCAAAAACATCACAATTGAAGTTATGAATTAAAAATTTGAATGTATCCAATTTAGGGATAAGACTACGACAATTCCACTGAAAAACAGTGATATCTCCGACCTCTCTATCTAAATTAGACATCAAGAGAGATAATCATTGCAAGGAGGGGCCATGTTTGCATCAATTGCTGTAATATTGTCTTGATTACTGGAAGCATTGAGAAGACAAGGGTTCTGATGGAGTCGGAAACATTAAAACACTTGAAGATTTGATCCAAAAGGTCAGACAACTTGATAAATCCCGATTGGGAAGTTGAGCTGGACGGAAAAACAGGGACAGTTGGGGTTTTTGATGTCCCCTCGAGTGCTGGGTCGTTCGAAGGTGAACTATTCCCACGGAAGCCAGGAGGAGCCTGATTTTGCTTGTCCGCTGCACTCGATTTTTTAGGCAAGCTAACTGGGGGTATCACCGGGGGGACTTGTTCTTGAACTTTGGGAGTGGTCACATTTTTGCGCCGGGGATTCACTTTGAAAATAAACGGTGTGCCCCCGCTAGCTGTGTCCGCTTCCATTTCATCAACTGGCAACGTGGAAAAGGTATTGTGGTTGAGATTGGTTGTTGTTGTTGTTGGGCCAGTGGAGAAGCGCCCTTTAAAATTTCCGCAAAAGTGCGCTTCGAGCGTTCGTTTAAAGAGCGCTTCTGTTTCTCCCAGCGACTCTTGTAAGTTTCACAAGCTGAGAGCGCGTGTGGGGATCCTCCGCAATATGGACATTTATGCTCAGTCGCACTGCAGGATTTCCCCTCATGTTGCTCTCCGCAAGTGGCACAGCGCTCCTTGTTGGCACAATAAACTGACTTGCATTTGTTGCAAGTCATGGGCTTTGGCACGAAGAGTCGCGAAGGTAGTCTCAATTTGTCCACCATAACGTAGTCAGGGAGGACGGCACCAGCAAAGGTGACTCGAAACGAGTCGGACGGCGTAAATTTCGTTTGGTCCCCATCATGGGAGCGTTTCCCGAGTTGGCGACAGTCCAAGATCTTTACTTCCATTGAGGGAAGCTTCTTGAACTTGCCTTTTCCTTCTTTTTTTATTTGTTCGCTCGTCAGACCCGTTTCAGTTATCACCCCCTCAATTTCTACGTTATGGGAGGGTATAAATGTTCTATATTCGAGAGTGAAGTGTTGGTCAGCTACAATCTCGTTTGCGTGTTTCCGTTCATTCACGACAACCCGCAATTTGTTCGGTCTAACCCTGCGAATTTCAGATACAGAAGAGTATCTGGCCAGATCTTTCATGATCTGAATCACGTTAAGGCTTTTTCCTTTTGGTTTTAGCCGGAGGAAAACAACCCACGGGCCAGTTCCAGGTGCATCTTCTGGATAAACTCTGACACGTGGAGCGGAGACAACAGAGGGAGAAGACGAGGACGAGGACGAGGATTGGGTTGGATCGTAAACATCAGAAGGGGGAAGCGAAATCGATGATGGGAGAGGGGGAGTGGAAGTAACAGTGGGTTCAGAAGGGAGGCTTGCTATTTTCTTAGAGGGGGGCTTGGAAGGATGAGCAGATTCATCCCCAGAAGAATTATCTTCTTTTTGAGGGACTCGTTTATATTTTTTCCCAGATCTTGTATGGGATTCATTATCGGAGATCTCCATCTCTGGAGATTCTCCACTATTCTCCATTTTACAAAAATTTATGTCTTATTTTTAATCTATTATTGATTTTAACAATAATCTCAAAAAAAAAATAACAAAACAAACAAACAAAAAATATGATGATAATATTAAGCAATGAACATATGAGTTGAATAATAATATTAATATTAAATATGTGTACCTTAATATAAAAGTTGTTCCGATACTGCGCTCTACTGCCCTAACCAGGGAGAGACAGAGGCTTCGCGCTATGGATCAACACAATAGCGCAAGAATAGCTCACACGGTCACGCGATGATAATTTCCGTTAACGACAGCCACACGATGGCGATCCCGTTATGCCGATGTTCAACAGCCGCCAAGGGCTGCAAGCTGCAAGAGCGCTGCTTCCTTTGTTCCACTTCACAAAAGGTCAATTCGAAAGCGGACAGCAATGACCTTCACTCGTACACTATACCAATAGCACAATAGTAAATGTGGCAACGCACAATACCGACACTGAACTTTACTCGTCAAGAGTTGGATAGCGAATGATGGGGTTTGTGTGTTGATTCAAATCATTATTTCTGGTATGCTCTCAATTCAATGGATGATTTCGGGGTCCAGTTCATGTTTCCTGTGTATTCGTAGACTCGCGCAGTTAAATATTATATTAAATATTATATTAATGCAGTTTATATAATATTTTTTTCGAGAGTAATTCACTGAGTAAAATAATTCTCTTGAAGAGTTTTCGTTTCAATTCGTTTCATCCTAAAATAATAACCGAAATAATAAACAAGCGAAATGGTACGGTCGTGCCTCGAACACTACCCTCTCTAATATTTTAATATTGTTACGTATAGAAAGGGTTATAAAATTCGAGAAACACTCAAATTGATTGCAGAATTTTATACGAAAAAGTTACTGCCATAGTCTAGAGAACTAAAATACACAAACTTAACAGGTAACATCAAGCTAGAATTAATCTCCTGAATGCCTGTAGAGATGCAATCAAGTATCATTGCACCCTTATAACTAATTTTTCGACTTTTGCTGGGGACCAAAATCAACATGAACCAAATGCAGCATTAACCCCTACTTGAAATAAGCGAGGGACGTTGATTAGAGACTGGAATGATGGCATGTAATTTCCTCAATTTAAATGTCGTAATATTGAGCATGTTCAAATATTAAATTGGTGCTCCCGTGGCCGAGTGGTTAGCGTCATAACTAACATGCCGGGTGTTCGGGTTCGATTCCCGTTCTGGTCGGTGGAATTTTTCGTCAAAGAAATTTCCTCCGACTTGCACTGTGATCACGCGTATTCTAGAGCTTGTCACTCAGAATGCATTCAAGGCGTGTTATTTGGCATAGAAATCTCAACTAAGTACTAATAAAAATGACGCAAGTAATACTACGTTGAGACGGCGAAGTTCCTCTAGGAACGTTAGTGCCATTGAAGAAGAAAGAAGAAATATTAAATTGACATACGAATGTTAAATATATGGAAGATACAAATTGAAGAGGAGGGTCACTGATTCAATCACCGTTGTATATGTTTTCCGGGGAGATGCTAATATCACATTTATTATTATTGTTCTATGGGGGATAATTTGAAGTGGTGTGCTGTACTGAAATTCGCGAATATTTAGGCTCTTGTCAGTTCTGAGGAAAAAAAAACCTGCTGAAGCACAATTGATTAATTATTTCTGTTCATTCAATTTCGACATGTTAAAAGGTCAAACTGTCAGAGCACACCGACACCGACTTCTGCAACAGACTATGGATGCATGATGCCGTTGTTCAACACAGCTACATATCGCTTTTTGATGCCGAGACACTCAAAGAACGCGAACCCTTTGAACGATTAATTTAATTATTTCATTTTCATTGCACCCTCTCTCTGTGGCCTCCACAGCCAGCATGCAATTTGAGCTTCTGGTGTCCTTCCTGGGGAGCTGGGTGCCGACGATTGTTGGAATGGTGCTGGAAATGTGACTCGTTTGCTCTGTTCGGTTCCGCTAAATAGTCTAAGTGTCGTCCCGGCTTTGTGAACCAGTCGGAAAAGTGTGGCATTTTCCGTTGAATGGTGAGACCACCCAACCGATGGAGATCTTTTCTTTCAACCAGGATCAGACACCAATGTGTGTGCGGTGTGTCTGGATGTCTGGATAGAGCCCAACCAAACAATGGTATTCAAAAGTAATGGGGAGTGGGGTCTTTAAAGAGGGCAGAGTAAAGGTTAAATGAGCAATTAGATGGAATAATATTGGGCAGCAGCAACGAGTTTGAGCTCATTTGCTAGCAATTGGTAGACTTAAACGTGATACTGTTTTAAACCTGCTAGTCTTTTCGATTTCAATTGGTACCTTTACTTTTTGATTATTTAAGATAATGTTTAAAACATTTGACTTCTATAATTTTCGAAAAAACAAATTCTAAACAAACCTCAATAACTAAAAAAAAAATTGGTCTTGAATTACATTATCTGAGACTGAACAAAAGGATTTAAATCTTTTCCTCGATAACCAGCCAGAAAATCTTTTCATTTTCTCCTGGAAAAAAAATCACACAACAAAACGAATGCAGCTCTCCGCGGTCAGTTGGAATCTGAAGTGGGATTCAAAACAGCCGAGAAAATCTGCGTCTGGGAAATTTCTGACGAAACACCAACTGACACAAGCGGATCAAGGCATTCGTTTCGCTCCCATGGACACATACTCTCAATGCTACATGACAAAAGGTTCCGGCGGAGTATGTGATGGAAAGAATAGTGAAAGGGATCGAAATGCGGAAAGGATTCCTTTTTGATACTGTGGTTCCATGTGTCCATGTCCGACTAATAACATTTAATAACGAATTTATTGTGTTTTTGATGAACGGATGACTTCGCCAACCAGGAGGATTGAAAAGCCATGACGAAACGTCAAATAGCACTTTGTAACAAATAAGCGTGCACTCGGCACAAGATTGAATTAAACATTGATTTGTTCGATTTGCGCGTTTTCGTCCCGAAAATCCCAGGAAAGAAGCCCTCCTAAGCCATGCGATGGCTGAAAGCATTCGAACCCGATAATATTGATTCCCAGTTTCCCGGCAATCACGCTGAGTATCCGTGTGTTTCCAGATAAAAGATATCGCAATAACAGTTTTCTTTCATGATACCTTCCTTAACGGTGTTTTTCTCTGTCCGTGGATGATTCTGCGAGATTCAGTCACCACCGGAAGCAGTGAAATACATTTTGATCATCGTCTCACGCCGGATGATGGCAGAGATGAAGCGGGGAGTTCGGGTTTTGTTCGCCTCCAAAACGAGTTCGAAATCGCTCGATTCTGCGATATAACCATTTAGTTTCTGTCCGAATTGAAAAGTTAATTGAATTATTGTCAATCGGATGCGCTCTCCAGCTCTGATTTAATCCGATAAATGCGAATAGAGAGGGATTTCGCGTCGCTTCTTTGAAAGGTTTTATCTCAGGTACCTATGGCTCCAAATAAGGATTCACATGAGCTCAAAATGATATTACTCGCTATAGCTAAGTGTAAAATTATTGGAAATGATCAGGTTCAATTAATTTTTTTCTCTGGCCAGCGAATACATACAAAAATGAGAAAGAACCATACCCGCAACATATTAGGGGAGTCACCAACCTGGAGGGCCAGAAACGTGGGCTTTTGTCGATTATGTCATTTAAGAAAAGTATAATTTCTCAAATTAGAAAATTTTTTAAAAACTATTTGTGAAATGTGCGTAAATGTGGCCATTTCATGCCAAACTGATATAATGGCTCTCAGATTTCCGTGAAAATTGATAGTTTTGTTCGTTATCGCAAAATACATTCACCAAAAAAAATTAGAGGAACAAAGTGCGAAGTCGGAAATTTTAAGTGATTTTGACACGCCGTGACTTCGTAAAAAATCAACGCATATCGATGGCATCATTTTGAAGCTACAACTTTCAGAGCATTTTACGTACATATTTTTATCTTGATGTGTGTAAGTGTAGCGGACAACAATATCGGGGAGAAATGAAAGATCTATTTTTCTTTCAAAGATTTTCTGGACCAACACAAGTTTTTGCCAACAAAATTAATGGTAAATCCAATGAACCTTATCATCCAGCTTTCATTTGGTTCCTATAACGTCCCTACACAGAGTCCTACTGGTCCTACTTCCTACACAGAGATAATTCAATTCTAATGAAAAATTACCCTTTCGTCTTTGATGATGGATTATTCAATAAACAATCATCGCACCGCTAATCGAAAGGTAGTTTTGAAAACTCCAATAAATTCTGCACTAGGATAATTTGTTACCTTGGCGAAATAATTTTTTATTACATTATTACATTTTTTGCATCGATTTCAAAAAAGTGCCAAAAACAAAACTTTTATAGTGCTTTACAAATTTTACTGTAATTCTGTAAATATCGCAGTAAGTACGAATTTTTTCAGGTAAATTTTTAGCCTAGTATATTCCCTAAACATGTGTGAACGTTTTATATTGATACGTTAAGTCGTTTTTTCTAGCCGATATTTCAAAGTTTGGAGTAAATCAGACGAGCATTTAATCGCAAACCGTACCAGAAGTACAGAATCCTACGAGACTCTCTGAATGAACGATTCGTAACTGTTCCCGCTTAACTTCCTATAATAAAGTAATATCTAGATGCTGAATAGACTTTGCGGAGAAGATTATGATTGTTGCAAATTGTATCATAAAATAAGTAAATTTCAAATCAAACTTCTGTTTAACAATTATCATAGCATTTATATCACGTCTTTTCTGTTGTTCAAATGCTCAAGTAAGCTAATAAGTAAGCAACACGAATTTCTTACAGTCTAGAGATTTGTTTTCTTTTTCTGAAAATATATTTGCCCACAACGATTTGCAACTGGTACGGATTATTTGTTCCACCTCTTTATCTTACTAATTATAATTCCTGGAATTCGTTTTAATAATGTCACTTTGAATATTCGGAATGGACATAACATTTTGGATAGTTTTAAGAAATTTAGCCTCCAAGGTTTTATCTGAATCAACGAATGCTTGCAATAGTTTCCTCTACACAGACTTGAAAATCAATGGGGGAATCAGGGCGATGCGATGCGATGTAACAAGAGTTTGAAGTCAAAACAGATTTCTCGCATTTACAACAAAGTGAGCGAAAGTTGGGTACTCACATATCAGTGGAATCGATGAATGTTATACCAACGTTTAATTTCAATTTTAATTATTTCAATATAATAATAATATTAATTTATCAACCAATTTCAGCTACGAATTGTTCTAAAAGTATTATTTAACACTTAGTTTGCGAAACGTGTCGTTTTGACGCATTTTGGACTTTTTAGAAAAATGACAGAAACCTTGTGTTTACATTCTCCTGTACTCACGCGCAAAATCGCGCGCGGAGAGAGAGAGAGAGAGAGAGAGAGAGAGAGCGAGAGAGAGGGAGAGAGATAGAGAGAGAGACAGAGAGAGAGTATTAAGTATTAAGAGTATTTAACGTTTTTATTACTATGGCATATATACTTTACACGAAGTCTCCACCTGCTTAAGTAAATGCTGTATCAGTATGGGTGAATAGCATGTATTAATAAACCTTTAGAGATCATTTACTGTAATGTTTGAAGAAGTAAAAAAATGTGCAAAATATTTATTTTGGAAGTAGGACTACACCAAAGGCTGTCGATTTAAACATATTGTTCATTTTGTTTCAAAATTAACGCTTTATCAAAATGTTGACGGTTCTGAAAAGAACCAGTGTTGTCTTCGGTGTTGGTAGGATTCGATTTTCTTATTCTATTCAACGAACGCATATTTCATATATATATTTCAATGTATTTCTTGATCGCTATCTAGAGTGGGATTTTCAAATTGATGGACCAAAAAAAAAATTAAATTCAAAATTTGTCAGATTTTTCACCCGAAGCATTAAATTTGACCCCAATTTTGCAACATTAGTCGTAGTCCTACGTCAAAGCATAGTTCTAATTTTCATAACGTTTCCAAAATACCGGCAGTTTATTATTTTTCAATTCTTTTTTATATAATTTATATGTTAGAAAACGTAATCTGGAATCCAGGAAAACACAAAAACCTCATAACTTATTAACTTTTATGTTGTTTTCTTCCGAGGCGAATGATCTGAAGTATTTGTGTGTGTTTTATTGAATAAGCGATGAATTAAAAAAATGAATGTACAGGGTTTTCCATTTCGGGCTTCCGAAAGTATACAGCCCTGCGCTGACAACCGTTTGACATAGCTGTCAACCAAAGCGTCATATCGTTAGTTGAATGTCTGCCATTTTACAATATGGATCGTTTTAGCATCGCACAACGTGTTAATTTTGTTAAATTATACTATAAAAATGATGAAAAACCGGCAAATGTTTTTCGAGCATTACGGACGGATTTCGGTCGTCATGGACGGCCTACAGAGCACACAATCGCTAATGTAGTGCGTAAATTCGAACAAACTGGATCCGTAGCGGATATTGTGAAACCAGTGCATCATCGTAATGTGCGTTCGGCCGAAAATATTGCTGTTGTTGCTGCCAGTGTGGAGGATGACCCGAATGTTTCGATTTCACGGCGTGCTCAGCAATTGGGCTTGTCAAACACATCATTGTGGCGAATTTCGCATTTGGACTTGCACCTACATCCATATGAAGTCCAACTGGTACAAAAATTAGAGCGTGGTGACCATGGAATGCGTCGGGCATACGTCGATTGGGTGAACGAACAACAGCAGCAAAATGCTGAATTTTCGCATCAAATTTTCTTCAACGATGAGGCACATTTCGAGCTCGGTGGCTATGTGAACACCCAAAATTTCCGTATATGTGGCTTAGAAAATCCACACGTGATTGTTGAGAGGCCATTGCATCCGCCAAAAGTCACTGTTTGGTGCGCATTATGGTCTGGTGGAGTCATCGGGCCGTATTTCTTTGAAAATGAGGACGGCGAGGCGGTAACTGTGAATGGTGAGCGCTATGGCCGCATGTTAACCGATTTTTTTTGCCACAAATTGAACGCATAATAATCGCGTTTTAGTGATGCCAATTGGCCGTCCAGATCATGCGATTTGAACCCGCTAGACTTTTTTTTGTGGGGTTATGCGAAAGACCGTGTCTATGCCAACTCTCCGCAAACTCTTGAACATTTGAAAGACAACATTCGTGAAGTTATGACCGAGATACCGCCCCATATGTGCCGAAAAGTCATCGAAAATTACCTGTTCCGGATCAAGGTGTGCGAGGAAGCCCTAGGTGGACATTTGAATGATGTTGTATTTCACACATAATGGCATAAACCAAACTTTAATTTGAAATAAAAGTTTCATCGAAATTCGAATTCTAAGTGTGTTTTATTTCAATTTACTTTCGGAATTTAAAGTTGGGAAACCCTGTGGGTGTTATTAAGGTTGTGGGTGTAAGTGTATTCATTGAAAATAGCACAAACAGATTTTGGTTGTATATTTTTTCAATTTAGTCGTATCTTTTAAAATGTTTGAGTAAAAAATTAAAAAGTTGAAACAAAAAAAAATTGCAATGGAAGCTTCTCATCGATTCATCACTGAGAATCCCAAAATCGCAAATACCACCACTTCTCACGTGATGAAGAACTCAAGAAGATGAGGGGGCGTCTAACGGTCGAAAGAATTCGAATTTGCGAGCCGAAAATATCGACCCGGGATTTCGCTAGAAATGCATGGTATCAGACTGTTTTGCTTGTAAAACTACAGGTCTACAAATTAGCGCGTAGAATTCGGTTTTGTCATCATTGGGACTTGAAAAGTGAGCTCTGTGCACCTAAACAAACCTATCAAATCTCATAAAATTTACACATATTTTTTGCCAATCTTATACAGGACACACTGGAGCATCCAGATCCCTACCAATTTACCTGAAATCCCACTATAATTCATGCACCAATACCGGCCCAATTCTCTGACAATGTCTGAATTCTCCTCCACCATTCTTACGAGTCGTTAAAATCGATGGAAAAAGCTTTTCTTGAAGTGTCAATTTGAGCTGTAAGTTGATTTTTCTGAATCACGATTTTGAAGTAAAAATCAACTGCTTTAGATTAAACGTTTGACTTATTCTTACAATTCTGACCCTGTCGTTTGTAAATTCTAAAATGAACATGAAGAAAACTGAAACCGATGGTTCAATCAATAACAGCAATACACAGATCAAAACGAACTCTGACTCTAGTTTTCGAATGGTTAAGTCATGCGGTTCCAGTTAAATCACGGCTTAGTAAAATTCAGCCTCCGATTAAGGTATGATCCTGTTCAATTGAATAATGGCATTGCATCAATTCTTCCTATTCACTGCTCATTTGCCCATCTTCTTAAAAAGACATACGAGCCTTCGCTCGGAACTGACTTTTCCAAAGTGGAAAGGCTTGGAACATTACACCCCATCCTGGGCTAATTTCTCAAATGAAGATGTCCGCTAGATTTCTACCGACAGTTCCAAACTGTCAGCAGTAATAAATTATATCTTTGCAAAACCATTAATTTATAGCATCGAGAACATGTCTTTTACTGCGAGAAAGCTTTGCACAAGAAAAACCACCCCCCGAACTCCGGCATGAATCTCGAAAAACACTCGCTCTCCGTGCTTCCAGTACTGTCCCGTAATCCTTACTCTCGTCTTCGTCCGCCTGATGCTTCAGCAGAAAAGCCACAAACTATGAACCCCGGGAAGAACTTGAGCAATGCAGCTTTTGCTTCTTTGGCACCCATCATGCCATAAATACTAAGTTTTTCGACAACCGGAAGACCACCTTCGAGCCGGCAACTCACCTGTCAGTGGCAGCGGTCGATGTTGGGGCATCAGGATTTCTTGTTTTACCTCTGTCGGTTCTGTTTAGACGAGGAGAAAGTTTGCAAGATGCACAGAGCAACAAACACCCCTTGCGTAGAGCTGAACGGGAGGGTTGGTTGTTTAGCAGCAGTTGAACCCTTGCCCACGTTCCGCAGTTCCGCACACGGAGGAAGCGACCGTGTGGTGCAGAAATTAACTGCTTTAATTATTGTACGCTGACATGTGGACTGTGAAATTTATTTGTTCAAATATTTGAATCATAGGTAAAGTCTATACCATAATCGCCTGGGGAAATCCGACCCCGAGGGAGGAGACAGCCTCACACTCACCGCTTCGAACAGGAACAATTGAGAGGCGTGGAAGTTTGCCGTTTTGCCATCTCCGACTGTCGGTTGTGGTGCCTTTGCATGGATGCTGCTGTTACGGTTGACGAGGAGTATAAAAACGGGACGCTAGTGTGATTTACCGAAGCGTTGAGGCGAAGGGACGCAACCGAAGCGAGACTAATGAGCTCTGATTCCTTAGAAAGGGGTACACAGAGTGCGAAGGAAGCCAATTTGCTAGTGTGCGTTAGTTTGAACGCGAGCGGCCCAGTGTAATTCTGTTTTCAAAGAATTCACGAGTTATACCAAATGTCTTTGTTTTCAACGTCCAATTAAATTGAGCAACTAGTTTCGGCTCGATAAAATCAGTAACATGCATGCTCTGTGCATACATTGTGTCTCAAGATGCTGAGTTTTGCGTGTATCCACAAGTCAGTGGCAGCAGAAATCACTGTCTGCCATTTCGCCGTTAGTCCTGTCACATCGTCTGCATGGGGTCGTGATTGTCACTCCGGAACCAATTTAATTGATGCTACCACAGAGCGGACGGCCTTCCTTGCGGGAAAAGGCAGCAGCAAAACGGTAAGCAGCAATAATTTGTACCAACGACGGCGACAGCAGTGCTAAGCCTTTGGTGACATATGTTTAACCCTTTTTAGTCCGTTTAAACGACTCAAGCCCTACTTTGTCAGTCGTCACACAACTGCCATTTCTGTTGTAACTGCTGCACAGGTTCTGCCACAGCGCCCACAGAACTTCGACTTCGGGCCGTGGAATAATTTATGAACTCACACTACTGCCACAAGAAGAGTTCCTTCGGTAAGACACCACATCCTTCGACGTCAGCTTGCGGCAGCACACCGTCCCGCAAAGCCGAGGCATAGGGAAAGGCACATGTTCCCATTCCGAACTAGCAGGAATTTGAAAATTTAATTAGCTTTTTTGATTTATCGTAAATTACCTGTCAATTATGCAGACGATGCGTTCGTTTTTTTTGTTTCCTCTGCTCGAAAGATGCTTTGCAGAGCGACAATCGGTTGCCTATCGTGAGTGAAGGACAGACGGAATTGACCCGACGCTAGACGTGAATTTGTGATGTCTTGTCGGAGAACCTGGTAGTCAGAGGGCAAAATCGGACAAAGGTAGGTTAATGCGAACGTTCATTATTCAGGAGCTGTACGTGTTACAAACGGATGTTGGCATTAGTCGAATATAGGCACGGAAGCCTGGTGTGGATTAGTTTTAGGATCCTTCGAAGGCAGTGTCAATTTCGGAAGAGAAATAAAGGTTAATAGGATAAAATCTGAACCAGTGGCATTGATTGACGTGCAACGTGCCACTGCTTCCAATTCGTTTCAATTAATCCGTGACGAAGTGATTCGATGTAAGTGAGCGGAAGAGTGGCTCTGATGAACGATTGTTTTTCGTTATTTCTGCGAACAAAATGAATTTTGTAACCAAGGTTTAAGAGAAAATACAGGAATTCCACAAACAAACATTGTGAACTTATAAGATAAATTGGTACATAATTTTGTATATCTATATATTTTTTTCAACATATTTGTTTATTAGTTAATTCAGTGTGCTTGAAGATTTTTTCTAAAGTGAGCATAAAACATGTCCATATTTTGCCTCAACAGAAAATACAGTTCAAATGTCACAATATTAATCCTAACAGAGACGACTTATTCTAACTTAACACTGTTCACACACTTAACAAGCTATAGTCGAAGACATGAAAACAGCGATTGAACACACTACACATACTAATACACTAATAGGTTCTTTATAGCCATGATTGGCACGTCATGGGTTCTCAGAGTACGACGAGGAATATTGATGTTTAGTTCATTGAGTACAGCAGGGCAGTCTATTTGAGACTTAATAACATCTGAGACGAAACCAGGGGTGGCATTCCGCATTCAGACGAGTGATTTTTGTTTGTTTTGACCCCTTTTGCCATTATGGATCTCGAAGCGAGCTCGAAACGAGTGAAAAAAAATAAAGCAGTAGTAGAGTTTCGAGCAAAGTTTGGCATTACGTAGCATTGTGTTCAAGCGTTTTTTAGGCTCGAGAACAAATGCCAAATGGTTGATCGTCGTTTGGGGAAATGCTAGTGAAACGTTCATCTTAATATTAAACCTTAGATCAAACAAATTTCAATTGCATTTTCCTTTGTTTTGCCACCACTACAACGGATGTTTGTTGAAGAAATATTGCACACAGTTTGAGATTTTGACAGTTCTCGCGAGTGACAGTGGTCGCATTTTCAACCGGACATGTTCGACGCTGTCACATGCTGTGTATTAGTATATGGATGCCCTAATAGTGCTTTGATCCCTCAGCTCCCGCCTGTGGAATAAGCGTGCTCTCTTGTTCACTATCGATATCATTCAAAAACATTTCGCAAACTTTTCTGTCTAATCACAATTCTAATATGATATCAAGTTGAATTTGTTTTCCGATCTTTTTTATCTTTGCAATAGCCGAGTACTCCGAGTCTTGTACGAACCCTAAAATTTTACATTTCTTTTCGAGACAAATTTTGCCCGATAATATTAACCATAACACCAAATTCAATTCGATTCGTGTTTGAATTTTCTCGAATCGACTTACTCGTTTCGAAATGCGGAATGTCACCCCAGCCTTCGCTACGTTTCGTCTATTTTTGAGAAGCTCTAGATCAGTGCTACTCAATCTTTTTTTCATAAGGGCCACAAACACGTGTTAGTCATGATGTCATAGGCCGCAAAAAAATAAATAAAGAAGAGTGATGTCCAAGACACGACCACATTGTTATCATATAACTACGGAATTATTGCCGGCGAGAACAAACATTAATGATATTTCGATGATGAAACTCTTTGATACAATTATTTGATAGCAATGACAAGGGCCGATAAATGAATGCTTTCACTGAGCGAGGAGCGCAAACGTTTCGCAAATCAATTTGGGTAGATTGTCAAATTAATTCTAAGCATTAATATGTACTGTTGATTTCTCGCTGTCTAGATCACTGAAACTGAAGTACTGATCTTCTTGAATGTATAAGTATTTTCTCAGTATCTCTAAACAAAATTTCATCTCCAACACAACACGAAACATCTCAAAAAATGCAGAACGCCAAAATCCGAACCGAATCTATTATGCGACTCCACCGAAAGCAATAGCATCGAAACAAATTTTCACCTCCAGTTTTCCAACGAAGAACACAACTCTCAATGCTGAAAAATGCCTTAGGGCACCCTTAACCCGGAAACACTAATTGAAATCACGAAAATTGAACGATTGATTGAAAAAATTACAAATAAATCATTCGCGTTTTATCAGTATTTCTCAAGCCCGAGTTGTTTTGTTTTATTTTAGTTTTTGATTTTTTAGAAAATAGAAACAGTGGTTGGCCAGGACGAAAACATGATTTGGAGAACTTTCACTAACATTCAAAGACATGCATCGACAAATCTTGACTAAATGGACTTTTTAGTATACAATGCCTATAGATTTTTGTGATTTCAATAGTTTGCTATCGAAGCAGTTTAGAGCTATAGGAACAAGTTTTTGGGTCAATACGTAACCAGCATTACTTACAAAAGCATTACATACGTAACCAGCATTACTTACGTAACCAGAATTACTTACATTGATTGAAATTCCACTTTATTCAACTGACAAAGAGGTATTAACGCTCGAAAATTTACTCCAGTACAGATTCAAATATGATGTGATGCAAAAACACAGAGGCACTCTTCACCAGACGACACGCAAATCGACGCGGTGATCCGTTGCACCATATTGTGTGATGTCTATCTTCCATTCATTCTTAGATTCGAGCAAAACCACTATGTGTGTGATCGCGAATGGCTTGTTTATACTCAATTAATAGAATGCGGTGGAGCTAAGGTTGCAATATTTCCTCTATCCACATTGTCCGCAATTCCATATTCTCAGGCAGTTTCTGTAAGGTATTCTTCAGGTCTTCCGTTCTAAATTTGATGACCCTCGGCAACTAATGTTTGTCCTTATACATAGAAAGAAGGTTTTCGCATTTCAGCGACATTTTTGTTCTCATAAATTTAAAAAAATCCGCATCTGAGGGTTGCGGGATGCCTCGCTTGAAACCCAATCTCAAATAACTTTCCTTGAGCTGTGTGTCTGCCATCTTATGATTGAATCCCACGCTTCAATAGTGCTTCACGCTAATAGACTTCTATTTTAGCTACAATTTGCTGCACTCAACGAAATTCGGTCTTTAAAAATTGATTGAAAATTTCCGACGCACCAATCAAAGCTTGTTGAGAATTTGTTCGATGTGGAAAAAAGTTATCAACGTTATCTCTATTTCATAAAAACGTGGCCGGTTTTCTGATTTGGCACCGTTCCTGAAAGACGTAGTTCTACGTCAAAATCTTCTGATTTGTTTCTGAGCATCAGTACAAGCTTTGCGCAGTGCTTGATTTAAGGTGAAGGTGGAAGCTAGCCACAAATGGCTGCCACAATGGCGCTCATTTCTTTCATCTCCCTCCCTCACCCCTCGCCCGAAAATCTATAATTTTGCGAAACAGTGTGAAGAAAATGATCGTTTTCGCACACTTCCCATGAAGTAATATCAACCAAACTCTAATCGATTACTCACAAGATATTAAATTTTCACCTGCTGTCGCACTGTATAGTGAAAAACGTCGGAAAACTCGAGCAAGTGCTCTGAAAGTTAAATTTTCATTTTTCAATCTTCGGCAATGGTTTTGTTTGTATTGGTAAAAGCATCGTTATTTTTTCGACACTGATGCCAGACAACATCATCGAAACAGCTATCAAAACCACTCAATAAAATGTTATTCCTGAGTTAAAGCGGTTCATGTTATGAAAATCAATAGGATAAAATTGTGTTGATATCAATACAATCATTATTTTTACGTTTAATGGGTATATAATGTAAGTTTTAGCAACTTTAACATAGGGTAAGACAATTGTATTGCAGAGCTCGGAACACTGCCACGGCTCCCTATGATTTCAAAAACAATAAACGGAAAAGTATTACATTCAATCTAAATGTCTCGGCCAACGAAGAGAAGGGTTAAGGCTCTCCAACGTGAATATGTGAAAACAATACGACCAACGAAGGAAAAAAAATGAGGAATTATCAGCATCGATACTATGCGGAAGAACTTGTTAATATCAAAAGAGCCCCAATTCGCATGTGTTATAAATTTGCTCATGTTACGCTCGCGTATAATCAGAATTTTACTTCATATTCAAATGCACCTTCCATATATATTTATGTTTGCAATTGTTCATCGGAACATATCGTTCATACATTTATCTTCAGTATTGAATTGTTATTTTTTTCAAATGTATTCAAAGACTCGTGTCAATGAAGCGCCACACAGTCTGATAAGTGAATTGATCTGTTTACATGTGCTTTGCTCTTTTCTCACAAACACTATTACCCCATTTTTACACGTGGGTTTACCTATACTATTACAATGGCTAGCTTCCACCTTCAAGTTAAGCATACTCTGAGAATGTATTCTCAAGCAAAAAAATATACTTCCGTTCAACATGATAGAAAAGAAGAAACTGGGAGTCTTCGTAGCCACATCACTTAAGCATTCGCTTACTAAGCGATCGATCGTGAGTTCGAAACTCAGGGCCCTCAATTGACCATCTTTGTGTTGGTATAGAATAACTACGTCCACTCAACAATCATCAACGATGGAGACCGATTCACGGTTGGAGTCCTGGCCTTCCTCCGTCCATACAAGCTGTGCTTGAAACAAGAAACATCGGGCTGTTGTGCTATTAAAAACACAATAATGCGTTTTATGATCATAACAACTGTTTTCGCTGTCTGCTCTTTCATTGTTCAGTAAACCAAACAAAACCGAAACAGAAAAATACTTTTACGCCTAAATGGGTGCTGTGTAATTTTAAATTTATAGATACCATAGACACGTAACATGTACACGATTAAATCCGTCTCTGTTAAAGCTAAAATGCTAATGAGCCTAAATAAATAAACAAATGGAATAAAAAAAGAAACTGTGTGTTTGTAGTTTTATGCCGAAAGGGAAACTGATTTCAGATAGATTGACTGTTGCTTGTTTCTTTTATGGAGGCTTTATACTTTTGCAATTTATTCGAAACTAGTACTCTGGCAGCTAGCTTGAAGGCTGTTGGGTTTTGGGAAGAAATATTAACGATTGGAAGTTCTGGCGACACACTGGCTTTTAAACTTTGTAATTATCCTTTTCGATCATATGAAAAAAGGTATTTCTCATATGGTATCTATATTTTTTTTTATTATACTTAATAATTACTCTTATTGGTACGAATCACAGTAAAAGAGCATTAGTATACAATTCAATGAAATCGTCAATAATCGATTTTTCGGGAATTCTTTACAATTTAGTAGGTATAATTAGAAAATCAATTTCTTCCTGATTATTATTTTCATTCTTCCTGATTTCTGAAAATTATAGTTGACAGTGCTTTTTCAGTCGCTAACTGGATGACTGATGTATCGTGAATGAGGCGACTATATTTTGTTCCACCTTATTACACATTTCTGAACTATCCCAACCATCTTACATTCGGCGAAGCACGAAAACAATAACAACTTATGCGTGTGATGCATAAATTCAGAAGCAATCTCCACCAGACGGCTTGGAAACCAACGCTGTATTTGATTTTGTGGGGTTGAAAATTGCATCACTGTGTGTGTTGGATCGATAGCACCGAAGTGGATACTCATGATTTTCCGGTGGAAACGTACCTCCGGGCGACTGAACTTGCATGTCCACAGTAGCTACTCCCTTGGAAAAATAGAAACTCGATAAACAGCAGAAGGAGGCAATTTATCCGTTCTTTTTAGAACTAATATAAATAAAAAATAAAGGAGGTTGTGTTCAAGACACGACCGCATTGTTGACGTAAAACTACGCTGTAGTTTGATTCAAGTCGCTTGTTTATAACTGCGGATATTATTTTATAATGCTACGAAAATTTTGAAATAACCATTCTACCAGGTCACCCTGAAATGTTTTTTTTATTTGTAGAATCATTTGACGATAATTGTTTGATGATTCATTCCTGTGCTCGCAGAACAACATATGCTCGAGATAAGCGCAGCTGTCATCCTTAGTGGAGAAAGTTTTGCTACTGGCAAGCGAAACCAAATCACATACAAAATTCCAGAACAACATTTACTTTCTTGGTGACCTAATAAGCGAAATAAACTCTATCTGCACGCGAACCCAAATAAATTAATGACTTATTATAACTTATTGAATAACTTGGTATTCCTCAAATATTTTTTTGGTGCACAATCTTAACACCTGCTTCACCATAGCGTCAGTTCAATGCATTGATGCAATGTCAAAGGCATCAACGAAGCCTTTATGATGACAGAAAACAAACAAAAAGCCTCAGCAGAGATTCATTATTAATACCCTAGTGTAAATAATTCCCTCTCACTATCTCCCCTCCTTGTTTATATTTATCATTACAAATGGGGTTTCAGCGTAGCGAAGATGCACTATTTTTACGTACAGGTACGCACGCACACAAATATCCATATATCGATGGCTTGAAGCAACTAAATATACACACACTTATCTGTTTTGCGCTCTTCTCAACAGATGTCCTTTCTGTTAATATTACCAGTCTAGATGAGCTTAGCTGTCATCCTTTGTGAAGAGAGTTTTCCTACCGTCATGTGAAACCAAATCACAGATAAAATTCCAGAACATTTATATTCTTTGTGAGCTAACGATAGCCAAGCTTGATGATTCCCGACGCAATTGTGTAGCTCAAAACATTAATGCAATGGCGTCAGTTAGATGCAATTGTTGCAATGCCAGAGGAATCAGCCTTCAAAAAGGCTCTTGGAAAACTCTACTTTTTCCTCATATTATTCCTCCAACCCCATTGCCTTGATAAAACCATTCGATGCCTCGCCGTCCGGCTCACCCAGCAACGGTGTTGTCCAGTCGCTGTCCTCACGGAGAATGAAGTTTGCCTCAGCAAGATCCACTGTTTATACTCTAGACAAATATTACCCTTTCATTCTTCTTCTTTTCCTTTGTTCACGGAGACTTTACATCTTACGATTTCTCCTTCGTTGCTCGTTGCTCGTTATTGAAAGCTCTGTTCGGGAAAGCACACAAATGGACAGAACAAATGTATGAGTAAATGGAAATGCTTCCAATTTTCATCAATTTAAACCATATAAAGACTATGGGATTGTAATGTATAACATATCAAACAAATCTTAGGGAATTTCCGATTCGCCAGAATCCGCTCACGGCAAAAATAGTTATTAACGTTAACTTTATTTCATAAAAACGTGACCTGTTTTCTGATTTGGCATCCTTAATGAAAGACGTAGTTCTACGTCAAAAAAAATGTAACGAAACTTAAACACACGCGTTTTTAAATTCAGGCTGTGGCAGGAAAATTGAATCACGTTTGTTGCTGGTGTTGTAGCTGCTACTGAGGTTGTTGATTATGATGTTTTGATACCGCTTCTGTTTGCTGTTGCTGGCTTAGATTACTCTGCTTCCTTTTGAGTTTTTTTTCCTTTTAGTTGATAGGGTTTACGACTAGTTGCTGTGAGAGTGAGGTTGACTAGAGCGATCCCAATGCTTATATGGTTGCTTTTTTTCTTCTTAGCCTTCTTATTTTCCTTAGATAGAATAATATTCTCGGCGAATAGCTGCGAATATTTTCAGTATTGATGATATTGATATATCTAAATTTTATTTCGCTGCTACTTAGCACTTTTCTTGAACGGAACAATTTGGACAAACTGGACCAATCAAATCGTGAGATTTAGTGCGTTTATCTAAAAGTATCTATCAGGAAATGATCGAGTAATAAGCGTTCGGAATTTTTCATTATTTCTTACATGTTATTTTTTTAGATTTTCATTCCACATCCCATGCCGTCCTTCCTACGTTAAAATCTACCACGATAAAAATTTTGACAATTTTGTATTCATTGTCAATAGGAATGAGTGCTCAATTGCGGGTTGTAAATATATGTTTATTTCATATCGTTTTATTTTTATTTATTTTTTTTTGCAAACAAGGACCATTTGCAGGGAAGTTTAGATTTGCTGCTTCCATTAGAAGATAAGTGCAACTGAACCACGTTGAATGATTGTGGAGGTTTATGGTGATTCTGAACAATCAGACAGATTATGTATGGAATGGTTTAGGTGATTTAAAAGTGGTGATTTTAATGTTGAAGACAAAAAGCGTCCAGGTTGACCGAAAAAGTTTGAAGACGAAGAAGTGGAGACATTACTCGGTTATGATCCGTGTTAAACACAAACATGGCTTGCAGAATCATTGGGAGTAACACGGCAAGCTATTTCTAAACTACTCGAAGCCGCAGGATACATCCAAAAGCAAGGAAATTGTGTTCTATATGAATTAAAAACGAGAGATGTCGAACGGCGATTTTGCATGTCCGAAATGTTGCTTGAACGGCGCAAAAGAAAGTTTTTTAGCATCGAATCGTTACCGGGGACGAGAAAAGGATTCTCCACGATAGTCTGAAATGCAAAATTCTGTATTTGGTAGTATCAAAGGCTGTGATCCACTATGAGCTGCTAAAATCTGATCAAACGATTGAATTGTGTGTTCATTCATTTTATTGTTCACATAAATCTGTTTTCCATGCAAAAATAAAAACGAAACGAGTTTAGTGGCACACCCAATATTTTAAACATTCATCTCACACATAATTAAAACAGTAGATCTTAATAATAAGTCTTAAAAACATACAATCAATAAATAAAACCTATTTAGCACAAACAAAACATAAAATTAATTTTGGTGCCCTACCAGGTTTCGTAAATCCCACTAATACTAGGACATACTCGACCATTCTGGTTCTCAGTTTGGCAAATTAATTCCCAGCGAAAGGTGCGAATTTATTTCTCCCATTAATGTTTCTCTCCAGATTAACTGCTGTCGCTTAATTCGAAAGGACCCACCTTTAAATTTGGCCGGATAATTTAGTACTCCAAACTGGAAACGGGGAGTGTGTGTGTGCGTGGGAGTTTGGAGTATTTTTGTGGCTCCAGTTTCGCCCGGTAACGTAACCACATTTTCGGCATCGTTTACATGTCGCGCTGAGGGTTCAGCAGTGTGGAACATTTTTCAAAAAACCCCAACCACTCGACCACACACTCGCTTGTCAACGGAAGAGGAGGAGGAGGAGGACGTCCATGCCGTGGGGGGTTTTCTCCCATTTTCGCTATCCGGTTATCACGGCTCGAGCATCTTTCGAAAAATAGAGTGTGAATTCTGTCTCCCAGCGGAATGGGACACTCAGAATTGAAATCCTTTAGGGGAAAACAGGTGCCGCTTTTCACGGTGTCGGGAACTTCGAGTTTGAGTGTGAAAAATTAGTCGGCACCCACCGACAAATATACGCAATTAGATGGCACCTGTTCGTTCGGAAGGATGTAAACATGCGTCGTCGTTTCGCTGTTTTCGCTTTTCCTGCTACCACCGAAGGCTGCAGCCAACGACAACGGGCTGGTTATTGCGGGGGCGGAGACAATTCGCCACGAGTCTTAATCAAAATCACTTCTAATTAATGGTTTCAATTTATATTTCTTAATGAGCTGGTGCTCTCTCAACTCGAAGTTCTTCCGATGGGAGGCGAGCATCCACAATAAAGAAAATTTGTTTCAAATTTAATTTCCTAGATTAGAATTGCTAGATTAATCACGGGACGGTACCGTCGCCTTCAGCCTCCTCCGGTTGGGGGGAGGAGGGGGTTGGAGAGAAGCCCGGCTATGAATGTGCCGCTACAAGGTGTGAATTTGCTATACTTTATGGTTCTGTGTCGCGTCTACATGGTTGTCGTAACTTTTATATTCCTCCCCCACTTCGGGGCAATAGAAATAAGCAGAACAGTGATGAAATCGTGTATTCTAATCGCGAAAAATCTTCTGCCTTTAGGGGGGTAACCCTCGGGCCGCTGGGAAAACTTTATTGGCGTAACATTTTTAATTAGTGTCAGAAATAATGTTTGGCGGAATAATTCTGGTAGTGCAAAACGCTGAAGTTGGTACATGTTTCGAGTCGATACGGAGGAATGTTTTAGACAGTCCGAGAGGGGATGGGATCGTGATGTATATTCATTGTCAATTATCTGCTTGTTACTCGTTCTTCACTCGAGGAAGAAACACATTTTTAAGGTGTTACAGGATGAAAAATCCGTGATTGTAAAAATCCAATATAAACAACGTTTTATGGTGTAAGTCACGTAGAATAATCATTTGTTACAGAAAGTTCAATCTCAGTGATAAAATCATGCATTTAGTCTAAGACAGATTTCGCACCAAGTCGTCTATGGGATTGGCATGACCCTATCAGAACTTAATGAAACTTTCTGGGCGTGAAGACCTTACCTAATTAAGGAACTTGGCATTCTTAGTTTTCCGGAAATTTATCTTGACTAACATATGGAAAGGGGTAAATATTTTCGATAATTTTTGACGTGGGATTAGGTCTTTCGGGAACATATTGGGGTACAAATTGAAAATCGAAAATCGAGCACATCGTGAAAATTGTCCAATTTTAAACGCTTATTGCTCAGGTATTTCATGATGGATTGATGAGATTCTTGCGTCAATCGATTTCGGCACTCCATAACAGTTTTTTTAATTGAAGAAAATAATATATAATATATGTGAAACCAACTATTGAACAATTGAAAAATCTCAACCCCTATCGTAACGGAAATACCCACTTCTGGTTGGTCGAAATTGACGAGACATGCGGCGGGTCCCTAACAGAGACATCAAAACCAAGCTGCCTGGGGGAAATCGACATTGCAAATATATGAAAGTCGGGCGCATTTTTATATTGCAGTTAAGGTGAGTGATACGATTAACTCTAGCAAATAAAATTCAAATTTGGAACTTTAACGTTGGTTGCTTCGTGAAATTTCATATCAATGACCGAACATGTATTGTGAAAAAAGTAGCACAAGTGTAAGTGTAAAATTTTATATTGTAGCAGTTGTGTTAAAAATGACTTGATATATAAAACGATTTATTTCAATTTTCTTAGATAAGCACACCACGGTGCGCTTCCGCTCGAGAACGGGTCTGTTTTGTTGTGTTCATTTTCACACAAGGAGAGTTTATACTGCGAGAAAAATTGAGAAGTTAAGAAATATTAAAAAAAGTAATTGCTCTACATATAGTATTAGGTGTTGTTAGTCCAATTAAAATTCGCATTGGGTTGGATAAACACTCAGAAAGTAAAAATTATAAAAGAAAATTACCTTTTCCATTTCAAATATGTTTTCTCTATATTAACCTTTTGCGGTCGTATTAAATTTGGGCATGGGTGTCGTACTGGTCGGAATTATTTTTCCTTGAAAAAGCAGTGATACATGCAAGATTATGAAGATTATATTAACACATTAAGGACCGAAAAGAAATCTGTAAGACATTCGCCTGGGACCGCACGTTTTGGGACAAACTTGTACCCTTCATTTGTCCGGATTCCACGAATGAGATCGTTTCCTTCGGTGTGGATGAGATGAAGGCGAGTCATTCCAAGGAAACCAAGGATTTAACCATCAAGTGTAGAAAACATGGGTTATTTCGTCATCCATCCGTAACAGACGGAACGCGAAACACGAGGAAACTCGTGAGCGGGCCTTAAAGTATTAACTTAACAATGCGTTTTAATGTGATCTTTTTATATACAAAAGATTTTGTCGCTTGAGACACTTATTGAAAATTGAAATAATTATTGAAATAATATGAGACATTTATGCAAACAGTAGTTCTGATACTTATACATGATCACACCAAAGTGGCTAAATTCTGCTGTTATGTTTTTTTTACCACATTCCTATGCATTCAACGCACTGTGCGTTGTCTTGTGCGGGTGACTACTTTGTTTGATACTGAATACCGTTATCTATTACTCATATGAGCACCGTATTCATTCGTGAACAGGTTCACTAGACATCAAGCTTCGTTTAGAAAGAGCATAAACTGATACTTGGTCGAGTAAAATATGAGATTAGCATGGTTCCTTGCTGTGGTGGCTGAGAGCAGACAAACGACCAGAACGGTAAAAAAGGTTTGGTGGCTGAGAACAGACAAACGACCACAAAGAGTTAAAGTAACATGATGAGAAAAATTGATAATTGTGTTCGGTGTTGGTTATTATCTTATATTACATTGGTGAGTTTTTTTTTATTCATTCATTCATATCACAGGAGGCATCTCGTCTAGGATCACAGAGGGCGTTTTTCATCATATCACGTTCCACTTCGGTATCTTTTATTTGATACGCACCATCCAACGACTCTTTATCATCCTTCTTTCATCATCACTCGGTAAACACTGGTGAAGTGAACAAACAATACCCAACAACCAAACAAAAGGCCACCAAATCATTATCAAAGAGTTTAACGATGTAATTCTTCAAACATATCCAAAATCAACAGATAGCCTAACAGAATCCTACGTCAACTATGCGGTCGTGTCTCGGACACAAGCTTCCTGTGACTTTTTTATAATTTTTTTTAACTCGAAAATGGTAAGTCCTACAAAAAAGTGTTCTATGGAAGAGTTTTAGAAAAACAATTGAATTTTCAAAACAAAAAATGCTGAAAACATATTTTTTGAAATCCTACACTGAAAAAAAATCGATTTTCTCAAAATCTTTGAAACTTGATTGTTTGTGAGATGTGGATGTGAGAAAACACAAAAACACCATTTGATGGAGCTTGTGAATCTTCAATATATTGGTTAGTTTGATCCTCATCTATACGTCGTTTTTTCTTTGGAAAACATCTATTGTGCCAAATCACTGCCAATCACTGCCAAACAAGATTCACGAACTCGCATTGTATCATCGTATTTTAAACGTATTTTCTCTATCACTGTTGATGTTAACCGACGTAGTTTATTGCGGTTACACTTGGGGTTGTTAATACCAGCACTGCGTTTGTAATCCTTGCAAATCCTGGAGATCACGGTTTGACTCATGTTGCTAAACAATGTCACACTTTTCTTTGTTGAGTTCTGATGATCACGTAGAAACGAAATAATGCTATATCTTTTCCGTCACTTTACATTTGCTGCCAGTCACGACTGGTAATGTTCAAACAACTGCAGAGCCATTTTATTCATCCTTTAGGTATCCATACAATCCATTTCTTATTATCATATCTACAGTGACTTACAGTGACTCTTAATAGATACCTAAATCTACAACAACTATTCGATACCTGACCGACCGATCAAAAGGTTTCTGGCAGATGACTATTGTTTGAGAGATGTCGTTGCTGTCTCTGAATTGAAACATATTGTATTTGACTACAAAAACAAACTGGAAAATGTGCTTTAGCAACCAAGGGTCACCATAAATCCATTTCTACCTGTTATTATTTTTTTCTATAACTGCACACAAAAAAAAAATTTCACACAAATGAAAATTTTTGAGAAAAAATCTTGAAAAAGTTTTTGTTAGAAAACATTTTTGCCTTGAATATGTACAAGTCGCGATGTATGGAAGAGTTGTAGGGCATATATTTATCTACCATTCCATCAAAATCTGAGATGACTATTTTGAGAAAATCGACTTTTAGTTTTTGAAATCGATTTTTTTTAGTGTAGCATTTCCGCGAAATCCGTCCTAAGTCAAAAATGCTGTTCAGCGTCACAACAAATTAGTATACCTTCTTAAAATATCAACTTTATTAGGGAAACACAATTTAATCTCTCCCATCCAAAACCCTGTTTTCATAAAATTAAACATAAATTATAAACGCATTAATCCTCTTGTCTATCGAGGTGGAGTTGGGTGAACCAATCACCGGGCGCAAATTATAAAATAGACTAGAAACTCGATGAGTCAGCGTTTAGAGCGCGCGATGCCATCCGCAAAGTTCTACTAGCAATAAATCATGTTTCTTTGATCGTTTCATTAACAGCGTTTTTTTTTTCAGTCCACCCGTTAGTTAAAACTCTGCACCGATCCAATCTATCGTTAGTCCTTCCGGTGGGGACCCTTCCCCAATGTATACACTGCAATCGCTACCTGTGGTCCCTCGCCGGCATTTGAACAACGACGATAACAAGATAGGATGACAACGTTATTATTTGCTAAATAGCTCCATATCACTATAAGCACAGGCAGATAAGCAATTTATGCTGAATCAATTGAAACTCCATCGGAACTTTCGGGGTGACACACCAAAATCCGATCCAGATACATAAAGATAATAGCACAGTGATAGAGCGAGATGGTACGAGTGGGAAACCAAAACAAGACGAGAAAGAAAAAAATACCGAGACACATACAGCGTGTAGCCACCACTACCCGGAAAACCTACCGGGCATTTTGAGAACCACCCACTGTGCAACATTTCCGACAGTGGGTGGGAAGGGATGAGCATTTGGTACGCTGGCACGGAGAGTGGGAGAGAGTAGAAATGATAAAACATAAATGTATCCTCGTGGGTGTCCTGCTTTGTGGCCGATTCATTCGCTTTTTATGGAACACCATTCTTCCGGTCGTTCGTCAGTTCGCACAGTGAATCATTATAAGGGTTTTCCAATCGAATAATTCAATATTGTTACAATAATGTTGAATCAATTATTTACAATTTGTCTGCGTATTTAAAGTTTTCGCCTGACATTTCAATTTTCAATTCAGTCAAAATTGTAGCTTAATTGCAATAGAAACACGAATATGATCGATTGGTTTGAAAACATATTAAATGAAAATTTAAATAAGCAATATGAATTACAATAAGTGATGCATGAAAAAATATGGATATTTTCAGATTCTAGGTGAGGGTTGCCAACTACAATTTTTAAGAATCAGGTAGAATGAAAACAAGAATCAAGAAGAAATTTGAATATCTCATATTGGGGTGTACGGAAACTTCGTGACGAGTTTTGGGAAAACATAATTATCATTTTTATAGGCAGACATAAAATTAAACATTTTTATATGTACACTTTTGTTGCACAATCTTCCTCCATCTTTCCATCTTTTTAAAATTCTATCCTGTCAGAATATGTTTGCTTCCCCGTCGCAAACCGTTCAAGATATTTTTGATGTGTTCGCAGAGTCTTGCCGTTGAGAAATTTTGCAGGGACTTTGAAAGCGACTTTATCGAAATGAATGAAATTGTTACGCACGTCTCTAATTGATGGTTTGAGAATAATGAATGAATTTAGCTTCGAGATCAATTTCGAAACACTATGCGGAGACACCATACCTTTTTTTTAAATGTCTGGAATCTAAGTTTTGAATATATGTGTTTGAATATGTACAAGAATATCATTCAAAATGAAAATTATGAATGGAAATATTCTTTTTTTTTTCATATGAATATCCAATATGTGTTCTATGGTCATTTGTTTTTAGTTGCATCTAAATCAATTCTGAATGAATGAATAAATGAATATTTGGAGGACTTCGAAAACTAGAGCGTTACGTTGAAGACACAATATGCAGCAAAAAAGCAATCACACGAAAGTTGTATAATACATAATACATTGCGTGTATTGTGATATGATTTGTATTCCATTTCTAATAGACAAAATATCTGTTGCATCAAATCAGTCTACATAATTCTTGCGTTCACTCATCCTTTCTCACAACACCCATTTCTCGTTTGAGAAATGGTTGAGTAAACATTGTTTGCCAGTGCGCTTAGAGCGGGAATTCCTTCTTAAGATTCATTGCACCTTTAATAAATTGCCGAAAGACGAAAGACGTGACACTTGTGATTTTTCACAAAACCAAATGTATTTGGTCGCAGTATTATATGGATAGAAAACATAAAAAACTCTTTCGTTTGAATGTTTTTTTTCCAATTCCCAGGGGAACTGGCAGATTAATTTCCAGCAACGATAGCATCTTACCAGATTCTCCTCGATACTCGAAGTCCAGTGTTTAATGCTAACTCGATAACCACCTGTTCATTGCACTTGATTAAAAAATCATAAAACCAAATGTATTCGGTTGCAGTGTTTAAGGATAGAAAACATTAAAATAAACTCTTTCGCTTGAATGTATTTTTCAATTCCAAGGATTATTTTTCAGCAACGATGATATCTTTCCGGAATCTTCTCGATGCTGGATGGTAACCAAACCGAAAAGTGTTCCGCGCTCCGATGTCTAAAGCGGAACCGTTTTTCAATGCTGATATTCTCTTGGTAGCCTGTTCAGTGACATTACTCTCCAAGCTCTTGGTGACACCGTTCATCAGCGCTTTCATGATGAACGAAGTTAGCTTCACCACCAATTATAAAGGGTGTGTCACATCAAATTGCATCACGGAAAAAACGCTGTAGAAATTTAATTTTTAGGAATTATATCTTCAGCTTTCGCTTATAATCAGATAAGAGTGTATAGATCACGTTGGCCATGCTTCACTGTCAATTTTTCGTAAATTTGGAAAAATATCGTCGAACGAAAAAGAGCGTCATAAATTACTCCTGTGCACTCATTTCGAGAATCCGGAGTTGTTACTTCGGGACATCGGTAAGATGCTGGAAATCGTCCAATCCACGGTCAGCAGAGTACTAAAACGATAATTCGAGAACCTAACCATCGACCGGAAGGTGAAGAACGGCAAAAATGGATGCTCCGCCAGTGAAAAAAGATCACAAGCGCGTAGTTAAGCAGTTTAGACGTCATCCGAGAAGTTCGGTCCGGGATGTCGCCAATAAGCTGAATTTGTCAAGTTCATTCGTCCAGCGGACCAAGCAGCGGGAGGGCCTGCGTACATACAAGGTTCAGAAGGCTCCTAACCGCGACGAAAGGCAAAACACGGTGGGGAAGACGCGAGCCCGGAAGCTGTACACCGAAATGCTGACGAAGCCGCATTGCCTGGTAATGGACGACGAAACCTACGTCAAAGCGGACTTTCGTCAGCTGCCGGGCCTGTTGTTCTTCTCCGCAGAGGACAAATTCAGCATTCCGGAGGAGATTCGCAAGCAGAAACTATCCAAGTTTGCCAAAAAGTACATGGTGTGGCAAGCGATCTGCTCTTGCGGAAAGCGGAGCGCCCCCTTCGTGATGACCGGCACGGTAAACGGGCAGGTTTACCTTAAGGAGTGCCTACAGAAGCGCTTACTACCACTATTGAAGCAGCACGAGGGCCCGACCATCTTCTGGCCGGATCTCGCTTCGTGCCACTATTCAAAGGACGTGTTGGAGTGGTATAAAGCCAACGGGGTCACCTTCGTGCCAAAGGAAATGAACCCGCCCAACGCGCCGGAGCTTCGCCCAATAGAGAAATATTGGGCGACTATGAAGCAGGCCCTTCGGAAGAACCCAAAAGTTGTCAAATCGGAGGCGGACTTCAAGAGAAAATGGATTTCTGTTAAAAAAAACTGCAACCTGACGTTGTACAGAACTTTATGGACGGGGTAAAGAGGAAGGTGCGAGCATACGGGCTTGGGCTCGAAGTATGAATAAAAAGAAAATGCCAAAAGTTGTTTAATAGTTTTTATTTTACTGTCTAAAATTTTCAAAAGGATCGGTCTACTGGGCGAATTTCTACAGCGTTTTTTCCGTGATGCAATTTGATGTGACACACCCTTTAATTGAGTGGATTTCCGAGCGGCGCTCGCTTATATACCGATTGGTGATTTCAATAGCCTGTTTTGAAAGCAATTTTAAGGCTATTGAAACAAGTTTTTGGATGAAACAGTAACAAGTATATAACACGTAGACATTTTATCTTTCGAATGAAGTGTTTATCATATCATTTCGTTCAGTTGTTTAGGAGCTATTGACGCTCAAAATCTCGGTCTTCGGCTCAACGCTTTCGTTCTCGAAACTTTGATTTTACACCCCGGTATAGAAATGAAGGACGTAGTCCTACGTCAAAAATGAAAAAAATAATTTTGATTTTTTCAAATTTGTATCTCTTTTATTATTTTCAAAAACACACGAAGAATGTTCAGAGAAAAAAACATACAGCCTCTCATATGGATGATGTATTAAGGTAATAACAACATGCAGCAACAAGTCAAATATTGACAAAGTGGCGGGAAAAGGGCTCATAATATTGACCTACAAGGCCAATAAAGAAGCTGCATAATATTACAAAAAATAATGTTTAATACCTTAATGAAAATTCAAACAATATTTAATGCATTGCAAATTTTAGAAAAGGAGAACTTCTTTTAAATTGTTGTATTTACTGAGAACACAAGTTAGTGACAAACAAAATGTGAGTCATGATAATATCGATCAAGCCAAGCGAGCGATCGATAAATAAACACGCCACATCAGCAAATACGCCATCCGGACTATAAACATACACATCATGCCACCCAGATCGTTCTCACCGAATATGCTGAATTAGAATAAGATTGAATATTGTATACCATTTCGTTCAGTATAAAAAGGCAGGGATAATTATTGTGAAGACAGTTCTAAGTTATATTCCAATCAGTGAATAAAGAAGGAGCTTCACTCCAAAAGTAGAAAATATTTTTTTAATGTAAAGTAAGTCCGAAAGTATTAACTCACAAGTGCGAAGATTTTTGTTATAATGTATGTACTATACATAGTGATCGATGAGCTTGTTGATAGATCTAATAGCAGTATTTTATATATGTTAATTTGTTAAGGGGTAACCCGCACCTGGAAAAGTCGAAAAATAATGAATTTTCGTGATTTTTTTTCGGGTACTAGGAACAAAATAAAGTGTTCGGTTATTATTTAAGATATATTTGTTTAAGGTGAAGGTGGAAGCAAGCCATTGTAGTAGTATAGGTAAACCCATGTGTAAAAATGAGGTAATAGTGTTTGTGAGAGAAGAGCAAAGCACACGTAAATAGATCAATTCACTTATCAGACTGTGCGGCGCTTCATTGACATGAGTATTTGAATACATTTGAAAAAAAAAATAACAATTCAATACTAAAGTAAAATGTATGAACGATATGTTCTGATGAACAATTGCAAATATAAATATATATAGAAGGTGCATTTGCGTATGAAATAAAATTCTGATTATACGCGAGCGTAACATGAGCAAATTTATAACACATGCGAATGGGGGCTCTTTTGGTATTAGCAAGTTCTTCCGCATAGTTCCATTGATCGTATTGTTTTCACATACTCACGTTGGAGAGCCTTAACCCTTTCTTCGTTTGTCGAGAGGCATTTTGATTGAACCGTTTACTGTTTTTGAAAGCATAGGCAGCCGTGGCAGTGTTCCGAGCTCTGCAATACAATTTTCTTACCCAATGTTAAAGTTGCTAAAACTTACATTATACACACATTAAACGTAAAAATAACAATCGTATTGATATCAACACAATTTTATTCTATTGATTTTCATGACATGAAACGCTATGACTCAGGAATAACATTTTATTGAGTGGTTTTTATAGCTGTTCCGATGATGTTGTCCGGCATCAGTGTCGAAAAAATAACGATGCTTTTACCAATACAAACAAAACCATTGCCGAAAATTGAAAAATGAAAATTTAACTTTCAGAGCACTTGCTCGAGTTTTCCGCGTTGCTTGTACGGCCCATTTTGAATCCATTAACGCACCGAAAAACTATTGTTCTCGAAGGAGCAGACGTGGAATACCATTTCGTAAACCACTGCATTGATTGTTCAGGAGTTTTTCCCATAAAAAAAAACAATGTTTGATCAAAATACGATATTCCTCTTTTTTCATTTTCTATACGAATGTTCAGGTAGTGACACTTAAACAACTGTAGTTTGTGAACAAATAAACGAAATGTCATGAAGTTTCACATAAACATAAAGTTTCACGGATGAACCTCTCGAAATGAATCTTGAGGGTGACTTTCGGTTTTCAAAAAACTCAATCTTGCATAGGGTAGTTTTTCGTGAGAATCAACATTTTTAATCAAATTCCGTTTGAAAATTCGAAGGTCACTTTTTTCCCATACATCCATTGCTCTAATGTATATGCATGATAATGTGTGACGCTAACCATTCGGCCACATGCTTGTGACCATGGACACTCTAACGTGTCTGGAACAAAAAATGTCATAAAATGTTAAAATATAAACAAAGAATCCGTTCATAGTTGTTTAACTCTATTTTTGGTAGTCACGAAAACCTAAGTGATCATTACCTAATTTTTTAATATTTTATTTTTTGTCCGCGATATCATGATCAAGACGTATTTGTGGCCTATATGAAAAAAATGAGTATCGCTGTTCTAGAAGAAAAGATGCATTACGTACATTGGCAATAAGGATATACGTTTCGACATATGACCAGCTTATATATTGTTCTCGCGAGAACAAGAACCCACCAACCATCTTCGGCTGCTTGAACAAACCAAGGCACTTTTCATATCCTCCCAAAGTATTACCTAAAGACTAATTCTCCAAAGTTCAATGCATTCTAATATAATATCCGAAATGACAGAAAGGTTTTTGATGTTTGTGATTATTTTTTCCGAATGAGAGCTTGGGTGAATTTAGAATTGTTCGGGCTTGTTGGTGACTTTTTTCGCTCGATCATTCAATTTTCGCAAATTCGTGCATTGATTCCGAGATAAACGGAACGAGATCACGGTGCTAATGTTTTGGGGGCATTGGGGTTGTAATTTTGCTAAAATATCCTGACAACTGCTTGGATATCAATAAGTTCAGTGTTTAAGTTTCGCTCTAGACAGCGATCAATCAACAGTACATGTTAATGCTGAGGATAAGAGATAATTTGAAAATTTTATCGCTTCTCTCCTTTGAAATTGGTTTGCGCCGCTCAGTGCAATCATCTAGTTTGTTTACATTATATCTGACCTGTATAGAAATATGAATAAGAAACAACACAATAAACACAATTATGATGACATCGAAGGAAGGTCATAACAAGCGGACGTCGTACGAAGCGTTTTGTAAAAAACCCCGTTTTTTATGTACTTATGCGTGTGAAGAACTCATTATAGCCGACTTTTTTACTAAGAATTTTACATGAAAACCAATCTTCGTTGTGTAATTGCGTAATAATAGGAGGTAGGTCAATATAAGCGGAGTATAATAAACGGATTCTACTGCTTGTTTTCCGGACCGCCTACAACTCAGTCATTTCTCGACAAATCACAAAGATGTTCGCACCAATCGATAGAAAGTATTTTTACGCACCTATTACGATAAAGAAAATATTACACTTTTTCAAACAAACTTTTTAATAACTGTGAAATAAAATTGTAGATTTCGCACTTTTTCCGTGCCATTCATTTATCATGTTGAATAAGTCTCATTTCAATGTACTGTCATGTGCTCGATTAAGAAATCTGTGATAAGGAAAGGGATGATGACCATGCCATGATTTCATTATCATATGTAAAACTTTTGTTGCACAATATTTGCATACACCAAAACATCCTTCAAGATTCAAGAATCATCCAGCTAGCAACTAGTCGGCGGCGGTGGTGAGGGTGTCCAAATGGACTTTTTTAAGGCTGGAAGATGATGTAGGTTTGGTTTTCCAAATTGTCCTTCTTGAAAGTTGGAAGCTAATAAACTGAAGAAGTTTTAAGCTTCTATAAATCAAGACGACATCATCATAATCACTAAAACGTCCCATCGAATGAACGTTTCAGTACAAAGCCTCAAAAAAAATTGAAAGGAAGGAGAAGAAGCCAAAAGGAAGTGGGAAGGAATTGAAAATTCAATTATAATAAAAATAAAACTTCACAACAACACCAGCGTAAACGCTATCATTCAGCAACATCAATGGGTTCTTTTCAGAACTACAATAAAAAAATATATAAAGGGGTTATTCTTCGAGTCATATAAATTTCCCGGGTAGATTACTTCACGTTAAGGTCACATTATTATTTGAATTTTAAATTGACAATCGGTGTAAATCTATGTCTCTCCGGTTATGTCCCCTACATTCTATAGCCGTTTTTTCGCTTCAAATTTCTCTGCTCATAGCGCGATTTCATTGACAGAACTAATGGCTATACTAGGTATAGGGGATCATTGGTGTTGCCTTCCAGCCAACAGAGACCTTTTTGAAGAAACGTATGTTCTGGTCGAGGTTTCTCAGTACGGCTAGTTGAAGGAAACTATCGTAATACGACTCGAAATGATGGATATCGAATGTTAAGCATTATCTAGACGCGGTGAAACTTACCGAAAGAATCATTATACTGTTCAACATCGATATTATCGCCATAAATTAACATTTGGGGACCACTACATAAGACCAAAATTACGATGGATTTCAAGAGCACCTTTTCTTGCTGATCATGGATAGGTGGAAAAATGAATATTATTTGAAAGGAAGAACTAACATTTACATTCACATTCATTCAAACAGGTTGCAACAACTTAGTGAAGCTGGTAATTAAATTATAACAAAAACACAAATAAAAAGAAAAGGGATAAGATCATGCAATTTGTTTCGAAGAACCAACATTTCTTCGAAATTTGAAAAAATAATAATATTTAATATGTTAAAATTATTTTTGCACTATTTATCATCATTCAACATGTCTACTTATTTTTTATATTCGTTGATCGATTTTCGTGATAGGAGTATGTACTAGGGTGCCAACGGTCATCTCGAATTTCAAAAAGTTACCCCATAAAAATGTTCACCACCTCGAAAAAACACCCTATGCGAATTATTAGCTCAATCGGACTTAAGTGACGCAAAACGGCCAAAGAAATGTTTTGAATATGTAACGGTCACCCAAAGGGGGAATAAAGGAAATCGGGATTTCGAAAACAAATTTGTGATGCCAAATGTCTTCACATTGCAAGAAACGTCGAGATCTATCATCTCGATTTTTTTTTGTAAAAAATCGACAGTCCTGGACTCCTCCCTTGAGTGATTTTTCGATTTTCAAAACAACTAAAACCTTGACCAGTTTGCGCCACTCTCCGATTGAGCTGATATTTGGCATAGGGTGTTTTTTTTTGAAGTGCTGTATATATTTAATAGAGTAACTTTTCGAAATTTTAGGGTCGAGTTTTTCCCATGCATTCGTTGGCACCCTGTACCTTCGATGGGACTGCTAGGCTATTGAAATCAACTATTATAACCATAATCGATGGCACCTCATTCCAATCCGGGCTGAAGCACGATTACGTTTTTTTATTTATATTATTCCAGATCAAAACAAGCTTTTTACAAACACTTCTCCAAGCGTTTCATCGTTGCGGTTTTGACCATTCTGAGCCAAAATTTCCGCTCCAACTGTGCAACTCGCACTGATGTCCATCGACCGTGATTTGCTTGGCGCAGCCGATGATACGAATAATGCTATCACCACACACATATCACAAACATGTTCCACAATCAGCAAATTGTGTGTCCACTTCCAGCCCTTCTACCCGGCTCCTTCTCGCCGATCGGAGCCTTGCCGGTGCCGAAACTTTTGTGGTCACCACACGCACGCAGGAACGGCTCAGATAGACGGTCGGTCTGCCAGTTAACCGGTAGGTCCACGATTTGAAATGTTTGTATATGAAAGGAATGAAATGATGAGGTTTTTGTGGTATTTTTCTGAGCCGCTTTTTCTCGGCCGCTGTGTATTTTCGGTCCTGCCAGTCTTCATAGATTTACCCCACTCAGTCAACAATTGATCCAGTCCTGGTCGGTCGATGTTTTGGCCGTTCTTCGCCACCCCGTGTGCCTGTGTGAATGTGTGTAACGGCACTCGAATTGTGCCGTTACAATTCATAATGCTGATGGTCATTATCATTGGTCCCCGTCTGTGGGTGGGGGATCCGGTGGCGAACCATCGAAAAGTCCTACGGAAACAGCAGCACAAAAGCCCAGCATGCCAGCAGCCATCGGATATTCATCGTCGACTCAAACTGTGTGAAAATTGGAGGCAGTTTTTTGCTGCTTCACTCAGCACTTGAGCTCAGTTTCGGACTCAATCCAATCGTCACCGCTGGTGGTACACAGCTTTTCGTAGTTCTTTTGTCGAGGAATGAAGCGACTCTTTTTGCAGTGATCTGCTAAGTTAAAGTTGCCTCCGGGAGGGACAATTTTATTGACTCGGTGAGTTTCGCGATGGCAGACTAATGGAATGTGATTAATTTGCACGGTCTGTGCGGGATGACAAATGCTTCATCAGGAGAAGTTCATGGTATGAATGTTTATCTGGTTTAATTAACTGTAATTGTACGAGGCCTGAGGTTGTATGTCTTGATTTTTATTTTCGCTTTTTTACAAACAAATTTATGAATTAGTACTGGGGAGGGTACAGTAATCACAATCTAGAAAATTAACTAAATACCAACAATTCTAACGATACCATTCATATATTTTTCAAGATTCGTAAGTACTATCTGAAATCTGTTTTTTGCTCTTTAATTCAAAACTTCTAATTTTAAACAGTACAAGTGTGAAAATTTATGTTTACTTTGTCCCTCAAGATGAACAGAGGGTTGAACATAACGCTATAGAAATGAAACACAAACTTTTGCACATCGAGAACTAATCAAGCAAATGGAACCAAATTTGGCATATGGAGGTTTTAGGGAGCAATAAATGTTTGTATGGTGGTTTGACACTCATTTCCACTCTTAAAAGAGGGAGGTGGAGGGTGCTGAACAACTCGAAAACTAATCAAACAAATGGAATCAAACATAGCATATAGAGGTTTTAGAGATCGATAAATGTTTCTGTAGTTCTGTTCTGTAGTTCGACACTCTTCCCCTCTCTCAACAGGGGGGCTCCCATACAAATGAAACACAAATTTCTGCATAACTCAAGAACTAATCGAGCAAATTGAGCCAAATTTGGGATGTGAGGATTTTTTGGGTACTAGAAATGTTTCTATGATGGTATGACACCCCTTCCTTCTCTGGAAAGGAGAGGGGGTCCCATAAAAATAGTGCACATATTTCAACCAAACATATTCCAATCGAACATGCCAATTGGAAATTTTCGGAAAACTCTGATGGAAAATGGGAAAAATCGAAAAATCCAATTTACTTGTGTTCTACAATTACATTTTGACAAGCGTTGTTAGTCCATTTGATGTTTGGGCTAACGAAATTGATCTTCGTTCGAAAGTGGAAATGGATTTTAATGTGATAAAACGCACTCCTATATCGTCTCCTATCTATATAAATAAAAATCATCGCCGAATGTGTTGATAAGAGCAAAACTCGTGAAAAGAATTGTCCGATTTAGGGCTGTCCTTATACCATCGAAAATTTATTCCATGTAATGAAGAAACATGTTATTTGCAAGTGGTTGAAAAAGCTTGAACGAGAATTGTGTCTGAAAATAATCTAATATTATAATGATGAGTTTTGGTACAAGTACTAGGAATATCATAGCAAAAGGTAATTTTAAAAGGTAGATTAGTATATCAATCAATGAACAACTCTGCGATTGGATCCATGAACGTGCGTTTAGTAAGAAAACGTGGATGTGATAAAGAAAAATAAATTATGGGCGGGACTAAGATTGCCAGGTCAGCTAGTATAATATATAAATTTAAAAAAAAGCCTTCAAAAAAAATGCCTTCTAAATGGCAACAAGTTTGCGAACAAACGGCGCATATTTGACTTAAATTGGATAATAATGTTAAATAAAGCGTCAAATTTCGATCAGAAATACGACATTTCTTTTTCCCCAACCCATAATAATAAACGCTAGCATTGAATATCAGGACTCACAACAATGCAGCATACCTGGATGTTATTTCATTATACTTTGGGGCGAACGGTACAAATGTCATCAAAACAAATGCAAGCAAGAAATCTGTTTTGTAATCAGGTTTCTATGAAATTTTTGCTTAATAATTTATTTATGTTTATAATTGATTGACATTTACAAAATTCATTTACAGGTTCAACTACCATGTTCGTACTGATGATGATGATGTTTTTTTTCTTTTTTGTTAATGTATATTGTAAAAAAATAATAACGAGCGTTGTCTACGAAAGTCTACGAAAGAGCTTCGCGCGCTTTTGGTTGTTCTGGACTATGTAAATAGTGAACACTGGCGGAACACTGATACACAATGAAATTTTATATGGGGTCTGAAGTGGAAACTGGAATGGGGATAGCTCATTCAGAATAGTCGTAAACTACCTTTTTATCAGATGGTTATCGAGTATTTCTGAATAGTGGCAGATCTCTGATATGTTCTAAGTTGACACTTTCAGATCTTCCCGGGTTGAAAATTTTCTTGACATGCCTTTGAAAAGCTTTGGACCTGAAGTTGAGACTATGATTATGTCAATGTCGATACGAATAGAAACATTGTTTTTTTTAACAGTCTTCGCCTATTTATAATGTATATCTATTGTATAGTCTATACTAAAAACTTTCGTAAATGTTGGGATGTTCACCAAAATTTTCCCGATGGAACATACCGGATTACACAAAATATTCAATTTGATATATCGAATGACATTTTTTGTACGCGAAGATCGTAGACGCCCACTTCAAAGTTTCTTCATCATCCCACATTTTTTGGACAGACTGCAAAATTTCACTGCCATTCATTGTCTCAGCTGTTTTCCAGGACATCAGTTTGTGAACAATAAAAAAAAAATTGAACAAAATTTCACGACTCGAGTTTTCTACTTGCTACGATAAACTTTCATAAACATAATTATTACTAACATGCAGCCCAAAAACTTGATATGTGCAAGTGTTCATTATAACCCCACGAGGTGACCGACCACTTTAACTCCATACTAAAAAGTGTTCGATTTTACGACTTTTTTTTTCTTACAATGGAGTTAGTGGATCTAAAAAAAAAACGGAGACTGTAGAAGTATGCAGACGCATCGAATAGACAGAGTGACCTTAGAGTGACCACTTTACCATCAATTCCTCTATAGAAAAACGGAAAATACAGCTAAGCAGAAATAGTTTAAATATACTATGTATATGATAAGGTATTTTTCAGCAACTATTTTATTAACAATGGCAAGAAATTAAAAATGAGTGATGCAAACCTCCGAAGAATTTGGTGCTTCATATCATTCAGCACAAAATTCACATCTCTTCAGAAATAGCAAAAGACGCTTCTGAAGACACTCGTATATCTTAGCGTTTGTTGTTTTAGAAGGCAGGTCACAGGTTGTGGTGGCGCAAACTTCACCACATCCTAAATAACCTCCCAAATTAGAAATCGCTAATTTTGGAATTTTCTTTTTCTTATATATGCTTCGTAACGTAAACTTTGGACTGGGTGAATATTCTTGTTCAGGAAGTTCATGGAGTTCAACCATGGCATAGGTTTCCTCATTCTTCACGATGCAACAAGATTTGGAGAGCAATTGGGTATTGAGTCTCTGGGTACGGGTTTTTGTGTTGATATTTCGATTCTCATTCTGGTTCAGTACCTTCTGCACTTTGAATATATGGAGTCTAGAACGTTTCATAGTTTTCTAGATGATACAGACTAATACCTCGCATTTCATATCGATATACTGGATTAACATGTTAGGCTGTAGCTCGACTTCTGCCAAAACGTCCTGGGATATTTTACTCAGGGTTTATTAGACCCCTTTGAACCTTTCATCCTTTTTTTCAGCCGCTAGACGCTTCTTGAAACTATTTATCACTTCATTGTGAGTTTCACGGATGATCCTCTGTTTCGATGACACAATTGTAAGTACTGTATAAAATGCTTTTTATGAATCCCTTAAGGAAAATATTATTTTTTATTCGGGTACATACATTTTTGTTTGTTTTGACGACTTGAAAAATTAAGATAAACTACGCTTCGTTTGTATGGCTCTGTTCACGTGCTCGGTATACTGCGAACAGTTCTTCGGAGACTGGCTTCTCGCAGTCTGTTGAGTGGTTTGGTTTTTTGTCTCCCCCGCTAAAGCGAACGAACTAGCAATCGCTGTGTGTGGTTGAGAAATAAAAAAATAATGCTCAGTAAACATTGTATTTGCTGGATAGAGAAGAAAGGATGCAAGAGCGTAGAAGTTATAGTTAAGCTGTATATAATTAATTTAGTTGGAAAACATCAGAATCTGTGTGCACAAAACTGAATGAACAAAATTGTTGGAAGTTGCAGCGCAAAAAGGACAACTTCAGGAACACAGAGAACAACGAAAAAGCATGCAGGACAGACCTATGCCGGAATTGGGATATATGCATGAGATGGGCGAGCCATTGTATTAAGGTAGCAAGATGTAAATTTCCTATATCTGTTTGTCAGGGTTGAACATATTTATGGTGTCACCTCATTTGTATTAATTGACAAGGAATTCTTATTCCACATGATCAATATCCACCCAAATCAATCTTCGATTTTGTGTGGTGAGAACAAAAACAAAAAATAATGATAAAGCTAAGCTTCCGCCCTGGCCGATGCGAAGCCCGGCCGATGCACTGATGGGCCTGCTAAAGGCAGAACAAAGCAGCCGAAATTTTCCACTAAATTTATTATCCTTACAAATGAATGTATGAGCCGATCCCAACAGAATCCCACTTTTTTTTTTATTTCAACCCACCCCGGTGGTTTGGATATTTGTGTTCTAGTAAATGTTCACAAATTTTTTGCTCATTCTACCTCCAATCGTTCCCAACGTCATCCTTATCCGGTTCATTTTTGTGTCTAGTCATCAGGCTCTTGTTCCCATTCGGGACTCGGTCTGACTCAATTTCAGCTCGAAGTACCGACAGCAAACATTGGCACATCGCATGCGAGGAAAACGGGAAAAAAGAGAGAACAGGAGGAAAAAAAATCATAGCCCTGTTTTGTATGTTTAATGTATTGCAAGTTTTCCAGTCATTTTTGGCAAACCCGTTGGTGGTACATTTTTCACAGCCACAGTCATCGGCAGCCAGTTTAGCGTTCGAGCGGTTTGTGATTTTGGTTTTTTTTTTACAAGCAGCGCGCTCAACTTTCAACAGATTCCGGCGTTCGCTCGCCGTTTGCCGTTGTTCTCCGCTGTTCCACTCTGCCTAAAAGTGCAGATTAATCGGTTTTTGTCTGCAATATGTCACGCAATGTCGGATGTGCGGACGTGGGGACGAAAATTGAGATAAAACATAATAATTGATTGTCAGATGTTCCGTAAGCGTGCGGAATGAAATATAGGAGCGCACGAGGAGCTACAAAAACTACAAAACAGGAAATGTTGCTGTTTGTATTTAGGAAATCAAAATTCTCGAATGATTCGGTGCTTTTGAAACTGGACCATGAGCATGCATTTGTATGCTGCTCGCTGTTAAACGATCCGATATCAAGCCGTTTTTCTGTTACTGTGTTCGACTGCTTCTGGGTTATTTCTTTTTTAATTATCTATTCAAGATGCGGAGCATATATAATATATAAACATTATTTAATTTTACCTAGGAATAACATTATGCTAAATTACATTATGAAGATTTGATTCTTTCAGAAATTTTAAATTTACTCTATCAAAATTATCATTCAAACTCTGGTTATTGAAATTATATTTTAGTCGAAATATTGCATATTTTGGATAATGATCAATTATATGTTCTACAGTTAGATGTGTTTTGCAATCCATAGAGTAGTGCGGGGCAACGGTGCGCATTTGGCCTTTTTCATACAAGCGAGCATAAAAATCCAGCAACAGTGTATAGGTTTGACACATTATTACACCAGCAGTACACATATATAAATATAATACATTTCATGAAAGTGGCAAAAAGTTATGAGGAAAAAATACTTTTGCGCTGTTTGATCTATTGATCTATTGATTTGATCTATTTTGACGTAGGATTTATTGGGGTAAAAATTGAAAATCGAAAATCGAGCAAATCGTGAAAATTGTCCAATTTCGAACTCTAACTGCATAGTCATTTCATGATGGATTGATTAAATTTTTACGTCAATCGATTTCGGCATCCCATAACAAATTTTTATATTGAATAAAATAATATATTCCATGAAACTAACCATCGAACTATTGAAAAATCTCAACCCCTATCCTAACGGGAATACTCACCTCTGAGTGGTAAAAATTGACGACACATGCAGCAGTTCCCTAATAGAGACATCAAAACCATGTTGCCTGGGGGAAATCGATATTGCAAATAGATGAAAGTAGGGGGAGATTTTGTTCCCACCGAAATGTGTTCCCTAACAGAGACATCAAAACCAAGGTGCTCGGGGGAAATTGGCATTGCAAATATATGCAAATCGGGGGTATTTTTATATTGCAAGTAAGATACGATTAATTCTAGCAAAATAAATTTAAATTTGGAACTTAAATGTTGGTTGTTTCGTAGAATTTCATATCAATGACCGATCGTGTATTGTAAAAAAAATTAGCACAAGTGTAAGTGTAAAATTGTATATAGTAGCACTTGTGTTAACGATTACTTGAAATATGAAACGGTTTATTTCAATTTTCATAAATTAAAACCGAGGTGTGTTCCCGCTCGAGAACGAGTCGTTCGGTTTAAGCTGTCTGTTTTGTTTTGTTCATTTTCACCCAAAGGAAGTTCATACGGTGAGAAAAGTTGAAAAAGTGAAGAAATATTCGAAAAAGTGATTTCCCATATGCTATAAATATAGTATAAGGTGTTGTTAGTCCAAGAAAAAATCGCATTGGGTTGAATATACACTCAGGAACTAAAAATTATAAAAGAAAATTACCTTTTCCATTTCAAATATGTTTTCTCTATATTAAGGTAACATACTATTCTACAGATTTCTCATCCGTTGCAAGATCACGAATCCATTGGTGATTGATAACTTCGAAAATCTACTCCAACTGACTCCTCAGTCAAGTTTTATGTCTTTATACCATGAGTACCTTACCCACGACGTGCACCCTTCACCAGGCATCTCCAACCAAGTTTGCTTCCCATACTTTTGCAATTCCTCTGTCATTTTTTATCTGTCCATGCGACAAAAAACCCATGGAATCCCAGATCATCTACGCTCCGATTCTATTCCGCCGATATTTTCGGCAGAATATGGGAAAGTTAGATCTGATAAAATGTTCTTTACTGACGGTTCATACATAAACGGGTCCACTGGCTTCGGCATCTTCAATGAAAATTCCAGTGCCTCTTTCAAACTCAAAGATCCTTGTTCCGTGTATGTCGCTGAACTGGGTGCGATATACTACGCTTTAGGGATCATTGAAACATTGCCCATCGACCATTATTTTATTTTTTTCAGACAGTCTCAGCTCAATAGAGGCAATCCGCTCAATGAAAGTTGATAAACGCTCATCTTATTTCCTAACAAGAATAAGCCATCTATTGAGTGTTTTGGTCGAAAAATTATTTAAGATTACCTTAGCATGGGTTCCCTCTCATTGCTCGATTCCGGGGAATGAGAAAGCGGACTCGCTAGCTAAGGTGGGCGCTTCAGAAGGTACATTTTTGAAAGGCAAATTGCTTATAACGATTTTTTTCACATTCCTCGTCAGCACACGCTCGTAAGTTGGCAACGCATGTGGAGTGAAGATGAGTTCGGTCGTTGGTTACATACGATTATCCCTAAGGTCTCGACAAGTGCATGGTTCAAGGGATTGAATGTAGGTCGTGATTTCATTCGCGTGATATCTCGGCTTATGTCCAATCACTACAACCTAAACGCGCATCTTTATCGCATTGGGCTCGCAGCAAACAATCTTTGTGATTGTGGCGATGGCTACCACGACATCGAGCATGTTGTCTGGTCGTGTATCCGGTTCCATGCTGCCCGCTCTCAGCTCTCCAGAGCATTGAGGGCACAAGGCAGACAATCGGATATCCCCGTCCGGGATATCTTAGGTAACCGTGATCCTGATCTTCTGCTCCATCTATACCTGTTCCTCAGAAACGCCGATGTCAACGTTTAATGATGTTTTGTTTCGTTGTGTCCCTGTTTCATATCCCTCCTATCCGATCTATAAACTTATACTTAGTCGCGGCAATACATACACAAACTCTTTACAGATACACGGGCCGAAGGTTGTGCAGTCCACTGATGATTCAACAAGAGCCAAACATTGTCAAAAATATTGGCGGGAGCCGTTAGGCACACGCCATATGAGCCTTAATAAAAATATATATTTATAATTTTGTTCGGTATTGATAATTATCTTATATAACGTTGATGAGTTTTTTTTTCTTTATTTCATCCATACATAAAACAGGAGGCATCTCGTCTAGGGTCACAGAGGGCGGTTTTTATCACATCTCATTCCACTCCAGCTTCTTCTATCTGATACGCACCATCTAACGACTAATCACCATCCTTCTGTCATCATCACTCGGTTGTAAACACTGGTGGAGTGAACAAACAATACCCAACAACTAAGCAAAACGATCCTTTTCGGGGCCACCATAAAATTATCAAAGAGTTTCTTCAAACATATCCAAAATCAACAGAAAACCTAACGGAATCCTACGTCAATTATGCGGTCGTGTCTCAGACACAACCCTCCTGTGACTTTTTAATTTTGGGGATGACGATTTAGTTACCTAAAATAACTGGAATGTTTATTAGTTGTAAAACTGCATGGGGGCAAAAATGCGCACCAGAGTTTTGCTCTCAAAAAAATTTATAAAATGTTCTCAACCAAATTTTTTACGGGCCTCACAAGAAGAAAACTAATTTGAAGAAATGCACTCCAGAAATGCTCGAAATGGCCCGACAGAAACTTCGGGAGGGAGTCTCGAAGCGTCGGATTGCGACAGACCTCGGTATTTCTTAATCAACTCTGAGGAAGAGGCTCATATCTGTAAATGATTTATAATTTGAATCTTCTTTTATTGACATTTCTACTTCTGCTGGTATGTGCCAGCGAGCACCTAGGGCGGTTCAGACCAGTATTAACAGGTGAGCCGTCTGAGGACCTGGCGAACCATTGCAGAGCACTGGACAAAGCTTTCTATGGTGTGACTCTCAAACATTTACGGCGCCTGACGTTTGATTTTGCGTAAGCCAACAACCTTCAGCACGAATTCAAGAAAGTTGCAAAACCGCCCGGAAAGCTTCATGAGGAAACATCGTCTGACTCTTCGAATCCCGAACAGCGCAACGAAGCAACAGCGCTTCTTTGCCTTTGTCGGACCCCTCAGAATCGAAATTCAAGGTGAGAAAGAAAAATAAACAATTGCTTTAAAAAAATCAAAATGAAATACAAATAAAAATGTTTTTATTTTCACCATGAACCATCATTCAACACCCCCCTCCTCCCCACTGGATGGTGCCAACACACTCTAGTAATGATGCTTCTTCCGTTAGCAATGATGAAGCATTTGTTTTTGTTACAAGTTATCTCAGAAGTTCAATGCAATAAGTGCGCACCTTTGCCCGGGATCTCAACTATGGGGCAAAAGTTCGTTGGGCGATTTTGTGTATTTTTTCCGATTCGGAATCCATTTTACAATTAAATACCTTGAGAGCCTTATTTCCAGCTTTATACAATCTGATATTTTTCTTTACACCACCAGGGAGGCTTTGTAATTATTGAAAAGAAATGATCGACTTTATGCAATGGATCTGTTGGTTGTTTATTATACAAATTTTAATTTACATAATGCTGATACTTGACCTAATCGGTAAATCATGTTAACCATCGAGGGGGGTCCTGTGGTATTTAACATTTTTGAAAGCGGAGAAACGATTACCCATTGGGTATTTTCTCTTGAAAATTTGGGTAGAAGTAGTTTAGAGTGCATTGTTTACACTGAATTTTTATCGCTCTCAGCTTTACGAAAATTGGAAAAATGGCGTCACCCGAAATGCAACGTCGCGAACTAAGTTCACACAAGCAACTAGAAAATCCTCCCTCATCGGGACATCGGAAAACCAACTCGGAATCTTGCGGTGAACGGTGATTTGTATAATTGAACGTTACTATGAAACTCTGAGCATCGAACGAGGGCCGTACGATATTATGGCTGGATCTAGCTTCGTGCCACCCTTCAAAAGATGTCCAGGAGTGGTACGAAGTACGAAGTCAACGTACCCAAGGACATGAACCCCCCCCCCCCCAACGCATTGGAACTAAGAACCAATTTGCATACAAGTAGGAATATACAGGGTTTTCCATTTCGGGCTTCCGAAAGCATACAGCCCTGCGCTGAAAACCGTTTGACATAGCTGTCAACCAAAGCGTCACATCGTTAGTTGAACAATATGAATCGTTTTAGCATCGCACAACGTGTTAATTTTGTTAAATTATACTATAAAAATGATGAAAAACCAGCAAATGTTTTTCGAGCATTACGGACGGATTTTAGTCGTCATGGACGGCTTACAGAGCACACAATCGCTAATGTAGTGCGTAAATTCGAACAAACTGGATCCGTAGCGGATATTGTGAAACCTGTGCATCATCGTAATGTGCGTTCGGCCGAAAATATTGCTGCTGTTGCTGCCAGTGTGGAGGATGACCCGAATGTTTCGATTCCACGGCGTGCTCAGCAATTGGGCTTGTCAAACACATTATTGTGGCGAATTTTTCATTTTGACTTGTACCTACATCCATATAAAGTCCAACTGGTACAAAAATTAGAGCGTGGTGACCATGGAATGCGTCGGGCATACGTCGATTGGGTGAATGAAGAACAGCAGCAAAAATGCAGAATTTTCGCATCAAATTTTCTTCAGCGATGAGGCACATTTCGAGCTCGGTGGCTATGTGAACACCCAAAATTTCCGTATATGGGGCTCAGAAAATCCACACGTGATTGTTGAGAGGCCATTGCATCCGCCAAAAGTCACTGTTTGGTGCGCATTATGGTCTGGTGGAGTCATCGGGACGTATTTCTTTGAAAATGAGGACGGCGAGACGGTAACTGTGAATGGTGAGCGCTATGGACGCATGTTAACCGATTTTTTTTTTGCCACAAATTGAAGATATGGATACGGATGACATGTGGTTTCAGCAGGACGGCGCCACATGCCACACAACACGACCGAACATGGCCATATTGCGAACGAAATTTGAGGGATGCATAATTTCGCGTTTTAGTGATGCCAATTGGCCGTCCAGATCATGCGATTTGAACCCGCTAGACTTTTTTTGTGGGGTTATGCGAAAGACCGTGTCTATGCCCACTCTCCGCAAACTCTTGAACATTTGAAAGACAACGTTCGTGAAGTTATGACCGAGATACCGCCCCATATGTGCCGAAAAGTCATCGAAAATTACCTGTTCCGGATCTAGGTGTGCGAGGAAGCCCTAGGTGGACATTTGAATGATGTTGTATTTCACACATAATGGCATAAACCAAACTTTAATTTGAAATAAAAGTTTCCTGGAAATTCGAATTCTAAGTTTGTTTTATATCAATTTACTTTCGGAATTTAAAGTTGGAAAACCGTGTATATCACCATTTTCAAAATGCGATGAATATTTAACCTCGTTTGCAAACAGCACTGCCCAACGTGTAATGGGAAATTCTGTACGAAAATTTCAGTAAAACCTTCCTCTTAACTGATCAAAAAACGGCCATATTTGTGATGTATAAAGATTTTGTTCCTACGCGTAGCAAAATGTTCAATCACCATATAGCAGGAATAGATTCTCCTCTTTGCAGCATTTGTGGTAGTCTTGACACACTGAAACACCGGATAAAACTTTGCACTTCAGCTTTGACGGTTTGGTCATGGATCAAGTCTATAATACATTTACGAATGAAACTACAAATCAGTGATCAAGAGGAGTTGATTGCGTCACAAATTTCTGAAAAATGTTACAGATCGAAAGCTGCCCTCTGGCTTACTGTAGAGGCAATTGAATTCAATTTGAATAATTTTGGTAAGAGAACCACTATTCAGTCTGTACGTCTTGGACGAAGACGGTGATAAAATAAATAAATAAATAAAGACTCGTAATGATCATTTGATAGCGTTCAAAAATGGAATACGAGGAGTACGGTGAAACAATAAAAAAAAAGAAAAACAATTCAAAGGGTTTCTGAATATCTGCTAAGGTCGGTAAGGTTTTGCTTGGATAAATTGGGTTTCACTAGTTCGTAATACTTTAATTACTAACCCCGAGTTGCTGCGGGTAATCGGTATTGCTAACCTAAGGTTTAGATTAGGTTAAGGTAGGTTAAGTTAGGTTAAGGTTTTATACTCTTCTTAGCAAACGAAAATGCTAATTCAGAGCACAGGTAATGAACTGTAACTGATGAAAATGAAATAAATAAAATGAATAAGAAAAAAAAATGAAAAAGGCCCATCGAAAAATACTGGGCTATTAAGAAGCAGGCACTACGGAAGCACCTGAAGGAAAAGTGGGTTTCCATACAGAAGAAGTTGCTGCCAGATGTTGTGGGAGTTAAGTGAAGTTCGGCGTAAGGTGCGAGCACACAGTTATGATAATGAAGTTGAATGGAATAAATATGCTGAAAGCTTACTAATGGGTTATACTTTATTGTCTGAAAGTATGAAAAGAATCGGTCAACTAGGTCATTTCCTACAGCGTTTTTTCCGTGACGCAATTTGATGCGGGACACCTTTTATAGTAACACTAGTGTATGTTCAAGTGGATTAGACATTTTGATTGCTACAACTTGAAGATTCGTGTTGTCTTCCGCATGGAATTCATTTTTTTTTTTGCTAATATAGAAACTATTCCTGATGCTCGTATATGGGACTGGTCCAGTTTATAGTAAATTGAATAGTTTTCAAGGCAAAATGTCCAATGAGTCCAAGAGGCAAATGGCGAATGGGTTGAAATCATGCGTTATCATCTTTAACTCGTTAAAGTTATTATTTAATCCATTGATATTCCATTGTAATATGCAAATATCCAAAATGAATATATGTATAAAGTATGCCAAGAGATATGATTGTTTATGACTGAATATCATCTGTTTCTATGTCGTTATAGAAGATCGAAAATGAGATTGCTTGCGACAGGTTATGGAGACGTTTCAAAAACGTTTCAACGTTTTGTTTCAAAATCAGATAACGCGGTCCATTGTATACAGCAGGGGTGGCCAAACTTTTGGGCATTGCGGGCGACTAATTGTTGAAGTGTTAGGCTGCGGTCTACCAACGTTGACTGTATCAAAAAGTCATTATAAAATGTATTCAGTACTGGAAGATAGAATAACATTTCAACCATCCTGTATTCGCGCGCCAAATTATAACTCGTATAACTCGTGCGTGGCGTGCGTGGCATTATTGGTATTTATTTAAAGTAAAAAAGATATAAATATATGAATAATTCCAGAATTTTTTTTTCCAACTTCCTTCCTTCCATTCAACACGTTGAACCTCGACCGAAATAGAGGACCGACAATGAACTTTTCGTCTGGCCCGTGTCGGTCCCAGTAGTGGGCTTTTCTAAATCTTATTTTGTAACTTTGTTGTTGCCGTTCCCAATCCCGAAACTATCCGAACGAAAGGTCCGGTGAGATCGGCGCAAAAAAAGGTGGACATTTCAGTGTCAGTCCCCAGGGACCGACGTGGGGCTTAATGTGTTAACACAGCCTCCTCAAAACAAAATTATTGATTCTCGGTCAGTGATATCGTTTGCTCTAGTATAGGATGGTTAATTAAAGGAAAATCATAGGTTATACTAATGAATATTCAATGAATTATTCTATAAATTAAAATAATTATCGGTTACTAAATAATTGATAAGTTATACTTTGTTTCTTGTAAAGTATCATCAATAACTATCGTTTATTTTTTTAAAGGAAAGTTTCATTTCTGAACATACAAAGCATTCATTTTCCATAAAAATACACCCAAGATGATTGTTCTATTCCTCAATTACCAAAAGGTATAAGAACTAGAGATGAAACGGATATCCGGTAACTATCCGGCCGGATACCGGATATTATAAAAAAAGCAATAATTTCTTATTGATTTCTTATCTTTTTTTTCAAAATTAGGTTAATATTAACTCATACCAATAATTCATCAACGCTATTACTTTTATTATAATGTTTTTTAAACGTTCGATTACGCTTTACTTCGTAATCCAGACTAGTTTCAGAGAACAGTCTTTCACTGTAAACATTAGTGCAAGGAACTGAGATGAACTGTAGCGAACCATGCGAATTAAGGGTACTGCTTAGATTTTGATGACCACCAAACGTAAGGAACGCGATTGCGATCGACTCGAAATGTTTACGCATGACAGTCGATTTCGTTAGTAATGGGATTTTTTTTTAAAGGAAACTTACTATCATTTATTTTTGCCACTTCGTTAAAACTGTTTCAAAAGATGTCATGAGCTTCGTGTGTGAGATTTAATTCAGTTTCGTCTTTTTTGTTTCGTTTAATTTGATATGTGGTGAAGTATGTCTCAGATTGTCATCCTTGAAGACGGTTCCTAATTTTTAAATCTAGAATAAAATAGTTGATTGATGTTCTTTGCTTATATGAATACTACTCTTATTCGACTAATATTAAAATTTTTAAATATATCCACAAAAATTCAAAATTGTAATAGAAAATCCTAAACATAAAAAATACTGTTCAATATCCTATGCAGAAAACTTACTCTATTAGGGAATATTCATTCTAAACGGAAAATTTAATCATAGTTCCTTATGTTTATGTCAAAATACGTTCATTACTCTCTAGAATATAAACCTTTATTTGATTCATGTACACATGCAATTTCAGGCCTCGAAACTTGCCAGATATCCGGTATCCGGTAAAGCTACTCTCCATTTCATTACTAATAAGAACTATCTATCGGAAATATTGGCCCTTATTATGTAAATTGAATTGGACGGTCAATGGGATCCCTATCACACCGAGCAAATTTTCGTATATTGTAAATCAATGTGTTGGGAATTGCATATTTCGAAATGTTATCGAAATGTTTCCCAAAGCAATATATTAGGAATGCAACAAACAAATCACCCGGCTGTGAAACAGTCCCTAAACAGAGATGACGAGCAAAATTCTGTTCAACTAGACCAATATAGGACCCAATATGGAATTTTTTTATTTGTTTTTTTTCTGTTGTTCAATTCATGACTATATTTATTGAAAGAAATTAGCACAATTGATTCACATTAGTCATCTCATCTTTTAGATAAAAGTAACAATACTTCATTAAAACTCGCATTCGCAGTTCTCTTCAAAAAATTATTTTTTGTTGGTTTCGCAAACCTTATGCCGGATGTGTCCAGCATTTTCAAATGGCCATTTAGCAAATGGTGAAAAAAAATGTAGAAATTGCCCCTAGTGAGAGTTTTTTTTTTGTTTTATTACAAGTTATGGTCGAACAGCTGGATGTTTTAATATAAAATAACTAACAATCTGGAAAAAATGGGTGGGTTATATCGATGACATAACCGCAAAATTGACGTGGGAATAGCTTAGCAATCATTTGTTTGTATTGATTAAATTTTTGATTGAATGAAACAATTTCCGGATTCAATCGAATTAAATATATTTGCTTTGTAAGTAAAGAGATAGACTAAATGCTATGTAAGGTCAATCCATGCATTGTGATAGACTATGTTCTTCGTTACAAGTAAATTCAATGACAGTCCTTTTACGATTGGTATGATGCCTAGGACAAAATATGGGAACGGAAGAATTATCAAATGATTATTTTATTTTACATTTCCATCTGAAGTTTGAATCTCTCAAGTGTACGTACCTCTCAAACCGCGAATTCGCTCGATTTGATGAACTTCAGGCACCAAGTGCCAGAAATTCAGTGAGCAGAAGATATGAAGGCTTATCCTTCAATGCGATTTTGAATAACCGAACCAAAGCGTTGTATTCGTACCCGTTTTTGAAATCTGTGTTAGGAAAACACTTTTCGGAGTGCAAAAAAACATGTGGCTGCAAAAGTACCCAAGGCTTGCATTAATCAACAACTTCAGCTTACTTTTTTTATATTATAGAGCCTTTAAACTTGAAAGGTCATTCGCCTCTAATGTTTGCAAGATTTTCCCAGGTTACTAAGTTTAGAAGACCATGATAAGGAAACATATTCTTGTTCGAACAGCTGCGCTTTTGTTTCCTTTATTGATTGTGTACTTTCCAATTCGTATTGATTTATGTCCAAACTACTGAATCTTGATCCAAAGGTCCAGTATGGCCCTCCACCGTCTGAATCCTCCGTCGTTATCCAATGACTTCTCCTTCTACTCCTACTTCTCCAACCCCGCGTGAAAATTGATGAAACTCGTCTATGATCTTGACGAGCTACAGCGAAACGATGCTTCTCACACGATAGCTTAGGCCGAAATGTTCTGGGTTATTCGTTCAAAGATGAGCGATTGTTCATATTATTAGTTGGGGCAATACGGAATTATAATTTTTTTTATAAAGGGCTTTAGGACATAACTTTGATATGTTTAGTTAAGAAAAATAGTAAAAAGATACCGAGAAGTTTCCACAAATATCTTTGTGAAACGACATCGACGAAGAGCGCACTCCGAAGTAATCGTGAACGCTCTAAGTTATTTAAATCAATTTTGGGCGGAAATAAGTTCATTTGATTTGTTGGTATTTTCACAATTTGATATAATCTGACACATCATCTAATTTTTATGTTTTTTTTAATGATTCGTATCGAACAGTAAGTAATACAGAAGTGGAATCGCGAACACGAAAAGTTTTGTCCTGCCGATTTGCACGGTGACAAATAAACCCCAAATCTCAGCTGCAAGAACTATGACTTTCTGCAGTGTAAACGTTGCGAGAACTAAATACCTCTTCAGTCAAACAATCATAAATTAAGCTAACTTTTCACCTGCAGAATAACACACACGGTACGGTAAGCCAGAACAGATTTCTCCCGAAAATGAAATATATACAGTACAGCTCCTTTGTGCCAAAAAAACAGTCAGTGTCGGAACCGCTTTCCAGCTCTAGCGCGCCTCCCGGAAGGTTTGGTTTGACTGGCGAAGAATAGAGAGCTGGCGCTGACGTTGCTGACGCATTTCAGAGCTAATAACATAATAACTACTTTGTAATCTGCTCTTTACCGCCCGTCCCCTGCGACCCCTCGCTGGAAGCAAACTCCCGGAAGCTGTTCCCACTCGTCAGCACATCCGGGATGGAAGCAAACTATTTACCATACGATGATGATGATGTTGCTGCTGCTGCTGCTGCTGCTATATGTGTGCTCGGCACACGGTTTGTATGATGAAGGCGAGAAAAGTTATTCGCCAGCTTTACAATTTATTGCCATCCCAACAGTAGAAAGTGTGAATGTAGAAATACGGTGCTGATGGCGTCTATGGTTTTAGCAACAACAAAAAAAGTAAGTTTGAAACTTCCCGCCCGGTGAATGTGAGCACCTGACTGAAGAATCTCTGCCAAACTGTGCCGAAAGAGCGTAGTGACTTAGCGTGTTGTGAGTGGTTTTGCTCGGTGCTAACAATGTTTCATAAAATCTCGCCAAAAAAAATTAAACCTCTGTCCCGAAATTGAATGATGGATGAGCGGTAACTGCGCGCTGCAGACTCACTGAAATGAATAATGATTTTTTTCTACCATATGGCGGTGATTTTTTTCTTCTTGTTAATAATACAATATTTCACCGGTATATTAACCTACAATAATAGATTCCTGGCCATAGTAAAACATGCAACAATATTTTTCATTAATTATGGATTTGATGGAAAAATGAAATGGAAAAAAATTCAACACTCCAACGCATTTAATTTCAATTCCATATTGTTACCGTTCGGTGTTGAGCGTTTGCTTTGTGACTATTTAGTTAACTAGAAAAATAAACTTCGAAGCTGAATATTCATGGTTCCGAAGTCATGCAAAGTTTGGTGGGATCAGAAGGGAGTCATACATTTTGTCGAACATATACCGGGAATTTGTGTTTTGAATAAAATCCTTGATATATCATCTAAGTTCATATTATCGCCTTCAAAATAGACCCCTTCTGAAGCGATACACTTTTTTCAACGAACAATCGAGTCATCGAAACTCTTTTCATAACTGTACATCGGAATGCCCTTCAGTTCACGCAGCGAATTCGTTTTTATGTCTTCAATGCTGTCAAAACGGGGGTAATTTGAATCGTTTGCACGTCATAACTATCTCGTCGCCAATAGTTATGCGTTGGACGATTGTGGGATTTGAATTTGAGAAGAAAACTGAGCTCTTTTGGCGCTAGTCGTGCTGCGGGTTTTCTCATGCCCAAAACATCAATCAAAATACGACAAACGGTCTCGTTAGATTTAAATCCCGGGCTAGGAATCCAGAGGCATGAGATACTATTTATTCAGCAAGGCAACGCTAAACTATACGTTGCACAACCAGTTAAAAAATATTTGAACATTGTTGAAAGGTAATATTTATTTTACCCATAGTTTTCACCAGACTCTTCGGATTACCATTTGTTTAGATTAATACTGAACGTCTTGTTTGGAACACGCCACACTTATGTTGAAGAAAAATTAACTCCACCCTTTGTACGTCCTTTCACGTAGTGGAAGTGGGGGCATAGTGGTCACCCTAAGGAATACGCCCATTTCCAGCGCCCACATACTTATTCAATTCCCGTTTCTCGAAGAATGTTATAGTTCAACTCATTGTTCTTCACGATAGCAAACGGCTTTCACTATAAAAATTCAAAATAGTACATTTTTCATCATTAGAAATAAAGGGGAAAAATCGAATTTTTTTTTACTTGGAGGTAAAATGGTCACCTAGTGGGGGCAAAGTGGTCACTCGTACATAACAAGCTAAATGGGATAGATTTATGCGTTCTTTTCGTCCAAATTTGTTCACATCATATTTGAGATACTAGGTAGATGTATGAAACAAGCTTGGCGTATTCACCTATAGTCTCAATTTGAATTTTCTCATGCATACAAAACGTAGTAAGAAACACATAATGTTCCGCATAATGAGGCTTGGTTTCGTTGGAATGGCATATTCATCCAGGGTCAAAGCCACAAAAGGATCTTCTTCAAAAGCAGAATGTGATAAGGTATAGCAGCTTTAGTAAACAGAACATTGTAAGTTGTTATTCAGCTATGACCACTTTGCCCCCAATCATCAAAATAGTTTCTATGCTAATTAATCGCTGAGATTAAACAAAATATCTGTTCACCTCTCCTAGAATATGTGAACAGTTGTCCAAACTGATGATTTGTCCAATATATCAGATTGAATAAACCTTAATTTCACGAGAAATTCCTTAGATACCATGCGTACAAAACTACGGCCGAATGGCTATCGAGAGAGTAATTTCTGTTTTTATTTGTATTTTGACATGCGACAGCTCTACCGAAGTACAGAGTGACTCGAAAGTGATTAAATTCTTCAAACATAAGGTGACTATCAGTACGGCATCTATAGTCAACTGTTTTACTACCAAACAAGCAGGTGACCACTTTGCCCCCCATGACCAATTTGCCCCCATTACCCCTACGTTGGGGTAGATTATTTATAAATGAATATAAAATATATAAAATATATAATATAAAAAATATTAATATATAAATGAAAGGGCGTACAAAGGGTTGCAATCTTTCTTCGGAAAGAGGTGCCATTACCTGTGCTCTCGGAAGAGTCCTGGAGATCTTGCAGAACACGCAGTTCTTCGTGACCCTTTGAATAAGGGATCTGAGTTTGGCTACCTCGAAGCGTTGCCGCATTTCGTTGACAACTGTCTCGCGATAAGCGTGACGAAATTGTCGGTGGTAGAAGTCCGTGATGAGAGTTGTTATTGGATGACACGGAGAATTCCTTGCTCATCCATGAAAGGCCAGGTTTTGTAAATGTTGCTCGATTTAGAAACGGTTGCGTGGCAGGTTCTCAAAGTTATCCGGGAATGGAGAGAAGTAGCATCGTGGGATAGACAGTTTATCAAGCTTCGGGAGAAGGTTCACCCACTATCACCATTTCTGATAGAGATCACAATTGATCGGTTCGTCCCAACCTGTTCCTGAAGCCCAGGTCCCTTGGATAATGACTTTCCCATGAACGAGAAGGTGGGAAATGAGAACTAGTTGATCGAACAGGCTCATAACGACTTTCAACACATCCCGCTTGGAGGGAATGTGTGTTTCATCCACGATAGCACGAATATCCTCACGAAGGTTAACTGTGTAAACGTAACGATCCTCTTTGGGGAGCCATTTCATTCCAAGAACAGACTCAGATATGCCTTCCCTTTCTAGGATCAGATCGGTTGGTTCATCAGCAGTAATTTCCCAGATTTTCCTAAGGGTTTGCGTTGAATTCGAGCGGAACTTGCGGATCTCAAAACCAGAATCGCCTCCTTGACGACCTCCACCGCTTTCTTCACAATCATAAAGCTGCGCAAATAATCGTCCACGCAGTGGTGTTTTACTATGGCTGCGGACGCTCTTGGATAAAGACCTGCGAACTCCTGCGCATTGAGGTTCTTCACGTACTGTGCAGAAGCGGGAGAACAAGTATCATAATATTCATAATGAAAACCTGAATCGTTCGGAACGATTTTCTCGCCAGAGGAAGCACTGCGCCAGACGGTCTTGTGAGCGGATCCACAACTGGTCGAACATTTCCCTAATGTCACCACAGACGGCTACAAGAAATTGACGAAAACGGCTGAGAACAGCAGGTAGTGGCGTTAGCAGAAAGCTTCAGAAGTTTGGAGTTCAAGGATACCCCATCCGCTACTGCCGCTGTGTCCCAAATCAACCGTAGTTCGTTTGTATTTTTTGGGATGAACGACGACTCCTAACGGAATGAACCACATGGGCCTCATATTGGCGTTTTCCAATTCGGATTCCGTAGCTTGGCGGGCGTAACCTTTCCGCACGTACTCGGAAATTTGCTCGCGAACCTGTTCCTTCAACGTTGGGTTCTTCTCAACCTTCTTCTCTAAAGAATATAGACGACGAACTGCCATTGGATAGCTACCCGGGAAATCAGGATTATCGTCCCGCCACAAAGACCGGTCTCAAACTCATGCTCAGGTCGCCTTGTCGTTCGCTCCAAAATCTTCCTCGCCCGTGTATTTTCGTCTGATTCCAAGGGTCCGTATAGACCACTAACACCAACATCTTTCAGCGCGAAGTAGTCCCGTAGCTGATTATTGAGTTTTTGATCTGGATCGGTGTATGCTGCAACATGGAAGTTGACCACTGCTCTTGAGGGTGAATCGGAAAGACATTCATATACGCTCCAACCTAGACGACATTCAGCTGCAATTGGATCCATCGGTCCGCCATCGCGTAGTTTCAATGGTACACCCAGTCGAAGATTATCTAAACCAATTAGTAACTTTGGTTGAGCCATGTCGTAATCTTCCAACGGAAGCCCTCGCAAATGTGGATACCGCTGGCAGAGTTCTTTGTATTTCAATGTCTGCGAAGGAACGACCAAGCAGCAGACTGTCCTGACATACGACAGTTTATGACGATTGCTATTACCTCTCCCTGATATAACCAGTTGCACTCGTTTTGAACCTGGTTCCTCACGAGTTACCATGCTCGTCCACTGCAAGGACAACGATTCCGACGGACCGGTAGCGCGCAAACGTTCAGCGATGGTTTCGTCCAAGAGATTAATCAAAGACCCTTCGTCGATAAATGCGAAAATGACTACGGAACGTTCTCCCGCATACAACACCACAGGAAGAACACGAAACATAGGGAAAGGCCCATTTCCCTGTATTCAATAGTTGGCGGACATATTGGAGTATGGCTGAGACTGAGAAGGCGAATGCAGAAGCATATTATGTTTTTGATGACAACCTTCACTTCCACAACCTTTCCAGGATTTACAAGGCCACTTGCCGTGCCTGTTTAGGCATGTTCGGCAGAGAGCCTTTTGATGGACTACATTCCACCGTTCATCTAAGCTGAAGGATTTGAATTTGTCACACTCTACTACTCTGTGTCCCTCTCTATCGCTTACGATACATGGTTCACCTAACTTTTTATTTACTAGTAGGTTGGAAGCAGGGGTAAGCGCTGGAAAGGGAGAATGCGTTTGTGGTATACCCCTCTCTTTCCTCTTATGATCACCCTTGAAGTTCCGGCTAGAACCTGGTAGGTCGAAGGTCACCTGACTCGCTGCTGTCACTAGTCCTCCCATGAATTCGCCGAACGTTGCTAATGTTGCATCTGGTTGCCTACTCTTGTAGACCGCCCATTCCATTTTGAGCAATCCGGGTAATTTCTCCTCGAGCTCCTGCACTAACACCGGGTTAGCCAAATGTTGAACTTGATTCGCCGCCTTCAGGTGATCAACTAGGTTTTGTACCGTCAAACCGAATTCCACCACAGTCTCGAGACGATCATGCCTTAAGCTATTGTCGGTGCTGCTCGATCCCGGTGCGTCAAACCAGGCGGTAACCGTGGAATCACCCTGGGAACTGAGGGGTCGATACCTGATCGATCGGGTAAACAGCTTAGGTTATGTTGTATTCGTTCATCAGTTGTTTGCTGATCTCTCGGCGTTTGTTGAGGTTCGTTCAATACTTCGGACCGTGCTGATCGGTGCTCGACTCGATGTTGAACTATCGCAAATTGCTGACTTCCTCCCCCATCGGCTCGATCAGTATTGGGTAGCGGTGGGTTCGGTCTCGACGAAGGACCTGCTTCCTCGAGAACTGGGTCCACATCCTGTGCTTCGGAACATTTGTCCAGCCAATTGGATACCTTTTGTTGAGAATCGTTAATCGATTCACTTCTGCTATCACATTCACTAATTTGGCGAATAATATTTTGTTCCAGAGACTCTCGCCTGATCTGCATCTCTTGAAACGCCTTCTCGTCCCGAAACAGTTGTCGTCGAATCTTAGCTTCCTCATCCACAAGGGCTTCTTCAAGGTTACGAAGGGCTTTTTCGCTGCTTCTTTATCCATTACCTCCTGGGCTTGTAATGCCTGCTCCTTCATTTTTTGTTCCTCTTCGATTATCTTCATTTCAGTACATAAACGTGACGCACGGTCGTTTGGTTTGAGATGACGAGACGATGGCGCTGAGTTCTTCTGACAATCCTTGCAGACGTATTCCAGGTCCTTAGTCGAATTATCCACACCGGCACATCCGAAATGCTCCCATAGTTTACAACTCATTACTCGTTATCTGTGTCTAGCCTATTGCAAGACTTGCAGCTGTATCCCGCAGGTTTTTGATGTTCCTCCATCCTTACCCTGTCTTAAAATCCTTGAAGATTTTGTGGAGTTATGTTACCAAAACTCGAAAGCAAACAACTATTTTGTAGTGTGTGCTTCAAGCTGAAAATATATATTCAATTCAGTTTGACAAATACAATTATAATTCGTTTTAACTCACGATTTTAGTGTAGGAATTCTATGAATAGTATAATTAGAGGAATCTTATCTTTATCCACGTTTTAGGTTAACTGTAAATATAGTTAAGGTTGTAGTTGTATAAGTTTTATGGCCCTATTTTGAGTATTTAAGTGCATCTACCTTCTTATAGTCCTGATTTTTCAGGATTTACCAGACTTTCTGTTACGTTTCTTGATATCCTGACAAACACTCTATTTTCTCTTTTTTTTATCCTGATTGTTCCTGATTTTTGTACTTTCCATTTTATCAGAAAAAAAAATTATCTATAACAAGCACACTAGAATCCATTCCAAAGTATCTCTGGTACAAATATGTGCCTAACATTTTTATCATACATATTGACAGTTGTAAATCGACTGAGTTTTCAGAATGAAAATCCCGAATTATATTCAAAACACTCCAGATTTTCAGAACAGTGCTGGATAATTTCATGAAACCAGAATATTTGAAAATTTAAGGGATTATAACGCGATTAAGTTTTGAGGTACAACATTACGATTGTGTCACATTTACCCCAAACCTACTCCCGGAAGACATTCACCCGAATGTAACAAATACCCGAATGTAACAATTACCCGAATGTAACATTTACCCGAATAGGAAACACACCCGAAAGAATTAGGAAGTATTTGTATATTTATTTCTGATCAGTTCATTCGAAGATCATATTTGTCTTGTACGTCATTCCCATTCAAAAAGTATTTTTTTCATGGGTAGTGCAATTTGGGAAGTAGTGGCGCTGAATAAAATTCTCTACAAAATAATGAAAAGCGAAATAATGCAGTTTTGTTACGTATTATGGAGTTCACCATTCAAATAGATGACGCAGCCCGTTTACTTAACACGTTGAGTGACACGCGGTTTTATAGCGACTTTCCCGTTAGGCCACGCGCTGATATCGTAATACAACAATGCGAAGCGCAATACTGGAAAATTATAATTCACTCGAACGTATTAGGGCCATCGTTTTTGAACGTATTAAAAAATGCGAAAAAAAATTAATGAATGTCTACATTTTTCATCATAATTTATACTGTCAGTCGCGGTGACTGACGCGGCCTGAACGGAAAGAAAGCTGACAATTTTGGATATGCATGTACGTATGGCACTCAAGTGCAATTTTGATTATGAATTTATTTTTTCGCAATAAAATTTATTCTGAGATCGAAATACATGATATGTATTATTAACCGGGCAAACGTAATGCACCAAATAAACGTATGCTCGCTAACGCTCGGTCGGACCTGACTGAAGGATCGTCTCCTCAAACAAACCGGGCAATCGGTGGAACACAGGTTTGCTTGCGAGAGGCCGCCGCTTCCGATGGCGGGTCGGCGGCCGACTCGGATTGCGTTCCTTTTTCTTCGCCCCCATTACATTGATACCAGAATAAATGTCATCACAAAATAATAAGTTCATGAGAAAAACTGCGTTGCGTTGGTAAATACGTAAGTACCATTTTTTTCATATCTATTCCTTTTCACATTTTCATAGATTTTTAATGGTAAAGTTACCTGCTTAATTTTCGAAATATTCCATAACCCATACTCATTTCTGAATGATCTCTTGGCCTTAAAGAGCAATAAGGAAAGGAAAGAAGACGGCATGTCAATTGTGCCTACACTAATATCTAAAAAGGACACAGCGAAGTCTTCAACATCATTTCCTCATTACAATTTCTCATTTTACTTCGTAACAGGAGATTCGACAAAACTGATAATCTGATTTGTCGGAATTTTTCCTTCTTCATTCTAGTAAATATTCCGTTCGGGTAAATGTCCAATCGGGTAAATGTCCATTCAGGTATATGTTGCATTCGGGTATTTGTTACATTCGGGTGAATGTCATTCGGGTAAATGTACTTCGGGTAAACGTGTTTCTGGTGAATGGGACATAACCCAACATTACATTAGAGAGGATGATGTGTATGTAGAACTGACCCCAAAATTATTGATGAAGGAATACGCTTCAGAGTGTAAAATTACACAAGAGAAAAATCTAGTTTGAAAGTCAATATAATGAGATTTATTTTATCCAGTTTATCCGATTAATTATTAACCAAATAACATACAAATAATTTGAAAATAATCTTCAATTCTTCCTCGCTGATATGTTTTTCTTTTTTGGTGAGTGAGTATTCAATCCAATACATAGACTATGAATACAGATAAATTCTGAATATAGATTTTTCTGTAATTGAATGTAGTGCTGCAGGCTTTTGGAAAAATTTTAACGGTCAAACGATCCGGAGACACACTGGCTTTTTCACTTTTTTTAGTAAATGAACTGGCTTTTTCACTTCTGAGAGAGTTTATACCATGCTTATGAACATCCTCAACATCACTTTAAAACGGAGTTTGAAAGAATAGACTAGGAACGGAAACAATGAAAAAAATGTTAGTCACTAACAATTATGTAGAGCTAAACAAAACAAATACAGGTTACTTTATATTTCGCAGCAAATAACATATATGCAAGTACATCAAATCGGTATATGAAAAATATTTAGAAATCACAATATTAAATAATAATCTACAGACATGAATGAGAAAGCGCTGAAGTGAACTTCACACAATTTTGTTTTGTTTGGGGGGCTTTTGTTGTGTGCTTTTTTGATGTGTGCTCCAGTGGCCGAGTGGTTAGCGTCACACCTAACATGCCGGGGGTTCAGGTTCGATTCCCGTTCTGGTCGGGGAAATTCACAAATTCACATCGAATCGTTGATCAAGGATATTCCTCGGGACACGACAAATAAATAAGCAGATTATCTATAGATACCTATAACAACCGTTCATGTATGATATGGTAAAACTTGACGTAAATCGTTACGATGCGTGGGTTTCACACTGACTTTTATAGATTACATCTCGGTCTGCGACAAGTTCCAAAACGCAATGAAAACGTCGTTTTGAAGCCAATCGTGACGGGTAATGAAAATGAATCATTTACATTTACAGTGTTGAGCGACTGAGAACTTTGGATAAGCGAAATAATTAGCTAACCCCAAAGCCGATCATTACCCGGAAAAAGTCATACCCTATGACTGGTAGGATTGGGAAGGAATTCTGGATTTTTAGCTTCTACCAAGCAACCAGTCGATACATTTCCATAAGTACTGCTCGCAAGTGAACAACTTAAACCAATCCAGAACCAGAACGACCAGGAAAAAAAGTCCATAATTAGTCAATGTCTATTTTTGTCTTCTTGATTACACCGCAAATTATTTTGGAGTCTATGTGCACCATCAGAATATTTTTCAGAAGACCTTGCAAAATTCTGTCAAGGGCGAAAATTTTTACTGTATGGACAGCATAGAAAAAACTGTGAACAGTTTTCGATGTAAAAGCAAACACATTCTGGGATAATAATTTTTTTAGTCACATGAAAGATGGCAAATGATTGTGAAACAAAATTCTACGTTTATCTGTCTATAAAAAAGATGTTTTCGATTTCTCAAAAATCGTCACGAACTTTCCGGACAACCCAATTTGAGCTACACTGATTTCTTCCTGATTTTTTGAAAAATTTAGTGGCATCCTTGCTGGTAACTAATAGTGAAGCATTTTGCATTCTCATTTTGATCATGAAAGGTCATATTCTCTGTAGATTACTTACTTTACTGAAAGACGATACGAAACGATAGATTATTATTTTTTATTGTTCCGCGTTTCCGCGTTAAGCAGTTTACTAACTGCGTATTCGTAATGCATTGTCACATATATTTGCTGCTCACACCGAATTCCCGATGGGTTTTATTTCTTCAATAACACTTAATTTTATTAGCAATTATAATTTATCACCTGCGTTTAATAATACAACTTCGCCCGGGCACGAGCCGATAATTGATTTACAATTAAAATATTCAATCTAATCGAACTAAAATTTTACACGGAGTATTTCCGAAAGCGCTCCGAACTAGAACGCTATTAGGATGATTTGATTTTCCAGGCCGTTTGTTTCCAAAATTTTCCTACCGCGATGCGCACGTGTAATGACGGCGCTGATATTCCCCGTATCCCAAAAATGTATCCCCACGGCACGGTATATCAGGTTGCTCCCGCGTATGGGAGCAATAATTATAAACGCGGAAAATTTGCTCGTTTCGTGGCTTGTCTGCCTGCTTGTGCTTTGTGCAATTAATATGCACACATTCAGTCGCATAAAAAACGCATTACGCCGTGCAGTTTATGGTCGAGGTGTAGTGTCTCGCTTGAAAGGTATACTCTGTCGAGCAGAAAAACGGCCGAGCCGAGGTTTGGCATAGGGGTTGAAGTAATTTTATTTTACTGCTGCAGAAGAAAAATATTTAATTTCAAAATTAAATTATTTTCCCCCGATGCCGCTCCGCTCCGTGGACAAACGCATCGTTTCTGCGAGATATCGCGCAATGTGCGTGCAGGATTCATAAAATTTGAATAATTTTATTTTGATAGTTGGAATTATTTATTGCAATTGCTCTGCGGTTTTTGTAAATTTTGCTCCAACCGGGTTCTAATTGATAGTTATTGAAATTAACGATTGTACCCGGGATTGTAGAGAGACGCGCGGACCTGATCCAATGATGTGGTCATCCGACACGGCGCAGTATTTGCGTAATCAACTTTCGATGTTAGGATTGGAACATTCGAAAGAGCTACAGTAAATACAATTCACTGCTATTTTATGGAATGCGTTTCTGTGTTTGAGTTAGAAAATGATTAACTGATTCTTGCAAAGACGTTTTTGCATTAAAATAAAAAAAAAATCGATTTGATTGGTATTCGTGATAATGGCGATAATTTTCTGAGACTCAACTTGAATTTTCCATTTCGGCTTACAATTGACCTTACGACAAGCCGATCCAAGTCGAAGCGACCGATCCTCCGAAGGGCAGACAATCCCGACAATTGACTCCATTAAATTGAAATCAAAAACGCTTATCTTGAAGGCCATTAAGGAATCCAACCATCGTAAACGCGACGATTTCCCCTCGCGATTGAGAGGGAGGAAACAGGAATGCCCTAGCGTCATCACTTTTTTGCCGGACAGAGAATTTATCTGCGTATCCAAACGCTGCTGCTGCCCCGCTTCTGTACATGAAGGCATTTCCCGAGATTCGGGCTGGACCGATAGTGATGGCGAGTAGCACGGGCCGCGGCAAGGATGCTTTGTTGTGACGACTCTTCCTTTCGTTCACAAAATGTGATCCCCGCAAATATAGCAGATTACCCCCAGTGTCGGGGGGAGATTGAAAATCGAGATATGACAAGCAATGCGCTGAATAGTGAATTCTTAAAACGGAACTGGAATCATCGCCGAATAGAGGGGCGCGAAATTAATGTCAACACCCAGCAGGACCAATCATCCCACAGAGTGTGTCTGGAAGTTGGAGGACATTTGAGATGTGATTGAATGCTATTTGGACAGGATTTGAATTAGAAAGAGATGCATTTAAGATGTGCAAATACTCGTACATAAGAAGAGGAGAGTGTTCGAAAAGAAGTCGCTCCCAAGATGTGGTATTTGCTGTACGTGAAGTGATGGTAAATAGCTTTCTGATTTAATACCACAGCAAACAATATGAGGGGCTTCCTCTGGGACGGAGACTGCAAGACAGACAACAGAGATCTTGTGTGTCATGATTATATTTCTTTTTTTTTTTTCAAATGTCAATATTTCACCAACAAATTCAAGAGAATTTCGAAAGCGTAATTTCAACTGACAATTAGTATTATTCGAATCTTTTCGTTTCTGGCATGGCATAAACATCACTGATTGTTTTTCATGTGTAATCTATATCACGAAAGGATAACTAATAGATCCCGATACAGCTCTGATTAGGACGAGGTTTGTGCTGTATGAATGCACTGATAGTTTTTACTATTAGTGGAGAAGGCGGTACATTCGAACACTTTTTTCCCTTGATTTTTTTTACATTTTTTGTAAACTTAAAAAAAATCCTGAATTCATATTGGTTGTTATTTGGACATCGGAATATCATATGGTCGGGTTTCTGCCAAAACGAACCAAGCGCCAAAAACATTATTTTAAGATATTTCAATTTGAAGTTTGGGCTCCCACTAATTGACTGTGTCGAATCAAATCTTTCATTTTGCCGCTCACGTGCTACAAACAGGATGTCAAACATAAAGGGTGTGTCACATCAAATTGCATCACGGAAAAAACGCTGTAAAAATTCGCCCAGTAGACCGATCCTTTTGAAATTTTTAGACAGTAAAATAAAAACTATTAAACAACTTTTGGCATTTTCTTTTTATTCATACTTCGAGCCCAAGCCCGTATGCTCGCACCTTCCTCTTTACCCCGTCCATAAGGTTCTGTACAACGTCAGGTTGTAGTTTTTTTTTTAACAGAAATCCATTTTCTCTTGAAGTCCGCCTCCGATTTGACAACTTTTGGGTTCTTCCGGAGGGCCAGCTTCATAATCGCCCAATATTTCTCTATTGGGCGAAGCTCCAGCGCGTTGGGCGGGTTCATTTCCTTTGGCACGAAGGTGACCCCGTTGGCTTCGTACCACTCCAACACGTCCTTTGAATAGTGGCACGAAGCCAGATCCGGCCAGAAGATGGTCGGGCCCTCGTGCTGCTTCAATAGTGGTAGTAAGCGCTTCTGTAGGCACTCCTTAAGGTAAACCTGCCCGTTTACCGTGCCGGTCATCACGAAGGGGGCGCTCCGCTTTCCGCAAGAGCAAATCGCTTGCCACAACATGTACTTTTTGGCAAACTTGGATAGTTTCTGCTTGTGAATCTCCTCCGGAACGCTGAATTTGTCCTCTGCGGAGAAGAACAACAAGCCCGGCAGCTGACGAAAGTCCGCTTTGACGTAGGTTTCGTCGTCCATTACCAGACAATGCGGCTTTGTCAGCATTTCGGTGTACAGCTTGCCTTTTGTCGCGGTTAGGAGCCTTCTGAACCTTGTATGTACGCAGCCCCTCCCGCTGCTTGGTCCGCTGGACGAATGAACTTGACAAATTCAGCTTATTGGCGACATCCCGGACCGAACTTCTCGGATCACGTCTAAACTGCTTAACTACGCGCTTGTGATCTTTTTCACTGACGGAGCATCCATTTTTGCCGTTCTTCACCTTCCGGTCGATGGTTAGGTTATCGAAGTATCGTTTTAGTACTCTGCTGACCGTGGATTGGACGATTCCCAGCATCTTACCGATGTCCCGAAGTGACAACTCCGGATTCTCGAAATGAGTGCACAGGATTAATTCACGACGCTCTTTTTCGTTCGACGATACTTTTCCAAATTTACGAAAAATTGACAGTGAAGCATGGCCAACGTGATCTATACACTCTTATCTGATTATAAGCGAAAGCTGAAGATATAATTCTCAAAAATTAAATTTCTACAGCGTTTTTTCCGTGATGCAATTTGATGTGACACACCCTTTATTAAGCCACATGTCTTATATAAATATTTTTCAACGTAACTCCTAAACATTATCATAATGATGTATTTGGAAAAGTTGTTGAAAATTAAAAGCAAATTCATAAAGTTTCATGAACATGACGGTATAACACGACAAACATATTAAAATAGCATTTTTACTAGAAAAAATACAATAAATTAGAAATATTATTTTAGATATCTCGAGAATGGCTGCATTTAGAAGGAGATTAATAATGATTTTTTTTTTTGTTTTAAATAACATCAGGATTGATAATTTGTGGCTAAAAATGGCTGTTAACATACAAAAATTCGAAGTTTCGAAAATTCATAAAAATTCGATGTTCCACAAAGTTCGTCAAAAATAGTTTTGCCATCTGGGATTTATTTTTTAAATATGAAAAATAAAAAAATATATGTATTTTAGTTATTAAAGTTTAGTTTTTGTAGATAAATAAAAGAGTACTATTTTTTTTCTCGGTGTAAACTTTTTTCGCGCTTAAACTTCAATACTCTATAACTTTTCCTAAGACGCAATTTCGGAACGACTCATAGTTTTTGAGTTATAAATTATCAAATATTTCTCTTACTAAAATCGATATGCCCTTTTCAAAAGTTGCGCTTGAGTTCCCAATTGCTGTGGAAAACTCATATTTCCTCCAACCCACACGGAATACAAACTTTCATTCGAATCAAAAATGCATGTTTTTTAATTCTGCATTTTTAAGACGATTTAATTTGGAATTGCACTATTTCTATTGGTTTACCTTTTGGTGTTTCAATATCTACCATTGTTGAATTGGCGAATATCGTCTTAATGAGAAGTATACACTGAGCACATCGTGACAACTTCTTATGTTTTCATCATTTGCTGATATTTTACAAATTAAAAGTGATGAATTTGTAGATCGCAGGTGAACCAAATTCAGCTCTGCCGAATTTATTAATCGACGCATTATCCCTCTTAAACTTGTTCCAAAAATAAATGAAAGTATAAATAAACACGGAGATTAGATTGATACGCAGTTAAGTAATCATTGCTGCCACTTCAGTCTGATTCGTTACGCTGATGGAGTGGGAGCTCGCAGCTTAAGATTGAAACAAATCCCCAAGAAATCCTTCAATGGTGAAACACCAACATCGGAAGCGATAAGCCGAAGGCGACCGCGATTGGCGATGGCGCCGGTAAATGACGATAATAGGGCCTACACGGGAATATTCCGTCCACCACACAAGTCTTCAACCAGTCTTCTTCCATCCAGGGTCCTTGGCAGGGAATCAAATCTTCCGAAGACGGATCACATAAATAAAAGATGATTTAAATATTTACTTTTCCGCTTTACCCGTCCGATGATGTGGAAACTTCAAGTAGCTCGGATGCTTTTGTTTTTCTCTCCGCTCTGCGATTTCATTTCATTAGGATTTTCCTATCTGTGCAGTGTTCCACCCACCCGCGATTCATCCCACTGGCTGGCTGGCTGGTTTTAAGTCCTTTTTTCGAGCTCAGCTCCGGGCTTGGTAGACTCCAGCGTTCCGTGAATTTTCGCATCCATTCACAATAATACCAACGCCGAATACACAGTCTGTGAGACGAGGAGGGGTTGGTGGAAAAACCCGTGCCGTACGACGAAGGATGAAAGGAAAAATATGATTGCTTTTGATCTCTGATTGAAAAAATATTTGCAGAATCATTTAGTATTAAGAGTTCCCTGGCAGCGGAGTGGTGAAGTAAAAGACGGTGACCTTAATGGCTACTGCTGGAATCAGGATTAGTTCCAGAACGCAACGGGTGAAAAGTTTCAGTAATAAATCCGTTTCTGGGGAAGGGTTTCTTTTCGGGTTATTTGTAGGGATATTTTTTAATGATTGAGATACCTGTATTAGATGTGGTTCATCGTTAGGATTGCTATTATAGATCCGCACGGATTATCTATGACGCTTGGAATGTTTTGATGAATCGATAATTATTTCTATCTGTCCACTCGAATTACAAACTTGAGAATAGATGTAAGTTCAGGGGTTTTTTAATTATTTATTTCCTATTTACTCTATCGAATGAAACATTTTCTCTACAAGTGTACCCGGGGCGTTTGCCATTGTTCACCAAAAGGTTACGATTTGTGAAATGTCCTCGAATTTTTTGCTTATAAGCTTTCCATCCTAACCGAGTTTGCCGAGGAGAATAAAAAATGTCTCGGGGAGCCAGAAGGACACATCATCGTCACCCGTGAATGGGTTGCGATGATGGCGGAGACCACAGTGAAAGAAGAATGTTGCCCCGGAGCGATCGGAATTTGTTTTGATGTTGTCGCTACCCTATCATTTCGAAGCGAAAACGAACTGATACCACTTTGCAACACCGTTTCTCTCTGCCGAGTTGAAATCATTCCAATCGTCGAGCACGATCAACAACTTGAAAAAAAATAAGGGAAAAAACATGGTTCCGGATGTTGAGGACGAGTATTGGGAGGTCCATCCCCGACGAAATATAGTTTTATCGTGCTCACACCCCGTTGATTATTGCGAGCTTGTAAAATAGAACCATTCCATGACCAGTTTTCCAAGGGTTAACATGGAGCGAGATAAGCATTCCGCGTCCTTACTACCCGGAAGGTTTATCGATTTCAATTTGTTCCTAGCCTGTTTGTCGTTGGCTGGGGGAAAGGTTCCCATTGGCGGGTCGTTTTCGATTTGCTATTTTGGCTCAATCTCTCAACACGATGCAGACCTTCGTATGGAAAATTGGACCGTTATTTTGCGTGATGATCGCTTTGGTGGCGAGCGGTGCGAAATGGTTTTGACGTAGGACTACGTCTTTCATTTCTATACCGGGGTGTAAAATCAAAGTTTCAAAAACGAAAGCGTTACGCCGGAGATCGAGATTTTGAGCGTTAATAGCTCCTAAACAACTGAACGAAATGGTATGATAAACACTTCATTCGAAAGATAAAATGTCTACGCGTTCTATACTTGTTACCTTTTGATCCAAAAACTTGTTTCAATAGTCTTAAAATTGCTTTCAAAACAGGCTATTGAAATCACCAATCGGTATATAAGCGAGCGCCGCTCGGAAATCCACTCAGTTCTAATTGAACAGCGATTGGAGCATGTTGTCGCTGTTGTGGTGAAGCTCTTCATTTATCATGAAAGTGCGGATGAACGGTGTCACCAAGAGCCTGTTTGTGCACCTTAGGCTAGAAGGGAATCCATCAGGAGGAGAGTGATGCCAAAAACGGTTCCCCGGGAAGATCTCGAAGCAGCCGCTACACACACACACATACATGCGCGGAATTCTTTCCGTTTGGATGCCATTCAGCATCGAGAAGGATCCGGAAAATAATCTACCAGTTCCTCTGGGAATTTAAAAATACATTCATGTGAAAGAGTTTATTTGAATATTTTCTATTCATGTAACACTGTGACCAAATATTTTTCAATCAAGTACAGGTGGTTATCGAGTTAGTATTAACCACTGGTGGGCTTCCAGTATCGAGGAAAATGTGGAAATATATAATCGTTACTGAAAATAATCTGCCAGTTCCTCTGGGAATTTAAAATTACATTCATGTGAAAAAGTTCATTTTAATGTTTTCTATCCATTAAATATCCATATAATACATTTGGGTTTGTGATTTGTCAATCAAGTACAGTTAGCAGGTTAGCTTCTGAAGATTATTCTTCAGAACAAGGTTTTTCGTATCCTATATTGGATGCATAAAACCTTGTGCCTCCAACGTAACGCTCTCGTTTTCGAAGTCTCCCAAATATTCATTTATTCATTCATTCAGAATGGATTTAGATTCAACTTCAAACAAATGATCTCTAAATCAACGATAGTCCTACGTCACCCTTGCGGTTATACCATAGATATAACCCACTTCCTGTTTTTGACTTCCTGGAAGAGGGAAATCAACTGGAAAAGGAGCGGTAAACATCACCCCGGGTGTGAAGCCCCTGCAATACGCATTAGGCGCGCAACCCGGAAAAGAACTTTCCGAACCATAGGCCAGAGTGGGAGAGATAATTTTGTTACATATTAACAAATGTTTTCCTCGTCCCAGCGATCAATTTGGCACTGAACGTGTTTTGTTCGTGGTTTTATCTCGTGCCACATCATGGAATAGCCCTGGCGGAGCTATTCACGCTTGAACTCATTTCAACACCCATTAACAATACGCCGAACCTGGGGATGGCTGCCACATCGGCTCATGAGCTCCAAATGTTGCATGGCGTCTCGGATGGAAAACGATTTTTGCTCATGAGACCCGCTATCGGAGTAACAATAAATTACCATTTTATCATGGTAGCAGTTTCCAAACGCATAAATTAGATAACTTTGTCCTACAGTCAGTGTGTACCTTTCAGGGATGATTTTGACTGTATGACTCTTGAATGTCTTCCGCCAGTGGAACACAACAACCGTTGTACCGCTGGCCAGCAGATTTTAGCCCATCAATTGGAAGGTGAAACCGGTGAAGGGTATTTTTCAGTTTGAAGATTCATTTTGAATTGAATGGCGTTAACGTTCCCTATGGAACTTTTGCCGTCTCAACGTATGCATTATCTAGCGTCATTTATTAATACTTAGCTGAGATTTCTCAAGCCAAATAACACGCCTTGAATGTATTCCGAGGGGCAAGCTCTAGAATACGCGTGACCACAGTGCAAGTCGAAGGAAATTTCATTGACGAAAAATCCCCCGGCCAGAACGGGAATCGAACCCGAACACCCGGCATGATAATGTGAGACGCTAACCACTCGGCCAATATTGTATAGGGTACTAAATTAAACATTTTGGCAGTAGTACCATATATTTGAGTACTTATATGGTACCCCATAGGATATATGGTGAAAAATGCACCTTTTCGTTTTTTTCATGCCATTCTCAATAGCTTTGAGACAAAAATATGAAAAATACTGAAAGTACATCTTACTAAGGTGTATCGATAAATATCTTCAAACTATTTTGTCATCAAAAAATCTAATAATAATAATAAAAAAAAATAAATACACAGTACAAAAAAAATTTAAATATTTTCTGGCATTTCGAAATTTCGAGAAAAAAAATAACTTTGAGACCCACTTCTGCTCTAATTTTTATTTAAATGTCGCTTTTTGTGTCTTTTTTCTACATGTGACGTAATTTTTCCTGAAGAAAGATTACGAGACACAAAAATAATTTTCTTCAGCGTCTGCATTATTATTTTTATTTTCTTGAAATCGATTATTTTATTGTATTCGTGGTATTCAGTTGTAAGATTAAAATAAAAACAAATTGGGTTTTTTAAAGTGTTCTTCTCATTAATCCGAATGATCTTTCCACAAGGACTTTATTTTTTTCTCACTGAGCTCTATCGTACTACTGACTCCAATGAATTTGATAAACCATCTAAATCCAATGTAAAGATAATCTCATATATTTTAGGATAAGAGAAAAAAAATTGTACAGCGCAATACTCTAAATATACCGATAAAATTTAGCCATATTAAAAACAAAATTTTAAAAATATTAGAGCAGTAATGGGACTCTAAATTCAAAATAAATTTAAAATGCCCAGAAGGCAAAAAAACATTTTTTTTTCGCGCAATCCTCTTAAAAACTCCAGAATAAAATTACGCTACATGTGGAAAAAAAACAACACATACGAACGCATTTAAATAAAAGTTAGAGTATAATTGGGTCTCAGAGTAAATTTTCTTTTCAAAATTTCGAAAAATATATATATATTTTTTGTACCGCGAAAAACACTCTAAAAATTCTGAAAAAAAATCACATATACCTAAAATAGACGTAGGAAGAAATTTGAATACAAACTAGAGTAGTACTGAATCTTAAAATTCAAAAAAAAAAATTTAAAGTGAAAATAAAAATTAATTTAAATTTTTTTTAGTGTTTGATTTTCTAATGAAAAAATTGTTTGAAAATATTGATCGCTATTTTACGTGTGTCAGTAATTTTTGTGTAGTATCCGAACAAATGTAGCTAACCTGTAGTTCATGTCCAACCACGTTGAACTCAAATATCGATATTTGCACACGTGATACATGAGAGAGAAACGAATTCATTCTGGGGGAGCCAATTCAATATGCATTGAAGTCCATTTGGTGGGGAAAAATGAAATTAGATAGACTAGTCGTAGTGTGAGATAGCAACTAAACGCCCGAATGACTGTTGAGTTATGTTTACGAATAAAACTGCTGAAAGAAGCCAAAACTCATTTCCAATTGAATACGAAGGCGCAGTGGCGTAGCGTGACCGGGTGACACCCGGGGCGTGTCACTCCTCCAAACCTATCTAAACACGGAACGTATTTATTATAATTGAGGGGCTTAGAATGAAAGGGGTGTAAGTGACTTGATCGATTTCTCTTCATCAACTTTTTCTTTAGTTAATAACTCAATTGCAAAAACGTTCCAATGTAAGTTTGCTATAGAATCTGATAGGTGAGGTTCTGACCTATCTTCCACATTGTCAAATACAGCTGGGAATGTATTTGAGGCTAATCTATGACCAAAAGAGAGAGTCGATGTAGAGAAATCGATCAAATCACTTACACTTCTTTCATTCTAAGCCCCTCAATTTTAGATAGTACGAACAAGAAATCACAAATTCTTCACGCGTTGGTCACTGGGACTAACAGTTAAGAAGAATAAATAGAATATGATTTATTTTTGAATGTCAAAATGTGACTCAAATAAATCTGATATTGTTCAAGTACTTCCCGTTATGTGCGCTTTCGCTCTCTTGTTGCGGACTCAATGAATGCGCAGCAATAACAATACGGGGATCAACGTGTTAAATATGTTTGCTCCATCGTTGGCCGCAATTTTTTACTAACTTCAACTCTGAGAGGCCTCTCCATAAGATGCCACAGAAACGCACACGGATAGAAACAGTCTCAAATCCACTGTAAAATTTGGAACCGATTTATGGAAGTTCCGGTTCATGAATAACTGTAGCATATCCAATGAAATCTCATTAAAGCCATCATTAGAAATTCCAGTGGCCTTCAAATGACTACGGAGTCCTGGTATCTCTGCCTTTCGAGACTGAAAAGAAGTTTCAAGAAGCTGTCGCTATTTATAATGATTTAAATATTTTGCGTTCGAAGCAGTTTTGAGCTATTGGAACAAGCTTTTTATGGCCAATAAGTAAAAAAAACATATCTCGTAGATCTTTTATCTTTCAAATAATGGTGTTTTCATACCACTTAGTTTATCCAGTCGAGAGATATTAACGCTCAAAACTTCGTACACCTATCGTAACCCATCGTTCCCGAGACTTTGAATTTACACCCCAGTACAAAAATGAAAGATGTCGAAATAATGAACATAAAAAAAAGAAAGATCCTATAACATGTACTTTTCCATAGTGACTTGTGTTTTTTTGGTAACACCATAAGTAATAACCCGTTATCTTCATTCAAAATAATGATTTTTTTCAATACTAGCTGACCCGGAAAACTTCGTCTCGTCCAAAATTTATTTTGACGTAGGACGAAAGGACGTCTTTCATTTCTATACCGGGGTGTAAAATAAAAGTTTCGAAAACGAAAGCGTTACGCCGGAGACCGAGATTTTGAGCGTTAATAGCTCCTAAACAATTGAACGAAATGGTATGATAAACACTTCATTCGAAAGATAAAATGTCTACGCGTTATATACTTGTTACTTTTTCATCCAAAAACTTGTTTCAATAGCCTTAAAATTGCTTTCAAAACAGGCTATTGAAATCACCAATCGGTATATAAGCGAGCGCTGCTCGTAAACCCACTCAGTTATAATTGAACAGCGATTGGAGCATGTTGTCGCTGTTGTGGTGAAGCTAACTTCGTTTATCTTGAAAGCGCTGATGCACGGTATCACCAAGAGCCTGTTTGTGCACCTTAGGCCAGAAGGGAATCCATCAGGAGGAGAGTGATCCATACAACACTGCAACCAAATACATTTGGTTTTGTGATTTTTCAATCAATCGCAATTGACAAGAAAGCTTCTGAATATTATTTTTCCCCATCAGTAGATAATTTTCGTATCCAATATTGGATGCATAACATGAAAAACGGAAAATTTTTCACATCGCGAAAACCATGTTATTTTCGAGCGATTATTTACTTCCTACTCATATAATATAATGCTGCGACCAAACACATTTCGTTTTGGATTTTTCAATCAAGTGCGATCAAAGTAAGACCACAAATTATCAAAATATTGAACTCCCGGCCCCGTCAGGCTAACGCCATATGAGCTTTGATAAAAATATATATTTTGGAAAAAAAAAGTAAGACCACGTCTTTCGGCAATTTATTAAAGGTGCAATGAATCCTAAGAAGTTATTCCCGTTCTACGCGCACTGGCAAACGATGTTTGCTCAAAAATTTATCAAACGAGAAATGGGTGTTGTGACAAAGGATGAGCGAACGCAAAAAATATGTAGACTGATTTGATGGTCATTGAGTAATTTCGTGGAGTGCATTTGATACCATTCGTGACACGCCACGAAATTATTTTTTGATGCTTATGAAGGATTACATTTGAATTCGAAGGTCGATTTTGTTCTTGTATTTTTTGATTTAGCTCAAATTTTGCAGACGCAGTTCGGGGTTTCCTTTTTGACTCTAGCCTTACTTTTGAGAAATTGCTTGAATATTAAAAACAAAATATTTTAGAAATGGTTGGTTTGATTGATTTGGTGTCTTCCGCAATGTTTTAGGTTATTATTGGGGCTATGTATGTGGAGAAAGTATGCAATGTTAGAAAAAAAAAAAATTATTTTATTTCAAAAATAACACTTAAACTCAATTTTCTCAAAAAAGGTGTTTTTGATTCTTTGGCGTAGAACTACGTCTTTCATTAAGGGTGCCAAATCAGAAAACAATCGTTGATAACTATTTTTGCCGCGAACGGATTTTGGCGATTTACATACCAAACGAATTGGAAATTCCCTAAGATTATGCTAAACATTACCATCTCATAGTCTGTATATGGTTTAAATTGATGAAAATTGGAAGCATTCCCATTTCCTCATACATTTGTTCTGTCCATTTGTGTGCTTTTCCGAAAAGAGCTGTCAACAACGGACAACTTCTCGACGTAAGATGTAAGATGTAAAGTCTTCGTGAACGAAAGGGAACATTTGCCTTGAGTATAAACTGTGGATCTCGGTGAGGCAAACTTTCATACTTCGTGAGGAAATCGACTGAACAACATTGTTGCTGGGCGAGCTGGACGGCGAGGGATCGAATGCCTTTCTCAAGGCAATGGGGGTAGAGGAGAATTGTGATGGATAAAGTTTTCCAAGGGTCTTTCCGAAGGTTAGATACGAATGAACTGAAGAAGTTTAAAATCTCAAGCAAGGAAGGAAGGATAACTTTTAGTATCGTTCTGTATTCGAAGCAACGAACATCGCTTGTTCTTCTTTGTTTTGTTATGTCACATGTCTTCGTTTCGGATTGAGCTGTGGACGCGACCAAATTAGTCACTCGCCGATGTATCAAGCATTGCAATCATTACATCGAACTGACGCCATTCAATGGCGGTTCTGAACTACACAATTGTGTGGGGAATCATCAAGCTAGGCTATCATCGGCTCACCAAGAAAATAATAGTCCTGGAATTTGGTTTCACATGACAGTTTGATTTGGTTTCACATGACAGTAGCGAAACTCCTCACCAAGGATGACAGCTAAACTAATCGAGATCGGTAATATCAACAGAAAGGGCTTCTGTTAAGAAGAGCGCATTCTAAAAGCATTCTAAAATAATATCCGCATTCTAAAATAATATCCGATGTTATAAAAAAGCAACTTGAATAAAATAACAACGTGGTTCTACATCAACAATGCGGTTGTGTCTTGGACACAATTTTCTATATTTTTTTTATTTTTTGATATGTTGCAATGACAACTAATGAAGTTTATTGCATAGTGCGCCAAAATGGAAATTAATGGACAAAAAAGTTATATTTTTTTCGAAAAAGTAGGATTTTTGGAAAACTGTTGAAATGATTCGTATGAATGTTTCTTGACATGATTTTATGAAAATACGTATGATATGCAGTAAAAAAGTGTACGGAAAAATCTTGGCAATTACTACCGTTCCCGAGATATGATGTTTTTGAAACAAAATTTCCTGAAAATCACCAACTTTCGGTTGTTTTTCGAGTTTATTTAAATAAGAAAATGATTTTTCTGAAAATATTTTATTTCAAGTTTTTATACAACCATAGCGAGTCGCATTCTATTACAGATTTCTTATTGTTTCATAAAACCTACAATTGTTTACTATCACTACAGTTTGAAAATAGCCTAATTTCTATTTTATCTATGGAAGTTGGAATCAATGAAATTTTTTTGTTCCTTTTTTTCGCACATTTATTAACATTGATCCACTTTGCAATAAATGGACGTCTCGATAATATTAATGTGCGTTTATACCCCGTCTCGTTTAAATCCCTCTCGAATTTATCACTGACAAATGAGTCGCTCTCCTATTACTTTAATGATACTTTCATATATTTTTGCGATAGCTTTTGCAAATTGAAGTTTGTACTTATTCCTGAATCGACGAGTAGAAAAGTTAAGCTAATGAAAAACAAAATCCTCTAGAAGGCAAATCGAATTAATCGGTGATAATGTTTAAGAGATGTCCAACTATTCGAATGCTATAGGAAGGAAGGATAGGAAGTGATCACCTCTAGGCCAAGACTTACGATACCGCAGGAACTTGAAGAAATTGAAGGACTATATAATGATAAAAATTAAGCTCTACGAAATAGCTAGATATTTTGAAGAAACGGAAATAGGATGACTTATCCAATGCACAAATTGTGTACGACAATCACAAAAATGGGTTATATACAGGGTTTTCCATTTCGGGCTTCCGAAAGTATACAGCCCTGCGCTGACAACCGTTTGAAATAGCTGTCAACCAAAACGTCATATCGTTAGTTGAATGTCTGCCATTTTACAATATGGATCGTTTTAGCCACGCACAACGTGTTAATTTTGTTAAATTATACTATAAAAATGATGAAAAACCGGCAAATGTTTTTCGAGCATTACGGACGGATTTGGTCGTCATGGACGGCCTACAGAGCACACAATCGTTAATGTAGTGCGTAAATTCGAACAAACTGGATCCGTAGCGGATATTGTGAAACCTGTGCATCATCGTAATGTGCGTTCGGCCGAAAATATTGCTGCTGTTGCTGCCAGTGTGGAGGATGACCCGAATGTTTCGATTCCACGGCGTGCTCAGCAATTGGGCTTGTCAAACACATCATTGTGGCGAATTTTGCATTTGGACTTGCGCCGACATCCATATAAAGTCCAACTGGTACAAAAATTAGAGCGTGGTGACCATGGAATGCGTCGGGCATACGTCGATTGGGTGAACGAACAACAGCAGCAAAATGCTAAACTTTCGCATCAAATTTTCTTCAGCGATGAGGCACATGTCGAGCTCAGTGGCTATGTGAACACCCAAAATTTCCGTATATGGGGCTCAGAAAATCCACACGTGATTGTTGAGAGGCCATTGCATCCGCCAAAAGTCACTGTTTGGTGCGCATTATGGTCTGGTGGAGTCATCGGGCCGTATTTCTTTGAAAATGAGGACGGCGAGACGGTAACTGTGAATGGTGAGCGCTATGACCGCATGTTAACCGATTTTTTTTGCCACAAATTGAACGCATAATAATCGCGTTTTGGTGACGCCAATTGGCCGTCCAGATCATGCGATTTGAACCCGCTAGACTTTTTTTTGTGGGGTTATGCGAAAGACAGTGTCTATGCCAACTCTCCGCAAACTCTTGAACATTTGAAAGACAACATTCGTGAAGTTATGACCGAGATACCACCCCATATGTGCCGAAAACTCATCGAAAATTACCTGTTCCGGATCAAGGTGTGCGAGGAAGCCCTAGGTGGACATTTGAATGATGTTGTATTTCACACATAATGGCATAAACCAAACTTTAATTTGAAATAAAAGTTTCATCGAAATTCGAATTCTAAGTATGTTTTATTTCAATTTACTTTCGGGATTTAAAGTTGGAAAACCCTGTATTTCAATGAATGTTTTTCTATAAATGTTGCATGTTACGCGTAAAATCATACAGATTGGAAAAAAAGATTTTTTGAACAAAAATATCAGTCTCGAATAAATTACGTATCCATTATTCAACGCGAAACATTTTTTGAGCGTGATATAATCGAGACGTTACTGTACTTGCTATGTGCTGCAACACCCAAAACAATTCCAACATCAGAAGATTATTCTCTCAGAGGATTCTTCTCGAAAAAAGAATAATGAGATATTTGATAATGTTTCTTTCTTCACAACCTAATACAGGGAAACTTCGATATAACGTACCCTCGATATAACGTCACTCGATATAACGTACATTTTACCTCGATATAACGTACACATTCCCAAAGTGTAAAGGAAACAATGAATTATCTGTATTGTGATGCTAAAAAAAGTTTTTTACCTTCAATCAATGCCGAAATACAGCTGGTTTTGTGATTCCGGATTCTAAATGAATCAAGTTTTAATCAACAGTACGAAGGGATACATCATGAGAAAGGCTGGCTTCATCTTCTGATTGAAGTTATACATTAACTTTACTAAAAAAGCAACACAATAAAGTATTATAGACTACGTTTGTGAGTACTTTATTATGCTTCGATATAACGTACAATTTTGAAAGTGAAATGTACGTTATATCGAAGTTTGAAAATTAACCACATCACTTAATTATTTCAAGCATTGCCGTCGAACATTATTTACTCTATTGAGAAAATTTACTTCTAGGTTAGGAAGACTCAAAAAAAAAACATACGAAAACTACCAAATGTTGAGAATTTTGGGTAATTTATATTTTGATATCACCATATCTCAGAAGGCTACTATTAGCTTATCGTTAGCAATTTTTTTTTAATGCAAATTATGCGTTCTTCATAAAATCGGGTCTAAAAGCAATATTTCAACAGTTTCCAAAAATTCAACTTTTTCTAAAAAAAATTATAACCATAGCCATTATTTTTTTTTTCGGCGCACTATGCAATGAACTTCATTAGTTATCCGCTGCAACATAACAAAAAAATCAGAAATCAAAAACACCTTTTTTCAGAAAATTGAGTTTTAAGTGTCAATTTCGAAATTAAATGAAAATAAAACATTTTTTCATTGTGCATGCTTTCTACACATAGTCCCAATAGTAATCTAACACATTGCGGAAGGCATCATGTCAATTGGAACAACCGTTTCTGAATTAAATTATTTTTAAATGTTCAATCAATATTTGCTTAGGCCCTTCTAAAAAGTAAGGCTAAAGTCAAAATGGCAAACCGATGATGCAAATCGCCCTTTTTGTCATAAAGAATACGTCTTCAAAATTTGAGCCAAATAAAAAAATGCAAAAATTAAATTTATGAAAAAATCGTCACTTGCGGATGAACAGCTCTTATCAGCAGTGTTTGCCGATTGACCGTTTCAGTTTTTTCAGGACCTCCATTTGATGTATCAAAATAGTAAACATTACAGATTTCTGAACAACTTAAAAAACTCAATTCAAATACAGTTACTACAAACAATCACAGCGCTACGTCAAGCCCTACGTCCGTACCCCTAGGCCCAGTCCCATCTCCTTTTTTTCTTTCTAACGCTTCTAACGCTATCCCTTGCGTTCTCCTACTCAACTTACTTTTCGGCATGTCTTCCCTCACCAATGCTGTTCAGAGTAGAATAACTCCATTAGTGTCATTGATAGTATGCTGCTTCCAGAAATCCATGAAATGGATCATCCACTCATTTTCGGTTATACACTGCGTTTTACAACTATAGAACCACTCATTTTTACTGAGTTTCCAGAGATATGTAAGAAGTCGGTTGAATTGAAGTATATAGTGTAGAATACAATAACTGTCTTCATTTATAAGACTGACCATTTCAACTTTATTGGTGTGGTCAGGCGCGAAACATTCAAAAAAGTAGAAGGGGTACGGGCGCGGACGGAAGTTTGACGTAGGACTGTGATTGTTCAGAACAGTTGTTTTTTTTTTAATGTAATTCTTTTCATTGTTCAGAAATCTGTTAGTGTAACTCTTTTGAAACTCCAAATAGTAGCCAAGTTGTATGTACTCATAACCGTCAAACGACTTGTAACGAACAAAAAAGAAAAGAAGCTTCTGGCAGGAAGTTCAACTGTCTAACTGAAAATTATTAATGAATATCACTGTGACACATAACAGGGTGGAATGGTAGATGAAGTGGATCGTGGATCGGTAAACAAAAAAAATATCGTCATTAATTACATTGAACATGAAGTTCATGGGGAAGAAACAAAAAAAAACAAGTTGAAAATGCTCACGATTTTGTGATATTTTGAGGTAAAATACCCCTGGAATCATGAAGTTGTTTATTTTCAATGGATAACTATGGTATAGGGGCTCTTCGTAGCCACTTGGTGTCGCGTTCGCTTACCAAGCGATCGATCGTGAGTTCAAACTCAGGGCCCTCAATTGACCATCTTTGTGTTGTTATAGAATAACTACGTCCACGCAACCATCATCAGCGATGGAAATCGATCCACGGTCGAAATAAGATCGATTCATCCATACAACTGCTCTGCTCTGCAAGACTCATCGGGCTACTGTTCTATAAATAACTCAACAATGATCAATATCAACTGTCTCCGCTGTCCGGTCTGCTGAACAATGGATGAACAGAAAGAATACCCTTACGCCTAAATGGCTACTACTGTGTAATTTACCATAATGTAATGGAACAGAAAAAACTTAACGCCTAAATGGCTACTACTAACGACTGTGTAATTTACAATTTATAGAAACATAAACATATGTACATGTACACGATTAAAACCCGGCTGTAACAGAGCTAATGAACCTAATAAATAAATAAATGAGATAAAAAAAAAACTATGGTGTTGTGATTTCTTTCCATTGTCTTATTCATATTATTAGTCTTTTTCTAAGGCAGGGGTTTTTCAATGGTGCTCCGCGGGAAATTTGTGCTCCGCAAAGTTGTAGCAAATGCTCCTGCTTGAAAACTGCATTAAAAAAAATCTTCAATTAATCTTTATTTTCACAGGGCATATAGTAATTTATCTTGTTTACTCCGGGTCAGATGTCGTGTAACTGCGACGCACAACCGAAATAGAGTTGTTTCCAGTTGGGTAATGTCAATGCACATATGTTTTGTTTTATTGATTTCAAAATGCAGGTGCACCGTCAAATGTTTTTGCAATAAAAAGTGCTCTACCAAAAAAAAATCTGAAAACCCCTGTTCTAAGGCATCGGAAGCGGTAGCTTTTTCGGCGAAATAATATTCGTTTGCAGACTATCAAAATCAAGTCGTACTGGTTCTACTGCTCAATCTATCATAGAAGGAATTGAGTCTTTGGGGATTATGAATATGAGTAATGAAGTTTATTAATATTTCATTTCGTTTCATTTTTTTGATGCGATGCAATGCCGATCTCAATAAGTCCTCACATGATAATCGCTGCCATCCTCCTAGTATTGATATAATTTTTCGTTGTACAATTGCCCATGTTGCCGCAGCCCGTAAGACACATGTTCGTCACCCCGTCATATACAGAAGTCATTCGCCAAATGGACTTATCTATAACAGGGCGTACGTTAAGGGGGACCCCGGTCAGGAAGGTCGAAAGATCGAATTTTTGTTTTTTGTATTTTTGGGAAGCTTATGCCCTCAGAATTGTTGTCATAGAAGAACTTTTCGATATTTGATTTCGTTAGAATATTACAGCCAACAACTGAAAACCCCGCAAGGGATATGGTATTGTTGTAGAAATTTTTAAACGCATATTTCTCGAAACCATTTTTTTCATCATCATTTTTTCGATATCTCAGGATCTACTCGACTGATTTGGCTGAAATTTGTTATCAGCATGTGAAAATGAAATATCTAAAGCGCTACATAGTCATTTTTTTTGTATCTGATTATTTCGTTTTTATATGAAATTTAAAATAGCGATTTTTCATGAAAAATACCTCATTTTTAACAAAAAATTGCCATCAATTTGGCAATTTTTCGAATTTTCGAAAACCCCAATGTAACGCTTTAGGTATTGCCCTGAACTTTCGAAAAATTCATTGGAGTTCGTTCTGCGACACCCCGTTGCTTCAAACGCGATACCACCAGCATGGCACCGATTTTCAGACAGCATCTACGCATCCAACTGTCATCGTCGTAATTATCACTCAAAAAATGCAAAATACATCTCCATACATACCTTGAACAATAAACAAAATTTTATTCCAACATCCGAAAAGAAATCACGAAAATTCATCATTTTTCGACCTGCCAGACAGTCCTCCCTTGGCTGGGCTGCAAACAGAAATGCCAGGTTTGAAGACATGTCTTCATTTGAAGACATTTGACTTACTGTGAAAACATTTGATTTTGTGAAGACATTTTGAAGACATGAAATATGTGAAGACATTTCAGTATGTTAGCGTACGTAGGTTTTTGAGAGATATTATTTCCATGAAGTTCTAACTATTGGCTGAAAATATCGCCAAAAGAAGTAGGGCTTTTGTCTCGGAATCATTCACTTGCTTTTTCCAAACTTTTACAAGCAGAGAATCTACAGGCATATAGAATAAATTAAAAATTCTGGAAACCTTCAACACGTATTGTCTCTAGAAGACATTAATTCATTAGCGCTCGAGAATTCGAATGATTGTGGCATTGTATTTCTATTATTTTGGGCCTAAACCAAACAATAGTGTTCAGTCCACCGCTCAGCGCAGCGCACTGAAAGTACGACCAACAGGATGGTGGAGGAAGGAACGCAACGAAAGGGCGATCGCGAGGGCACAAACACCAACATACGCCCCACCCGTGGGAAGAGTGCATTGCGAGCGCAAGAAAACTGCACTGCGTGCAGGGACCAGACTCCAATTTCAACCGCCGCTTTGGAAAGAAGGAATTTTAATCTGCTAAACGTTTAGAATCTAAAAAGAAAGTGATAATATTTTATCTTGTAAATTTGGTGTAAATAAAATGTGTACAAAGGAATAAGTTATTTATTTGCTATCAACCGATTAATCCCTCAATCGGTCTGTGGTGTGGTTTGGTTTTGGATTGGTCCTTAACAGGACCAAAGAAGCGAATGGAATTTTCCATTTGCTTCGCATCGCACGCGGCACTGGGCCGCTCGGAATCATTTCCGTGGAAACGCATTCTCTCCTAAGTAGCATAACTGCTACTTTGATTGAGATTGCCATATTCGTTGACCTTGCGTGTCAGCCGCATGGGCGGCTGTGGAAAAGTTTGGTTCGAACACGCACAAACATGATCGCAGCAAAATACAGTCCACTGCTTGGTGAAACAACATTTGGTCCTTCGAACCGGATAGAGGCCGGATGGCATATGGATGGAATTTGGATTTTTGTCAACGAATTGGCAAGCAAACTGTGCCATGGATTTAAGTGAGTGGATTGGCTGGTTGGTAGCAAAAAAATTGGAATAGTGAATCGCAAAAAGACTGGAAAAAGTGCTTGCAAATTGCAAAAAGTGAAAATTGGTGAATTGGAGAAAGACATTGGACATTGGTGAATTTAAGACATTTAATGTGCAACAAAAACTATTTCGAGTGAAATTGATTTTAAGTGCTATAAAATGCAGCGAACGCCTACTAAAAGTGGCAATGGAACTGCCGGCGAAACCGGTGCGCAATCCGGTAGCGGCAATGGCGCCGACATGGATGACTACAACACGCTCGCTAATCTTCGAGGGTTAGCAAAAGGTAAAATCACCCGCTTAAAGAACATGCTGGAGATAGCGGAGGCGGAACAGACAGAGCTAACACCACCGCAAGTAAAAGTGTACATTAGGAAAATTGACGCTGCTTACAAAGAATTTCACAACTACCATGAACGGATCGTGGCGGTGGTGGCGCATGATCGGAAAGAGGATCAAGACTGTGAGTACGTTGAATTCGAGACGCTATACGATAATGTGTCGATTTTTCTCGAGACGTGGCTCGAGAATTTTGCCGCACCTGACTCTCGTCCTGCTACTGGTCAACCAGTAAGTCAACAGCCGTTGATTGTGCAACAATCGCTTCCTCGTGCCATTCCTACATTTGATGGCAAATACGAGCAGTGGGAAAAGTTCAAGATTATGTTCCAAGATGTGGTGGACAAGTCAAATGAACCATCACGAATCAAGCTCTATCATTTGGAGAAAGCATTGATTGGGGATGCTGCCGGTTTGATTGATGCGAAAACAATTGCTGATGGCAATTATGATCGCGCATGGGAAATTTTAAGAGAGAGGTTCGAGGATAAGAGACGCATGATTGATATGCATATTGTTGGTCTGTTAAGCATAACGAAGATAGTCAAAGAGGATCATTGCGAACTGCGAAAACTTGTTGATACATGTGTGGGTCATGTCGAAAATTTGAAATTTCTGGGTCAGGAATTTTCAGGAGTGTCCGAACTGGTTGTCGTACACATCCTTACTAGCGCTCTAGACAAAGAGAGCAAACGAGCATGGGAATCAACAATGGAACATGGGTCGCTTCCGAATTATGTTGACACAATTTCTTTTCTGAAAAATCGCATTTCCATTCTTGAAAGATGTCAGGATTCTGTAAGTAGCAATCAGAATCAGTTCAATCGTATGTCGCACACAGGAAATCAAATGTCTAACAAACAACCAAATTCTCGAGTAAACACAGCTATAGTTTCATCTAATTGCGAGTTTTGTGAAGGTAACCATTTCGCCTTCAAATGCCCAAGTTTTTATGGATTGAATATTGATGAGCGACTCAAAATGGTGCGTGACAAACGAGTTTGCTTCAATTGTTTGAGAAGAGGTCACCGTGGGTTAGATTGTCCATCATCTAAATGTTGCTCAAAGTGTCAGCGTAGACATCACAGTTTGCTTCACAGGGAAGGAGTTCGTCCACCAAATATTGGTAAAAGAGATACAGCATTAGAGAATCAAAAACAGCATTGCACTCCCAGCACTTCGAGAGGGTCATCAATGCAGGATATTACTGCTGCTTATTCCAACACGCATGGAAAACCAGCTCACCAAGTCCTTCTACTAACAGCACAAGTAATAGTTTTGGATAAATATGGAAATCCGCATACATGTCGAGCACTTTTGGATAGTGGCTCGCAAATCAACTTCATCTCAGAGTCAATGCTTGATAAGCTAAGAGTGCAGAAAGAAGAGACGAATATATTAGTAAACGGAGTTAGCAATATAAAATCCAAAGTTCAGCACAAGGCTTGGATTCAAGTATGCTCTAGGTATAGCAACTTCGAATTCAATTTGGATTGCTTGGTTACTCGTAAAGTCACTAGTATTCTACCAACTTACGAGATCGAAGTAGCTTCGTGGAACATTCCGTCCGGAACACAATTGGCCGACCCTTCATTCTACAAACCTGATCAGATAGATTTGTTAATCGGAATGGAGTGGTTCGATGATCTCATGAAACCCGGACGTATGAAGATTTCAGAAAAAATGCCAACTTTGATGGACTCTCAATTTGGATGGCTTATTGGTGGAAAAATCAACAGCAAATTTGCATCTGATTCTATCATTTATTCGCATACCGCTACATTATCAGAAAAGCACTTAAGTCAGCAGATTCATCACTTTTGGAAATTGGAAAACGTGGCCACTGCGCAATGTGTGTCAATCAAGACTGACAAGTGCAAGGCTCACTCTCAGACAACATTCCGTCGCAATTTAGAAGGTCGTTATGTGGTTAAACGGCCATTGCATGAAACATATAAGAAGTTAAAAGATTCTAAGCATAGAATTCTAAAGAAATACAAGCAATACAAGCAACAGGAAGGCCAACAACAATATGATAAGTTATGTTATGAAATAAATGAGAAACCAGATGCAAGTGCTATTCTAAAATGGCAACTTTGTAAGCAAAAGTTAAAGACGCAAGAAGTAATGAATACAAGCGAAAAGTTGGAGCAAGAGAATAAATTACTGGATGAATTCAAAGCAAAGCGAATGGAATGGACAACCCAATCCCTCAAGCGCGCCTCATTGGGAGGCCAAAATTAAAAGTATCAAAGTATCAGAATCACATTTATCAATCAACTCAATCAAGAATGATGTAATTTGCTAATTTTTAGGTCAAGTTGAAATAATTTGGAATTCAAGACCCCTATTTTTCTATTGTACTGACCCAAAGACCCAGAAGTTTTGATACCTAGACACATGATAATTGGCAGGCCTCTAACAGCCATACCCGAATTCTCTTTCAAAGACTTTCCCATAAATTGATCGTACCGATGGCAACGCATCCAGCAGCTGAGACAGCATTTCTGGAATCGCTGATCTCATGAATACTTGGTAGAGCTTCAATCTCGAGCAAAATCGTCTGACAAGAAAATCAACGTGGCAATAGATACAGTCGTCCTCTTAAAAGAAGGCAAGGTTCCAACTCAACAATGGAAAATAGGAAGATTTGTTCGAACCTACCTTGGTTCTGATGGCCTAGTTCGACTTGTGGATGTACATGTTGGCGATACTACATAAAGAAGACCGATCCACAAGCTAGCGCCACTACCCATTTTGGATAACGCATTGATTGAGGACAAGGATAATCAACAGAGTGACTTTCCTTCTGCCGTGGGAGTATGTTCAGTCCACCGCTCAGCGCAGCGCACTGAAAGTACGACCAACAGGATGGTGGAGGAAGGAACGCAACGAAAGGGCGATCGCGAGGGCACAAACACCAACATACGCCCCACCCGTGGGAAGAGTGCATTGCGAGCGCAAGAAAACTGCACTGCGTGCAGGGACCAGACTCCAATTTCAACCGCCGCTTTGGAAAGAAGGAATTTTAATCTGCTAAACGTTTAGAATCTAAAAAGAAAGTGATAATATTTTATCTTGTAAATTTGGTGTAAATAAAATGTGTACAAAGGAATAAGTTATTTATTTGCTATCAACCGATTAATCCCTCAATCGGTCTGTGGTGTGGTTTGGTTTTGGATTGGTCCTTAACAGGACCAAAGAAGCGAATGGAATTTTCCATTTGCTTCGCATCGCACGCGGCACTGGGCCGCTCGGAATCATTTCCGTGGAAACGCATTCTCTCCTAAGTAGCATAACTGCTACTTTGATTGAGATTGCCATATTCGTTGACCTTGCGTGTCAGCCGCATGGGCGGCTGTGGAAAAGTTTGGTTCGAACACGCACAAACATGATCGCAGCAAAATACAGTCCACTGCTTGGTGAAACAACAAATAGATTAACCTAGATCTTTCAATTGAAAGAACTGGGGCTATATTCACTCATTTATTGGTTTATAAAGCCAATTATCAATTCTAAGCTCATAAAGTTTAGTTTGTAGTTGCACAAATATATTCTTTGTTCTCATTTATTGGAATAAACTTTAAAATCTCAAAGTAAGTTTAACAAAAAACGCTATAAATATAACAATACCAATTAGAATACACATTGAATAAGGTATCAAACTTTGTTCAAAAGTAAGTTGTGAATTTTAGTTTCCTCCGATATGATGGTGAAGACATTCGAAGACATTTTGACGTAGGACTACGTCTTTCATTTCTATACCGGGGTGTAAAATCAAAGTTTCGAAAACGAAAGCGTTACGCCGGAGACCGAGATTTTGAGCGTTAATAGCTCCTAAACAACTGAACGAAATGGTATGATAAACACTTCATTCGAAAGACAAAATGTCTACGCGTTCTATACTTGTTACTTTCTGATCCGAAAACATGTTTCAATAGTCTTAAAATTGCTTTCAAAACAGGCTATTGAAATCACCAATCGGTATATAAGCGAGCGCCGCTCGGAAATCCACTCAGTTCTAATTGAACAGCGATTGGAGCATGTTGTCACTGTTGTGGTGAAGCTCTTCGTTTATCATGAAAGCGCGGATGAACGGTGTCACCAAGAGCCTGTTTGTGCACCCTAGGCCAGAAGGGAATCCATCAGGAGAAGAGTGATGCCACAAACGGTTCCCCGGGAAGACATCGCTACACACACATACACGCGAGGAATTCTTTCCGTTTAGATGCCATTCAGCATTGAGAAAGTTCCGGAAAGATCCAATCATTTCTGGAAAATAATCTGCCAGTTCCTCTGGGAATTTAAAAATACATTCATGTGAAAGAGTTTATTTGAATGTTTTCTATCCATGTAACACTGTGACCAAATACATTTGGTTTGTGATTTTTCAATCACAATTCCAAATCACACGCGCAGAATTCTTTCCGTTTGGATGCCATTCAGCATCGAGAAAGTTCCGGAAAGATCTAATCATTGCTGGAAAATAATCTGCCAGTTCCTCTGGGAATTCAAAAATACATTCATGTGAAAGAGTTTATTTGAATGTTTTCTATCCATGTAACACTGTGACCAAATATTTTTCAATCAAGTACTATTAACAGTTAGTTATCGAGTTAGTATTAACCACTGGTGGGCTTCCAGTATCGAGGAAAATGTGGAAATATCTAATCGTTGCTGGAAAATAATCTGCCAGTTCCCCTTGGAATTGAAAATTACATTCAAGCGAAAGAGTTTATTTTAATGTTTTCTATCCATAAAATATCCATATAATACATTTGGGTTTGTGATTTGTCAATCAAGTACAGTTAGCAGGTTAGCTTCTGAAGATTATTCTTCAGAACAAGGTTTTTCGTATCCTATATTGGATGCATAAAACCTTGTGCCTCCAACGTAACGCTCTCGTTTTCGAAGTCCCCCAAATATTCATTTATTCATTCATTCAGAATGGATTTAGATTCAACTTCAAACAAATGATCTCTAAATCAACGATAGTCCTACGTCACCCTTGCGGTTATACCATAGATATAACCCACTTCCTGTTTTTTCGTACCAAATCACCTGGCATCCCTGGCATCCCTGGCTGCAAAGCAGTTATGTATCAATAATAGATGTTATCTTCAATTTGAAGTATTACTTTTGCTGTTTTGTAGTCAAGTTAGCGAGTAAAATTAATTGTATTGATTCTCCGGCCCAATTACGAACGATCACTGTATGGGTGACACTTCCCTCGTAGCTTTGATGAAAACTTGCATGAAATTTGAGTGATGCATAAAATCTTGCATCTGATTACTTCAACATGAGGAAAAGAGTCATGCTAATTTGTTTGATTGAATGAATCATTGCACACAATTTTGTGTTGCATATAACATTCAAGGGAACGAAGCTAGAAGAAAGAATGCATAATACATGATTTATCTTGGCATCCGCTCGCAAAACATACCTCTTTTATCTGTGAAATTGCTCACTTGTTTTATTATTTCCAATGTTGATGTCTCAGGTGAAAAACAGCTGGATAAATTTGCCGTCTAATGGTATATATTATAACATATATTGTAAGAACGATTCTGCGTAATATGCATTTGAAAATTCTTAATAAACGTTACATTTTTCGTAGAGTGACCCCCCTATATGGAAATCAAAGACGTAGTCCTACGTCAAAATTAAAATTCCAGTGTTTCATAACTATAGAACCAGATGAAAAAACTGCCACTTCTTTATAAAATGAACGCCAATTTAACATGAATTACGATGAGTTTCTAATTCGTAGGTCTTCTTTATTTCTCGATCAGTTCAAATAACCCATTCGGGGTGGTTACGACCAAGCTGCGCCATGTTGTAGTGCGTATCTCGTTCTACGCAGAGGATACTGCTCGTTTAAGCTTTTCAAATCACTCATACTGCTTGTAAGCTGCATCTACTAAAAATCCGATCACTCCTCAGAAGTTCCTAACAGGGCTTTGATTTGGTAAACAAAATGATCAGACCAGAATCTGAAACCCCTATTCAAGAAACCATGCCATGACCTTCCAGATTATATGAATTGATGCCAAATTACCCAATTATTAAATTGTTTTTGAGGCAAAAACAGCAGTAAAAGATTCTGAAGTACTTCGTTGTACTTCTGACTGTTCACTCTGGAATGGACACATTGTGTTTCTTTGGATATTCACATATCTATAAAATTTCTTGTGAATAGTACAAATAAAATAAAAAATAAAGTTGAATTTTCTCAATGGATTCGTTATAACATTTTTTGATTGTGTAAGAATCTGCAACGGTAAGTCGTTCTCTCTCACCTGCAGAATTTATTCATGCTTTCTCAAAGTTAATAATGTGTTACAAAAATTCGATTCCTGAGGTGTCAGCGTACAACGAATTAACTGTAGATTAGCTATGCATATACTAGAGTATAGTTCTTCAGCTTTGTTATCTAAAAGTCCATCGCTACGCTATCCTATACTGAGCGTTCGTGCGAAGCCATCTTTCAAGATTAACTAATTTAAAAGTAATAAGAAACTCTGGTATAGCCAAATATCTTTTCACAAATCTCAACCAAACTTTAGCAGCGGATATACAATCCATTTTGGTGAAAATTAACTGTATACGAGTCGAACAGCCAATCAACCCATTAAAGTCGAGATCTCTCAAGTCAGGCAACCGTAAGCTGAAAATCGCAAAACTTCCCGAGTTTATGATCAATTCGAGCAAATGTCGCCATCGAATGTGAGCATTATATTGTAGAAGATAGCAGAACGAGCCAAAGTTTTATATCTGATTGAAAACTTCCTATCGACCCCCTTCCTCTCCGTTTCATCCAACCGCGTTCGGCTGCTCGTACTCCCCGAATGTGTCACATAAAAAGTTATCAATTTGATATTCGATAATTCAGTTACTTATTGCTCAACCGAATAAAATTCACTGAGCTGGAAATTATGTGCTGTACCATCAGTCTATCAAACTTTTCCTTCCGGTCGTGTTATCGACATTGAATTCGCTCCGATCGCCCCATTGTTTCATTCGATACAAACTTGCTCTCGGAGATTATTCAATATTGGATATTGTTGTACACTTTGTAACTTTCGCAAATAGTCTCTATCAGTTTTAGTCAGATGCAAGAACGACTTGAAATGATTGATTGGGATTAGCAGTATAGAATGTGATAACATCTCTGGGATAAGTTATTAGAACCAACTAGCAAATCATCGAGCAGAATAAATAGACTATTCATCATTCTCAGCTTGCACGTAGATGTGCATTTTCTTGGTCCCATTTATGTCCGCCCGAAAAAACCCATCGTAAATAAAACACATCATAGAGCTGCACAGCTCATAAATGTTTCCGAAAGTCTTACCAAGCCAAGCATGCTTGCTCTCTACTCGCATCCTCCGAATGCCAGTGATGATGTCGTCAACAAAACCGTAAAACTGCATCCTGCACAGGCTCTGTGCAGCTGGCCAAAGAATCGTTATTTACCGGAGGAGAAAAGTCATAAAGCAGTCCCACACCATCACGTTGCACCCGACCCAACCGCAAACACCACAACATCTAAACGCCACAACAACCAGACAACACCCGTAATAAAAACAAACTAATTTATTTGAACCATCATTTTCTCTACCAATATACGGTTGAATCCAGCATGAGCTCATCCCCGCTGCGACCGTCGCAGCTAATCCTGTCTCACACAAAAACCGGTGGAACTACATCGAAGAATGGGATGCCTTCGAAGCCCTCGAAAGACAGAAACATCGCCAATAATCATGAGCTGAATTTTTCAACACGGAAATATCCCATCAACCGATTCCTCTGCTCCTCTTCGGGCCACTCAAACCAGCAGGACTGATTGAAAATTTTGCGATCTGCGTCGTTTGATGCGTTGGCGGGTATGTTGGGGAAGATTCAAGACTTCCAGCTGAAGCTTCTGTCGGACGGGATTATCCCTGCATGTAAATAGATTATCGTTATGGGGAACATCGAAGTAATCCTGCTTGTGGAGAAGGTAGCTCTATCAGTGTAGAATGATGAGTTTATTGCTCACCATTATATCGTTTGAACGCTGAAGAAATTCGATCAACATAAAATTAAACAAGCGGAGCCTTCACTGCATAAAGTAATTTCTAATATGCAGCCATTCCATGAAACAAATGGGTGGGTTATATCTATGATATAACCGCAAGGTTGACGTGGGACCTTAGCTTAGCAATTATTTGTTTGTATTGATTAAATTCTTGTTTGAATGAAACAATTTTCGAATTCAATTGAAGATATATTCAATATTTGCTTTGTGAGTAAAGAGATTGAACAAAGGCCATGTAAGAGAAATTCATGCATTGTGATAGATTATGTTCTTCGTTACAAGTAAATTTAATGAAAGTCCTTTCACGTTTGGTATGATGCCTAGGACAAAATTTGTGAGCGGAAGGATTATCGAACGATTATTTCATTTTGCGTTTCCCTCTGAAGTTTGCATCTCTCAAGTGTACGTACTTCTCGAAGCGAATTTACTTGAAACTTGAAAGTTCATTCGCATCTATCGTCTGCACGATTGTTCCAGGTTTCAAAGTTTAGAAGATCGTGTTACGGAAACATATTCTAGTCTACACAAAGGCAAGCGAGTACAAAAGTATTCGCAGTTTGCATTCATTTGCAAAGCCCATTTCCCCAGAAAGCTTGGTTTAGAAGTCTGTGTAGGGGAAACACATTTCAGTGGGAATAAAAATGCCCCCGAATTACATGCATTTGCAATGCCAATTTCCCCACGCTACATGGATTTGAGGTCTGTGTTAGGGAAACACATTTCAGTCGGAACAAAAATATCCCCAGCCTGCATGTATTTGCAATGCCAAATTCTTCACGCTCCATGGATTTGGAGTCTGTGTTAGGGAAACACATTTCAGTCGAAACAAAAATACCCCCGACTTGCATGAATTTGCAATGCCGATTTTCTCCAAGCACCTTGGTTTTGAAATCTCTGTTAGGGAACACAATTCGGTGGGAACAAATGCTCCCCCTACTTGCATGAGTTTGCAATGCCGATTTCTCCAACGCTGCATGGTTTTGAAGTCTGTGTTAGGGAATATATTTCGGTGAGAACAAAAGTCCCCCTTCTTCCACGTATTTGCAATGCCGATTTCCCCGAGGCTGCTTGGTTTTGATGGCTGTGTTGGGGAAACCGTAAATCGGGCCAATCACAACGAGGCAGTTAGGGAGTTTAAATAACGCTTAACATTTTACAGTTATTCAATTGTTTATCTAATGAAAAACAACATTTTATTTATTGTGATATATGCGTGGGAATATTCCCATCAATTGATGCAAACATCCTTCCGATCCAGTAAGAAATGTTCGAGCATTCGAAATCTTTAATTTTGACGTAGGACTACGTCTTTCATTTCTATACCGGGGTGTAAAATCAAAGTTTCGAAAACGAAAGCGTTACGCCGGAGACCGAGATTTTGAGCGTTAATAGCTCCTAAACAACTGAACGAAATGGTATGATAAACACTTCATTCGAAAGATAAAATGTCTACGCGTTCTATACTTGTTACTTTTTGATCCAAAAACTTGTTTCAATAGTCTTAAAATTGCTTTCAAAACAGGCTATTGAAATTACCAATCGGTATATAAGCGAGCGCCGCTCGGAAATCCACTCAGTTCTAATTGAACAGCGATTGGAACATGTTGTCGCTGTTGTGGTGAAGCTCTTCGTTTATCATGAAAGCGCGGATGAACGGTGTCACCAAGAGCCTGTTTGTGCACCCTAGGCCAGAAGGGAATCCATCAGGAGGAGAGTGATGCCACAAACGGTTCCCCGAGAAGATATCGCTACACACATACACGCGCGGAATTCTTTCCGTTTGGATGCCATTCAGCATTGAGAAAGATCCGGAAAGATCTAATCTTTTCTGGAAAATAATCTGCCAGTTCCTCTGGGAATTTAAAAATACATTCATGTGAAAGAGTTTTTTTGAATGTTTTCTATCCATAAAATATCCATATAATACATTTGGGTTTTGTGATTTGTCAATCAAGTACAGTTAGCAGGTTAGCTTCTGAAGATTATTCTTCAGAACAAGGTTTTTCGTATCCTATATTAGATGCATAAAACCTTGTGCCTCCAACGTAACGCTCTCGTTTTCGAAGTCCCCCAAATATTCATTTATTCATTCATTCAGAATGGATTTAGATTCAACTTCGAACAAATGATCTCTAAATCAACGATAGTCCTACGTCACCCTGGCGGTTATACCATAGATATAACCCACTTCCTGTTTTTTTCTGCATGTTCAATGTTTAGGTTTTCATTTTACCCCCATATATTCCAGTTAGACGTAGTCCCACGTCAAAAGTCACAGGATGGTTGTGTCCTAGATGCGACCGCATAGTTGACGTAGAATTCCGTCCGGCTATCTTTTGCATGCTGATTTTGGATATGTTTGAAGAGTTACATCGTTGAACTCCTTGATAACGATTTGATGGCCCTGAAAAGGTCCATTTTGTTCGATTGTTGGGTATTGGTTGTTCACTCCACCAGTGCTTACAACCGAGTGATGATGACAAAAGGATGGTGATTAGTCGTTGGATGGTGCGTGTCGCGATGGAAGAGGCATAAGTGGAATGAGATAGGATGGCAGCCGCCCTCTGTGGCCCTGGACGAGATGGTTCCTGTGTTAAGTATGCAAGGATGAACTAAAGAAAAAAAGCTCACAAATGTAAAAAGATAATTATCATTATCGAACACAATTATCAAAAAAATACATGTTTCTTTATTATAGAAAAAAAAAAACATATTTGAATAGGAAAGGGTAATTTTTTCATTATGAGAGTGTTTATTCAACCCATTTCCATTTTCACTTCAAACCCAACGGAACACGATGCTATATGCCTCAATGCGGATTTTGATTGAACTAACATCACCTTATACGATATGTAGAGCAATTGGGAATTTGGAGATTATTCGATTGTGTGATAGTTAGTTTCATATAATATATTATCTTATTCATTGTGATGAACTGTTATGGAGTGCACATATCGCAAAAATGTCGTAAAACCATTAGGAAATAACAGAGCAATAATTGTAAGTACATGAGCCGCTGCTTGAGTCGTCAATTTCGATCAATCAGAACTGGGTATTTCCTTTAGGATAGGGTTGGATATTTTTCAACAGTTCGATAGTTAATTTCATGACATATATTATTTTATTCAATTAAACAAAAATAGTTATGGAGTGCTGAAATCGATTGACAGAAAAATCTCATCAATCCATCATGAAATGACTAATCGTTTGAAATTGGACATTTTTCACGATGCGATAGATTTTCGCTTTTCAATTTATACCCTCAATATGTTCCCAAAAGCAATCGATATTTTCTAGAAGTTCAAATCTTTTGATCATTGACTAGTTATATAATTGCGTTGAATCTGGTTTATTTTTCAAAAATAAAAAGAAAAAGACGGGTGGGTAATGTCGGGGACATAACCGGAGTGACGTAGGACTATACAAAGGGGACAGCTTTTGTTAAATATATATTTTAAATATATTGTTTTATTTTCTTCTCCTACGTGAATACCTACCTATCTACCTGAAAAACGGATTAGTTTACTGTTTACTCTTTATGAACATGTTGGTGGTTCTGAAAAGAACCTTTGGCGTTGTGTTTTTGCGTTCTTTTATGAAGGCTCACCACCTAGCCCCGTACATGAAATACATCTTTACATTGTCTTTGATCCCCATGTACGTCCATCACGACCATTTGTTTTAGAAAGCATTGAACTGTATTTCCTAAACTCTTTTTTGGAAGGTTTAATGGCCCTGAAAAGCGCCTTGTTTTATGGAATGGTTCCAATTTAGAAAACTTAGTACTCGTGGTATTGAAGAAAACCATTTCGAACGCCCTCGATGCCGCCTTGTTCTGGATTTGCCACCAAAGCAGTTTGTATAAAGAACAAACTTTTTTCTTCTGCTACCTGATGCCGTTTTGCGATTGCGTTTGCCACTCGCCACTCGTTGCAACTGCCTGTTGTTGTCTTGATGTGTTGTGTTCTGAATGCGAGTTTTATTATCGTCGCGAGCAGCTTTACCAGCTAACTCGATCACTTCGGCGGCCGAAACTATATAACGCCGGCTAGGTAGACTGGTGCACTGGTACTAACGCGCTCGGCCTAGCTACCCTTGCTGAGCAACTGGCGGATACACCTACGAGGAACTGCACACCTGCACGGTTCGAGTGGGACTTTGCCTTTCCCTTAACTTGTCCTCCTTTGTTACGTCCACGATGCCGATGCCGTACAACCACACGGGTTTACGGTTTGAAAGAAAATAAGATATTTTTTTGGGGTCCGCGTGTTTTATACTCTAGCGGTACACACTCACAGGATAGAGACAAATCGGCAGACTCAGCCAGAGGGGCGAGTCCAACGAGACGAACGAATGAGCGTTAAAAGGGAGCGATGGCAAAAAAATACATTCATTACGATTTGTTCGCTCGTTGGATTCACATGCAGGCTAAAAAGGGTCCTTTTCAGGATCACAAAATTATCTTCAATCTAAAGAGTTTATTGTTTTGTTATCACTCGATATCCCCATCTTGTTCGGCTAAACCTGCCTGTTTAGCGATTTGTTGCCACTCGCCACAGCTTTCACAGTTGGGAAATTTCTTCCCATCCAGTTTTGTGACATGTTGTACAGTAAATTACATTCAATGCGACGTACCGAAGCGCCACTCAGTGTCGCATTGGAGGCGATTTTAACCTGTAATTGAACATTTGCGATGACAGTGGTACAGTGTCGACTTTCAATGTGGGGTCATAATTTGGATCTCTATGTTTACAAAAATGTCCAACTAAATAAGTCACATTACATGTCCGTCCAATTAGCTAAATGTCGAACTAATTGTAGATTACTGTACTTTCAATCTGGAAACAATTTAAGAATTGGTGGAAATTGAATAATCAGGAAAGTCCCCAACTATCAATAAGCTCAGAACAACTGCCAAATTCACATACTCATTAGATCCTGGCAAACACATTATGAAAACATCAATTTGTGTTTTATTATTATTTTGGATAATGTTTTAGAAAGCATTGAACTGTATTTCCTAAACTCTTTTTTGGAAGGTTTAATGGCCCTGAAAAGCGCCTTGTTTTATGGAATGGTTCCAAATTAGAAAACTTAGTACTCGTGGTATTGAAGAAAACCATTTCGAACGCCCTCGATGCCGCCTTGTTCTGGATTTGCCACCAAAGCAGTTTGTATAAAGAACAAACTTTTTTCTTCTGCTACCTGATGCCGTATTGCGATTGCGTTTGCCACTCGCCACTCGCTGCAACTGCCTGTTGTCTTGATGTCCACCGAACCGAATGTGTTCTGTTCCGAATGCGGGTTTTCTTATCGTCGCGAGCAGCTTTGCCAGCTAACTCGATCACTTCGGCGGCCGAAACTATATAACGCCGGCTAGGTGGACTGGTGCACTGGTACTAACGCGCTCGGCCTAGCTACCCTTGCGGGAAAATCCAGACCAACACGGTTCGAGCGGGATTTTGCCTTTCCCTTCACTTTTCCTCCTTTGCCATGTCCAGACATGGCTGCTTGGATTGGTTTGTTGATGTGTTGTGATACGAACCGATGTGGTGTACGGTTTGAATGAGAATGATCGTTACGGCAGCGGAGCGGGGATTTTAAAGCTGACTTTAAAACCCGGAAAAGGAGAAACTATGGAGAAATGTGCTGTGGTCGGATGAGACCAAAGTGAACCTCATCGGCTCGGACGGAAAGAGTTGGGTCCATCGCCCACTCGGCTGTGCGTATATGCCCCAGTATACAAATAAAACATTCAAACATGGAGGAGGTAACATCATGGTGTGGGGGTGCTTTTCTTGGAACGGGGTGGGTCCCTTGTACTGGATCGACCGGATTATGGACCAGCATCTCTACGCCCAGATACTTCGGGAAGTAATGCTGCCACACGCCGAGTGGGAGATGCCCCTAAAGTGGCAGTTCCAGCAGGACAACGACCTCAAACATACCGCTAAAACGGTTAAAAAGTGGTTCCAGGATAATAAGGTAGACGTTATGGAGTGGCCAGCACAGTCCCCTGGTCTCAATCCCATAGAGAACCTATGGGAAATAGTTAAACGTAAGGTGTACACCGAAAAATCAAAAAACAAGCAGCAGCTGTGGGAGAGAATCCAGGCGGTGTGGTACGCTATCCCGCTGAGAACGTGCCAAAAGCTGGTGGAGTCGATGCCGAACCGGGTGCGAGAAGTGATGCGTAATAAGGGTTATACCACCAAGTACTAACCCTGCAAATCGATCACGGTATGAATTTCATTTTTTTTAAATTTTTTTTACCATTAATTCTAAAGCGGTCCTATTTTATGTCGCGTTATTTTAGTCAGTAAGTATGCTTAAAACGCATTTTTAAATAAAGGACAATTGGTTTAACTACGGATGATTTTAATTTCTTCGAAGATTGGAATTTACAATTTGTAAATGGTTTGATGCACTTAAATGGAAATTTTTTTCTCAAAGTTTTATCACTTTCTGTTTTGGATTGAGCTGTGGTCCTATTCTATTGTCCGACACTGTAGATAACTGAAAAAGTGCGATTATGAGAATGATTTTTTCTGATAATAGATTGAAAACTTATTTTTTCTTTCGCTGAATGAAACATCTATTTTTCTACCAATGAACTGAGGAAAAATTCAAAATTTTAAACAAATCTACCGAGAAAAATTATAAAATGACAATCATGCTCAGAAACACTGAAAAAAAAAATTTGAAAGATGTAGTATCTTGGATATCTTAGTCCTGGCAGCACGTTTCGTTAACCATAATAATCAAATATTGAAAATATAAAATTTCTCTGTCATCCTAGTTTATGGCTCCTAATCCTTAGACTCAAACGGTTGAACCGGAGCTCGAAGCAGAAATATACAGGTCGGATTCGATTATATGCAGTCTCCGATTTCTTTTCACTGTTTATAATCCTGTATATAATCGGGTCGAAAAAAAAATTATTTGATTCTTATACATATACAATAGGATGCCAATAAAAATAGTCTCCCGAATTTCAAAATGATACTCCATAAAAAATGTTCAGTACCTCGAAAAAACACCCCATGCAGAATATCAGCTCAATCGGACTCAATAAAAAGTGACGCAAAGCGGTCACAGTTTGGGTTTTTTTTTAATATCGAAAAATCAAGGAGGGAGTAGAGGATATCGGGGTTTTTGATTTTTCATAATAAAAATAAATTTCTCCCTCTCCCTCTCCCTCTCCCTCACCCCCTGATACAAAAATACAACAACACTCTCCACCAGACGATATGAAAATCGATGCGGTGTGATGTATCGATAGCATGGGAACAGTTCTTCAGTGGAAACGTCCCTTTGGACGCTTGAACTTGCTAATCCACAGCGGAAACTCTATTGGGAAAATAGTTCTGAAAAGAACTGATAAATTTACTCCTTCTGCTTAGTAAACGGTGGAATAGTTCGAGACTGCGATTAATTTGAGTGAGACCAATATTAATATGTCGGCTTCGTTGTCCAAGTTTCCTTATTTCCTTTGGATATGCACGGTGAATAGTTACGTTTATTTTCATAGAATTGTTTTTTTTTATCCAAAATATATATTTTTATTAAGGCTCATATGGCGTCAACCTGACGGGGCCGGGAGTGCAATATTTCGACAATGTTTGCCTTATAACTATGTTAGTAATATGTAACCGATTACTCGCGGTTGGCTCGAGGTTAGTATTACAAGTGTTTTCGTAATTGTGATGTTCCTGCCTTCAATGCTCTGCACCTGTGCCCGACACGGGATACTTCCTATTGGGATGCAGCTGACCATTAATCAGTAACGCCCCCCTAGTCTGAACCCCATATCTAGCGTGGTGCGGTCTCTCGACTCGAGGAATCCAGGATAGAATGGTCACTAGCCGGCGCAAACATCAGCTCGTGTAGAGTTGTCATGAGCAGTACAACCTTTGGCTCTTGTTGAATGATCAGTGAACTGCACAACCTTTGGCCCGTGTATCTGTAAAGAGTGTGTGTATGTATTGCCGCGACTAAGTAAAAGTTTATAGATCGGATAGGAGGGATATGTAACAGGGACACAACGAAACAAAACATCATTAAACGTTGACATCGGCGTTTCTGAGGAACAGGTATAAATGAAGCAAAAAATCAGGATCACGGTTACCTAAGATATCCCGGACGGGGATATCCGATTGTCTGCCTTTTGCTCTCAGTGCTCTAGAGAGCTGAGAGCGACAGCATGGAACCGGATACACGACATGACATGCGCTGCCAACTAACGAGTGTGTCCTGACGAGGAATGTGAAAGAATTCGTTATAAGCAATTTGCTGGAGCGCCCACCTTAGCTAGCGAGTCCGCTTTCTCATTCCCCGGAATCGAGCAATGAGAGGGAACCCATGCTAAGGTAATCTAGAATAATTTTTCGACCAAAACACTCAATAGATGTCTTATTCTTGTTAGGAAATAAGATGAGCGTTTATCAACTTTCATTGAGCGGATTGCCTCTATTGAGCTGAGACTGTCTGAAAAAATAAAATAATGGTCGATGGGCAGTGTTTCAATGATCCCTAGAGCATAGTATATCGCACCCATTTCTGCGACATACACGGAACAAGGATCTTTGAGTTTGAAAGAGGCACTGGAATTTTCATTGAAGATACCGAAGCCAGTGGACCCGTTTATGCATGAACCGTCAGTAAAGAACATTTTATCAGATCTAACTTTCCCATATTCTGCCGAAAATATCGGCGGAATAGAATCGGAGCGTAGATGATCTGGGATTCCATGGTATCCCAGATCATCTACGCTCCGATTTGTTGATGAAGAATTGTTGATGAATTCAAATTGTATTTCTCTGTTATTCTAGTCTCCCTGTTTGGTCGGTAAAATTTAAGGAACACACTTCGGGCGATCCAATTATGGAACATTGCGTGATTAAATAATGCTTGACATTTTGCAATTGTTCAATTGTTTATTTCAAAAAATATATGATTTTCTTTATTACGATATATGCGTGAATATTTCCAATAAATTGATGCCCACATTTTGCGATCTTATTGATAAATGTTCGAGTTATAAGCTATAAGCAATCTTTAATTATTTCCTGCATGTTCAGTGTTTTGATTTCTATTTTACCTCCATATATTTCTGTTGGTAATAGTTCTACGTGAAAAAAATCAGGACGGCGACGCTCTTCTAGAGCCGTTAGAGTTATCGAAGGAGAAGAAAAATGTAGCTTAATCTACTAATAAATTGTTCCCTGCTTGTTTCGCCCTGTTTATATTTCGGTTGAATCTGTTCGATGTTCTCTAAAATGTTATATTCTTTGGGAGACTTATATAACTCTTTTTTGATACTGCATGATGTTCATGGGTTTATCTCATGATTGACTTTTTTTTATCGTTCACTGAGTTGGGTGCAGCTCACTTCAGCACTATCTCATGTTGAGTCGAAGATAGTTTAGTGTGATCTTCGGTTCCTGCCAGTTGTGAAAGTTGCAAATAATCAAGTACTATAACATATAAATAATTTTCCGAGGCCAAATACGCCCGTCACGTTTGTGACGTGGATAATGAAACTGCTAAGTAATGCTATTATGTCACGACTGATATCGAACCAGGTAAATGCACGCGAGTATAATCGTATCGTAAAAAACCTTCAAAGCCTTTAGCAAAGAAATATGGAATATGGAAGTGGAATGTTTACAACCATGTACGCTCCTGCTCAAAAATATGCACTTATTTCTATTAAACAGGAAATAATTTCCAATCCTCAACGGTATTTCGACTCCCACCGGAAGAAAATTCATTTGTGCACCGGCAACCTACTTGATCATACACTGGTTCCGGCGAAATAAAAGACATTCACCCACCCCCCAGAAAGGATATTTATTGTCTAAAAGCTTCCCTCCTGAGTAAAAATAGCGTGAAATTGGTTAAACCCGGCAACCCCAAGCGCACCGGTTTTGGCTCCGGTAGCGAGCCATAAATATCAATTTAAATTCATTTGTTGTATTTTTCCTCGTCTCTCTCTCTCTCTCTCTCTCGCTCTTTCTGCCTGTCTCTCTGCCACGGTCCGTGGAGTAACTTCTATGGCCAGTTTTTCTATCAGCGGTGGAGAGAAATTTGTTGGCTGAAATTTTGGATGAACTTTCAGCTCTCGACCACTACACCACCGGGGCAACAAACAGCAAAAAAAATAAAATAATACGAATACGATGAACGGATGACGGTGTGGAGAAATCTCTTTCGGCCAGATAAAGTAACTTTTTCGCCCCTCTCTCACAGACTGAAGAGTGAAAAGTTGCTTGTGGTTACTCTTGCACTTCGGTGCGTCGGAATAGTTTTGGAAGTTTTTCCTAGCCAACCAACTTCTTCCTGCTTTCTGGCCGGATATAATGGAATTGAACAGTTTATGTTGCGGAATGGTACCTAGCAATGTAGTGTGGTAGCTAGCAAGTGAGTGATTAGATGCAGCTAATTAATGGTGAGCAGCAGAGCGCGCGCTAGTTTGAGAGTTTCCAACTCGGGAACAGTCTTGGGTAGCCATGCGCTCGAAGAAACTCATTAGAGTCAAGATAAGAAATTAGAATTGAAGGAACAAACTTGGATGTCTCTACATATAATTTAGCTTAGAAGCTACGCCAAGTGGGAGAACACTGAGAACTTATTTTTTGAATTTTGGTCACGAAATGCTCAGTAGTTGGTATTAGCGAAGTCTTGTTTGATTCAAATTAAATAACTTCAGGCCATCAGTGCGTTTGAAAGAGAATTCATTGTCATTAGTGTTCTACAAAACAGACAATGTTGAATTGCGAAGTGAAAAAAAAAATTTCTTCCAATAAAAAAAATACTTGTAATTTAATTTTCAGAATTTTCAGAATAATTTACAATCTGCAATAACATAATTTAATTTTAAATCTAATTTAATATTATTTTAGAGTATTTTCACATAATTTAGAAATCGATGGTTAGTGTTGTTGTGTTTATTTGATCAGTAGATTAATTTCTATCGTCAGAAATAATTCATTTATAACAAGGATCGAATTCATGCAGATTCAGAATGTCAAACTCCTCAACGGGTTTCACATACTAGAGAGGGGAAACGAAGCATAATATCAAATTCGGACAAGAATTATGAAAATACAATTTCCAACATGCTTCAATGTAGTCACCATTCACGCTAGTACATTTTTTTCATATTGAAACAAGTTATTACTTTCCGTCACTAAAAAAAAATCTATACCTTTGATGGGAAGTTAATAAATATAGAATGAATGAATACGACAAAAGTGTTCAATTTTCCACCTGATGTTGGAGTTGACCATAGACTAACAGTTTAAGTTAAGTTAAGCTTATTTCTGTTCTGCGAAATCTAACAATTCAATAATATTGCAGAAATGTTGGATTGTATCATATTTGAAATATTATGATATACTCAAATGAATTAAATCTTGAAATAATTGCCGTAAAATGACGGTGTAGGGAAGATGTAAAATGAAATCCACATAAAAGGTATTTCAATAGGGACGCTACAAAAGTAGACCGATAGGGACAGCAAACGACGCCATATTTTTTCCCGCTCTCTTGACATTTCTCTTCAGTAAGGTTTTCCATTTCATAATGGAAAGACGAGTCGTGATTATTAAAATTTACTACCAAAATTCGGAGTCAATGGCCTCAACTTTAAGAGCGCTACGTCCAATTTATGTTCGTCATAATCGTCCTGCCAGATCAACAATTGAGCGTCTAGTGAAAAAATTTGAATCCGCAGGCACAGTACAAAATGTTCCCGTGCAAGTGAGACGAAGAAGTGCCCGTAGTGTCAAGAATATTGCTGCCGATTCAATTGAGGAAGACCCAAATCAGTCTCTCACATGTCGTTCTCAAGCGTTGGGCATCTCTGTGACGTCGTTGTGGCGAATCTTGCGAAAAGATCTTGGCCAACATCCTTACAAAATCAAATTGACGCAAGAACTGAAGCCGTTTGACCACCAGAAGCTTCGTATGTTCGTGAATTGGGCTGAGCAACAATTTGAAAATGATTTGGAAAAAATCATCTTCAGCGATGAGGCTCATTTCTGGCTGAATGGCTTCGTCAATAAGAATAATATGCGTTATTGGTCAGGCAGCAATCCACACGTACTCCATGAGTCACCATTGCCTCCCGAAAAAAATACGGTTTGATGCGGTTTATGGTCCGGCGGCTTCATTGGGCCGTACTTCTTCCGTGATGATCAAGACCGGCACGTGACTGTGAATGGGAATCGCTACCGCTCAATGATAACCGAATATTTTTGGCCCGAATTGGAAACACAGCGAATTTAACAATCGATTTATTGAAAACCAAGTTTGATGAGCGCGTTATCTCACAAAATGGTCCAGTCAATTGGCCGCCCCGGTCGAGCGATTTGACGCCGTTAGACTGTTTCCTGTGAGGCTACGTCAAGTATATGGTCTATGCCAACAAGCCAGCGTCTATGCCATTGATGAACTTTGTACGAATATCGAACGTGAAATTGCAGCAATATCGGCCGATTTATGCTTGAAAGCGTCTGGACTTCTGCAAGCGTGCCCATGATGCCATGCAAAAGAAATCGAGTTCCATACATAATGGCATCGAATGTACTTTCACATGAATTTTATTGATATCCAAAACCGTTTTTGTTTTATTGAAAAAATTATAGGAGGTTGTGTTCAAGACACGACCGCATTGTTGACGTAGAAATACGCTGTAGTTTAATTCAATTCGCTTGTTTATAACTGCGGATATTGTTTTATAATGCTACGAAAATTTTGAAATAACCATTCTACCAATTTGGTCGCCCTGAAATGTTTTTTTTTTATTGTAGAATCATTTGACGATAATTGTTTGATGATTCATTCTTGTGCTCGCAGAACAATACATGCTCGAGATAAGCACAGCTGTCATTCATAGTGGAGAAAGTTTTGCTACCGATAAGCGAAACCAAATCACATACAAAATTTCAGAACGACATTTACTTTCTTGGTGACTAAATAAACGAAATAAACTCTATCTATTAATCTCAACAACCTCGAAAAAAGTAGCACTGCTTCATAATGCACACGGGAGCAGAATCAAATGGGGTTTCTGCGTAGCGAAGATGCATTATTTTACCTACGGATTATGAAACACGCACGTACGCGTACACATATCCATATATCGATAGCTTGAAGCAACTAACTATTGCCAGTCTAGATTAGCTTAGCTGTCATCCTTTGTGGAGAGAGTTTTCCTACCGTCATGCGAAATCAAATCACTGACAAATTTCCAGAACATTTATTTTCTTGGTGAACTGACGATAGTCTAGCTTGATGATTCCCCACACATTTGTGTAGCTCAGAACCTTAATGCAATGGCATCAGTTTGATGCAATGATTGCAATGCCAGAGACATCAGCGAGTGAGTAATTTGGTCGCGTCCACAGCTCAATCCGAAACGAGGACATGTGATGACGCAAAACAAGGAAGAACAAGCGATATTCATTGCTTTGAATACAGAACGATACTGAAAATTTGCCTTCCTTCCTTGCTTGAGACTTTTAACTTCTTCAGTTCATTCGTCTCTAACCTTTAAAAAGACCCTTGGAAAATTTCACTTCATCCATAATATTACTCCTCCACCCCTATCGCCTGTAGAAAGGCAATCGATCCCTCGTCGTCCAGCTCGCCCAGCAACGATGTTATTCAGTCGATTTCCTCACGACGAATGAAAGTTTGCCTCAGCAAGATTCACTGTTTATACTCTAGGCAAATATTCCCATTCGTTCTTCTTCTTTTCCTTTGTTCACGGAGACTTTACATCTTACGATTTCCCCTTCGTTGCTCGTCGATAGGTTGCTCGTTATTGACAGCTCTGTTCGGGAAAGCACACAAAATGGATAGAACGAATGTATGAGGAAATGGGAATGCTTCCAATTTTCATCAATTAAAACCATATACAGACTATGGGATTGTAATGTGTAGCATATCAAACAAATCTTAGGGAATTTCCGATTCGTTTGGCATGCAAATCGCCAGAATCCGTTCGCGGCAAAAATAGTTATTAACGTTAACTTTATTTCATAAAAACGTGACCTGTTTTCTGATTTGGCGCCCTTAATGAAAGACGTAGTTCTACGTCAAAAAACTTTTGTAGCGCTCTTATTGAAAAACATGATATTAGTGATTTTAATTGTAATTGTAATAATAATCACTCTGATGTTATTAGGTAATGAGATGATATTAGGTAGGGTAACACGGGGTGATTTGGACCACGAGTTTATTTCAAAAATTACTGCTCTACTTGGATTTTTTACAATGTCAATTCCTTCTATTGTTGAACCGTATGTACCTAAAGTAAAAAAACCTTCGGTAAAACTTCACAAGGAGAGGGAAACGGTAGCATAAACACAGCAAGCACTTTGATCGTCAAAAAATGTGAGTTTTCCGATAGTGGTTTTAAGGTTTTTCCCGCTAATTAAACAAACTCTTCGTGTATTGTGCAGTAAAGTTCTGTTTGCCTACAGAAGAGGAACAATTTGAGGTAGCGAAACTGTAAGTTTGATAACAATAAATGAAATTAATTGCATTTCAATTTTTGCGTGTTGTGTGGGGTGACATGGACACGTTTCTGTGGGGTGAATTGGTCCTACAGGTTTGAGACATTTCTTTGGTCTAATTGATACCAGATGCCACTGAATTACAAAAAGAGGATGGACAGACAACGTTGGGAGAAGGAGGAGCTTGAAAGAGCAACGCAGGCCATCGAGAACGGATTTTATTTGACCAAGCATCAAAATTGTTTGAAAATGCTCGACCAACAGTGAAAATATTCATGCAGAATTCGAGATGGTGTCAATCTAACTTTTCTGGCCTGGAATCTGGCCAAGACACCTGGTATCGAGCCAAAAACATTGTTACTGATTGTAACATTATCCCAAAATACTTAACATAAACATAAGTATGTTTTTTTTCGATGAAACACACACTGGACCAAATCACCCCACAGATGGTCCAAATCACCCCGCATCAAATTTTAATGTCCACATATCATCTCTTTTATTTTATGATATATTTGGTAGATTGAAACTTTATATAATGATTAAACATTATTTATTGAGAGAAAACAAGTGTAGCTCGGTATACAATGTGACATTTTTTATTTAGACCGTATTTGTTTGGAAAGATTAGGCGATTTGCTTAGGTGGTCCAAATTCCCCCCTTTTCCCCTATATGAAGCTAGGCCAAACATTGATTTGAAATCGCGAATGGCTTATTTATATTTAATGGAAGATGGTCCTGGTGTCGGTTTAGGGCTTTCTATTTGCTATTTGAGGTCGGATCAGAACCACCCCGACTAAATTCAATTTCTATAACTTGTTTTTATGAGCACGCCATAAGCAATCGAAATTGCCTAGTATTGTTGTGCACAACGCTATAAAGCCCCTCGTTCACTATAAACGCTTCAAATACCCATCAGCATAGGCTGACCAAATAGTTCAGGAATAAAAATGGGACACGTAAACCGAAAAGACTAAATAAAAAAAAATATGAAGAATTTTAATGAGTGAATAAAAACCGAGAGTAAAACCAATCAATCAAATAATCTTAGATTTACCTGCTTCGGTCTTCATAAAGAAGAAAAATTTTGATGCTGAAGAGACCTTGCGAAAAAGTTTATGATTTTCGGAAATTTTATCATAAGATTTGTCACACTCCAGATCAATTCTCTGTTTGATAGCGTTTATGTCGTGACTTTCTGTTGTCCAAATATTGGCGTAAGCGTAGTGGTAAAATCCATATCTCTCACGCAGAGATCACTAGTTCAATTCTCACTCCCGACCAGGGCTCAGCATAGTCATAGTCAACTGAGGATAGTCGGCTGACTAACCGACTGACTATATCCATAGTCAGTCGGTAAATGACTTTTGGCTCTTCACGCAGTTTCTCCGCCAAAACGATTGAACAGTCAGTCGGGCGTTTAGTCGCTATCTCACTCCACCGACTTGACTATATCATTCCATTCTTCCCAGTCAAACTGTCGTCATTGCATTTTGAAGTGACTTCCCCCAAAACGAATTTGTTCCTATCTCTCTCTCTCTCTCTCTCTCTCTCTCTCTCTCTCTCTCTCTCATTCATGCATCGATGTTTGAGTTCAGCGTGGTTTGACAAACGCTACAGGTGAGCTAGATTTTTTTTGTAGCGTACACGAAAACTACTCACACGTATAAAATAGCGTGCAGTGTGTGTGCGCTATTTTACACGCCTAATACTAACTAATACTAATGCGAGGATCTTTATAGCATACTTGATAAATGTCTATGTTCGTTGGTTTGAGTTCACGATGGGTAGAAAAAAAACCGTCCATTGATGGGGTAACTATGTTCGGGTCATGAATCAAGTTTTCGTTCCTCTTTATATGGACGTGCGTACGCGTGTACAAAATTAGTATCAGGGGGAAATGGAAATGTGGATTGAAGTCAGTTGAATGAAGAGGCTGATTTGTATTCATTAGTCGAGTCAGTCAGTTAAAATAACCACTGACTGGACTAGTTTACCAGTCATCCTCGCTAGTCAGCGCTAGTCAATTCATTTTCCAGTCAAGTCATTTTTTGTTGGCGGCGACTGCCGAAGCAGTTCTAGTCGAAGCGGAGCTACTGGGAGTAGAGTCGGTCTTCATTTTTCACCTTCGAAGATTTCGGGCCCTGCTCCCGACATTCTTCTAAAAATGGAAATAAAAAGTGACGAACCAGCCGAACCAGTGTTGTATAGTGGACTTAGAGAAAAAAAAGTCCGAATTTTGATCATCGTAGAAGAATCATTTAACTGATGCACTACTACCAGCGAAACACAGAATATAATCAGTAAGCTTCACGAATTTCTAAAATTACAGAAATTTGTTTTTCCTCTTTTTAGAAAATTAGACTATTTGCAACTGGTACGGACCATATGTTCCAACTTTGTTGTCTCATGAATTATAATTCATATAAACTATATGAATAGAAAATTTTGTTTTTACTAAAGCCACTTTAATTCTCTGTCAATTATGTTATGTTTCTCCTAGCTTAGCTTTTTTCAACGTATCCCAACGCAGTATAAAGATTTTCCGCAGTTTTGATAAATTTATACTCTTGTATTTCACCTAACACAACTAGTCCTATGTTTGAACTGCGTCCTTCAGCAAGGGAGCCAAATCAGAAAACATGTCACGTTTTTAATGAAATAATTTTAACGTAGATAAATATTATATATACCAATATACCAATCGAATAAGAAATTCTTTGAGAATTGTTTGATATGTTAAACATTACGCATCTCCAATCCATAAATTGTATAAATTTACAAAAATTGTAATCATGCTCATTTTTTCATACATATGTATTGTTTTCTATCCGAGTAACGAGTGGAGTTGTGAGGTATAATTTTTATATACCACTGCGAATAATGCGTGCGTAAATCGCTCGCTCGAAATTCGAATGCAGCGCTCGTTCGTATGGACACTGTGGACTAGCCCCGCCCGTTTATAACGTTTGGGTAGAAATAAACAATTCACGATTCCTACGACTCAGTCTCGCTCCAACTGGCAAGCAGTTTGTAGTCTCTCCTAATGCTGATGTTACATACAACGGTTTCACTTCATACAAAGTTGAAGGAGCAAAATCACTTCAGAGAATCGAAAAAAATCTTTTTTGAAAACAATCGCTCAGTGATGCGACAGAAAGGTTTTTGTAACCATTTTCACATTTCATGCGCTGAATCGAAATCAATCGCTGAAAAAAAAATAAAATAAAATAAAAAAATCTATATACTGTAACCTTTGGAGAGTGTAAATATAGTCCCTTGGATTGACAGACCCCTAATACAGAAAGTTCTACTTGTTCGTAACCCTACTCCTGTGGAAGCGATCCTCTTCATCCGCGTTGACGGCATTGAGCTTCATATTACGAAATGGGGGAGCAGGCATGACAATATGGGTTTGCAAAAGACATAAACGTGCTTTTGAAATAAAAATTATGAATGAAAATTATTTTTACCAAACCAAATTAGTACTTTAGGTAAACTAAAATCACTTTTGCTTGCAAGTAGTAAAAAATATCATACACAAATTGTGTTTAAAGATAATTTTGTATTATAATGGCAAGTTTTGGTGAGAATATCTGAAAACTGATAGAAAATAGTTTAAATTGGGGTCAGAACAGCGTACTTATAGAAGGCAAATAACGCAAAGAAAAAAATTTCATTCGAATTTTAGCAATTTAAAACTGCCTTAGGGTCGACTAATCTGATAGAGAATAGTTGACCTCATACAAACTAATATCGTATCCAGATGTCGACACCATTCCGCCGTCAACGCGAATTACTTACGAAAAACCCGTGTAGAGGGATTGTCTGAAACATTTCTTCATTTTCAGGAGTTTTTCAACTCCTAAACCTTCCAATTTTGTCCCTTAGAATTGTGCTTCATTTGGGTGTCATACGGGTCAACCAAGTTCGCATTGCTTTAGGCATAGGGGACCGATTCTGAGTGGGAAATGTTAAAATGTCAACTGAAGCCCTTTTTATTTCGCAATCACGGATCTTCGCTTGTTCTCATAAAAGATGTGGATGAAGAAGTCCCGATATTCACCCGACCAAACTATTATGGTGATTGCAAATGGGCCAAACAGAGCGGCATGGCACCGGTCCTCCAGCTGAAGTGATAAATAAGCGAAATAATTCCGCAGTCCTTCGTCCACAATGCGGTTTTGTTATATTGGTTGTATTTTGTTAGAAAGCTTTGCACTTTACTACACCCAAAGTTAATTTTTAGCACATTTTCTGGCATCCCGTTTTATTGCATTAAATGAGCTGAAAGATAAAAAAATGTTCTAATCCCCAATACATGTATATCATTTGTATAATATACATGCTAGAGCCAATAGAAGGGAGCGAAACAGGAGACACATTTAAATGAAAGTTTTTCGTATAGTTTGCCAAATACACGGCCCAGACAGAGAAAGATATATTCTCGTTCATGTTCTTCTTTATCGGCTTAGAAAACACCTTCCAACTTAATTTTATGATGAGGTGTAATATTATCACGCTCCTTTATAATAGCGCTGGCAGCTATATGGATAGCGTGGTCGTGTAAAGTAACTTTGCATTCCAGCCGGACTTGGTTCGATCCCCATTGACGTCGTATGGGCATTTTTTTGCACAATCCCAAATGAAAAGAGAAAAGAAAGCAGAAAGAGATGTCTGCTCGCATACATACAAACTATTTTTAAGCTTCAAAATAGCTCATTATTTGCGCATTTGACTCTCATGACCAGGAAATGGCATCTTTTCTGCCAACGCTAGTTTGGGTGTAGTCAAAAATACTGCTTTCTTTATATGTTGAAGAATTCTAATAAAATCATCAAAATAAACAGCAACTTTAGATGCAGAGATACATCATTTCTTTCAACAAGCTCAATGGAAAGATCACTGCTAGTAGTACAACATAGCAACATCACAATTTTTTATTATTTCTTTATACTCAAAATACGGTAAAAATTGATAAAAATACAGGACCATGAATTATTGTCGAAAATACGGCACTGACCCGTAAAACGGTACGTTTGGTCAGCCTACATCAGCATGAAAGCTTCACTGATGTCCGATGTGAACACGTCAATGAACAATACAACACATCTTATTCTCAGGAGCAATAGCGCAATAGAGCAAAATTCTTGATGAAAATACATGAATAAACTGAACTAATCAATATTTGTATTTGACAAAGACACAACAGATACACTACGGATTTTTTTACAAGATGAATAAGTGAACGAAAAGAAAAATACTGTAAATATATTATAACATAAAATGAAATTAAAATTAAATATTTCAGCTAAAAGCTTGCTCTCAAAAAACGAGTTTGTCTGAGGAAATCCAAACGATTTCACCGTATATGTAAAAATTGTAGTTTTTCAACATTTCTCATTTTACGTACCTATCTTTTCCTTTTTTTAGTAATGAAAGCACATCCATATCCAAACAAAATAATAGTAGCAAACAATCAAGAATTCCTTAACCTACATTTTACTTTTATCAGTACACACTTACGTTGCAAACAGCCAGGCTTATGGTATAAATTTGTTTTGACTAAACAGCAAAAACGAATGATAGTCAGAACGTCAGCTTGAAATTGTACCAAAAAAAAAGTCCAAACGCTGCCAAAGTAGGGATCGAACCAAGGCCGGCTGGAATGTAAAGGCTGTTTTCCACGTCCACACATAACCACTGGTGCTGTTGCGAAAACGTGTGAATTTTTTTTTTGTGTGGTCAGAGTGGACCAAGTACACATAGTCAGTCGTAGAACCCTCTTAACCCCTTCACGTATAACGTCGAACCACACTCGTAGCGATTAGACTGTGTCAGAACGTTCAAAATCGAACCGCACTCGTCGTCTATCGATGTGAAATGGATACATGCTTCAGGCGTGTGATGATGCGGGTCTGCTACGATCGTAAGTAAGATACACAAACTCAGCAGAGTATCGAAACGACTCACTGTGCTCGTGTTTGGGCCCTGTTGTTGGAAATTAAATCATACGGCAAGGGGTTAATTGAATTTTTTTGAAATAGTATTGTTACAAGACCTTGTTAAAGCTTAACTAAGAGCTGTGAGGAGAGTGGATAAAAGCTACTAAAACTACACAGCTTCAAACTTTGAGTTCGATTTACTTGAAATCATAATTATGTTACTTAGTCCGGTCTGACTGAACACCGACTATATCTAATCTTAAAAACATGGTTTTATCAATGTTGCCACATTTTAATCTGTACCAGAAGGGAAAAAATATTTCTCATTTGTACTCTTGACGTAGAACTACGTTCTACCAAATCAGAAAACAGGTCACGTTTTTTATGAAATAAAGTTAACGTTAATAACTATTTTCCCTGTGAACGAATTCTCATGATTTGCATACTAATCGAATCGTAAATTCTCAAAGATTTGTTTGATATGCTATACACTACAATTCGCTAATCTCTGAACGGAAAACTGGAAAGAACTTCCTTTTATCCCATACATCTGTTCTGCCGATTCGCGTGCTAACCCACCCGTATTTCGAATGCTTATAACTCGAAAATTTCTTAACAGATCGAAAAGATGTTTGCATCAATTGATAGGAAATATTTCTACGCGTCTATCATAGTTAATAAAACATTATTTTTCATGAGATGAACAATTGAATAACTGTAAAATGTCAAGCGTTATTTATACGCCCTAACTGTCAAGTTTTAATTGGCCCGATTTACGGTTTCCCCAACACATACTTCAAAATCGATGTACCTGTGGAATATTGCTCTGCAAATATACATCCAAGTCGGGGGTATTTTTGTTCCCACCGAGCTGTGTTTCCCTAACACGGATTTCAAAATTAGTGTGCCTGGGGAATCCGCTTTGCGAATACATGCAAGTCGGGGGTATTTTTTGGTGTTGAGTACTTTTGTACTCGCTTGTTGGATTATGTTTTCCTAAAACGTACTATTAGAGCCCCCGTAAACTGCAGACGTTTTTTCAGCCGATAATTTGGTTGGGTTGGGTTGGGTTGCTAGTGCCCACACTAGCCAACTGTCGGTCGAATTTTCTCGAAAGACTGTATTCAATTTGTGTTTGACAATGGAGAAAAGAACGGTGATTGAAAGCGAATTGAACTATCGGACGATAAACAATTGTCGTGTGTGCGTAGATCGATGCAAGCCAGTACTGATTAAACGGACGGCCGATAGTTGACCGAACGAATAGTTTGAATGCAATCGGGAAGCCTAGCTCTTAAGCTGATGTTTCCCTAAAACGTACTTTTAAACTGAGAAGCCTAGGAAAATCGTCATTTCAGATACTAGAGGTGAATAACCGTCGAAAATATGCGGTCGTGACCTAGACACAACCCCTTACATTTTTTTCTTCAAAAAATCTGTACCATTTGAATTATTCATTGCAGAGAAAAATCATGGAATATGAAAAAATACTCACTTGTTTACTAGAAAATATTATATTTACTTGCTTACTTTATATCAAGATTTTCTTACTACAAATACATACTAGTAGTTACGTATTAATGCCGCCGGAGATTTTTATTATGCATTTATTTTTCCGTAATGAAATTTATTCTGAGGTCAATGTAAGAGGGGCGAAGTCACCAGCTAACGAGGCGACGACCCTCAAGCGGAAAAAAATCAGTATTAATCTGTACATTTCCGGGAAAATCTGTTATCTGTACCGTACAGAATCCAAAAATAACGAAAAAAATCTTTACGATTCCAGATTAATCTGTTCGTGTGGCAACACTGGTTCCAACTACGAAGCACTTATGACCAAAAAACTACCATAATTGCTCAGTGTACAAACCCCACAAGCTAGCACTGCCCGGCTGTCTCTATTTGTGAGTTTTCAATTATGTTAGTCATTTCGTTTTCCACATTTTTTTTTATTTGCATATCTGACTGAGTTGATTCGCTGGCAGCTTCCGCCATCAAACGTTCTAGAAAGCGGATTATTCACACAACCGCACAAAGGGATTGCATTTGAATTGCTCGGGCGCATTGCTTTTGTTTCATTTCCATTGACTGAATGGCTTTCCTCTCTTTATGTCTATCTCTTTGCACAAAGCGGATAGTAAACACGTTCACAGCAGTCGTGCAGAGCACAGCAAGCTTTTAATGTGGTTTTCTTGCACCGCACGCAAAACAGCGCTAATCTATTGACAATCAAACTTTTGATTGGATTCTAAATGAGCGTCCAGGCAACTCGCAATTCGTTCGGTTCGATTGCGTTTCAACTTGTTAGCTGCCTTTGAACTCGTGGTTAATTTATGTCCCGTGTGGTATTTGTTTTGCTCATCTGAAGTAAATTGGGTTTTCGTGGACAGCTGCGCTCGAATGGTGACCAAAATGGACCGCTGTGGATTAATTTCAGTGTTGATTATCTTCATTTGACTTTAATTGCTGAAGTCGAAGCGTGTCGTTCATTGTGAATACATAGATGAGATTTTTTTTCCATTGCTCTACTCTGTTGGAAAAAGGTTGTTTTATAAAAAAAAACGCACTACACAACTACGGTTATCTTACGTCCCTCGTGGCGCAGAATAAGGGTAATTATAAATTTTAATAAATCAGGAAAAATATTAGCTGGAAAAACAATAAACAAAATATGTATTTTAGAGTCTATTAGATGAGATTAGATTATGAAGTTGTAGATCACATAGCAAATTGAAGTCTTTAAAAAAAACATCACAGTTGATATTGTGTTCGATAATGATTACTCTAACGTATTTTAATATTCCTAGGAGAAAACTCGACTTACTTCGGAACCTGTTGTCCCTAAAGATACGATAAATATCGCGGGAAAAGTTCATCCTGAACTGCTATTACAATTTCCAGCACATTAAGCTAAGGATTTTGCATAAAATTAAATGTGACATCAGGGCTTTCTAAAATCCAATATACCTCACTTCAAAACACTTCCCGGGCCTCTTTTGCATCCCCAAAAACGCCATTATAGTCAAATTTAATTCCGGTCTTCGCGAGTGGAAAAAAAAACTGTCAACATCGACACTGTCTGACACGTTTTCGCCGAAAACGCCGGAATTCCAAACTGTAATTTGCGCCACACTTTAGCGTTTATTCTCACTCTCCCCAGCCGAGTGGTCCTCTCCATCCATCTCAAAGGATAAACAAGAAGGTCCTTCCCCACAGTACCGTCACCGTCTCGCCTTTCTGAGGGCATTCATGAATATTAGGGAAAAAAACACAATAACAATAATCATAAATCTAATTTATCGTCGCTATTTTCACGCATCCATGCAATCTTTTCCTCATCTCCGGAGTTTGTTAAAAAAAGGCGAAAAATTAAACCCTTTTCCAGGAAACTCTTTTACGCTAGGGCGATGGGCCGCAAATTGTAAAATCTCGTCTACAACCCGCGAACCATGCACCCCGACCGACGGATTGGCCCAAATTAGGTTCGCTCCTCAAAACGTTCTGTCCGACGACGAGCGGACGTCTGACCTCGACTGGAGGTGGTTCGAAAGCTTTTAGCGCTGCACAAATTCCGATGGCTGGCACCAGCTGGCAGCGTGAAATAGTCCCTTCAAAAGGCAGTAAGTCAATTTAAGTTCTGTGTTTTTTTTTTTACTGTTCCACTGAAATTGGGGGTTAGCTGGACGCTCCTGGTTCTGCCTCGACGCCGTTCGTTCGCTGGGGGAGTGGACAGGGTAATTAAAATTAATGTAACTTTTTTTTATTATTGGTTTTTGAGCTATAATACATTTTTCTTACAAAGTTCCGGTGCGGAAAGTTAAATGGTGCCATGCAGAAAAGTTTTGTGGGTCGATTTTATCCTTTAGTGGGGAAGGTTTTCTGCGATTTAGAGGAGCAGGCAAATGCTGTTTGTGCATACTTTAAGTTATAGTGGTCCTGATTAGAAATCCTCACGCTCGATTGGGTGAAGAATAAATTTGAATATTGAATCATTCAACGACGAGAACTCGTGATTTGATGTTTTTGATATATGATTGATAGAATGATGAAAATTTGAGCGAACAGATAAAATATACAAAGTCGTGATATTTTTGCTCTAGATCAAGGTCCGAAGTGGAACAAAAAAAATCATTTTGATTATCAATCACATCTGACAAACTCATGCAAAACTGGTAAACTCAAAGTGAAGAAAATCGTTGTTTTTTGTTTGTGCTAGTTAAAATAAATACTTTACTCACTGGTTGAAACGTGAATATATATTTTTTCTTCTTATTTGCTAGATATAGAAAATTGCAAATGAAATTTTTCTTTTACTCCACCGGGAGAAAAATCGGAACTTTTAGAGTTTGGCAACACTGAACTTTTGTTTACAGGTCGAACTGCTATCAACTCATTAAAAAAATTTATGTTTCTTCACATTTACGTGTAAAAATCGTGAATTACAATCCTGGGTAAAGCTAAGAGCACCAAGGACCAGGAAATACAAAATGCAACCACTAGGACATTACACAACATTAACCGGAGCAACAACGATAAACCGTATGTGCTTCTAACCCCACTTCTCATCGAAAATTTTCCGAGAGCCACCGATGCAAACATGCTTCATCCGCGATACAACTTGCGGCGAAATCTTCGGACCGCTTCTCTAGACAGTTTATCTGCAACTACATCTGCTAATAATACCGCTCCAACAGTAGACGGGTCGTCACTACCAAAAACCCGTTCTGCTCGCCCGGCAATATCAACATAAAACAGTTACCAGTGATCACAATAATGATGCAAGTGAAAATGAAACAAACCCTTCTCCATCCCAACCATTCCGTAAAGTGAGAATACCACCGATTTATATAATGGAGATGCAGATCAGTGATATTTTTCAGAAGCTAAAAGAAGCGGGAATCTCTCCTAGTGAAAACTGCCCCTTCTTTCTCAAACACACTAATAAATCGGTTCAATTGATAACGAAATCGAAGGATGTATTTACTAAAGTGGTTACTGTCCTTAAATCCAATGATGTACAGTATTTCACCCACGAAACTTCTGAAAACGTCGCTGCGAAGTTCGTGTTATCTGGATTACCACTCACCGATATTGCTGAACTGAAAAACGAATTAGCAATCAACAAGATCTGCCCTCGCGACATAAAATTGCTAACTACTACCCAATCTACAGTTGAACATTTTGCATTATACCTCCTTTACTTTCCTCGGGGAAGCATGAAAATACAGGAACTACAAAAAAACTTCAAACTTGTTCAACGTTGCCGTTTCGTGGGGATTTTACACCAAACGCCCTTCTGATGTAGCTCAATGTCATCGATGCCAAAAATTTGGCCATGGATCAAACAACTGTAATTTGCCACCGAAATGTGTTAAATGCGGAAAAAAACATCTCACTCATGTATGTAAGTTGCCTACGAAGATGCAACTAGACTAAAGTGACCAGATGGTCAGAGGTCTAACGCGGGACACAGAAAAAACAAAACGTTATGTGTATACGTTATGTGAAAATAAACCATAGTTTAGCGAATCTCATTTATTCGTGAGACTCTTAACATGTGTCCTTGCAATTAAACCTGATCTGTATTATTTCTTTTTGAGTATCGTCACTCGATTGTGATTTTTCCGTGGATTACTGAAAATCACTCGCTCAGTCAGGGCATTTAAGCCTAGCAAGCATGATTCACATTCCACAATTTTCTACAAATTACCGAATTCCAGTCCATTTTTCATCGATTTTAGTGTTAACGTATGCATTAAAAATGGACTATTTTCGGATGACAATAAAAAAACTACAAAAAAATATTTATTGGAACAAATTTTCCTTAAATATTTCGTTTATTAAGCCTACAACAAAAATGATTCAAGGCTGTTGATTCGTAGCAGCAGCACTGTCAAGCAACTTGATGATTTTTTCATACTTCCAAATCCACCCCATAGCAAAGGAGTTAGACATCCTGAGGCACTTTGTGTCCGCCAGATATAGCCGATCTGGTATTTACAACATCCTCTCCCTGTCGCTCATTAAGCCGGGAGATCGAAGCAACCGGCCAAACGGTTAATGAGAATCTGGCCAAAATGGACATTTTTATGCGGAGCGTCAGACGAGACCGGCCGTATCTGAGCAGCAGGCAATCACCCATAAGGAGTAGTTCCAGGTGCTGGTGAAAAACTTCTTTCCGGCGAAAGAAATGAAAAACTTCTTTTCGTGCTCATAATGGAAGACGAGATGTACTTGATGCTAGAATTTAACGAATGGCAGGGGACATCAAGTTCTCGAAGAAGGTCCTTCTCTGACAGACGAAAAGGGAATGTCCGAACCGCTCTTCTTTCGAGTCATATGGTGAACGGGAAACGAGTACGAAGTGCTTGCCGAAAGTTGCGAAGGTGATGTGGTATTCATGCCGCACCTGGGATCAGCCCATTATGCCAAAAGATCACTGGAGAATGGATAATGGATCGGCTGGAGATAAATATTGTCGCGAAGACCGCCAACCTTCCCAACATCCCCCAGTTGCGAGCGATAGAAAATTTTCGGGCGAATGGCCAAAATGGGGAGATAGCTGACTGCCAAAGACACGGAAAGGTGAAAGAACACGTCAACATACATCTTTTCATCGGCCATGATTGAGGTTCCGACCAACTTCCATGAGGCCACTCGGCGCTTCATTTGCGATACTTCATCAAAGAACCCTGCCTCTTCCCCTCATCTCACCCTCGCCCACCTTCGACAGCTAGTCGAACATCAGATGCTATCGCTGATCATTATGCACAATGCTACAGTGCGTGCGGCAACCCTCGGTTGAAACAATGATACCTGCTATCCATATTCCTAACCTGACCCGTCCCACAAAAATTCTTGCCCCTCTAACCTCGAGTAAACCGCGAGTAATCGGTCGAAGCCTACTAAACATAGATTTAAGTTGAAATTTTGTATAAACAAATCTTGAATTGGCGGCTCCGCAAAGCTTATGTGACTGAGCCTTACAAATAAATGAACTGAAAAAAACCCTCCCTTTTCCTGTCCAGTATACACTAGTTCTTCCGGCTTATTTGACACGTTAAGCCCTGACCGAGCTAGGGGACCAAAGATGAACTTTTCGTCTGACTCACGTTGGTCCGTGCGGATCAATAGGGAACTTTTATAAAAATCATATTCCAATTTTGTTTGCGTCGTTCCCAGTTGACACTCTCTGAACAAAAAGTCCACTGTCGGTGCGATGAAACCAGCTCAACGTATTAATCGTTGAATGCATTGGAGGCACTCTTGAACAGTCTGCCAAATAAAAGTTTTATTTTGAGGTTTATTTTTTAAGAAAATCAACATGATCAAATTGTAATATTGAAATGTATTGATATCGCGGGACATTTTCGTTCCTTTTGCCAAATGCGGGACGTTTCGCGGGACGTAATCTTACGCGGGACATTTTGTTGAAATGCGGGACTGTCCCGCGTAACGCGGGACTTCTGGTCACTTTAAACTAGACGATAAAAACAACACCAAATTACACTTAAAATGTGCGAATTGTGAAGGAAACCATACGGCTAATTTTCGTGGATGTCCTGCAAGGTAGAATTATATAAAAGATCTAGAGATAAGAAAGAAGAAACAAAATATCATTCCACCACGCGTGACCGATTCGACGTATCCGACATTGAACAAACCTGGAGCACCGCATATTTCTACTCAACAAACATCGGAGTCTGCCAGTAGGAGGAGTTTCGCGCAAGTATTATCCGATTCCAGTTATGTTGCCCCCGAGAATGGTGATGAGTCTGCCTGTGACAATCTTTTCACCATTTCAGAGTTCCTTGCCCTCGCAAGAGATATGTGCATCCGCCTAAGTGGCTGCCGCACTAAACAACAGCAATTTCTGGCTCTTTCAGAGCTAATGATTAAATATATTTATCATGGATAATACAACTCTCAACGTAGTTAATTGGAACGGCAGATCCGTGCTTCAGAAACGTCTTGAATTTTTCGAATTTCTAATTAAAATTAAAGTGGACATTGCTACTGTCTCGGAAACATGGTTTAGACCTGCCAACTCTTTCCATAATCCGAACTACATCTGCATTCGAGCTGACAGAAGAAGCACGGACAACGAGCGAGGAGGTGGTGTGCTGATCGCTATCGAAAAAGGAATAAAATTCACGCAATTGGTCCTAAATACGACTGTCATCGAATCTGTCGGAGTACAAATCCATCATGCGAGTGGAAGTATCCACATTATTGCCGTCTACTTCCCGGGACAACATCGATATGTTTCATGGAATATCTACCAAAGTGATATCAACAAACTAGTACACCGCAGCGCACCTTTTTTCATAGCTGGAGATCTTAACGCCCGCCATCGCCAATGGATTTGTTTGAAAGCTAATAAGGCTGGGAATATACTAGTCAGGAAAGCTTCATCGTCTAGCTTCTTCGTACACTACCCTGACACATACACGTATCATCCTAGTGGCACTCGTCGTCCGTCGACATTGGATCTAGTTCTTTCGAATAATCTGGTCAACATGTCACCACCGAAAGTAGTTAATGACCTATCATCAGATCACCTACCAGTTCTGTTCAGCATAGAATTAACTGTACCCTTCACTCAGGATACGCCGATGGTTCACTGTTACTCAAGGGCTAATTGGCACCTGTTCAAAAATGTCTTAAATAACAAAATCAATTCATTATCTGCACCACTGGCGAATATGGAAAACTCTAATGGAATTGACAGATGCTTAAACTCTTTCACTACATTCCTCATCGAGGCCGAATATGAAGCTGTCCCTAGAAAACCGGTGCGACCACACGATGAAATAATGCTACCTGAATCGACCCTGCTGTTGATTCGTTTATGAAATCAACGTCGCCGTCAATGGTACCGTACACGTGATCCGTTCCTGTGGATCGTCGTGGAGTCTCTCAATGATAGAATTCGTATTGAATGCAACACTTTCAGAAATAAAAAATTTGCCAACACAGTTAGCCATCTAGAAAGTGGTGCAAAAGATGTTTGGCGAATTAGCAAAGCTTTGCGGAAGAGCATCAAGTATAACCTACCACTACGACAAGGTAATACCCTCGTGGCTGCTCCCTTGGAGAAATCAAATTTTCTTGCCAATAACTTTGCTGCTGCTCACTGTAACACACAACTTAGTGATCTGGCGACGTCGAGTGTAGTAACAGAATCCGTACGCCTAATCACTAGAACATTAGTCCCTGACAATGAAACTCCAGTTATTCAACCCAATGAATTAAAACAAATCATCAAGCAAACGAAAGTAAGAAAGGCTCCTGGGAGAGATAATATTCGAAATATATTGCTGAAAAATCTTCCAAGGAAAGGTTTGATAATGTTCACCAGGATCATAAACGCTTGTCTACGTCTGTCATATTTTCCGAACCAATGGAAGCACGCAATCGTAACTGCAATTCCTAAACCAGGAAAGGACAACTATCGGCCCATCAGTCTTCTACCTTCAATGAGTAAACTATTGGAACGAGTCATACTCACCCGCATTGAACGCCATTTGTAAAATCACAACATAATTCCAAGTGAACAGTTTGGTTTCAAGCGCGGTCACTCGACGAACCACCAACTTGTCAGGCTCACTCAAAACGTTAAGCAGCTATTGAATCAAGTACAATCAGCGGGGATGATTCTTTTAGACATCGAGAAAGCCTATGACTCCGTCTGGCACGATGCGATATTGCATAAATTGAGAGTATCGAATTTCCCTATATACCTCCAAAAAATGTTGCAATCTTTTTTGAACAAACGCTATTTCCAAGTGATTGTTAACGGTGTATTATCAGACTGTAAACCAGTTCAGTATGGTGTTCCACAGGGGTGCGTACTTAGTCCCGTATTATTCAACATTTTCATCTCTGATGTACCACGAGTGGATGGTATCAGCTACTATTTTTTCGTTGATGACACAGGCTACATTGCTGCAGATAAAAAGCCACAAAAGGTTATAGACCAGCTACAAAATGCTCAGGATGCACTTGAGGAGTTTCAACGACGTTGGAAAATGAAGGTCAATCCATCTAAAACACAAGCGATATTTTTACACGACGACGCAGTCCAATATATTTGCCACAATCGGAAGTGACTGTATTTGGACATCCTGTTCCTTGGTCTGATCAAGCTAAATATCTTGGGTTGATTCTAGACCAAAAGCTAAAGTTTGACAAGCACATAGCCACTTCCCTTATCAAATGTGACAAACTAATGAAAATGCTCTACCCACTAAGCATTACGAACAAACTTTTACTGTATAAACTCATACTTCGTCCAACGATAACGTACGGATTTCCAGCCTGGCACAGAAAACCTTCAATATCGACAAAACACGATACTCAAGATGATGCTAAATCTTGAGTTCAACTCACCCACTGACGATCTACATAAACTGGCAAATATCGAACCAGTATCCGAATGGACGTTGAGATTGTTGCATAAATTTTGGACAGGATACTCGATGTCTGAAAACACTCTCATATCAAATCTAGTACAGGTCCAAGGAAACCCACCTCTGTTATAGTATTAGGAATTTTATTAAATAAGTTAAGTTATGATCAAAAAAAAAAAAAAAAATCGGAACTAACGTTGAATTTTTTTTTTCTGCTACGTTTCATTGTTTCTGCGCACCATTAAGCTTACTGTCATGCGCAGTCTTATTCGAATTCATTTTATACGATATTTGTTTATTTTTTTTTTTATTTTTTGTTATTTAAGACATTTTATTCGAATTCATTTTATACGATATTTGACTCTTCTGTTAGATTCTAATACCTTGACTTTCGTGGCAACATGCTATATACAGCCATTCCATGCCAAACCGATATAGTGGTTCTCATATTTTCGTGAAAAGTGGTAATTTTGTTCTTTATCGCAAAACATTAGACCCATATTTCTTTATTTTTTTAATTGGGGTGGCATTGGAAACATTTTAGGGTGGTCCGAAAAATCAATTCTTCTCTTTTATCCAAAAATAACGTTTTTACCGTTTTTATAAGATTTTTTTTCGTTATTAAGTTATAATTTTTCAAAGTTAACCGATAGCCCGATAAAACAATTTTTTTTCCAAAAAGACACAGGAGGGTTGTGTCCAAGACACGACCGTATAGTTGACGTAGGATTCCGTTAGACTATCTGCTGCATGCTGATTTTTGATATGTTTGAAGAATTACATTGTTAAACTATTCGATAATGATTTGGGTCCGTTTTATCTGGTTGTTAGGTATTGTTTGTTCACTCCACCAGTGTCCATAACCAAGTGATAATGCTAAAAGATGGTGATTAGTTATTAGAAGGTGCGTATCACGCACTAAAGCCGCCCTCTGTGGTCCTGGACGAGATGGCTCCTATGTTATGTATAGATGGAATTAAGAAAAAAAAGCTCATCAATGTAATATAAGATAATTATCATTATCGAACACAAGATTTCTCACCAGAAATGAAGTGTTACTTTAGTATAGAGAAAATATATTTGAATGGAAAAGGTAATTTCATTTAATTTTTTTTTATTTTCTGAGTGTTTATACAACCCATTTCCTTTTCGCTTTAAACCCAACGGAACACGATGCTGCTTGCCTCAATGCAAATTTCAATTAGGCTAACAGCACCCAATACGATATGTAGAGCATATGTGAAATCACTTTTTCGAATATTCCTTCATTTTTACAATTTTGCTCGTCGCATGAACTTTCCCTGGGAGAAAAAAAAATCGTTTCATATTTCAAGTCATTTTAACACAATAGCTACCATATACAATTTTACTCTTACAGTTGTGCTAAAAATTTTACAATACATGATCGGTCATTAATATTAAATTTCACGAAGCAACCAACATAAAAATTCCAAATTTAAATTTTATTCAATTCTATCAAGCATAAGCTCTATTCAGTTCATTGAAACATCATTCTTCAATCAACCCATCGAAAGATTCTTATTGGAACGAAAATAACAAAAACTCGTTCATCGCTTCCAACTTATTCGCCAGCACGTATGCAATCAACAATGTTCACACTAGTTACAATGAGCACTATTCATTTGTGCGCGTCGTTAGTTAAACTATCGGCCACGAGGGTATTTACATGCTGAAGACACCTTGGATTTGAAATCTCTGTTAGGGAATACATGTCAGTGGGAAAAAAGCTCCCCCTACTTTCATGTATCTGCAATGTCGATTTCCCCCAGGCAGCTTGGTTTTGATGTCTCTGTAAGGGAACACATTTCGATGGAAACCAAAGCTCACCCTTCTTTCATGTGTTTGCAATTCCGATTTCCCCCAGGTAGCTTGGTTTTGATGTCTCTGTTAGGGACTCGCCGCATGTGTCGTAGATTTCGACCAATCAGAAGTAGATATTTCCGTTAAGATAAGGGTTGAGATTTTTCAATTGTTCGATAGTTAGTTTCATGACATATACTATTTTATGCATTGTAAAAAACTGTTATGGACTACCGAAATTGATTGACGCAAAAATCTCATTAATCCATCATGAAATGACTGATCAATAAGCACTTGAAATTGGACAATTTTCACGGTGCGCTCGATTTTCGATTTTCAATTTGTACCCCAACATGTTCCCGAAAGACGTAATCCTACGTCAAAATGCCTTTTATCAAAAATATTACGCTTGCAAAAAATTGGCTTCAATTCGATATAACGATCATCTGAATCGATCTATTATTTCATAAGTTATGTTTTTTTCATTTCTGGAGAAAGGTAAAAAAAGATTTTTTGTACCATCGGTTGAATATGAAAAATCATAACTCAAAAACGAAAGAAAGCACCTCTCTCATATTTTGATATGTTATGTAAAAAAACCTCAGCTTTCAAGAAAAATTATTAAAAATATGGCGCCCTTGGTCTCAAGATCATATAAACCAGGGTTTCTAAAAGTGGTCGATTTCGGTTTCCCAGGGGTCGACGGAAACGAAAATTGATTTTGGGAGTCGACGGGGTCTGAATATCGACCCCGATAAAATAACACAAGTTCTTATTAGAAATATTTAAGATGCTCCATAAGTTGTGTTACGTGAACTACCCTGTTATAAAAATGACCAGGGATGCTATATTTGATTAAGTAAAATTTTTTGAAAAAAAATCTTTATATCTATATTTTTAGCAAAAAAAAGGCGGGTGGGTAATGTCGGGGACATAACTGGAGTGACGTAGGACTATACAAAGGGGACAGCTTTTGTTAAATATATATTTTAAATATATTGTTTTATTTTCCTATCTACCTGAAAAATGGATTAGTTTACTGTTTACTCTTTATGAACATGTTGATGGTTCTAAAAAGAACCTTTGGTGTTGTGTTTTTGTTATCACTCGATATTCCCATCTTGTTCGGTTAAACCTTCCTGTTCAGCTATTGCGTTTGCCACTCACTACAGCTTTCACAGTTGGAAAATTTCTTCCCATCCAGCTTGTGACATGTTGTTCAGTAAATTACATTTAATGCGACGTGCCGGAGAAACACTCAGTGTCGCATTGGAGGCGATTTTAACCTGTAATTGAACATTTCCGATGACAGTGGTACAGTGTCGACTTTCAATGTGGGGTCATAATTTGGATCTCTATGTTTACAAAAATGACCAACTAAATAAGTCGCATTATATGTCCGTCCAATTAGCTAAATGTCGAACTAATTGTAAATTACTGTACTTTCAATCTGGAAACAATTTAAGAATTAGTGAAAATTGAATAATCAGGAAAGTCCCCAACTATCAATAAGCTCAGAACAACTGCCAAATTCACATACTCATCAGATCCTGGCAAACAAATTATGAAAAAATCAATTTGTGTTTTATTATTATTTTGGATAATGTTTTAGAAAGCATTGAACTGTATTTCCTAAACTCTTTTTTGAAAGGTTTAATGGCCCTGAAAAGCGCCTTGTTTTATGGAATGGTTCCAATTCAGAAAACTTAGTACTCGTGGTTTTGAAAAAAAGTCATTTCGATAGCGTTCGATGCCGCCTTGTTCTGGATTTGCCACCAAAGCAGTTTGTATAAAGAACAAACTTTTTTCTTCTGCTACCTGATGCCGTTTTGCGATTGCGTTTGCCACTCGCCACTCGCTGCAACTGCCTGTTGTCTTGATGTCCACCGAACCGAATGTGTTCTGTTCCGAATGCTGGTTTTCTTATCGTCGCGAGCAGCTTTGCCAGCTAACTCGATCACTTCGGCGGCCGAAACTATATAACGCCGGCTAGGAGGACTGGTGCACTGGTACTAACGCGCTCGGCCTAGCTACCCTTACGGGGAACTCCAGACCAACGCGCTCGAATCACGTTGCCGTTGCCGGATTTTGCCTTTCCCTTCACTTTTTCTTCTTTGCCATGTCCAGACATGGCTGCTTGGGTTGGTTTGTTGATGTGTTGTGATGCGAACCGATGTGGTGTACGGTTTGGATGAGAATGATCGTTGCGGCAGCGGAGCGGGGATTTTTAAGCTGACTGGCTGGCTCGAGAATTACGCATGTGTGAGACTGCGACCAATGTTTCGTTAATTTTTTTTCTTTTTCCTTTCCAATCGTGCTTCATTCTATTTCGCTGCTGCTCTGGTTGCCCGTTTTGGTCGGTACGATTTGAGGAGCACAAAATGGACCAATCAAAAATGGGCACATAGTGCATTTTGACAATGCTTGATATTTCACAATTATTCAATTATTTATCTCAAGAAAAATTAAATGTTATTCGTTATGATAGATGCGTAGATATATTTCCTATCAATTGATGCAAAAACCTTTGCGATCTATTGAGAAATGCTCTAGTTATAAGCGTTCCAAATCTTGCATTTTTTCCTACTTGTTCAGTGCCTAGATTTCCATTTCACCCCCTATATCTTCCGGTTAGACGTAGTCCTACGTCAAAACCGTATCAAAAAACCAACGGAAAAAATGGAACGAAAGATTTATTTTCATTGTGAATTCATTGTTCTTATTTATGGTTTGCTTAAGTCGTATCCGTCAATTTCACCCTTGACGCTCCTCCTTGAGCCGATACATATTTCTTTGCTTTCGAAATAGAGCCCATCATTGTGGAAGCCAACCGATTTCAGAAATTTGTTTTGTTGACATTATGAAGCGAGAATATTTACTCAACACGCTGATGAATGTCGAATTATCAAAAAGTGTCCCGAAAACATCCTTAGCAATAATGGAGAAGTGAGGTGAAATTTCATGTGGTTTAACATTTTCATAAATCAAGGTACATATCTCAATGACTCGAAAATAAAAAAAATAAAAACAAAGTTTATTAATAAGAAGGTAGACAGAGAAAATGAACTGTAATTAGTTTACATTTAAATTTGAAATTGAAATTTTTTTTTGAATTCTGTATCTTCGCCGAAAATCTGTAATTCTATATATACAAATTTTGTTTCTGAAATTTGGCGAAAAATCTTTGAAATACAGAATATTCTGTATATCTGGCAACCCTGAGAATGACTGATATCCTAGTAGAAAATATTATTGCTGTGCATTTATATTTGAATGTACGCAAGATGGAAATAAAAAAAGTAGAAAAACTACAAGATGAAAAATACGGCAAGTAAAATAACGTGAACAGGTTCGTGCAAGATAATGTGTTTGAGCGTACGAATCCTTCATGTTTAACATTTCTCTGTATTTTAAACATATACACGATTCAACACGAAGAAAGTCATCATCAAATTCATGGCCAAACATGCTTTTAAAATTCATTTGCGTTCTGAATTACGTTGGAGCTTAAATGATAATGTACTCAACTTCTAATTTAATTCAAGAGATTACAAGATATTTGCACAGCTAAATGAAGAAGTAAACTAGAATAAAGTGATTGAAAAAGAGTTTACAAAATGCTTGGTCATCTATGTGCATGGCGTAACAGGGAGAAATGTTATTCAATTTATTATAGACCAACAGATTTTCTCTCCAAATGGACGAGTCTTCATTACCCTGCAATGGAGGTCTGTTGTTAGGGTATGTTCGATATATTAAAGATGAAAATATGTGCCAAGAAATGATTTTTTCTACATATATGAAGACTATATGGTTGGTGTTAAGTCAGAGCGAACCAAGTCGCAAAACTAAACATTTCGAGTTATTGATTGCATTATGTTAAACATTTTGTAAGCTACATTCTACATTTATCAGATTTGGAAAATCACGCGTACAGCAAGAATAACTTATCGAAATTGTTTTGAACGCTCAATAGAAACCCCTTGTAGCACCAAACTTCAAACTCGTTTTTCTCGAAATCATAAAAATGTCACTCGGCCCGGTCTGACTTAACACCGACCATATGAGGACTGATTTTTACCGAAGAAGCTATTCCATGGAAGAACATTGAGACTGATGGCGCACCATCAATGTTTGGTCATCATCGTGGTTTTACAGTTCACTCAAGGTTACAACTGCGTAAGGTACTGGCCATTCACTGCGTGATTCACAGACAGCATTTAGTAGCATAAAATCTGTGCCCTAGATCGCATCAGTCTTTACTATTTGTTATGAGTGCTATCAAAAACCCTTCGAAGCAATTCTTCGAACACTCGATTATTTGCTCAGCTATATGAGGTTACTTTTTCACTATGAGATCGCTGACCACCAAGAGTTTCTTGCATAGCAAGATTATCAGCTTTTTGAATTTGTGTTTCAGCTGTAGGGTGACAATTTCAACTTGATTGAAACAATATCATCAATATCAGCCTTTCTGACAAAACTTTCAAAACATAATTTAAGCAGAGTAGAATATTCACAGTTTCCGCATTTGTCAAAATTACCACAAAAGCTTCAAAACCATGTTATATTATTATATGTCACTCATTTGGACGCATTCTACAAGGATTTTACTAAAATGTTTTGAAATTTTAAAAATTTTCAAATTCCTCAACGGATAATAAATCAGTACTATATCACATCTATGGAATGAGCCAAGGTGATAATGCAAGAAAAGTTGATTATCATCAGCACAGATGAGGCAGGAATTCAACCAAGATTGTCATTTGTTCTAGTTATAACGAAACATTGAAAAACAGTATCGTGCGATGTTAGATTGACATTGCTGAAAAAATATCTTCTCGTTTCTCCATCATCATACTTTGTTGAAAAAGACTTCATTATGGCTACAAACAACGCGAAACCGAAGGAACCATTTGAAAATCAACGATTGCGGAGATTTAAGGTTTTAACTAACCAATATCAAACCGTATTTTAATGTTTTGGTAGTTGTGGATAGATTGGTTTGCGATTTCAATGTTTTTATAGTTTGTGAGTTATTTGTATTAATAAATGTTCATTACACTTGATGTTTACTAAATTTTATCTCCATTTATTATGTTGACTATGATGAGGAAATGATTTATTTTTTTCTGTGTTAAAGTGACTTTCAACACTTTTGGCTGGTTTGTCACATTACTTCCATTTGTTGGAAGAATGTCGGGAGTGTGAATTGAACTCGTGACTTATTGCGGATGTTACCGCTACACCAGATCGCCTCCGTGAGAAATTAATGTTAAGTTTATTCATTTAACCAACTACAATGTTTTCAAATTGATATTTATTCAGTAAGAAAAAAAACTAAAGATAGGATTTTCAAAGAAATTTGACTATGATGGTCTAAGATATGACTCAATTCTGGAAAAGGGATCTCTTGCTCGAAACAGCTTGAGAACCCCTGATGTAAACTATAAACACAATTTTTTTTTACATTAAATTTGAAATATATTCTGTTCATTTTGTTTGGTTTACAATTTGTTTTTGTTGTTTTTAAATGATACAAGAATAATCTTTTTCAACCTTTACTATCCTAACTATACATTTTTAATGTTTGTTTTTTCTTTTGTTGTTCTGTATTCTACTTTGGTACTGGAATACCATTATTGGTTTTTAATTTGATAACCTACTTAACCTAAACTAACCTAAAGTTTAGAAATTTGAAAAATTTGAATTTTTTTTTCAGTTTATTAACGCTCGGATGATGGCATTCGCGACAAATTCTTCAACTGAGGTATTAATACGTTCTTCGATTGTTTTGCATCCAGCAGTGCGATGCAGCTCGGCTATCCTCGTGTCAAAAAGGGGCATCTAAGATCGTTCTTAGCAGGCGATTTTGGACCACTTGCAGCTTCCTTTTGTGAGTCGCAGCACACGCTCCCCACACAGGCATAGCATAGTTGACTACTGGCGCAATAATCGATTTGAACATAGCCAGTTTGTTCCGTTGAGATAATCTGGATCGTCGGCATATCAACGGATACAGCGATTTTAGCAATGCGATGCATCTGACCTTGAGCTTGTCGGTGTGGGAGCGGTACAGTTGTTTGTTGTCGATTGTGACGCCAAGATATGTGACTTCATTCAGCCATTCGACGGGCCGACCGTTTACAGTTATGAAGCAGCCTGCAGTCGGGAGCAGCTTTGGAGATGGTTTGGCTTTGGAGAGAATCGCTTGGCTTTTCGATTCGTTTACTTTTATCTTCCAACTGGTCAGGTACGAGACGTAAGTGGAAACGCCTCGCTGCAGCCTCGACCGGTAGTCCTTGGGAAGGCGACCCATTGGCGATGATAACGCTGTCATCCGCATAAAGTGCCAGGCTGTAGGCTGCAGGAAGCGGCGGAATGTCAGAGGTGTACAGACTGTACATGATAGGTCCCAGGAGACTGCCTTGTGGTACACCTGCTGGAATCACTTTTAGGTCCGAGGAGACACCTGCAAGATGTACTCTAATTGAACGGTTGGATAAATAATTTCTTACCATCCGAATGAGATAGTCTGGGAAGTTAGCCAGCGCCAATTTGTGAACAAGTCCGTTGTGCCAGACGTTGTCGAATGCCTTTTCCACATCAAGGAAAACCATGGCTGTGTTGTTCGAGAGAGATTTGTTTCGCTGTATAATGTTACCCACGCGAACCAGTTGATGAACGGTTGAGTGGCCTTTCCGGAAGCCAAATTGTTCCGGAGCGATAATATTGTTTTCCTCGATGTGTGGCAATAGACGCTGGAGTATCAGTCGCTCGAATAGTTTGCTGATTGACGATAGTAACGTGATGGGCCTGTAGCTCGAAGAATCTGTTGGATCCTTTCCTGGTTTCAGGATAAGAGTGACTTTTCCCATCTTCCATCTGCTCGGGAAGTGATGTAGCTAGAAGCATCTTGTTAAAATAGCGCCCAAAAAGTGATATGCTTTGCTAGAGAGCTTTTTCAAAACCAGATTGAAGATTCCGTCATTACAAGGCGCTTTCATGTTTCGGCCGCACCTCGCAGCAGAACGGACTTCATCCTCTGTCACTTGATCGATGAGAGCAGTGTCGTCGATTTCATCATCTAGTTGACTGATGGTGTGTAGAACCGTTGTTTCGTGGCAGCTCACTATACCAGCACCGAGGTTGTGCGCCTCAACAAACTTTCTCGCGAGTGCGTCTGCTTTCTCCGATGCCAGAATGGCTCCGGAGTGTTCTATAAAAACAAATACACTGAACTCGCTTTTATACGCGGTTTTGGGAATTTACGCGGTTGATTTTCCTTTTTTTTTTACGCTGCACGTATCAACCGCGTAAACATTTAATGTGTTAATTGATGTCACTTTTCACGAAATAAGTTTGTATTGTATCACTGATTAGTAGCTGAGAAATAAAAGGAGAAACAGATATCATGATTGTAGCATGCAAAAAATTCAGTTAATCAATTTTACTAAGCGAACATCGCGAGCTGAAAACTCAAGACCCTCAACTTAACCACTTTATACAGTAAATACGACCACGCAACAATTAGCAACGATGATTTTTTTTATTGAAAATACACGTTTATTGTTTTCGAATGATACAATAAACGAATGAGAATATTATTCAATGTAATGACAATTGGAGGCTGCACATTTTCATGTCAGGCAATTCATGAAAGCTTCGCCTAGAAAAAAAATCTTTGTTTTTTTAGCCGGACTATTTATTGAGCATTTCCCACAGTTTCATAAGAATTGAAGCGCTACTCAACGAGTGCTTATCCCATCGATGAAAACAAATGACAGTTGGAAGGAATCATGTCAGGTGAATAAGCCACATGTAGTGGTTGATCCCAATAAAATCCCATTAACCATAATTTTGTCCTGTCTTTTCTGATATTTCAGTCGTTTTTGGAGCAGAGCATGGTTTAATTCGCTCAATTATCTTCCATAACGCCCACTTTTTAAATTTTTACCGATAATAGGGCCGTCGTAAGCTGCAATCATCATTCTAACGTTTGCATTTAAAAAATGGTCTTGTTTTGGATGGTGATAAAGACAAACCTAAGACAGATAATTGAGTTTGATAAATTTCCCATGGAAGGTGATTATATTAGTTGACTTGCAATAAAAATCTACGCCCTTGCGAGTGATTTTCCGGCAGTTAACCGGAACATACGCCATGGCGGACGAAAACATTCGTGTTGGCATGTTTTTGAGTTCTTCGCTAAAACTGAGAAAGAATTGATTCTTTCTCAGTTTTCGCGACCAAATTGTTGGAGTAGATCTTACGCTTCAGGTTTGCCCAGATATTCTTGATGGGACGCAGCTGGGGGACGTTGGGCGTTCGCCGACTTGGGTACCACATCGATATTCAGACGCTCCTCTCTAACGATCACTTAGAGTAGTAGACCGACGCCAAATCCGGTCAGGACACCGCGTCTTCACCCTTATAGTATTTCTTGATGAGCGGCATAACTTTCGGCAGGCACTTCATACTATGAATTTTCCCGTTCATGACCAATCCGGAGCTAAAGTAGAGCGGCTTTGACATCCCCTTCTCGCTGATTCTCAGCCACAGCAGAACCTTCTTGGGGAACTTGATGTGTGAAATAAACTTCACTTCGGAGCTCACTTCCTTCGTGGGGGAAGTAAAATACGAAGTGCCCTGCCAGTTGTTGCCATCCAGGATAAGATAGGTCTCGTCGTCCTTCACCACCGCCACGTCACGATTCACCGGGAAAATTGACTTGACCATCTTAATCAGCCGCTGCCGCTGCGTCATTGTGTGCAGCTCCGAGACCAGTGGACGGGACTTCCGCTTCCTGACATGTATGTCCATGTTCGCTAGGTACTTTTTCACTGTTTGGCCGGTTGCATCGACATCCCGGCCAAGCGCATGCAGCGATGTAGTCACTTTTCCCTCGATATTCCTCTTCAGCATCCATTGGAGCTTCTTGTCGCTCAGGGTCGTCGGCCGCCCGGAACCTGGCTTTCTTTCGATGCTCTAATTGTTGTCCAATAGTGTCAAGATGTTGTAGATGCCGGAACGGGCGTAACCGGCGTCCACAAAGTGCCGCACGATGTCCGTTTTCGACGCGGTGGGGAACCGTTCTTTGAACGCGCACACTTCTGAACGGAGTAGCTTCACTGTTTTCGCCATCACGGTTAGAGTTCGACTGATAGAGCTGTCAATTTTTTTTTTTGCTGACTCATGTGTTACTATGATTCATGCTGCATGGGCAGTTTCGTCAGTGCGTGTGAAGGTAAACCTATTAAAAATAGGCAATTTTTGTTCAATTTTTGAAATGCAAACGTTAGTCGGCGTACTTCTTAATATCAACGTTGGTACTCGATCAAAGTAATCCTATCAAAATATAGAGAAGAAAAAATTATAAAATTTTCATTCGGACCAAAACGCTAAACCACGGCAAACACCGAATGAGGAAGCTACCGAAGATCGCAAAGTCAGTGTTGATATTTTTTGAGAAATCAACAAATTATCACAGATTGTAGTAAAACTTTGTGGGTGGACAATGAACATTTAAGCAACTTTGCATTGTTGAAATCTACAATAAAATTAGACTAATTCTTGAAAATTTACAAAGTACACTTCTCTCAATTCTCTCAATTTTTTTACAAAACAATTCAACTCAAAAATTATAAGACCTACTGAACTTTGATCAACAAATTAAATGTAGGAAATTATTTAAATTTTCATATAACAAAATAACACTTAAAAATATGTTTTTGTCGGAGACATCAACTTTCTATTTTTCATAGTTTATAGCTTTTTTGTATGAAAACTCCTGAAAAATGTTGGTTTCCTCACCACTGGACTGCTGTACATATCAGGAAGACCTTAACACGTTGCAGGCTTTATGTGATGATACAGGGAAGTCCAAAGTGATGCCAGGAATCTCGAATCGATAAAGTATAAAGAGAATCGAATCTGGAAACTTTGATTTCAACAAATCAATAAAAACTCTCAGTTTTGGAATACCAGTATTAAATTGAGTAACAGTCTGGTACAATTTTTTTAGAGCAGAAAACAACAAAATGAATGTATAAACAAGTTAAAGCTGTATTTTCGATTGATTTCGATTTATGGATATCATTTACACAAACCAAATATTTGATGTTTTTGCAATTTATACGCTCAATAATTAAGCGACGTTCATTCATATTGTTTGAAATAGGAGCAAAAATTGCAACAAACAAATTATGACAAAGTGTGAAAAAAAAACCAAAAAACGAGCGAAAATTAAAGAAATGGAAGTTTGTGGCAACTTGCGTTGATACTAGAGTTTCTGAATTTCAAATAGACTGAAACGAATGATGATTGCTCAAAATGTCCATTTGTTGTTTCTCGTCAATGCGATAAATTTTCAGATCATCTTCAAATGTTTTTCTACCCATGCTCAACTCACGGTTGTCATCAACTGTTTTTAGTTCACAAACACGGTCAACATCAAATAACTTCTATACACTTTATTTCTCATTTTTGTTTTTTTTGTACCAAAGACACGATACTCTTTATATTAAATTATCTGAAGAAAACTCAACACGACCTATCGCGTGGCGTGAGTCTCTAGAACTCCCTTAACACTGGTTACTAAAGTCCTAAGCTAGTAGTTACAACAATTTGTGTAGAGTTTCACTGGGAGGAGCCAAGTTGATTTCAAAGGGGAATAGCCAATCAATCGAATGCAGTGTTCGATGTGAATGGGGTCAAGAAATAATAATGCTTACTGCACTCGTAAGCGCGCATATCGATTTCATGGGAAATCGTAAAGTGTCACGACGACTTTGTATATGGTCGCGTATTTCATCAGAATAGAACTAGGTTTGTTTTGGCTACTGGTTTATTGCCTTTAGCTGCGCGCGATATGATGTAAGAGTACATTCATATCGTCAGCGCACGTTGGCTTGTTTCTATGAATGAATGTGGGGAAAAGCAATTAACTAAATAATGCAGTTGTGCTTGAGGAATGTTTCATGGGAATTGTAAATCGAAGTGACTACGCATGAGTCATTTATTAAGAAACAATCAACTGCTTATGAGGATGGGTTTTGGGGATGGATTTAAAAAATGGGTTATGGAATGATATATGGCCTATGAAATATGGGATTTGAAATGAGATTTGGAAATGGGATTTGAAATCATACTACACCATCCCTCTTCGGGAGAATGATGTAATAAAATGAAATCATTCTTAGTATTCTGGTTTTCAAATAATTGTTCCTTGGCTTCTCTCAATGTTACAAAGTTTGATACATATAGTTTTTATTTCATTGATATAAATTTTATTCGAAAGTTCATGTGAATATTTTTAAATATATATATTGGATTTGTAAGATACTTAATAAATAATGTAATTTTAAACAGTTACCAAGATATTAAGGATAATTAAAAGTTTAACTAACTACTATACTCTTGTAATTGAAATATTTTTGAAATTATAGGGAAAAAAAAAAAATTTTTTTTTTTGTGTTAAAAAAAATTCGTTTGGAATGGAATACAAATTGTTTGTCATATTTCTTGTTTATGTTTTTATTAATCTATTTTTGTGTACAACTTTTTCATGGTTTGTTCTAGGGTTTAAAATTTTACAATTAGGATCTAATAGTTCCTGCACTATGTATGGTCCATCGTAGAAAGGATCTAATTTCCTTCTGTTTTCTATTTTCAAATAAACTTTATCGTTTATATTTAAATGAATTGGGTTACAATTGTTTTCAGTATTGGTTGCTCTTTGAACTTTCTGATTTATTAACTTATCTCTTGCAATTTCGTTAGAACGTTGTATTTTAAATTTCAATTCTTTGCTATATTGTTCAAAATTATATATTGGTTCTGTTCCATTTTTGAATAATTCCTGTGGTAGTTTAGCTTTATTTCCAAAAACGAGTTCATGTGGTGTAAAACCATGGTCTGAATGTGGGGTTGTATTATAGTTGAAAGCATAGAATTTTAACCATTCATCCCAATCAGTTTGATGTTCATTAACGAAAGATCTCAGGTATTCATTTAAACACCTGTGATTTCTCTCTAACGATCCAATCGTCTGAGGGTGATAAGCTGTACTGAATTTTTGTTCGATTTTAAGCATTTTACAGATCTGCTCAAAGACTTCGTTATTATACTCAGTTCCTTGATCAGAACGTAAAGTTAGAAATGTTCCATAAGTCAAAATAAAATTGTCTACTAATGCTTTAGCAATTACATTAGCTTCTTTTGTGGGCACAGGAATCAATACGACATATTTTGTCAAGTCTCATTGGACACTAACTGCATATCTATTGTTGTTGTGACTTCTAGGTAAAGGTCCAACTGTGTCTATGGAAATAATTTCGAATGGATAAGATGAAGTTGTAGTTACTACTTGTTTTTCCTTGGTATGCTTTATGATTTTGTTTCGTTTGCATAATTCACAGGCCTTAATGAATTCTGCAATCGATCTTTTCATATTGCTCCAATTGTACACCTCTCTTATTTGAAGGTATAATCTATGTTGTCCGATATGTCCTCCAGTAGGGGTATTATGATAATTGTATAATACTTTTTGAATATTTTCCCTTTTTGTTAAAAATGTTGGTGGATTGTAAATAATAATTTCTATTAAATACACTCGTGCATTTGCTAACGTTTTAAAGTTTTCAATTGATAGCATTTTAAAAATTTCATCTTTAGTTGAGAGCGCTAATTTATTTTGGTTCATTTTAATCATTGATTCTTCCACTTTTAGAAGTGCAGATTCTAATGTCTGACTCCCATTTAAAATTCTTTGATGCACTTGCGCAATAATTTTATTGTTTTTCTTTAATATAAATTTTATTTCATTTTTGTCAACTTTTGTTTCAAGTTTAATTAATTTGTTGGTTTCTGATGGATTATTTGTCATGTACGTAGAGAAGTGATCAAGTTCTCTTGGTACAGAAATCTCTTTATCTGTTGATGTTACTATTCTGTCATCATTTTTTATGTTACGAGTCATTGCTCTCGTGCTTACTCCTAATATGTTTAAATTTTTTAGTTCGTCAGAAGTTGTTATTATTCTCGACAAAGCATCTGCTCCTACATTCGATTTTCCTGATATATATTCAATTGAAAAATCATATTCTTCTAAATCAAGACGCATTCTGGTTAATTTTGATGTTGGATTTTTCATTCCGAACAGATAAACTAATGGTCTATGGTCTGTTTGTACTAAAAATTTTCTACCGTATAGGTAAGGTTTGAAATAATTAATAGCCCAATGTATGGCTGTTAATTCCTTCAGAATAACTGGTTTATTTTTCTCGCCAGGTGTAAAAGTTTTACTTGCAAATGCTATTGGTAAATTTCCGTTTAGTGTTTGTTGTGACAATACAGCTCCACAGCCAATGTCTGAAGCATCTGTTGTTAATATAAATTGCTTCGTAAAATCTGGATATTGGAGTAATCTAGGTGACATTAATGAATTTCGTAATATGTTGAATGCGTTTTGGCAATTATCTGTCCATCTGAATTTTGAATCCTTTTTTAGAAGTTGGTTAAGTGGATTTGCAATCAATGCAAAATTTGGTACAAATTTTCGATAATAATTACAAAATGCAACGAATCTTCTGACTTCATCTGCATTTTTTGGGATTGGGTAATTTTGAATTACTGAAAATTTAGAATCATCTGGTAACATGCCATGCTCTGTTATTTTATGACCTAGAAAGGTAACTTCAGTGCTAAAAAATTTGCATTTCTGAGCATTAAGTTTCAAATTATAAAATCTTAATCGTTCAAAAACTTGAGTCAAATTTGAAATATGATGATTAACTGAACATCCCGTGACGATAATATCGTCAATATAAATAAAGGATATTTCTGGAGTTAAACCAGCCATTGCAATGGTCATCATGCGTTGAAAACTGTTTGGGCTTATATTTAATCCAAACGGTAATCTCGTAAACTGATAATGTCCATTTTGTGTTGAAAATGCTGTAAATTTTCTAGACTCATTGTCCAAAGGTATTTGATGAAAACCTGACATGAGATCTAAAGTTGAAAAATATTTTGCTCTTCCAAGTTGGTCTAAAATATCATCAATTCTTGGTAGAGGAAATTTGTCTGCTAAAATTTTCTTGTTCAGTTGTCTGAAATCGACAACTAAACGCCATTTCTTGTCATTGTCACAAGATTTTTTTGGTACAAGAAGAATTGGTGAATTATATGGTGAAACCGAGGGTTCGATTATATTACTCTCTAACATTTTATTCACTTGTCTATTTATTTCATTATGTTGAGCATGAATCGTCTTGTAATTAGGAATATATACAGGTACTTTGTCGTTAAGAACAATATTCTGTGAATAGAAATTGTTTCTAGTCACATCCTCCTCTGGGAGACAAAATATATCTTGATATCTAGCAATTAAATTTTTAAACTTGTCTTTAGCATATATGGGGATTTTTTCTGTATCTATGATTTTAAAAATTTCATCGAATCTCTTATTATTTTTGTTATTACTATTAAGTATTGTATAATTATTTAAAATACTTAATGTAGGTTTAAATTCTGAATAGTGTATATACAAAGGTTTGTTTGTGGTATTTACAAATTTTACATAGGGTTTTGCTGGTGAAATTATAGTATTTCCACAGAAAACTCCTGGATAAATTTCTTCCGAATGAACTACCATATCTTCTATAATATTTATATATGGTATCCTTCTAACTACTTCACTACGGCTTGGTAACATGAAGCCTTCTTTTAAATTATCTTCTATTGGTATTGAAATCTGTACATTAGCTATATTAAAGGTAAGTAGCCAATATTCATAGTCTATTAAACACTTATAATTTATTAAAAAATCCCTTCCTAGTATACCGTCTGCTTGTATTGGTAGGTCTGCGGTAACTAGATGAAAATCATGATTTAAAGTTAAAGTATTATTAAAACACATAGCTGTATTTGTTATTCCTAAAGTTTCTACACTGTTTTCCGTAATTCCGGTTAATTTAATTTTATTGTTACTATTTACAGGTTGAGTTGGGAGAATATTTCGTGCTTTAAACAACGAAATATCTGCACCGGTGTCAATGATTAGGTTGCATACTTTATTTCCAGTCATGTGCACTTTGACCTGAATAAAGTTTGATGCATTTAAATTTATTGTCAAAATCGGTGAGTCTGACCGTAACAATTGTCCAGTTAGTCGACATCTGCGTTCAATTGTTACTGGTTGACTAAAAAATAATCAGAATTGTAATTTCCTGATTGCGTCGTTTGATTGTTGGGGTTAGGTACTGTATTGTTGTTATTGAATGGTACCAAAGCTTGGCAATTATTATCCGATTCAATTTGTGGATAAAATTGATTATTGTTAGTATGTGCGTTCCGTCGAGGAATATTTTGATGATTTACAGCGTACATCCTAGCTGGAATGTTATTTCTATTGTAAGTTCCGTTAGGATTTCTATTGTTATTCTGGTAGAAATTTCTTTGAGTAGGATATTGTTGTGACCCTTGGTTGAAATTTCTGTTAATGGGATATTGTTGCCAATTCCGATTGAAATTTCTGTTGTTATTTGGGTATCTATTCTGATATCCGCATTGAGAATAATTTCTCTGGTTGAATCGATCGGTCATCATTGAATTTCTATGGTTAATATTGTGGTTTAAGTACTTGTTATTATTCTGTCCAGAATTGTTTGGTTGCCTGTTTTTTATCGAATGCAGTACTACTGCATTTGTGTCTCTATTTCCCGTCTTCTCGTTCTCCACCATGACATTGATGGCTTCTTGGAGATTATCAAATTTTCCAATTCTTAACATCATTTTCGTTTCTTTATTTGATGTCTCGTCGATAAGTGTTTGGATTGCTGCCTTTTGAGACATTTTCCTCGCTACATTGTCAGGAATTTGTTCTCTAATATAAGTGTCTTTCAATTTGTCTGCTAAAACATCGAGTTGTTTAATAAAATTCTCGATTTCATTGGCGTTTTTCAATTTTAAATTTTTCAAATTAGCTAATGCTAAATCTGAATTTCCTTTTTCTTCACAATTTGACTTTATCTTGGTTGTGATCTCGTCGTATTCGATGGGAGTTGTGGAAAATAAGTTTCTTGCTTTTCCACTCAACTTTGTCAATATTACTTGAATCGCTGCAGCTTTATTTACATCTGGTACTATTGTACTAGTCAGATTAACTGCATCAATAAAGGATTTTACTCCACCTGGACTTCCATCATAGGTGGGTATAAGTGTTGCTAGTTCAGCAGCTGTCTTAATACTTAACGCCATTATCTTTTTGTTGTTTGCTCTTAGATACCAAACTACAATTTTTGCTAGTATTTTGAGCTTAAATTTTCTCTTGACCAGATTTATTTCACTGCGCACTCTTAACAATGAGTCTTCAGTGTCTGGTTTCAAATATTGGAGTAAGCCAGGAGGTTTTTCGCTTGTTTCCGGCTCACTGTCATATTCTCGTTGTATAACTTGAGAATTGTCAAGTAATTTTATACACTTTTGGTATATTACCTTCAATGCTCCGTAGGTTTCTACTTCTTCATTCCACTTAGATGCATTGATTCTGAATTCGAATGTTTTTAAAACTATTCTATATTCCTCCAAGTTTTCTTGTATTTGCTGTCTTTTTATTTCAATATTTTGTAAGGTCCTAGGTCGAAGTTTATTTTTGGTTAGGTTTTGAAATTCTTTCTTTAAATGGAATTCGATTTCTCTAAGTCGATCCATTGAAGAGAACTTGTTCGTTTAATTTGTACACCCTACTTCTCATTTTGTTGGTGTAATCTCTTGCCAGTTTCATAATCTATCCAGGTAATTGGATCATCTCCAGGCAATTCACGTATTCGAGTTAACAATTCTTCCCAAGAATTGAATACTTCGCTCGTTTGTAATGGAGCAAATGGTCCCGTTCCTTTACCTTTTCCTACTTCATCTAGGAATTCTAGAAATTCTTTGAGCTCGACTTCCGAAATCATTTTGTATGTTATTTGTATTTAATTATTGATGAGAAAAAGATTAAATTTATTTTTAAATAGGAGGAGAGAGGAAGAGAAAAAAAAAATGTATATACGCATATGTGTTTTTATGCTATCTCCTGTAGACCAGCGATAGTTCGAGCGGCTCTCAAAGCTTCTGTCCGCGTACAATTTTTATACAGTTTGTAAACTTTGTTTAATGCAAGCAATAGTGTGATGATTAAAATCACACACAATATAACTTCATTAGTTTCATGGAATCGAGAATGCTGCTCAAGGTAATTTAGAACTGTGACCTGTGGATCTCCAGTATTCGTTACCTTTTTAGAGCTAAACAATCCCATGTTAGTTCATATTCGAATTCCTTAAAGTTTCATTATTATTCGTGTTACATTCGTGATTCATTAATTTATTTCATTAATTTATTTCATTAATTCTTTGATGATATTTGAATGATAAAAATTATTTAATTGTATAATATCTACTTGCATTTCATTTATTTAGTCTTCTTTTTTTTTCAAATAACTCACTCTTGTTTCATCATATCATTTTGATTAAAAAAAAATTTCTGAAGTGAACTTTCATCGTATATAATCTACAGACGTAATCGATAAAAAAAACAGATTTAATCATTTACTTGAAAACTTCCTTTGGACCACCGTCTAGGTTGATTTGCTGCTCATCTGTTTGCTGCTCACGCTGCTGCTGCTAGTTGATGGCCTTCGCCGGGAATTTTCTTCTGCGCCTCTTTTGGTTTTCTATCTACCCGCCTGCCAGTTCCTTACTGCTGGCAGTGGTCTCGCCTTCCAAGGAGCACTTGCGAGCCAACTCTTAGGCAGCTTTTTTCCATGTTCATTGCACAGGTCGTTGTTCACTGGACACTTCGGTAATTGTTGTTACAGTCCGTTATCTGACTTTTTTTTTTTTTTTTTTTTTTTTTTTACATGGCCCTTTCGCACTGCGATACAGTTAGTCTTTCTTCTGGCACTGTTTCTCTCACTACTCAGTTAGCTGCTTTTTTTTTCTCTGGCACCGTTTCGCACTGCGATAAAAAAGTTCTGAAGTGATAATCAGTAACGTCCATGCTTTGTTCACTCCAATTTTTGGGTTCACATTTACTATCACAGTTTAGTACATTGTTGTGATACGGCTGGTTGGTTTTGCACACACTTTTTCTTGCTTTGTTTCACTCAGCCACACCAAGAATTTCGATTACTAATTCTTATCAGCGAACTTCATTTCACTCTTGCACCGCAGTACTCTTGCTCACTTTCATCCTCAATAATATTGCACTGGATCTCCTGGAATTCCGCCGATTTTCCGATGAATTCAAATACCGTCGCACATCTAGAGCTGTTACATCGGATCGCTTTTCCTGTGGCTCGTTTTACGTGTCGAGCACTATCATATCGCACTCGCATCCGAAGATTGCATGAATTCTTTTTAAAACACGGTCGCCATCAAATGTTTTTCTACCCATGCTCAACTCACGGTTGTCATCAACTGTTTTTAGTTCACAAACACGGTCAACATCAAATAACTTCTATACACTTTATTTCTCATTTTGTTTTTTTTGTACCAAAGACACGATACTCTTTATATTAAATTATCTGAAGAAAACTCAACACGACCTATCGCGTGGCGTGAGTCTCTAGAACTCCCTTAACACTGGTTACTAAAGTCCTAAGCTAGTAGTTACAACAATTTGTGTAGAGTTTCACTGGGAGGAGCCAAGTTGATTTCAAAGGGGAATAGCCAATCAATCGAATGCAGTGTTCGATGTGAATGGGGTCAAGAAATAATAATGCTTACTGCACTCGTAAGCGCGCATATCGATTTCATGGGAAATCGTAAAGTGTCACGACGACTTTGTATATGGTCGCGTATTTCATCAGAATAGAACTAGGTTTGTTTTGGCTACTGGTTTATTGCCTTTAGCTGCGCGCGATATGATGTAAGAGTACATTCATATCGTCAGCGCACGTTGGCTTGTTTCTATGAATGAATGTGGGGAAAAGCAATTAACTAAATAATGCAGTTGTGCTTGAGGAATGTTTCATGGGAATTGTAAATCGAAGTGACTACGCATGAGTCATTTATTAAGAAACAATCAACTGCTTATGAGGATGGGTTTTGGGGATGGATTTAAAAAATGGGTTATGGAATGATATATGGCCTATGAAATATGGGATTTGAAATGAGATTTGGAAATGGGATTTGAAATCATACTACAATCTGAATCGAACATAAATCACACAGTTGCAACGAGGTAAACTACACATGTCGTTGACGAAGATATCGGTAGTTGCCTTGTGGTACACAAGAAAGAATGGTGAACGTATCGGACACTATTTATTGAAAATAATCGACACAGAAAGCGACAAAGTTCCTGGAAGAAGATGGATCTGCTTAAAATTGGTTTCCAAATGATTAATGTAGTCCCGAAATGGAAAAGATTACAGCTCGTTATGCTCATTTCCAGCATTCCGGTACTATGGCTTGTTTTCCACCAATCAATTGTTGAAATAACGTTTACGGGGTTTTCGAAGCTTGTACGAGCTGCACTACACTTTTTGCGCCACTAAAGGTACTTTTATGGAAAAGAGAAGCACAAATATTTTTATTTTTTACAAGAATTTGAAGCCCATTCCAAACAAAAGAATTAATTCAATAAACAGTGATGACCAGATTCTAACAATAAATAATTAATTATCGATGATGTGCATTAATTAATCAATTTCATAATATTCAGTCAATATAATATTTCATAATATTTCAATCAATTACTCACTCATAGACAACTTTCAAATAGATTCAAAATCAGCTTCAATTAAATATGAATTTGATTTCGGTATTACGCTTTAAATACCTAGATTAAGTGAATGCAGCGAGTGAATGGAAATATAAAAAGTCCAATAAAAGTATAAGTTTATAATAGTCGCCACCTTTCCACAAAAAAAAACATTAAAAACTACTTTAATTAAAAGTAATAGTTCCCTGGAATTGGCGCAAATAGTGTGGAAAAAAACTTCCCTGCCATTGGATCAACTTTTCGTATACGTGTTAATAAAAGTTTATCCTTTATTTCCAGTGTGACAGTTTCCCGCTGATCGTCCCTTGTTCGCAATATAGTCAGCATATTTTTTTCTGTCTTGTCCTATTTTTGCTGTGGCACTTTTAAATTCATCATCCCTCCAGCACCATCACCACCACCATGAGACACACAGTGCAAATGCAGGACTCGCTCATCAAGCCAGCGTTCGGAAGCTGGAGCAGCTGGGGGTCAAGCGTGAAATTTTTCCCTTGCCTTGCGTTGCGTCGGTGACTCGGAGTAGCTGAGAGCTTGGCCAGGAACGCCAGGAACATTTCACTCATTCGCCACTGTGTGTCACGCTTCTGAGCAGTGATACTGGCGGAAATTTAATCAAATCACAAAACTTTGGCCACTGCTTTAATTCGAATTGGGAGTGCACTGAGCGGGAATTGCATCGGTCACCGAAATATGGAGTCGAAACGTGGCAGATTTTCTTCTTTTTGTGTCGATGAGCAAGAATTGGCCGCTCGAATTTAAAGCAAAATGAAGTTATTTTTTCTCAATTTGAAACGACGGTCTTATGATTTTTCATTCGAAAACATAGTCTCGAACCCTAATGTTGACCCCAGTGTGCACGTCTGCACCCACGTGGGTGAGTTTTTCCTAGTCAGTCCGTACGTCAGCCCGACAGCAAGGACATTCACGCTGCTGGCACTTTTGCAGCACAATCCGCTCAATTCAGAGGAAAATTCAAAGCTTCGTGGAACGATAGAGATTACCATAAATATATAATTCGGAGCTTAGCTGCTGACAAAATTTTAATTACTTTTTGTTGATTGCGTTCGCAGTTCCTTTTTTTCATTCTATTTCTCACAGGATTTATGGACCACACACACACGAAAAAAGTCACTCGGACAGAGGATGACTTGTTTTCTGGAATGGTGACTTATTCAGCGAAATTTGAGCATTTCCTATTGTGAATAGTTTATCGTATGCAGAGCCGGATGCATAGTTTTTAGTTAACCCAATGAACTAACGAATGTAATCATTGGACTCACAGTAATCAGATATAAATAAAACTTTGTTGAGAACAGTTGCATATGTTAGGTACGGTGTATGCATTTCATTATTTCATTATCGCTAACGATCTCGACTCAAATGAGTTTAACATGGGTTCCAAAGAATAAACGACTGTTTCTTATTCCGCACGATGTGTAATTTGATGACAACAATGACAAACAATGCAAATAAAAAAGCGACAGATAAACCAATGTGTAAAGTTGTAGTGCTGGAGCCAATTTTCGATAGGGCACGCAACGCCAAATGGTGATATCAACACACTGCAACCGTCAGAGCCTGAGTTACGATGTGCAACAATTATCATTCCCCGATACACGCACAAACAAATATGGAATTGATGTTCATATTGTATCGCGAATGGGTTGAGCGCCCGAGGCAGCGCCGTTCTCGAAGCGCAGATTATCCTAGCGCCAAATGCCACTTTCGATCCTCGGATATGGTCCCTCTCCGGTGCGTTGGTACGGCAAACGAGCCATCACCCTCGTCTCGATCGGTTCAGCTTCGATACAATTTATGCGCCGCCCTGTAGCTTATGTCGTGGTGGAGGGTGAATGAGGCGGATGTGCGGAAATCACATTAAATAATCACTTCATATAAATCGGACTGTTAAAACTGCAAACTGCATACATTTACATAATGTGAATGCATAAATATAAATTGAATTATGAGCGGTATTCGACTGATGCTTTTCGCCGAAGGGTTGTTTCGAATGAAGGCAGCGGAATGATTACATTGTAGACTTGAATGGGCAGGAAGTGGCCAAAATAGTTCGAGATAATATGTTATCCCCGTTTCACAAACTGACAAAGCGGAAATACGCTTCTGAATGCATTAGTTTTACTTTCCTGTCTTATTGTATTGGAAGCATGTAGGCCCTTCGACAGTCCCGGAATATTTATCCTACAAACTTGTCGCGTTCTCATCTTCTGACTAAATAAAAATGGATCGTCAAATGTGTTGCTAAGCGCAAAAAACGAGAGCGAATCGTACGACTTGGCTGCGTTTATTTTGTTGCACTCATTTTCACCCAAAGAATATTTATACGACGAGACAAATTGGTCAATTTCGAAGGAAAATGGTTAAGTTCGTAAAAAAATAATTCTAATATGGTCGTTCGAAGCCTAAATGGATGGACCCTAACAATGGATAGTTGTCAGTGTTTGTGATGAAGCATACTGATAAAAATAGTGAACTGTTGGAAAATCCATCCATCATTCGGAAATCCATAGAAAAAGGCTAATCAGATAGATAAGCTCACTCGGTTGCTCTCAATGTCTCAATCTCTCAATGTTCGCAAGTGTGGGAATACGATTTCCACACGACGAACTGCTGGAAGATCTGAAATTCCAACGGGTCATTGATATCAAGCGCTTCATCGTCAGAGATAAAAAAGATTGCAAATATTTTCTCCAACAGCAACGACGGTGATGACACTACAATGCATCAGCCTTCCGGAGTATCTTCACTTACGCTGGAATGTATATTATACCCTTAAAAGACCAACAAAACACGAAAAAACTCATCCCTTCACAAGGAACCAACAATATTGACTCAAATTCTATTGAGTCACTTGAATCAGGTAACCGAAATGAGCTTGTTTCAGCCTCAAACAGAGCCGATACGAAACATTAAAAATTTTCCCTGGTAAATGAACAAAAACTTTCAGAAAACTCGTTAAAAGTGTAGATAAAAACAAATAAGATAATGCAGACATATCTACAAAAATCGAAGTTCAATAAATTAATTAATATCAAAAATACTAACATTATTACAACAGTCGCACATACTGCCCAATGGTAGATGGGCTAATGACTATAAAAAAATATCAAAAAGACTGCTATGCAGTGAAATCGGACATATGCGTCGGAAGTACCACCAATGAATAGTTTTAGAAACGATATGCGTTTATAACAAACAAATGTTGAATGATCATTTTGTTAGCACAAACCCTAACACATCATTTCCATCTAGTATATAAGTGTATATTAATCGTACTCGATCACTTTCAATTTCTCTTAGTATACCCTTTAGAGTGCCAATGGCTGTATGGGAAAAAAGTGACCATCGGATTTTCAAACGGGACTCGATTGAAAATGTTGATTACCACGAAAAAGTACCCTATGCAAAATATCAGCTGTATCGGACTTCATTTACTAACGTCACAACCGTTTGAGTTTTTTTAAAACCGAAAAATCACCCAAGGGGGGAATGAAGGAAATCAGAGTTTTAATTTTTTTTATACCAAATGTCTACAAATTGCATGAAACGTCGAGATCTACCGTTCTGAATCATATTTCGGACGCTTAAGGCATATGATGCAGAAAACAGATCTCAGCTTTATGCACAGGTATTATTTGGTAGATATTTTTAATGAATTAGTTCAATATGCTTTTAAGCTTTGGTACCTATTGAAAACATAAAAAAATCATCAATTAAAATGCTTTTCAAATCAAGCGAATAAGAATCAAACTTCGGACACCATTTATAAAAAAAAATCAAATTTCGGACAGATTGAATTTCAATTTCGGACACTTTATTTTAAAATTTTTTGAACGAAAATTACATTACACTTGATTATATTTTATAGTCAACTGCGAAACACTTACCAAGCAAAAAAAAAATTTAAAAATTTAAAGAAAAAATTTCTTTGAAAACAGACTATTGCAATCATTACAATCTAGCTCATTGATGATGATTGCTTTTGTGGTGATCGGAATGTGTTCCCGAACACGGACGAAAAATAGGTAACTGGAAAAACAGTCATCGCGAAGCCATACAGGCAGTGATTTCTTTTACTCGAGCAAAGGAAGATTCGCGCATTCAGTTTCAGTGATGTAATCGTATCCAAGAGCATTTCTATTCTGCTTCCGCGTGGAGTGATCATGAAAACAATCGTGTATTATTCTCACGAGAACAAAACAGAATTATGTATTAAACTTGCTTTTACAAAACCACGCAAACCCAACGGGAGGGCTCTACATAGTCATAGTCAACTGAGGATAGTCAGCTAACTAACTGACTGGCTATATCCATAGTCAGTTAGTAATCAAGGCGAGTAGAAGTATATCCTAAGGTGGGCCAACTTGCTAAAACCACTCTTCAGCCATCTTGGAAGTCTACTGTGTTTTGTTTGTAAACAAAACACAATACGCTTATGCCCAAGCTCGCTCGTGATCAGTCTGTCTCTTTCACACTTCAAGGAAAAAATTCCCCTTCTCCTTTCTTCCGTACTGTTTTCATATACCGCTCCCCTAACCAACTTAGTGACGAAACGGCCTCACCTAGTACCATAGACCCGTCTTGTTAGTAATAACTTTTGGCTTCTTCACGCAGTTTCTCCACCAAAACGACTGAACAGTCAGTCGAGCGTTTAGTCGCTATTTCCCTCTACCGACTCGACTATATCATTTCATTCTTCCCAGTAAAATTGTCCTCATTGCATTTTGAAGTGACTTCCCCCAAAATGAATTCGTTCCTCTCTTTCTCTCTACCATGTACATGTGCGTGCATCGATGTTTGAGTTCAACGTGGTTTGACATAAGCTACAGGTAAGCTAGATTCTTTTGTATCGTACACGAAAATTACTTACACGTATAAAATAACGTGCAGTGTGTGTGCGCTATTTTGCATTTTTAGTTAGTATTAGGCTAACTAATACTAACGCGAGGACCTTTATAGTATACTTGATAAATGTCTAAGTTCGTTAGTTTGAGTTCACGATGGATAGATAATAAACCGTCCATTGATGGGGTAACTTCTTTTTTGCATCATAAATCATGTTTTCGTTCCTCTTTATATGGACGTAAAAATAAGATTGTGTACGCGGGTATGAATTAGTGTCAGGGGAAATGGAAGTGTGGATTGAAGTCAGTTGAATGAAGAGGCAGATTTGTATTCATAAGTCGAGTCAGTTAAAATAATTACTGACTGGACTAGTTCACCAGTCATCCTCGCTAGTCAACGCTAGTCAATTCATTTTCTATCTAGTCAAGTCACTTTTTGTTGGTGGCGACTGCCGAGGCAGTACTAGTCGAAGCGAAGCTGCTGAGAGTAGAGTCGGTCCTCATTTTTCACCTTCGAAGATTTCGGCCCAACGGTTCTTTCCTGGACCACCAACAAGTTTGATATAGTTGAATTTCATGTTAATAACAATTTTATACTCATACTCATCCACTCACACACTAACGTGGAAAACTTTCAGCAATCTTTAGAAATAAATATTCATTCATTCATTGAAAATTGATTCAGATCCAATTTCAAACGAATGATTACAGAACCAGCGGTAATCCTATATCTACCTTGCGGTTATATCACAAATGTAACCCACTTCTAGTTTTTTTAATATATTCACCGTACAAGCAAAGCAAAAAAAAATTGTATACCAAAGAATTTCATGTATAATGGTATACAACGTAACATATATCGCAACACAGATTTTGCGTAATATATGTTTGAAATATCTTAATAAATCGTAACATTTTCAATTTCGCAGAGTGACCCCCTATATAAAAATCAAAGACGTAGTCTTACTTCCACAGAGATTCACACTGGATGGTCCGAAAAATATTAAAATATTATTATATTGCGTCTTGGTGCCATGTTGCGTTTTCGTTGCTTCAAAGCAGAAAAAAATAGATTTTTGACATATGCTATCGTTTTCGTTTTCATTAGTACATGTGCTCTTCTATACCGCAATTTTGCTCTATAACGATCGTCATTTGTTAGCTAAGGAAAGCATGTTTGTGTATTTACGTACATTGACAAAATCACTCCATCAAGGCGGACCAACGTCCAAAGGATTGTACAGAGGCTCGTGAGATGATTGTTCGTTCGCTTGTGAGGTGTTGTGTTAACTCGTTAACACATTGCGGACCGCTCACGAGTTTTCTCGTGTTTCACGTTCCGTCTGTTACGGATGGATCACGAAGTAACCCGTGTTTTCTACATTTGATGGTTAAATCCTTGGTTTGCCAAGTATCTAACAAGACCTACCGATGGCTCGCTTTCGTCTCATACACACCGAAGGAAACGATCTCATTCGTGGAATCCGAACATCACTGCAGCAAATATCTTTTGTCCTGCTCCCTAAACTGTCATCAAAACACAACAGAGGAAGAATCGAAAATAAAATTGTGTAAGTCTAGTTTACCCAAACCATGAAAAAGATAGTTCTTTGATCATATTTGATTTTTCTTTTGCATTAACCACCATGAACTTTTTTTTGACGTGGGACTACGTCTAACCGGAATATATAGGGGGTAAAATGAAAACCTAAACACAGAACATGCAGGAAAAAATGCAAGATTTCGAATGCTTATAACTCAAACATTTCTTACTGGATCGGAAAGATGTTTGCATCAATCGAAAGTGAATATTTCTACGCATCTATCGCAGTCAATAAAATGTTATTCTTCATTAGATAAACAATTGAATAATTGTAAAATGTTAAGCGTTATCTAAACGCCCTAACTGCCTCGTTTTGATTGGCCCGAATTACTGTTTCCCCAGCACAGCCATCAAAACCAAGCAGCCTTGGGGAAATCGGCATGGCAACTACATGGAAGTAGGGGGACTTTTGTTCTCACCGAAATATGTTCCCTAACACAGACTTCCATACCAAGCAGGGTTGGAGAAATCTGTATTGCAAATACATGAAAGTAGGGAGAGCTTTTGTTCCCTAACAGAAATTTCTAAACTAAGGTGCCCGGGGGAAATCGGCATTGCGAATACGTGTAAGTCGGGGGTATTTTTGTTCCGACTGAAATGTGTTTCCCTAACACAGACTTCAAATCCATGGAGCGTGTGGAAATTGGCAAGGGGCCTGATTCTCGAATACACTACGAATACACTTCACGGTGGAAACGGTATGAAACGCATTCGCGATGACAACAGTACGGTGTCGACATCTGGATGCGTGATTAGTTTCCCACTAAATTTATCATAATAAAATCAAATTATCTTCAGATTAAATTTTTGTATGAGATTATTATATCACACGAAGAAAACAAAGTTTTCCACTCACATTGAATACCAGTTTGATACGAAGAGGTTAATTTTCATTAATGATTTTTTATTTGAAAAGTGCTCATTCTGCCTGAAAACTCATCATTATCTTCGACACTTCACTAACTCGTAAAACGTAGTTCAATGGCGTGCCGTTTATTTCGTTTCCACAGCGAAGTGTATTCGAGAATCAGGCCCAAGGTGTCCGAGGAAATAGGCTTTCAATGCAAAAAGCGAGATCTTTTATACTCGCTTGCCTTTGTACAGTTTAGAATATGTTTCCTTAACACGGTCTTCTAGACTTAAGAACCTGGGAAAATCGTGCAGACACTAGAGGCGAATGAACATTCAAGTTTAAAGCACTTGTAGTATAAAAAGTAGAAGTAGAAGTTATTGATTCATGCAATCCGGTAATACTTCCGCACACGTATGTTTTGTTTTGCACTCCAAAAAGCGTTCTCCTAACACGAATTACAAAAGCGGCTACGAACACAACGCTTTGGCTCGGTTATTCAAGATTGCATTGAAGGATATGCCTTCATATCCTCTACTCACTGAATTTCTACGCATACCATTTGATGGTTAGGCAAAATATTGAAAACCATTTTCTACGATAACGCTTATTGATTATACAATATGCGTTCGACGTACATGTCAAAATCGAAATTGAGTGCCTGAAGCTCATCAAATCCAGCAAATTAGTGGTTCGAGAAGTACGTAAACTTGAGAGATGCAAACTTCAGAGGGAAATGTAAAATAAAATAATCGTTTGATAATTCTTCCGTTCATATATTTTGTCCTAGGAATCCTACCAAACGTACAGGGATTGTCATTAAATTCACTTGTAGTGGAGAACATAATCTATCACAATGTATGAATTAACCTTACATGGCATTTATACAGTCTTTTTACTCACACAGCAATTAAATTGAATTCAGTTGAATTCGTAAATTGTTTCATTCAATCAAAAACTCAATCAATACAAACAAATGATTGCTAAGCTAAGGTAGTTCCACGTCAACCTTGCGGTTATATCATAGTTATAACTCACCCATTTTTCAATTCCAGCTACTCTGGAGTGCCTCCACAAAAGTAGACCGCCCATGTAATGACGGAGCTGTGTGCATTTGCTGGGGGGAAGGCAGAGTCCAATAGCACCAAAAAAGGCTTGCCGTCGAACAGAAGATGGACCATTGAAGGAAAAAATCATGGACAACGCGTTGAGGAAGCAGGAATTGCAGACGAAAATTGTATCGTTCTGAGGAACATGTATTTGGATTTGTTGGCGTTCGAAAAAAATACACGTCGATCGAGAAAGTTTATAAATTTGGAGGACATCATGGTGATGAACGGACCGAAGAAACCGAATGTTGCTGGAAATCAGTGTTGGTGTTGTATCGGTCGCAATTTCGTTCATCAAAGAATTATAAGTAATGGAACCGCTTTATATTGCTTAAAGTGAACCATGTGAGCTATGATGTGTCGTGAGAAACAGGATCAACATCACATCGACTCGTGCGATTGGATTTAGCAGACGAATTTTGAAAGGAAAATTTGGATCTGAATTTCAATAACTCATGAAGGATTATTATGTCAGGTATTTATATTGGTTTTACTTGCGATAAGAAAAAAAGTTAATGTACCAGTTTGTTATAAGTAGGAAATCGAAATTGTATTCCGGAACCGATCCAATTGGAACATTGTATGTTAGATGCAGCTTCTGTTAACGATCGAAAATTAGGTTAGTAAAACCGTATTTCCCATAGCATCTGATACGAGAGGATAGGTATAGTTGACAGTTGATTATGATTTTTAATTTTATTCTTACCGTGAGGAAGAAATATAGTATAGAATCATATGAAGCCATGTGATAGTTTTTAATGTATGTTCTAAAATGATTTATATTGTATGATGTATACGTATCTACTTAATAAAATAAATAATGTCCATGGTTCTGACGTAGAACTACGTCTTTCATTAAGGGTGCCAAATCAGAAAACAGGTCACGTTTTTATGAAATAAAGTTAACGTTAACAAATATTTTTGACGCGAACGGATTTTGTCGATTTACATACCAAACGAATCGGAAAGTTCCTAAGATTTGTTTGATATGCTATACATTACAATCTCATGGTTTGTATATGGTTTAAATTGATGAAAATTGTAAGCATTCCCATTTCTTCATACATTTGTTCTGTCCGTTTGTGTGCTTTCCCGAACAGAGCTGTCAATAACGAGCATATTATCGACGAGCAACGAAGGGGAAATCGTAAAATGTAAAGTCTCCGTGAACAAAGGAAAAGAAGAAGAACGAAGGGGAATATTTGCCTAGAGTATAAACAGTGGATCTCGCTGAGGCAAACTTTCATGCTTCGTGTGGAAATCGACAGAACAACATCGTTGCTGGGCGAGCTGGACGGCGAGGGATCGAATGACTTTCTCAAGGCAATGGGGGTGGGGGAGTAATATGATGGATACAGTAAAGTTTTCCAAGGGCCTTTTTGAAGGTCAGAGACGAATGAACTGAAGAAGTTTGAAGTCTCAAGCAAGGAAGGAAGGCAAACATTCAGTATCGTTCTGTATTCAAAGCAATGAATATCGCTTGTTTTTCCTTGTTTTGCGTCATCACATGTCTTCGTTTCGGATTGAGTTGTGGACGCGATCAAATTACTCACTCGCTGATGTCTCTAACATTGCAATCATTGCAGCAAAGTGACGCCATTGCATTAAGATTCTGAGCTACACAATTGTGTGGGGAATCATCAAGCTATCGTCAGCTCATCAAGAAATAAATGTTCTGGAATTTTATCTGTGATTTGGTTCCGCATGACGGTAGGAAAACTCTCTCCACAAAGGATGACAGCTAAGCTAATCTAGACTGGTATTATCACAGAAAGGGCTTCTGTTGAGAAGAGCGCAAAACGGAGATAAGGGTGTGTATATTTAGTTACTTCAAGCCATCGATAAATGAATATTTGTGTGCGTACGTGCGTGCTTCATTAACCATACGTAAAAATAGTGCATCTTCGCTACGCCGAAACTCCATTTGTATCTGCTCACGTGTTTACGCTAGGATATTAGTAATGAATCTCTTCTGAGGATATTCAGCCTTTTTCCAAGTAGTTAACATTGTTTGTTTTCTTTCATCAATGCATTGATTTGACGCTATGGCGAAGCAGGTGTTAAGGTTGTGCACCAAATAATTATTTGGGTAATAGCAAGTTATTCAATTAGTTATATTAAGTCGTTATTTATTTGGGCTCGCGTACCAGTCGCAAAACTTTCTCCATTAAGGATGAAAGCTGCGCTTATCTCGAGCATGTATTGTTCTGCGAGCACAAGAATGATTCATCAAACAATTATCGTCGAATTATTCTACAATAAAAAAAACATTTCAGGGCGACCAAACTGGTAAAATGGTTATTTCAAAATGTTCGTAACATTATAAAATAATATCCGCAGTTATAAACAAGCGACTTGAATTAAACTACAGCGTAGTTCTACGTCAACAATACGGTCGTGTCTTGAGCACAACCTCCTGCAATGTTTTTTTTAAATTTTCTGTTTCATATTTCTTAACAATGAATACAGCCATAATAAGATTCAAGCAGCTTTTAATCGGTCGACATCGGTTGGCACAGTGTTGGCTCGTAATTGGTTGTCGTATACGAAGGGTAGGTCGACAAAATCATTGCAAAATGGCACGACATCGGTACCGTTGTCGACACCATATTTTGGAACCAATTTGGCACAACAAAGTAGACTGAGAAGGATGAGAGCTAAGCTAATCTAGACCGGCAATATCAACAGAAAAGGCTTCTGTTGAAAAGAGCGCAAAATTGTTTGGTGGTGAAAATTATGCAGCCGTGATGATGAATATAAACAAGGATTGGAGATAGGGGAGACTTCATTTGCGCTAATCTTGCTCATAATGAAGCAATGCTACTTTTTTCGAGGTTGTTGAGATTAACAGAAAGAGTTTATTTCGTTTATTTAGTCACCAAGTAATTGTTCTGGAATTTTGTATGTGATTTGGTTTCGCTTGCCAGTAGCAACATTTTCTCCACTAAGGATGACAGCTGCGCTTATCTTGAGCATGAGAAAGTAATGCAACTTTTTTCGAGGCCAGTAACATGACCCGAAGCGTTTCTTATGAGAATAGTGCTAAATGGTGAGAAGTGTTGGACAATATATGGCTCTGTATGCATGCTATTACGAAAGCTTTTATGGTACTTCGTTTACGATGTACGAGCGATGTCTAGAGGTGCGATTCCACTGAGACAATATTAAATAACATGTAGCATGATATTTGATACATGTAAGTATTGTCATTGTTGTTGTTTCCATTTGATGCCAAAGATATATTGATTTAGTTATGAGATGCAGAGTAATGGTGCTGGTGCAACAAGTATATAATCGACTGTAACTGAGTGTATGTTGATTTTGAAAAAGGCCACCGGAATAGCGTTCGAGGTAAATTTTCAATGCATTGACATGAAACAAATTGTGACATATGATCAGCTAGTGTATTGTTCTGCGGGGGCAAGAATGAATCATCAATTAATTATCATACCATTCTACTAAACAGTTATTTCTAAAATTTCACAGTATTTTAAAATAATAACCGAAGTTATAAATAAGCGACTTATATAAAATAACAACGTAGTTCTACGTCAATAATGCGGTCGTATCTTGAACACAACCTCCTATATTTTTTATTTGGCAAGGAACTAAAAATATTGATACACTGAATGATGAAACCACTGTGCAGTTAACTCGAGTTACAATAACAACACATTGCATCGATTCTAACCATCGTCATCAGAGTTCACCACAGTGCGCAGGTGAAATATGCGAATGATATTATTACATTTGTGTTTACATCCCCATGTGGGTATGCAAACACTTGCTTGCCTACCGTTGACCCCTCTTCATTGAGCATTCGCCAACGATAGACGGATACTTCTCGAACGGATTAGAAATGCCAAACATCCGAGTGGTCAACACAAGTGGGGTACTCAATGGTGGGGAGGATGTGAAATTAAATCTTCCCCTCTCCGCGCCGCTCCGCGGAACCGGGTTGCATCGAACAATGGATAGTTTCGAAACAGTGGACACGGATCGAATGGTGCGGGCCGGAGGTAGCGACCAAACCAAAATGTTTGAAATGCCTTCACGTTTAGATAATTGTAAAATGCTTAAGTCCTTGGAGGACGGCAGCTGCTGCTCTTGGATTCATTTGCTGGCTGACTGACCGAACGGACGATGGTGGATAGGTGGTGAATCGTGCAGAATCACAACATTTGAATCATGTTGGTTTGAGTTTCGCACTGGGAAATCAACGTTTGCAACAACGTCAGTGGCGTTAGATTTATCGATACTGGACAGATTGAGCACGCAAGATATATGTGTTGGTGCCGACTGGTGCAATGAAACGTGGTTACGGTATTCGGTCGCCGGGTCCGAGATTGATTGGCCACCTGCTCCAAGGAAGGGCTTTTCATTTATCGTTGCTGCCATTTGTCTTCGGCCAGCAACGTTTGAATCGAAGCATGAAATTGCGCAAATAAATAACTTAAGCTCAAACACGGCGTGAAACCATAAATGTGTAATACTTGTCAGCACATAGTTGATGATGGCTCATTTGTTCGATTAACTTTTTTTTTGTAATATTTGTTTAATTTTTTTTTTATCCAAAATATATATTTTATTAAGGCTCATATGGCGTCAGCCTAACGGGGCCGGGAGTTCAATATTTTGACAATGTTTGCTTAGACTATATTTGTTTAATGATTCTATTCTTTTTTTTTTTTTTTTTTGTATGGCATGGTGCTTCTAGTTAGATAAAAGGATGCAATTAATCTATCATTAAGTGCTTAATAGCGCGTTCGATCAGCTCAACACAGTTGAACTGTTGTTTGCAACAGCAGCCGCTGATTGTTTACTACGGTTTGGGCTTGAATTCATTGTAGTATGATCGGAGATAGAGATAGTAGTAAGTTATTTCACGACCATAGATAATTCATTATTAATTTATCATGGAAGGTGTACAGTAAAACATGTTTTCATGAATCATAATAATAATATATGAAATAAATCGTTTCATTGAAGCGTTTCTAAGTGACCTTTTTCTATGTGTATTTCTATGTTAAATCATGACACATGATCCACTCACAGACACATCAATTTCAATAAAAATTTTGAATATTAAACATTTATTCCTAATGGTATCAACTGTGAGACTAAACAAAAGGGTTATTGCTTTTGTGTAGTCCCCCAGATTAAATTTTTCGTTTTTGTTTTAGATTTTCTCTTATTCTACATGAAAATCGTACTTCAACATCATATATATGAATATGTCCGTTTGTTGTAATCATTTGGCAAAGTCCAGGTTGATATTGTGCGTCTCTTAACAAACGGAAACATTCTAAGCTCATTTCTTTATATTTCTGAACATTGTTTCTGTAAATTTTGGATTATATCTTCAAAATATTATGTATCATTTGAATCGAAAGCAGCAGTTCTGTTTGTTATGTCTTCCTTTAATATGAAACATTATTACCGTGTAGTCGGAGCTGGACTCCGTTCGTAACGCCTGTGTCACCTGATGAATGCCAGTGACGTTTGACAATGAAGTCTACTGGACTGGTTCAGATGATCGACATATCAAATTAAAGCCAATCACCTGGTAATTTTTGAAAAAATATTATACTTGCAGAAAATTCGAATTCTTTTCTCGTTATTATTGGTTGTATTCGTTTTTTATTGTTTTCATAGTCTCGGGACCAAGGGCGCTATATTTTTTCTGATTTTTCTGAATTTTTCGCATAACATATGTCGAAACCAGTTTTTTTTTCGTTTTTTAGTTATAATTTTTCAAAGTTAATCGATGATCCAAAAAATCATTTTTTTTTTAAATTTATTGCTTTTGAACTACTGGACCGATTCAGATGATCGATATATCAAATTAAAACTCATTAGCTAGTCTTTCTTTAAAAAAAATAACACATTTGTCGATTAATGGAACTCTATTCGCATACATCCAGTCTAGTCGCATAAAAATATTGAACGAAACCTGAAAACATGTTAACTTTGGAAAAATTATAACTTAGAAACGAAAAATAACACATCTCTGATTTGTGACAAGTTATGTTCAAACCCTCAGCTTTCAAGAAAAAATAAGAAAAAAATATAGCATCCTTGGTCCCGAAACCATGTACACTATGAAAAAATAATAATAATAAAATTACGAAATCAAAATCCATTTTTTTCGCAAGTCTAATATTTTTCAAAGAAGACTATCTAATTGGCTTTAATTTTATGTGTCGATCATCTGAATCGGTCCAGTAGATCAAAAGTGAATTTTTGAATTCACTTTTTCATTTTGAATTTTTGTGTTGGAAAAAAGAGGAAAAAATTGATTGTTCGAACCATCGAAAAATCATAACTCAAAAACGAAAAAAAAAAGCCTCTCTGGTTTCGACATATGTTATGCGGAAATTCTGCAGATGTAATAAAGACCAGGTAATTGGCTTTAATTTGGTATGTCTACGATGTGATGTCAGATGAAAGGGATTGACTAGTAGAACACAGTTATTTATGAAAATGGCAAGTCCAAAATGGCCGCCACCACAAAATAGCGCCTTTTTTTCAAAACCTCAACAATATGGGTATCAAATGAAAGTGCTCGACTGGTAGAACACAGTAGATTGAGAATAATCCAAATCCAAGATGGCCGCAGTTCCCAAATCAACAATTACTTTTTAATGTTTTATTCAGCTTGCCCTGTTTGTATGTATGTTTGAGTGTTTGTAGGGTTGTTGCACATTAATTGAAATTTGACCTTGTTCCTGATTACTGATTGATCTGAAATTTGGAACATACCTTTAATTCTACTGCCATTATAAAACTGCGTATTCCATGATCTTCAAAAATTCAATTTGGCCGCCTCTAAAAAATTACTGAATGGCTTGACTTGGAGAATACACTACATTATGAACAACATAAATTCGAAAAGGTCGCCGCCACAAAATGGTCGATCATTTTTATTTTTGAAAATACCCTTTGTTGGTCGTGATACTGTATCTAGAATTCACAAGGTAATGAAACATTAGCATCAATTAGTTTCTAGTAATCAGTTTTTAGTTGCCGGCGAAATTAATAACAAACTATTTTTTTACCGTTTACATATGTAATATTCACAATGGAAACATTATACATAATTGGTATGTAGTAATATTTCAGGTTTGTCGAAGAATATTGTTTAAATCACAATAATGGGAAAGAAAATATGTGCTGTTGAAAACTGTGAAAGTTTCAATGGTTTTATTTCAGAAGACGTTTCATTTCATAGTATAGCAAGACGGTAAACATTAATTCCGATCGAATGTAAACACGATGAACCGCATTAATTTATTTATATCCCTAGTCAATTTTGTTCTCAGTGGCTTGAATGCTGTTGATTTTAAAAATCAACAGCAACGATTATATTGCCAGCTAAAAATGGCATATGACAATTACTACCGAAACCCCTTAATGCTAACGACTATATTGAAAGCGCAAATGCTCGAACATCAACGACGGTTCGCGCAAAACTTTATGCGCATCAATGAAACGATAGTAGCTGGAGAAAACATCTCCACATTCCAGCTGGGAGAAAGGAGAAGGAAAAAAAACACTATTACTAACATACGAACTGAGAATGGCGAATTATTGCGAGACCCCGAAGCGATCGAAAATCATATATTCGAATACTTCAGGGAACTCTACTCAGCGACAGGGGAAAGCAATGAAATTGTGAACACATTCGAGTGTGATCGAGTCATACCGGTAGACGACGAAACAAACGTATCTTTGATGAGGGATATAACAACAGAAAAAATATACACATCGATCAAAACGGCAGCAGCGAGAAAATCCCCATCTTCAAAACTTCAAAATTCTCAGCAGAATTATGAGAGCCCGTTTGGAACACGTGCACGTGTAAATAGAATATCGCGAAACTGAATAAAAATAACTATATAAAATGGAAAAAGGCCGTCATTGCAAAATCTTAGTGAAAGTACTGTAGGCCTAAAACTACAATTAGCACAAAGCTTTATAGAACAACACAAATTCGATATGCTATGTAACAGCTGTTACATGAACGTAGTAGATCGGTAAGTGAACATGCCCATCAAAGCATTTAAAAAAGCAAAACGATGCTTTGTTCCGCAGAAATCTGTATAGAAGGAGAAACAAAGCAGAAGCAAAAACGCCATGTTAAGTAAGGCACCTTGGTTTAGATGGCTGTGTTTGGGAGCATATTTCGATGGAAGCAAAAGTTCCCCCAACTTGCATGTATTTGCAATGCCACTTTCCCCAGACACTTTGGTTTTGATTGCTGTGTTAGGGAACATACTTCGGTGGGAACAAAAGTTCCCTCAACTTGCATGCAGGGTTGCCACGTTTAAGTCTGTGAAATTTTTTGAAAAAAATCTGGTTATCTGTATTTTTAGAAATTCTATATAAAATCAGTATAAAAAATCTGTATCGTAGAATTAAGAAAAAAAGGAAATAAAGGTTTATTTTCATTTTGAATTTATTTTTTTATTATTTATGGGTTGTTAAAGTCGTATCAATACAACAGAATAAATCAAAAAAGGCTTTCTCAAACTCCTCTGAATTGTATGATGTTTATGCATGATTTTATTGAAGTTTGCCTCCAAATGTTTCTTCAATTTCATCCTTGAAGCTCCTCCTTGAGCCGATAGATAGTCCTTTGCCTTCAAAATAGAGTCTGTAACTGTGGGTGCCAAGCGATTTCCGGACTTTGTTTTGTTGGCATTGTAAAGCGAAAATATTCACTCAACATACGCTAATGAATGTTATCATGGGACCAAGTTGTATCTCAGTCACTCAATTTTTGTCCCATGAGATTCCTCTTGAGTAGCCTGAATGTGTTATCCAAGTCTCGTACATTACCTGCTTCAACGAATTGAGGAAATTGGCGATTTATAGAATTTTGAGGGTTTATCAAGGCCGCAGTTCCGATAACCGGATCGCTTAAGTAAAATCGCTTCGAAATCTGTTTCACGAGTTCAATATAGAAGTTACGACAAATCGATTTGAAGGTCAGCTGCTAGCGTTTCCAAGTATGTTTTGACCGGTTTCGCGACATGCAACTGAGCATTGTCGTGCTGCAAAATAACTTTATCGTGTTGTGGCCGTTCTTCCTCCAGTGCACAGCTCAAACGCATCAATTGTCGTCGGTAAAGGTCCCCCGTAATGGTTTCATTCGTTTTTAGCAGCTGATTGTACACCACACCCAGATGGTCTCACCAAATAGACACCATAACCTTTTGGCCGTGAATATTCCGCGCGGCCGTCGATTCTGATGCATGGCCAAGGTATCCATACGATGCCCGACGTTTAGGATTGTCGTAATGGACCCATTTTTCATCGCCAGTAACGATTCGATGCAAAAATCCCTTTTTTTATGCCGTTGGAGCAGTTGTTCGCACGTGAAAAATGGCGTTCGACGTCTCGTGGCTTCAATTCATACGGCACCCAATGTCCTATCTTTCGGATATTTCCCATTGGTTTTAAACGATCGGATATGGTTTTGTGAGCTACTCCAAGTGTATCTGCAAATTCTTGTTGCGTTTGTGACGAATCTTGATCGAGTAAAGCCTCCAATTCTTCATCTTTAAACTTTTTTGGCGGTCCGGAACGTTCTTCGTTCAAGTCAAAATTACCACTTTTAAACCGGGCAAACCACGTCTGACACGTTCGCTCAGTTGGAGCATGGTCACCATAAACTTCCACCAAAATGCGATGACTTTCCGCAGCTTTTTTCTTTTCTTCATATTGAAGTAATGAAGTAAGACTCCCCGCAAAAACTCTCTCTTTGGTACGAAACTCGATATATTAGAAGTGACAAAAACTATGTTGTTGACGCATCAACTTTTTGACATATACTGAAAAAGACGCGCAATGACAGTAGCTTTCCAACGAATGTCTGGAAATTTGAATCACTGGAATAGTAATCAAGTTACGCCATCTGTTGTAAAACCGAAGAAACTTGCCGGTACACCTTATATATTTTTGCTGAAAATCTGTAATTTTGTATATACAGATTCTGTATCTGAAATTTGTCGAAAAAATTATAAAATACAGAATATGCTGTATATGTGGCAACCCTGCTTGCATGTATTTGCCATTCGAATTTCCCTAGGCACCTTAATTTTGACGGCTGTGTTGGGGGAACCGTAAATCGGACTTATATAAACGTGACAGTTAGGGCATTTTCAATTGTTTATCTCATGAGAAATAACATTTTATTCATTGTGACAGAAATATTTCCTATCAGTTGATGCAAACATCTCTACGATATATACCGGTTTTACGTAGTCCCACGTCGAAAATAATTTCAGCATGAAATTAAAAATAAAAACGATTTTCTGCAATTTAATGAGATTTTATTGAATTTTTCTTATTTTTTCGAATTATTCATCGTGACTTTCCCATTATTCGTTCTTTGACACCAAATTGCTGTCTTGTTGCAATTTAGTCGTTATTTTAAAGTAATTTAAACGTAATTTCAAAGAACGAAAAGCAGGAGAAATTTACAAACATTGGGCGGTAAATAACAAAGCAAAGGTCATGGATTTTTAATAACTTTTTGAAAAAAACACATTCCTTTTTTTAATTTATCCTTATAATTTTGTCAAAAATTTCACTGAATTGTCAATATAAGGGCAATATTATTATTTGAATACACTTATATAATTATAAACATGTTGATTATAAACTTCCCAACTTATTATACTAAATACAGCGTCAAGACAGCTAGAAATCAATACACTCTCAAATCGAGTATGCCTGGATAAATTATATTTTTCATGTAAACAAGCGACACTTTTTAGTCAGTGAATTGTGCGCAGTTCCACTGCTGCGATTCAACCATCAACGAAGCTACACGTCTTATTTATTCAGACCTCGGAAACCATTATAATTCCAAAACTGTTAAACTCTGCCAATTTTCATTGATTTTTTTGACAATGCTAAACACACAGCTCGTAATAGTTGTAGAATTAAAGTATGCCTCCATAGTGGAGCACGAAATCCGCCTGGAATAATAACTGTAATGGATGTCATCTAGTCGACAACAAACGACAATCGCCCGACAGCACAAATTATGTACATGTCCCCACACGAACGATATAATTTGCTCCAACTGTGGGCAAGAAATGGAGCCCAACCGGGTGTCACGTACCCGAACAGTCTGTTGTCTCTCGTTCCCGGTGTCTCAGTACCAATACTAATTCATTCGATCGCCGAATTAAGAACGGTACACGCCGAGATAATTGTGTCGGAACATGCCAGGGACGAACACGTTGACGATACCAGATCCTAATTGCACCGACCGCATAGGGATCGATTTCACGATGGACACGTACATCCACACGCGTATTGAAACCGAGATCACCATTGATATCGTCATTACGGGATAGGGATATATTACGACCGTAGAAGCGACGTTCAGTGAATGATAATATCAAATGCAGGATATCAAATGTTTTCCCACGAATCATCCCGCTCGGGTTCTCACTGGGACCATTGTAGATGAGATAGATTCGAATAAGCATATGTGTAGATAAAACATTATAACCGTTGAACTAACAGTCGCATCTTACCCCCAAAAACCTATGCTCGTATTTGCATAAAGTGAACACACTGCCAGTTGTCGGAATTCAACGTCAAATCGAATATAGAAATATCAGTGCACTAATACACAGCGTCGACCAGTTTTGTTTGAAGACAACAACAGCTGTCATATTGAATCCTTGGATTTTGCCCGCGTGATAAGCTAGCTCGGTTTCACAAGCAGGGGGGAAAACCCCCTGAGGGAAACTAATAGCTCCTGTTCGGATATATTACAGCTAATAAATATTTTATAAATAATACAAATGAAGATGCTCCCCTAGCAACGAATCCAAGCTTGCGCTCACAGCGATAGATACGATCCACAAGCCGAACGACACAGCTTCCGCCGCTAGGATTACCGCCTGCACGAAACCGAGGGGAACATTGATACGAACATCTTGGAGATTTCGTCGGCTGCTGCAGCTACGTATAGTTTCCTGCCCTGCTTTCCGGGAACTGAGCATCCAGAGGAAGGAAACAACAGAGAAAAGGTGAGATGGAACAAAGGAAGGTATGAAACCCACTGCAAAATAAATAATTCATAAAGCGTACAGCCGAAAGCGGTGTTGCACATCCATATGGTTATCCCCGTCTCGTCCACAAACCGAGCGCTGCTGAGTGGTTTCGGTTTTTCGATAACAGGATGTAATTTTCCTACTCCCTTGATAGTAATGACGCGGCTCGATGCTAGAATGAGTGGCTGTTGTATGGTGGGGTCCTTTGTTCTAATATTCCAGCCACAAATAGATTACGGGAGTTTTTATTTGTGCAACGTGAGCGAAATGATATATATCGCACGAATGTGTTGTTGGCGGGAGTGCGGGAGTTGTGTCTTGCCAATGTGTCACTAGTGCTTGCTGTGCTTCAGCTTACTCAACCATAGTCTTGAATGTCAAGTTCGTTTGCTGCATATTGTCACTGAAATTAAGACATTACTTTTGATCAAATTAGTTGAAACCTTGCAACTTCGATCGGTGCTCTTGAACCGTACAAAAAACTAGAACTGGGTTATATCTTTGACATAAACGCAAGGTGGACGTAGGACTAACGTTGACTTAGCAATTAATAAGTAACAAGCATATAAATTTTAGACGTGTCATCTTTCGAATAAAGTGATTATCATACCACTTCGTTTAGCGGGAAAAGAATTATTAACGTTCATAGGGGGAATCGATTCCTCCTCGTAAATACCCAGCGCAAATGGTACCAACTCTCCAAGCCCCGACAATTGGAATCATCGTTGATCCGGAGCAGGATTATTAACGCTTGAGTAGGAATGGATTCCTCCTCGGAATCACACAGCGAAAATAAGACACCCTTCCCAACAACTCCAAATTCCAAATCGATTGCAGCATTCGTTAACAAATAATTTTATAACGCTGCTTTTATAAATGTGATTTCTTCGATACGTAATATCATACCATATCAAATCCATAGTCAATCCGAGTACAATAGTACTCGCTGCTTGCATCTAATTTTCTATGCCAATTTCCTCTGGCTCCATGGTTTTGAAATCTGCGTTAGGGAAACATTCCGATTTGCAGACACGCATGCGAGTACAACAGTACCCGCCGCTTACATCTATTTTGCAATGCCGATTTCCCCAGGCTACATGATTTTGAAGTCTGTGTAAGGGAAACATTCCGATTTGCAGAAACGCAAACGAGTACAAAAGTACCCACTGCTTGCATCTAATTTGCTATGCCTAGTGATGTCTAAATTTTTCATTCGATTCGATTATTCGATTAACCGTTGGGGTATTTTTTAATATTCGATTCATTAGAATAATTGTTTTTCAATATTCGATTAATCGAGCGAATATTTATTTCTTGTAATAATCACGTATCACGTTGTCATTCTGGTCGCGTGGTCTATCGGGTTGTCGATGTTAGATGGTTGGATAAAAAAATGTTGGAAAAACAATTATATAGCCTAATTCTTAACCTAAAAATGCATTAACCTTGAGAAAGATATCTTCTTTCATAAATCGCGATTACAGTGACAATTATTCGATGTATTCATATTTTGATTTTAAATTATTCGATACAAAATTACTCGATTATAATTTCAGTTATTCGATTATTTAAATTAATCGAACGATTAACCGACGTCTCTAGCTATGCCAATTTCCCCTGGCTCCATGGTTTTGAAGTCTGTGTTAGGGAAACATCCATCCATTCCAGCGATCGTACCTCTATCGTTGCGCAATTATAACTGAGTGGATTTCCGAGCGGCACCCGCTTATATACCGATTGGTGTGATTTCAATAGTCTGTTTTGAAAGTAATTTTAGGGCTATTGAAACAAATTTCTGGATCAAAAAGTAACAAGCATATAACGCATAGATATTTTATCTTTCGAATGAATTGTTTATCGTACTATTTCGTTCAGTTGTTTAGGAGCTATTAATGCTCAAAATCTCGATCTCCGGCGTAACGCTTTCGTTTTCGAAGGTTTGAATTTACACCCCAGTATAGAAATAAAAGATGTAGTCCTACGTCAAAAAACCTATTTTCTTAAGAAACCGAGCAAAGATTGTGTTATTTCGAGAAACTGTGCAATAAAAACGCCCAAAACGAAACTTGAGTGTTTTTATTAGTGGGGGCGATCTGGCGTAGTGGCAACATCCATACCTCTCATGCAGAGGTCACGAGTTCAATTCTCACTCCCGACATTCTTCCAAAAATGGAAGTAAAAATTGACGAACCACCCAAAAAGTGTTCAAAGTCACTATAATAGAGATAAAAAAAGTGTTTTTATTACATATATATATATATTTTTTTTTTAAGTAGAAGGGTAAGAAGGGATTTTAAGAAACGACCGCGTTGTTAACACGTTAAGTCCCGATTTTTTTTCTGTGCTTCCCATTCAGCGCGCTTCAAGAGCGTTTACACAATATCAGTGTCGGTCCCAGTTACCGAATAATGTCGAATGCTTTGGCAAAATCAACATACACAGCGTCGACTTGCTGCCGTTTCTCCATTTTGTTCACCAGATTCGATACGAGGCTAATAATATAAAATTGGTTGTACTCGAACGTTTTTTCATAAAAACCATGTTGGTCGGCAGAAATTGTGCATTTCGTAGACTGGTAGAGCACATCGTGTATCATTCCTTCGAAGACCTTCGGCAAACAGCTAAGAATGGAGATCCCACGATAGTTCTCCACATCGTTGAGCGACCCCGACTTATGAATTGGTGTGATGGAGCAATGATGCAATGAATGTAGTCGCGAAAACATACTGCGTTCAAAGAGTTGTATTGGGCCTCAGCCTCGTTGCTCACTCCTGCATTTGAAGAATTGTTCTCTTGCTTTGCGCAATCGATTTCGAAGGTTACAAAGCTCTACATTCCACCACGGTTGGTTTTTGTGAGACCATCCCACGCATTTTCTCAACGGCACCATCGACTAATAATTCCGAAAAGTAAAAGCGAGTAACTGCTTCGTCCACTGATCTAGTGTTGTAAACGGTCGACATTTTTCTTAACCTTTTCCTACTGCCCTTGCGCGAGAGTTACGGCTCAATATGTAATGCGAATGTGACCAAGAATGAATTGCTCGGTTCTAACAGTCATATCTAAAATAAATGCACAGCCGCAAACACGACCATCAATTGAACGTATATATGTTCTCTCTTTCTGCCGAACGTACCCAGAAGAGCGGTGAAAATATGCTATTTCCATTCTACCATTCGTGCTCATAACCATCTTTTAGTTTCGGTCCAACACTAATTGTCAAGGCTATTAACCGAAATGGCAAGGTTATCAATTATTGACATTCAAATCAGTCGGTCGTTTTGAATTTTTCATTGATAACACTTATGAATTTTGAAATGGTCTTATAGAAACTGGACCGCTGAAATTATCATATTTAAGCACAATAAATAAACGAACAACTCTTTTGAACGGAATTGACGATAATTCGTTATTATTTTTGACGTAGGACTACGTCTAACCGGAAGATATAGGGGGTGAAATGGAAATCTAGGCACTGAACAAGTATGAAAAAATGCAAGATTTGGAACGCTTATAACTCGAACATTTCTCAATAGATCGCAAAGGTTTTTGCATCAATTGATAGGAAATATATCTACGCATCTATCATAACGAATAACATTTCATTTTTCTTGAGATAAATAATTGAATAATTGTGAAATATCAAGCATTGTCCAAATGCACTATGTGCCCATTTTTGATTGGTCCATTTTGTGCTCCTCAAATCGTACCGACCAAAACGGGCAACCAGTGCAGCAGCGAAATAGAATGAAGCACGATTGGAAAGGAAAAAGAAAAAAAAAAGAACGAAACATTGGTTGCAGTCTCACACATGCGTAATTCTCGAGCCAGCCAGTCAGCTTAAAAATCCCCGCTCCGCTGCCGTAACGATCATTCTCATTCAAACCGTACACCACATCGGTTCGCATCACAACACATCAACAAACCAACCCAAGCAGCCATGTCTGGACATGGTAAAGGAGGAAAAGTAAAGGGAAAGGCAAAATCCCGCTCGAACCGTGTTGATCTGGAGTTCCCCGCAAGGGTAGCTAGGCCGAGCGCGTTAGTACCAGTGCACCAGTCCACCTAGCCGGCGTTATATAGTTTCGGCCGCCGAAGTGATCGAGTTAGCTGGCAAAGCTGCTCGCGACGATAAGAAAACCCGCATTCGGAACAGAACACATTCGGTTCGGTGGACATCAAGACAACAGGCAGTTGCAGCGAGTGGCGAGTGGCAAACGCAATCGCAAAACGGCAGCTGGTAGCAGAAGAAAAAAGTTTGTTCTTTATACAATCTGCTTTGGTGGCAAATCCAGAACAAGGCGGCATCGAGGGCGTTCGAAATGATACAAAGTTTTCTAAATTGGAACCATTCCATAAAACAAGGCGCTTTTCAGGGCCATTAAACCTTCCAAAAAAGAGTTTAGGAAATACAGTTCAATGCTTTCTAAAATAATATCCAAAATAATAATAAAACACAAATTGATTTTTTCATAATTTGTTTGCCAGGATCTGATGAGTATGTGAATTTGGCAGTTGTTCTGAGCTTATTGATAGTTGGGGACTTGCCTGATTATTAAATTTTCACCAATTCTTAAATTGTTTCCAGATTAAAAGTACAGTAATTTGCAATTAGTTCGACATTTAGCTAATTGGACGGACATGTAATGCGACATATTTAGTTGGACATTTTTGTAAACATAGAGATCCAAATTATGACCCCACATTGAAAGTCGACACTGTACCACTGTCAACACAAATGTTCAATTACAGGTTAAAATCGCCTCCAATGCGACACTGAGTGGTGCTTCGGCACGTCGCATTGAATGTAATTTACTGTACAACATGTCACAAAGATGGATGGGAAGAAATTTTCCAACTGTGAAAGCTGTGGCGAGTGGCAACAAATCGCTAAACAGGAAGGTTTAGCTGAACAAGATGGGGATATCGAGTGATAACAAAACAATAAACTCTTTAGATTGAAGATAATTTTGTGATCCTGAAAAGGACCCGTTTTAGCCTGCATGTGAATCCAACGAGCGAACAAATCGTAATGAATGTATTTTTCTTCTTCTTCTTTCTTTGTTTTTAAGAGGCTTTAAACTTTGCAGTTCATTCGCCTCTAATGTATTTTTTTTGCCATCGCTGCCTTTTAACGCTCATTCGTTCGTCTCGTTGGACTCGCCCCTTTGGCTGAGTCTGCCGATTTGTCTCTATCCTGTGAGTGTGTACCACTAGAGTATAAAACACGCGGACCCCAAAAAAATATGTTATTTTCTTTCAAACCGTAAACCCGTGTGGTTGTACGGCATCGTTTTACATCGCATCGCATCACATCGACAAAGCAACACAAGCAGCAACGTGGACGTGTGGACGTGACAAAGGAGGACAAGTTAAGGGAAAGGCAAAGTCCCACTCGAACCGTGCAAGTGTGCAGTTCCCCGTAGGTGTATTCGCCAATTGCTCCGCAAGGGTAGCTAGGCCGAGCGAATTAGTACCAGTGCACCAGTCCACCTAGCCGGCGTTATATAGTTTCGGCCGCCGAAGTGATCGAGTTGGCTGGCAAAGCTGCTCGCGACGATAAGAAAACCCGCATTCAGAACAGAACACATTCGGTTCGGTGGACATCAAGACAGCAACAGGCAGTTGCAGCGAGTGGCAAACGCATTCGCAAAACGGCAGCAGGTAGCAGAAGAAAAAAGTTTGTTTATACAGACTGCTTTGGTGGCAAAACCAGCCAACGTAAAACACGGCGCTTTTCAGGGCCATTAAACCATTCAAAGAAGAGTTATTAAAAGTTATTCACAATACCAATGCATTCTAAAGTGACATAATATGACATATAATATGAACTGAATTATTTAGTTTATGCTTGTTTTTGAACTTATTGGTGGTTGAGGTCTTTGAAATTAATCATTCAGTTTTCACAAACCCATGTATGGTCTCCGAATCAAAAGTGGCTTCAAATTACAACACATTGTATGCAGGATGGCATTAACGAATTTTCTCGGTAGCAAGAACTGCTTTCTTAGGTTGATAACTGATGTTGAAAATTGACTGACGTTACATCTGCATTGTATAGAAACATAACTAAGGAGCAATATGATGAGCTATGCATTTCTTGCTGCTCTGTTCGTATTTTAAAGGACTTCGATCCGAAGGTCCTCCGCCCTTTATTCACTGTTGGTTTTTCAGAACGCTTATAACTCGTCTATTTCTCGACATATCGTAGAGTTCGTCTCCAAAACCTCAGTTTTTTCATTTTTATTTACTTTGTTTGCGGAGACTACAAATCTTACAATTCATTCGTCTCCGAAACCACAGTTTAAGGTATGGTAATGTGCTAGTGAAATATATGATAGTGAATGAGCTGATGACCACGTATGCATTCCCTATCACAGCCATCATTTTGATTGTACGATATGTGTATACGCAAAAAGATGACCGGCGTTAAACATTTAATAAGTACAAAGCCTTCAGAAAAAAAAACAAAAATCAACTATAAGACAGTGAGAAAAGAATTAGAAAATTTGTAAAAAAACGCAAAAACACAACACCAAAGACTCTTTTCAGAACTCCTAACATGTTCATAAAGAGTAAACAGTAAACTAATCCATATTTCAGGTAGATAGGAAGGTATTCACGTAGAAGAAGAAAATAAAACAATATATTTAAAATATATGTTTAGAAAAAACTGTCCCCTTTGTTTAGTCCTACGTCACTCCGGTTATGTCCCCGACATTACCCACCCGTCTTTTTATTCATTAAATATACTTTATTCTCTATTTTAGTCTTGTTGAAGTTCTAACTGTTTGTGTTGCAACGAACGTTGCACCCCCAGACAGACAGACAGAAATCCAATTTTATATATATAGATATTTCATCCAAAAATATTCCAACCAAACATGACAATTGAAAACTTTCGGACTCTCTGAAGGAAAATGGGAAAATTAGGAAAATTCAATTCCCATATGTTCTACAATCACATAGGAACAAGCGTTGTTAGTCGCTAACGCTAACGAAATTGATCTTTGTTCTAAACTGGAAATGGATTTTCAGGTGATGAAACGCACTCCTATATCTCCTTCTATCTATACCGATAAAAATGGATCGCCGAATGTGTTGAAAAGAGCAAAACTCGAGGAAGGAATTGTCCGATTTAGATGTCTTTATTCTAACATATTTTTTGTTTCAAACATTTATTCCATGTAACGGAGAAACATGATATTTGCAAGTGGTTGAAAAATCTTGAACGAGATTTTTGAGTTTGATGAGTTTGGGTAGAAATGCTAGGAATTTTATAATAAAAGGTAAATTCAACGGGGTCGATTAGAAGATCAATCAATTGACAGTTCTGCGATTCGACCCTTGAAGTTGCGCTTCGTAAGAAAACGTGAATGTTTGAAGGTATTGATTACAAAAAACAAATTTTGGGCGGGACTAAGTTTGCCGGGTCAGCTAGTATCTGAATAATACTACAAATTAAAACACATATTTTTTGTGCAAAAAGATGTATTCATCATGCACTTGCAATACTAGAATTTAACATATTTTAATTTCTGTTGAGCTTTTTTCATTTTTTTATATTTTGACTAGTAAACATCGCACCGGTCAAAATAACCGGTTTGTTAGAAATAGGTATACAACTGTCGGTAGTTCTAGTGTTAATCGTCTAATTGTTAACTTTTTTACTATATTCACTGTTCATGTTTTGAGCAAAAAAATTGCTGGATAAATCTCTGTCTAATAGCATATACCACAACATATGTCGCAATAAGTATTATGCGTTTCAAAACTCTTAATAAATCGTAACATTTTTCGTAGAGTGATCCCCCTATATAGAAATCAAAGACATAATCCTATGTCAAAAACATTTCGGTTTGAATAAAAAAGGGGAAAACAAAAATAAAATTCCTACTAATCGGATGTCGAACGTGAATAATGAAGAGGAGCTTTTTTTTAAGTAGAACGTCAAAGTTATTCATTTCTCGCTGACACATTCGTTTTCGTAAATAATTTTTGTTTGGAAAACTAAATGGCAATGTCCATGAAATGCGTTTACGAATTTGGATCCTTAAAACCTATGCAACTGAGCTTGTAAATACGAATAAATAATCAGATATGACATACGTTATATGAGATTAATTTTCGGTAAATATGCATACCACAAATGTATCTTCAAAGATAATTGACGTGAATAGAACTGATCGAAGGGTTTTGCTATCACTCATTTAAAGATCCACATGAGAGAACTATGAATGAATGGACGTCAATAAATAAAAACCGATTTTGTAGAGACATAAATCCATAATCCGATAAAATCTAGCCACATAAAATATAAGTCAAATTTCCTCTCACAGTTCGTTATTTTTCACCAGACTGTCAAAGTAATCAAATAATTCAATGAAGAGTGCGAAATATTCCACAAACAACAAATGTGTTTATACATTCCCATCACCGATCACCGGTGAACCATAGTTAATCTTCCTAACACTCCCCAATTAGTCTAGGACTTGGGTAGAGCTCATCTGGTGAAATTTATGTGCTCGCTGAGTCGGAGAAAAATCATTCTCGTATTTCATGCCTCGGGTGTTTTCACCTGCAATCGGCTGCCAAGCAAGCAGGACTCCCCTTTCTATCGCTCCCTATGAGTGCGGTCAGTCTGGACCAAAAGTATATTGAATTAAACATAGGCAGCGAGAAGGGCAAGTGGGAAGATTCACAGGTGAACCGGTCGAACATCGAGAGCACTAGCCTTTCGGCAGATTACTGCTCTGCAGCCGGAAAAGCGTTGTACCGAAGTTTTTCCCCCCTGTCTAAAACCGAGGTCCGTGGTGAAGGGAAGTGGTTTTTATAAACGAACCGTGGTTTGTTTGTGCATCGAAGCAGACAATCAAGAATAATTCTGTTATGGATACAAACCGGACGGGCTAAAATTCCTGATCCAACGGAAGCGCTGGGGATTGGGATGAGTACAAACGTGCTCAACGATGGCTAAATGTATGGCTCCTTCGAGATTCATAAACGCAATTGTTTCGTCGAATCGATCCGAAGGCGAGCGTACATTTATTATCTAATGTGGCCAGAGTAACGGTCAAAGCATGAGCCCGCAAGCTGAAAGCCACCGTGGTGCAGTCGATCGTTGGGGCTAAGGCCTGCCGAAAGAGTTACTGCTACACACACTCCAGGAACGGTACGGTTGCGCCGGTTGCTATCGGCCGCGGGCTATTTCTCGCCGGTCTCTCAAGTGTAACGAGTTGAGTGATGCTGCCTGCCTGCCTGGACCGGTCTAGATTGGACATGGGCAAACGGTTCCCGGGCATGTGTGGGCACTTCAACGGAGCATATAGCTGTAAAGTAACAGCACCGTAGCTGCCGGGCACTAATAGGATACAACCGAGTCGAGACGAAGGATTTCACGATAATACCTCAAGCGAAAACAGCCTTGTAAAATTACATTCTCAATCAGCGGACGAAAGGAGGAGTCGCAGGCAACATCAAACGTAGAATGTTTCATATACTGGCGCTAAGGGATTTGAGTCTAATTGCATTTAGTCCTAAACATCGAACTTTAAATAACGTGTTACAAACTCGAAGTATACCCCTTTATTCCGCGCGACGAGTGACGTGAGATTGCAAAGTTTACTACTTTATTCTGGAAGCCACTTTACTTTTTAGCTCCTATTTGACGCTCGAGTCGATAACAAATGAGGACACGACTTCAAATCTCACCTAGTGATGAACTATAGTCACGCCATTCGCCTACGGGAATGCAGTCACTTGAGCCATCTCACGTCATTCGCCGCGTAGAATAAGAGGGATAGTGTCGAAATTCTAGCAGGTTCGTTGAAATGATTATGATGAAGGAAAATGAAACATTTCAGATTAGTTCCATACCAGTTGGGGCAATAGAGCAGCTCATAAATTTAATATCCTTAAAACTTTATTCTCAACATAAAACATCACTAGTGTAGATATCGAAAGGGCCAAACCTCCGAGCTTGATAGCTCGTAGAATTGGCTTCTTCTTTATCTTATATAGCATAAGCTTTCCCAAAGGAACTTTGTCGCCTTTTTTCGTGTTCCAAGCCCTAGAAGAATCAAGTGCAAGTCGGAAGAAATCTCTCTGACGAAAAATGCCTCGGCCTCAACAGGAATCGAGCCCGAAGCTCACGGCAAAGCACGTGTAATGATAACTACTCGGCCACGGGAGCCACAATATGATTGGCTAGATCACGCATCGAAGAAAATCCCACCCACTCTCAATTCGCATCATCGCCAACACCGCATTGATACTGAAATGATTGAGACGAAGAAGACATATAATTTCATAATTTCCAACCTTCCAAGAAGTGCTCCGATCGATGACATTTCCACACCGGTAAGGCTGCCTGCATACCGGTATCGATTTCTGCCCCGACAAGGTGCTTCCGTTGGCCATCTCGTCCAAATCCTGAAAAGGGACGAAGCAATTATAACTTTTAGATTACCGCTGCCGGTGCACAAAATTTGTCGTTTTGTTGTTTTCGGTTTCATCTCACGCCTCCTGCTGCCGAGGGACAGTCGCAAGTCGTCAATCCCGAGTCCCATTTGTTGCTGGGCGTGTCTTGGCGCTGTTTCGACGTGGCAGTGCGGATTCAATTAAAATTTGCGAAATTGAATTACGCACGTCAAAACAATAAATTCTGCTGCCACAAGCCACCATTTCGGTAGGGGAACGAAGCGGTAAGAATTGGGGAAGAATGGCGAAACTGGGATACGAAATAAAAGTGAAATCAGAGAAGAAATAAAGCAATATTGACTGGATGCAGATGGGGTGGGTGTTTTATAGCATAAATCAGTAATGAACTGCGTGTATAGACTTGTTCGTGAAATATTTGGAAGTTTCTGTGAATCAAGAATTGACATTAGATAATGATGAGTAGGACAATGAAAAGTTGTTAAATTGGCACATATTTTAATTTTCGAAATAAAATTATTTTAAAAATTAGTATATTTTTTTTTCAAAATAATATAATAATTCTATAAAATATATATGAATAGTTAATACATCTTTTTCTTGTTTCCATTGATTGTGATTGGATACTACCGTAAACCGGGAGAAAATTGATCATTATTTACAGAAACATGTAAATATTTCCGAAATGTTTTGTTTAATCTACTCCAATTATTTTTTAAATCAGTACTGGTTCCAAGGTTACAAAACGCTATGACATGTTTTGTTTAAAAATTTAATTAAATGTTAGTTAGTTAGTTTTTGCGGAAAATTTTAAAACATACTTTTGGGTGAAATAGATCAATCTATTCTTCTCATTGTTTTCTAGTGTAATATACATTAATATGTATAGAAATTCACTGATTTCTTCATCTATGGTAATATAAATGATAATTCAAGGGTTTGATGACACCAAATCTGATTTTATGTACCTAAAGGTGTAATCGTGCCTTTCTCAGATCTTAATCTAAAGTATTAGCTGCAGATCTTCCGGAAACCGTCTGGTGTAATAGTCACCAATGAGCTAGTGTTTGTACAAATATCCAACCAAACTTTATCTGTCAAACACTATCAAATATATGACCTCCGGACAAACAGTGCTCGGTCACCTCAACAATTACGTATGTGAAATAACGCCACAGAGTAATTCCACACCAAATCAGCCTTAAACATCAAATTTTGACACGACCCCCTTTAATTTTATTGAAACTTGGTACCTATGATGGAAGCAACCTAAAATTGCAATTGGAAGATAATTGAATTGTTTGTTTGAGAACCCCCATAAATGCAATTTTTTGTCAAAACTCCCTTTCTGGCAGTTTTTGAGTCCTTGAGGGTACCTTCATCGACTATCATAATTTCAGAAAAAGTTAGTGCTACGAAATCGGGGTTGCAAATACTCATTTGTTTGAGAAACCCCATAAGTCCATGTTTCTAATTATCGCCACGGGCAACGCTGTGATAGATATACAATTTCATTATTTTGTTACATCCGAGCCGTAAGAAGCATGCGCTACTCAATTTAAATGGAATGTCTTCAGATTCGAATTGGGACTCGTACATGAAATGTAAGCGTGGTGTAAAGCGGACCGGAAAACCCTCAATGGTCAAAAAATTCTCTTCAAGTTATCGCAGCTCAATCAGTTTTCTCGCTTGAAAGACTTCAAGGACATGGCGGTGGAAAATAAATCACTAACGTGACACCAACAGCAGTCATGTTTTGCTTCTGTAATCGAAACTAGGTCATTTGAGTCTCCCTGCCAATCCTGCACAACCAGATAAAAAAGTTTCGATAAACATAAAGAAAATCAAGAACATAAGGACGTTGAAAACATGAATTCTGGATGTAGATTATATAAAAGAGAAATCCGGGATGAACATGGTCAATAATCCAATTCAAGTAACTTGGTTCATTATATGAATATTCCAACAAAACCATTTGAAAGTTTGCTTGCAAATGAATTTATTTCATTTTACGAATATACAATATTCACAAGCCTCATACATTTTTAGCAACTGCAAAAAAATAAACCATTTTAAGTATTGCTCGACTCTAAAATCTGGCAATAGCAGGCGAAATTTGGCAATAGCGAAAATGTTAAGCGCATCGGTTTTCCGAGCTAATCCCACCGAATAGTCTAAGATTTTTGTCGGGTTCGAAATTCGTTGCACCCGACAACTTTTGAGCAATAAGAACATCGTTGTGCTTTGCCACACAATTAATGATCGGAAAATGGAAAGACATAGTTAGCCTCAATTAAGAACTGTGGAAGTGCCCCCTTCCTCTTTCCCTTCCTCCTTCAACACAGATCATAGCTGATAGACAACCCCATTCTTACTTGATATGAACATTATGAACATTAAAAGTGCATAAATTGACTTCAAACCGATAAACACACCACTGATTTCTCGTTTGTTTGAGAAACCCCCTAAGTCCACCAACTATAAAACGTTATATTTTAAGAAGATAATATGTTTTGGATGTGATAACCGAACCTGATAGCAACAAATAGATCAAAATTTTGAGAAAAACAGTTTTTAGTCGTTTTCTCGCAAGCGCGTCAAATGGACTTATGGGGTTTCTCAAACAAACGATTCAATTAGGGACACAATTCCACAAAATGGATGACAAAGAACATGATGCTACATGCTACATGCTACATGATAACATGTTTAGTTATACAGAGACTGTATTGAATAAATTCCATCCATCCATCAGATTTTGCTTGGCTTTTCTTTTTTTTTATGTAAAAAAAATAATTTTGAGAGATTATTTTTTTTTATTAATTCGTTTATTTTTACAGGCTCAGTTACTTAAGTTTAAAGGAGCCGAATTCTTAAATATATTTTTAAAACTATATATATATATATATATATATATATATATATATATATATATATATATATATATATATAAACAATTTTCTTACATCTATGGTTAGTAAGGTGGAAAACCGATTACTCGCGGTGTACTCGAGTTTAGAAGGGTGACATATTTTTAGGAGAAGGATGGGATATAAGGAAATTGTAACAATGTTGATGAACACTCAATTCTTAAATCTATTCGTATATCTATAGTTTATTTACATGTCAACTTATTCTACTATTTATAGCAAGGGCACGAATTACCCGCAAAGGAAGGAAAGGAGGGTATAAGGATGTAGGGACAATCACACACGAAGATCTATAGCTTTAAGGAAAACATATATATGGGACATGTAATCAAGGTCTAACCGAGCCAACACATCTCTCACCGGCACATTGGGCTGTCTTCCTCGAGCCCGAAGGGAGTTTTCTAAATTCGATCTGGCGACCAGATACACCTCGCACGACCAAACAACGTGCTCGATGTCGTGGTAACCTTGGCCACAAACACAGAGATTCCTGCTGGCAAGATTGAAACGAAAGAGTAGCGCATCTAACGAACAGTGATTGGACATGAGTCGGGAGAAGGTGCGAATAAAGTCCCGACTCAAATCCAGACTTTTGAACCACGGTTTAAGGCTAACCTTTGGAATAATCGAGTGAAACCATCGGCCCAATTCATCTTCATTCCACTTGCGTTGCCAGTTAGCGATGGTATTTTTGCGAACTAAAGAATAAAATTCATTGAAGGCGATTTGACGCTGATATATATCGCCTTCAATTGCACCTACCTTTGCCAATGAGTCAGCCCTCTCATTACCCGGAATTGAGCAATGTGAAGGGACCCAGACAAAGGTAATGACATAACAGCGTCTGGATAAAGCACTCAAAATTTCTCGTATTCTCTCAAGGAAGTACGGCGAGTGCTTTTCCGGCCTCACTGAACGGATAGCTTCGACAGAGCTAAGACTATCCGTTACAATGTAATAGTGTTCAACAGGTCGTGAGGCGACGCTGTCCAGCGCCCAGTATATCGCTGCCAATTCAGCAATATATACCGAGCAAGGATTCTGAAGACTGTGTGAGGTGCTAAAAAATACGTTGAACACTCCAAATCCTGTGGACTCATTCATAGAGGACCCATCAGTAAAGTATATATTATCACAATTGATACGCCCATACTTTGCATTGAAGATTGTAGGAACGAACCCCAATCTAAGATAATCTGGATTTTCATGGATTTTCTCCTTCATGAACAGATCGAAATGTACAGAGGAATTGATGTAGTCAGGAAAACAAACACGGTTGGGAATATACGAAGAAGGAACAACCTGCATAGAGGTGAATTCATGATATGAACTCATGAAATTTTGAGAGATTGTTATTACTTTTTTTTTTTTCTTGTTTTGGGTATGTTATTCTGACGTAGGGCTACTCCTTTTAGTAAGGGTGCCAAATCAGAAAACTTGTCACGTTTTTATGAAATGGTTTAAAAGTTAATAATTATTTTTTTTTCGAACGGATTTCAATTATCGTATCTTAACACTTTGGAGTCCGGCGATACCACAGTGGTTAACGTACAAATACTAGCGGCTGACTGCCGGCGACACCACGGTGGTTATGTGCGCATGGTATCTCAGTGGTCGGCGACATTACTTCAGTACAGTAGAACTTGATATGTCGTGTACGCCAGCTTGAAAAAAAAACTAGTTTCGAGCAAGGAAAATGAAGTAGAAGGTAAAACGGTATGTCCGAATTGCGCGGAATGCGTTAAAGCATTCCAATACTCTGGTCTGGTAATGGCTGTCATAAGGTGGGTTTAAAGATAATGTTTACTATATATATTTTCATCACGCCAATCCATGATTCCTAGTAAAAGCTATGACTTCCGTTTTGACTTACCCCAAATTTCAACTTGCCCCGGTGTACTTTATAAAAAATATAGCGCCCTTGGTCCCAAAACCGTGTAAACTATAAAAAAACAAATACAGTCGATTATTATAAAAACAAAAAATCCAATTGTTTAGCGAAAGTAGTATTTTTTCGATGAAGATTATCTCATTGGCTTAAATTTGATATGTAGACCATCTGAATCGGTCCAGTAGTTCAACAGTCATGAACAGGGCTCGGCATAGTCATAGTCAACTGAGGATAGCCAGCGGACTATGAAGAAATTCCCCGTCATATTCAGTTAGAAATGACTTTTGGCTTCCTCACGCAGTTTCTCAGTCAACATGACTCAATAGTCAGTCGGACGTTCGTTCAGACGCTTTCTCCCTCTACCGACTCGACTAAATCATTTTATTCTTCCCCGTCAAATGGACTTCATTGCATTTTGAAGTGATTCCCCTCAAAATGAATTCTTTTCTCTTTCTCATGTATCACGTATGTACACAAATTGGTGTATATGACGAATCTTTTTGCTAAATATTACCAATGATCAATTTTTGCAATACGAATTATTCGTACAGATTACACGATAACATTGGTAAACAAACGTCAAACCGGTCAGTATAACCCAGTATAAGCCGTCGGCCCAACGTTGGATTAACATATACACTGAACATGTTATGTTAACCCAACATTTATATATGCTGTGTTATTGATTCGTTTAGTAAAGATTGAACTATTATTTTCAGTTTTAGTAATTTATTGAAATATCTAAAATGCTATATTAACAACATTACATTGCATATTAACTTGTGACATGGCTATTGTAGCGCCCGCCACCTGATCCTGCATCGACTGAGTTTGATTAGTGGCTACAAATTTCCCAATTTGCATAAAAAATACACTATGATTTCTAGAAACAGCTACGATAGACAGTTCTCATGATTATTTTCTCCCAGGACCAGCGTGTAAATACTTATCAGAAATACCACGAAGCTGATGAAACCCAGGCGGCATTAAGTGAGACCAGCTCTATGCCCCGCTGCAACATTGAGATGAAGCGGAGCGTCAGTGGAAACGAAATCTTCGTTTTAAAGATCCCGAAAACATCCAACTGATCGAACCACCGATTACAATTGTCGGCAAATCGATTATGAAGTTGCCCTTGATTTAATCCGCTATGCTGTCGGTGGAATTAGGACTCAGCGGGGTTTTTGTACCTAGAGGTACCCAGAATCTTCATTATTAACGTCTTTGTATTCTCCCGCAGAAGGCGGGTACGGATCATTGTTTGGCTGTCCAATATGTATCAATGTTGATTAAAGAACATAAATTGAACTGGTTTTCAAGTTTCTCACCTGTCCTGAATCTGGGTTAACTCGACCTTCTTTTGTGGAGGAATAGAAAAGTAGTTCCGCTCTACTAAATTATCAGCTCGGCACTTGGGTTAATAATGTTATGTTTACATTTTCTTTGTACCAAAATGTACCAATCATTGGTAGGGATGTGTTTTGCATCAGACACTCATTTAATATTTAATATTAGTAATATTTACAGAAAATATGTATGTTCAGTCCCTGATGAGAAGAGAAACATTGCATCGCAAATTCATCCCCTCCACCTTTTGTGATTCTCCTGACAGCTGGCATAGCGGCCCAGCAACAAGAAGATGGGAGTATTTTTCCATCCGTGAAAAATACCAAAATCGAAGGGGAACAAGAAACCTTGAAACGTGTTGGAACATGTTTTTTCCTCCACCATATTTGTCAGTGAAGAGTTGATATTTTTGTCAAACGTGACTGAAGGATCTCGTGTGTTTTATGGCTTAATTCTTGTCGCATCGTGCTTTTTCTTTGTGTAATCAAGCAAACTATTTCCCAAAAGTGTTTCCGCTGTGAACATTGGCACGTTTTCCTCGGTGAAATGGTGCACCATCCGACCAGAGCCTTCTCTCGCGAGCTTATCGAACTACAATGTACATTTACAAGTGTTAACATTATTTACAATTCACTTTCTGTTGACGGGGATTGTCGAAGTAGTGCTAGTCGAAGCGAAGCTACTGAGAATAGAGTCGAGCTTCATTTTTCACCTTCGAAGATTTCGGGCCCTGGTTATGAATTTTTCATTTATAGAAAAGGTGAAATAACTTTCTGGACCATCGGTTAACTTTGAAAAATCATAACCTCAAAACGAAAAAAACACCTTATTGATTTTTGGATATGTTATGTAGAAAAATCTAAGCTTTGAAGAAAAAATATAAAAAAACATTGCGCCTTTGGTTCCGAGACCATGAAAACTATGGAAAATAAATACAATCAATAATTATGAAAACAAAATCCAATATTTTTGCACACGTTGTATTTTTTGAATGGGCCTTTATTTTTATTTATAGTTTATGTCTTTGATTTGTCATTTTTGGAAAGAGGGGCAAAAGTTGATTTAATGGACCTCCCTAATGAAAAAAATGTGAGGGGTTGTATCTAGGACACGACCGCATATTTTCGACGTAGAACTACCCAATTATATTATGCAATCCGCTTGCTTACCAAATCGAATATTATTTTAGAATGCATCGAAATTTTTGTAATAGATTATTTTCTTTGTTACAAATAAATTTGATGAAAGTCCTTTTACGTTTGATATGATGCCTAGGACTACCGAAACATGTGAACGGAAGAATTGTCAAACGATCATTGTATTTTATATTTCCCTCTGAAATTATCGCACATCTCATGTTTACGTAGTTCTGGAACCGCGAAAGTTCGTTTACCTCTAGTATCTGGAATGACGATTATCCCTGGCTTCTCAGTTTAAAAGTACGTTTACACCTCGAAAAAACGCTCTATGTAAAATATCAGCTCAATCGGACTTAAGGGAGAGTGGCACAAAGTGGTCAAAGTTTGAGTTTTTTGAAAATCGAAAAAAATTTTTTTTGACTAAACTTTTTTTCTGGATAACAGTAAATCTCGAGGAGTAATGCAATTTTAAGACATTTTGTACTAACAATTTTTTTTGGAAACCCCGATATTCGGTGATCTTTCGTTTTTCAAAAAACTCAAATTTTTACGTCTGTGACACTAATAAATTATGTTCGAATGAGCTAATATTTTGCAAAGAGTATATTATCGTGCAAATCAACATTTCGTAGCAAGTTCCGAATGAAAAATCGAGATAAATATTTTTATTGGTAACCAAAACCATACATTTCGTTCCGTATTCCGAAAAAAAACTAAGTCCTAAAGTGTCGATTTTGGACAAAAAAAAAAAGTTCGATATGATACTAGATCTCAACGTTTCATGCCATTTTAAGACATTTGGCATCAAAATTTTTTTTTTAAAACCCCGATTTCCTTTACTTCCCCTTGGGTGATTTTTCGATTTTCGCCACTCTCCCTTAAGTTCTATTGAGCTAATATTTTACATAGGGTGTTTTTTCGAGGTGGTGAGCAGTTTTTATGATGTAGCTTTTTGAAATTAGAGATGACCGTTTACATTGGCACCCTAGTACTCAACACCAAAAAATACCGCCAACTTGTATTTATTTGCAAAGCGGATTCCCCCATGCCCGATAATTCTGAAGTCCGTTTTAGGGAAACACAGCTGTGGGAAAAAATACCCCCGACTTGCATGTTTTGACGAAGTGGATTCTCCAGACACAACGATTTTGTAGTCCGTGTTAAGGAAACACAGCTCGGTGAGTTTGAGCTTGAGCTTAGGTAGACTGTAAATTTCGTAGTTGCTCTCCGTGATTGACCTGAACCAACCAAATTGCACAAAGAACACACAGAATGACGCTTGGGACTAGCAAATCATTCTCGTTGTGCAATTTTCGGTGATTCGAGCTTTAAATGGTCAATAACGACGCCGGCCACGTCCTTACAGTCACCAGGGGAAGGGAAGGAATGTTAGTATGATATTTTTGTAATTTATTTTGGAATTTATGTAATGTATGTATACGAAATAAATAAAACTTAGCTGACGCCACTGCATGCTCGTGAATTATTCATTTGGTTTCCGATTCTGTAACGTTCTCTTCTTTTCCAACTTCTCTGTCCACAGTTCCTCGCGGTTTGTGTATCTCTTTGTGATTCACTGCGTACAAACAGGTTCTCCATATGAGAGAATGTGTACAAAAACACCTCTGATGCAGCTTCCCGCTCAGTCCATCCCTGTTGATGATTCTTGTGGTGTGATACAGTCACAACGATATTATAACTTCACACTCAATACCAAAAAAAACGAACACTCATACGTTCTCATGCCCTATCTTCTGTATTCCAAAATGTGCATACACATATACAAAATAAACACGCGATGAAAAAAAAAAGAACATGTCGTTACACGAACCGAGCGGACAACGGACGCGTCCACACCAACATATTCTGCATTCAATATTTACATGAATTATCCAGGGAATTGAAACAAATTTCACTGGATCCCATTGTATCTAGACAGAAAGCACATGTTCACATTAAATTAACACATTTTTAACCGAAACACCAAATAAACACCGACACTTGCTACGAGAAAAGATAGAGCAAAAACGAGCACGTCTAGTCCGCACCGATGCTCAACCCGAACTCTGTTAAGGAAACACAGCTCGGTGGGAACAAAATTACCCCCGACTTGCATGTATATTTGCAGAGTGGATTTCCACAGGTACATCGATTTTGAAGCCTGTGTTGGGGAAACCGTAAATCGGGCCAATCAAAACTTGGCAGTTAGGACGTTTAAATAACGCTTGACATTTTACAGTTATTCAATTGTTCATCTTATGAAAAATAATATTTTATTAATTGTGATAGACACGTAGAAATGTCTCCTATCAATTGATGCAAACATCTTTCCGCTCTGTTAAGAAATGTTCGAGTTATAAGTATTCGAAATACGGGTAGGGTTAGCAGAACACAAATCGGCAGAACAAATGTATGGGGAAAGAAATTTCTTCCAGTTTTCATGAATTTAAACCGTTTAGAGATTAGCGAATTTTAATATATAGCATATCAAACAAATCTTAGATAATTTCCGATTCGATTGGTATGCAAATGATGAGAATTGGTCCACAGTGAAAATAGTTATTAATGTTAACTTTATTTCATAAAAACGTGACCTGTTTTCTGATTTGGCACCCTTCCTGAAAGACGTAGTACTACGTAAAAAAAAACATAAATTCGAGGGGTTGTATCCGAGACACGACCGCTTAGGACGTAGGACTACGCAATCTTTTTTTTTAATTTGATGGTTTATCATTTCGGATATTATTTGCGAATACGTCGAAATTCCATAAATATTTCTTTAGTAAAAATTTCCGGGGACCCTGAAAAGTTTTATTGGCTGGCGTGGTTTCATAGAATCATTTCAAGAAGCAACAATTTTTACTTGCCTTTGCGAGAACAGTACACTAATTGGTCATATGTCACAATTTGTTTCTTTATATCAATGCACGCATTACACTGATTATTTAACGAGAGACATCTTCCGTGATCGCCATTCAACAAGCATCAAACACGCGTCTAACAGATGCACACAGTTGCAGCGATAAAAATTAAACATCGAAACACACTTCATGTGAAATATTCGCTAGCGTTCACAGCTCGAGGGAAAACATAAAACACAAAACGTGCACACTAAGTGACCTTTGTTGTTTCCGGCACAGAAAGGTTCTGAGAATTTTGCTCAGAGGAGATGCAATACGCCAGCGACAGTTTACTCACTATGTAAGGGTAAAGTTTACTTCCCAAATATTCTCTCTTCGCTATTCCCCTTCGTTGTTTCTATTTTAGCGGCTGCATAAGTTGCCCGTTATTGACAGATCTGTTCGGGAAAGCACACAAATGGACAGAACAAATGTAAGGGGGAATGGGAATGCTTCCAATTTTCATCAAATTAAACCATATTCATACAATGGCATTGTAATGTACAGCATATCAAACAAATCTTAGAAAATTTTCGATTCGATTGGTAGGCAAATCGTTGAAATCCGTTCGCAGCAAAAATAGTAATAACCGTTAACTTTATTTCATAAAAACGTGTTTTCCTGTTTTCTGATTTGGCACCCTTAATGTAAGACGTAGTCCTACGTCAAAAAAGGGGTTCAATAAATTTGAGAACCACTCTATCGGTTTGACATGGAATGGCTGTATATTTAGTCAATAGTTTGGATTAATTTTATCTTTGGTTCTAATTGCATCACAATTACATTTGGTTACAATTACAATTACATACGAGCAAAAAACCTAACAGGTTCATTTCGAGAACCATTCCCAATTTATCCATCTATAAAACATTTAGCGTTTGATTGAAACACTGAACCACAGCGCCATTGGCTCATAACAATCGCATCCACCCGCTACAGAAGGATAGGGTCAGCGCAAGATTTGGAAAACTCAATTACACCATTTGTTATCCTAGCTACGATTGTTTTGCTACTAAAACAACATGAGAGGGACTCAGAATGACGAGTGTCCGTTCGCCGACAGAAGATGTGTGGGATGTAAAAACCGAACGAAACAACGCATTAGTTTAGACGTATTTTGTCTCATTTTTCTTTCATTTCGATTCCCAGGTGTTACATTTACCGCTGGCATATGCGATTTTTCTATTCGAAGAGGGGAACCTGTGGATTGGGGTGAAATTGCAACGCTAGTGAAGTTACCCTTGGAATAACGCTCCACACTGCTACTTTTGCTACCGATAGGCAACCCCTCCAGCCTAACGCCCTCGACTGCCGGTTAGACGGTAAGACGGGCGTGTGCAAAAGGCCATTAAACATTTAAAAGTCAGCAACCGGAGGGAAGATGAAAGGTGATGGAAAAATAATTTAGTAAATTGCGTACACACTCCCAAATCATTACATTTCACGGTGGAAGATCACATTTGGCTGGTTTGGTTCATTCTATTACATTCGCGCGCTCGAGCGACTCAAGATGTTGAAATCTCACCGAACGCCGTCTCTTCGACCGGATCGTGCCACAGGTATAATCTAGGGGCAAAGGAGGGGGAGTAACCTGACGTTGATTTCGTCGCACGTCCATCAAAGCATTTTACTTTATTGCTCTAATCTTTGGTTTGTCGCTCCGGGGAGCCATAGATAAGCGATCCTTGCTAGGCGACGCGAAAGGAAAAAAACAAACAAAACAAAACTGTTCGTATGTCAAGTGACCGAAAATGGCCATTTCCTGATGTGGGGAGGCCGCGTGAAGGGGGATTTTAATTGAAATTTATGACAATTTTTTCTCTGAGAGATACATACACACACAAAAAAACGGTACAAAAATGTAAGAGCGTTAGAGAGGACTCTTGAAATATTAAATAAAATCGGATAAAGGAAAAAAAGGACACTTATTCCCTGGTGGTGGAGCACAACCTGTGTACTGTTGAGATGAGACGAAAAAGTGGACAGGATTTCTCCTGAGAAATCAGGGTTGAATGTTCGAGAATTAAAGTGCGTACATTTCAATGCAATATTAATTCAGCATTGAATACGTAAAAATGAACGAAATGAAAAACTGGCGACATGTCATACGATTTAGCATTTCAAAATTGATGAATCTAATTAATAGAAGTGTTTACTCTTTCATTCTTAATAAGTTTGTTTATACAGGGTTTTCCAACTTTAAATTCCGAAAGTAAATTGAAATAAAACACACTTAGAATTCGAATTTCGATGAAACTTTTTTTTTTTCCCCAAAAATATATATTTTTATCAAGGCTCATATGGCGTTAGCCTGACGGGGCCGGAGTTCAATATTTTGACAGTTTTTCTTATTATCTATGTTAGTAATATGTAACCGATTACTCGCGGTTGGCTCGAGGTTAGTATTACAAGTGTTCTCGTAATTGGGATGTTGCTGTCTCCAATGCTCTGTACGTGTGCCCGACACGGGATACTTCCTATTGGGATGCAGCTGACCCTCAATCAGCAACGCCCCCCTAGTATGTACCCCATATCTAGCGTGGTGCGTCTTTCTCGACTCGAGGAATCCAGGATAGAATGGTCACTAGCCGGCGCAATCATCAGCTCGTGTAGAGTTGTCATGAGCGGTACAACCTTTGGCTTTTGTTGAATCATCAGTGGACTGCACAACCTTTGGCCCGAGTATCTGTAAAGAGTGTGTGTATGTATTGCCGCGACTAAGTAAAAGTTTATAGATCGGATAGGAGGGATACGAAACAGGGACACAACGAAGGAAACATCGTTAAACGTTGACATCGGCGTTTCTGAGGAACAGGTATAGATGAAGCAGAAGATCAGGATCACGGCTACCTAAGATATCCCGGACGGGGATATCCGATTGTCTGCCTCTCAGTCATTGTGCTCTCAGTGCTCTAGAGAGCTGAGAGCGAGCAGCATGGAACCGGATACACGACCAGACAACATGCTCGATGTCGTGGTAGCCATCGCCACAATCACAAAGATTGTTTGCTGCGAGCCCAATGCGATAGAGATGCGCGTTTAGGTTGTAGTGATTGGACATGAGCCAAGATACCACGCGAATGAAATCACGACCTACATTCAATCCCTTAAACCAAGCACTCGTCGAAACCTTAGGGATAATCGTGTGTAACCAACGACCGAACTCATCTTCACTCCACATGCGCTGCCAACTAACGAGTGTGTCCTGACGAGGAATGTGAAAAAATTCGTTATAAGCAATTTGCCTTTCAAAAAGTGTGCCTTCTGAAGCGCCCACCTTAGCCAGCGAGTCCGCTTTCTCATTCCCCGGAATCGAGCAATGAGAGGGAACCCATGCTAAGGTAATCTTGAATAATTTTTCGACCAAAACACTCAATAGATGTCTTATTCTTGTTAGGAAATTAGATGAGCGTTTATCAACTTTCATTGAACGGATTGCCTCTATTGAGCTGAGACTGTCTGAAAAAATAAAATAATGGTCGATGGGCAGTGTTTCAATGATCCCTAGAGCATAGTATATCGCACTCATTTCTGCGACATACACGGAACAAGGATCTTTAAGTTTGAAAGAGGCACTGGAATTTTCATTGAAGATGCCGAAGCCAGTGGACCCGTTTATGAATGAACCGTCGGTAAAGAACATTTTATCAGATCTAACTTTCCCATATTCTGCCGAAAATATTGGCGGAATAGAATCGGAGCGTAGGTGATCTGGGATTCCATGGATTTTTTGTCGCATGGACAGATCAAAAATGACAGAGGAATTACAAAAGTATGGGAAGCAAACTTGGTTGGAGATGTCTGGTGAAGGGTGCACGTCGTGGGTAAGGTACTCATGGTATAAAGACATAAAACTTGACTGAGGAGTCAGTTGTAGTAGATTTTCGAAGTTATCAATCACCAATGGATTCAAGATCTTGCAACGGATGAGAAATCTGTAGGATAATTCTGTGAACCGAAGAGTAAGCGGGGGTACTCCTGCCAAAACTTCGAGACTCATCGTATGTGTCGAATGCAAACACCCCATGGCTATACGCAAGCAACGATATTGTATCCTCTCCAGCTTGAGAATATGAATCCTGGCAGCTGATCGGAAGCAAAAACTGCCAGATTCTAACACTGACAATATCGTTGTTTTGTACAACTGAATGAGGTCTCCTGGATGGGCACCCCACCATGTTCCGGTTATTGTTTGGAGAAAATTGATTCTTTGCTGGAATTTCTGTTTCAAATACGCAATGTGTCTCCCCCAGGTACATTTAGAATCAAAATATACACCCAGGTATTTGAAAAACATAGAGTGTTGGATCGTTTTGCCGGATAGGTGAAGCTGGAATTGGGCGGGTTCGTGCTTCCTAGAAAAAACGACCATTTCAGTTTTCTCCGTAGAGAATTCGATACCCAGCTTGAGGGCCCACGTGAACAGATTGTTCATGGTATCTTGCAACGACTTTTGCAGAGCGACGGGATTAGTACCCGTGATGGAAATAACTCCATCGTCTGCAAGTTGTCTCAGCGTGCAGTCTCTAGTTAGACAATCATCCATATCATTGACGTAAAAACTGTACAAGAGGGGGCTTAGGCAGGAGCCTTGCGGTAGGCCCATAAAACTGTAACGATAAGATTTTGAGTTGCCATGAGAGAAATTCATGTGCTTTTCTGACAGTAAATTGTACAGGAAATTATTCAGAATTGGTGAAAGTCCACGATTATGAAGCTTCTCTGAGAGAATTTCCATGGAAACTGAATCAAATGCCCCTTTGATATCGAGGAAAACGGAAGCCATTTGTTCTTTGCGAGCAAATGCGATTTGGATTTCAGAAGATAGCAGCGCGAGACAATCATTCGTCCCTTTACCTCGGCTTTTATTTCAAATTAATGTTTGGTTTATGCCATTATGTGTGAAATACAACATCATTCAAATGTCCACCTAGGGCTTCCTCGCACACCTTGATCCGGAACAGGTAATTCTCGATGACTTTTCGGCACATATGGGCGGTATCGCAATATGGCCATGTTCGGTCGTGTTGTGTGGCACGTGGCGCCGTCCTGCTGAAACCACATGTCATCCGTATCCATATCTTCAATTTGTGGCAAAAAAAAAATCGGTGAACAAGCGGCCATAGCGCTCACCATTCACAGTTACCGTCTCGCCGTCCTCATTTTCAAAGAAATACGGCCCGATGACTCCACCAGACCATAATGCGCACCAAACAGTGACTTTTGACGGATGCAATGGCCTCTCAACAATCACGTGTGGATTTTCTGAGCCCCATATACGGAAATTTTGGGTGTTCACATAGCCACCGAGCTCGAAATGTGCTTCATCGCTGAAGAAAATTTGATGCGAAAATTCAGCATTTTGCTGCTGTTGTTCGTTCACCCAATCGACGTATGCCCGACGCATTCCATGGTCACCACGCTCTAATTTTTGTACCAGTTGGACTTTATATGGATGTAGGTGCAAGTCCAAATGCAAAATTCGCCACAATGATGTGTTTGACAAGCCCAATTGCTGAGCACGACGTGGAATCGAAACATTCGGGTCATCCTCCACACTGGCAGCAACAGCAGCAATATTTTCGGCCGAACGCACATTACGATGATGCACAGGTTTCACAATATCCGCTACGGATCCAGTTTGTTCGAATTTACGCACTACATTAGCGATTGTGTGCTCTGTAGGCCGTCCATGACGACCAAAATCCGTCCGTAATGCACGAAAAACATTTTCCGGTTTTTCATCATTTTTATAGTATAATATAACAAAATTAACACGTTGTGCGATGCTAAAACGATCCATATTGTAAAATGGCAGACATTCAACTAACGATATGACGCTTTGGTTGACAGCTATGTCAAACGGTTGTCAGCGCAGGGCTGTATACTTTCGGAAGCCCGAAATGGAAAACCCCGAAGTTTTCCCCGATAAAAGTTTATAGTGTAATATTTCCAAAACGTGCGAGAAATTTGTAACTCTTCCCATGCTAATAAAACTATTCGTAAAAACTCTTCAAAGCTTTTATAATGTTTGTTGTATGCATATTCCTTTCGGTTTTTTCACAAAGTCGTAGAACCTTCATCAACACACAACTTCTATTTAATTCTTCAAAGTGGAAATTGTTGAATTTATTACCATTTTTAGTTTACTTTGAAAGTGAAATCATTATTATTGAAACTTTCTTTGATTTTGTTTTGTTTCGAGCAAATGAGAGCTTTATATTTTCCGTCATTAGTTTGCCAGTCGTCATAGGGTATTCTATAATTTTCTATGCCATCAAAATGTCATGAGATATTTCAGTTTAATTTTTTTTTTATTTTTTCAAATGCAGTCGTTTGACAATCTAACAACGAAGGATCTAATTTTTCAAGGTCTTAAAAATAGAGCTACATAGCTCAATGTTGCAGAAGCAAAACCTCGCTTGATGAGAAAGCTTTAATGCATCTCATGTGATCAATAGAGCACAGATGAAAGTGTTGGAAGTTCAAAAACATCTCCAAACTCAATTTTATTCATGTTACCAGATGTTGGAAACTCGTCCAAATAGTGAGGAGGAACAAACATGTTGATTCGTTCTCACTCTATGATACTAGAAAGGCAGTTCTCAATTTAAAACCTTGATTCCGATGCTGATTCGGGCAAACAAAATGCAACCCTGTCCCAAGACAATAAAACAAACCCAAAAAAAAGGCTAGATAAATTGGTGAAATATTTATTTCAATTTGCGTGCTGCCATGACTTTTCTACGACACCTTGTTTTGGGGACTCCCTTCGTTTGGGTTTTATCCTGGCAACAATATTTTTTGTTGCTGCTCCGCTGGTTCACTCGAAACGCCTTATCTCACTCCTGACAGACTACCAGTTTATGACACCCCTCCCCATGGCAATTCTTCTTGTCGTACATTTTCCTGTCTATTTGGACCCATTATCTACCGAATCCCAATTTAGTTTTTCCCGCAGAGTCTAGTCCATCGAGAGTGGAGTGCGAGCGCACATCCGGAGAATAAAAATACTTCCCCTCAGAGAACTGTGCGAGAATGAAGAAGACGTGAAACAAAAGAGAGACAGAGCTCCAAAAGGGAAAAAAAATAAATGACGTGAAATTAGGAAAAATATCCAATTCATTAACGGATGACATTAACATATTTTTGCTCCATCGCCTTCCTTCGTTCGTAAGCAGCACTTAGGGTAAGCGGTCGGCGGATGATTTTTCGCCTTCTTGGCAGCATTCTGACCGCTTTTCCGGCTCTCTCGTCAAAAATTAGCATCGAATGGCTGCTAATTGAGTTACTGACTCTTCCCGAGGTCTAGACGGAGAACGAACTGTCCTAGAACTTTCTAGCGAATTTTTGTGAATTGAAGAATAAACTGCGAATTGAACAAAATTAGGCTAGATTAGTGGATAGTAGGTCTAATCGCGCAAAAATGATATTGGGTCACGCGGGTTATCTGATGTATTTAGAACCTTGGTGGGTGTCGGTTTTTCCTCCGAGTTGAAGTTTGGTACGTGGATTCATTTATTGTTTTTACAGCCATTTCAGGCCAGACCAATATAGTGGTTCTCAGATTTTCGTGAAAAATTTGTAGTTTTGCTTCTCACTGCAAAATATTAGACCCGCATTTTTCCACCATTTTTTCCAGGTGTTCCTAAAAATCAATTTGTTACCCTTTTTTCCAAAAATTACTTTGTTCAAAAATTCATAACTTCTGAACTACTGGACGATCCAGATGATCGGCATACGGCAAGTATGTAGAAGTGAACTCTTTTCAGGATATACCAAAAAGTGTCCGAAAACTTAGCCCAGTGTGTCGCAAATGCTCAGCATCAGTACATGGTATGATGATATGATGGTCTACAAAACTTCGCTAGGTCCGCAGTTTTAAACAGTATTTGAAGGAAAAACACTTGCGGAAGAAAGGCATAAATTTCCTTGAAAAAAATGCTATACTGTGGCAAGCAATATACGAGTGTATAACAGAACTCCCAGCTTGTCATCACAACTGACACAATGAACACACAAATACACAATAAGGAATGCTAGCAACAAATAGAGCTACCCGTGATTCACCAACATACAGGTTCAGTAATGTTTTAACCTGATTTGGTATCTTGCCGCTACGCGAAAGTTCGTGGAATGGTTTGATATCAATGAGAACAGTGATATTTCGGACGAGAGATTTTTGACGTTTCTCAACAAAGAGAAATTAGAAAACAGGTCACGTTTTTTATGGGATAATTTACACTAATAAACATTTTTTTTAGAACGGATTTTCATAACAGGCATACCAATCGAATCAGTATTCCCTACTTATTTGTAGTACTACCTTGATCAAAAAGTTCCCGGAATCACCATCGTGTGGCGCTCTCAGTTACCTGTTTTTATTTTCCATTTTTTGTAGGTTGGCACATATGTCATTGACATTCTATAAAATTTGTAGTGTGTGTGTTTTACATTTCTAAAAGTTACGCTGTATTGAGTACATCTGCTATTGCGAGTGACTAGATTTCGTACAATTTGCAAAATTTGCAAAATCAATTAATTTGTTCAGCTCTTTTCTGTACATACATGTCCGTGCTGTCAATAATGTACACTCAATGCATCAGCGAGGTAAACTATTTGTATAGGTAGCGCACGTAAACCGCTCGCTCGAGATGCAAATGCAGCGTTCGCTTTGCAAATAATGTCACGAGAGAGAAAATGTTGCAAGTCAAGCTCCGCCCGTTTTCAACTTATTGGCTATTAATAAGTAATTCGCGATTACAGATCATTCGACAGCAGTAGCATTCACGATTCGTCAGTCTCCTGGCAGTCCTCGAGGCATTGCGAATGGCCTGTCTCAAGAGTAAGGGTTAGTTTTCCTAATTAACTTTTTTTAACGCTACAGATTAATTAACTGCAAAAGTTTAAATCCTCTATAATTAAACACAACCACTATTACAATGAAACACAGTATCGCTTCAGCTAGCAGCCAACAGTATTTTCCAACGCTGTGGTTATCTTCTTCTTCTTCAATGGCACTAACGTTCCTAGAGGAACTTCGCCGTCTCAACGTAGTATTACTTGCGTCATTTTTATTAGTACTTAGTTGAGATTTCTATGCCAAATAACACGCCTTGAATGCATTCTGAGTGGCAAGCTCTAGAATACGCGTGAACACAGTGCAAGTCGGAGGAAATTTTTTTGACGAAAAATTCCCCCGACCAGAACGGGAATCGAACCCGAACACCCGGCATGTTAGTTATGACGCTAACCACTCGGCCAAGGGAGCACAAACGCTGTGGTTATGCTAGATACAAATGAAAGAAAAACGAAAGAATGGAGGATATCGCACACAGTGGTACTACATGGGCTGAAAATTCCCGGGATTATTAATGAAAACAGATTCCTTCGATTCCCTTTCTGTAGTACGAAAGCCTTCGAAATGTACCTCAGTGCCACTTTGCAGACTGCCTGTTGGACTCAGGAGTGTGGTAATGGATCCACGTCTCATCCATTGTCACAAAACGGTGATAGAAGTCCACTCGATTACGCCAAACCGGCTGTTGAATCATCAACGCGCCACTGTTTTTGGTCGACTGTCAGCAAACGCGGCACCCTTCGCGCGGATAGCTTTTTCATGTCTAAAATGTCGTGCAAAATGTATCCCATTCGTTCTCTTGAAACGCCTACGGCCTCAGTTAATTCGCGTAACCCCGATTTCCTTTACACTCCCCTTGGGTGATTTTTCGAAAAAAATCAAACTTTGACCGCTTTGCGCCACTCTCCCTTAAATCTGATTGAGCTGATATTCTGCATAGATTGATTTTCGAGGTGGTGAATATTTTGTATGGGGTAGCTTTTAGAAATTTTAGGGTGGATTTTTCCCATACATTCATTGGCACCCTATTGAGAGTCAATTCAGAATTCATTTTTCATTGATTTTAATATTATTCTCCTCGAGAGAGCTTGTGTGAATTCAGGTTTGGGATTCGGCAGTAAATTTCTGGCTTATTGTTGGAGTTTTCCGTTGAAGGTGGCATCAATGTGCAGCACTTGTTAACCCAGATTTGAGGAAGGTATTATACTGCGTTGAGAGCTGTGTTCTACGGTTGAAAACTGAAGGTAAAAACTCGTTCCACTGTAGCTGCTGTCGTCGCCACCGAAATTACGCAATATATTTGGTTTGGATTTTCTTTTGCAGTTTATAGGTGCTGCATAGTATAATTCGTGGACCATTTCTTTGGGAATAATGTTTCTTGGAGTTTTAGATATGGGGGAAAGTCGGGAAAGACGATAATTGATAAAATACATTTTTATTTTAAATTTTAATGATGTTCAAACTTGCAATACAGTGTATTAACAATACCTTTGACACTTACTGTGTACACTTAGCTGGCTTTCTGTTAAAATTGTAAATAAAAACAAAAAAAAAGTAATCCACAAAAAGCAGTTCGATGTAAATTTTCGTCTGCAGAAAATAAAGTCCTCATTGTTATCGAGTAATTTTTTGCGGTATTGTTTCATTACGTGAATGGTTTACCATCACTTCTCTTCAGGTTTATGGAATCAGCGGTGAGGTTTCCTTAATTCTTCTCCAGAAATATTAACGAAGATAAAATACTAATCAATTCGGGTAAGACGGACACTCCACCGACAAAAGACAAACATTTTGTTTTGAAAACAATTTGATCATCTCCTCCTTCTTTTATTAACAGATGCATACTAACTACGTTTGCAAGTGCAACCAGCCTAGCCTTTTTTTAGATTATTTTTAAGGCATATTTGAAGACCTCCAAAACTTACCGAGTACTTTTCTTGAATTTTCAGTTAGTGTCCATCTTTCCCGCCAAGTGTCCGTCTTTCCCGACTCAATCTCATTTTCTCAAAGATGCCGGATACAATATTTTTTTTCAAAATTTCTGTCTCAAAAACAAATTATTATGAAAAGAGACCCAGACTATCAATTTGTGGTGAGATAGCTATATCAACTTTTACTTAGGGTGTCCGTCTTTACCACCTTTCCCCTAATGAAAAAATGAATAGATCTCCAATAAGTTGTACAAATTAACAGTTCTTGGTGTAGTGTAGTAAGTATCTCCAGTTATGTCCTCAAGATTACCTACCCGTATTTTCTTTATAGAAAGTTCTCCCGACTTTCACTGATGCATGCATATCTATAAGTTTGTCACCAAAGTTCCAGAAAACCTGCATATTATTGGAATATCAATCGATTTTTTCCTTAGATTTTTGTGAAAATCTACACGTGCCGCTAATTTACGACCATAATATAAAATTTCGAGGCAACTGAGCTTTAAAGTTTAAAAAATAGAAAAAAAAGATAAGGTCAACAATATACACATTCACGATTCTTAAGGTACCGAACTAGCAACCATACGGAAGTGTTTCTCTTGGCTTTTCAAATGGCCTTTCTCAAGGCAGATAATTTTCCAAGGCTAGAGTCATCTCTATATCATATCTCTGTATCATATGAACTGAAAAAGTTGAAATTAGCTATAATTCAAGATTACGCTGCATTAGGTAACACTATATTAAACTTTACGGATACAGATACTATAATTCAACAATACTATGGGTTTGTTGCTTTATTCTGCTGATGTGTGGATCGGCTTAACACATGTCACGCTGCATCGAACGAGAGGTATAAATTATATAACTTTGTGATTTCCCTTTTAGTTTCACCCTAGATCAGCCAACATGTATTAAAGCTGAAATTTAATTTGAAAAAGCTCAAATTGGTTTTAAATCACGCATTAGGGCCACCAAAAACAAAAAAACTTACGGGGTAATTATCAAATTTCGTTCAGTCTTAAGGTAACGAGAATGATAACTAGGCGATTTGAATGACATTGTATTCGTAGTACTACGTTTACAATGTGGTCGTGTTTTGGACCCCATATATGGGACTACCCATTTTCCCATGAGTTTTTTTTCTACCCCTATGTGTGTTCTGAATAGGTGAAATACAATAATATATATATATATATATATATATATATATATATATATATATATATATATATATATATATATATATATATATATATATATATATATATATATATCACTGCGAACCAAATGCAGCGTTCGTTATATGAGCATCGTGGAGAGAGGAAATATCGCAATGTAAGCTCCGCCATTTTTGAACTGAACATAAAAATTCCATTCGCAATTGTCAATCACAGTCTCAATCCTCCTAGCGAGCGAACAACATTCATTACTGATGCTGAAATGGTTTACAGAGGTTTTCAACGACACATAGAAAGAAAGGGAAAAATACAAACAGCGGTGCAATGGGAGCACCCGGTCGACTTTCATGCTCTAACGAATGTGCTCCTGTATTTTTGCATGTCACGCACACTATCTTGTTTTTATGCGTTGCGAAAGACAGATTGAAGTGGTTGAAAAATGAGCAATAGTGGTGCTGTGGGAGCGAATATACACTGGAGAAAAACATTAGTAGATGCAGCTACCAAATCTTTAGTAACCGAAACATTGGTAACTTCATAGCATGAGTAACCTTGAGTATTTTCATGCTTAGCAACTGTTTGTGTGTGCGTTCTCTAGTGGAAGTGGAGCGATTCGGAGGTAAACATTTTGTTTTTGTTGATTCGTTGTACCTTAATATTTCTTTTTTTTTTCAGCTTCTAATCGTAGAAAACAAATTGCACTAAGCAATCATCAGCTGAATTAAACTACCAGCCCCGATTCGGAAACATTGTTTGGATGAGGAGCAGCAGCACCTGCGCAGATCTTCGGTGTTGGCCCAACTGCCGCTTACAACAAACTTCTGCGAAAATGGAAAACTGCAAAGTTTCATGTGAATATTAATATTAGAATATTAACAAGAATAAAATTATTTGAAAACAGCTTCCGAATCGAAGATTTATTATTCGACAAATATCGTCATTGCTGTGATTATCCCTTTACAAATGAGGGCCAACATCTTCATTGATATTGCCCCAAAATTGAGCCAACATTGCACCTACAAACCGTGATTTTACCTGAAATTTGTGTCTACCAATTTGTTTTTGTAGAATGTACTAATAATTAGTAAGGTAGAAAATGACTAGCGAATTGGTAATATTTACCAAACAATTTTTCATATTTACTAATTATTTCTCTTAGTGTATGATCGCATGTCATCGAGAGTGTCACCGACTATCGCGACAGCGTTCGCGATGAATACTGCGTTGCTGCATTACTATAAGTGAACTGTTTCTACAAAACCATCAATTGGTCCTTTTAAGGTCCCTAAAATTCGCTACCAAAGCGTTAAGAGTTAATTCGTTAAGAGTTAATTCGAGCATTGTTTACGGGTTAAGGGGTCGAAGTGCAGTATATTTCTAACCGGATGTTTTTGGCAGCCGGTTCTCGATTGGGAATTTTGTCATCTCAATGTTTTCGGTGGTGATTTTCGCTTCAGACGTATTACGTGCTAAGGTGTGGTTCTTAAAAAAATAGAAAAGGAAACATATTCTTGGCTCACTACAACCACCGAGCCGTAGTAGTTCAGATGAATAATTTCGTAGACCTACGTCAAGTAATGTAGTCGTGTCTTGGACACCACCATCTATATTTTTTTCCCACAAATTATGAAATCAATCGTGATTACATTCCATTTCAACAAGGTGGCGCAACATGCCACACAGTAACAGTTGTGATAGATTTGTTTTGTGGGTTCGGTGATTCATTAATATCTCAAAATGGCTCTCATAACTTGCTACCCAGAATGTGTGACCTAACACCATCTTTAGGGCTTTTGTAATTCTTTGGATTAAATCATCAAACTAGTAACTTGGGGCCAGATGATCTCAAGAGAAAACGTACGATTCACAATTGCTGAGTCATCTAGGATTTGAGTACGGATATGCCAGAAAGTCACGGTAGTCTTTTTAATGATTTTTTGTTCTAATCATAAATGACACAAAATGTTGTATCGAATAAAGCGATCTCGTAAAAATGTTTGTCAAAATTTTTGCGTTCTATTCTTATAATCAAGCCTATGAGAGAGAAAGGTTTGAAATCTACAAAATTTATGTGATTTACGTGATTCTCACCCCACCCCCTGAATTGTCATGATGAACATAAAATTACTGTTTTTTGGCGACTTCAGCATTGCAATAAATATTATAACACTTTAACTATGTTTTCTGCTGGTTCATGAGTGTAAAAAAGGTAAACACAGGGCCCAAATCGAAAATGCCATTTCTCATTATATTTAAAATAGGTGGTTCTGGATCGACTATCTATTTTTGGTATCACATACACCTGAAGGTTGGACGAACTGAAATTAAAAATGAAGAATATGTGGCCTGAACATAATTCCAAACCGAAGCTTTCGTTATGATATGTTTTTTTATTCATTATAACAGAAATTTATAGTAACAAATCGCTTATCGTAGACGACGGCAGCAACAGACTTTAATTTGAATGCACATTATTCTTTCAAAACGTTCGACCGTGAACCTGCCCAATAAAACCCACCGACTCATTAGTTTGAAAATTTAATTTCCAGGTACAGATAAAACGTCAGTCAAATTGAATCCACAAAGGCGAATACAAAAACTTGAAAACTTCGCATTAAATTGTCCACTGTCGGCTGCGAAGTCCTCTCCGAGGTGTGCGTGTGCGTGTGAGTGCGGAAACATGACAGCAGACCAAACTAAACCGTCCTGTCACTTTGTTTGATGACATTCTTGGCTCGATAAAGTGGAGAAGTGAAAAAAAACAAACAAAAGCAAAAAAGTACCTTATCCGACGACACTCGGGGAATCACATTGGACATCGAAAGGGAAAGTTTTTCCTCCTTTCACATTTCACTTGCTTTTTTTTTTGTTCTTTTCAAGCAATTTACTTTATTTGGTGTTAGGTTGTGTCGTCGTCTCCTCCTCCCCGCTAACTTTAGCTACCACCCGGGAACAACAAAACGGAAGTTCTGTTGCTCCTTGTTATGGGGATGGCTATGGCTTTTATTAGCAAACTTTCTATGAAATAATGATTGAAATAATTGTAAAAAAGGATTACAGAAATGTCCATAAACTGAGCGTATTCGTATATGTTTGAGTATTTTTATTTGAACACCCCCACTTTTGTAGCGGTGGCATATTCGCTTGTATGTCCCGGGGTGTCAATTTCCACCAAATTGGTGGGACCTTTGGGAGGGGCAGCCCAAACGCAGTAGGACAAGTTGAAACGAGCCGGTCGGGATCTGTATCTAATAAAGCAAGCTCATTCGAGATTTCCACCATCGATATATAAGCTCATGTGTTGCTTCGTCGGCTTTTGGGTTTCTGCGTGAGCTTGGGATGGAATGGGTCCCGTTCAGAATAGACCTAAAACACATAAACGACTTTGGCTGACTATTAACTGACAGGCAATTTGACTCCATATAAAAGAAATTTAGCGAATCTTCTGAAAGGACCCATTCACAGCCTGTCGGAGATTGACGGAGGCATAAAGGCGCAACTGTTGAGTGTTTTTTATTCGTTTTCGTGGAGATTTCTGGGCGCGAATTTCTCCCGGTATCAATCAAACTCCGTTGCTGATACGTGTGACAGTATTAGCGCGGGAGAGAAATGTTTTATTTGTGATCCTCAATGGACGGGAGTGGGATTTTGTTGACTTTGAAGATATGCAAATGTAGCTCTTAAAGGTATGGTAACAAATTGCCCTAGAAAAGTGCTAACCTTTAATTTTTACCTGCACGGAAGTGTTATCGAATATTTATTACTGATTGAATTAAATTTAATCTTTCAACGGTGCTATTCGAATACATTTACCTGTCCGATAGCATCATTGAGGCAACCCTTACTCGCTTCCAATTTGGCCATTTATAGGGAGATGGTTAATTCATAGCGGAAGCCTAGAAAAGGACTTGTATCTAGTTGTAGCTCATGATAATAAAAGTATTTTCCACCTCGGTCTATAATGTAATTCGGTTCGTTTTAGGGACCATCCGAGTGGAAAAAGGGATGGTTTGGTCCCGTGAGGCATGTGAGTTCTTATCGAGTCCCATTCGCCAGTGGCATCACCTATTCAATTGTTGCCATAAAGCATTCAGCGATAACGAAAGGATCCCTGGAATCAATGGATGATCCATACGTTTCCTTTGTAGCAGAAAAGCGGAAAAAGGGTTAGCCAATATAGTTTCACGCTTGTAACATCGGAGGGTGGAAGAGGGTCATTTTCGATTATAGATTTTCCGTTCCCTTTGTGGAAGAAGATTAGTTGGGGCTTAACTTAACAGAAAATATATTAAATCCGGAGCAAAAAACTAAACCTTGAAGTCAACGAACAACTTAAATTCGGGGAAAATTTGCATACTGTTACTAAAGAACAAAGTCGAGGTAAATCTCATCATCCAAATGTTCGCTAAAAATGCAAATACGCAAAACGCAGTGCTGTTCCGCTCCACTACTTATCCACTGATAAATCTAGAACAAAAGCACATACGTACCATTATGCAAACTTGGCGAAAAAGACCTTCCTGGGAACACGTTGCAAATCAGTTGTCGAGAGGTGCTAGAAGGTTATGTTAGACATGCTTGTACAAGATTGAGCGACTATGACAACGTCTAAATCCACCCTCCCCCTTTTTCCGTGGGCTTTTCGTATCGATGCCTGGCGTTGAGGATGATGGAAAGTATTCTGCTAACGACGGCAACGGCGACGGCAGCGTTGAAGGTGATGCCGACGACGACGATGATGATGATGATGGAAGTTGATAGGAATGACGAGGCAAAAAGGGGTTATTTTCCATTACACGCCTTTTAATTATAAATCCTTCTGCCTGCGGAGAGCTGCGATCTGGAGGAAATATAAACATTTGGCACTACATTCAAAACTCCGACTAGGAAGCGTGGACGGGGACGGGGGTGTGTGAGAACAGCGCGGCTATATTTGGGGGAAAATGGAGTGTGACATCGGCAGAAGATACTGATTACGGGGATTATTTGAAGGATACATTGCCTCCGGGCGAGGTTCCGGACATGTTTTCGTGGCTGGATGTTTAACAAGTATCTCATCCCAAACTGTAGATAAGCTGATTTCGGGTGGAAGGGTGTCATATCGCGCGGGAAGGTACTTTTCACAGGGTTGTTTATCGTCATACGCTAAAGGTGGTTTCGCAATATTTTTAGACATTCCCGATAGATCGATGAGTAAATGCATATTTCAAATATGTTCAATCATTTATGTGAACGATATAGTTTCCAGCGTTATGTTTGCAAGATGTTTAAGCAACTTTGAGGAACCATGGAAAAATAAACCTCTAGTGATTCAGACAGTACTCTAGGTCGGAGGTAATCCTTCTTAGTAGATATTTCATAGATATACATTCAGGTTTTAAACATTTGTGCATGATAAAAACAAAATTACTGTGAAATACATAATTCAAAAATTTTGGATTTGTTCAAATTGGTTAAATCAGCAAGTTGAAAATAAATGTTTTAGTGGAAGATGAAACGACGATAGAATGGTTTAGACTACGCGACGTAGTGGATCTTCTGAGCTGCTCCGTTTGAAGTTATTGAAAACAATCATATAACATTCAAGCATCAAACACTGAGATTCGGCAAAAAATACAATTCCAACCAAACTACTATCCAGAAACCGTCTACAAAAATTTCATCGTTATTTTAGTTCCGAAACAAAACAAATTGGATGCTGTAGAAAAATGTAAGGGCTTGAACACGCGCTCAGAGGTTGTACAACAAACTTGTAATGAAATACCAAGGATGCTTAGTCATGGGTGATGTATCATTCTGGAATAGATTTTCTAGACCGAAGGTTTATGAGGTAGTTCGACGAGAAGTACAAAGCAAGCTGAGGCTCGTTTTTGTTGAATTTGCGAATTGTGAATTGCGAATAAAAAATTGTAAACCGCCTAGGACGTAGGACTACGCTTTCGTTTCATTTAATTTGCTTGTTTATCATTTCGGATATTATTCATAAATGCAAAGAAATTTCAAAAATCACTCTTTATAAGATTAGTAACGGTAACGGTAACGATTAGTAAATCACTCTTTATAAGATTAGCAAGACGTGTTATTTGGCATAAAAATGACGCAACTAATACTACGTTGAGACGGCGAAGTTGCTCTAGGAACGTCAGTACCATTTATTAAGCGGTACTAAATCCTTGTATAGATCTACTACTACTATTACTATTACTATTACTATTACTATTACTATTACTATTACTATTACTATTACTATTACTATTACTATTACTATTACTATTACTATTACTATTACTATTACTATTACTATTACTATTACTATTACTATTACTATTACTATTACTATTACTATTACTATTACTATTACTATTACTATTACTATTACTATTACTATTACTATTACTATTACTATTACTATTACTATTACTATTACTATTACTATTACTATTACTATTACTATTACTATTACTATTACTATTACTATTACTATTACTATTACTATTACTATTACTATTACTATTACTATTACTATTACTATTAAAGGGTGTGTCACATCAAATTGCATCACGGAAAAAACGCTATAGAAATTCTCCCAGTAGACCGATCCTTTTGAAAATTTTAGACAGTAAAATAAAAACTATTAAACAACTTTTGACATTTTCTTTTTATTCATACTTCGAGCCCAACCCCGTATGTTCGCACCTTCTTCTTTACCCCGTCCATAAGGTTCTGTACAACGTCAGGTTGTAGTTTTTTTTTTGAACAGAAATCCATTTTCTCTTGAAGTCCGCCTCCGATTTGACAAGTTTTGGGTTCTTCCGGAGGGCCTGCTTCATAATCGCCCAATATTTCTCTATTGGGCGAAGCTCCGGCGCGTTGGGCGGGTTCATTTCCTTTGGCACGAAGGTAACCCCGTTGGCTTCGTACCGCTCCAACACGCCCTTTGAATAGTGGCACGAAGCGAGATCCGGCCAGAAGATGGTCGGGCCCTCGTGCTGCTTCAATAGTGGTAGTAAGCGCTTCTGTAGGCACTCCTTAAGGTAAACCTGCCCGTTTACCGTGCCGGTCATCACGAAGGGGGCGCTTCGCTTTCTGCAAGAGCAGATCGCTTGCCACACCATGTACTTTTTGGCAAACTTGGATAGTTTCTGCTTGCGAATCTCTTCCGGAACTGAATTTGTCCTCTGCGGAGAAGAACAACAGGCCCGGCAGCTGACGAAAGTCCGCTTTGACGTAGGTTTCGTTGTCCATTACCAGGCAATGCGGCTTCGTCAGCATTTCGGTGTACATCTTCCGGGCTCGCGTCTTCCCCACCATGTTTTGCCTTTTGTCGCGGTTAGGAGCCTTCTGAACCTTGTATGTGCGTAGGCCCTCCCGCTGCTTGGTCCGTTGGACGAATGAACTTGACAAATTCAGCTTATTGGCGACATCCCGGACCGAACTTCTCGGATCACGTCTAAACTGCCTAACTACGCGCTTGTGATCTTTTTCACTGACGGAGCATCCATTTTTGCCGTTCTTCACCTTCCTGTCGATGGTTAGGTTCTCGAAGTATCGTTTTAGTACTCTGCTGACCGTGGATTGGACGATTCCCAGCATCTTACCGATGTCCCGATGTGACAACTCCGGATTCTCGAAATGAGTGCACAGGATTAATTCACAATGCTCTTTTTCGTTCGGCGACATTTTTCCAAATTTACGAAAAATTGACAGTGAAGCATGGCCAACGTGATCTATACACTCTTATCTGATTATAAGTGAAAGCTGAAGATATAATTCCTAAAAATTAAATTTCTACAGCGTTTTTTCCATGATGCAATTTGATGTGACACACCCTTTACTATTACTATTACTATTACTATTACTATTACTATTACTATTACTATTACTATTACTATTACTATTACTATTACTATTACTATTACTATTACTATTACTATTACTATTACTATTACTATTACTATTACTATTACTATTACTATTACTATTACTATTACTATTACTATTACTATTACTATTACTATTACTATTACTATTACTATTACTATTACTATTACTATTACTATTACTATTACTATTACTATTACTATTACTATTACTATTACTATTACTATTACTATTACTATTACTATTACTATTACTATTACTATTACTATTACTATTACTATTACTATTACTATTACTATTACTATTACTATTATTATTACCTCGGCTATCTAAAAAAGTGTTTCGTTAAATCTTAACAAGGAATAATAACAATTTTGATTTTGTTCATTGCTTGAAAGGAAAATTATCGGGAGAATACTTCTAAAATATTTATAAAATTTATCTATGCACCAATAGATTTTGGAGAACACATCTGCAATCCGAAAACTCTGGAACAACTCAAACGGGCATAAACGATTCTGTCTAGTAGCCACTGCAAAGACCTGATAAATTAACGGTTATCACATGGATCAAACTTCTTTGTGTTTGTGGCCACGGTTACCACGACATCGAGCACGTTGTTTGGTCGTGCGAGTTGTATCTTGTCGCCAGATCGAATTTAGAAAACTCCCTCAGGGCTAGAGGAAGACAGCCCAATGTGCCGGTGAGAGATGTGTTGGCTCGGTTAGACCTTGATTACATGTCCCAAATCTATATTTTCCTTAAAGCTATCGATGTTCGTGTGTGATTATCCTTATATCCTTATATCCTTATATCCTTTGCGTGCAATTGGTCCCCTTGCTACAAACAGTAGAATAAGTTGAAATGTAAATACACAATAGATATACGAATAGATTTAAGAATTGAGTGTGTGAGATTATCATTATTGTAACAATTTCCTTATATCCCATCCTTTTCCTGAATAAATATGTCACCCTACTAAACTCGAGTAGACCGCGAGTAATCGGTTTTCTACCTTACTTACCTTAGATTTAGAAAATGTTTATGTATAGTAATAAAAATATAATTAAGAATTCGGCTCCTTTAAACTTATGAAACTGAGCCTGTAAAAATAAACGAATTTAATAAAAATAATAACATGGATCAAACTATTCAAAAATTAGGCTCATAATTCAGAACATTGAATATAATCAGTTATGATCAAACAAAACACGCAAATATTAGCCAAAATGAAATAGTACAGTACTCGTTCGCTAATTGAGCTGAAGATTCAACCAAATTATCGGATTCCGCTGAATTAAATATGCTGCAGCTGCAGCCTAGTAAACGCAGGCTCTATAAAAAAAAGGAGTCCAGGTCCAGGTAGCGAGAATTTATACCTTGATATGTTACGGGTTAAACAAATAATCAATTATATTTTGTTTTTTTTTTTTTTTTTTATCTTCGCTTATTTTTCGTCGGCCTATTTCCGCCACTTTAGTGCCAATCACCGACATCAGGGAGGCGACTCCACCTGTTCCTACCTATCAGACTCAACAACTCATGAGCCGGGCCAACTTCTTTTACTTCCGCTCCGAAGGAAGACGTAACCAGAGATTTTTCGCCTCAGAAAATCCCAACGACGCCAGCTGGGATTGAACCCAGGCCGATCGGATTGTGAGGCTGTTACGCTAACCATACAACCACTGGCGCCGTCGTTATTATATTTTGTTGTAAAAATGTATTTGATGTTTTTTAATGAAAAAATTATTCTACATCTCATTGTCTAACCAACATTTCGTAGATCTTACAGATTCTAAAAATTCTTCGAAAATAATATAAGAAACTTAAAATTTATTTATTAGATTCATTTTTCTCAAAAAATTTTAATGTTTAACGCTGTATCGCTATTTTGACTTTATACAAAAGTGGGATTAGTAGTAATTTTCCAAAGAAAACATGAAAAAAATTGTTGTTAGAGAAACTTTATCCCTGTAAAAATGCCCATCTTTCGATGTATGGGTGACTTGTTGGAAATTGTACGAGCTATTCACGTTTTTATTTTTGAGAATTTTTGAGAGTTATTGAGAAAAAAATAATTTTAATTTTTGAATTAATCTTTTAGTGTACTTTTTTTTATTTTTTGGAATGTTTTATGAAAATTTGAATAATTTTCCACATTTCAACCTTCATCCGAATATTGTAGATATCATAGTTTTTGAGTCATATTTTTTGTAAAAAATAATTAAAAAAATCATGAGTACCAAATTTCAAGAAAATCGGAGAGGGTTAGATCAGCGACAGACTGATTTGGGATGGGATTACTCTAATTCTTTTTCGATGATTTCACGTATGCAAAGTTGCTTAAATGACCAATGTCTTTTCAGCCACAACGTTTCACTGAAATCTGAGATGCTGCTGCCAATGGCCAGTCGAGTTGGCATGAAATTTGTTAGATTAATTCTTTCTGTTTTCCTAAAAATGACTCTTTTTGCCAAAAATTCATAACTTTTAAACTACTAAACCGATTCAGACGATCAACATATCTAATTGAGCTAGTCTTTTGACGAAGGACTATGCGTTTGATTTTAATAAAATCTATATACATATATAAAAATGGATTTCTGTCTGTCTGTTTGTCTGATTCTTATGGACTCGGAAACTACTGAACCGATCGACATGAAAATTGGTATGTAGTGGTTTTTGGGGTCGGGGAAGGTTCTTATGATATTTCCAGACCCCTCCCCCTTTCTAAGGGGGTGGGGGGGGCGCTGTCATACAAATGAAACACAAATTTCTTCATTACTCGAGAGTTAAACAAGCAAACGAAACCAAATTTGGCATGTGGAGGTTTTAGAGTGCAATAAATGTTTTTACGGTGGTTAGTCCCACCACTCCCCTCTTTAAGGAGGGGGGGGGGGTCTGCCATACAAATGAAACACAAATTTCTGCGATACTTGAGAATTAATCAAGCAAATGAAACCAAATTTGACATATGGAGGTTTTAGGGTGCAATAAATGGTTCTGCCATACAAATGAAACACAAATTTCTGCTTTACTAGAGACTTAATCAAGCAAATGAAACCAAATTTGACATATGAAGGTTTTAGGGTGCAATAAACGATTATATGGTAGTAACATACTCCTTCCCCCTCTCTTAGGGGGGGCTGCTATACAAACGAACCACAAATTTCTGTGACACTCGAGAATTAATCAAGCAATGAAACTAAATTAGGCATACGGAGGTTTTTAAGAGTGCAAGAAATGTTTTTACGGTGGTTAGATACTCCACCATCCCCCCCTTGATGGGGAGGTGGTCTGTCATACAAATGAAACACACAATTTCTGCATTACTCGAGAATTAATCAAGCAAACGAAACCGAATTTAGCATGTGAAGGTTTTAGGGTACAATAAATGTTTTACGGTGATCAGATACTCATTCCCCTCTCTTAGGGGAGGCTGTCATACAAATGAAAAACAAATTTCTGCATACGTCGAAAACTAATTAAGCAAATGGAGCCAAATTTAGCATGTGAAGATTTTAGGTAGCACGAAACGTTTTTATGGTGAATAGACACTCTTCCCCTCTCCCTTTCCCTCAAACATTTGTTCCAAGTAACGTAGAAACATGTTATTTGCAAGTGGTTGAAAAATCTTGAACGCGAATTGTGTATGAAAATAATCTGATATTATAAACATGAGTTTTGGTAGAAGTACTAGGAATTTTATAGTAAAAGGTAAATTCAACGGGATCGAGTCAATCAATGAACAGTTCTGCGATTGGATTCATGAACTTGCGCTTAGTAAGAAAACGTGAATGTTTGAAGGTATTGATAACAAAAAAACAAATTTTGGGCGGGATGAAGTTTGCCGGGTCAGCTAGTAAAATTTATATATTTCAAACATAGTTTTACATGCAATTTATTACTTTTAAAGAAGAAGCACCCTTTATTATCCCAGTAATTAAAAAAATGTCCTATTTAATCTAACAATGCCTATAAAGCTGCCTATGTGTGTTCAGTTAACATTCAATGTTTTTCTTCATACCTAATATCACTGAACGAAAGAACGAAAGATCGGCTCAAAATAACTGGTTCACATAGGTTATCGACTGAGCCGTTTATCAAAGTGAACTGCTTTGCTCATCTCTAAACCATGGCCTGGTTTCCTTATTCGTTCTTACATGTTTTTTCGTGACGGACAAGGTGAGCCGATGCGCATTAAGAATTATACTACATTTGCCGATAACAAGTCCTTATCAAAATCGAACAACAGGAGACGACTTAGAAGATGCCCATACTCTAATATCCCCAAAGTTTCGACGAGACCCTGGTTTGAAGGGTTAAACGTTGTTAGATGCTTTATTAGAAAGGTTGTCGTCTAATCATATCGTGCTCGATGCTCGTCTCTAGAATATAGGATATGATATTGAGTACATTGGTAATCTTGAAAATTTACAATGAAAAAACTAAAGTGGTTACCAATTGAGAGGTTCGAAGTGGTACACTAACGCATACCAATTCGCGATATTTTATCAAGTACTAATGGTTTCGTTTAGCGAACTACACTTCCGCTTCCAAATCCACTTGTCTAATCCCCTTTCTTTTCCCTATAAACAAGCAGCACCCGTTGGGATCAGTTCACAACGGAATCCACACAAAGTAAGATGATCGCTTCTTATCGTAATCAGCTAAAATAAATAAACGAAAAAAGGGCGACCAATCGATTAATATTTCTGTAGGGACGGTATCATTAATAAGAATTTTTATGGACATTTATGAACATCGATACAAAAAAAAAAAAGGAAATTGTTGAGTTTTTTGTGTTAATCTTGGGAATCTATCTAATTTTTTAGAGTTTAGTATTGGAAAAGGAAAATATGAATAATTGATGATTCCGAATTCTGTCTACCATTACAAATCTCACAACCAATTTGAATATCAGCTCTGATTATATAAAGAACACCTTTTCTAGAGCCACCATTTGAAGGATGGAATGAGTTAGATTTACGGATTTCTGAACAGTTATAAAAACTCAATTCACAACCAATTGTTCTCAAAGTCCTACGTCAAGTTTCCATCTGTGCCTTTGGACACAGACCCATCCACTTTTTTAGTGGTTGGAAAATATACTGCAATTTTTCAAACATCACAATAAGTACTAATGTTAGCAGGTAAATTTTCCTATCCTTAGAACCCTTATAAAGTTTTATAGCTATAAAGTTTAATTGCTTAGCCAATCGATCAAAGTTTTGGCTTGTTGCAGTGAAAATATTTCATCTGCAAATTTAACGCTAAGCTCATCGTTTTAATCATTTTCAAAATATCAAATATCAAATATTATACACGGAAGAAAAATGACGAATTTCATGCCAACTCGTCTTAGGAGTTGGCAGCACCATCTCAGATAGTAGTGAAACGTTGTGAGTGTAAAGACATTGGTCATTTAAGCAACTTTGCATACTTGAAACTATAAAAGATAAAAAGTTGATTGTCTTTTATAGTTTTTGGAATATGTATGAAGACACCTGAAAAAAGTAATGTTTTGCTCGTAACATTTTTGTGTGTAAATTCTCACGTTTGACATGTTCTTGACATGTTTCTAAATAGAGAAAAGTTAGCAGAGCATTTAAAATGCGATAATTTATACAAAAAAACGACGAATTGAACATTAATAGCATTTTTTCAAAGAAGAACATGACAAAGTTGTTGTTCGAAAAACTTTTTCCATGTAAATGTGCCCATCACCCGATGTATGGAAAACTTGTTGGAAACTTGTTAAGGGCTATTTATATCCATTTCTTTCAGAATTTTAAAGACATATGTTTTCGAGAAAAAATGAATTTTAATTTTCAAAATATTTTTCGATAAATTTTAATGAAAACCAAAATAATTTCCTACATTCTATTCTTTCACTAAAATTTAGTAGATCTGATATTTTTTTTTGTAGGTTTTTTTTTAAATTTTTAGTTTTTTCTATTTTTTTTCGAAAAATCTTAATTTAGAAACTATAGCATCTTCAAAAAGATGGTCAGAGAATGAAATGTAATTTCCCAATTTCCTAGGTTTTCATTAAAAATTATCAAAGAATTTTTTGGAAAAAGTTCAGGAGTCTTCATACAAAAATGACTTATATTCCAAAAACTATAAAACGACGTCTTGACGTCTTCGACAAAAGTTCACATTTTAGTAAGATCTAAAACTTTGTTGAATACACTTTATCGCTTCGAACAAAATTAGGATTAGTTGTATTTTTTTTAAAGAAAATATAAAAAAGTTGTTGTTAGGAAATCTTTTTCCCTGTAAAAGTGCCCATCTTTCGATGTATGGACGACTTGTTGGAAATTTTAATGGCTATTCATACATTTATTTTTGGGAATTTAAAAAAAATACATTTTTGAGAAAAATGCAATTTTTTTTTTTTATCCCATTTATTTAATTAAGGCTCATTAGCATTTTAGCTGTAACAGAGCCGAATTTTAATCGTGTACATGTCACATGGTTATCATATCTATAATTAGCACATTACACAGTTTCCATTCGCCAGTATTCCTTCTATACATTACATATGGTACATTCACACTGTAGCCATTTAGGCGTAAGAGTATTCTTTCTGTTCTTCCATTATCCAATGGGAACACCGGACAGCGGAGACAGTTGATTGATCATTGTTGAGTTATTTATAGAACAGCAGCCCGATGTGTCTTGCAGAGCAGAGCAGTTGTATGGATGAATCGATCTTATTTCGACCGTGGATCGATCTCCATCGCTGATGATTGTTGCGTGGACGTAGCTATTAGAATTAACAACACAAAGATGGTCAATGAGGGTCCTAAGTTTTGAACTCACGATCGATCGCTTACTAAGCGAACGCGCAACCAATGTGGCTACGGAGACCCTCCAACTCAGTGAAATTTTGTCCAAAACATTTTTTTTTATTTTTTCGTAAAAATTTAAACAGTTTCCTACATTTCATCCTTTGACATGAAATTTGTAGGTATCATAGTTTTTAAGTTATAAATTTTTCGAATATTTCCGTATTTTCGAATATTTCAAGTATGCAAAGTTGCCTAAATGACCCATGTCTTTTCACCCACAACGTTTCACTGCTATCTGACATGGTGCTGCCAACGGCCAGTCGAGTTGGCATGAAGGGGGAAGGGGAGGGGGAAGAGAAGAGAAGGTACTTGTTGGAGGAAAGATAAATGAAATCCTATCAAAAATAAGCACATCAATTAGATGATACACACAAATCGGAATAACTTCTAAAGCCACCAAAAATCTTGACATAATCAAGAGTGAGAAAAAACTAATCCATTCATCTGGACACTTCTCTGGGATCCTTGCGCTACAGTGTCATCGGAACTGTGCAACAACAACAAAAAACACCCACTACTTTCCAGCTAAACAAGTACAAATCCAATCCAGGGAGTGGGAGGCGGGGAACTTGCAACTTTTCTACGATAAGTGCTGCCACAGCGAGCGAGAAATGAAGAATGACTGCAACTACTATAAAACAACCATCAGTATAGCATTTCCGGATCGAGTTTTTGCTCCGCTTGGCATGGCTGTTGCTGTCTTTCTAGCATTTGCCGTCTTTTTTGACGTAGGACTACGTCTTTCATTTCTATACCGGGGTGTAAAATCAAAGTTTCGAAAACGAAAACGTTACGCCGGAGACCGAGATTTTGAGCGTTAATAGCTCCTAAACAACTGAACGGAATGGTATGATAAACACTTCATTCGAAAGATAAAATGTCTACGCGTTATATACTTGTTACTTTTTGATCCAAAAACTTGTTTCAATAGTCTTAAAATTGCTTTCAAAACAGGCTATTGAAATCACCAATCGGTATATAAGCGAACGCCGCTCGGAAATCCACTCAGTTACAATTGAACAGCGATTGGAGCATGTTGTCGCTATTGTGGTGAAGCTCTTCGTTTATCATGAAAGCGCGGATGAACGGTGTCACCAAGAGCCTGTTTGTGCACCTTAGGCCAGAAGGGAATCCATCAGGAGGAGAGTGATGCCACAAACGGTTCCTCGAGAAGACATCGAAGCAGCCGCCACACAGACATACACGCGCGGAACTCTTCGTTTGGATGCCATTCAGCATCGAGGAAAATCTTGAAAGACCTAACGTTGCTGAAAAATACTCTGCCAGTTCCCCTGGGAATTGAAAAATACATTGATGCGAAAGAGTTTATTCTAATGTTTCCATATAACACTACAACCAAATACATTTGGTTTTGTGATTTTTCAATCGATCGCAATTGACAGGAAAGCTTCTGAAAATTATTCTTCTCCATTAGTAGAAAATTTTCGTATCCAATATTGTATGCGCGCGCAACGGAAAATGTTTCGCATCGCGAAAATTATATAATTTTCAATCGATTAATGCTCAGTTACCGAAAGTTTCAAACTCAGAGAGTTCATTCGCCTCTAGTTTGCCTTCCGAATTGCCATCGTAAACCACACCTTCTCTCGATTCAATCACGCACAAAAAGCACACTTGAGCGATATTCTGGTGGTGAAACGCATTCATTTTTCGTGAGGACATCGACAATGCAACATCGTAATTGAACGAGCTGAACGTGCTGGACGAGCGGACGGCGAGGGATCGAGGGATTCATTACCTGGCCTGACCTGACCTGAAAGACATGCAGTTTGTTTGGAACTGTGTGGGAGGGCAGAAAAGCCGAGCCATCAGAAGGAGAAGAGAAGGTGACCAAGAGAGTATCAGTATCGAAAAACGGTTCCCCGGGAAGACATCGAAGCAGCCGCCACACACACATATACACGCGCGGATTTTTTTCCGTTTGGATGCCATTCAGCTTCGAGAAAATTCCGGAAAGTTCTAATCGCTGCTGAAAAATAATCTTGCGAAATACTTTCATGCGAAAGAGTTTATTTCAATGTTTTCTATCCATGTAACACTGCGACCGAATATTTTTCAATGACGTGCTATTAACAGGTGGTTATCGAGTTAGCATTAACCACTGGTGGATTTCGAGAAGAATCGAGGAGAATCCGGAAAGATGTCGTTGCTGCAAAATAATCCAGTTCCCCTTGGAATTGAAAATTACATGCAAGCGAGATAGTTTATTCTAATGTTTTCTATCCATATAATACTGCGACCAAATACATTTAGTTCTGTGATTTTTCAATCCAGTGCAATTAGCAGGAAAGCTTCTGAAGATTATTCCCTATCAATAAGATATTTTCGTATCCAATATTGGATGCAAAAAACCTTGTACCTCCAACGTAACGCTCTCGTTTTCGAAGTCCTCCAAATATTCATTTATTCGTTCATTCAGAATGAATTCAGATTCAACTTCAAACAAATGATCACTAAATCAACGACAGTCCTACGTCATCATTGCGGTTATACCATAGATATAACCCACTTCCTGTTTTTTCTACTTATAGTCGCTTCCCGTTCTTCAAATTCGTATTGCTGATGGAAGTTGTTGTTTCATATAATAAGAAAGTAGCAATATGGAACTGATCTGTGGTGAGCCTGGGCGGTGACATTGAATGAGGATTTAATGATAGTGGACTGGATATGGCATCATACAGAACTGCTTCCAATATTGGTTTGTTTGGAACAGACGCGTGAAATTTTTGCACTGTTTGAAATCTAAAACACAGTCTAATTTTTTGCCGAAACAATTCCAAACAGGGCTGCCGTACATAATCCACAGCAAATAAAAAATCTATTTTTGCGGAAGTTCATATGCATGACCCGCTTCTGTCTCTTGCGTCTAAACTGGAGCTCTGGTAATGGAGGAGAACTGGGAGAGTACTTTACGATTCTTATGGTTACGAGTGATGGCTTTCTGTGTTATAAATAATATTAGTTTTATAGTTTCACAATTTCTTCTCTTACTAGTGGCGTGCTGTTTATGTTTCTACTATATTTTGTCTTTTTTTGTACTAACTTTCCTTGTGGTTTGACCTTCTATCACATGCGTATTCCGCGTCGGGTTGATGAACATTCATGTAATCATTCATCCTGTTTATTTAACTTTTTGCAGGTTCATAGTAAGTATATGTTCCGGGTCGGTTTCAGTTTTCATTTAATTTTCTACACAACAGCATAGTCAGATTATCAATACAGTGGTTTTATTTTATAAGCAAGGAACTATAAAAAGCTCAGCTTGTTGTCCCACCAGTTCGGGTATCGCATCAAATTTGAATGCACTTGTATAGAAACAGAACTCCTAAACAGTTTTTACTACAACAAATCGCATGTCTCTATGAGAATATCAGTCTCTCCGAAACTGCAGCATCGGTTGTCCTGGGAGAGGGTATAATGTGGTAAAATCCTTTCTTTGTTTAATGACGTCTTTCGTCAGCATCTGCAGGTGATGATAGGGAGCCCGAGTAAGGAGTATAATGATGTAATTGGAAACCTGATCTCGTTATTACACGTGCGCTGCCAAACATTGATATATTATCGAAAGTAATTAAAATTAACATCGTTTGGTACGTTCCTGGAAGGCCACTCATTACGGTATTCGCAGCTTCAAATGTTTCATCACATCGTGGCACTGAAACAATTTATATATTACACATCTGTTTGCGAAATCGTTCCCCAAAGTATAATTGCATTGTGTTAAAATGAGTCCAGGTGGGGCATCGGTACAGCCCAGATGTATGCGTTAACACTTTACCAATCCAAACACCCAAACAAATTGTTTATTAATTTTTTTATCTCTATCTGATTATTTTTGACATAGACTCCTTATAGCTAGTAGCTGGTATCGTGTTATACAGGCAAACCTTTTTTTTTGTGCGGGGGACAGGGACCGCACAAAAATAGTCGCATAATATAAAATCGTGCAAAATTTCACCAGCAGCTTTAAAAAATCGTGTTCGGTACACATTTTGAAAAAAACTTTTTTATGCGGTAGATAGGGACCACATAAAAAATGTTTCCCCCAAGAAAATAACTCAAATCCACGCCATTCACCGTTCAATTTCCTTTTGTTCCCCTGCTTTGCGATGAGATACTTTGCCTTTTCGGTTGCGCGTGGCTGTTTTGTGCTTTTAGTTGCATGTCGAACCGTGTTGCTGTTAGAAATCATGTCATGCAAAAACTTATAGCATTTGATGGGAAGAGGGGAATGATTTCAGAAGTGGATAATTGAGACGCAAATATGTTTTTTTCGCACTGAAATGCATATAAACCATCGAAAAAAATAAATGAACGATAACTTCGTCAAATATGCTTCTTTTCATACACCGCACAAAAAAAATCGCACAAAAAAAAACGCACAAAAAAAAACGCACAAAAAAAAGCCGCACAAAAACAGGTTTTACTCTACTTTCAATTGAGACGCCTGTTATCATCAACCACGATCTAAACTCAATTTAATCTATTGCTTTACCCTTTAAAAATCTAATCAACACACTTACCGTAACTCCAAGTGAACCAAAATTTCAAATGTACAAGATACGCTGCTATCTAGAGGCGAATGAACTGAAAAGTTTAAACCCTCTTAAAGCCAAAAAGAAGAAGAAGAAGAAGATACGCTGCGATAGAAAAACTTGTGAACCAACATTTGGATAATTGGGGGTCTCCGTAGCCACATTGGTTGCGCGTTCGCTTAGTAAGCGATCGATCGTGAGTTCAAAACTCAGGACCCTCATTTGACCATCTTTGTGTTGTTACAGAATAACTATGTCCACGCAACAATCATCAGCGATGGAGATCGATCCACGGTCGAAATAAGATCGATTCATCCATACAACTGCTCTGCTCTGCAAGACACATCGGGCTGCTGTTCTATAAATAACTCAACAATGATCAATCAACTGTCTCCGCTGTCCGGTGGTGCAACTGGATAATGGAAGAACAGAAAGAATACTCTTACGCCTAAATGGCTACTGTGTGAATGTACCATATGTAATGGTATAGAAGGAATACTGGCGAATGACAACTGTGTAATGTGCTAATTATAGATATATGATAACCATGTGACATGTACACGATTAAAATTCGGCTCTGTTACAGCTAAAATGCTAATGAGCCTTAAATAAATAAATGGGATAAAAAAAAAACATTTGGATAAGGACGTGTCAAAAATATCGGTTATAGCTTTAGAAACTTATTCCCAAAAGTTAAATGCTGTTTCTTGCAGTTAAGCTGTTATTCGAACTAATCGGTAAAATGTGTCACAAAAATGTTCTCCCATGTTTTTTGCTGAAATTGAAACAGGCCGAAAGGAAGAGCATTTTTTGAGGTAAGAGTAAAACCGATAGTTTTGTAATATACGAAGTGTAGAAGCTTATCACCTGCTAGAGAAATTATTTCATTCAACCAAGGTGTGAAATTAGTTTCAATTAGCTGACCCGGTGAACTTCATCCCACCCATAATTGCTATTTTCATTTTAATAATTTCGGACACTCAATTTCCCACAGGAATATTTTGTCTATATGTGATCTATATTCGTGGTATATAATTTCTTTTTTGACATATAAACCATTCGCAGACTGAGACACATCAAACCTGATACTGACAGTTCAAATCCGTTGATCCGTTCTCGAGTGAAATCGTTAGGAACGGATACCAAATAATTTTTATTTAAATAGATGTCCGTTATTTGTTAAAAAGAAACAAATTATTCCCTAGAAGTGATATCGTTATTTTCAGCAGTATAAACGGACATATCATCAGGGTGCAGTCAACTGCTGTGCGCTTCAAATCTGGCAATTTGATTTGCGCTTATAGACGCGAGACATTCCTTAGGAATAGAATAGACAAATTTCTCGCCGTTCATCTTACACGTACTGTCCATTTTACCTCATCATTTGAATTGTTATAATAACTTGAATTTTCGACTAACAAATGAATTTACTTTTCGATACATGCCTAACATTTCTTTGAGGTTAGCTTACATACCGGCATATAAGCACCAGTGAATTGAATTTTAAATTAAACCACTCAAAATACTTGATATTGAAGCCTCGAAAATTACATTCGCCCATGGTTTGACCACTTTTGAAAGGGTATTTTAACAGAAAAACATGTAGGAGGTTTGCTCTCATGAACAAAAACATGAAATTCAAAATGTAAGTATACAAATCAATCGTTTGTTCGTTGAGTTATTTTCTTTGGGTAAACTTTTTTATACGCTCCCATACACTATATAATGTTGTTGCGAGCACTATTTTTGAAAACTACTGAAAAAATTTTGCACGATTTTTTAATGTGTTTTTTTTGTGCGGTCCCTATCTCTCACACAAAAATAAATTAACTTATACTCGTAATTCAATTGACAGTGGTAGGGAATTTGTATGGCTGTCTGCCAGGTTTGTTTATGCCCTAAAAATACTAAGATAGTAGTCTGAAAAGTCTCTTCGCTCATGGAAAATAATTGGCGCGAGCCTCTGAAAGATTTCATTTAAAATGACTACGATCTTAAACCATTGACGTCTAAGGTGTAAAAATTATTTGTTTAACAAAAGTCTTAGGTGAAATTTTGATTATTGGTGTTACAGAAACCCCAGTCTTCAATAATTTGTTTCCGTTCTTTTGTTTTCCGGAAAATGACAAAAAATCGAAAAATCGCTCAAGAAAAACATTGGCCAAAATCTACATTTTTGTTTCTGTAGGAGGTTAAATCCAATAATTTTTTTATTACATCACAATGTGTGATCTTTTATCAAAGTAATAGTGTTGAAATGTTTGCATATTTTTAGATTTTATAAGGTTTTGTTTTTTGTTAGGATATGTGAGGTTATGTATTTTCCGCACATAGTTGCCTTAAACCGAATTTATTGCCCAATAAATTTATACAAAATTAAGTTGATAGTATGTGGTCGCAAACAGACTAAGTCAGCAGTTCTTAGCCCAGTGAAATTTAACGAAAGAATTTTTTTTTCAAGGTGGGTTATCAAGTGAAGCGCTTGCTATAACTTCGCGGAGCACAAATTTCTCGCGGAGCACCGTTTGAAAATATCTGGACTAAGCTAGCATGTGGTGCCAAAACCTCACCATATTGTTGCTTTCCAAAGCCATGAAAAATTATCAATATTAAAGTAATGCGGGGCAAAGGTGCGCACCTAACTGTTGTCGTCCAATAACTCTTGAAAGAAAAGCAAATAAAATTGCGTTTACTTACCAAATTGTAACTATATATATTACCTTCGAAACGTAGTACAAGAATTTGCACTTATTGAATTGAACTTGTGAGATAACTTATACCAAAAACAAATGCATCATCATCAGAAGCGGGGAAGCATCATTACTAGAGAGTGTAGGCACCGTCCAGTAGGCAGGAGGGGGTGTTCTGTGTTTTTTATGGGTGGAGAAGAGTGGGTGTCGAACATACTACGTGGAAATTTTTGGGAGGAAGGAGACTGACAATATAATGTATCCGAAAATGTCCAACATATGAAACAGAATTCGTTTTTATTAACAAACTAGCTGACCCAGCGAACTTCATCCCACCCACAATTGATATATTGATATAAATCATTTCGAACTCTTCCCACAGAAATTATTTTTATGTACGTGATCTATGCTCGTGGTTTATAATTTCTTTTTTTGACATATAAACCTGATGCAGACTAAGATGCATCAATCCTGATACTGACTGTTTAAATCCGTGGCTCCGTTCTTGAGTTAAATCGTGAGGAACGGACACCAAATCATTTTGATTTATATAGATCAAGTTTATAAATACATAGTTACCTTCACTTGATTTATTTGAAACTGAAAACATAAACGAAACATAACCGTTATTGAATTGAATGCATGATGAAAAGAAAAACATTTTTCATTTGAAATTCATTTTGAATTATTTTTAAGCAATTGTTTATTTTTATTCCTCATCTTGGATTTCGGATCTGAGGATTCCGATGCTTTGCCTTGGAGCGCTGTTGCTTCGTTGCGCTGTTGTGGGGTTCGAAGAGACAGACGGTGGTTCGACATGAAGCTAGAAGCCCAATCTCTTCCTGCTAGTTTTGCCACTTTGTTGAATTCGTGCTGCAGGATGTTGGCTTCCGAAAAATCGAACGCCATGCGCCGTAAATCTTCAAGAGTCATACCATAGAAAACTTTATCCAGTGGCCTGCAGATCCTCAGACTGCTCACTCGTAAATACCTATCTGAACCGCACTAGGTGCTCGCTGACACATTCCAGCAGAAGTAGAAATGTCAATAAAAGGAGATTCAAATCATAAATAACTTTCTGGCATGAGCCTCTTCCTCAGAGCTGATTCAGAAATACCGAGGTCTGCCGCAATCCGACACTTCGAGACTCCCTCCTAAAGCCTTTGTTGGGCCATTTGAGCATTTCTGGAGTGCATTTCTTCAAATCAGTTTTCTTCTTGTGGGTCCCGTTAAACATTTTGTTGAAAACATTTTATAATTTTTTTCAGAGCAAAACACTAGTGCGAGCTTTTACCCCACAGCCACTGCGCACCTTTGCCCCACAAGCAATTTTTGCACTAATTGAATTTTTAAAAAAAGCTCTTGAACTTTTTCACAAAAACGAATACGCACTATCATCTACTATAGAATGAAGGTTTCCTTGACAGTGTAGTTTCGAACTTTCCAGTTATTTTGGGTGAGTAAATCGTCATCTCCAAAACTGGAAAAATTAGATCAAAACATCGAAAAACTCTTTTTACCTCATAACTTTTTGCCACATTCATGAAATGTATCTTTTTTTATATGTGTGAGCTGCTGGTGTAACAATGTATCAAACGACTACACTGTTGTCGAAAATTTATGCTCGTCTGTTTCAAAATGGCCAATTCGCACCTTTGCCCCGCATTACTCTATTGTTCTATTTTTCGAACGCTTGGCATAAAATGGGTTAATGATCTAAATGCATTGTGTAATCTGACGTGTAATTTCTCACCGGTTCAATAAATGGAATAATATATAATTTTTTATTCACATTTTCAACAGATATATAAAAATATAATATTTTTATGAAGTTTAAACGAAATTTGCATCATATTTTGGCACTCCGTTGTTCATACTGAGCAATAATTTTATTCCACCATCTCTTGATTTATGTTGTGTCCCATATCATCCTGCGATTCCCCGCAAAGTTGACAATTGAATAGTATTCCTGGATTCCTCGTTGAGTTTCTGTTCGATGAAAACCTGTTCGTTGTCACGATACTTCTTATTCTAAAAATACCTCTTGGTTATAGTGGTAGCTTGCCAATTATGGGAAAAATAGAAAAAATATTACACTTGAAAAAAAAATGGATTATGTTTTCTTAATTACTGATTGTAGTGTTTTGTCATAGTTTACAAAATTTAGAGATAAAGGGCACTATATTTTTGATTGAAAGCAGAGTATTTTTGCATGTCATATCCAAAAATCAGAGATGTGATTTTTTTTATCGTCTTTTTTTTATTTTTTTGTGGAAAATAAAGGAAAAATTTGATTTTTTGGACCATCGGTTAATTCTGAGAAATCATAACTCAAAAACGATAAAAATCACATCTCTGATTTTTGAATATGGTATATGGAAAATCATCAGCATTCCAGAAAAAAACATAAAAAAATATAACGCCCTCACTCGCCCTCAATCATGTAAACTATAAAAAACAAATACAATCCGTAATTACGAAAACAAAATTCAATTTTGTACGCAGGTGTAATATTTTTTTTCCAAAAATAAATGGGTATGTGCCTAGAGGAACGGATGGAAACTTGACGTAGGACTTTGAGAACAATTGCTTTTGAATTGAGTTTTGTAACAGTTCAGAAATCCGTAAATCTCATTCCGTCCTTCAAATGGTGAAGGTATTTCAACATTAGCACGGGAAACTTGACAATCTCTGCTTAGTTTTTTTGTATTGATGTTTATAAATGTCCATAGAAATCATTATTAATAAAGCCGTCTCTACAGAAATATTAATCGATCGTTCACTTTTTTTTTCTTTCGTTCATTTATTTTAGCTAATTACTATAAGAAGCCATCGCTTTAGAGTGCATTCCTAAACTAAGTTTTTTAAAGCTAGTTTGCCTCGGCGATATTATCGTCTGAAACATTGACTGAGGTGGCTCGTAATAATTATATCGCCAGGTGATGCAGATTAGCTAAATTATGACCATGAGTGCTCCCTTTCGAACTTTGTGTGAATTCTGTTGTGAACTGATCACAACTGGTGCTGCTTATTCATAGGGAAGAAAAAGGAGATTAGACTAGTGGATTTACGGAAATGTAGTTAGCTAAATTAAACCATTATGCCGGAATAACACTCATCCACAATAAGCGCGTTTTTTTTTCTTCAATAATTATATTTATCCGTCAACCAATTAGAGCAAAGCGCGAAATCCCCCATGACAGTGCGAAAAAAGATAGAACTCTCCAAGCTTTGGCTGCGAAAATCGCGTTGTTTCGACAGGAGACACTACATACATCAGACAGGTGGAACAAGATATGTTAAATGGGTGGAACGATATATCGAAATAAATCTTCAGCTCTATACATATGAAACGCTTCATCATGTGAGAGCTGAGTCAATCACCTATTGCAAGCTTATTACTGCATAATCATAATTATTTTTATACATTTTTGTTAATATTCGATTGAATTTTTTAGTTTTTCAATTATTAATTAGCAGGAATTTTATATTTGCATTAACACTTCTAGCGATATGATTTAGTTCCTCCAATCTAGTACGATCTTGTCCATAACAAATAATGGCAGTATGATTAGGGGGATGCAGGTTTGACAGACAGATTATGACAGATTATCGCGCGATATCGCGCACCATTGTGAAGAGCTGCACTGAAAAATATCGCGACTGAGTACATCGCATGCGATTAAAAGCCTGCATTGTAAAGGAAGCATTAGTACTTTTTGATAATATATCGCGAACTGGTATGAGTATACTTATTCGAACCTTTCAATCGGCAACTAGTTTAGTTCATTGCTTATGTATTGCATTGCTTATTTTTAACATTACCAATGTACTTAATGTCATATCTTACATTATAGCGACGAGCAATGAGCACGACATTATTAGACAACAATTTTTCTAATAAAGCATCTAACAACGTTTAACCCTTCAAACCAGGTTCTTGTCGAAATATTGGGGATAATAGAGTTTTGGCATCTTCCAAGACATCTCCTGTTCTTCGGATCTGACAGACGCTTGCCTTCGACAAATGTAGTATAATTATTAATACGCATCGACCCACCTTGTCCGTCACAAAAAAAAACTGGAAGAACGAATAAGAAACTAGTCGATGGACTGAAATGAGCAAAGCACATATGTTTCGAATCATCCCTGAAACAGAAAATTTCCGTGTCAAGGAAAACACCGGGGGTCTCCGTAGTCACATTGGTTGCGCGTTCGCTTAACCCTTTCATTACGGCAGTGTGCTCCGCCGAAGTGCTACTCCTGTACGGAGCACTGCGCCGAAAAGTATGCACATTGCGCTGGTGTGATCGAAGAGCAGTATGAATTTCATGTCGTCTAAAGACGACGCTCGTACACACAGCTCGTCGCGTCGTAACGAAAGGGTTAATAAGCGATCGTTGTTACGGTTGTTACAGAATAACTACGTCATCAGCGATGAAGATCGATCCACGGTCGAAATAAGTGCTTGGTTCAAGGGATTGAATGTAGGTCGTGATTTCATTCGCGTGATATCTCGGCTTATGTCCAATCACTATAACCTAAACGCGCATCTCTATCACATTGGGCTCGCAGCAAACAATCTTTGTGATTGTGGCGATGGCTACCACCACATCGAGCATGTTGTCTGGTCGTGTATCCGGTTCCATGCTGCTCGCTCTCAGCTCTCTAGAGCACTGAGAGCACAAGGCAGACAATCGGATATCCCCGTCCGGGATATCTTAGGTAGCCGTGATCCTGATCTTCTGCTTCATCTATACCTGTTCCTCAGAAACGCCGATATCAACGTTTAATGATGTTTCCTTCGTTGTGTCCCCGTTTCATATCCCTCCTATCCAAACGATAAACTTTTACTTAGTCGCGGCAATACATACACACACTCTTTACAGATACACGGGCCAAAGGTTGTGCAGTCCACTGATCATTCAACAAGAGCCAAAGGTTGTACCGCTCATGACAACTCTACACGAGCTGATGATTGCGCCGGCTAGTGACCATTCTATCCTGGATTACTCGAGTCGAGGAATATGGGGTACAGACTAGGGGGCGTTGCTGATTAATGGTCAGCTGCATCCCAATAGGAAGTATCCCGTGTCGGGCACACGTACAGAGCATCGAAGACTGCAACATACCAATTATGAGAACACTTGTAATACTAACCTCGAGCCAACCGCGAGTAATCGGTTACATATTACTAACATAGTTGTAAGCAAACATTGTCGAAATATTGAACTCCCGGCCCCGTTAGGCTGACGCCATATGAGCCTTAATAAAAATATATATTTTGGAAAAAAAATGAGTGGGTTATATCTATGATATAACCGCAAGGTTCACGTGGAACTACCTTAGCTTAGCAATCATTCGTTTATATTGATTAAATTCTTGATTGAATGAAACAGTTTCCAAATTCAATTGAGTTCAATATATTTGCTCTGTGAGTGAAAAAAATGAACAAATGCCGTGTAAAGTCAATTCATTTATTGTGATTGATTGTTCTTCGTTACAAGTAAATTTAATGACGGACCTTTTACGTTTGGTATGATGACTAGAACAAAATATATGTACGGAAGAATTATCAAACGTTTGATGAACCAGCCTAAGGCTGAAAATCTTTCCAATAAAGACAAAAAAAATTATCAAACGATTATTTTATTTTACATTTCCCTCTGAAGTTTACATCCCAAAAGTGTACATACTTCTCGAATTTGCTTGAAACTGGGAAGTTCATTCGCTTCTAGTGGCTGCACGATTTTCCCAGGTTCCTAAGTTTAGAAGATCATGTTAGGACAGACATATTCCACTCTGCACAAAGGCTAGCGAGGACAAAAGTACTCGCATTTTGCATTTATTTGCAGAGCCGATTTCCCCAGAAACCTCGGTTTTGAAGTCTGTGTTAGGGAAACACATTTCAATCGGAACAAAAATACCCCCGATTTGTATGAATTCGCAATGCCGATTTCCCCACGCTTCATGGATTTGAAGTCTGTGTTAGGGAAACACATTCCAGTCGGAACAAAAATACCCCCGACTTGCATGAATTTGAAATACCGATTTCTCCAGGCACCTTGGTTTAGAAATCTCTATTAGGGAACACATTTCGGTGGGAACAAAAGCTCCCCCTACTTTCGTGTGTTCTTTTCCTTCTTTTTGGCTTTAAGAGGGTTTAAACTTTTCAGTTCACTCGCCTCTAGGCTCTTTCGTGTGTTTGCAATGCCGATTTCGCTGCTTGGTTTTAAAGTCTGTTTTAGGGAACATTTTTCGATGAGAACAAAAGTCCCCCTACTTTCATGTATTTGCAATGCCGATTTCCCCAAGGCTGCTTGGTTTTGATGGCTGTGTTAGAGAAACCGTAAATCGGGCCAATCAAAACGATGCAGTTAGGGCGTTTAGATAACGCCTAATATTTTACAGTTATTCAATTGTTTATCTAATGAAAAACAGGAAGTGGGTTATATCTATGGTATAACCGCAAGGGTGACGTAGGACTATCGTTGATTTAGAGATCATTTGTTTGAAGTTGAATCTAAATCCATTCTGAATGAATGAATAAATGAATATTTGGGAGACTTCGAAAACGAGAGCGTTACGTTGGAGGCACAAGGTTTTATGCATCCAATATAGGATACGAAAAACCTTGTTCTGAAGAATAATCTTCAGAAGCTAACCTGCTAACTGTACTTGATTGACAAATCACAAACCCAAATGTATTATATGGATATTTTATGGATAGAAAACATTAAAATAAACTCTTTCGCTTGAATGTAATTTTCAATTCCAAGGGGAACTGGCAGATTATTTTCCAGCAACGATTAGATATTTCCACATTTTCCTCGATACTGGAAGCCCACCAGTGGTTAATACTAACTCGATAACCACCTGTTAATAGTACTTGATTGAAAAATATTTGGTCACAGTGTTACATGGATAGAAATAATTCAAATAAACTCTTTCACATGAATGTATTTTTAAATTCCCAGATGAACTGGCAGATTATTTTCCAGCAATGATTAGATTTTTCCGGAACTTTCTCGATGCTGAATGGCATCCAAACGGAAAGAATTCCGCGCGTGTATGTGTGTGTAGCGATGTCTTCCCGGGGAACCGTTTGTGGCATCACTCTCCTCCTGATAGATTCCCTTCTGACCTAGGGTGCACAAACAGGCTCTTGGTGACACCGTTCATCCGCGCTTTCATGATAAATGAAGAGCTTCACCACAACAGCGACAACATGCTCCAATCGCTGTTCAATTAGAACTGAGTGGATTTCCGAGCGGCGCTCGCTTATATACCGATTGGTGATTTCAATAGCCTGTTTTGAAAGCAATTTTAAGACTATTGAAACAAGTTTTTGGATCAAAAAGTAACAAGTATAGAACGCGTAGACATTTTATCTTTCGAATGAAGTGTTTATCATACCATTTCGTTCAGTTGTTTAGGAGCTATTAACGCTCAAAATCTCGGTCTCCGGCGTAACGCTTTCGTTTTCGAAACTTTGATTTTACACCCCGGTATAGAAATGAAAGACGTAGTCCTACGTCAAAACAACATTTTGTTAGTTGCGATAGATGCGTAGAAATATTCCCTATCAAGTGATGCAAACATCTCTCCTATCCAGTACGAAATGTTCGAAACTGGAATTAACCGAAATCTTTCATTTTTTTCCTGCATGTTCTGTGTTTAGGTTTTCATTTTACCCTCCATATATTCCGGTTAGTCGTAGTCCCACGTCAAAAGATCGATTCATCCATACAACTGCTCTGCAAGACACATCGGGCTGTGCTGTTCTATTAATAACATAACAATGATCATATCAACTATCTTCGCTGTCCGGTCTAACTGGATAATGGAAGAACAGAAGGAAAACTTTTACGCCTAAATGGCTACTGTGTAAATGTGTACCATATGCAATGGTGTAGGAGGGAATACTCTAACGCCGAAAAATGGCAACTGTGTAATGTGCTAATTATAGATATGATAAACATGTGACATGTACACGATTAAAATTCGGCTCTGTTACAGCTAAAATGCTAAATACTCAGAAAGAAAAAAAAAAACAATAGGAACTACTCGACAAAAACTGAAATATATTTTTTGGAAGATTGCTATACTATATTCATTTCAGTTACATTCAACATTGAACGAACTAAGTGGGTGTTTGAAAAATCGATTTTTTTTTTAGTGAGGAGGTAAAGTGGTCACTCGCACATACCACACTAGAAGGGATAGATTTTTGCGTGTTTCTTGGCCAATTTTGTCTGAATCATTATTGAAATAGTAGGTACATGTATGAAATGAGCTAAGCCTATTCACCTAGAATCGCAATTGAAATTTTCTCATACGTACAAAAACGTAGTAGGAAACACATAACGTTTTTTATAATGAGGCTTGGTTTTGGTTGGGGTAGCATATTTTCCTGGGTCAAGACCACAAAAGAGACCCCTTTAGGAGCAGAAGGTGATAAGGTCTACCAGCTTTTGAAAACAGAACATTGTCAGTAGTAATCCTCTACTGACTACTTTGTCCCCCAAACAAGGAAATGGGAAATATGCGAAATAATCACTGAAATGGAACAAACTATCTGTTCACCTCCCCTAGAATATATGAACAGTCGTCCAAACTATTGATTTGACACAAATATCAGGTTAAATAAACTAAATTTCACTAGAAATTCCTTTAATTCGAAACGCACAAACTACGGCCGAATGGCTACCTAGAGAGCGATTTTGTTTTTATTTATATCTTGACATGCGACAGCTCCACTGTAGTACAGGGTGGCTCAAAATTCATGAAATTCTTCAAACATAAGATATTCGCGACCGACGGCGTGAATGAAGAATAATTGCCCCATGAAATAATGTCCCATTTCCATCCCTATCCTTTTCCCCATCCAAGCCACTCCTTTCCCATCAAAATGCAGTGTGTATAACATATTCACAACCAACACAATCACCCGATGCACAGCAGAACATGAGCCGAATGCATACACATAAAACTCATACGAAGAAATAAGTGCATACGAACCGATCACTACCAATATTTATCATTCCAAATCCAATTTTTAACCGAGCAACACCGCGAATAAATTTCAAAGTGTTTTTAGAAGTTTACCAAGTTTTTTTTTCCCAAAGTTTTCCATTCTCCAAACAAGCCACGTACCAAATCCTGAGCTATCAACCCGAGGCCTCCTTCAGCCGAAGGATCCGCCTAGTTCCTCAATGGTGTGATCCACCATAAGATGACTATCAATACGGTTTCAATAATCAATAGTTATACTACCAAACAAGCAGGTGACCACTTTACCCCACGTGACCACTTTACCCCACGTGTCCACATTACCCCCATTACCCCTATTTGTGACAATTGACAGCGATTAGTTTGAAATAAAATCTATAGTGAATTCCAGACCATTAACATATCTAGGGGAAGTGGGGGCATAGTGGTCACCCTAAGGAATATGCCCATTTCCAGTGTCCACATGCCACTTCAATTCGCGTTCTTCGAAGAATATTATAGTTCAACTCATTGTTGTTCAAGATAGTAATCATACTTGACCTACTATACATGTATGAAATAAGCATGCACAAAACTATCGGCCAATGGAAAGTCTGCAGCCTGCGGAGGCTGTCAATTCTGCCGGAAAATTTTCATTTTGCCCACTATAACTTCCGTTTAGACGTAATTTACGTAAAAAAACATTTTTCTAGGAAAATTCAACGGTTTTAGATGAGTCCAACATTTTTCGCCGTTTGCACACATACGCTCTTGAACTCTGCAGGTAAGCGTATTCAAAACATTCTCTTATTTCAGCTTGTATGCCAGGAATCTCACACTAACACTGTCAAAAAGCATTAAAATCCAACCGCTGGATGAGTTGCACTAACCACAAGTGTTTCATTTCTAATTGATCCAAGCTTTAGTGCGGTAATAAACAGAAGAAATAAATTTTCGACTAGCAACACTACCAAATCAAAAGTTATTCATGTGAGCTTTTTCATTATACCGCAGCTGCATCCACGGCCTGGGAACCACTTGGGGATGCTCATCTGGCAATTGATGGCGAACGGGGATAAATTGCATATTAATTGTACCGATATTAACATCGATCATCAGCTGACGCCTTTGGAAGGATTCTCGGATCATCGCGGATTCGAGGGTGTGTGCGTACTCTACTACTCCGCTAGATTTATGCAGTCGATGGTGAAATGAGTCGAATTATACAGCTGAGTGAAGGAACTAATGCCAGTGTCGAATCCCATCATGCTGAGAATGAAACACTTTGGTTACATCTACTTCTGTTGACATTTGGTCCCAATACTATAATCCTAACAAAACTGTTTTGGCTTTCATCAACTTTGAAATTGAATGGACATCAATCTTGAATCGATGCTCGGTGCATGGGTTCAACCCTTGTGGATGATAGTGCCGCGTCTATGCTACCATTCATCACGATGCTGCGACAGAAATGCTCACCCGCGCTTGCATAGTTCATACGCAGGATGAAAATTAAATTGAGTGACATAACAAGTGATTATGGGTTGAGCTGATAATCATTTTCCATTGTCAAAGCCCCAAAACAAAAGGGCGCAATCAGTAGCCCGAGGCCCCCGGGGAAGGACACGGGATTGCGTCATGCCGCTACCGGTCGCCATTGTGTTCTATTATCGAAGAGGCTGACGTTGACAGAAAGCCGCTACCGGTTTGATCTTATCGGTTTCATTAGGCGTAATGTGACAATGTGGCCATTTTTTCCTCTCTAGGTACAGGGGATAAGCACCTCTGAGAATATCGAGAACTATACGCTCTAACGAATGCCGCCGTTAGCGCAAACTGACTTCAGCTAAACGCCAACGCAACTCGCAGACTGGTTCGGTACCTTAATAGATGAAAGGGTTTGATGCGTTTGTGAATGGCCACGGGAGTGGGATAATGGCGAGTGAAATCATTCGTCTGGAAATCTTGCTCGCACGTGCCACCAGCTGGCAACTGAGCGTTACATAATGAAAGAATACATTTCATTTGATGGAGAAAGAGTGACTCGTTCAGACACAAAACTCAATAGGGCATAAACATTTTAGTACAACGGTAATTTCTCTGACCGTTTTATCAGAAGTGTAACCCGATGAAATCGTGATTAATCGAATGGCAACTGAAAGCCATGAAATCGGTCTCTGGTTTCATTTTATGGGGGCCATTTGCACCAATCGATTCCATTTTCGACGAAAACATTTTAATTGCGATTTTTACCATTCCTTCGGTAGTCGGTTTATTTGTGTAATATTCAATTCGTTAAAAATTCATGGAAAATTTTGAGATTGATCAGATGGGTCCATCGATTCACATTGACAAAAATAATTTGTAAATGTTCCAAACTTATGTCTTGTAATCGGTAATTCGAATAGAAACAAAAGCTCCCTCCCCGTCAAGACCCAAGGCTAAAACCATTAGTTAATTAGACGCCTATTGTCCTTTCTCCACAGTCACAGTCGAGGTACGTCCCAATGATTTTATTGGACCACTCGAGTGAAAAGCCTGGAGATTGACCATAGACATTCCACCTCTTCAACTGGCGGCAGCCATTAAATTGTAATAAAGCTGAACTTTCGGGAAGTGACATTCCACACGATGCGATGGTATGGGTTCATCCCCTCTTGACTCTACTATTGATATCACCCTCATTTAATCGAACATCCCGACACATAAAAACCGGGTAGCTGGAAGCGAGGAGTGGTGACAACGCTTAAGCCATTACACATCCCCTCGGCCTCGGTGACATTGTTGAACTTCATATCCTTGCCGTAGTTTGAACGTGTGGGCCACACCACGTCCCATTATCAGGAACAATAAACCAATCAAAATCAAATCAAATCAAATTTTACTTGGACCTACCCCGAATTTGAGTACTCTTCGCTGGGATTACATCCGGGAGGGGCATTTTTTTTGAGCCACCCACATCTGCTACGCAGTAAGGATGATTTTTCGAGTGTATAATCTGATTAGAGTGTCTTTTGTTCATCTGATATGTATTGAAATCGAATTGAAATCCATTAGTGCAGTTCTCATCTCCATGGTGTTTAGCGGTGTATCTGAAGGGAGTGTCCATTCCAGCGGAAGTCTGAGCACCCCTTCAGGAAAATGGTATTTACTTCCAGATGCAATTGATTTTCATTTGATCACGATGTAAAGTGAAATACTAATGCAATACTATACACGGTGCTCTTCAGATCGTTTTCATCGCAAAAAAAAACTCGGTTAGATGTGACTTACTTTAGACTATCTGCAGCTCTAGCCAAAATTTCAGCCCATGTGTAAAAAATATTAGTTTATGTTTATAAAATTCTCTTTACTGCCCACATCCATAGTAAAGAAACAGGGAATACCGCGAGTTGTAGGGGAGGTGGGGGAAAAAGGGAAATGGTAAGAAGAACCTCAATTATATCTTTGGAAACTAATGTGTCCCAAAACATTGATGCAGTTTCTCGTAATTCAATATACTGTTTTTCTGCCTTATTGGTAAAATTTTTTACAAAAAAGTGTTTTTCAATGTTTTTTACTGAAATTAAAACAGACCGAAAAGTACAATTTTTTTTCGATGCGGGTAATATGGACATATAGTGGGGGGAATATGGAAGGTTTGTAATATATGAAGCGTAGAGGTTTATCGATCGCGAGAGGAATAATTTTATTCAATATACCACTCCGATCATTGATATCTTTTAAACCCATTATCGCTTTTTCAAAGCCTGTGTGAATTTATCATTGATCATGAGAAACATATTAATTTAGAATATTATCAACACGCTGAACTAACTTGAGCGTTGAGAAGACTGATACTGAACATTCCGGCTTTTTTGCACCGGTCTCTTCGGACCGACAGTGGACTTTTCGTTTGGAGTGTTTCGGCACTGGGAACGACAGCAATAAAGTTAGAAAATAATTTTTAGTAAAGTCCACTAATTTTTGTTTATTTTTTTATATATATTGCACACACAAATATCGCGCCAAATCATGTTTGACTGTAGCTGTTGGCGAAACAAACCCCTTGGCGATGAAGGGCGAAGAAGCCCTTTATGATGAATATATCGTATTTCAAGTTGTCTTTCAGAAAACTTAACACGGTTTAATGAATTCCTGAAGTCAGACTCATAATTTCCCAGCAATGCTTCGAATGTGTGTTTACCACACATAGAACTAACTATTTTTAATACATTATTCACATCATGTGACGTTAATGTTTTATACATTTTATACATAATTTCTACTGATAATTATTTTAGCAGCTATTCCCTAATATATAAAGATGTTGAGAACGCATTCTGATGAATACAAATAGCTCTAAAATTATGCACACTTTAAATATGGAGTAACTTCACGGCAGCCGAAAAACAAAACAAAAATTGACGCGAACCTCTCCGATTTTATTGAAACTTGATACTTATGATGTAAGCTACCCAAATTCACAATTTTCATTATGAGATAATCAATTTAAAATACGACAGACTTCTTAAAAGGGTGTATTAAAATTTTTTTTTTCCAAAAAAATCGTAGCTCGAAATTATGATATCTGATTAAAATATAATGTTTGACACAGTTGTTGGAAAATCAATAAACTATTTAATGACATTTTAAATGCACTGTTATAAAACTTCATTCAAAAAATTCATTTAATTTTAAGAAACTTTATATCTCAAAACACCTCTTCCTCCGAAATTTTGTTTGTTTATTTTGGTTGGAAACCCTTCCAATTTAACAAAGTTTGACATATAGTGGTGCCGTGTCGGACTAACCAAAATAGAGATGTAAATTAAAAAGTAGAAGTGTCTGAGTCTAGGGGCATGGATGGAAGTTTGACGTAGGACTGTGATTGTTCACAACACATGGTTATTTTAATTGTTTAATTTCTTTTCATTGTTCAGAAATAAGTTAGTTTTACTCTTTTGAATCTCTAAATAGTAGCCCGTTTGTTGTATGTACTCATAACCTTCAAACGGTTTGTAACGAACAAAGAAAGACAATAAGCTTCTGGCAGGAAGTTCGACTATCTAACTGAAAATGATTAATGAATATCAGTGGGACGCATAACAGGGTGGAATGGTAGATGGAGTATATGTGAATCGGTAAACAAAAAAAAAATATCGTAATTGATTACATTGAATATGAAATTTATGAGGAAGAAACGAAAAAACAAGAATACTCACTATTTCGTGATACTTTCGTGAGGTAAAATACACATGAAATCATAAAGTTTATTTTTAATGGATATCTAATTTATTTTTAATGGATATCTTAGTGATGCGATGTAATGCTGATCTCAATAAGTCTTCGCATGATAATCGCTGCCTCCTCCTAATTAATGAACGATCACTGTATGGGTGACACTTTCCTCGTTGTTTTGATGAAATCTTGCATGAAGTTTGAGTGATGCATGAAATCTTGCACCTGATTACTTTAACATCTTGCTAATTTGTTAGATAGAACGAACTATTGCACGTAATTTTGTGTTATACAACATTCATGGGAACGAAGCTGGAAGAAAGAATGCATAATACATGATTTACCTTCGCATCCGTTCGCAAAACATATCTCATTTATTTGTTAAATTGCTCACTTGTTTTATTATTTCCACTGTTGATGTCTCAAGCGAAAAAAATGCTGGATAAATTTTCCGTCTAATGGTATATATTATAACATATATCATAAAAACGATTCTGCGTAATATGCATTTAAAAACTCCTAATAAACGTTACATTTTTCGTAGAGTAACCCCTCTTTATAGAAATCAAAGATGTAGTCCTACGTCAAAAAAAAATCAATACTTAGTCAAATCGTAACAATTTATCGAATCCGTCTGACGGCATTTTGGTTGGCATTGAATTTTTCGGTGATACCTCCCTACAGGCCTGGGGTTGCTCTAATCGCTCTCCACACCTGCGAATCCGATCCTTATTTCCACTACAACGCTTACTTTGATCATGCCAGCCGATAGTATGCCGCTCACAGAAAGTTTGTCACAGTTTGAGAACGTTATACACGATCAATTTTGCCAATTTCAATGACTCCGTGACTTTTTAATCTGACCACATCGGATTTTAAAAGTGGGTGTTCAAAATTGGTTTTCGGTTCGCGACTTCTATCAAGTATAATTTCTTTGAAACAAAATTATTCATAACGAACTTTTTACTACTGAATGAAGGAATATTCCAGAACAAACTGCTGTCAAAACATTCTGTATCCGATGACTAGGAGCGCTGTAGTAGAATAAACAGTGACTAAATTTGGCATTTGAAGGTTTTAGTGGTTACGAAACGTTTCTATGGTGAGCAAACTCTTCTCCCTCCTCTCGAAGAGAGTGACTGCCATACAAATGAAACTCAAATTTCTGCATAACTCGAAAGCCAATCAAGCAAATGGAGCCAAATTTGGCATGTGAAGGTTTTAGGGGCAAATAAATGTTTCTACGGTGGTTAGACACTCCTCCCTCTTCTTTAAGGATGGGGGGGGGGGGTTCATACGAATGAAACACAAATTTCTGCATAACTCGAAAACCAATCACGCAAATGGAACCAAATTTGACAGGGGGCAAGAAACGTTTCTATGGTGAGTAGACACTCCTCCTCCTCTCTAAGTGGGGGATGCCATACGAATGAAGCATAAATTTCTGCATAACTCAAGAACTAATCAAGAAAATGGAATCAAACTTGGCATATAGTAATTTTAGGGATCGATGAACGATTCTATATTGGCTCGACATTCCGCTCCCTCTCTAAGGGGAGGCTGCCATACAAATGAACAATAAATTTCTGCATAACTAGAGAGCTAATCAAGCAAATCGAGCCAAATTTGGCATGTGGAGGTGAATCGTGAATCAACACCCCTCTCTCTAAGGGGTAGGGGTGGCTACCATACAGATGAAGCATAAGTTTCAGTATAACTCAAAAACTAATCAAGCAAATGGAACCAATTTCGGTATATGGAGGTTGTGAAGGGCAATACACGTTCCTATGGTTGTTCGACACTCCTCCCCCTCTCTAAGGGGCTGCGGGCTGCATTACTCGATAATCAATCGCGTAAACGGAGCCAAATTTGGGATGTGAGAGTTTTTGGGTACGAGAAATGTTTCTATGGTGGTATGACAGTCCTCCCTCCTCTGAAATAGAGGGGGGGAGGGTTCCAAAATATTAAAACACATATTTCAATCAAACATATCCTAACCAAACATGACAATTGAAAATTTTCGGAGAACTCTGAAGGAAAATGGGAAAATCCGGAAAATTCAATTCGCATATGTTGCACAAATACAATCGTTTTTTTTAGTCCATTCGATGTTTGCGCTAACGAAATTAATCTTCGTTCGAAAATAGAAATGGAATTTAATGTGATAAAACGCACTCCTATATAGTCTTCTATCTATATAAATGAAAATGGATCACCGAAACTCGAGAGAGGAATTGTCCGATTTAGGACTGTCATTATTCTATCATATTTTTTGTATCAAACATTTATTCCATGTAACGGAGAAACATGTTATTTGCAAGTGGTTGAAAAATCTTGACGAGAATTGTGTCTGAAAATAATCTGATATTATAATGACGAATTTTGGTAGAAGTACTAGGAATTTTATAGTAAAAGGTAATTTCAAAGGTAATTTTTTTCAATCAATGAACAATTCTGCGATTGGAACAGAATAGCGCTTAGTAAGAAAACGTGGATGTGATAACGAAAAATATATTTTGGGCGGGACAAAGTTTGCCGAGTCAGCTAGTTAGCATTAAAAATATCAGCAATTATTGTTCGGGTAACCCAATAAATGACAGATCATTCTCAAAATTGACATTAAAACCACCGATAGTAGTACCAAAATAATTCAAAAATGTTCATCGGGAAGATTTAAAATTGCATATTCCATGTCTATGTTTGACAGAATTAAAGAATATAGTCTAAAAAAGTAGTCGTCCACGTTGTTTCTCGAAAAACGGCAAGTTCTCGTCGCTACATTTTCTTCAATTAAAAAAGAAACGAAATTTCACATGGTGAAACTCAAAGATCTTCTATTGAATCCTGAACGTTCACCCTTACCTCAGCCTGGAAAATCCAATGTACAAGTGAATTTTCGCTAGAAGAATTGATGTTATCAGATTTTTTATTCAAAATAATTTTCAGTAAATTTTTGTTTCCACATTTTTCAATAGATGCGTGATATCAGATACAGAAAGAGAGACAACGAATCTATTTTTTATTTCATATGTATCTTTACTTCGCACTCCAGAATGAGTAGTTGCATACAGTCCACTATACCCCATTGTCCTCACGTGGATAAGAATGTATCAATAATCAAAATGAATACGTATGATTTGCGCCTGTCGTACCAAATAAAAGAATTTCTGTTTTATTATAAAAAAATTAAATTGAATTAGAACCTACTAGATTTCTGGCGGCACGCGTCAGCACTGAGCGACGGCGACAATCTTCCAAAATTGCATTAATAGTCGATAATAATTGAATCATCCTGATCCTAAAGCAATCATGCTCACCTTTATTCCATCCTTTTTATGTAAGGGGGGTCATTCGACGTAATGGTACAAAACACGATTGTATACATACGTAAAAAAGGTACCACAAGTAAGGCCACATATTGCAGCAACAACTGGTGCGTTGTTCCAGAGCGCTGCGTTCGTACACGGACCGAAACTAGTCAGATAAAATATGTTATTGATACATAATTTATGGCTACTCTCGGTGTATGCCATGCTTCTAGGCTGGCTGAGGTCAGGTCATATATCTTTTAGCCAACTTCCATCACACGACGGTAGACGTCTCTCCCGATGTATTCCTCCGCTGGGAATATATTTTCTTTTGTTTTTTTTTTTCGCTCACCGTGTTGGATGGCGCAAAAACAAAGGGGGTGGAAAAGAAAGATGTAACCATTACGGCATTTTGCTACTCCCAATCCAAAGGGGTGGTGCAATTATGGCGGCATGACCAAAGCTCGGGATCTCCTCCGGTCGAGGAGGGTTAATAGAGTTATGACGGTAAAAGAAATTTATATCCGAAATTTCGTTCGGAACCGTGCCAGCTCAGTGGGTGGACACTTGATGGGCACTTTTGCTTTGCTGCTCTATTTTTTTTCTGTTCTCGTTTTCCTTGTTCAGAGCTGTACAAAACCGTAACTGAAGTGGAACTTTGCTTCCGATTCGGATGCTGACTTCGGAAGCTGAACTCTCCGCTCTCCACATGTGTGATTTGTGAGTTTGGCCGACCATCCTTTGATGGCGGAGGACGTCTCCGTTTGCAGGTGAGCTTTTGGGTGATAGGGGCGGCAAAATAATCAATGATACAACTAATCTCCCGCGTGGAGACGATCGATATTGCGAAGGTGTGGTTACAGAATGAAATATTCAATGTAATTGGTGAAATTGGATGGATGTTGTCTTGCAGCACGTACGGGAGAAGGGATTGCAGATTGATTGTTATTTTGCCTTCGAATATCATAACAGGAAATTGGGAATAAAAGGTAACACTGATACGGTTAGTGGAACATAACTGTGGTTAGTAACATTTATATTCAGTGCGCAGCTTTGTTCGATATTGAGAAAATAACGATCTTCCTTTTGAAAAATGAAAATAATCGAATAAACAGAAGCAAGAGACCAACTCAATATGAAAAATAGGAAAACAACATGAGATCGTTTAAAAATTGTCCGCGGTTATTTATCACTACAGGTCATACTCGATTATATACCGACTCGATTATATCCATTTTGAAAATCATTGTTTTACATTTCAAATATGACTTATTTTAACAAAAAAAGGTAACCTTTCAACGTAAAAGTGAAATTTAAGTGACCATTTTAAGTACAATGAGGTAAAAATCATGATTTTTGAAGATTTTGCTTGAATTTTCACCAGGAATGGTTTATATCGATATTGTAGCGAAATTAAGAAAGATAGAAGTTGGGTGTCAAATAACTAATTGTAGAGCTTTGTTTTCATTGATAGAAACAATCATGTTTAATATTGATTTTTAGAATAACAACACATTAAAAATTCCTAACTTTCAAGTTTTCACTTCCAAAATGTTATTTAATTCCACTAATTTAGATGTTCCATTATTATATCTTGTACTAAATATAAAAAAATAATATGAGAGATTCTATATAAATTTATTTTTTTTTATGTGAGAAATGTGTTCTGACTTTGAGGGGATGAATGAGTTTTTGATTCATTCGTCGTTTAATATTCGTTTTTTGGGCAAAGCTGTATTTATTCCTCAACATAGTATCCTTTGAGGGCAATACACTTGGTATAGCGAGTTTCCAACATTTCGAATCCCTTTCTGTAGTACGAAACGTCTAAGTCTTGGAAATATGCCTCAGTGCCACTCTGCAGACTGCCTATTGGACTCAGGAGTGTGGTAATGGATCCACGTTTCATCTATTGTCACAAAACGTCGAAAAAAGTCCACTCGATTAGGCTTCAACAACACCAAACCGGCTGTTGAATCATCAATGCGCCACTGTTGAATTCTGATGAGTTTTTGTTTTATCTCTACACAATTTTCCAAATCCTTCTCACTTTCTTTTGGCTTCTTCCTGGTTTTTTTTACCAAGGCTTTATACTTGAATGTTCATTCGACGCGAATGTTTTGATGATGATGATGATTGTGATGTCTTGAATTATAGAGACATTAAACATTTGTAGTTATTCGTCTCTAGCTTTTGGAACGTTTTTTCTAAACACACGGACTTGAAAAAAGCCATTTTAAGCCATTTGAGAGAACAAAATTGCCACAACACAGAATAATCTTTTTAGGTTCTCTGTAGAGAAGATAAATTTACAATTATTCCGGTTGAGCTATCCTTAGCTTACCTTAGTTTTCCACATTAAACCTATTGGAAGTGATGGCGAGTTTCATTCCTGAACCAAAGAGAAAACATGCTGTTTTCACTATTACCGGCGACTAAAAAAATTGTAATGTGTTGTATTTAGGACACGACCGCAGTTTTCGTCTTAGAACTACGGAATTATATTATTCAATCCACTTGTTTATCACTTCGGATATTATTTTAGAATGCATCGAAATTTTTGTAATATATTTTTAGCTATTCAATTTTTTATTACTTCAGTAGACTCGAAAGCTATCAGCACTTATCGTTTATTTGGTTCAACTCGCATCAGACTTTCTCCTTCCCACTCAGATATCGATCACAAACTATGAACCCTTTTGCTCCTATATTCCGCTTGAGATGTGATCGAACCCCACATTATGCAACAGTAAGGTTACCCTGCTGGAATTTGAAGGCATACTTTCATGAAATATACATTTATCTAAATAAATGCAGTGTATATCTATATTCCAAATTCCTGGATACTCTTCCATATCCGCACTAGCACAAAAAATTCTCGTATGCTGCTCTTCTTTGTCGTAGCACACCTCGATACAGAGGGCTTTCTCTCCTTGTATCGACCTGTGTGTGTATGTGTGTGAAATCAGCATTAGGCATGAATGATATCCGCTCGTTGTGTTATGCTAACTCACTCGCATCTGTGTTTTCATTTTCTTCTATTTTTGGTTTACGCCTCTAGCCCTGAGAAGGGCCCTTGTGGAAAGAAACTCTATTTCATACTCCTCATTCACCCGACAAGAAGACAATCCTCTCCCGCTCGACGCTTCGCGGCAACCATGTTGCTTCGATGACCACCAAACGAGAAGTGATGTGGCCACAAATCGCAGATGGCTTATTTAAACCAAATATGTTGAAAACGGGCAGAAACGAATGTATCAGTTGCTCGTTATTTACAGCTCTGATCGGGAATGCACACAAATCTGCAGAATAAATGTATGGGAAAATGAGAATGCTTCTAGTTTTCATTAATTTAAATTGTTTAGACATTAGTGGATTGTACTGTATAGTATATCAAATGAATCTTAGAGAACCGAGTGTAGAGTGAAAAAAAACTCATCTTCCATCATCTTGCGCTAGCACATATCTAGAACTGTGGTGGCTATAGACCGAAGAGAAGCTCTCTTGTTGAGGATGATGAAGTAGTTGGCCGAATTTATGTTTCTCTTCGCTACACAGAGGATATGAACATTGCTCCCCATTGGAATGCTTTCATTTTAATTGGAAGAAAATTGCTCTTGCTTATGTTCTGTCTAAAGTTGTTTATGTCTGAGTAATTCCAAATGAAATCGAAATGACTATGTCTATGACTATGAGTCGTACCGAAATAGTGTCTTAGAAAGAGTTATAGAGTATTGATGGTTGAATATGAAAAAAATGTTCACTGAGAAAAAAAAATTAGTACTCTTTTTTTTATTTACAAAATAAAAATTCAATTTGCAATATCCAAAATACATATTTTTTTAATATTTTTTTAATTGTTTCATACAGAAAATTTAAAAAATGGGCCCAAGATGGTAAAACTATTTTTAACGAACTTTGTGGAACATCGAATTTTTAGGAATTTTCGAAACTCCGAATTTTTGTATGTTAACAATCATTTTTAGCCACAAATTATGAATCCTGATGTGATTTAAAACAAAAAAAAGTTATTATCAATCTCCTTCTAAATGTAGCCATTCTCGAAATATTTAAAAAAATATATCTAATCTATTGTCTTTTTTGTAGTAAATAATCCCTTTTAATATGTTTGTCGTGTTATACCGTCGTGTTCATGAAATTTTATGAATCTGCTTATAATTTCCAACAACTTTTCCAAATACATCATCATGATTCATTTTTTGACTCAAGCGTAACTTTTGAAAAGGGCGTATCTATTTTTTTTATCCCATTCATTTATTGATGGCTCATTAGCATTTTAGCTGTAACAGAGCCGAATTTTAATCGTGTACATGTCACATGGTTATAATATCTATAATTAGCACATTACACAGTTGTCATTCGCCAGTATTCTTTCTATACCATTACATATGGTACACATTTACACAGTAGCCATTTAGGCGTAAGAGTATTCTTTCTGTTCTTACATTATCCAGTTAGACCACCGGACAGCGGAGACAGTTGATTGATCATTGTTGAGTTATTTATAGAACAGCAGCCCGATGTGTCTTGCAGAGCAGAGCAGTTGTATGGATGAATCGATCTTATTTCGACCGTGGATCGATCTCCATCGCTGATGATGGTTACGTAGACGTAGCTATTCTGTAACAACACAAAGATGGTCAAATGAGGGCCCTGAAGTTTGAACTCACGATCGATCGCTTACTAAGCGAACGCGCAACCAATGTGGCTACGGAGACCCCCGGCGTATCGATTTGAGTAAGAGAAATCTTTGATAATTTATATCTCAAAAAATATGAGTCGTACCGAAATAGTGTGTTCGAAAGAGTTATAGAGTATTGTTGGCTTAATTTGAAAAAAAAATGCATTGAGAAGAAAAATTAGTACTCTTCTTTTATTTACAAAATACAATTTTAATTTGCGATATCCAAAAATATGTATTTTTTTATATTTTTTTCAATTTTTTCATATAAAATAGAAGTCATGTAGAAAATTTAAAAAATGGGCCCAATATAGTAAAACTATTTTTGACGAAATTTGTAGAACATCGAATTTTTAGAAATTTTCAGAACTTCGAGTTTTTGTATGTTGCCAATCATTCGTAACCACAAATTATGAATTCTGATGTGATTTAAAACAAAAATAGTTATTATCAATCTCCTTCTAAATGCAACCATTCTCGAGATATTTAAAAAAAATATTTATAGTTTATAATCTTTTTTATAGTAAATAATTTCTTTTAATATGTTTGTCGTGTTTTACAGTCATGTTCGTGAAATTAAATTTTATGAATTTTCTTATAATTTCCAACAATTGTTTTGATTCATTGAAGTTTGTATTAAGATAATTTTTTTTTTTAGTTTCGCTACGAATTCATAAAATTTCATGAACATGATGGTATAACACGACAAACATATTTAAAGGGCCTATTTACTACTAAAAAAATAAATAAATAAATTACAAATATTTTTTTTAATATCTCGAGAATGGCCACATTTAGAAGGAGATTGATAATAACCTTTTATGTTTTAAATAATATCAGGATTCATAATTTGTGGTTAAAAATGACTGCTAACGTTCAAAAACTCGAGGTTTCGAAAATTCCAAAAAAATCGATGTTCCACAAAGATCGTCAAAAATGGTTTTACCATCTTGGGCCCATTTTTTAAATTTTCTTCATGACTTCTATTTTATATGAAAAAAAAAATAAAAAATATGTATTTTGGATATTGCAAATTTAATTTTTATTTTGTAAATAAAAAAAGAGTACTATTTTTTTTCTCAGTGTACATTTTTTTCATATTCAACCATTAATACTCTATAACTCTTTCTAAGACACTATTTCGGTACGACTCGGAGTTTTTGAGATATAAATTATCAAAGATTCGATACGCCCTTTTCAAAAGTTACGCTTGAGTCAAAATATTCCCAATTGCTGTGAAAAACTCATATTTCCTCCAACCCAAACGGAATACACACTCTCATTGGAATCAAAAATACAAGTTTTTAAAATCTGCATTTTTAGGACGATTTCATCTGGTCTGTTAACGAGCGAGGGCTCAAACCGTTGAAGGTTTCACAAATATTTTTTTAATCAAAGTAAACAGCTGAAGGACTTTGATTGCATTATTTTTTCTTATTCCCTTGGATAGAATTATGTATACGGAGGATAGCTACGTTGGTTTTCGCCAAAGGATTGATGTATTGAAGTTGTCGATCCCAAACAACTTCAAATCCTGGATTGATACCGGTGCACCGTATTATATGTAATCAGAGTATAGCAAGCGCATCATCAAACAATTGAGTAATTTGAGGATTGAGTTTTTTTTCTTCAGAATAATGGAATATATTTTTCTACGCATCAAATATTATTGATGGAATTAATGGATTTTGGTAGAGATTTTTGGAAAAAAAGTACATATGGAAAGTACAGTACATATGGATATGTGGCAACACTAGCGACACCTCGAAAACCATGAAAAAAAATTATCTAAGTTTTCACCTGAGAGAAGACATTAAGATGCAGCTCAATGTTTCCCTAGAAGGTTCATCTGAATACCTTTCATTTGCGGTCAAAGTATTGAAGATCGGTTAAGTGATTCAAAAGTATTCATTAGAGACGTTTTAATAAAAAAATACTGCTCTCAGGTTATAATGCAAGAAAATAGTAAAATCATTCATTCCAGTTGGCAGGATAGAAAAAAATGTAGAAATTTGTAATTCAAGATCGGAACAAAACAATTTCAAATCCTGATCACTATATCGGTTTGGAACAATTTTATTGAATCCACAGAGATAAAAAAAAATCTGTATACATTTCGTCTACGTTCCTTAAATTATTGTACAAGCTTGTAATCCAAAATGACACTGCGAAGTACTTTTCTATTGAAAAGAGGAAACATTCTCATCAATTACGGGAAATTGTGTCACTCAAATAGCAATGTCAACAACAACACTGTATATATATATATGAAACTTGAAGGACAACTGTGACGTTTCTCACGTTCTCTTTTTTTGTTCAACCGTAATCGACCACTCTAGAAAGTATTTTAAAATAGTAACCAAAACACTGTTTCACCCGAATTGCTCGCGATCCACCAACAGCACAGCTAACCAAAGGTGTTTTACGGAGTTCCGATTTTGGCGGAAGTAATTTTAGCTTGCCGCTGTTCCGGTTACCGCTGCTGCTACCGATGTTATTCGACAGACGGCGGAGGTTCGTTTTCCGCTTATTTTGTCCTTTTTCTGTGCCGTGTCATTTTCCAACGCTACAACCAGCAAAATGCCTACAGACTTAGGGAAAAATCAAGCTGTGCAGTGCGAACCGGCGTGAGCATACACTCCCACCCACGCATATGTTTGTGAGCATGTCCGAGAGCGGGAGGCGGAATGCTTAAAGTATATTTATATGAATGATATATTTCCGGTTCCAATTTGCGTCATTATTGCGGCAGAGGTCGTCGTGTTTATGGTTTGGATACACTTTTAAAACCGCGCAGGACGCAGTGAAATTGAAGTTTCCATAAATGCTTGATTTCAGCAATGGAGCTCCGGTAATTAATTCCTTAATTCCTTAGTGGGAATCGAATTAAAACGTTTATAGGTATTTAGTGATAGATCTAACGATTGTCCAATGTCAAGGCGAGAAGAGAACTACCATAAACATAAGTGAATCATAACAAGTGAGATCAACCAATCCACCGTAGTGTCTCGTGCGTTATTTCGCCACTAAAAGAGTCATACATCAGCAGGGAAACATCTCTCAAAAAAAGGAAAAGCGGTGGCCCATTTGTAAAATGCCAATAAGATTTATGTGCTTCAGCTTGTTCTACACCAGCAGAGAACATGTCTCACATACGCATCGGCCCGGAAGATGTCTACAAAGTTCTGTCTTGCAATAAAAGCAAAGCATTTCTACATACCTACCCCCGCCACAACCATCCTACATCCTACCTCGCGTTGTTTTCGGCAAAGGAAATTGTTGGGTTCTAGGAAAACTACAACCACCACAATCGTTAGTCTGGTCCCGATGCGGTTTGGGATGCGAGGATGATTGTCGAAAAAGTGGGGAATTTATTTTAATCCATTAGTTTTAAGTGGTGATTTCGAGAAACCATTGAAACGGAAAAAGAGATATGTGCTCCTTTTCCGTTCCATTGCCATTTTGGGATGGTGAGGCAAATTTTTTAAATCCCATCCTTGCTAACAAGTCGCAATAAATAGATATCTATTGGGATCCGTTGATTGAAATACTTTTGTGGATTTCCGAAACGAATAAAAACAAGAATGCATCGATTAGTTACTATCGTTAGCAATGATAAAAAATTCCTCTTCTTCTATTGATGAGATGTAGGAAAATTCCTCTTGTAAGATTGTAGTCCCAGTCTGCTGTATCATCATGTGTCACTCTGTAAAAAATGCCAGTTTTACCGCTTCTTGCCACATACCGACTGGCGCATAAGCTCACCAAAGTTATGAGCCTTCCGGGGAGTACCGGGCAGGAAAAAAGTTCACCACATTAATCGCGAAAAGTTTTCTCTCCCATTTCTTTCGTTGCCCCACTGTCTCTGGCGCGATGATTGACTGACTAACTGACTGACTGCTATGCTATCTGCAGTGCCATACCATGCCGGTAAGTGGTATCACATTCCCGGAGTATAATTCAGGAATAATTTATCATCGGTATTATGACTCTCACTCAAAATGAGACGGTCATTCATTCTTGCTTCTTCCGGCGGCAATGTGTTTGCTTTGGGACCGCAGGATACCACACACTCACCGAACCGTCGCCGTCGGGTAGTCTGATGTGACGAAATAAATGACAATCCGTCTATCGGTGGGAAAGTTTTGACGGCAATGGCAGGTCATTGGGCGGGGTCCTATATAGGTTCATCAGAGGACAACCTTAGAAGCGCACGTGAATTCACCGTTCGTCGAATTCAGTCGACTCTGGAAGATCGAAAGCTATGGAGCAGATCAATCAGATCAATTTCCTGGGAGGCGTTAAAGCAAGTTCGCCAATGTGTGGAAGTCTATATGTCATGAAAAACATTCAATGAGAAAACTATAGCCGATAAATTTGTTTAAATTATTACATATTTTCCAAAACTCCTAAAATAATAAATTTGTAGTTAATCATTTCAACGTTGTTTTAGTTGTCTTGATCAATAAATCTGGAAAATGCCGATGGAAAAAGTGCTCACGGAGAGAGAAAAAGAACAAATCGATGCGTTTGACCAAAAAATGTTAGTATCAGAGGAATTGTTCTTCGGATTGAACGATTCCATCAAGTATAATTTTTAATAAATTATTATTAAAACAGTACTATAAAATATCAACTTTTCTTCTGTCATGAGTTATATCTATGATTTTTAGGAGCTTCGGCAAAAAACTGAATGTTTTTGAGTTTGAACCCTTTTTACCCTTAGGTAAAGAGATACATCATTTAGAATTTTTGAAAAATCTGGTTTTTAGGGGTTTAGGTTGCCATTTTTCTAGAAGCAGGATATCGAAAAACCAAAAAGGGTACCAGCCATATGTTTTACCAATGCATTGATTCAAAAAGTTCCGAAATCGGTCAAGATTTGTGCCTAAAACAGGGCTTTTTCAAAGTCATCTCAGCGTGATTTTCTGAATTCATTTCAGCTACTTTCAAACATTCTCAGAAAAATGGCGAGAAAATCCGGCGATGACTACATTGTATATGTATTAGGTGTATCGGTAAGTTTCTTCGCTTTTACAACAGATGGTGTAATTCCAAATTTCCAGACATTCGTTGGATAGCTACTGTCATTGCGCGTCTTTTTCAGTATATGTCAAAAAGTTGAAGCATAAACAATATAGTTTTTTGCCACTTCGAATATGTCGAATTTCGTACGAACGAGAGTGTTTTTGCGGGGAGTGTCACTCCATTACTTCGATATGAAGAAAAAAGCTGCGGAAAATCATTTAGTGTATTTTGGTGAGAGTTCATGGTGACCATGCTCCAACTGAGCGAACGTGTCAGACGTGGTTTTCACGGTTTAAAAATGGTAATTTTGACTTGGAAGACGAAGAGCGTTCCGGACTGCCAAAAAAGTTTGAAGATAAAGAATTGGAGGCTTTACTCGATCAAGATCAGTCACAAATGCAACAAGAACTTGCAGATACACTTGGAGTTGCTCAGCAAACCATATCCGATCGTTCAAAAGCAATGGGAATGATCCGAAAGATAGAAAATTGGGTGCCGTATGAGTTGAAGGCCCGAGACGTCGAACACCGTTTTTTCACGTGCGAACAACTGCTCCAATGGCATAAAAGAAGGGGTTTTTATGCATCGAATCGTTACTGTCGATGAAAAGTGGGTCCATTACGACAATCCTAAATGTCGGGCAACGTATGGATACCCCGGCCATGCATCAACACCGACGGCCGCGCGGAATAGGCCAGAAGGGCATGCTGTCTATTTGGTCGGACCAGCTGGGTGTGGCGTACTATGAGCTGCTACTACCGAATGAAATCATAATGGGGGACCTCTACCGACGACAATTGATGCATTTGAGCCGTGTACTGAAGGAAAAACGGCTACAATACGAGTAAAGACACGATAAAGTTATTTTGCAGCACGACAATGCTCGGCGGCGGAACCGATCAAAACATACTTGGAAACGCTGAAATGGGAGGTCCTATCCCTCCCGCCGTATTCTCCAGACATTGCTCCGTCTGATTACTATCTTTTTCGATCGATGCAACATGGCCTGGTTGAACAGCACTTCTACAATTTTGACGAAGTCAAAAATTGGGTCGATTCGTGGTTAGCCGACAAACCGGCCGATAATTTCCGCAAAGGAATCCGTGAACTGCCAGGAAGATGGGAAAAAGTTGTGACTAGCGATGGGAAATACTTTGAATATTAAATTTGGAACCATTTTTGCAGAATAAATCATTAATTTTTAAAAAAAAACGAAGAAACTTACCGGTACTCCTATTATATAAAAATCACCCTATAATAGATTTTGAAAAGCAGTATTATGCGCAATTTTTAACATATTTTGAATCTATTTATTGCCATTCGTTGGATAAACCTGTGTCTTCATGGTACCCTATTTAGTTTATTTGATTAGAAAATAGGAATAATGGCTACAGAAAACCCTGGAAAAAACAGAGTTTTTAAAATTTATAAACAGCGATTCTTTCTTTTTTAATCAATATAAAAAGGGTTAAAACTCGGCGATGTTTAGTTTGAGGCACAAATAAAAGTTAATAAAAAGAAACTAGGACAAACATTTGTTGCACTGTATATTTTTTTTCGAATTTGAATTTGGATTTATATTTTACTAGTTGAGTTCGCAGAGATTTTACACAGCTATCATCGACATAAAATCGATTAGATGACAATTATAATTAACAACTGACTCGGCAACCTTCGTCCCGCCCAAAATTTATTTTTTGTTATCACATCCAAATTTTCTTACTAAGCGCTGTTCATGGGTCCAATGGCAGAATTGTTCATTGATTGTTCTTTTAATCTATCCTTCAAAATTACCTTTTACTATAACATTCCTAGTTCTTCTACCAAAACTCGTCATTATAATATCAGATTATTTTCAGACACAATTCTCGTTCAAGATTTTTCAACCATTTGCAAATAACATGTTTCGTTACTTGGAATAAATGTTTGATACAGAAAATATAATAGAATAAAGACAGTCCTAAATCGGGCAATTCCTTTCTCGAGTTTTGCTCTTATCAACACATTCGGCGATTGTAGCACGGTACTGATTTCGACTTTTGGAAGCCCCTCGTTTCGTTATTTTGAATTTCAGATCCAACACAATCTCTCCTGTGTGGATCTGGGATTTTCTCTTCTTTCTATGTATTGGATGTTTGGCAACGCGAGTGCCGCTCCCGATTTTAGATTTGAGCAACTAGCCATAATGGGTGCTGGATGTGACTGGGCGGCTGTTTTAGCCAAGACACCCACATACCAACACTCCGAAAGACTCATGCTTTCTTTTTTTTTGCTATTTTTTCATTTGGATATTTCCCCCAAATAGCAGAGTCTTTCGGCGAGGTTTTCTTGTTCTTCAAATTTCAAAACCCGGCGAGCGCTTCGACTTGAACTCTGCTCGGGAGGTTAAAAGGGTATCGCCCGCGAATGCTTGAATGCGCGACCAATGAAAGCGCAGGGGAATTTCGGTGTGAATACGGAATAGTTAACATCGTTAACTATTACGTAATTCCGGTTCCAATGAATGTCTCGCTGATCTGAGGATCTTGAGATATGCTTGCCCATTCCGACTTCGACCGTGGAATAGGCAGGGCGGACCAGTTTTTTTTGCATCGCGAGTGGACGGTAAAAAGGTACCGTAGGTGAAAGGCTACACGTGCTAGTCAGTAGACTAAAGTTTTTTTTGGTTCTTTTTCTTTTTTTTTTATAACATTTTTATTTATATTTACATTTTTATTTATATAACGATATAGGAGTGCGTTTTATCACATTAAAATCCATTTCCATTTTCAAAGGATTTTCAATTTCGTTAGCGCAATCATCTAATGGACTAAAAACGCTTTGAATTTTCCGAATTTTTCCATTTTCCTTCAGAGTTTTCCGAAAATTTTCAATTCTCATGTTTGGTTGAAATATGTGTATTATTTTTATGAGATCCCCTCTCCATTCTAGAGGAGAAAGGCGTGTCGAATCACCAACCTGCATATGCAAATTTTGGTTTTGCCTGATTAGTTCTCAAGGGAGGGGGGAGTGGAGGAGTAGTCTCAAACCACCATAGAAACATTTATTGCCTCCTAAAACCTCCATAGACCAAATTTGTTATTCAGACCCCCCTGTAGAAAGGGGGAGGGAGGAGTATCAAACCAGCTTAGAAACATTTATTGTACCCTTAAATCTCCATATGCCTAATTTGGTTTCATTTGCTTCATTAATTCTCGAGTAATGTAGAAATTTGTGTTTCATTTGTATTGCGATATAGAGTACAGATTTTCCGCGTGTGAAATTTCTCTTGGAAGTTTTATTGAATGATAGTACGCAATCTAAATCTAGAAAGACTATGTATAAACATTTTCAAACACACAAGTGATTCGAGGCTAGCTAATTTTAATGTACATTAGGGTGCGAATGTTCGGATGTATGGGAAAAAATCGACCCTAGAATTTCAAAAAGTTAGATGACTGATATATCAAATTGAATCCAATGAGCTAGTCTTGCTTGAAAAAATATTACATTTGAGAAAACTACTGCATTTTATTTTTGTAACTATTGATTGTAATTGTTTTTCGTAGTTTACATGGTTTCGGGACCAAGGGCACCATATTTTCTATATTTTTTATTGAAAGCTGTGGTTTTTTTTACATAGCCTATCTATTTTTTTCCAAAATACATATTTTTATTGAGGCTCATATGGCGTTAGCCTGACGGGGCCGGAGTTCAATATTTTGACAGTTTTTCTTATTATCTATGTTAGTAATATGTAACCGATTACTCGCGGTCGGCTCGAGGTTAGTATTACAAGTGTTCTCGTAATTGGGATGTTGCTGTCTCCAATGCTCTGTACGTGTGCCCGACACGGGATACTTCCTATTGGGATGCGGCTGACCATTAATCAGTAACGCCCCCCTAGTCCCCCCTAGTCGCCCCCTACCCCATATCTAGCGTGGTGCGTCTTCTCGACTCGAGGAATCCAGGATAGAATGGTCACTAGCCGGCGCAATCATCAGCTCGTGTAGAGTTGTCATGAGCGGTACAATCTTTGGCTCTTGTTGAATCATCAGTGGACTGCACAACCTTTCGCCCGTGTATCTGTAAAGAGTGTGTGTATGTATTGCCGCGACTAAGTAAAAGTTTATAAATCGGATAGAAGGGATATGAAACAGGGACACAGTAGTAGGAAACATCATTAAACGTTGACATCGGCGTTTCTGAGGAACAGGTATAGATGAAGCAGAAGATCAGGATCACGGCTACCTAAGATATCCCGGACGGGGATATCCGATTGTCTGCCTTGTGCTCTCAGTGCTCTAGAGAGCTGAGAGCGAACAGCATGGAACCGGATACACGACCAGACAACATACTCGATGTCGTGGTAGCCATCGCCACAATCACAAAGATTGTTTGCTGCGAGCCCAATGCGATAGAGATGCGCGTTTAGGTTGTAGTGATTGGACATAAGCCGAGATATCACGCGAATGAAATCACGACCTACATTCAATCCCTTAAACCAAGCACTCGTCGAAACCTTAGGGATAATCGTGTGTAACCAACGACCGAACTCATCTTCACTCCACATGCGCTGCCAACTAACGAGTGTGTCCTGACGAGGAATGTGAAAAAATTCATTATAGGCAATTTGCCTTTCAAAAAGTGTGCCTTCTGAAGCGCCCACCTTAGCTAGCGAGTCCGCTTTCTCATTCCCCGGAATCGAGCAATGAGAGGGAACCCATGCTAAGGTAATCTTGAATAATTTTTCGACCAAAACACTCAATAGATGTCTTATTCTTGTTAGGAAATTAGATGAGCGTTTATTAACTTTCATTGAGCGGATTGCCTCTATTGAGCTGAGACTGTCTGAAAAAATAAAATAATGGTCGATGGGCAGTGTTTCAATGATCCCTAGAGCATAGTATATCGCACTCATTTCTGCGACATACACGGAACAAGGATCTTTGAGTTTGAAAGAGGCACTGGAATTTTCATTGAAGATGTCGAAGCCAGTGGACCCGTTTATGTATGAACCGTCAGTAAAGAACATCTTATCAGATCCAACTTTCCCATATTTTTCCGAAAATATCGACGGAATAGAATCGGAGCGTAGGTGATCTGGTATTCCATGGATTTTTTGTCGCATGGACAGATAAAAAATGACAGAGGAATTGCAAAAGTATGGGAAGCAAACTTGGTTGGAGATGCCTGGTGAAGGGTGCACGTCGTGGGTAAGGTACTCATGGTATAAAGACATAAAACTTGACTGAGGAGTCAGTTGTAGTAGATTTTCTAAGTTATCAATCACCAATGGATTCATGATCTTGCAACGGATGAGAAATCTGTAGAATAATTTTGTGAACCGAAGAGTAAGCGGGGGTACTCCTGCCAAAACTTCGAGACTCATCGTATGTGTCGAATGCAAACACCCCATGGCTATACGCAAGCAACGATATTGTATCCTCTCCAGCTTCAGAATATGAATCCTGGCAGCTGATCGGAAGCAAAAACTGCCATATTCTAACACTGACAATATCGTTGTTTTGTACAACTGAATGAGGTCTCCTGGATGGGCACCCCACCATGTTCCGGTTATTGTTTGGAGAAAATTGATTCTTTGCTGGCATTTCTGTTTCAAATACGCAATGTGTCTCCCCCAGGTACATTTAGAATCAAAATATACACCCAGGTATTTGAAAAACATAGAGTGTTGGATCGTTTTGCCGGAAAGCTGGAATTGGGCGGGTTCGTGCTTCCTAGAAAAAACGACCATTTCAGTTTTCTCCGTAGAGAATTCGATACCCAGCTTGAGGGCCCACGTGAACAGATTGTTCATGGTATCTTGCAACGACTTTTGCAGAGCGACGGGATTAGTACCCGTGATGGAAATAACTCCATCGTCTGCAAGTTGTCTCAGCGTGCAGTCTCTAGTTAGACAATCATCCATATCATTGACGTAAAAACTGTACAAGAGGGGGCTTAGGCAGGAGCCTTGCGGTAGGCCCATAAAACTGTAACGAGAAGATTTTGAGTTGCCATGAGAGAAATTCATGTGCTTTTCTGACAGTAAATTGTACATGAAATTATTCAGAATTGGTGAAAGTCCACGATTATGAAGCTTCTCTGAGAGAATTTCCATGGAAACTGAATCAAATGCCCCTTTGATATCGAGAAAAACGGAAGCCATTTGTTCTTTGCGAGCAAATGCGATTTGGATTTCAGAAGATAGCAGCGCGAGACAATCATTTGTCCCTTTACCTCGGCGGAAGCCAAACTGCGTATTTGACAGCAAATTGTTCGTTTCGACCCACTTGTCCAGAGATGTAGCCTATCTATGTAGCGGGTGTCTTTTTTTTTTGTGTTGATTTTTCAAAGCTAACATGTTTTTAGTTTTCGATCAATATTCCTGTGCGGATAGACTACATCTATACGACTAGAATCCAAGTAAATACCAACTTATTGACTTTAAATTGATATATCGATCATCTGAATTGGGCCAGCAGCTCAAAAGTTATGATTTTTGAGAAAAGTATGTTTTTGGAAAAAACGGGGTAACATGATTTTTCGGACCATAGATTAATTTAAAAAAAATCTTGAATTAAGAACAAAAAAAAACGTCTCCCTGATTTTTGGACATGTTGTATAAAAAAATCTCAAGAAAACCAGAAACAATATTAGGTTCCGAGACCATGAAAACTTTAAAAAACAAAAAAACAATCAATAATCACAAAAACAAAATTCAAATCTTCTGTAAACATAATATTTTTTCAATAAATAATAGCGGATATGCTTAAATTTTATATGTGAATGTAATCAGATAACTGGATTATAAGTTATGAATTTTTCGAACCACCATAAAATGGAAACGAACATCCCAATGAAAAAAACTATGGATGGGTTAAACCTATGACATAACCGCAAGGTTGACGTAGGACTGCCGTTGGCTTAGTAATCATTTGTGTTTTTTCAATTAGCAATAATCGCACTTCGAGGAACATTCCTCATTGGGTACGATATCGCTGCTGCGAAGAGCTATCTTTTGTATGTGTTGATCAAATTATTGATTAAACTAGTGAATGAATGAAACAATTTACGAATTCAATTGCAAACAAATCCCTGTTTAGGTCAATTCATGTATTATGGTAGTGGTTATCGCAGCAAATAGGTATCAACATTTTGCCTAATAATCACATGGTATGCGTAGAAGTTGTACCTGCTTTTGTAGACCGTGTAAGCAAAACGAATTCCGGAGTGTAAAAATGCATGGGAGTATAAAAGTACTGCCAAGATCTGCAATGCTAATTTCCCCATCTTATTGGTTTCGGAATCTGTGTTGGGAAAACACATTCCGGTTTGCAAAAATGCAAGCGAGTACAAAAGTACTCGCAGCTTGCATCTCATTTGCAATACCAATTTCACACGCTCCATGGTTTTGTAATCCGTGTTAGGGATATATTCCGATTTGCATCAACGCAACGAGTAAAAAATACCCACAACTTGCAGCAATTTTGCAATGCCAGTTTCCCCAGGCTCCATGGTTTAGAAAGTCTGTGTTAGGGAAACATTCCGATTTGCAAAAGCACAAACAAGTACAAAAGTACTCGTTAATTGCATCTGATTGGCAATGCCAGTTTCCCCAGGCTTCATGGTTTCGAATTCTGTGTTAGGGATGTATGGGAAAAAGTGAACTTAGAATTTTCAAACGGAACTTGATTAAAAATGTTGATTCGCACGAAAAACTACCCTATGTAAAATATCAGCTCAATCGGATTTCATTTAATAGTGTCACACAGGCATCAAAGTTTGAGTTTTTTTGAAAACCAAAAAATCACCTAAGCGGGAAATCGGGGTTTTCGAAAAAAAAGAATTTATGCCAAATGTCTTCAAATTGCATAGGTGTGATCGGTGAAATCTACAAAACCTTGTTGCCTCCTGAAACGGCTGTTAGCAAAAGACAGACGAAAAGAAGATGATGGGGAATTGGAAATACTGAGAAAAACATACCGGAAACTATTGTACAGGCTCTGATGGAGGACGTTTATCGCAAATATCAAGCATTTTACTCAAACTCATCCTAAAATTAAACCGACGTAGGAATACATTTACTGGACTGCTGTAAATAGGTTTTTTCGATAACTACAGACGATCAATCTATTTAAAATGTCGCTATATTTATCTCCTCACCATGTATTTTGAGAATGCAGTTCTTCAATTTATGCTTGACAATTTATCAATATTTTTTCGTTGATACGAAAATCTGAACATAAATATTATTCTGCTTATAGTATTCTACGACATCCCAGCTGTACTGGCAGGTGGTCGGGCCAGAACTTCACGGGACCTTCGTGTGATCGAATGAACTACAACATTTTCTCCTGAAGACACTTCTTCTCGTAACGATGTCCATTCATAGTTGCTTGAATTATAAAAATCTTTGTTTTATTTCCACAATAGCAGAGGCCTTGCCAATCCATCAACTTGCGAGTGATTTTTTCTGCGAAGATAAATTTTTTTTTTTTTTTTGTTGACCCGGGATTGTCCCAAACTTAATTTTTACATATTTTTTATCGTCCTTCAAATTTTGATTTTGATTGAAATTTTGATTTAAATATTCGCATATTTCACCAATTTTTTCAAAAGATTTTTCAACGCTTTTGGAGAAATGCTTTGAGCAAGGTAATTAATCAAAAACCAGAAATGCAGGTAAAAATATTACTTTTTTTTATTATGGCCATAACTCTCAATCACTTGGTGATTTCGTGCTGCTACATCGGTTCTTTAGAAAAGTGAACCGAACTTTCTTCTATATTTGTCAGTGATTTTTTTTTCTATTACTTCAACATGACACCTTTTATCCTATCCTTACCAGTATTTTTGGTTGCCCTTCTCAAAGCTGTACTCCATATTTCCATCGAATAATAGAAAATTCACGTAGAACAATGTTGGTTTTCGCATATTTTATTCACCGAATACACAATACACCTTCGTTAATAATATATTTGTGATATACTGCCATTTCCTTCCAAATTCTCCCTCTCACAACAATTCTTGAAAATAAACGCTTTGTGGCCTGAAAAGGTAAGAACATCAAATCGTGCGGCGACGATTTTAGTTTTAAAATCCTGTAAAACATAAATGCGATCGAAAGTTCAGCTTGTACGAGTATTTTGCATTCTGAAGTTCTATGTCAATGCACTATAGTCCAGGAGGTGCATTTAAGTGGAAATTAGCATCTAGAGCTCGACAGTGATTTTCTAGACAAAAATTGTCTTCGACAAAGTTGTTACATATAATAGAGCGCTCATTTTTATGTTATCAAAAATAGGGTGACCAAAATTGTCGATGAAATGAAAAATTCTCTAGGTTGAGTTAGGGTTACCATGAAAAAAAGGTTTTTTTTGCTCTAACTTTTATATGTAAAATTCTACATCAAAACTGTCTTCGAATGACTTTTAGAGCTTTACAATCCACGCATTTTATGGTGCATAACTTGTATGTATCTTAATTCTACTCAAAGTTATTGATGTTTTTTCACCGAATACACGACCTTTTCATTTGCTAGTCGTTCTTTTTGGGGCAAACATAATAAAAAATTATTGATGGCATTTTAAAGAGCACATTTGATTCTACAAAAGGTGTAACTTCCAAAAGAGTGTTATTTTTTTGTATTTGAGTAAATTAAATTTGAAATTATGAACTTTTGGATATAAATGAACAAGTTGCAATTTTTAAATGCATATAGTAAGCGTAAACTTTAAAGCAGCATCACTTCAATTCAGTCTTATAGCCACTCAACATGGAGGTTCAAAGAAGACACATTTTTGTTTTTGTTTCCGGTGGACGAAATATAGAAGACGTTATACAATTATTACGAGAAAAATGCCAAGATATATGTGTTTTGAGTGCCAGAAAGTGCCTGAAATGCCAAATGCTGAGCCAAAGGATGAAGCGTAACCGTGTTCGGGAGATTACAGAAAGAATTTCTGCTGAAGAACTAGGTTTCGCAACAGCTTCGGATCCAGATTATCTCTTAGTAATAGGCAAACACCAGAGTATTCCGATCTTCTGATTCCGGAAAATGCTAAGCATTTGATTTTGTAGTTTTTTATTTGTATGATTTTTATTTATTACTATGAATTTAATTTCCATTATAACAACTAAAACAGGTTAATATGTACATACGGAAGATTATGAAAATACATTTGAATAAAACAATAGGAACAACAAAAGTTTGGTAAAATAATGTCATCAATCAACTCATCGTCAGTAAAATATGTCAATATATTACTAAAAAATAACACGTCGAGCCCCGAGTTGTTCTTTATACGGTTTCTATTCAGGAAGCATTTGATAATTTGTCGGTCCCGCATTTCTTTTTATACAATAAATATATTTTATTGTAGAAAAAGAAAATAGTCAGAAATTTTTCTCGTAATAATTGTATAACGTCTTCTATATTTCGTCCACCGGAAACAAAAACAAAAATGTGTCTTCTTTGAACCTCCATGTTGAGTGGCTATAAGACTGAACTGAAGTGATGCTGCTTTAAAGTCTACGCTTACTATATGCATTTAAAAATTGCAACTTGTTCATTTATATCCAAAAACTCATAATTTCAAATTTAATTTACTCAAATACAAAAAATAACACTCTTTTGAAAGTTTCACCTTATGTAGAGTCAAATGTGCTCTTTAAAATGCTATCAATATTTTTTTATTATGTTTGCCCCAAAAAGAACGACAAGCAAATGAAAAGTTCGTGTTTTCGGGGAAAAACATCAATAACTTTGAGTAGCATTGAAATACATACAAGTTATGCACCGTAAAATGCGTGGATTGGAAAGCTCTAAAGATCATTCAAAGACAGTTTTGATGTAGAATTTTACATAGAAAAGTTAGAGCAAAAAAACCTTTTTTTTCATGGTAACCCTAACTCAACCTAGAGAAAAAACGCTATATCGGTTATTTGAAGAGATAGAAAGCAATATTGTTCCACAAAGTTACTTAAAATAACCAGGGCTACAATATTGTCGAACTATGTTTACCTCTATCTATAAAGATAAGAAAGTTAGATTTTTCATTTCATCGACAATTTTGGTCACCCTATTTTCGATAACATAAAAATGAGCGCTCTATTATATGTAACAACTTTGTCGAAGACAGTTTTTGTCTAGAGAATCACTGTCGAGCTCTAGATGCTAATTTCCATTTAAATGCACCTCCTGGACCATAGTGCAATGGCTTCAAATTCATTTATCTGCAAACAAACTATAAATAAATTCAATAATTTGAAAAAGAATTTCGACAGGATCAGCTGTTTTTTCGGCTTAATCGGCGTGAAATTTACTCATTCAAAAATTGAATGATTTGAAATATAATCTTCTTTTTAAGAACGAATTGAATGCGTTTGAGGAATGCCGCCGATTGTTTTTTCCTTCTCACGAAAGCTATTGAGTTTATGAATGGTAGCTGCCACTCTGAATATGAAAAATCCGAGAAAAATGCCCGAAAACATGAATTTTGATAGACCGAAAAACAATCTGTGGTGCTATTACTTTGAGTTAAATGTACCGTGTACTTGGTTCAACATAGAAAAATCGAAGAAGCGACAGTATACCGGGAAGCCAACACGACAACAACCCTAGAGTAAAATATTCATAATCTCACTAGAAAACACCAGCAGATCATAACTAATCGTTGATTGCCTTTTATCCCCCGCCACTGCCAACCAACCGTGGCAGACGCCCACGCAATTTTCCAAGACGCTGGAAAACAAGATCGTTTCGTGTTAAAACGCGACATTCACCGAGTAACTCAACACAACTTTGCCCCATTTCGGGGCTTTGGTAATCTAATTTGCAATTACGATAAATCGTATGGTTTGGATTAGCTTACGGTGTGACGATGAGTGGAAGGGCGCGCCCCCTCCCCCGCCACTCAGAAAGCGAATCTCGCCGCCCGAGAAGGGAAACGCAAACATTACGATTTTTTCAACAGTAGAATAATGGTAAACAAACGAACCCGGCCACCGTGGTGCGGCTTTGATCCATCAACTATAACGATGGCCGCCCCCGCCGAAATGATGGGTGGAGAGGACTTGGGCTTCCTCTCCCTTCCAAGGGGCAATTGCTGTTGCAAATCAGAAAGCGAAAGCGACCGAGGTGGAAAAAAATATATGGAATCACTTAAAACTGGCTTTGACTTTGCATTGACCATTACGGACGCAATTTGCATTAATTTTAAACGCGATGTAAACAACTCGTAAAAATGTTACTACTTGGAAGGCCACCACCCAAGCTTTGGGGCCAACGAAAACTAAGCGGTCTGAGCAAGAAGCGTGAATCGTTTCATGAGGTTTTTCAGTAAAAATTAAAAGTGGTCGTATAACGTTGCACCTCCAGTTATGATCCAAATCAAATATGGGCATATTGATATTGATTGAAAACATACATTCATGAAAAATAAAATTTGTATGAAGGTAATTTTTGTTCGAAGTCTACAAGTAGAACCAACGACATTGCGTAGGCCCGTTGCGGACGGCAGAGCACCCTCCGAACAGAAGCTCGAGCCTAAATGCTTCTCTCAATCTCCCGGTTGTCTTGTTTCAAGTGTGTACTTTTTTCCTCATCATTTAATTTCCCATGGGTATCGTAGGTTTATAACACGATTCAAAGAGTGGGGTTTGTTCGTACGCCAGCTTAAATTTAGCAGTTTCAACAGGATCTGAGCGAGAGCGGGAGGAAAAACCAGAGATAAAAATCGAGCGATGGGCCATCGTTTTCATTTATGTGGGCGAAGACTTATCAGCACTCACCGACCAAACCGTTTACCGCCACTTGCGGGAACCAGAAGTCCTTTTTTTGGGGATTGGGTTTAATTTTTGGTGGTTTCATTTGGTAGCTATCGAGCATGGAAGCAAGGGGGAATAATGGCTAAATGCTCACAATTTCTGAAAATAGAAATCTCCGGTCAGGCTTCTGTTCCCTTTATTTTTTTAAACGAGGTAGACGAGATCGTTCGTTGGTAATTAAAAAATAAACGGTTCCGCCAATTGAGCAGATCGGGATGAAGGAGTTGTTAATTGTATCGGGGGTGTCTATTTGCATTTGCTAATCTTCCCGGTGTGTTGTTTGCTTTTTCAAACATTGATAAAAAAATAATTCTTACAGAAAAAACTTCTATCAGTGCAGAAGTTCGTTATCTAAACATCCAATCTCACGCAACTGTTCAGCTGCCCACACTGTTAGTTGAACATTAATAGCGCACAAACCTCAATTAATTTATATTCCGGCAAAGTATACAAAACCAATGCGGTTGGGACGTGGAAGGAACGCGATCCTGGAGCAACTGTAGAGAGCACACCGACAATGACGATATGACAACAGCTGAGATAAAGTGCGCCGAAGACAAGCGAAAGTTTATCTACCGCCTCTAAGTGCTATGATGATAAATTAAAAGGTGATTTACATAATATTTTACGTTATAATTCATTTTCATTACCCGTACCCTCGGCGTGTGCCTTTATTACCATTAATCTTAGAAGATGACTCTTCTCCACGGAACATTCACAACGCCTGGAATATGCAAAACCTCTCTCTCCGAGTGGCGATGCCTGCAGTGGTTACGGGAATTGTTAATGAAAATCCAATAAATCTCTCAAGCTGGCGAAACGAAACGGGCATTAAAATTCATCATGCGTTTCCACCGTGTTTTTTACTGTTTTCTTTTCTCGTGTGCGCGTTGCTATTTTCCTCCGCGGCGACAGCCTCCGCAGATGGCGACCGGGCCATCATCATCATTCCCAGCGAGTACTGGTAATAAAAATGAAAATTGTTTTATATTTTAAGTCAAAGCCTTCATTCAAATGTTTATTTTCATTGCCGACAAGATTGACCTCGCGTAGGAGCACTTAGCCACCCAAGTTGTTGGATTTGCTGATCGGTTGCGAATGTATTTATTCCGAGACGGAGGCGTGTTACCCGTCGGAAGCTGGCCTCTGGTGATTTATTGCCACTCGGCCCGACTCATTTCGTACCATTTCTGCTGACTTTTCCGACATTCAACGGGAACGTGATGACATAATTAGAATCAGGGACGTGATTCATTTGGATCACGCACTGGTCCAGCTCCTGGCGGCATTGATTTGCACTGATTATGATGCTCGGCTTCACGTCTTCTTAAACGACGGGCGGCCGACGGAAGGAATTTTGGCTCCAGCGCACAGATAATCTATTACTGCCTGTAGACTTTCACAGTTTACGCCTTTGGTGATTCGAGTGATTCGAGGGAAGTTCTAGTCATTGTGTTGAATTGTTGATGAGCCGATGGAGATAAACTTTGATTTGGTGTAATTGAAAAAGTTTTCAGACACAATTGCAAGAAATTGAGGAAAGGTGTTTGAGCGGTGGATTTGTCTTGTCCATATTGCCGAGTGGGGGTTCGATGGTTTACGTATGATATGACACTAATTGTTTCGTGTGACATATTGATAGATGATCTGTGATTTATTTTTTTAAAATATTTGAACATGAATCACAATCCATTCCATTCTACATGTAAACAGCCCAGCACAAGGATGCCAGATATGATAACATGACTTCATTTTATAAACAATTGAATTGTTGTGAGATATATAATTTAGTAAAAAAAATCACAGAAGGGTTGTTTCCGAGACACGACCGCATAATTGACGTAGGATTCCGTTGGGCTATCTGTTGATTGTGGATATATTTGAAGAATTACATCGTTAAACTCTTTGATAATAATTTGGTGACTCTAAAAGGGCCGTTTTGTTTGGTTGTTGGGTATAGTTTGTTCACTCCACCAGTGTTTACCGAGTGATGATGACAGAAAGATGGTAAACAGTCGTTGGATGGTGCGAATCAGATGAAAGATAACGAAGTGGAACGAGATTGAGAAAACCGCCCTCTGTGATCCTGGACGAGGCCTCCTGTGTTATGTATGGATGAAATAAAGAAAAAAAAAACTCACCATTGTAATATAAGATAATTAACAATACCGAACACAATTATCAATTTTTCTCATCAGTTATCATGTTACTTTAATATAGAGAAAACATTTTTGAAATAGAAAAGGTAATTTTCCTTTATAATTTATACTTTTTGAGTGTTTATTCAACCCAATGCGAATTTTAATTGGACTAACAACACCTACTATGTGTAGAGCAGATGGGAAATCAAATTTCTAATATTTCTTCACTTTTCCAAGTTTTCTCGCCGTTTAAACTTTCCTTGCGTGAAGATGAACACAACAAAACAGACAGCTTGAACCAATCGACCCGTTCTCAAGCGGGAACACACCTTGGTTTTCTTTTATGAAAATTGGAATAAATCGTTTCATCTATCAAGTCATTTTTAACACAACTGCTACCATATACAATTTTAAACTTACTTGTGCTAAATTTTTCACAATGCATGATCGGTTATTGATATGAAATTTCACGAAGCAACTAACATTCAAGTTCCAAATTTAAATTTTATTAGCTAGAATTAATCGTATCACTCACCTCACTTGCCATATAAAATGCCCCCGACTTGAATATATTTGCAATGCCGATTTCCCTCAGGCAGCTTGGTTTTGATGTCTCTGTTAGGGAACACATTTCGGTAGGAACGAAAGTTTCCCCTACTTTCATATATTTGCAATGCCGATTTTCCCCAGGCAGTTTGGTTTTGATGTCTCTATGAGGAACCCGCCGCATGTGTCGTCAATTTCGACCAATCAGAAGTGGGTATTTCCGTTAGGATAGGGGTTGAGATTTTTCAATTGTTCGATAGTTAGTTTAATGACATATGTTATTTTCGTCAATATAAAAAGTTGTTATGGAATGCCAGAATCGATTGACGCAAAAATTTCATCAATCCATCATGAAATGTCTGAGCAATAGGCGTTTGAAATTGGACAATTTTAGATTTTCAATTTGTACCCCAATATGTTACCGACAGACGTAATCCTACGTCAAAATTGAAAGTATGCGATGTTTTAATCAAAAAAACCGAACATCTCAATTGAAAGAATATCAAATGAACCATTTTTCTCAGTGGCATTGGGTATTTTTCTTCAGCGTCTTATATTATTTGTCTCTCTTCACTCAACAAATGGAAATTTCCTTTTTCATGTGCATGTATTTTCCTAAAAGTTTTATGATAAGTCACGGTCAACGATATTAACACTAAACCTACCGATGTTTTATGTATACCTACCACAGCGGGTCAAGTGACCCTTTATGAATAGTTAGTGAACAATGACTCGATTTATATAGTTATGTTGAGATACGTGACATACCATATTTTCCTGTATATTTTGACATTTTTAGAATAACAATTGATGTCAAAATAATGAAATTACAATTTTTGACACGCAAAATAGCACTGTAGCTTGGGATGGTTATTGTTAGCTCGCTTGGATAGTCAGCGATACAATAAATTCTAATCATTCACTATTCATTCACAAATACAACAAATATATAAAGCAATAGCAAAAATGTGTAATGCAATGGTTTTGTATCACAACCACACATACAAATCTTTCTGATATCATATGAATGTTTGCACGGGTCAAATGACCCGTTTCTGTAGTTAGGGCAGATTACATATATTTCTCAGTAAAAAAAATAACAAGAGAGGAGTAGAGTAATGCGGGGCAAAGGTGCGCACCTAACTGTTGTTGCCCAATAACTCTTGAAATAAAAGCAAATAAAATTTCGTTTGCTTACCAAATTGTAACTATATGTATTACCTTCAAAACGTAGTACAAGCATTTCTCGAGTTGTGTTTGTAATTGGGCAAATACATATTTTAATACAAAAAGACAAATGCGCACCATTGCCCCATAGTGGGGGCAAAGGTGCGCATCGTGCGGGGCAAAGGTTCGCACTTATTGAATTGAAGTTCTGAGATAACTTAAACCATAAATCAATGCTTTATCATCAGAAGCGGGAGAAGCATCATTACTAGAGAGTGTAAGCACCGTCCAGTAGGCACGAGGGGGGTGTTCTATGGTTTTTTTATGGGTGAGAAGAGTGGATGTTATGATCGAACATACCACGTGGAAATTTTTGGGAGGGAGGAGACTGACAATATAAGATATTCGAAAATGTCCAACATTTGAAACAGAATTCGTTTTTATTAACTAGCTGACCCAGCGAACATCGTCCCACCCACAATTGATATATTGATATAAATCATTTCAAACACTCAAGTTCCACAGAAATTATTTTTATGCACGTAATTTATACTCGCGGTATATAATTTCTTTTTTGACATATAAACCTGATGCAGACTAAGACGCATCAGTCCTGATACTGACTGTTTAAATCCGTTTCTCCGCTCTTGAGTTAAATAGTGAGGAACGGACACCAGATCATTTTTATTTATATAGATCAAGTTTATAAATACATAGTTACCTTCACTTGATTTATTTGAAACTCATTGTTGAAAAAAACAATATTTATTTGAAGTTTATTCTTAAAACATAAACATAAACGAAACATAATCGTAATTAAAAATGGTGCATGGTGAAAATAAAAACATTTTTCATTTGAAATTGATTTCGAATTATTTTTAAGCAATTATTTATTTTTATTTCTTATCTTGGATTTCGGTTCTGAGGATACCGACGCTTTGCCTTGGAACGCCGATGCTACGTTGGACTGTTGTGGGGTTCGAAGAGACAGACGATGGTTCCTCATGAAATTAGAATCGAAATCTCTTCCTGCCTGTTTCGCAACTTGGTTGAATTCGTGCTGGAGGTTGTTGGCTTCCGCAAAATCAAACACCAGAGGCCTCTTTGAGAGTCATACCATAGAAAGCTTTGTCCAGTGCCCTGCAGTGGTCCGCCAGATCCTCAGACTGCTCACTCGTAAATACCTATATGAACCGCCCTAGGTGCTCGCTGACACATCCCAGCAGAAGTAGAAATGTCAATAAAAGAAGATTCGAATCTTAAATCACTTTCTGATATGAGCCTCTTCCTCAGAGCTGATTCAGAAATATCGAGGTCTGCCGCAATCCGACGCTTCAAGAATCCCTCCCAAAGCCTTTGTTGGGCCATTTGAGCATTTCTGGAGTGCATTTCTTCAAATCAGTTTCCTTCTTGTGGTTCCCTTTAAAAATGTGATTGAAAACATTTTAGAATTTTCTTTCAGAGCAAAACTCTGGTTCGAACTTTTGCACCACAGCCACTGCGCACCTTTGTCCCGCAAGCTATTTTTGAACTAATTGAATTTTAAAAAAAATCTCTTGAACTTTTTCACAAAAACGAATACGCACTATCATCTACTATAGAATGAAGGTTTCCTTGGCAGTGTAGTTCCGAACTTTCCAGTTATTTTGGGTAAGTAAATCGTCATCTCGTAAACTGAAAAAATAGATCAAAACATCGAAAAACTCTTTTTACCTCATAACTTTTTGCCACTTTCATGAAATGTATCTTTTTTTTATATGTTTGAGCTGCTGGTGTATTAATGTATCAAACGACTACACTGTTGCCGAAATTTTATGCTCGTTTGCTTCAAAATGGCCAATGCCCACTTTTGCACCGCACTACTCTAAACACTGAAAAATAAACTCGATGTATGTTTTAAGAAAAGTAGTGTAGGCAAGTTACGTTGTGATAATGTAATTCGCAAGAAAATGTTGATTAACAGCTTCAAATGTGTCATTTGACCGTTCGTGGTAGATTTAGTGTTGAAGATAGTTTTTATCTGTAAATGTGGTAAATGGAAAACACGTAGCGTATCATCGTGTTTTTTAGAACTCATTGCAATACATATAAAAGCATCAAGAGTGGTGTTCATGATACGCATTAAGTAAATTAGAATAATGATATATGATTAATCGAACATAACGAATATAATGATTTAATAACTTTATTTTTTTTTCGTTCGATAAGTTCGATTGTGAAGATATAAATGAAAATCATCTGGTAACCGTCACTTGCGTTCACACGCGGCAAAATACTCCACGAACAGTTTCGCCGCATCGCATCGCGTTAACTGTGGCAGGTCCGGGCGGTTTGCCTTTGATTTACACATTTGGGAAAGAAATAATTTTCCAGCTAATGTGTGACATTAGCCGCAAAAAAAATTATAAAATAGGGTGACAAGACACGATAGCATTGTTAAAATAGAACTACTCGGAAACTACTGAACCGATAGATATGAAAATTGGAATGTAGGAGTTTTTGGGGCCGGGAAAGGTTTTCATGATAGTTTGAGACCCCTTCCCCTTTTCTAAGTGGGGGCTGCCATACAAATGAAACACAAATTTCTGCATTACTCGGAAATTAATCAAGCAAATTAAACCAAATTAGTCATATGAAAGTTTTCGGATGCAAAAAATGTTTCTATGGTGGGTAGATACTCCTCCCCCTCTCTTAGGGGGGTCTACCTTACAAATGAAACACAAATTTCAGCATAACTCGAAAACTAATCAAGAAAATTGAGCCAAATTTGGCATGTGAACATTTTAGGGCACAAGAAAAGTTTCTATGGTGAATAGACACTCCTCCCCCTTCTCTAAGGGAGGAACAGGGGTGGGGGTTTTGTCTTTATTCTATCATATTTTTTGTATAAAACATTTTTCCCTGTAACGGAGATACATGTTATTTGCAAGTGGTTGAAAAATCATGAACGAGAATAAATCTGAAAAAAATTTCTGATATTATAATGATGAGCTTTGGTAGAAATACTAGGAATTTTATGGTAAAAGGTAAATTCAGAAGGGTCCAATAGAAGATCAATCAATGAACAGTTCTGCGATTAGACCCATGAACTTGCTCATAGTAATAAAACGTGAATGTTTGAAGGTATTGATAACAAAAAAACAAATGTTGGGCGGGACGAAGTTTGCCGGGTCAGCTAGTAAGAAATATTCCTTAGGTGTTCACGCAAAAAAAATCATTCTTTGCTCTTTACGAATTCGATGGTATTGTATGTATTTATACCGCATAGCATACGAACGAACTCGTATCTACCATGGTTTACTGATGGAGCATTTGAAATTTATTTTTTTTTATTTACATTTTTATAGTCTTCTACGAACCAACAATTCTTTTTGCCCTAGTGCGTTCATTTCCATCGATAGTCTCGACTGGAGAGTTCACGAACATAAAATTGATCTATATATACATATAAAAATGGAGTGATGTCAGTCTGTCTTTCTGTCTGTCTGATTCTTATGGACTCAGAAACTACTGAACCGATGGACATGAAAATTGATATGTAGATGTTTTTGGGGTCGGTTCTTATGATATTTCGAAACCCCTCCCCCCTCTCTAAGAGGGGGGCTGCCATACAAATGAAACACAAATTTATGCATTATTCGAAAATTAATCAAGCAAACGAAACCAAATTTGGCATGTGGAGGTTTTGGGGTGCAATATTTTTTTCTATGGTGATTAGACAGACACATGAGGTGCCGTGGCCGAGTGGTTAGCGTCCCACACTCTCATGCCGGGGGTTCGGGTTCGATTCCCGTTCTGTTTGGGGGAGTTTTCGCCAAAGAAAATTCTTCCGGATTGCACTGTAGTCACGCGTATTCTAGAGCTTGCCACTCTAGAGTACATTCAAGGCGTGTTATTCGGCATAGAAATCTCAACCAAGTACTACTAATGAAAATGGCGCTAGTAATACTACGTTGAGAAGGCAAGAGTTCCACTGGAATGTTAGTGCCATCCAAGAAGAAGAAGAAGGTTTTGGGGTGCAATAAATGTTTCTATCGTGGTTGGACACGCCTCCCCCTCTCTAAGCGGTGGCTGCCATACAAATGAAACACAAATTTATATATTACTCGATAACTAATCATGCAGTTGGAACCAAATTTGGTATTTGAGGTCTTAGGGAGCAATAAATGTTTTAATGGTGGCTCGACACACATATCCCCTCTCTACTGCCACACAAATGAAACACAAACTTCTGCATAACTCAAGAACTATTCAAGCAAATGGAACCAAATTCGAGATGTGTGGGTTTTCGGGTACGAGAAATGTTTTTATGATGGTATGACACCCCTCCCTCCTATTGAATGGAGGGGGATCCCATAAAAATAAAACACGTATTTCAATCAAACATATTTCATCCAAACATGACAATTGAAAATTTTCGGAAAACTCTGAAGAAAATGGTAAAATTTGCGAGAATTCAATTCCCATATGTTCCACAATTTCATAGTGACAAGCGTTGTTAGTCCATTTGATCTTTGCGTTAGCGAAATTTATCTTTGATTGAAAGTGGAAATGGATTTTAATGTGATGAAACTCACTCCTACAGCTTCTTATATCAATATAAATAAAAATGGATCGCCGAATGTGTTGATAAGAGCGAAACTCGAGAAAGGAATTGCCCGATTTAGGGCTGTCTTTATTCTATCATATTTTTTGTATCAAATATTTATTCCATGTAACGGAGAAACATGATATTTGCAAGTGGTTGAAAAATATTGAACGAGAATTTTGTCTGAAAATAATCTGATATATATATAACTCGTCATTATAAGTTTTGGCAGAAGTACTAGGAATTTTATAGTGAAAGGTAATGTTAAAGGGTAAATTAGAAGACTAATCAACGAACAATTCTGCGATTGGACTCATAATCGTTCGCTTGGTAAGAAAACGAGAGTGTGATAAGGAAAAATAAATTTTGGGTGGGACGAAGTTTGCCGGGTCAGCTAGTTGATAATGAATAAAAATGGCTGTGCGAGTCTCAAAGAAAGTTATTTAAAGTTACTTATCATTTATTTAATTTTTTCGGCAGCGTAACAAATTTCCAGTTCCCATCATGTTTACCTTCATACAACTGCCCAAAGCTGAGCAATTTCGCAAACACCGGTTCATCCTCGACCGGTCCAACATTAGCCAATGATGTTTTTTTTTTTTTGGGAGCGTGTTGTTACTTCCGCGTGAATGCGTGACTTGTCACCCGTAATGGTGCGACGTGGCTTCCGTAGGAAACGCACGATTGTGAAATATTTCTATTTCTACCCGGACAGTCTGCCCGGAATAGCAAATAACCCCAGGCTCGGGTAGAATAACTAATGAACATCTTTTTTCGAGAATTATACATTCGTGGGGTTGGATGAAAAAGAGATTTGCATTATTTTAACTGAAGGTACCACGGTAACATCTGTGTAGATGAAATTTGGACATTCGTATCATCAGTCCTTTTTAAACATGGAATAACACAGCGGATTTAGAAGAAAAAATATTACAATAGTCATCCTTCAATTTACTCACAGGATAAATGATACTTGATTGGACGAACTTATGCCTTACTTAAACTTCCCGCCAGACGACAGATAGTTATCGCAAAATAATATAATAATTGGACAACTCTATAATTACTCAAGCGAATGCCCAATCCACAAAAGGTCCTTCATTTTCGCGTTTCGTGTACGATTCTGCGGAAATCGTCAGAACAATTTCCTCCGTCAGTGGTGCCGACACCGGACCGGAACTTTAATTTCATTCATTTCTCCAAGAGCGAACTTTAATGAACGACTTTGACCGAGACTCGGACCAGCTCGTTCCCCAGATACTTCAAGTTAATGATTCCAAAACAACAGTGCGAGGGCGAGGAATGAGTCCGAGTAACAGTAGGCTCGTGCTCACCCTTCGCTTTCCCGCTCTCGCTATGGTTTGTGTGTATACATTTCAAGTCTTTTACGACTAGACGTTATTCAGTCGCTTTGACCATCATGATTCACCCCAGGCCGGAATGGTTTAGTTTTGTTTGCCCTCACGTCGACGGTCAATTAAAATGAAATCCATCACCCGTCGGTCCCACCCGGGATGGCTTGCAGCGACGTGGGGAATCTATACTTGCGTAGAGATGACCTCCGATGCTTCTCTCCCGCTGGGAACAGCGGCAACGATTGTGGCTTCCAACGTAAATAATTCGACATTTACAAAAATTACAGTTTAGAACCTGAGTACATCCCTTTGGCTCGATAATGATTCCGATGGTACATGCGAAATAGAGCCTTTTGGAAGTTTTTTTGCGGAATCGAAGGTTTTTCCACTGTGCAGCAGGAATTTGTTTCTAAAGCGTTAGCATCTCTGTTCCACCGCCACAAACGACAACAGACGCTACTGTTTACGGTGGAACAAAAACCGTCGCGATGAGTCCTTTATGGGAAGCTTTTCCTGCTCACTTACAAAACACTGGCTATGTGTGATGCGTGAGCGAGTAAGCATAGACCTTGTTTATATACCACCATGTATGCACTCGTTACAAACAGTCCCTTTGAACGTGAGGAATGGGTCAGTCGGTGGGTGAAATGCAAGCAAAAAAGCATCGACAGGAAACTCGATAAGGAAATAAACTGACCTTTGCTCTTGGGGGAGTTCGTAGATTCATTGCCGACCACGACATGATTGAAGAGGGCAGGCCGAGTCAGTATAGTTGGTCAGAGGAGATAATCGTTTGCTGCGTTGGCAAAAATACCACTAACGAATGTACGTGTCTATTGTGTTGTTGGGAATTTTGAAAGGAAATGCTTGAGAGATTATGAACATTGCAGGTTAGGAAATGATGGGACATTTCTATAAATACAGATATTAAGAAGACTAAACCCCTATTATGACATAGCGATGAAGTACCTGTTTTTATATGTATTTTGATGTGAGTGTAATTGAAAACCGTTTTTTCTCCTATCTAGATAATTATTTTAAAGAATAAATGATTCAATGTTAATTCATTCACATTGCTGCGAATCGATTTTTGTACATCGAATTAATGAAATGCTACAGAAGACTCACAGTGAATCAACTTTACCAAGAACATGTGTACATAAGTGTTACACTTCTTTCAAAAGAGGTCAAGTTATGGCGGTAAAACTGCCCTAACTGAACAAAACATCGATAATGAGAAGACACTTTCACTGAAAATCGTTTTTCAAGTTTGAGAAGAATAACCGTTAATACTCTTGTGTCTAATTTATCAACTTGTATCATTTTACACTATCGTTTGAGCATGAAACGCATTTTGATTCGAGTAATTCAGATAACTTGATTAATTTTTCTACAAAATTTGTAATTGAGCGTACTAAAACTGGCAATAAGACTCAAGTTTGTAAATTTTAACGAAGGACCAATAAAAGAACTTCAGAGATTCACCAACTAATTGAGTTGAGATCAAAGCCATGTCAGAGATATTTAGAAGTCAGAGTAATACTGTCAGTCTTCTTTGATTATCGTGGTGTTGTGCACTCCGAATTATTTACAGACGGGCAGAGAAAATTCATCGGAACAAACCTAGATTAATGGGAAGAGAACTCAAAGGTTTGGATTGTTTTACAAGGCGTTGTGAACCACCCTCTTCACACAAAATAGCTTCCTATAATTCTTGGCTCTTCTCAGAACTCTAACTGTCACTTTGAGGTAACTGTTAACGGAAATCGCCACGGGGAATGAAATTGATCCCGGAAAATGCTTCAGAAAACAATTATCTAGATTTGTACACTCCTTCCTAAAACGGATTTATTCGGAAGGGTTCTATGTTGAATATGATATTGTTAGTTTGAATTCATAATAAATTGTTTTATTAATCAACTAGCTGACTCGGCGAACGTTGTTCTGCCATATATTGGGTTGGGGAAAAAGATATGTCGTATTTCAGATCGAAATTTGACGCTTTATTTAACATACTTAAAATTATCCAATCCAAGTCAAATATGCGCCGTTTTGTTCGCAAACTTGTTGCCATTTAGAAGGCAACTTCATTATTGGCCTACCAGTACGGGGTGTATCTTCGACAGCCACTACACCAGAACGAAATCGATCAAACCAACGCTGTGCTGTTACAGTATCGGGTCCATGAACTACATGAATTTTTTCGGCCGTCTTCGTTGCAGTTTTACGCATGTAGTAAAAACGTAAAGTATGGCGAATTTCTTGCTTGGTGGACTCCATAATATAACTTAAGACTGAAAAGGCCAATCACAACACTGTCAAAACGACACTTGTAGCACAGATGTCGTCTTTAAATAGCCGTCTTATGACCCGATGCGATAAGTACAACATAAGATATGTTTAAGTGTTGCCATATATTGACAATATACGACATTTCTTTTTCCCCAACCCAATACATTATTTCTAGTGATCATTTTGGTTGTTAAATGAAAAATTACTAATGTATCGCAAGTTTGTTTGAATGTTTTAACGATCTATAACATTAATCGAATGTGATCGAGAAAATAACACGAATGAAACGATTCGAACGAAAGTGTGTTTGATGTTCATACTGTTGGAAATGACAGTGCGTATTACCATTCCATAAACAAACGTGAAACATTCGTGACTGTTGTGTTATATTCAGAAGAAAAAATTATCTTTGCGGAGAAATCAAGAAATAGCAATGGAATCAAGCATTTCATGTTGTATCGTCCCGAATTCGAGTATGATGACGGGTCATTCTTTGATGAACATCAAACGGATATTTTGGGATAACTCAATGTGTGTAAAAGTGTAAAGCAGTGTAAAAATTTAAATTGGAAAAAATGAAAATAATTACCCGAACGGATCGCAATTTTTCATTCTAAAATCCGCTTGACTAAAATTCAATTGAGTAGTGCAAGTATTATTCAAAGTATTCAAATACTTAGAAAACATAGTCCTGGCTCTAATATAAATATACATCCATTCCATGCCAAACCGATATACAGGCAAACCTTTTTTGTGCGGGGGATAGAGACCGCAAAAAAAAATCGTGCAAAACTTCACCAGTCGTGTTGGGTACACGTTTTGATTTTTTTTTGCGGTAGATAGGGACCGCATAGAGTAAGTTTCCCCCAAGAAAATAACTCAAATCCACGCCGTTCACCGTTCAATTTCCTTTGGTTTCCCTACTTTGCGATGGGACAGTTTGCCTTTTCGGTTGCGCGTGGCTGTTTTGTGCATTTAGTTGCATGCCGAAACGTGATGCTGTTAGATATCATGTCATGCAAAAACTTAGAAAAACTTAGACCATTTGATGGGAGGAGGGGAATGAATTCAAAAGTGGATAATTGAGACGCAAATATGCTTTTTTCGCACTGAAATGAGTATAAACCAACTAAATGGACGATAACTTCGTCAAATATGCTTCTTTTCATGTACCGCACACAAAAAATCACACAAAAACACAAAACCGCACAAAAAAAATCGCACAAAAAAAACCGCACGAAAACAGGTTTTACTGTACACTCAGGTTTTTTACGCGGTTTTTTTCGAGGTTTTTTTACGCGGATTTTCTAATTAACACGGTAATAAGACCAGTGCAATATCACATCTCCCCCTCAGCTCACATTTTTCTGTCATGTTCCCTCAGAGCATATTACAGTAATTAGTGCTTGTAACGAAGCTTAGCGCTCAGTGCCGCACCTTATCACGATACTTACGTGGATTTTAGGTGTTGGGAAACAGGGAGCTCGCCGGGCGGTACAACGGGACGGGGCTTCACGGGCAGCGAGTTGTGAACGTCTTTCCCTGTCTGCTTAGCTCTGGACGACCCAACAGTGGTACTGCACGTGTATCGGCAATATGTGTACAAATCACAAGGGAATCTTCTAGCAACAGCAGATGACCTCATTCGTGAGGAAAACCGAACTATAGCGAAATTCCAGGAGAAAACTACGGGTTTTCGGAAGCGAGCAACACTTAACTTTTTACTTCCGTTTTACATAAAGATAGTCCCATTTGATATCTATCATTAGGTGACATGGTTTTTTTACGCGTATTTTCCAATTAACGCGATTTTTTTACGAGATACGTATCCCCCGCGTAAAAAAAACCTAGGTGTATATGAATGCTGATATCATTAGGCTCCTACTATACGCGGACGGTCCGATAAGTACTTTGCCTCATCGCCCGATGGTGTCAGTATCGCAAGAGAGATTACTTATCGTGTAGTACATTCTCGTAAACGGCTACTGTCAAAATTTCAGCCGAATCGGACTCGTAGTTTTGGTTTTGACCGTGTGTGGAAGCAGGCGTGTCCGTGGATTTTGGAAAAATAGAAAAAATGGAGATTTCGCCGTCGCCACGGCCAAATTGATCGAATTCCACTACGAACTGCTGCCCGATCCACCACATTCTCCAGATTTGGCCCCGTGCGATTTTAACGTAGAACTACGTCTTTCAGGAAGGATGCCAAATCATAAAACAGGTCACGTTTTTGTGAAATAAAGTTAACGTTAATAACTATTTTCACAGCGAACGAATTCTGATAATTCTGAACTGTTGATTCATCAACGCGCCGCTGTTTTTGGTCGACAGTCAGCAAACGCGTCAACCATCGCGCAGTTAGCTTCTTCATGTCCAAAATGTCGTGCAAAATGTATCCCACTCGTTCTTTTGAAATGCCTTCGGTCTTAGCTAAGTCGCGTAACTTCACTTTATGGTCGTTCAAAACGAGTCGATGCACTCGTTGTACGATTTCTGAATTAGTAGCCTCTTTTGGCCTTCCAGACCCAGGTGCATCTGCGATGCTTTTACGGCCCATTTTAAATTCACTAAACCTTCGATAAACTGTTGTTCTCGAAGGAGCAAAAATAGAATAACATTTTATCAACCGTTGCATTGATTGTTCAGGAGTTTCCCATCAAAAAACAATGTCCGACCAAGAAACCATATTCCTCTTCCTTGCCAGTTTCTATACGAATGCTCTGGTAGTGACACTTAAACAACTGTAGTTTGTGAACAAATAAACGAAATGTCATGAAACTTCACACATGAACTAGTGACATATAAAACTTTCGAAATAAATCTTGTTCATTTTATAGTGGCGCATGAATTTGTGAAAATGCTTCTGATGCGGACTGGATGGAAAGTGGAGCAAGAACAATCTGGGGCTCAACGTGGTAAATATGATTTTTTAAATGTTTTTATGTGTCTTCGAAGAAATAAGACATAAATTATAATTCGAACTTTGTGTAATTTATTGAAAGCGCATTAGGTTACTTATTTGAAATTTCAATAGAATTGGATCCTAGAATATTAAAAAAAGGTGTTTAATCTGTTGCTCGATGTAGAATGTGGTGTCATTGGTTATGTATGTTTATCCAATTAACATTTTTGTTTGTAAATAGTTTGGAGGATTTGGGAACTTATAAACGTCGAATGATTTAAAGAAAAGTTTTTTTTCCATTTGAGATAAAGGGAAAATCTGTTGTCATATTAACACTAAATACTAGAAAAGTTGAAACCTTTCATGTGACCATAAGTTTTTTTTTTCATTTTATTTATAAACATTTAGAACTATATATATATATATATATATATATATATATATATATATATATTCTTTTTACATTGTAAGTGATTTAGCTTGTTTGCTTTTCAACTCTGGTACTGTTAGATTGGAAATTAGTTGTAAGTTAAGCACATCGCATATTTTTTTGTTTTCATTACACTACTGAGTAGTTTTGTTGATTTTAAATATAAATTTGATAACCTACATAAAATTTAATATCCTACTTAACCTAGTCTCATTACCAATAAAGGTTGTTGATAATAGTATGTTCAGAGTGCAAGCAGTCTTCTCGAAACTTATTTAATTTGGTGGCGAATCTACTTTCCAGTGTTTCAATCCCAGCCAGATCATGGACCTCTGATGTTCTTGTCCAGGGAGGAAGGTTGAGTATCATTCTAAGGAGTTTGTTTTGGATTCGCTGGAGCTTAAGCTGATGCGACTGGGCGCAGCTGCTCCAGATCGGCATACCATACTCAATCACCGGATAAATGATTTGTTTGTAGACAGCAAGTTTGTTACTCAGACACAGAGTGGACTTTCTATTTATGAGTGGGTATAATGATCTTATCATTATACCACACTTAGTCACGATTTTATCAATATGTTGTCTGAATAACAGCTTGCTGTCTAAGGTGACACCAATATAAGTTACCTCGTTTGACCAATCCAAGGCATTGTTTCCCAAGCTGATCCTGAGGTCATCAGGCGGAACAAGTAGTGGGGATTTACAATATGGAAATATAATGGTCTGAGTTTTAGCCGCATTCACGCGAATCTTCCAGGTGTTATAATACTCAGACAGGACATCAAGGCCCCGCTGAAGTTTTGCTGTCAGAGCACGTGTTATTCGTCCCTTATAGACAATGGCCGTATCATCTGCGAACAGAGACAACTGGCCATCGCCTGGTAAGGGAGGAATATCTGACGTATATATATTAAATAGCAAAGGACCCAGGATGCTGCCTTGGGGCACCCCTGCAATGATATTCAATTCATCTGAACAAATATTATTCAGCGAGACCCTGAATGTTCTATCTGAAAGGTAGTTCCTGATTAGTTTAATCAGGAACACTGGAAAATGTCGCTGATGCAGCTTAAAAACCAGACCATCATGCCAGACATTGTCGAATGCCTTTTCGACATCCAACAATGCCATTGCTGTTGTTTTGGCGACTGATTTGTTCCGCCTAATGGTGTTTGTTACCCTAACCAGCTGATGGATTCTCGATCTACCATTCCTGAATCCGAATTGCTCGTCAGGGAAAATATTGTTTCGGATGGCGAAAACCGTGAGCCTGGAGCTAATCAGTTTTTCAAAAACCTTGGAGAGAGCAGATAGTAAGCTGATTGGGCGATAGCTCTCAGCTGATGTTGGTATTTTCCCCGGCTTCAGGATAGGTATAACTTTAGCTGACTTCCACCGCGAGGGGAAGTAGCCAAGTTGTAAGCATCGATTAAAAATTGATGCGATATGTTGATACAACCTGGAGCTAACATGCTTTAGCTCCAGGTTGAAGATGTTATCGAAGCTGGGGGCCTTCATATTTTTTGAAGTTTTTATTTTAGCTTCAACTTCCTCAGCAGTTACTCTCTGCTCGTCATCCAAAGTTATTTGAGCCCGATCTACTTCAGCCACGGCTTCCGCGACATTAGCTTCTCGGGGACTAAGCATGGTATGCCCTAGACTATGTGAGGTACAGAAATGATGGCCCAGTGCATTAGCTTTCTCTGCGGGGGTAATAAGGAGATCAGGACCAGGAGAACTGGGAATTAAGGGTGGGATTGGTTTGGGTTTGGTCTTGAGTATTTTGGATAATTTCCAGAAGGGACGGGAATAGGATGGGAGTTGACTCAATTTTTGTGAAAAAAATTTATTTTTGAGGTCCAAGATTCTGGCCTGGATCACTCTGGAAAGCTGATTCGCCATCAGCTTCTTTTCCTGGAGGTAAGTTCGCTGGAACTGCCTCCGGAAAATATTCCTTAGTCTTATAAGATATTTAGTAATATCGTCAATTTCGAGAAGACTACTTACACTCGGAACAAGTGGGATGTGCTGCTCTCGTGCTTTGCGTAATGCCTCTTCCACAATACCCAGCGAATTGTTTATGTCTTCTGGGCACTGCAAAGGATGGTTGAATTGCACTTCAGCGTCGACCGTTCGCTGAAAGCCTGACCAGTTGGCACGATGGTAGTTCCTACGCTGCAGACTCCTAGGAATCACCTGTTCACCTAGAATTAGCACCACCGGATAATGGTCGCTGCTCAGGTCGTGCACCACCATCGGCTGCTGAATGTTCATCATGTTGGTGACGAAGATGTCAAGGATGGATGGAGCTCCGGCGGGGGAAACGTACGTTGCTTCCTCGGGGCTCAGGATGTTGTAGTGCCCACAAGGAAGATCGTTGAATATGATTCTACCGTTTATATTTCGCCGGAGGTTCCCCCAGGCTTCATGTTTGGCGTTCAAATCACCAGCCAAGACGAATTTTCCTCTGTTCCGGGTAAGCGCGATGAAATCTCTTCTAAACTGCAGACTAAAGCCATCTCTTTCATTCACTTGGCGGGGACAGTACGCTGAAATGATGTTGATTGGCCCAGTTGTTGTTGTTATTTCGATGCCGATGGCCTCAATAATTTTGAGGTTGAAACTCTTCATTGTGAGGAACCTTAAGCCTCGCCTCACTGCTATAGCGACACCGCCCCCACGTGAACTAGTGCGATCCAGCCGAATAACGGAATAATTAGGAAGGTTGAAGTTTTTATTCGGCTTAAGATGAGTCTCAGTGATGGCTGCGATATCAATTTTATTGTTTCGAAGAAACTCTGCAAGCTCCAACTGTTTTGCTGCAAGGGAGCAGGCATTCCAGGTGATGATCCTAAGGTGATGGCTGTCCATATTTGTAAGCAAAGTCCATCATCATTGTGACTTGGTCCTGTTTTGTTTTACAGGCACGTAAAAGTCGTGTGAACTCGGCGAGGAGGGCACTCATTTGTTCCGGGGTGTACAGATCATCGGACTCTGTCTTTGTTGTTTGGTTTTTGCCTGCTACTACCTGGGCAAAGCTTAGCACTCCAGGGGGGCTTCCAATCGTTCGCGATGTTGACTGGGCCGACATGTTATCCCCACGGTTTGATGGTGTGATCATGCTGCTTCTGCTCGCTGTGGGAAGCGGAAGAGGCGTCAATACTGGAATATTTCTCCGTGAATGGGAATGTGGTGGTACATCCATTCGGTGGTTCTGCGAATTTCTCATGTTGCGATTATTATTAGCAGACGCTTTCTTCCGCTTCTCAATGAACTCTGCTCGCTTTAGGCATTGGCGACTGGTTGACGGGTGATCTTCTCCGCAATGTACGCACTTAGTGGTTGCATCCTCCTTTATGCATTCATTCGTATGATGATTGCCTCCGCAAGAATTGCATCGGCTTTGAACAAAACAATTTTTGGCACTATGTCCAAAATTGAGACAATTTGTGCACTGAGTGACATCACGATGGATGGGTTTGTAACGCTCTCATTTGACGATTGTGTGGTCAATATCGTTTATTTCGTTCAGCCCAGCCAAGTTGATTGAGCCACGCTCTAGATGAATGAGGTACAGTTGGTCCCGGTAGGTATTATTTTTGTTGCGACGGTTGATTTTATGTACGGCCAACACCTTTAAATTACACTCAACTAAGCCGTCCTGCACTTCTTTTATTTCCATATCCGGTAATCCCCTTAGCACAATTTTAAACGGCTTGTTTGCCGCAATATCGTGAGTGAAATACTCCACTTTTTTCCTCTTGAGGTATTCCTGAACGGCATTGTAATGTTTCACTCCCGGTACCATAATTTTATAACCGTCGGTGCACAAACTATACTTCGCTTGCAGACCCTTGGAAATGACCGGCTTCATTTCTTCTCGGAATTTATCCGGGAAGCCTTTAGTGTAAAATGGAGGCATTTTCTCCTTTTTCATAGTACTCCCGCTATCTTCCACTGGAAGCGCTGCAAACTTGTTGTTTGAAAGCAATTTTTGCACTCCTTCAGCCGGCTCATCGCCCAATTCCGCTTGAGAACGGGTCCGCTTCGCAGCATTTGGTTGCTCTTTACTAGAGCGTGGTTTCCCCATATCGTGGGTAAATGCACTTGCCGGAAGCAACGTACGAAAAAGAACACGACGAAGTACGAACTAACGGTAATAAGTTTGTAAAAATCACGAGCTCTCCAAAATGCGACCGATCAGCACGAGAGAAGATCAACGAATGAATGTGTGTGACCATAAGTGCTGGCGAGGAAATATATAAATAATTTGTCATGTGAAGAAAGACAGATCGACGGAATCAAGATTTTATTGTAATTGTAGAACCCCTTTTATTGATATTGTTTTTTAACATTTCAGAAGATTTTCAAAGCCATGTTAAATCATCAAAGAATTGCCTAGTTTCAACACCCCATGATAATCATCACGACTTTTTTTAAGTTTGATTATTTTTTTCGGGAACATAATGGGAGTAGGGTAACACGGGGTGATTTGGACCACCCTTCTTCTTCTTGAATGGCGTTAACGTTCCCTGTGGAACTTTTGCCGTCTCAACGAAAGCATTAACTAGCGCCATGTATTAATACTCAGCTGAGATTTCTTAAGCCAAATAACACGCCTTGAATGTATTCCGAGGGGCAAGCTCTTGGATACGCGTGACCACAGTGCAAGTCGAAGGAAATTTCATTGACGAAAAATCCTCCGGCCAGAACAGGAATCGAACCCGAACACCCGGCATGACAATGTGAGACGCTAACCACTAGACGGGTGCACAATTTGGACCACCCCTTTATCTCAAAAAGTAGGGCTCAACTTGGGTTTTTTATAATGTCATCTTCTTCTATTGTTGAACCATATGTACCTAACGTAAAATTTCACAAGTAGAGCGAAACGGTAGCATGAACACAGCTCTTTGATCGTCTGAAAAAGTGAATTTTTCGACCGTGGTTTTAAGGTTTGAGGCAAACTTTTCGCGTATTGGGCAGTGAAGTTCTGTTCGTCTTCAGAGGAGGAACAATTTGATGCAGCGAAACTATATGTTTGATAACAATGAATGAAATTGATTGCATTTTAATTTTTGCATGTTGTGTGGGGTGAATTGGTCCTACAGGTTTGATGCTTTTCTTTTGTCTAACTGATTCCAGATGCCGCGGAATTGAAAGAACATAATGGACAGACAATGTCGGAAGAAGGAGGAGCTTGAAAGAGCAACACAGGCCATCAAGGACGGCTTTTTTACCAAGCATCGAAAGTGTTTGGAAATGCTCGAACAACAGTGAAAAGATTCATGCAAAATTCGAAATGGTATCAATGCAATTTCTCTGGTCTGAATCTGACCAAGACACCTGATATCAGTTTCAAACCACTGTTACTCATTGTAACATTATCCCAAAATAACCAAATCACCCCACATACGGCCCAAATCACCCCGCATCAAATTTTAATGTCCAAAAATCATCTCTTTCATTTTATGGTATACAGGTTAGACTCGATTATCCGGAGTATTGATTTTTTTTTTCATTCCGGATATTCGAGTAATAAAAACACTAATTTTCTCTCGTTAAACGTAATATAATTATGATTCGCACTTATTTATTAAACGGTATGTATGTTTGTTTGTGACTTTGTAACTTTGTCTGTAGCGCTGTGCCACATTAATAGAAATTTCACACCCTTCCTGATGACCAATTGATCTGAAATTTGGAACTCATCTTTATCTCTGGTGTCATTATAAAGCTGCGTATTTCATGATCCTGTAAAGCCAAGATGGTGGCCGCTACAAAACGGCGGATTATGTACATATTTTCTCGAAATCCCATCAATATGGGTTTTCCCAAAACCACGTCAATATGGGTATCGAATGAAAGAGATTGACCAGAAGAACTCAATTATTTATGGATAATGTAAATCAAAGATGGCGACCCCTACAAAATGGGGGATTACATATTTTCTCAGAACCGATTCAATGTGGGTGTTCAATACTTACCTGAAATTAAAATGAAATTTGTAAATATATAAATACTCACCTACACGACGCACTCACCACACCTAGAATATAAAAAGCACTAATTGTAATTCTTATCAGTTTTGTACACACCGCACACACTGTGTGACATTTAGAGGAACATGCATTGTTTACTATACACAAAACCACCAGACACAACAAAACAACGATTGTAGATAAAAAGAAAAAGAGTATACAAATAGAGACGAAATAAACAAGATTGATTTGCTAAGAGCGAACGGTAGTGTTTCATAAGTTTAATTTGCGAAAATAAAGTGGTTGGGAAAATCTGTGCAGACGATTTACGTTCGGTTAAAGTGATTGAAGAAGGTGCCGCAATAAACAAATAAGTACTGCGGCAATCAGTGCTTATACAGTGGGTATCAACTGAAAGGGCTTGACCGGTAGACGGCGTCGGCCAAATTGAATTTTTCAAGATCATGGAATAAGCAGTTTTATAATAACAGTAAAATTAAAGGTATGTTCCAAATTTCAGATCAATCAGTCATCAGGAACAGGGTCAATTTTCAATTAATGTGAGACAACCCTACAAACACTCAAACATACATACAAACAGCTGAATGGAACCATTAAAAAGTAATTGTTTATTTGAGAACTGCGTTCATCTTGGATTAAAATTTTTCATGTTCTACTGTGTTCTACTAGTCGAGCGCTTTCATTTGATACCCATATTGATGGGGCTTTAAAAAAATGGCGCCATTTTGTGGTGGCGGCCATTTTGGATTTGCATTTTTCGTAAATAACTGTGTTCTACTAGTCAAGCCCTTTCATTTGATATCCATTTCCCATTCCCATACCCATTTTCATTTGATACCCTATAATATCGGATAATCGAATCCCGGACGATCGAGTCTCCGGATAATCGAGTCCGACCTGTAATTGGTAATTTGGAGCTTGATATAATGATTAAACATTATTGATTGAGAGAATAGAAGTGTAGCTCAGTGTACGATGTGACATTTTTTATTTAGACCGTATTGATTTGGAAATAAAGGGTCTTCCTCAAGGCTAGAGACGAATTAACTTTAAAGTTTAAAGTCTCTATACTACAAACACCGAACCGATCGGGTACTTTTGTTTTGAATACATATTCATGCATACCGGGTTGTATTTCCCTAACACAGATTACAAAATCATGGAGCCTGAGGGAATCATCAATGCAGGGCCTGATTCTCGAATACACTTCACGGTGGAAACGAAGGCCCTGAGTCTCGAATATACTACGAATACACTTCACGGTGGAAACGGAATGAAACGTATTCGCGATGACAACGGTACGATGTCGACATCTGGATACGAGATTAGTTTCCCACTAAACTAATCATTATAATATCAAATTATCTTCAGATGAAATGATGAATTGAAGTGTATTCGAAGTGTATTCGAGAATCAGGCCCGCAGTCTCATTCTGGTTTGGTGATCATCCAGTCAACATCGGTAGCCGACTATTTTTTCTTCAGTGCACGACTCAGACGCATCAATTGTCGTCGGTAGAGGTCCCCCGTAACGTTCTGGCCGTGAATATTCCGCGCGGTCGTCGATGTTGATGCATAGCCGGGGTATCCATACTTTGCCCGACGTTTAGGACTGTCGTAATGGACCCACTTTTCATCGCCAGTAACGATTCGATGCAAAAAAAACCCTTTCTTTTATGCCGTTGGAGCAGTTGTTCGCGCCTGAAAAAACGGCGTTCGACGTCTCGTGGCTTCAATTCATACGGCACCTAATGTCCTATTTTTCCGATCATTCCCATTGCTTTTAAACGATCGGATATGGTTTGCTGAACTACTCCGACGGATGACGGATCTTGATCGAGTAAAGCCTCCAATTCTTCATCTTCAAACTTTTTTGGCGGTCCGGAACGTTGTTCGTCTTCCAAGCCAAAATTACCACTGTTAAACCGTGCAAACCACGTCCGACACGTTCGCTCAGTTGGAGCATGGTCACCATAAACTTCCACCAAAATGCGATAACTTTCCGAAGCTTTTTTCTTCATGTTGAAGTAATGAAGTAACACTCCCCGCAAAAACACTTACTATCGTACGAAATTCGACTTATTCGAAGTGGCCATCTATTGTAAAACCGAAAAAACTTACCGGTACACCTAATAATATTTTGCATTTGGTATTTTGTCGCATAAATCAACATTTCGCGCGAAGTTCCATTTGAAAATTCGAGATGATCATTTTGATTGGACCTGATCACGAACGTCACTTCACGGTGAAAACGGCAAGATTTGTATGGAAGGTTATATACATATCATTTTGTTTACACCGTGAAGTGGCGTTCATGATCAGGCTCATTGGCACCTAAAACCATACGTTTTGCTTCGTATTTCAAAAAAAAAAAAAGAAAAAAAGTCCCAGAGTGTCGATTTTTGACAAAAAAAAAGTTGTCGCACAATTTGAGGAACATAGATTGGGTCAATGAATTTCCTTTGACTTGCACTGTGGTCACGCGTATTCTAGAGCTTGCCCCTCGGAATGCATTCAAGGCGTGTTATTTGGCTTAAGAAATTTCAACAAAGTATTAATAAATGACGCTAATTAATGCATACGTTGAGACGGCAAAAGTTCCACAGGGAACGTCAACGCCACTCAAGTTAAGATTGGGTCAATGGACATGTGATTGTATATTTTGGTTTGGTAATGCTTGGACAGGATTTGTTCAATTTCAAAAACAGCGATTGCATTAATAAATAATTGGAAACATTATAGAGACTACTGTTCCGATGGTTTTTAATTCAAATAATAATTATAACCGACTGATTTTATGAAATGACAAGGAATGAATCTTCTTGTGTACGAAATTATTTTCAAACGGAATATTGCTTTAAAATCGGATTTATTAATCTGGATGAAAATCTAATTCGGCAATAAGAAAAATTGGGTGGGTTATATCTATGATATAACCGCAAGGCTGACGTGGGACTACCTTAGCTTAGCAATCATTTGTTTGAATTGATTAAATTTTTGATTGAATGAAACAATTTCCGAATTCAATTGAATCCAATATATTTGCTTTGTGAGTAAAAAGATTGTATAATGCCATGTAAGGTCAATTCATGAATTGTGATAGATTTATTCATTCATTTTCGTCAAACAAATGTAGGCTACATACTTATGTATTAATGATGCAATGTTTTCTCAAGTTAAATATTATTCCTACAGTACATGTTTCATGATTATGTTCTTCGTTACAAGTAAATTTAATGACAGTCCTTTTACGTTTGATATGATGACACCTTGGTTTAGAAGTCTGTACTAGGTAAACATATTTCAGTCGAAACAAAAATGCCCCTCAACTTGCATGAATTTGCAATTTCCCCACGCTCCATGGATTTGAAGTCTGTGTTAGGGAAATACATTTCAGTCGGAACAAAAATACCCCCGATTTGCATGTATTTGCAATGCATATTTCCCCACGCTCCATGTATTTAAAGTATGTATTAGGGAAACACATTTCAGTTGGAAAAAAAATGCCCCCGAGTTACATGTATTTGCAATGCCAATTTCCCTACACTCCATGCATTTGAAGTCTGTGTTGGGGAACACATTTCGGTGAGAACAAAAATCCCCATACTTGCATGTATTTGCGATGCCGATTTCCCCAACGCTGCTTGGTTATGATGACTGTGTTGGGGAAACCGTAAATCGGGCCAATCAAAACGAGGCAGTTAGGGCGTTTAGATAACGCTTAACATTTTACAGTTATTCAATTGTTTATCTAATGCAAAATAACATTTTATTAATTGCGAGAGAAGCGTAGAAATATTCCCTATCAGTTGATGTAAACATCTTTCCGATCCAGTAAGAAATGTACGAGTTATAAGCATTTGGGATCTTTCATTTTTTCCTGCATGTTCTGTGTTTAGGTTTTCATTTTACCCCCCATATACTCCGGTTAGACGTAGTCCCACGTCAAAATACAGTTGCCTGAGAGGGCAATCGTTCTCGATGAACTTCTAAGCATTTACTCAACATATAATCTTTTCCCAAATTTACCAATGTGCTTCTAAATCATCCATCATCTGGATGGCATATTAAAGATGTCTTTCAACGAGCAAACCATCCTTCTATAATAATAAATCAAAACAAACCCTGTCATGCTGCATAGCATTATCCAATGATTACATCACTGACAAACTTTGGAACGAACACACATATTATGCCAATGACGTGATTTACACGGCATTTAAATTCACATTCCTCTCCGTGTTTACCATTCCGGACCAGGTCAACCATAATCCAGCTGAAACCGGATCGGGCCGCGTGAAAATCACAACGGGACTTTGAATCACGCAATTGTGTGAACCCGGCCGGTCGACACTATGTTTGCAATGTTCCTCTATTACAGTAGCTAATGGGTGAAGAAGTGGCCCGAGCACGGCTCGCGATAACGCTAAATACCATTTCTAAATCACATAAATATTTCAAACACATTGCTCAGTTGAACTTCAAGCAGCAATTAGCTATTTCCTAATTGCTCTACGGAATATCCGCAAGTTTCGCGCCACTGAACCTGCCGTTCTGCGGTTGTTGGTGACCTCCCCGTACCGCAAGTTGCTGCTGCTGCTCGATGGTACGAGGCACATGAACCAACCACCGTATCGCCGGGATCCCGTGAACCAGATTGATGAGTATCACATGGGCTAAAACTGCACCCCGCTAAGTTTCGCTGCTGAGAGCTTTACAGTTTGTCATGGCAAGGAGGAATGGACGAACTGAAAAAAAAACGTTCTACACAAGCTGCTAATCGGCAGCTTTTATCCTTGATGGTGTGCTATTATTCAAGTTCTCCCTCCCATTCGCTCCCCGATTTGGCTTCACAGCGAGGCTTGAATCGATATCTCCCCCAACACCGCCCAATGACAGCAGACCCAACGGCGCGCATCGGAAGCAGCGGACTAAAGCGGGCACGCCGCGAAAGTGCGAAGCTTTCTATGGCAGCGTACATTATTCATCACAACTAATTGCTGCAATATTCCAGTTAATTACGGACTGGGCGATGACAATCCGCGCAGTTCATTAAATATTTACAGTAGGTAATTGTAAGTGAGTCAGTTTCATGCGGCGGAGACTTTGGAAGCGATCAAACGGTGATCTGTTGCACCAGATTAAAGGTAGTCTTGGTTGCGGCCGACTTTATCGTTTCAATCGTTACGAACTTCATGGATTCAGTAAAGCTGTTTAGCATTCGTTCTCGGGCAACGCCAACTGATAACAATTTCTCAATGAACAGGCTTCAATATATTACTCCCTGAAAGCCTGAGTCGCAGTCCTTTGGAAAACTTCGTAGCAAATTCTTCTGAACTTAATACTAACTTCCCTGCTCGGAAAACTTTGTATTCCTTTTCCGTCGATGCCCGATGTCTTTCTTCTCAACGTATCCACACACACACATCCAGGTACGAAAGGAAGGCCATCGCGTGCTGCGAGATAATTTCCCTACTTCTATCCTACTATTGCTGTTCCGGCAGAAGCTTCCCACCACTTCCACCAGGTGCTGCAGCTATGTGTACGTGGCGTAGCTGACTTCGCCTCCCCTCGCTGGCCACTGAGAGCAAAAAATGCTCGATTTTCGTTTGCATCAAAAGCGCGACGTGTGTCGCTTTTATTTTCGAGTTTCCTGCAGTTTCCTCCGACACGGGAAAATAAAACTGGAAAGAAGCACAAGAAAATTGTCAACCTAAAACTTTAAAAAAATATTCGTCTCTGAGAACAAGAAAAGAGAAAAAAAAGTTTGTTAACCGGCAAAAAGACACACGATACAGTATATGGGCGGGAGTCGGAAGCGGGCGCAAGAGATATAACTTCAGAATAAGGAATATGTGGGATTCTGGAATCGGAGGAAAAACTGGTGCAAGAAGAAAACGAGAAGCGAAACTTTAACCTGTTCCTTGCTTTGCTCCAGACTGATTTCGCTGCAGGCGAGCGTTGCCTGACGGGGAAAGTTTTGCCGTGTGCAAATGAAATAAGCCAGGTGAATTTTCTTCTTCCTCCTGCTGCCGGCACATACATGCATGCACACCAAAGTTGCCATGGCGAACGCCAAAATGATTCGCATCCAGCTCCTGGCAGCGGGATTGTAATGAAAAATTCATTCCAAAACTAAGATTCTATTCTGCTGAAAATATGGCGAAGTTTTAATTTCCTCCGAAGCAAACAGTTTTCCAGGGAAAGCGAAGAATAAATTGGAACACGAAAGCGGGTTTCCCACCGACGCCCCGATGGATGCTTGGCATGGAATCAGACGATACGTGCGCCGGTTCGAATTTCTCCGGCCCACGGAAGCGCCGCCGCGGTAGACATAGGCGTGTGTGACACGTTGGAAATGCTTATGATAATTAGTTTTATTTTTTTTTTTCATTCGTTCTGTGCAAATTTGTGCCGCTCGTTTGGAACTAACAAATTGCTAAACAGAGAGCAAATTGGTATAAATATGTAAGTTGGAAGAACAAACTGCTGTTTGAATGTTGGCAGAATGCTTGTTAAAGAACAACAAGGCAAGTTTGAGTGTATACATACACAAATAAGAGAAGCTCTGAAAAGTCTTTGGTTGGGGTTTAGGTTCAACGCAATGAAAATAAGGCTAACAATTAAAAATAAATTGCATTTGTCACTTACTAATTAGGATTTGTGTTATGAAGTCGTTGCTCGGAGAAAAATAATCCAAAAAATATCTATTGAAAAAAAGTCACAGGAGGGTTGTGTCCGAGACACGACCGCATAGTTGACGTAGGATTCCGTTAGGCTATCTGTTGATTTTGGATATGTTTGTAATTCATCATCGTTAAACTCTTTGATAATGATTTGGTGGCTCTGAAAAGGGCCGTTTTATTTTGTTGTTGGGTATGGTTTGGAAGGATGGTAAACAGTCGTTGGGTGGTACGTATCAGACACAACATACCGAAATGGAACGAGATATTATGAAAACCGCCCTCTGTGATCCTAGACGAGATGCCTCCTGTATTACGTATGGATGAAATAAAGAGAAAAAAACTCACGAATGTAATATAAGACAATTTCCAATACCGAACACATTTATCAATTTTTCTCATCGGTAAAAACATGTTACTTTAATATAGAGAGAACATATTTGAAATGGAAAAGCTGATTTTCTTTTATTATTTTTACTTTCTGAGTGTTTATTCAACCCGATGTAAATTCTAATTGGACTAACAACACCTAATACTATATGTAGAGCATATGACATATCACTTTTTCTAATATTTCTTCACTTTTCCAATTTTTCGCGCCGTATAAACTTCCCTTGGGTGATAATGAACACAACGAAATAGACAGCTTCAACCAAACGACCCGTTCTCGAGCGGAACAACACGTTGGTTTTCATTTATGAAAATTGAAATAAATCATTTCATATATCAAGTCACTTTTAACAAAACTGCTACCATATACAATTTTACACTTACACTTGTGCTAAATTTTCCACAATACACGATCGGTCATTGATATGAAATTTCACGAAGCAACCAACCATAAAAGTGCCGAATTTAAATTTTATTTATAAAGATAAATATAAAAATGCCCCCGACTTGCATATATTTGCAATACCGATTTCCCTCGAGCACCTTGGTTTTGATGTCTCTGTTAGGGAACACTTTTCGGTGGGAACAAAATCTCCCCCTACTTTTATGTATTTGCAAAGCCGATTTCCCCCAGGAAGCTTGATTTTGATGTCTCTGTTAGGGACCCGCCGCATGTGTCGTCAATTCCGACCAATCAGAAGTGGGTATCACCGTTAGGATAGGGGTTGAGATTTTTCAATTATTCGATAGTTAGTTTCATGAAATAAATTATTTTCTTCAATATAAAAAATTGTTATGGAGTGCCGAAATCGATTGACGCAAAAATTTCATCAATCCATCATGAAATGACTAAACAATAAGCGTTTGAAATTGGACAGTTTTCATGATGTGCTCGATTTTTGATTTTCAATTTGTACCCCAATATTTTCTCGAAAGACGTAATCCTACGTCAACAAACTCAACAAAACAGAAGAGCGTGAAAAAATGAACAAATCAATTTCAGGATTCGCATAATTGACTATGGAAATGTGTTTCTATTCTTTGTGCGTCTAGAACAGGGATTCTCAAACTATTTTGGGCAAAAGATCCCTTTTCCAGAATAAAGTGATACCACAAACCCCTATAGCCAAGCTTAATCAATCATACGAAATACTTAACAATTGAAAAACTTTGCTGTTGTTTTACCCTTTAGAAGGCCGTGGAAACTAGGCAACTCAAACTTCAGAGATCATAAACCTTTGATAAATAATGAACTATCGAAGCAGTGGTGATAGAAATGGTGGCAATATAGTTGCCACTGCCCGTTAAAGGTGAAAACAGAATGCCGCGTTGTGCGGTGCTTCTCATCAGCTGTCATTGCTTGCGTTTTGTACTAAAACATCCGTCCGACGCGGTCTATTGATTTGTAATCACAGTCTAGCATTCGCGTCACCACTTTTCATACGAACAAAAACAAAGTAAAACGCTCAACAGATTCAATCAACTAGTCAATCTGTAATTATTTTTTTTTATAATTACACATCAATTTCCGTTTATTCACCATTACCTTAAATATAATAAACTCAGCCGAAGTTCAGTTTGCATCAGTTGCCTCATTTTATGAATATATTATATACTTCTAACGATTCTATGTTTGCAGATTATAAATAGTTCAAAAATTGGAACTGAAAAAAACATGAACCTACTTCGGAGAGCAGCCCCCGCAGAAGCAACTATTTATCCTACCCGGAGTAATATGCGAGGTGCTGGCTACCGTAGATGATAGGTCCCACCTACGAACCAGAACAACGAGCAGGAGGGATTTTTGATATACTGATGCGACAAAGAAACGGTTATTATTTTCTGAGTTCGATTTACCGATCTGAATCATATTTCGGACGCTTAAGGTATATGATACAGAAAACAGATCCAAACTTTTTGTACAGGTATTATTTTGTTGATATTTTCAACAAAATAGTTCAATATGCTTTCAAGCTTTCTACTTTAGTACCTATTTGATTGAAAACATGAAAAAAAATCGAATAAAATGCTTTTCAAATGAAACGAATAAGAATCAACCTTCGGACACTATTTATAAAAAAAATAAAATTTTGGACAGATTGAATTCAAATTTCGGACCTTTATTTTGTAATTTTTTGAACGAAAATTAAATTACACTTGATTATATTTTATAGTCAACTGCGAAACACTTACCAAGTAATCACAGTAAACTGTTAACGATGATGAAAACTGATGAAACACGGGAGAAATTTAAATATTGATGAACAGGTAAATTCTACGAGCTTACGCTAAGCAAACGTCTAACACAAACGATAATGAGTAGTGTTGTCATATTTTTGTAGATTATGTTATAATTCAAATGTAGTTCTCAAATGAAATGATAGTGAAACCAATGTAAAGAAGCGATTGTGATATTAATTTTATAGTTATATCATCAGTGCATTAGGTATTTCAATATGATGTTGTCCGAAATATGATTCAGAACGCTATGTGTTATGGTGTGTTAACGGCTATCTGCGATGCTAAATTTGAAAAACGCTCTCTTAAAAACGAAGCCAGTTGGTTCTTCGTATAACTGGTTCTAAAGTATAAATCCAACATAATGTTTCCACATTACATCATTGGTGACACAGTGTTTCCTCTGAAGCACAAGCTCATGCGACCATATCAAGGTACATGAAAACTTTGATTGTCGACATTCTCTAGCTAGAACAAATTCGAACATCGACATTATTCGACATCTTGGTTGGAGAATTTTGGGAAAGACAATAGCATAACACCCTCAAAATGCCGAAAAAAGTGTGAAAGTGGCAACGGTGCTTCACAACTTTTTGAATGCAGAGGGTTGTGAAGGTTCTATGAGATTGAGGAATTACTCATTTGCGGGTAATGTTAAAGATAATTAAATCAGTTAACTATGCATAAAACAAAGAAAAAAACGATAACATGGCGTTTTTATTTCATTTCCGCATTTTCATTGTAACAGTTGTGATCATTTTAGGACTATGATCTGTCCAAGAATTCGGCCTCCAGCGGTCTTCTCCATTAACTCGTAAATGTTATTTGCGAATACATCATGTCTCGTAAGTTCTGCCGCATACATTGTTTTGAACTTGGATAGACTGTACAATTCGTAGTTGCTCTTCGTGATTGAAAGGTATTCAACTCAGAAGTTGTTTCGTCGAAATTATCTACACGAGAACCGGTCGTTCGGGGCCATAGTTACTGGCAGTCCTACAATATAACAATTTAATTAAGTTATTTAAGACGTTGAGTATCATTGTAGCTATAATTTGTAGAATTGTAGAGTTATAATTCACCCCCATTTTCGGATGTGCTTTCAAAATTTAGAAAGCTTCAAAATGATGGAACTTCAGTCGGCGATGATCCTGGAATTGAACCGTGTGATAACGCATTTATTCTACGAATATCAAGGCCTCTTCCACCATCCTTTCATCATTTCCACTGCAAAATAAAAGCATAAAAATAAATAAAATGAGATTTTGTTTTTGTTTAAAAAATGTTTAACTGCAACTTACCTCCTTGTTTCAGGGCATTGTCTATTATACAGTCGATGTTCCTTCGATCTGAGGCACTCGTTTGCTTTCGTCAGTTCAATTAGATTTCTTTCAAACTCCATTTTCAACGAATTCAATTCGTATGAAAATCTTGTTCTTGTTGTGTCCACGGATCAGTTGAATGTTTTCAAAAACAACACAATGACATTTGCACAAGCTGTTTAGAACAACTGTTAGTGTTTAGTACAACGATGCTACACTGAGAGGAAAATTTAGTAAATATGACGAATTTTTTGGTACATGTTACCAATTCTCTAGTCATTTTCTACCCTACTAATCATTGGTACATGTTACAAAAAAAGAATGGTAGGCACATATGTCAAACAAACTACAAATTGTTGGTCCAACATTGGTGCAATAACAGTGAAAATTTTGCTTCATATTTGTGAGAAGTAATCATCAGGGATAATGACAATATTTTTTAATGATTATTTTTAATTTAAAAAATTGTATTTGATTGCGTTTAATTCTACATACTTAGAATACATTATACTAATAACTTATTCTATAAACAACATCAATAATTCTCGTTGGAATCATTCTATAAACTGCGTACAAGAGGCAAATTTTAATCGCAGCCTCAACCACCTCAATTTGATGAGCATTTCCAAAGCAAGTTCCCGTTCCTCTTCCTGCTGCATCGCTCTGATTTGAATTAGCTGATTAGCAGAGTGACGGCAGAATTAGCACGTTTCATCCGTATTTTGTTCTCTCGTGTCCCTATGAAGAAAAGAAATACATATGTTAATGATATTAAATATGCAATAAATTATGAATGTTCACCTTAAGTTTTTTACGGTCGATGATGTGTTGAAGAAAGATTCCAATCTTAGCGACAAACTCGCCGTTACCTTCAATCCCATAACTTGGATGGTTTTTGGTAAATAAATATTACGAGTCTGGGATCATGCCAGCTGTAAAGACAAGGAAAGGTCTTGTAAGTGTTGTAATGTATAGAATATAACTGATGTTTATCCTTGGCGGGAATATGAAAATAGACCCAAGCCCGCCTTTAGACGGGCTTCGCGGATTCTCTTTTCAAATTATTCAGACATTATTTTTAATGTTCACCCCCACTAGAACGTCTTTAGAATATTTTCATCTATCATACATACATATTGTTTTTATGCTGGCAGCTTTCTGCTAGGAGTATTTTACGTTGAAACTCGGAAATTCGAGATAAAAGTGGAGTAGGTTTTTTAGATAAATAAAAAAACTAGGGCGGTAGAGGGTTAATGTTGGCTGGTTTCTACTAGGAGTATTTTATGTCGAAAGTCGGAATTTCGAGATAAAAGAGGAAAAATAATAATTCGATTTAGGTCGCGCACTCCAAACGGAAAACAAACACACTTTTTGAACATTTCGTTGATCAGTAAGTTTATTTTAATTCGTATTTCACGTTCGACATCAAGTTTTGTTGTTATGGTAACAAAAAATTACAGTTTTTCTGTAACAACCATAACCCGCCTTAAGGCGGTGTTGAGTAGTTGAGCGAAAAAAATCAGACTCATGATGAGGTGTAATCTACTGAAAATTAACATCGGATACAGGTGTTTTGACCAGCTGATCAGGAAATTGAAGAACAAAAAAAAAGATGGGTGGGTAATGTCGGGGACATAACCGGAGTGACGTAGGACTATACAAAGGGGACAGCTTTTGCTAAATATATATTTTAAATATATTGTTTTATTTTATTCTCCTACGTGAATACCTACCTATCTACCTGAAAAATGGATTAGTTTACTGTTTACTCTTTATGAATATATTGATGGTTCTGAAAAGAACCTTTGGTGTTGTGTTTTTGTTATCACTCGATATTCCCATCTTGTTCGGTTAAACCTTCCTGTTTAGCTATTGCGTTTGCCACTCGCCACAGCTTTCACAGTTGGTAAATTTCTTCCCATCCAGCTTTGTGACATGTTGTACAGTAAATTACATTCAATGCGACGTGCCGAAGCACCACTCAGTGTCGCATTGGAGGCGATTTAAACCTGTAATTGAACATTTGCGATGACAGTGGTATAGTGTCGACTTTCAATGTGGGGTCATAATTTGGACCCCGAACTCTATGTTTACAAAAATGTCCAACTAAATATGTCGCATTACATGGACGGACATGTAAGACATTAGCTAAATGTCAAACTAATTGTAAATTACTGTACTTTCAATCGGGAAACAATTTAAGAATTGGTGAAAATTGAACAATCAGGAAAGTCCCCAACTATCAATAAGCTCAGAACAACTGCCAAATTCACATACTCATCAGATCCTGGCAAACAAATTATGAAAAAATCAATTTGTGTTTTATTATTATTTTGGATAATGTTTTAGAAAGCATTGAACTGTATTTCCTAAACTCTTTTTAGGAAGGTTTAATGGCCCTGAGAAGCGCCTTGTTTTATGGAATGGTTCCAATTTAGAAAACTTAGTAGTCGTGGTTTTGAAAAAAAAACATTTCGAACGCCCTCGATCCCGCCTTGTTCTGGATTTGCCATCAAAGCAGTTTGTATAAAGAACAAACTTTTTTCTTCTGCTACCTGATGCCGTTTTGCGATTGCGTTTGCCACTCGCCACTCGTTGCAACTGCCTGTTGTCTTGATGTCCACCGAACCGAATGTGTTCTGTTCCGAATGCGGGTTTTCTTATCGTCGCGAGCAGCTTTGCCAGCTAACTCGATCACTTCGGCGGCCGAAACTATATAACGCCGGCTAGGTGGACTGGTGCACTGGTACTAACGCGCTCGGCCTAGCTACCTTTGCGGGGAACTCCAGATCAACACGGTTCGAGCGGGATTTTGCCTTTCCCTTCACTTTTCCTCCTTTACCATGTCCAGACATGGCTGCTTGGGTTGGTTTGTTGATGTGTTGTGATGCGAACCGATGTGATGTACGGTTTGAATGAGAATGATCGTTACGGAAGGAAGGAAGGTATTGTATTATAGAGATTTTAAACTTTTGCAGTTCATTCGTCTCTAGCCTTGAGAAAGGCCCTTTGAAAACTCTACTCTATTCTACTCCAGCGCTACCACCTCCGCCCTCTTGCCTTGAGAAAGGCACTTGATCCCTCGCCGTCCAGCCCGTCCAGCAACGATGTTGTCCAGTCGGTGTCCACACAAAGAATCTGTGTGATCGTTACGGCAGCGGAGCGGGGATTTTTAAGCTGACTGGCTGGCTCGAGAATTACGTATGTGTGAGACTGCGACCAATGTTTCGTTCATTTTTTTTCTTTTTCCTTTCCAATCGTGCTTCATTCTATTTCGCTGCTGCTCTGGTTGCCCGTTTTAGTCGGTACGATTTGAGGAGCACAAAATGGACCAATCAAAAATGGGCACATAGGGCATTTTGACAATGCTTGATATTTCACAATTATTCAATTATTTATCTCATGAAAAATGAAATGTTATTCATTATGATCAGTGTTTGGATTTCGATCAAAATCAAATGATACACAATGTGTCATGCAAATAAACTCTCACGAACATATAACCAAATATGAGAGGATCATTCAGATACTTGTATGAATGTCAGCAATCACTTTTGTAACATTTAGTGATTAAACTAAGAGAGGAACGAAGACTGTTGTTTGCATATTCGAGTTGTATCAAACATGGCACACTATTTTCGAAGCCTGCATACAAGTTTGAACCGCATATATTCTCATTTTACTATAGCGAAACCCACTGCACAGACAAGTGTAAAGCAATAAATGATACAAGAAAAATTACGTCATCATTACGTCACCATTTGCGGAGAGCAGCGAATGGGAAAAGAGATAAAACGCGAGAGTTTTTGCTTCTCACTGGAGCGGTGTTGCTAGTAAAACTATGCGGTCTATATGAATATACACATTTCAAGGGATAGCGGCGTTAAAAATGGAAAATATAATCTGACTACCCTTCCCTTAGCCTCTATCGAGCTAAATAATCATATAGTTTGCACTCTCTGAGACTTAAAAATCAGGATCTGCTACATTAGCTGAATATGAATCTTTCGCTTTGCGTTGTCCGTATGATCCTGCTGTTTCATGATGCATGGAGAGGTCGGTATGCATATGTTAGAAGCAAAGAAGAAAATAAGCTTTCTGCACTGAAAGCGTATATGATAGCTTTGCTTGCATGCTGGTGTGCAATGAAGTGCGAGCCGATGCAGAGTTGTCTCGTTCTCTTTTGTGTCGTGATTTGCAGCACATAACAACAATAGAATACCGCTGGGGGAAATGTTTCCTGAAAGATCATATTTGAACGAACGAAAGCGATTTTTTCAATGAGTGGATCATTTGGCAAACACTGATTATGATAGATGCGTAGATATATTTCCTATCAATTGATGCAAAAACCATTGCGATCTATTGAGATATGCTCGAGTTATAAGCGTTCCAAATCTTGCATTTTTTCCTACTTGTTCAGTGCCTAGATTTCCATTTCACCCCCTATATCTTCCGGTTAGACGTAGTCCTACGTCAAAAATGATACCACTAAAAAGCAGTCAAATTATGGTATCATTAAGACAAGAACAATATAGTCGTATGGTTAGAACAGGAATGAATCTTTATTTCTAGTTTTCCTTACACGAAAGTTCCTTACGGCTAGATTTCTACATAATTAACATAAGGTCGAGCGAGAAAGAGACAAATGTACTCTCGCTGTGCGCTGTGCCTTTGGGTTCATTTGCTGGCACTTGGTGCGCAGATGTGTGTTACTAGTTTGCATGGAAAGTAGAAACCGAACCATAGCAAGGTCGTTAATGGTTAACATATAGAGCTTAGTGAGTCATGTCGCTTTGCGCTAGAGGCGCTCGGGACTTCTCACGTTACAAATAATGTGTATGGATTCGGGGAAGGAAAGTATGTCACATTGGGTGGTTTATGACATGGAAATGGGAGAATGGATGAATCGGTGTTTTATAGGGAAACATATGGTCTAATGTGGGAATGAGGATATCGGCACAGCACATCAGGCCTACTTGTAGAATCCTTCAAGCCCAGATGTTTCGCAAAACTCTCGGTCGCCCACGTATGATCACCACAAAGAAACCATTCACTTCGAAGCGAGCGTATGTTCCACCCTCTGATGTCAGGCATGATAGAATAGGTCATTTTCAGATACTCCGGAAAGAGGATTTGCAAAAACCCGAGATGCACATCGGAAACGCAACGCTAAAATGCGACATCAATTTACCCCTGCAGTCAAACCAGAATTGTTTTTATGCTTTCCATCATAAGGAATTACTACGAGAAGTTCAAAATAAAAATGTTTTTTTTCGACCAGATACCCAGCCCTGCCTTAAAGCGGATTAATGGTTTTGTGGTAGAAATAAAAAATCCGTGACATTAAGAAATAGCCGTTATGTTTTTTGATTTTTCCATCAAAAATATGATCTACTAAAGTTTTTTTCACGCAAATAAAAAACAGGAAGTGGGTTATATCTATGGTATAACCGCAAGGGTGACGTAGGACTATCGTTGATTTAGAGATCATTTGTTTGAAGTTGAATCTAAATCCATTCTGAATGAATGAATAAATGAATATTTGGGGGACTTCGAAAACGAGAGCGTTACACGTTGGAGGCACAAGGTTTTATGCATCCATTATAGGATACGAAAAACCTTGTTCTGAAGAATAATCTTCAGAAGCTTTCCTGCTAACTGCACTTGATTGACAAATCACAAAACCAAATGTATTACATGGATATTTTAAGGATAGAAAACATTAAAATAAACTCTTTCACATGAATGTATTTTTAAATTCCCAGAGGAACTGGCAGATTATTTTCCGAATCTTTCTCGATGCTGAATGGCATCCAAATGGAAAGAATTCCGCGCGTGTATATGTGTGTGTAGCGGCTGCTTCGAGATCTTCCCGGGGAACCGTTTGTGGCATCACTCTCCTGATGGATTCCCTTCTGGCCTAAGGTGCACAAACAGGCTCTTGGTGACACCGTTCATCCGCGCTTTTATGATAAACGAAGAGCTTCACCACAACAGCGACAACATGCTCCAATCGCTGTTCAATTAGAACTGAGTGGATTTCCGAGCGGCGCTCGCTTATATACCGATTGGTGATTTCAATAGCCTGTTTTGAAAGCAATTTTAAGGCTATTGAAACAAGTTTTTGGATCAAAAAGTAACAAGTATAGAACGCGTAGACATTTTATCTTTCGAATGAAGTGTTTATCATACCATTTCGTTCAGTTGTTTAGGAGCTATTAACGCTCAAAATCTCGGTCTCCGGCGTAACGCTTTCGTTTTCGAAACTTTGATTTTACACCCTGGTATAGAAATGAAAGACGTAGTCCTACGTCAAATTTTGGGTTTTGGAGTGTTAATGCAATTCGTTGAATATCCTACTTCGTCGAAAAATTCTATTGTAGGCTTGCTTTGCGTCACCCGACGGATACCTATGCTTTACACTTTGATTTCAGTTCTCTCCCACATTTTTTGAGTGCTGACAACAATAGTATGTAGCATGGAGGTAATTCTAATAATTGAATCATAATCTCGTGAGAAATTTCAAAAAAACAGCAACAAGATAAATAATATAAGCCAAACATCGCCGCTAAGATTATCCTTCAAAATTGAACTTAGAAAAAGCATGGCTGAGTAAGGAAGTAAAAAGTGTCTCCAAACTATTTTTATGAACCCCTATAGTGTTGTCTTAAGATCTATGGTGAAAAAAATTAAAAGGAAAATTATGTTTCAGTGAATCTAAACATTCAAAAAAATCCAAAATTTCGAAAAGCAAAAAAAAATATTATGCTGAATTTTCGATACATTTTTTTAATAATTTACCCCGGTACACCATAGTAGACGCACTTTGAGTTTTTTTTTCAAATTTTCATTACCATGCCTAATGAGAATGGCTTGAACAAAAACTACGTTTTTCACTATAACTTTATAGTGAAACATAAAGGGATTCAGAAAAAGTACCTGATTTTCTAAATTGGCACCCTGTACAATATTTTCCATAGCGCTGGTGATGTTTGGGGGTACTTTTTACGAACACATGAATACAATACAATTATAGATTTTAGGAAAATAAAAAAAAATCGCACCGTGCATTTCTAGAAATTTTGTGGAAACAATCACAAACATAAAAAAAAACATCCGAACATGTGTCGATACGGCATGGATCTCACAATTCTACCAAAAATTCCAAATTTAGAAATACAGTTTTCTGTACCGATAACACTGTTAAAGTTCTGAAATAAAATCACAAATATCCATAAAAGACACAGGAAGACATTTAAATACCAATAAGAATAATGTCGAATTTCTAAATTCTAAAAAAAACAATATTTCAAGATTTTTAGTACTTAAAAGAATGATAATATTTCTCTATACAGCATAGTAATGCACTTTCAGTATTTTGTTTCAAATTTTTATCACGAAGCTACTGAGAATGGCATGCAAAAAATTGAACAGTACGATTTTCGCCATGGATTCTATGGTTCCACCCTGATTTTCTGAGAAAAAAAAACGAAGATAAACAGATTGTTTGAGAACAAAAACACCGATTTTAATATGGCAAGTGTTGCCACACATACAGATTTAGCTGGAAAGGTACAGTTTTTTTTCGCTATTATTGGTACAAAATCTATACGGTACAGAGTACAGATTTTCGTCAAAAAGTACAGATCGGTGGAGATTTTCTCCGCATGTGAATTTATTGCATTTGAACAAAGTAACATTAAGGTACATGTCGACTTTCGGCTGCTGAAAGGCTAATAATAAAAGTATTTACAAAGCAATAATTGATCAGTTTCATTAGGATGGAATTTTTTACAAGGATCGTCTGAAAGGATTCGCATCGAACGGTGCGACCGTGTTAATGGGAGTTTCGAATTCCATAATGCGCCTGATAAAAATAGGTCCAGATCTAGTAGTCGTCAAATGTACATGTCATTCACTGGTTTTGTGTGCTAGTTATGCGTATGAGAAAATCCCTAAAATGCCTAAAAAGAATTAACGGTTCGCTCGCATTTTCGGCGCTACGATGCCATGTTTGTAACGTTCTCACTAAACCTCATTCCTCGGCAACTGTCGAGTGATTTTTTTTTCTGAATGTTATCAGAACAAAAATAAGTTTCTTAATCCGCTCAGCAACGATATTTTGCCATTTTGCCATTTTGAGATCAAAATATTTGATCAAACATCGTGGTGGCAGCTCGAATTTTTTTATAAATTACTAGCTGTACCCTGCCACACTTTGCTGTGGCACATTGTGGTGGCATGGTTGAGTTGAATTTTTCATTTTTTTATGTTGTAACAACAATCCTAGATATGTTTGGTTGTTTTGTATATTGTATCATAGTTTGAGCTCAATCGGATCCGTACTTTTCGAGTTTTTAACGCGCACACAAGATAGAACACATATTCATTGCTGAATAGTCGATTTTCATTAGAAGCTCAATTTCAGAAACGCACTCTGGTCATATATAAAATCATTTTTCTTCCAATTTTCCAATGTTTTATGCCGTAACAACACTTCTTGAAGTGGATTGTATATTGCGTCCAACTTTGAGCTCAATCGGTTCCTTACTTTTCGAGTTTTTAACGCACACACAAACGAACAGAACATTTTTATATATATAGAGATAGATGAGGGAAATCGATAAATTTTAAATCACTTCGAAACACAATTTCAGTTCATGATTTTGTCAAACACTTGGAAAAAAATGTTTCCTTCACATAGAACACATATTCATTGCTGAATATCGATTTGATCTTTTTTTTCTATATGATACACCTGATCACCTGAAATAAATCGTTATTCCAATCCATATGATTCCAACAGTAAAGAAAAAATATTCTTCTTATGAGGCCTTGTAGACTTGTTTGATTTACCACAAAATTTATGAGCTCCGGCGATGTAGGCTTCCACTGATGATGGCTTTAACTAAGAGCACGAAAACCATTTTTCAAGTTCATTCGACTATCGATAGTCTGCCACACCTTGCCTCTACCAATGTGTGGCTCACTGTTAAATTGATGGATGAGCCTTTATCGCCGCTTTTCTCATATTCCTTCCCATATGTATATCCCGAATGCATACCGGAGCTTTTGAAAAACATCGATCAATCGGTTCAGAGAAGTACACACTCACGGTTCAGATAATTTTCCCTCTCTTTATTTAATCCTTTCGGCTGCCCGTCAGCCCGGTCGGAAAAACTCTCCGCTTTTTATTATTGTACGGCGCTTTCACTCCTCCGCAGCCTGGCCCGGCAGCAATCAATCCAGTTCCGATGGATTCGCTATATTTATAGGATTGCCGGGCCAAAGCGTTTGGCTTTCACACTTCGGAGAATGCGATCGTCGAGAAGAGTTATAAAAACATAAACCCCTGAAAACGGAGAAATAAAAGCAGTAAATAAATCTCGTTCTGTTAAGTGAGGAGTGAGGACCCACCCCCGAAATCACGTGCGAGTGATTTAACCTATTCGGTTCCGACTGTATTGTTTTCACCTTTGCTTGGATCGGAATTTTTGGAATTATGCTTTGGTGGAAAATAACATGCTGCAGCTCCCGTCCCGCTTTGGGCAGTCGTTTTGATGAGAAATTTTCTCGGTTCTCCCATATGATTGTGAATTACAATCATCATAAAAAGAATCTTCGGAATTGAGCAACATTAAGCAACCTTAAAGTTGGAGCAAGCTTTTCTGGTGTTTGGTACGGATAGAGTCGATCCTCGAATGTTTTTGGCCTTCTTCAACAAATCGAAATAACTGCCATTTTCTTCGGACGGAAGAAGAAAATCAACTCTTTTCACAAATGAGGATTATTTGGCACAAAATCCAACACTTTCACACAAATAAAAGTGTATAAAGCCTAAATAAAATCACTGATATGTCAAAGCGCGTTGCTTACCAAATGCCTAAGTTTTATTCACAATCGACTTACTGCTGGAACTATCGATGGATAAAATTTTGATCCTTGATTGATGAAGAATACATAAATGAATAAATAATGATTTCCATATAAATCTAGTCATCGACAAACCTTACGAGTGGGGATAGCCACAGAAAGAATCTCCAGTCCGAAACTAAAAAAGCCAACATCCCACAGTTATTTCGACGGTGTAACCCGCACGATCCTTCCAGTAAGCACAGACAATTTATTGTAAAGCATATTCCAAACATCGGGTAAACATCTAACCACGCCAAAGTGCTATACATTTTAAAAACTCTCACCAATCGAGAAACAAAGAGGCGGAAAATTTTGCCTTTCCTCGTTCATGTCGAGAGCACGGAGTCGTATGCAGCTTTGTTTTTTAACGGCCCGCCACCAAAAGAATGCGAAGGATGAGTTTTCACTTTTCCCGGTTGCAGTTTTTACTACCCTCCTCATCACATGGGAAGAGGCGCGTGTTCCGCCCACATACAATCACACATATACTGAAATAAATGGAAACATTCATTCTGGCATACACACATTCACACACTCACACACACAAACTGATACGTCAGGATTGCTTGCCAGACAAACCACAAGCACGACAACATGCATAAACACGTCGTCTAGAAACGACGGTGAAATTCCAGCAAACATCGTACACATGTGCCAACCAACCCCGTATTATCTGCCCATCCACACAGGAACAACAGCAGCAAAAAAAAAGGCGAATCCTCCAAACGTCCCGCTTTCCGCAGGGATCCTGGGCCAGGGCCAGGAATGGCAAGAGAAATACTTTCGATTTTCACTCTCGTACCCGACACGGAGTTTTTGAGCTCTGGTTTAACTTTTGCCTGGCTTTTTATTCGCTTTTGGGAAGCCTCGTTCAGGCATTCAACGGCAACTTCGGGATGGTTCACTACACTGCAAGTTTTGCCCAGGATGTTGAGCGTGTCGGTTGGAACAATGTATACAAATGATGCTGGTAAGTAATTGTATGGTATCGTTGCTCGCATGAAGTGCCGAATGTGTGCGGAGATATTTAGAACCATTCCGAGAAAATTTTATCGGAGTTTTCCGGGAACACATTCGTTTGATTCCACATAATGTGCTGGCGTGAACATAACTTACATATAATGTATTTGCCTCCAATCTCATTCAGCTGATCTGGATATCTATCTTCCAGCCTATCCATTAATACGATACAATGTGCCACACATTATGAGCATATTGATATTCGTCTTGGACTCATCCACCCTCCCCCCAATTTACGACCATTCCATCTGACCTAGTTTGTCTCATCCTCACTGCGTGTGTTGTACATCGAAACGGCATTTCCGAATCCGGAGCACCATTTTTTCCGAGCCAACGCCTCCTCAATCTTGTTTCAATAATTGATCGTAATTATCCCCCCCATCAGAAGAAGGGCCACGAAAGTCAGCAGTTTCCTTCCGAGAACGGCGGTTATTCCACCGCTCATTATCCAATTGGTACGTGTTAGTTCTGCGCCGGGTATTCGTATATGAGATACACCCGACGCCATGAACGGAAAACGCTGAACGAGGGAGAATCGGAAAAACCACGGACCCCGGCCGGAGGAAGACCGAAAGTAATCGACAATGGGGAAAGTTCCACGATTTCAGCCGGGCGCCCTAATGGAATGGGGTTGGCTCTCTGGCGCGTTCAGATGTGCACCGATGATTTCGGGGAAGAGTAAATATTCCATAATCTAATAAAATCCTCCACTAATTAGATAGGTTAGATAATTAGTTCGAATTTGGCTGCATTAAAACGACTCGTGGCGTCCCGATAAGTGCGATGCTGGTCTGACAAACAAGTCTTGCGCCAAAAGCAACCCATGCGAAAGTATGATGTTATGAGCAGAAGAAGTTGCGCTGCATCGGGAAATCACCAAGTTCGAAGGGGAAAAAAGAAAAAAAAAACAGGGAAGGAAATCTCTTCGCAATATATTTCTTATTAACTTTGACCACCGGGTTATTGCGGGCACGCAATTGGAAAAGTTTTTGCTTGGAATAAGGTTGTTGGTTGGTCCTTTCATGGGTCATTTGAAATCATTTGAAAACATACAAATCTACCGTTCTGAATCATATTTCGGACACTTAAGGCATATGATGCAGAAAACAGATCTAAACTTCATGCACAAGTATTATTTGATTGATATTTCTAATAAATTAGTTCGATATGCTTTTTTAAATCATTTGAAAACATACAAATCTACCGTTCTGAATCATATTTCGGACACTTAAGGCATATGATGCAGAAAACAGATCTAAACTTCATGCACAAGTATTATTTGATTGATATTTCTAATAAATTAGTTCGATATGCTTTTAAGCTTTCTACTTTGGTACCTATATTTACCTATAGAGGAGGTTGTGTCCATGGCATCGAATCTGGTATAGTGACCCCCTATGCAGCCATTCCATGCCGAACCGATATAGTGGTTCTCAGGTTTTTGTGAAAACTGGTATTTTACGTAAAATATTAGACCCGTATTTTTTATTTTTTTCATGAGGGTGCCCATTTCTATTTTAGGGTGGTCTAAAAAATCATTGTTTTTCCCTTTTTTTTTTTTTTCCAAAAATGAACAACTGAACCGTTTCAGATGATCGACATATCATATCAAATCAAATCCTATAGTCTTTTCTGAAAAAATATTACCTCTGTAGAAAATTTGGATATAGTTTGATTAGTGAATGTATTTCTTATTTATAGTTTACAAAGTTTTGGACTAGAGGGCGCTATATTTTTAATATTTTTTCTTGAAAGCTGAGGTTTACATAACCTATCCTATGAATTATGAATTAGAAATGTGTTTTTTGTTGTTTTAGAATTATAATTTTTCAAAATTAACCAATGGTCCGAAAAATCATTTTTCCCCTTTTTTCCTTAAATGGCCATTCTCAAAAATTCACATCTCTTGATCAACTGAACCGATTCAGACAATCGACATATCAATTTGAAGCCAATGAACTAATAAGCTAAAAATATTACTAGATCGAAAAAAAAATTTTTTTCTGGTCGCCTAGATCTAGTCTAGTCACATTGAAATATTGAATGAATACTTAACTTTGAAAAATCATGACTAGCAAACGATAAAAATCACATCGCTGATTTGTTTATATGTTATGTGGAAAACTTCGGCTTTTAAGATGATCTTTAAAAATGCGAACTATAAAAAACAAAATGTTATATTTTTTCTAAAGAATACTAGCTCATTGGCTTCCATTTGATATGTCGATTATTTGAATCGGTCCAGTTCTGAATTTGGTGTGGTGTGAGCTGAATAACTCGAGAACGAATCAAGCAAATGAAATCAAACTTGGCATATAGAGGTTTTAGGGATCGATGAACGTTTCTACGGTGGTTCGACACTCTTTCCCTCTCTCTAAGGGGAGGCTGCCATATAAATGAAACACAAATTTCTGCATAACTCGAGAACTAATAAAGCAAATGTAGCCAAATTTGGGATGCGAGGGTTTTTGGATACGAGAAATGTTTCTATGATGCTATGACACCCCTCGCTTCTCTGGAATGGAGAGTGAGTTCCATAAAATTAATACACATATTCCAATCAAACGTGACAATTGAAAATTTTCGAAAAACTCTGAAGGAAAATGGGAAAATTCCAAAAATTCAATTCGCATGTGTTCTACAATTACCTATTGACAAGCGTTGTTAGTTCATTCGATGTTTGCGCTAACGAAATTGATCTTCGTTCAAAAATGGAAATGGATTTTAATGTGATAAAACGCACTCCGATATCGTCTTCTATCTATATAAATAAAAATGGATAGCCGAATGTGTTGATAAGAGCAAAACTCGAGAAAGGAATCGTCCGATTTGGGGCTGTCTTCATTCTATCATATTTTCTGTATCAAACATTTATTCCATGTAACGAAGAAACATGTTATTTGCAAGTGGATGAAACATTTTGCACGAGAGTAAGTAGTGCATAGTAAGAAAACATGGATGTGATAACGAAAAATAAATTTTGGGTGAGACGAAGTTTACCGGGTCAGCTAGTTTCATATAAAATAGAAATCATGTAGAAAATTAAAAAAATAAAGTCCTAGATGGTAAAACTATTTTTGACGAACCTTGTGAAACATCGATTTTTTTATGAATTTTCGAAATTTGAGATTTTTATATGTCGATTCATTTTTGTTATTAATCGATTCATTTTTTTGTGAAGAACGAATGTAATTAAATAACGTTTTAGAAAAAAAAAAAGAATAACTGTACTTTCAATTGATTCAGGCATGGTTGAAATTTGTTTTCAAGGGGCCTGCTCGGTTAAGGGAGTAAAAAGTGCCCCCGAACAAAATCACCAGCTATATGGAAAATATTGTATAGGATACTTCATTTGAAATTTTGACAGTGGTACCATATTTTTTAAATTCTTATATGGTACAACATAGGATCTATGGTGAAAAATGCACCTTTTCGTTTTTTTCACGCCATTCTCGATAGCTTTGAGACAAAAATATGGAAAAAATACTGAAAGTATATCTTACTAAGGTGTATCGATCAATTTCTTCATTAAAAAAATCAAATTAAAAAAATTAATTATTTTCATTTTCATTTTAAACTAGCTGACCCGACGAACTTCGTCCCGCCCAAAATAGATTTTTTTGATTTGATGAAAGTATTCAAATCAAAAAAATCACATTTCACATCCACATTTTCTTACTAAGTGAACGTTAGTGAGTCCAATCACCGAACTCTTCATTGATTGATTACCCGTTGACCCTTTACAATTTCCTTTTACTATAAATTGTCTAGTGCTTCTACAAAAATTCGTCCTTATAATATAAAGTTATTTTCAGACATAATTCTCGTTCGAGATTCTTCAAGCATTTGGAAATAACATGTTTCTCCGTTGCATGGAATACATGTTTGATACAGAAAATATTACAAAATAAAGAGAGCTCAAATCGGACCATTCCTTCCTCGGGTTTAGGGCACAGGGCCTTCCATTTTTGTTTATATAGATAGAAGATATAGGAATGCGTTTTTCCGTCTGAAAATCCTTTTCCACTTTCGAACAAAAATCAATTTCGTTAGCGCCAACATCAAATGGACTAACAACGTTTAGCTAATTGTAGAACATATGGGAATTCAATTTTCAGAATTTTCCGATTTTTCTCTCCGCTATATTGTTCTACGGGAAGAGACGAATACAACGAAATATAGATGACTCAAATTGAACCATTTCTTCCTCGGATTTTGCGCTTAACAACACATTTGGTCTTCCATTTTTATTTATAGATATAAGATATGGAAATGCGTTATTTCACCTGAAAATCCATTTCCACTTACGAACACAGATCAATTCTGTAGCGCAAATATCGAATGGACTAACAACGCTTATTATGATGTAATTTTCGAACATGTGGGAATTCAGTTTTCCGAATCTTCCGACCTTCCTTCAGGATTTTCCAATAATTTTCCGATTTTTTTCTCCACTATATTGATCTACGAGAGACGAATACAAAAAAATACAGGCGGCTAAAATCGGACCATCCCTTCTTCGGGTTTTCCGCTTACCAACAGATTTTGCCTTACATTTTTATTTATATAGACTAAATTTAATTTTTTTTCTATATTGATATTCAGTACTACTCTAGTTTGTATTCAAATTTCTTCCTACGTCTATTTTAGGTATTTGTGATTTTATTCAAAATTTTTAGAGTGTTTTTCGCGGTACAAAAAAATTATATATATTTGCAGGCATTTCGAAATTTTGAAAAAAAAAACTATTACTTTGAGACCCACTTTTGCTCTAATTTTTATTGAAATGCGTTCGTATGTGTTGTATTTTCCACATGTAGCGTAATTTTTTTTTTAATTTTAAGAAAATTGCGCAAAAAAAATACTTTTTTGGGCTTTGGGTATTTTTAATTTACTTTGAATTTAGAAGCCCAGTGCTGCTTTAATATTTATTTAAATTTTGTTCTTTGATATGTCTAAATTTTGTCGGTATATTTAGAGCATTGCGCTGTACAAAGATTCTTTTCTCGTATCTTAAAATATATGAGATTATCTTTACATTGGATTTAGATGGTTTACCAAATTCATAGGAGTCAGCGGTACGATAGAGCTCTGTGAGGAAGAATAAAGTCCTTGTGGAAAGATCATTCGGATTAATGAGCAGAACACTTAAAAAAATCAAAATTATATATATTATATATTAGAATACTTTTTTTTATGTTTATCTTACAATTGAAAACCACGGATACCAGAAAATAATCGATTTCAAGAATATAAAAATAATCATGCAGACGATGAAGAAAATTATTTTTGTGTCTCGCAATGCTCTTCAAAAATCAGGAAAAAATTACGCCACATGTTAAAAAAAACAACGAAAAGTTGCATTTTTCACTATAGATCCTATGTTGTAGGGTAGATAGGGATAAGACGGACATGTTAAGGAAAACTTCAATTGTATCTTTGGAAACTCATGTTTTCAAAAATTTAAATGTAGTTTCTTACAGTTCAATATACTGGTTTTCGAAATAACTGGCCAAATGTTTTATAAAAATGTGTTTTTCCATGTTTTTACTGAAATTAAAACAAGCCGAAAAGCACAGCATTTTTATCGGTGCGGGTATAATGGACATGTAGTGGGGGGTATATGGACAGGTTCATAATATACGAAGCGTAGAGGTTTATCGTTTCACTCTCTCCCAGTGTTTATGCGTCCAGTAACTGAAATAGAACAAAAAGAGAAAGCAATATAAAAAAGAGTTCAATCCCTTCTTCCCTTCACTTTCCATCATGCATTGGATGTGATTATGGATATGACTGTCCATTACCCAGCCAGACCCTTTAAGAATAGAACAAAAAGCAAGTATGGAGGTTTAAAGCCTCTTAAAAACAAAGAAAGAAAGAAAGAAAGTATAGAGTCACTGGGCTCTGAAGACTTCAGATTACCTGGGTTTTTGGAGTTATGAAGTTTCTCGTTTCGTGATACCAGATCTCCTTCGAGCACACTGGACTTTTTTTGAGTTGTGGTTTGGCGCTGCTTTGGATTAGTTTTCCTCAGCTTAGTTTCGCCAAATCGGAAGTTTATTTTGAAGTGATTGCTAACAAGTTGACGCATTGAAGCTTCGTCGACTGTTAGCGTCCAATCCGCGTGGAATTCATTGAGATTAGATCTCTTGAGTATTCGCCCTTTATCGGTGGAGAGATTCTCGTTTTGGCTCTCAATGAGGCTTTTGAGTCTCTCGTCGCTGTATGTTGCACTTTGTGGAAAAAAGGCATGAAGAATCTCTGGACACGGAATATTTTTTGCGTCTAGAGCAACCAGTTTTATGTTATCCTCTAGGGTTATCATGGAAACAACTTTCTTCAACCATTCCGAAGTTTGATGGTCTTTACAAGAAAGGATTAGATAACCCGACTTATATGGGCAGTTGAAAAACTTGGGTTTCGCCGGTTCATTTCTTTGTTGCTCTATTGCAGTGAGTAGAGCATTCGGAATAGAATCTAGTTGAGCTGTAGTCAGTTCAGTGTTGGGATAGTTCTCCGGGAGAATACCAGCTGTGATCTGCTCTAAGGCTTCTTTAAAGGACATTCCAGATTCGATAGTGGTTGTTGTGGTATTGTTAAGAGCGTTTTGTGCAATTTTTTTCTGCTCATTCTGCCCCGCTCTTTGTCGGGGGCAGAGATTTTCTTCGATTTTTTTGGAAATCAGTTTTTCATCACTACTAGGTAACTCCGTTACTCGGGGGCGTTTTGTTGTTCCAGAAATATGCTGACTCAGTGCTTTCAGCCGAGCCTCCTTCGCAGGAATCCCAGCTGCTAACAAGTACTTCAGTTTTTTTCTCTGACCCTTGGTGAGGTTCTTTTTCCACGAAGAGTGGACCTCGACTGAATCTATAACTTTAGATTCAGTTTTTGTAGTGAGGCTACATTCGTCACTATCATCCTCTAGCGACTCACAACGAGTCGGAGTATTGAGGATGGAAGAGGAGCATGACTGAACATCCACAGGTGCGTCACTCAGTACTTCATCCTCTTCAATACTCATAGAGTCGATCTCTATGGAGGTTTTTCCCGCCAGAGAGAGGCTGCCGGAACCCGAATTTTTATCTCGAAGCTTTTGGAGATGGTATGTTATAAACGAAAAAGTACGTTTTTCACCATAGATTCCATGTTAAGCCACATAGGGGTAGAAAAAACCGCCAAAATTTCTTATTTAATATCCTATACAATATTTGCCATAGAGCTGGTGATTTGGTTTGGAGGCACTTTTTACTCCCTTACCCGGCCAGGCCCTTTGCATGAAATTTTATATAGAAATATATTTGCGAAAAAGCATTCCTTTGCAATAATCACCTCACTCACCACCGCTGATTTTTACTCTCACCACTAACCTGTTTACAAGGACAGTAAATATGTAGATGGGGCACGACATACATAATAAAAAAAAACTGTGAATGAAAGTATACACACAAAAGCAGTTGCAACATTCACCGATTTCGATTTCACAATGGAACAATAACTCAGTAAAAAGTAAAATTGTAAATTTGCATTTTACACCGCTACTACCCATCAGTTATTGATGGTGAAACAAAACCTGAAAAATGCTTAATTGAAATTCAATTCCGATCACGATATCGCGGCGCCATACAAAACCATATTCTGGCGAACCAATTTGGAGGGATTAAGGGACTATCATCCAGATGAATATAAATCCAACCCGAACCCTGAATGATTGTGAGCGACCCTTTCTACCGCTGCATTTCGCTCTCACTTTCATCAGCAATGCATTTCCAATGTTTCTGTCCCTGCCGGGGCTCTTAGTGTATCCAAAGTGTGAACCCATAGACGTGTGGCCATACGTAGGAAAGTCCAAGCCCCGCACGGTGGCTCTCTGGTTACTGTGACACTGGATGACACACCCGCATGGTCTGCTACACAGCGATAACAGAGTCAACCGATAGCCTCAGAGTGGGTCCTGTGAGTATTGTTGCTTAGGGATGCTCGTTTGGGTATGAAAAAGTATGATTCGGTTTAGGCGGTTCTTCGTTATCCGGAACTGATTGCATCTCATGTGTCATCATATAATAGAAAAAATATCTAGCCATCGCGTCACTCTTATCTAGAGCAACCCTGCTGATACTTTCATATGCGGAAATATTATTTTTCCGGATTATGTTTTTGTACATCCAGCAGAGCATTCGCGTGGATTACAGTTGTAAATCATCACGAGAGTTATTCCAACGCTGTCGAGCGGCTGGCCTGGTGGCTACCGGTGCGTTGACGGTGGACCCTAGCTAACTTTGGGTAACCCTCAAACACTTGGAGCGGGTTCTCTAGCACAGTTGTTTCGACGGGACAATGGGGCGACGGTTGCGAAATGTGGAGAAAAAAAAACTTTTCATGAACTAACGCCAATGCCAAAGCTTTCAGCCAGTTTACAGGTTGGCTGAATGGGGAATGGTGCTGCGGTGGATTCGGGTGGCCAGTGGGTGCGCTTTTCTGAAAGAGGATTTAACAAAATATGCAAATCTGCAGAGATTACCGCTACAGTGTGAATATGTTTACGATTATGCCACCCACACCATCTCGCTGCCATCTGGCCGGGGCGCAAAACTGACATGTACCGGATGCGTGAGTTGAATTTTACGGTAAAACTAGTTCCGTTGAAAGAGAGACCTCACTAGAAATCGAATTGAATTGGCATTATTATGTGGTAACTAGTTGAGAGAACCGGAATTTGAAAGTGACGCGATATTCAGGAATATTACAGATTGATTGGGGATTAAATGGATATCCGGGTTCTAGCTTTTCGGCGGGCTCAGAGAACATATATTCCACCAATTGGGTTGTCGAAGCGAATATTAACACATATTTTTTATTTTAACACATATTAATCTAGTCACATAAAGTTACATAAAACTACAATTAAACGTTCAAAAAACTATGTGGACATGTTACTGGATTCAGTCTCACTGACTGATTATTTTCTGACTGTTAGTACTGGCCTTTTATCGTACTCCTATTGGTTTTTGTGAGTTACATAAGATTCGTATACGGTGATAGGTTAAACACACAGCATCTCATATCGACTTTCGGGGGTCATATGCCTGAACACAGATCTTGGCGTTTTAACAAATAGTTTTCTACCACTCTAGTACTTTGTTATTCTCACAATCCTCGATCAGCGGAAATCAGGAGAGGCACTTAAATGCAAACTACGAATTTTTGCTGCAGTTTCAAACACCCTTTTTGCATAGCTTCTCTCAGCAAAGCGTTGTTTACATCCTGTGAATAGCACAGTTGTGAGCTAACTTCGCTCTCTTGAAAATCCATAGTTGTTTCTTCGTGGTCTAGGGTTTTATTTTTGTAATATCCGATGTTTTATACCTATAGAACCAGACAGAAATGTTTCACTTCTTTTCAAAATTAGCATCAATTTCGCTTGAATTACGCATAAATTAATTTTGTTTTTTTCGGGAGCATTGTTGCCACACGTACAGATTTTCGTCAAAAAGTACAGATTGGTACGATTTTTTCCGCGGGTGAAATTTCTTACATTTGAATAAAGCTACATAAAGGTACATGATTACTTTTACGCAGCAGTATCGCTTGGTGCGGCAGCTTGAAACTTTTGATAAATGATAGTATGCAATCTAGATTCAGATAAACTATGTATAAGCAACATTAAACACATGAATGACGAATGAATTGTAAATGTGATATTTGTAGCAAATAAATGAATATTTTTATGCCAATAAAATGGAAAATGGACTTAAACGAATATTTTCGATGGTGCAGATTTTTGGTACAAATTTTTGGAAGAAAAAGTAAAGATGAGTAAGATTTTCAGCCCCTCTGGTACAGATTAAAATATGGCAACACTGTACGGGAGGACCTAACAATGGCTCGGCAAAGTCGTATTCAACTGGGAATAGTCAGCGGACTATGGAGAAAGAATTGAATGGATGCTTCAACAGCATCCGAAATCGGTGATGACTACACGAAGAACTGTTTACCAAAAAAATATTGCTTTTGTTGAAAAGGAACATAATGATGGAGATATTGTGTTTTGGGCGGACCTAGCATTACGCAAAGCCAACTCTGGTTGGTTGATCGCTCATAACACAATCCCCCCAACATACCCCTAGTGCGGTCAATCGGGTCGTATTGGGTCATATTGTCCCAGTCGGTGTACGAAAATGCGTGAGAAGCCATCACAGCTCAATAACTCAAATCTCTTATCACCAGATGTGCCAAAAAAGTGAATCTCAAGGTGGGGCAGACCATGATGGCGAGGGTACCGGGAATCTTGAGGAAGATTGAAGATAAAAGGCCACATCTAATTGTTTCACACCTCAAGCGCACATTGTATGAACTTGTGAAAATGCATTAAAGAATTGAATTTAAAAAAAATCATTTTTATCAAACGTGTTTCCATTTAGTCCGCTGCTTATCCGCTGCTTATCACTCACTTGTTTTTTTTTATCCCTTTTATTTATTTAAGGCTCATTAGCATTTTTTCGCTGTAACAGAGCCGAATTTTAATCGTGTACATGTCACATGGTTATCATATCTATAATTAGCACATTACACAGTTGCCATTCGCCAGTATTCCTTCTATACCATTACATATGGTACATTCACATAGTAGCCATTTAGGTGTAAGAATTATTCTTTCTGTTCTTCCATTATCCAGTTGGACCACCGGACAGCGGAGACAGTTGATTGATCATTGTTGAGTTATTTATAGAACTGTAGCCCGATGTGTCTGGCAGAGCAGAGCAGTTGTATGGATGAATCGATCTTATTTCGACCGTGGATCGATCCTCATCGCTGATGATTGTTGCGTGGACGTAGTTATTCTGTAACAACACAAAGATGGTCAATGAGGGCCCTGAGTTATGAACTCACGATCGATCGCTTACTAAGCGAACGCGCAACCAATGTGGCTACCGAGACCCCCCACTCACTTGTTATTGGATATCTTTTCAAACGAGTCGTGTCAAGTTAAAAAATGTGTCTCATTTCACGCAGATAGACTTGTTGTTTCAAGCAGTCTTTACTTTCAAACTTCTTGTTATCTATAATTACTTTTCTTATGGTCAGATGCAACAACTTCCCGATTGGGTTTTGTTCTGATAAACAATTTGACCAGTCTGAAACCTGAACCTCCTGGTCATTAAATCATGTCATGGTCGCCCGGCTCTTATGAATTCATGCGTTATCCTATTGCAATACCCAATGATTACGGATAACCATCGTCAGGACTGGTAGTGAACTTGAGGGGGGGGGGGAAATAGTGACGAGCGACTAAAAGCACTGGAATAGTGACCAAAAACAGACTCAAAATGAATAAGAAAAGTTGTAAATCATCATAGTTAAACCTCAATTAAGCTATATTCCAGATGAAGCATACATTAAAAAAAGTTGATGGGTCTAAGCCTAGGGGCACGGACGTGATCTTGACATAGGGCCATGATTGCGTGTAGTAATTGTATTTGAATTGAGTTTTTTTTATTGTTAAAAATCTGCAGTTTTTTTCTATTTTGATACATCAAATGGAAGCCCTGAACAAAACCGTTTCCTGTATGAACTTGTATCCTTTAACGGGTAAGATGAGATAACGTGGTATAATCTGGAACCACATTCTGTTCAAAAAAGTTCACAAAAATACCATTAAAACCATTAGTACCATTTTCTTCTGTTTATTCAATTATGCAGAAGAAGACAAAGAGTCATCATGTATCATTTTTAAACACAAGTCTAAATAGTTAGGATCTACTTAAATATAAGCCTAAGTTAAATAAATCTATGACTACAGAAATATATTATAGATAAAAAAAGCATTTTCTCCTTCGTCGCCACGTTGCCCGCAACATTGTAATAACTTTATAGCCAGGTGTTGTATATTGAGTTTTCTATGGCCATGAGTGCTGTCTTGGTAAGTTCGTGTAGCTGCTGTGGTTAATTGATCTCATTTGGTGCTAAGTTCTGCTTATGGATAGGAAAGGGAAAGGAGAATGGGCATATGCATTCGAGGATGGGCATCGGGTTTCTTAGGAAGACATATATGGGGAGCATTATATTAGTATCGCGACTACTCTAGCTATCATAATCTGATATGCGTGAGTATACCCTTTCAATCTTCTAAATCAGCAGCCAGTAATCAAACAACATGCTCGATATTATGACATCCTGGACCAAAATCACATAAATTGTTTGTAGCAAGACCTACACGATAAAAACGTGAATTGAGCACGAATTGATTGGACAACATACAATACAATAACTGATAAATGCCTATTATCGGTAAATGGAGAATAATTCATTATATGTATCAACTCACATTGTGAGCTAACGCCCGAATTTAGGCAAAAAGATTGCTCGTTGCGTCAAGGAGGAAAGCGAGTGGTTAGTGCAATCGAAAGAAAACATACCCATTTAAATCGTTTAATTGTTAACTTTTTTGACGTAGGACTACGTTTTTCATTTCTGTACCGGGGTGTAAGTTCAATGTTTCGAAAGCGAGAGAGCGACGCTGGACTGAAAGGTTTTGAACGTTAATACCTTTTTACCGGCTGAATGGAGTGGTATAATAATCACTTCATCCGAAAGATAAAATGTCAACGAGTTATATGATTGTCACTTATTGCTCCAAAAAATCGTTTCAATAGCTTAAAAAGTGCTTTGTAAGTAAGCTATTGAAGTCATAACAATCAGGCTCATTGATTATGATTGGTGATCGCAATGTGTTCCCGAACACGGACGCAAAATCTAGGCACCTGGAGAAACCGTCATAGCGAATACGTGCAAGCTGTGATTTCTTTTGCTCGCTTGCATTAGTGTTTGGGAAACCATAGCGACCACAGGCACACAGGCAAAGCGTGAGTACTTTTACTCGCATCAGTTTCTGTTCTGTTTTTGCAAGGAACAGTCGTGAAAAAAATGGGTGGGTTATATCTATGATATAACCGCAAGGTTGACGTGGGACTACCTTAGCTTAGGAATTATTTGTTTGTATTGATTTAATTTTTGATTGAATGAAACAATTTCGGAATTCAATATATTTGCTTTGTGAGTAAAATGATTGTATAATGCCATGTGAGGTCGATTCATACATTTGGATAGATTATGTTCTTCGTTACAAGTAAAATTAATGACGGTCCTTTTACGTTTGATATGATGACATTTTGGTTTTGAAGTCTGTGTTAGACAAAAACATTTCAGTCAGAACGAAAATGCCCTCGATTTGCATGTATTTGCAATTCCGAGTTCTCCTGACACCTTCGTTTAGAAGTCTGTAATAGGTAAACACATTTCAACCGGAATAAAAATGCCCCCGAATTGCATGTATTTGCAATGCCAATTTCCGTACGCTCCATGGATTTGAAATCCGTGTTAGGGAAACACATTTCAGTCGGAACAAAAATACCCCCGACTTTCATATATTTGCAGAATGGATTCCCCGAGGCACATTGATTTTCAAGTCCGTGTTAGGGAAACACAGCTCGGTTGGAACAAAAATACCCTCTACTTGCATGTATATTTGCTAAGCGGATTCCCACAAGTACATTGATTTTGAAGTCTGTGTTCGGGAAAGCGTAAATCGGGCCAATCAAAACTAGGCAGTTAGGGCGTTTAGATAACGCTTGACATTTCACAGTTATTCAATCGTTTATCTAATGAAAAATAACATTTTATTAATTGCGATAGAAGCGTAGAAATATGCCGTATCCATTGATGCAAACATCTTTCCGATCCAGTAAGAAATGTGCGAGTTATAAGCATTTGGAATCTTTCATTTTTTACTGCATGTTCTGTGCTTAGGTTTTTATTTTACCCCCATATACTCCGGTTAGAAGTAGTCCCACGTCAAAATTGTTTGCGACTAAATGCGTCCGAGCGAAAGAATATTCGCATCCATTCACGCATTCGACTTGGTGTTCCCGTGATGCAATTCAATATCATCAGTTTCTGTTCTGCTTTCGCATGGAACAGTCATGAAAAATTGCCACATCACGATAAAAACGAAATGAATTTTATGCAAGGTTATATAGACTTTATTTCGTTTTCACCGTAAAATGGCGCCCTCAGTTACTATTCTGCGCATGGAGTGATCATGAAAAATCTCGTTTTATTCCCGCGAATCACATATCAAACATCTTCAGTTGCTTTTACAATGCCACTCAAATTTCATCGGTTCGTTTCGGGAAATGAAAAACTTTCAGCAATCTTTCAAAATATTCATTCATTCATTCATTAAGAATTGATTCAGATGCAATTCCAAATAAATGATTACCGAGTTAACGGTAGTTCTACATCTACCTTGCGGTAATATCACAGATGTAATCCACTTCTTGTTTTTTTACTATGGGCCAGATCACGAACATAACTGCCACGTACGCTTTCACATCACTTACACTTCACTTAATCTTTTTGTGTCTATCATCATTGTCACGGATCATTGTTGCGTGTAAAAATGAACTCCGTGAAGTGAAAGTGTTCATTCCCGTTTTTAAGAGACATGTTGGTTGCATAATGTCGGGTGTTTGAACGTTGTGTCGGTTGCATAATTTCGGACGTTTGAACGTTATGTAGGTAAAATTAATACAGCGTATGATATAATATTCCATTTAATTAATCGTATGTTTTAGAATGACAATTTTGCGATTATACCTCGATGATTAGTTTGCTGAATCAAATGCTGTCTCATAGATGAGGAGGAATACTTGGTTGCTCGGGAATAATGTAGTTGTTGAACATATAGGAATATAATTTTACGCTGGAGATAAAAAATGACTATTATGTTTAATAATCGATATCGCGCATACTCTTGTACTTAGCTCTGTCTTACTTGTTTGAATAGTGAGAAATATTTAGAATCATTTTTCATTAACCGTTTCTACAATCTTGATGAATAATAATATCTTCTATATCTCCGAACAAACCCGAATTTATCCACCTCACGATCAGTATAATCTAAGCTACTCCTATATGGGATTCTGAAGTTTAATCCTCTTATCCTTCCCATTCTCGGGTAATTTGATACATGAGACATGAGGTTTGATTTAATTATTCAAACAGAAACTGGTCAGGACTTTTTAAATACTCTTTCATTCAAAGTATGTCTTGAAAACAATACCGTTGAAAATATCTATAACGTAAAAAGTTATAACTATCGTCCTGATTCTGGTCTGGCTCGCCAATTGTGAATGTTTGAATTACAAAAACTAGCTCTGCAATGTGGGAAAACCTTTACAGTTATTATTTTATATTCAAAATATCAACAAATCAATGTTATACATAATCAATCATAATGATCGTATTTGGGAAAGTGGCCTCCATTGCTAATTTATAATATTGCAATTTTCTTTTAATTTAATTCTAAAAATAGAAACAAAATACTTCTGTTCATCCAGGACCTTCGCCACGTTTCAATGGGCCTACGGGAGCTACATTTTTAATCCTTAATTACATCCCATAGCGCATTTCTTGAATGGCGTTAACGTTCCCTGTGGAACTTTTGCCGTCTCAACGTATGCATTAACTAGCGTCTTTTATTAAGACTTAGTTGAGATTTCTTAAGCCAAATAACACGCCTTGAATGTATTCCGAGGGGCAAGCTCTAGAATACGCGTAACCATAGTGTAAGTCGAAGAAAATTTCTTTGAAGAAAAAATACCCGGCCAGAACGTGAATCGAACCCGAACACCCGGCATGATAATGTGAGACGCTAACCACTCGGCCACCGGTGCACCCATAGCGCATTTACCGAATCCAAATAAACAAATTTACGTCCTCTAGATACGTCAGAATTTCGTGCTAAAAAGGCCACCAGGCGGGTAAATTGCTGTTTGTTTATCTTTTGTTTCTAAAGAAAGACAAGACAATATTCAAAATGTTAGCAAAAAAGCTAAATAAATACGAAATTAAACTTACTCCATTCCGCGTGACTAGCTTTCACGATCTAAAATACAAGTGACAAATATACCTGTTTTTCTCCGTGACATGACAGTATCGTGGTATTCATAATAACAACGAGTTCATCAAAGTTGTCACGACGGATGAACTCTTCTGGATTCTACACACACGGTGACAGCCGTAATAAGGTTGTATACTATTCACTTCGTTTTCACCGTGAAGTGACGTTCGTGATCAAGCCCTATATTCACAGTTCATGTTTTAAGCAAAAAATTGCTGGATAAATTTCTTGTCTAATGGTATAAAACACAACATATGTCGCAATAACGATTTTGAGTAATATGCGAAAGGGAAACTCAAACTATTTTGGGCTAGGTACCCCTTTTCCAAAATGTAGTGATACCATTGACCTCTCATATCTAAAATTCTTTAAAAATGTGATCTTTATCTTATTTATACAAAATTCTAACAAATTCTAAAACATTTGGGTTGGTTAAGTGTGTAAACTTGTCATAGTTTTATCATCAATAAATAAACATAAAATTCAGTGAATATCAAGTGTAGTGAACAATTATTAATACAAGTTACAACAATAATACTTCCTACTACAATATGAGTCAATCTTATAACAAGTTGATTCACGTAACACAACTTATACAGTATCTCGAAAGTTTCAAATAAAAACTTGTGTCAATAAATAAGTGTCGATTTTTAGACCTGGTCGACCACCAATATCAGTTTTCGTTTATGTTGACTCCCGGGAAACCAGGCTGATTAAAGAATCTGATACTGAGAAAGGGCGGTCAGATATGTCACCTACACTGATGAAGCGAAAGTTCATTACATCAGCTAGCACGAGCAATTCAAAGCTAGAGAAAAGTTTCCGAGATATAACAGATATGACGACCGATGGAAACTCGCTCAAGATTTCCGTGTACAGTGTCAACTTGCGAAAAAAAAAATTGAATAGATGTGAGAAAGGTCACCACCTATTATCTACGCTGAACTCCACTCATAGTGTTCTGTACAACATCTGGCTGCAGCTTCTTCTGTAGGGACCCTCACTTTTTTCATTTCTTCCTCAGATTTGATCTCCTTGGGATGTTTCCGTAGTGCCTGCTTCACAATGGCCCAGTATTTTTCCTCAGCGATTCGCGATTTCGGTGCGATGGGGGTTCATGTCCTCGGGTACAAAAGTGTCCCCGTTGACTTCGTACCTCTCCAGGACATCCTTTGAATAGTAACACAAAGCTAGGGTCAGAAGATCCTTGTAGAAACTCCTTGAGGTAGATCTGCCCGTTTACAGTCCCGCTAGTCAGAACCGGCGCTCTCCGTTTGCCACATGAGCAGATCGCTCGCCAAATCAGTAGCCTTGGAGGCTGCCGTAAGTCCCATCATTCATGGTAATGTTTAATCATACCACTAACCGTTGACTACACGATTCCGAGTTGTTTTCTGATATCCCGATGAGAGAATTGAGGATTTTCCAGTTGGTTGCGCAAAACCAACTCGCGACGTTGCTTTTCGGGTGACGCCATTTATTCCAACTATCGAAAAACTAAACAGCAATAAAAATACAATGTAAACAATACGCTCTCAACTACTTGTACCCAAATTTTCAAGAGAAAATACCCAAAGGGTAATTTTCTACAACGTTTTTCCGTGAAGCGATTTGATGTGGGACACCCTTTAGTTTATGCATCGCTTTCGAAACCGTTTCCGAATAGCAGGCCAAAGAAGGAAAACAGGTTGAATAGCCTTGAACGACGCTTAGCGACCAAACCGGATGCAGAGTTGCAACCATGTATGCAGAGTTGCAACCATAATTTCAAAAAAATCAGGGAAAATGAAAATAAAAATCAGGATAAATCAGGATAGCTCATCTTGGTTTGTCCGAAAAGTTAATGTCGATTTTTGGGAAAACAAAAACATAATTTTCAATCAAAGCATCATTATTTTGTTGTTATATCCATAGTTCTGTTTCACAATCATTCGCCATTCTCATCTTTCACAGCTTAAATATTCTATCCTCTCCTAACATGTTTACTTCCTCGTCGAAATCTGCTGCGAGCCATACATGTGAGAAACAGGTTGCTTGGTAGTAGCTCATAATACAGAATCCATTCCAAGTCCCACCAGAAACAGAGTATATCTTCCTTCGGGCGAAGACCGGATATGTAAGAGAATTAATAAGCATGCTTTATACCTCGCATAAGCGGAAATGCTAGTGTTTCACCTGACTTTCTGATCGCTTATATTTTTTTTCGGAAAACCTACAGTATCAATACAGTTAATTGCAGAGAAATCCATATTACAATTTTCACTAAATTCCTCATCCATGCTTTGGAATGAATCTTTACTTAACAAATGAGGAAAGCATAGCAGTGGAAGACTTGTTGAATTTTTCCTAATTTTTATGATATTTAGTACGGTTATAGATATATTTACCATAGTCACATCATTAAAGTTGATTCTACTTTGAATCAGACGAACAAATCTTCTTCTTCTATATATTAGGCTGTCAAAAAAGTCCCGCAGTATTTCCGCGAGGTGTCGTTGTAAGCGCGTAGTTCTAGTTGTATTCATTGTATCGAGTCATACTATAGCTTGTTGGAAAGGTATTTTTAGTCCGCTATAATATAGTCCTTGACAGTGTTTTGTTTGGTTAAGTCGTTCGTGAGTTATAGTGTCGCAAATATGGAGCAAAATAAAGAGAAAATCCGACATATTTCACAGTACTACTATGACAAAGACAAAAATGCATCTCAAGCTGCCAATAAAATTTGTGCAGTTTATGGACCCGATACAGTTTCCATTTCCACCGCATAACGATGGTTTCAACGTTTTCGTTCTGGTGTAGAGGTCGTCGAAGATGCGCCACGCTCCGGAAGGCCTGTCGTCGAAAATTGCGACAAAATCGCTGAATTAGCCGAGAAAGACCGGCATAGTAGCAGCCGTAGCATCGGCCAAGAGCTGGGGATAAGTCATCAAACCGTTATTAACCATTTGAAGAAGCTTGGATTCACAAAGAAGCTCGATGTATGGGTGCCACACACGTTGACGCAAAAAACATCTTTGACCGTATCGACGCATGTGAATCGCTGCTGAATCGCAACAAAATCGACCCGTTTCTGAAGCGGATGGTGACTGGCGTTGAAAAGTGGGTCACTTACGACAACGTGAAGCGCAAACGGTCGTGGTTGAAGCCCGCTGAAGCGGCTCAGACGGTGGCCAAGCCCTCATTAACGGCCAGGAAGGTTCTGCTGTGTGTTTGGTGGGATTGTCAAGGAATAATCTATTATGAGCTGCTTCCCTATGGCCAAACGCTCAATTCAGACCTGTACTGCCAACAACTGGACCGCTTGAAGGTAGCACTCATGAAGAAGAGGCCATCTTTGATAAACAGAGGTCGCATTGTCTTCCATCAGGACAACGCCAGGCCACACACTTCTTTGGTGACGCGCCAGAAGCTCCGGGAGCTCGGATGGGAAGTTCTTTTGCATCCGCCGTATAGTCCGGACCTTGCACCAAGTGACTACTACCTGTTTTTGTCCATGGCGAACGAGCTAGGTAGTCAGAAGTTAGCCACAAAAGAGACCTGTGAAAATTGGCTATCCGAGTTTTTTGCCAATAAGGAAGCGAGCTTCTATAACAGGGGTATTATGAAGTTGGCATCTCGTTGGGAACAAGTCATCGAACAAAACGGCGCATATTTGACTTAAAACAGATAATTGTAACTAATTTTATGAACAAATGAAAATTCAAAAAAAAAACCGCAGGACTTTTTTGACAGCCAATATATAAAAATGGATTTCTGTCTGTCTATCTGATTCTTATGGACTCGGAAACTACTGAACCGATCGACATGAAAATTGGTATGTAGGGGTTTTTGGGGCCGGGGAAGGTTTTCATGATAGTTTGAGACCCCTCCCCCTTCTCTAAGGGGGGGCTGCCATACAAATGAAACACAAGTTTCTACTTTTTTCGAGAATTAATCAAGCAAACGAAACCAAATTTGGCATGTGAAGATTTTATGGTGCAATAAATGTGTTTACGGTGGGGGGGGGTCTACCATACAAATGAAACACAAATTTCTGCATTACTCGAGAATTAATCAAGCAAATGAAACCAAATTAGGCATATCGAGGTTTTAGGGTGCAATAAATGTTTCTATGGTGGTTAGACACTCCACCCCCTTCTCTAAGGGGGGGCTGCCATACAAATGAAACACAAATTTCTACATTACTCGGAAATTATTCAAGCAAACGAAACCAAATTTGACATGTGAAGGTTTTGGGGTACAATAAATGTGTTTATGGTGATTAGATACTCCTCCCTCCTCTCATAGAGGGGGCTGCCATACAAATGAAACACAAACTTCTGCATTACTCGAGAATATATCAAGCAAATGAAACCAAATTAGGCACATGGATGTTTTAGGGTGCAATAAATGTTTCTATGGTGGTTAGACACTCCACCCCCCTCTCTAACGGAAGGCTGCCATACAAATGAAACACAAATTCCTGCATTACTCGAGAATTAATCAAGCAAACGAAACCGAATTAGGTATATGGAGGTTTTAGGGTGCAACAAAGGTTTTCACGGCGGTTAGACAGTCTCTCTAAGGAGAGCTGCCGAAAGACAAATTTCTGCATGACTCGAAAACTTATCAATATAATACCAAATTTGGCTTTAGGTTTAAGGTTTTAGGGGACACAAAACGTTTCTATGGCGAATATACACTCCTCCCGTCTCTCTGAGAGATGAGGGAGGCTGCCATACAAATGAAGCATACATTTCCGCATGATTTAAAAACTAATCAAGCAAGCGGAACTAAATTTGGCATGTGGAGGTGTTATGGGGAATAAACATTTTTAAGATGGCTCGACACTCCTCTCCCCTCACTAAGGGGGTCTCTCATACAAATGAAACACAAATTTCTGCATAACTCGAGAACTTATCCAGCAAACGAAACCAAATTTGGCATGTTTAGGGTGTAATAAATATTTCTATGGTGGTTTGATACACCTCCCCCTCTCATACAAATGAAAAACAAATTTCGGCATAACTCGAAAATTAAACAAGCAAATGGAGCCACATTTGGTATGTGAAGATTTTAGGGGGCACGAAACGTTTCTATGGTGAATGGACACTCCTCCCCCTCTCTAAGGAGAGAAGAGGGGTCTGTCTTTATTCTATCATATTTTCTGTATCAAACATTTATTCCATGTAACGGAGAAACATGTTATTTGCAAGAGGTTAAAAAATCTTGAACGAGAATTGTGTCTGAAAATAATCTGATATTATAATGATGAGTTTTGGTAGAAGTACTAGGATTTTTTTAGTAAAAGGTAAATTCAACGGGGTCTGTTCGGACCAGAATGGTACACCAATTTTAAACAGCAGCGTTTTGTTGTTAGCAGCTTTAAACTGAAATATTTTTTATTACTTTCTATTTCTTTTCAGGTTCATATTTTTACTTACATTTATAGTTTTTAACCTAATCCTTTCTTTTCTTTATTTTCAGGTCAGCTATGGCGCTCGCGATTCCAGTACAGCTATAAATTTTCTGGTTTTCAATAAATGTTTCACAATAAACGAACCCTATATTTTTTTACCTTACGCTTCTATACTTCTACGACTACTACTTCTTCTGCGTCTCTCCACAAATCTGTTCCAATTTAACTTTTCACTTTAAACTTTCCAATTCACTTAGCAATAGCAATCCAATAAATATTCAGTCATTACAATTTATTTTTGTTTACATATTTCTTACGTACACACCCACATTCTTCCGCTGACGTTCAGCACCAACGTCCTTCATATGAGGTCGGACCCTGCCGGAAGGTGTACATATGTGGTGCTCGGAGGTGGGCACAGGGTCGATTAGAAGATCAAGCAATGGACAGTTCTGCGATTGGACTCATGAAGCTATTATATATAAAATCTAGCTAGTTATATATAAAATCTTTTTATATTATAAATTTTCTCTTGAGTAATTTTACACTCTGAAACGTATTCCTACATTAATAACTCTGGAGATACATCTACATACACATTATCCTCAATAAAGCAATGTTGTTCCTCAAACTTAATCTCGTTGTAATTTCATAAATTCGTCAGACAATCTGATATCATGAAATTTTGTAGCACTGTTTTGGAAAGCCACGAAACAATTGAGGGTAGAGATAAAACAAGTTAAGTACAGCTTTGCGTCTTGAGAATTTAACTTAAAGTAAGATATATACAAGTACGAACCGGAGAAATATCATGACAGAAAACTTTGGCTTGGAAACCAGTACCAATAAATCGCGCTTAGTGTGGGAAGCTGCAACCAATGTTTTGGGCTAGTCATCGAACTCTAGTCTTTTACCTGGACCGGATCTGAACGAATTCTCTGCATGATTTGGAAACCAGATCATCGAGTTCAACACGAAGAAATTATGCCGTTGATCCATGGTGCTGAAATGCTGACTGTGAGACAAGCTTTATGGACCGTAATGAACATATTTGACCCCTTAGGTATCAGTTGTCGTAGTTCACGGAAAAAAATGCTGCTCCAGAACATCTTGCGTTCGAAGATCGATTGAAACGATCGTATATCAGATGTAAGATTCGTATATAAGATTCGAAATTCATGAGCATTCCATTCCGATGAGTGGAGTTGGAACCTCGCTGGAATATTGCGGATGAGGCAATGAAGTGGGACAAGAGTCCATGCATCAAAAACAGTAGTTGCTGGTTCCAAGCACTAGTCTTTCTATGCCGTCATCCGGATATATGACCTCATCAAGATTCACGTGAATTGGTAACACCAGAAGTCCTTCGTCTCATCCACATTCATCGTAAAATCGCTGTTAAGCACCTGGTTTAGTAAATGTTTTTCAAAATTTTCAAACGAGAAGATTATGGAGCTACTGATGGAACAACAGCTGGGTCTGGAAAACCCGAGCAAGCTTCGTAAAATATCATCCTTCCTGGGATAAGCATGAAGCCATTCGTATGGACATAAGAGTTTCCAATTCCAAGCACTAGTCAACATACTTCAAGTTTTCAGTGATTCCTCCGGAAGGGCACCAACTCAACTGCTAATGAACTGGTACCACCGTCAATTGAATCATAAGAAACCAGATACTGTATTGAATGAAACGCATCAGAGATTTCACGTCTCAAAGATGAGAGCAGCATTTCGGCAGATCATAAAATGTTGTCTATTGTGCAAGGTCTACAAAGCAGTCCCTGCAGTATCTCGAATGAGTCCTTCCGAAAGGACCACAATTAGCATTCGTCCGTTTTCTTCGTTGGCGTGAACTATTTTGGAGCAATAGTCACCAGGCAATTAAGGATTGATAAAAAAAAATTACAGGTTAGAAGAGACTCTAACCAATATAAAGAGTTTGGCTAAACGGTGGTCCAAAGCCTCGTTCCCCCACGAGTCTACATTTTTTTCGACAAAAATTAATACTCAAGATTTAAGCTGTATCAAACTCTAAGGAAATTTTCGTTTCGGAAGATCCTTCCTAATGAAATTGTTTGTTGATCAATTAGTCGATATTGGTGGTTCGCCGGACTTACCCATTATCTATGATACCAAGGATTCCCGTAATGATAAGATTTGATCAGCATTCCAAATCTCCGCAATAATCGACTTATTCAACGCAATTTAATATCATGCTGCTATTTGAAACTCTTTTTTGAGAGTCTTAGAATTTGATGGAAACTCATTGCCAGTCAATCAAAAAGATCTGGTGGCAAACTCCATTCCGTTTGGAGAACTGTGTCTGAATTTATGCAGACAAATTTGTAAGATTATCTAGTAAAAAGTCACAGGAGGGTTGTGTCCGAGACACGACCGCATAATTGACGTAGGATTCCGTTAGTCTATCTGTTGATTTTTGATATGCTGGAAAATTAACATCGGCAAACTCTTTGATAATGATTTGGTGGCCCTGAAAAGAGCCGTTTTGTTTGATTTTTCGGTATTGTTTGTTCACTCCACCAGTGTTTACCGAGTGATGATGACAGAAGGATGGCAAACAGTCGTTGGATAGTACGTATCACATAAAGGATGCTGAAGTGGAACGAGATATGATGAAAACCGCCCTCTGTGATCCTAGATTAGATGCCGCCTGTGTTATGTATGGATGAAAAAAAAAGACTCACTAATTTATAATAATTAATTACCAATACCGAACACAATTATCAATTTTCCACATCAGTAAAAACATGTTACTTTAATGTGGAGAAAAATATTTGAAATGGAAAAGGTAATTTTGTTTTATAATTTTTAGTGAATGTTTATTCAAGAATTTTAATTGGACTAACAACACCAACACCTATACTATATATAGAGCATGTGTAAAATCACATTTTCTAATATTTCTTCACTTTTCCAATTTTTCTCGCCGTATAAACTTCTCTTGAGTGAAAATGAACATAACAAAACAGACAGCTTAAACCAACGACCCGTTCTCGAGCGGGAACACACCTTGGTTTTTATTTATGAAAATTGAAATAAATCGTTTCATATATCAAGTGATTTTTAACACAACAATTTTACACTTACACTTGTGCTAAATTTTTCACAATACACGATCGGTCATTGATATGAAATTTCACGAAGCAACCTACACTAAAGTTCCAGATTCAAATTTTATTTGCTAGAATTAATCGTATCTCTCACCCAACTTGGAATATAAAAATGCCCCCGACTTGCATATATTGGCAATGCCGAGTTCACCCAGGCACCTTGGTTTTGATGTCTCTGTTAGGGAACACTTCACGGTGGGAATAAAAGTTCCCCCTACTTTTATGTATTTGCAATGTCGATTTCCTCAAGGCAGCTTGGTTTAGATGTCTCTGTTAGGGAACACATTTCGGTGGGAGCAAAAGCTCCCCCTTCTTTCATGTATTTGCAATACCGATTACCCCCAGGTTGCTTGGTTTTGATGTCTCTGTTAGGGAACCGCCACATGTATCGTCAATTTCAATCAACCAAAAGAGAGTATTTCCGTTAGGATAGGGGTTGAGATTTTTCAATTGTTCGATAGTTAGTTTCATGACATATATTATTTTCTTCAATATGAAAAATTGTTATGGAGTGCCAGAATCGATTGACGCAAAAAAATCATCAATCCATCATGAATTGACTGAGCAATAAGCGTTTGAAATTGGACAATTTTCACGATGTGCTCGATTTTCGATTTTCAATTTGTACCCCAATATGTTCCCGAAAGACGTAATCCTACGTCAAAAATGGATTTTTTTTCGGAAGACGTTGAGCAATCGCCCTATTGCCGTAAGCAGCATAATGATATGGAGGTCTGCTGTCTAAACATTCAATTATACACCCCTCAATGATACCAATTCATTGGAAGTGGTTATGAGTTGCAGATAGTATAAATCAACTACCATTGATCTAATATTGTACGAGAAGCTTCGATTGTAATAACACATTCTTCAACACTTCTCAGTTTGCTTGGAATATAACCCACAAGCCGATACGAAGCAGCCAGGAAGATCTAATTCTCAACCACTTCAGAAGCGTAGGAAGTGGTGGAATGTTCCAACCTGATATGCACCCCTCGCCCCTCCCACCAACCGAACCGTTCGTCGTACACTTCCAGCTTCCCGCTTCGACTCTATTCAAACTCACTCAGATGGAAAACTATATCAAATTGTATTCAACGCCTCCGCTGAAGCATCTTTCTTCTGCTCTTTTGAAAACAAACTTTCGCCCGGGAGATCGAATAAGCTGCAGCAACGCAAAAAAAAAGAATGAAAGAAAAAAGAGACGAGCATCTTTACTTTACATTCATTTTTATTTTTTCGCTTGTTTCCGTTTTCCTGGAACAAATTTTCCCTGCATTTTTCCCCGCATCGGTATTTTCCACTCAACGTTCGCGTAATCAATAAAAGTTTCCCTGTTTGGTTTTCGTAGACCACGGGCAGGCCGAGACGGGGTAAAAAGGTGGAAAACTTTTGATTTTTATTGTTGGTTTTGCAAAAGAAATAAATGGTGAAACAGAATCCAGTCAACCAGACAGGCTGTCAGTTGTTGGGAGAGCGATTGGTACGAGTCATGGCATTGGGTGCTGGAAGGCGATGTGGGAGGGCTTTATTGAATAAAACAATATTGATGTGCAATGTTGCCTGCGGCTAAAGAGACCAATACTGTGGTAATGGTGGCGGTAGCGGCGGTTGGCAAACTTTCACTTCTCAAGCTGTTGTTCCTTCGGTCTCGGTTTCCAATATTCCTGATTTGTTCCGAGCGGCACCACCGATCTTGATTGTGGGGGATTCTTTATTTGCCGGTTTATGGCTTTAATTAGCGATTCAGGAGACGGTTGAGTATCGATTGCGTTTGATGCCACAGGGAATTAAGTAATGCAGAGTGGTTGATTGATACAGTTCCGAATGCGGGGGTTCGTATAAATGATTTCAATACAGTAGATGCAAATCTGAACAAGTCGTGGAAGCTGGAACGGCAATTACTTCCTGAAACCAAACACCAGAAACGATTCAAAATAATTCATCCGGTGGATTTCACAATAACACACAGGGAAAAAAAATAAACTGCGGGGGAATGGGAAGCTATCACAAGCATATATCAATATTTTTGGTCGTATGCACCATTTTTCTCTCTCCCGGATGTACTATGGTTTTCCCGTTGGTCACTGCACTTGACAGAACGTATGACATTTGGTCGCCGACAGAATGCACCAGGCCAAAAATGGACAACAAACAAACAAACAAACAGATGATCACAAATTAATATCAAACGTGGTTCACGCAATGCATTGCATACTGTCGAAGTTGTTGTGGCGATGTGCGGATTCGAACAGGGCGATGACAGCTGCATCCGTGGGAGGAGGGAGGGAGCCATTTCGATTTTAATCGATAAACGTTTCCCGAGTTTTTATTTAGTCAATGTTTTTAATAACCGATGCCGCCCCACCAGTTAGCGACTATCATCCGGCTGGCCAGGATGGGGAGCTCTTTTGTTTTTTTTTTGTTTTAAATTTATGTCTAGACAGTGGCGAATTCAGTCGATGGTGCGTTTAATTTTATCAATGCTTTAGCGACTGTATCGTGAAATGGCTGGATAACTTTGAAGAGATTATTTCACACGTTGTTGCTTCCGGCACTTATAGACTGTTACGTGTTCACACGCATCAAACTACATTTTGAACCATCCGATTTTAATTCGATTTTGTTCAGTAACATTATACGTATATGTAGGGTTGCCAATATTGTAGTTTTAACCGGATTCTTCTAGACTTTTTTTTAGATTTTTTTCCAATTTTGCGTAAAACTATTTTACAATATTAGTTTGCTTATTAAGAATATGTTTAATCGCGGGGAAGGGTGGTTCATCGGCACTTTTGATTTTCGATTCACCTTCCTAAACTGCGTTCTTTTCCATATTTCAGTTGGTATTTTGAAAGACCTTATTGACCATACGGCATTAAGGCAGTATTTTAGTCTATAAATTTGAAAAAAATAAAAAATAATTCTTCATATTTCTGGTGTTTAGACATTCAAGAATATTCTTTAGAAAGGACTTTTCGAAAATTTTACTTCTCATTATCTACCGAGTTATAGCCATTTTAGTGATGCGATATTTAATCTAATGCGGTCATAACAATTAACTTCAAACTTTTAACTTCTACTGAACCGATTTATGTCGAGTTTACATAAATACAATCTATATGCATCTCTCTACCGCATAAACCAAAAAAACATTTTTATAAATTTCACTATTTTTCAGAAATCGGGGAACGTAAAAACACGTTTTAAACAGCATTTTGCCGAAAACATGTTTTTGACTTGTTCGAGGTACATGCGATAGCAACAAATTTACTGATTCAGAATCTGTTCGATTATTTTGTTTCAGATAATCAAAAGGGCTGGAATCGTGTACGCCATGGCACAACTTTTTTAACTCCTTCACTGCATCAGCTTGTAACTATTCTAATTATGCATATTTTGACGTAAGACTACGTCTTTCATTAAGGGTGCCAAATCAGAAAACAGGTAACGTTTTTATGAAATAAAGTTAACGTTAATAAATATTTTTGCCACGAACGGATTTGGGCGATTTACATATCAAACGAATCAGAAATTCCCCAAGAATTGTTTTATATGATATACATTACGATCCCCTGTGTATAAATGGTTGAAATTCATGAAAACTATAAGTGTTTCCATTTCCCCATACATTTGTTCTGCAGATTTGTGAGCTTTTCTACCCGTGCCGCCAATTACGAGCTACTTATCGACGAGCAACGAAAGGGAAATCGTAAGATTTAAAGTCTCCGTGAACAAAGGAAAAGAAGAAGAATGAAGACGAATACTTGCCTAGAGTATAAACAGTGGATCTCGCTTGTTTTGCGTCATCACATGTGTTCGTTTCGGATTGAGCTGAGGACGCGACCTGATGTCTCTGGCATTACAATTATTGCATCATACGGACGCCATTGCATTAAGGTTTTGAGCTACACAATTGTGTGGGGAATCATTAATGTTCTGGATTTTTTGGTTTCGCATGACGGTAGGAAAACTCTCTCCACAAAGGATGAGAGCTAAGCTAATCTAGCCCGGCCATATTAACAGAAAGGGCTTCTGTTGAGAAAGGCGCAAAACGGCGATAAGTGTGTGTATATCTAGTTGCGTCAAGCCACCGATATATGGATATTTGTGTGCGCACGTGCGTGCTTCATAACCCGTACGTAAAAATAGTGCATTTTCGCTACGCTGAAACCCCATTTGTATCTGCTCCCGTGTGCATTGGCCCTGGCACAAAAAATTATCTGGGGAATATCAAGCATCTTGAATGTCGTATTGAAATGTTATAAGTTTTTTGGGTTCGCGTGCCAGTCGCAAAACTGCCTTCAACATGGATTGCATTTGCGCTAATCTTGATCATAATGAAGCAATGATACTCTTTTAGAGGTGGTTGAGATTCACAGAAAGAGTTTATTTCGTTTATTTGGGCTCCATGGAATGAAATGTCGTTCTTGAATTTTGTATGTGATTTGGTTTCGCTTGCCAGTAGCAAAACTCTCTCCACTAAGAATAACAGCTGCGCTTATCTTGAGCATGAGCACATTCTTAGTTGCTTCAAGCTACCAATTTATGACTCTGTATGCATGCTATGGCGAACGCTTGTTTGGCGTTGGATTACGTTGTACGAACGATGCCTAAAGGTGCGATTCCACTGAGGCAATACTAAATAACATGTAGTATGATATTTAACACTTGCAAGTATTGGCATTGTTGTTGTTTCCATGCGGTGCGAAAGATATATTGATGTACTTATGAAATGTGGAAAAATGGTGCGGGTGCAATAAGTATATATAATAATAATAAGCTTTCGAGGTAAATTTTCAATGGCAGATTATTTTCAGTAACGATTAGTTATTTCCACATTTTCCTCGATACTGGAAGCCCACCAGTGGTTAATACCAACTCGATAACCACCTGTTAATAGCACTTGATTGAAACATATTTGGTCACAGTATTACATGGATAGAAAACATTAAACTCTTTCACATGAATATATTTTGAAAATTCCCAAAGGAACTGGCAGATTATTTTCCAGCAATGATTAGATCTTTCCGGAACTTTCTCGATGCTGAATGGCATCCTAACGGAAAGAGTTCTGCGCGTGTATGTGTCGATCCCTCGCCGTCCAGCTCGTCCAGCAACGATGTTGTCCAGTCGGTGTCCACACAAAGAATGATCGTTACTGCAGCGGAGCAGGGATTTTTAAGCTGACTGGCTGGCTCGAGAATTACGCATGTGTGATACTGCGACTAATGTTTCGTTCATTTTTTTTTCTTTTTCCTTTCCAATCGTGCTTCATTCTATTTCGCTGCTGCTCTGGTTGCCCGTTTTGGTCGGTACGATTTGAGGAGCACAAAATGGACCAATCAAAAATGGGCACATAGGGCATTTGGACAATGCTTGATATTTAACAATTATTCAATTATTTATCTCAAGAAAAATGAAATGTTATTCGTTATGATAGATGCGTAGATATATTTCCTATCGATTGATGCAAAAACCTTCGCGATCTATTGAGAAATGCTCGAGTTATAAGCGTTCCAAATCTTGCATTTTTTCCTACTTGTTCAGTGCATATATTTCCATTTCACCCCCTATATCTTCCGGTTAGACGTAGTCCTACGTCAAAAATGAAAGCAAATTGATCCTATCAGTAAACTCGTTTTTCCTATTCTTTGATTTGTCCATTGCACTTCAGTATCTTACAATTTCCTGAGAGTCTCGCCTAAATTATACGTATTCCGCTCGTTGAATATAATATCTAGCAGACTCGGTGAACTTCATCCCACCTACAATGGGTATTTTCATTCAAATAATTTCGAACACTCAAGTTTCCACAGAAACTATTTTTCTGCAGGTTATCTATATTCGTGGTACATATATTTTTTTTTGCATATAAACCAGATGCAGACTAACACGCCTCAAACCAGATACTGACTATGCAAATTCTTTGCTCCGTTCTCGAGTTAAATCGTGAGGAACGGACACCAAATCATCTTTATTTATATAGATTCTAACTTTTTTGTGAATCAGTTTTTTGGCATCACGATATACTAATTCATCGGCAGCGATGCTTGTTTACAATGTCAGCTCCTGTGCGAATGAAATGAAAGTTTAAGACTCATTTAATACAAAAAGTAAAGGAAGCTCGTGTGCACAAAATACATAGCGCTGGAAATACGGTTTTTGTGATTTCTCTGAACAGGTTTCGAAATTTTTTTTTCTGAAAAGGCACATTTTTGTATCTCAAACCCCTCAAAATGTTTTTTTAAATTTCTTCTGGTTTTAGTTCACTTAGAAAGAAAAAAAAATAATAACAAGGAAATCTCTGTTTGATATGCTCTATTCCAGACAAGTATTGTGAGTTATATCTCTTGCCCCATCGAAAATTTCAAATTTGAAAATTTTTATGTCAACCAAATGTTATAAACATTTTACTAGTCATTTTACTCCATATATGTTAGTTCGTTTTTCATAAATTTTGAGAGTTCAATTATTTTTTTCCCATAAATATTTGGCAATCAATATTAATATAATCACATCTAAGACTCTTAACGCTCTTTTATTATTTATGTTTAGCCAAGGAACTGTGCAAAGGAATGGATTCAGATCCAAGCCCCTTCTTTTCTACACTCTGCTCTGGTTGGTACTCATCTGCGTTTTAGAATTGGAGGCTAAGATCTAAATATTTAGCAAAACTCAAGGAAAAAATATTAAAATAATTTCGAGCATCTGAACTCGCTAATCTTGATTCTTTAAAACAAGCGAACCAATCCAAAACAATCTTCTAGCATTTGGTTCTGTGCCAAGACAATATATAATAGGTTATCTCTAATTGGACAGGTCTGTAATGCGACACGAATAAATGGAAATTTTCGCCTCTAATTGGACCTCGTACATGGGTACCCTCAAGGTACCTGATTTTATATACATATACAGCTATTCCATGCCAAACCGACATAATGATACTCAAATTTTCGTTAAAAGTGGTAATTTTGTTTTTTATCACAAAACATTAGACCTGTATTTTTCGTTTTTTCATTAGCGTGACCATTTCCATTTTAGGGTGGTTCGAAAAATCAATTATTTCCACTTTTACCTAAAAATGACTTATTTTAAAAATTCATAACTTTTGAACCACTGAACCGTTTTAGCTAATCGACATATCAAATTGAGCTTATATTAAAAAATATTGAACCAGCAAAAAAAATTAATCTTGTTTTCGTAATTGTTGATTGTAGTCGTTTTTTGTTGTATTCATGGCTTTGGACTAGAGAGCGTTATATTTTTTTAATATTTTTTCTTGAAAGCTGAAGATTTTTCAAATAACCCGTCTCGATATCGAATTTTTGCTATTTTCTTCCTTTTTAAGATATGATTTTCCAAAGTTAACCGAAAAAAAACATTTTTTTCACCTTTTTTCCATTACAAAAAATCATAACTTCTGAGCTACTGGACCGGTTCAGATGATCGACATATCAAACTGAAGAAGTTTTCCTTGAAAAAATATTACTTTTGGGAAAAATTTTGATTTTCGTTTTTGTAATTATTGATTGAGTTAGTTTTTCATAGTTTTCTCGGCTAAAGATAGAGGGCGCTATGTTTTTTTTATATAAGCTTATTGGCTTCAATTTAATATGTCCATGATCTAAATCGGTTCAGTAGTTCAAATGTTATGAATTTTTCCAAAAAGTTATTTTTGGAAAAAACGGGAAAAATACTTTGTACCTTTGTATCTCAAAAACGAAAAAAAAATAGCATCGATGATATCGAGATATGTTATGTGAAAAATGCTCAGCTTTCCAGAAAAAATATAAAAAATTATAGCGCCCTCTAGTCCAAAGCCATGAAAACAACAAAAAACAACTGCAAGCAATCATTACGTAAACAAAATCCATTGTTTTTGCCAGTTCAATATTTTTTAACAAGAGGCTAGCTCACTGGTTTTTTGTTTGATATGTCGATCATTCAAATCGGTTCCATGATTCAAAAGTTATGTATTTTTGAAAAAAAGTCATTTTTGGGAAAAAGTTGAAAAAAAAGTTTTCTCAGACCACCCTAAAATGGAAATGGTCACGCCAATGAAAAAATTAAAAATACGGGTCTAATGTTTTGTGATAAAAAACAAAATTACCCTTTTCAACGAAAATCTGAGAACCACTATATCGGTTTGGCATGGAATAGCTGTATACAGAGACACCCTAAAGATACCTGACCTCAAGTTCAATCTAGGCAAAACGTAAACAAGTTAATTATTTTTGTACCCATAACGTTCGATTGAATCAACGAGGTGTATTTGTGTTGTTGAGATTTCAGTTCTACTTCAAAAACTGTTTGTGTTTTGATTGTGCAGCACGAGTAATATGTTAAAAGTTTGTATTGAGAATATCGCTACGTTTTGAATTAACCCACATGTCTCCAAATGTTTTTCAACGTAACTCCTAAACATGATGATGTATTTGGAAAAGTTGTTAGAAAGTATAAGCCAATTTATAAAATTTCATGAACATGACGGTATAACACGACAAACATACTAAAAGGTAAAAAGGCCTATAAAAAGGACAATAAATTAGAATTTTTTTTTCAAATATCTCGAGATTGATAATAAACATTTTTGTTTTAAATCACATCAGGATTCATAATTTGTGGCTAAAAATGATTGTTAACATACAAAAATTCTACGTTTCGAAAATTTATAAAAACTCGATGTTCCACAATGTTCGTCAAAAATAGTTTTACTAGTTTTAATAGTTATCTTGAACTGATTTTTCAAATTTTCTACATGACTTGTATTTTATATGAAATTAAAAAAAAATAAAAAGTAAATATTTTAGATATTGCAAATTAAATTTTTTTTTGTGAATAAAAAAGAGTACTCATTTTCTTCTCAGTGGATATGTTTTTCACGTTTTAAAATCAATACATTATAACTCTTTCTAAGACACTGTTTCGGTACGACTCATAGTTTTTTGCAATATAAGTTATCAAAGATTTCTCTTACTAAATTCGATACGCCCTTTTCAAAAGTTACGCTTTAGTCAAAAAAATTCCAATTGCTGTGGAAAACTCATATTTCCATCGAACCAAACCGAATACAAACTTTCATTCGAATCAAAAATACATGTTTTTAAAATCTGTATCTTTATGACGATTTCATTTGGAATTACTCAAAACGGATATTTGGCGGAATGTCGTAAAGTAATAGAAAGATTGTGCGCGAAAGATCATCAAACGACTACTCATACTGCGAATCTGGTTCAGAACTGGTGTCGGGGGAATTTCTTGAATGGACTTCTAGTTCACCAGATGGTTTATTTCGTATGTTCATACATGATGTCGAAGATCAACTAGCAATAGGCCATGATAATCCGAATTAGGGGCAAAATTCCGATGGAAGTCGGGCGTGCCGTCTGTGACGGGTACGAAAAACTTTCGAAGCCGGTCAAAAAGGTTAAAGGCGTCGTTTTTCTGAAAGATATGCTGTGAATGATCACCATAATCACCATAATCACCATAAATAATAAAATCAGAAAATCGAAGTTTAAATTTGTATGGGAAAATATTGGACACGGTGTGTACTATTTGATTGCAACATTGTACTATCGTCTATGCTATCCCACCATGTATGCATAATCAGCATTCACTCAAGTCTTAAAGCATTCCGCAATAGCGTTGTGTCTGATAATCAAGTAGGACGTACACTTCGTTGTTTGTACTATTGAGCTTGAGCGCCTCACATGAGACAAAGGTGCAAAATTGTTCACAGCATGAATAGAAAGCGCTTCGTAATTTGCTTCTTGGGTCCTAAGCCTATCCGTGATCGGGAACAAGGTGACGCTCGGCGTAATTTATGTAAACATATTACAGAAATGCCTGTGTTGCCAGATTAGACAGATTTTTCGATCCACTGTTTCTAGCAGTATCAATCCGAAATTTGCTAGACTTGGTTAGAGTTTATTATTATCTTCAATTTCAATTGTTGGAAAATTGTGTTTTCAGCACTGCTTCGCGCGCCAGCACAACCAAACGATTTCGAAACATGATAAAACTTTTACACTCGCTCATCCCCGCGGGATTTGATTTCAATTACCGGAATCGTTCGCGTATCGTTGCTCTCCAACAACGAAGTGTGGGTGTATTTGTATGTTGGAGAGGTATGCCAGCGATGACACATTCCAACCTATTGTCGCTCCGCGTGGAACACAATATTAACCTTCAGCTACGCTCGGAAGGCGTGTAGCTCTTATCACCTACATGCCACTGACTGGTTGTCATTTTGTACTCTCATACTGCATAAAGTCCCCAAAGCGGACGTCCTTCGCTCATGGAATAATGCTCGAAATCCGTGAATATCGCATAGTGCCGCTCCATCCGTTCCATTCCACGGAATATCCCGTAGCATTGTAGGGCAGCGATGTTCAACATCATCAACATGCCGTCGGCCCACCGATGGGACAGCAAAAGATAACACCTGGGAAGCAGAGGTGATTTATCTTGCGAGTCCCCCCTCATTTCATCCATTATTTTATGGGACGCTTAGGTGAGCACAACGTATACTTAGGCAAACCTCCCCATTGCGGGATAGATTCCCCGGGCTGCAGCGGACACAAAGCTGTTCACAGTGCGCAAATATCTCTACTTTCTTTCGCTTCAATTTTTTCCGCCATTCCGTCTCTAGGATTAAAAAGCAAATTTGAATATACCTTCAAATGATGGGAGAAAAATTGGAAAATCTTAAAACCAACTCAAGCATATTGAATGAAATTTCACTCTCAATTTCATAGCACCATCAAACGTACGCACATTCCGGTTGGTGACGCTTCATCCCATCGGAAGTGTATAACAGGAAAAATCCCTTTCTCCCTGCTGGGAAATGCTTGTATGAAGATCATCACTACATTAATTCCAGACGATTGATTTCCACGCCCATGCCATCCAATACTCCCGTTTGTGTCACATTTCGTGGTAGAAGTGACAACCATGTTGAAGGAATTTATATCAATTATTAGAGGAACTGGTACAAATTCGGTACCCCGGTACCCACCCGGATCTCCGGCGGTTATGAGCGCACTCTGGTGGTGAATAAAAAAAAGTGTTCTAGTAATGTAGTAACAAACGGCAGATGCCAAAAACCCAAAATATCTGTGTTGACGTAGGATTACGTCTTTCGGGAACATATTGGGGTACAAATTGAAAAACGAATATCGATCGCATAGCGAAAAATGTCCAATTTCAAACGCTTATTGCTCAGTCATTTCATGACGGGTTGATGAGATTTTTACATCAAAACATTGCGGCATTCTATAACAATTTTCCACCTTGAATAAAATAATTTATATCATGTAATTCACTATCGAACAATTGAAAAATCTCAACCCCTATCCAAACGGTACTGATTGGTCGAAATTGACGTCATTTCTTCTTCGCCTGCTTCGCTTCTTTCGTTCCCCGATAAGTCAAATATTTGCATGGCGAGCGAGTGGGGGGCGCCTATTTCACACATACCAACTGATATAAAAGGACGGTAGCATTTTTGGATTTCTCATAGTAGTTTAAGGTCTTAGGTTAAGTAGGTAGTTTTATTATAACAATTAAAAAAATACAAATGTTTATCATTAAAAAAAAAAATTAGATATAGTAAATACAAACAGTACCTAGCATTCTATTATGCAAATTAAGATGAACAAAGATGTGAAGCGTTAGCTGGCCAATTAAAATGTATAGAACTTTGTATTAACCAAAAACGTATAAGAAATATAAATGAATTATGCAAAAAAAAAAAAAACAGAAAGTGGGTTATATCTATGGTATAACCGCAATGGTGACGTAGGACTATCGTTGATTCAGTGATCCTTTGTTTGAAGTTGAATCTGAATCCATTCTGAATGAATGAATAAATGAATATTTGGGGGACTTCGAAAACGAGAGCGTTACGTTGGAGGTACAAGGTTTTATGCATCCAATATTGGATACGAAAATATGCTACTGATGGGGAAGAATAATCTTCAGAAGCTATCCTGTTAATTGCGATTGATTGAAAAATCACAAAACCAAATGTATTTGGTCACAGTGTTACATGGATAGAAAACATTAAAATAAACTCTTTAACATGAATATATTTTGAAAATTCCCAAAGGAACTGGCAGATTATTTTCAGTAACGATTAGATATTTCCACATTTTCCTCGATACTGGAAGCCCACCAGTGGTTAATGCCAACTCGATAACCACCTGTTAATAGCCGCGCGTGTATGTGTGTGTAGCGATGTCTTCCCAGGGAACCGTTTGTGGCATCACTCTCCTCCTGATAGATTCCCTTCTGGCCTAGGGTGCACAAACAGGCTCTTGGTGACACCGTTCATCCGCGCTTTCATGATAAATAAAGAGCTTCACCGCAACAGCGACAACATGCTCCAATCGCTGTTCAATTAGAACTGAGTGGATTTCCGAGCGCCGCTCGCTTATATACCGATTGGTGATTTCAATAGCCTGTTTTGAAAGCAATTTTAAGACTATTGAAACAAGTTTTTGGATCAAAAAGTAACAAGTATATAACGCGTAGACATTATATCTTTCGAATGAAGTGTTTATCATACCATTTCGTTCAGTTGTTTAGGAGCTATTAACGCTCAAAATCTCGGTCTCCGGCGTAACGCTTTCGTTTTCGAAACTTTGATTTTACACCCCGGTATAGAAATGAAAGACGTAGTCCTACGTCAAAAAATTGGATTTCTCATTCTCGTTCAACGCTCAGATCGACTAACATCTGGGCTTCTAGTGTGCAGTGCTCTACAAATCAACCAACACCATACGGTGTGGCAAAGGAGAAGAAGTCATCGGCAACCAACGATGGATGCGGTGCGGCAAAGGGAGCAAAGAAGAGGAAGCAGCGGAGAGCATCGAATTAAATCTAGTGTGCATTGCTGGTGCGCTCCTCTTCACATCAACAATTGGATGCGGCAAAGGAGGCAGGAGAGCGAAGTGCATGGTATCACACTCGCTATCCGTCGTTTAGCTCGTCGTGGTTGTGCCAATCAAACCCTCGCAAATCTACGCACAGAAGCCAATGGCGCCAAAGTCAAGGAAAGCATCAGCGAATCCGTAAAAGCTACCGCTCCCAAAACTAAACTGCTACATCCGACTGAAACGCAGCAGATTCCGTACAACCCATTAAACCATTCCAGTCCTTCTCAGGACTATCAATTTGTTTTGAAACAAAAGAGTTTATTTTACTGTTTTCCACTTACCACAAAAACTATATAAAACTATGATCAAAAATACTGTTTATATTTAAATTTTCTACTAACAACTAACAGGGAACCATCATATCACGTCTAGAAATGTCTAAAATTTTCGTAGGGGCATATTGCAATAACCGATTCATTCGAGGAAATGTCTATAAGTATTCGATTAATCGAGCGAATATTCGTTGACCAGACATCGATAAAAGTTACGTCAAATATAATTTTAAATAAACATCGAAGTGCTAAATAATATATTGACGTAGGATTACGTCTTTTGGGAACATATTGGGGTACAAATTGAAAATCGAGAATCGAGCACGTCGCTAAAATTGTCCAATTTCAAACGCTTATTGCTCAGTCATTTCATGACGGATTGATAAAATTTTTGCGATAATCGATTTCGGCACTCCATAACAATTTTTTATATTGAATAAAATAATATATATCATTAAACTAACTATCAAACAATTGAAAAATCTCAACCCCTATCCTAACGGAAATACCCACTTCTGATTGGTCGAAATTGACGACACATGCGGCGGTTCCCTAACAGAGACATCAAAACCAAGCTGCCTGATGGAAATCGGCATTGCAAATACATGAAAGTCGAGGGGCATATTTATATTGCAAGTAAGAAGAGTGATACGAATAATTCTAGCAAATAAAATTTAAATTTGGAACTTTCATGTTGGTTGCTTCGTGAAACTCCATATCAATGTCCGATCGTGTATTGTGAAAAATTTAGCACAAGGGTAGGTGTAAAATTGTGTACGAGAGCCGTTGTGTTAACCCTTTCCCGTACAACATAGAGTCTCACTACATATAGTACATATAGTATTAGGTGTAAATATAGTATTAGGTATTGTTAGTCCAATTAAAATTCGCATTGGGTTGAATAAACAATCAGAAAGTAAAAATTATAAAAGAAAATTACCTTTCCCATTTCAAATATATTTTCGCTATATTAAAGTAACATGTTTTTCCTGATAAGAAAAATTGATAATTGTGTTCGGTATTAATAATTATCTTATATTACATTGGTGATTTTTTTTCTTTATTTCATCAATACATATCACAAGAGGCATCTCGTCTAGGATCATAGAGGGCGGTTCTCATCATATCTCGTTCCACTTCGGTATCCTTATTTGATACGCACCATCCAACGACTGTTTCTCATTCTTCTGTCATCATCACCCGTTAAACACTGGTGGAATGAACAAACTAAACCCAACAACCAAACAAAACGGCCTTTTTCAGGTTCACCTAATCATTATCAAAGAGTTTAACGATGTAATTATCCAAAATCAACAGATAACCTAACGGAATCCTACGTCAATTATGCGGTCGTGTCTCGGACACAACCTTCCTGTGACTTTTTTTTTTTTAAATCAAGTTTTGTTGTTTTTGAAATCTTGAAAAATTTTCATGTGCGTCTTTTGAAAAATCATTAAAAATCGAATAGTGAGCCGATGTTAAATATTAAAGCTGATTTGGATCAAGAAATTGATTTTCTTCAACGAATTCGAGTAAGTGTATCGAGATTTTAATCACAAATTTCATAGATTTCATTCCAAAGTGAAAATTCAGTGTGCGGGTTATTTGGCACCCCAATATAAACATAGTGTTGATGATACGCTATGCTAAGTATTGCATTCCCCCATGCAGCAACTACGCTTGCGACTTTTGTGAAGGCTTTTGATTCGTTTTACATTTTTAGTTAGAAATAAATCGAGATGAAATTTGTTCACTTTTTCTTGAAAAAATCGTTTTTTTTATTCCTGTTAGTAATTTGTAATTTGCTGGATTGGAAAGATCATTTAACTGATTTGAATGCTAAAGATAGCAACTATGTGCTTCTTGTACCCACTATCTCGTGGAGACGCCAGTACACCAGAGAGAGAAAGTGCCATGGAAGAGTTTAACACGTTGAGCATCGTGTCGGTTCCTAAGGATTACTTCGATTACTACGAAGTTACACGATCACTAGGATGTCATATATTTTTTCAATTAGTGCGCTTCATAATAGTGATTCTCAGATTTCCATGAAAAGTAGTAGTTTTATTCTTTATCACAAAATATTAGACCCGTATTCTTTCATTGTTTTGTTAGGGTGCCCATTTCCATTTTAGGGTGGTCCGAAAAATCAATTTATTCCACTTTTATCCAAAAATGACTTTGTTCAAAAATTCATAACATTTGAACTACTGGAAAAATACGGGTCAAATGTTTTGCGATAGAGAATAAAATTACCACTTTTGGCGAAAATCAGGGAACCACTATATCGGTTTGACATGGAATGGCTAAATAGATAGTCACTGAGAATACATATACTTTCCATATTCAGTGAATTAATCAAATTTAAATCTGAAGCTCTTGAACTTAAAATCATACATTTTTATTCAACTTGAAGCGGAAAAAGGTGCTCTTAGGCTGAAACGTATAAAACATTTTCTAGAAGGAGATCTCACAGGGCATTTACAAATCCTGAAAGATTTTCAACTGAACACTATAGTAAGCATGAATGAAGACTGGATGGAAACAAAGACTAGCTTCAGTGTTCCCTTCAAAGTGATTGAATTCAATCGCAACGAAAGGGATGAAGGTGGTCCCAAAACTTGTCCAGGATCACTTTTGTTTTATACCGATGGATCTAAAATCGGTAAATCTACGGGAGCTGGTATTACTGGACCAGGAATCGACATGTCAATTCCAATGGAACAGTGGCCTGCAGTTTTTCAAGCAGAAATACAAGCTATTCTAACATGTACAAATATTTGTTTAACTAGAAAATACAGGTATGCCAATATCTGTATCTTTTCAGATAGCCAAGCAGCTCTTGATGCAGTAAAAGCATACACATGTCAGTCAAAGCTAGTTTGGGAATGTATTTTTCCTTAAAACCACTAGCTGCTGCTAACGATGTTAACCTATACTGGGTGCCTGGTCACTGCGGTATAGAAGGTAATGAAAAAGCCGATCTCTTAGCAAGATTAGGATCTTCAACTAAATTCGTCGGGCCTGAGCCATTTTGTGGATTATCTACATCATGTATGAAATCGGAGCTCAAAACCTGGGAAATATCAATGATTGAAGCCAACTGGAGGGCTCTATCAACGCCAAGACAATCCAAATTATTCATTACGCCTTGTAACAGAATAACACGCAACCTACTCAGCTTGAATAAGGCAGATTTGAGTACATTAACCGGTATATTGACCGGACACTGTTCGAGCAGGTATCACCTTAAAAAAATCGGAAAACTGGCAGATGATAACTGTCGTTTCTGCAATTTCGAAGCTGAGACTTCGGAACATTAACTGTGTCAATGCAGTACACTAATTCAGCGAAGACTGCGAATTCTTGGAAAGGGCATTCTTATGCCTAACGAGATTTGGTCTGCTGAACCAAAACAGGTAAAGAACTTCATAAAGGAAGTCATACCTTCGTGGGGGGATATGCAAAGTCCTGGTGCGACTATCACTTATTCCCTGAGTGATGGAACGAACTGACACTGCATACATAGCAAACTGGAGTACACTACAATGTATCAAACTAATGATCGCAGTGGTACAATGCTCCTACAGATGATTTATACACTATCCATTTTGTTATGATTTTAACTTCAAAACGAATCGTCGCTGAAACCAGCTTCCTCGGTACTTTCAGACATCCAAGATGTGAAAAATTCACACCTCACTTCGTTTTACCCGCTTCGCATAACTGCAGATGCAATTTCGTAGATTGTGTTTTATTAGTTTCCAAAGCAAACATATACGCTCCGTTGGCATTCGAGGATGGAGGAAATTTTGATATTTTTCTTTACACGCTTCTATTTCTCGTTCCATTCACCTCCTCTCTCTCTCTGTTCACAGGAAGTGCATCGTACAGATCTGACTTTTACCTTCTGGAATTTTAGATCTACTCCGATGAAAATACACAGCGCAGAGGGAAAAAATCCTACACCGATTTGTAATCGTGTAATAATGCTTCAGTGCACCCAAGCAAGTGTGTTTATCTTTCCCAAGTGAACTTTTCCACCATTTCGCAAGCGAAGCGCGAGAAATATGTCACAAATCAGTGAGTTCGAAGGTGTTAAATTATTTCCGCCATTCGATAGTATTTATTGAGCGTAAATATTATTAGGTTGCAACCGAATGCTGGGATGAGAAATTGTGAGTTTTGCTGAGAAACGCTTCTGTAGAATCGTTTCAACTATACTAGATCATAAATCGCGAACAATGAATTATTATTTTTTGGTTATCTTTCTTTCCTAGATTTAGGAATCATAAAAAACAACAATTTCTAACATACATCAAATCAGAACATCCTAATTGAGATGCTTATTGATTGATTATCTTAGAATATTTGTCATTTTCGCCAACCATTGAAAAGTGGAAAGCAAGCATGTACAATTTATTGAGGTTCGAGTATTTTTCATAACTTTTCCTTCAGTGGTATTTGTGGAGCACGACAAAAAGCTTTTGTAATTTTTATTGTGCTCAAACGATACAGAATATTTTACTGATTATATTTTAGCCCTTTATACATCAAAACATAGACAGACTCATTAGAAAGCCGGTATATTACCGGTGACCGTGATATCTTGGTAATGGTTCATCCAAAATGAAAAAAGAAACAGACCACAAACCTTAAACTGAACATTGACGAGTTATTTTTTAAATTTGTTGAAAATGTTGGAAAAAGACGGGTGGGTAATGTCGGGGACATAACCGGAGTGACGTAGGACTATACAAAGGGGACAGCTTTTGCTAAATATATATTTTAAATATATTGTTTTATTTTCTTCTCCTACGTGAATACCTACCTATCTACCTGAAAATGGATTAGTTTACTGTTTACTCTTAATGAACATTGGGGGGTTGGGGGTTCTGAAAAGAACCTTTTTTGTTGTGTTTTTGCGTTTTTTTTTTTACAAACTTGATTCTTGATTTTTTTCTGAAGGCTTTGTACTTATTAAATGTTCAACGCCGTGCATCTTTCGGCGTATGCACATATCGTACAACCAAAATGATGGCTATGATAGGGAATGCATAGGTGGTCATCAGCTCATTCACTATCATATATTTCACTATTGAGCACATTACCGTACCTTAAGCTGTGGTTTCGGAGACAAATGAATTGTAAGATTTGTAGTCTCCGCAAACAAAGTAAATAAAAATGAAAAAGAACTGAGGTTTTGGAGACGAACTCTACGATATGTCGAGAAATAGACGAGCTATAAGCATTCTGAAAAACCAACAGTAATTACAGGGCAGAGGACCTTCGGATTGAAGTCCTTTAAAATAAGAACAGAGCAACAAGAAATGCATAGCTCATCATATTGCTTCTTAGTTATGTTTCTATACAATGCAGATGTAACGTCAGTCAATTTTCAACATCAGTTATCAACCAAAAAAAGCACTTCTTTCTACCGAGAATATTCGTTAATGCCATCCTGCATACAATGTGTTGTAATTTGAAGCCGCTTTTAATTCGGAAACCATGCATGGGTTTGCGAAAACTGAATGATCAATTTAAAAGACCCCAACCACCAATAAGTTCAAGAACAAGCATAAACAAAATAAATCAGTTTATATTATATGTCATATTATGTCACTTTAGAATGCATTGGTATTGTGAATAACTTTTAATAACTCTTCTTTGAATGATTTAATGGCCCTGAAAAGCGCGGTGTTTTACGGTGGCTGGTTTTGCCACCAAAGCAGTCTGTATAAACAAACTTTTTCCTTCATCTACCTGCTGCCGTTTTGCGATTGCGTTTGCCACTCGCTGAAACTAGTTGTTGCCACTGAACCGAATGTGCTCTGTTCTGTAGGCGGGTTTTCTTATTGTCGTGAGCAGCTTTGCAAGCCAACTCGAGCACTCCGGCGGCCGATATTCTCTAACCGCTATTAGATATACTGGTGCTCCGGCACCAATCCGTTGATGCGATGTGATGTGAAACGATGCCATACAACCTCACTGATTTACCGTTTGAGAGAGAATGATATATTTTTCAGCGAATCCGCGCGTTTTTTACTTTAGCGGTACACACTCACAGGATAGAGGCAAATCGGCAGACTCAGCCAAAGGGGCGAGTCCAACGAGATGAACGAATGAGCGTTAAAAGGCAGCGATGGCAAAAAAATACATTCATTACGATTTGTTCGCTCATTGGATTCACATACAGGCTAAAAAGGGTCCTTTTCAGGATCACAAAATGATCTTTAATCTGAAGAGTTTAAAGTTTTGTTATCACTCGATATCCCCATCTTGTTCGGCTAAACCTTCCTGTTTAGCGATTGCGTTTGCCACTCGCCACAGCTTTCACAGTTGGAAAATTTCTTCTCATCCAGCTTGTGACATGTTGTACAGTAAATTATATTAAATGCGACGTGCCGAAGCACCACTCAGGGTCGCATTGGAGGCGATTTTAACCTGCAATAGAACATTTGCGATGACAGTGGTACAGTGTCGACTTTCAATGTGGGGTCATAATTTGGACTCCGAACTCTATGTTTACAAAAATGTCCAACCAAATATGTCGCATTACAGGTCCGTCCAATTAGCTAAATGTCGAGCTAAATGTAAATTACTGTACTTTCAATCTAGAAGCAATTTAAGAATTGGTGAAAATTGAATAATCGGGAAAGTCCCCAACCATCAATAAGCTCAGAACAACTGCCAAATTCACATATTCATCATATCCTGGCAAACAAATTATGAAAAAATCAATTTGTGTTTTATTATTATTTTGGATATTGTGTTAGAAAGCATTGAACTGTATTTCGTAAACTCTTTTTTGGAAGGTTTAAGGGCCCTGAAAAGCGCCGTGTTTTATGGAATGGTTCCAATTTAGAAAACTTAGTACTCGTGGTTTTGAAAAAAACCATTTGGAACGCCCTCGATGCCGCCTTGTTCTGGATTTGCCACCAAAGCAGTTTGTATAAAGAACAAACTTTTTTCTTGTGCTACCTGCTGCCGTTTTGCGATTGCGTTTGCCACTCGCCACTCGCTGCAACTGCCTGTTGTTCTCTTGATGTCCACCGAACCGAATGTGGTCTGTTCTGAATGCGGGTTTTCTTATCGTCGCGAGCAGCTTTGCCAGCTAACTCGATCACTTCGGCGGCCGAAACTATATAACGGCGGCTAAGTGGACTGGTGCACTGGTACTAACGCGCTCGGCCTAGCTACCCTTGCGGAGCAATTGGCGAATACACCTACGGGGAATTGCAGACCAACACGGTTCGAGCGGGATTTTGCTTTTCCCTTCACTTTTCCTCCTTTGTCATGTCCAGACATGGCTGCTTGTGTTCGTTTGTTGATCTGATGTGATGCGAAACGATGTGGTGTACGATTTCGATGAGAATGATCGTTACGGTTGGTTGGTTCTTTGTTTTAAGAGGCTTTAAACTTTACAGTTCATTCGCCTCTAAGATCGTTACGGCAGCGGAGCGGGGATTTTTAAGCTGACTGGCTGGCTCGAGAATTACGCATGCGTGAGACTGCGACCAATGTTTCGTTCATTTTTTTTCTTTTTCCTTTCCAATCGTGCTACATTGTATTTCGCTGCTGCTCTGGTTGCCCGTTTTGGTCGGTACGATTTGAGGAGCACAAAATGGACCAATCAAAAATGGGCACATAGTGCATTTGGACAATGCTTGATATTTCACAATTATTCAACTATTTATCTCAAGAAAAATGAAATGTTATTCGTTATGATAGATGCGTAGATATATTTCCTATCCATTGATGCAAACACCTTTGCGATCTATTGAGAAATGCTCGAGTTATAAGCGTTCCAAATCTTGCATTTTTTCCTACATGTTCAGTGCCTAGATTTTCATTTCACCCCCTATATCTTCCGGTTAGACGTAGTCCTACGTCAAAAAAGCAAACTTCGAACATGAGACCAGTAAGAACAAACACAGTTTGTACTATTATTACTAGCTTTGTTATCAATATCTTAAAAAATTCGCGGTTTCTTACTAAGCGCATGTTCATGAGTCCAATCGCAGAATTATTCATTGACTGATCTTCTAACCTACCCTTAAAATCACCTTTTTCTACAGAATTCATAGTACTTCCACCAAAACTCGTGATTATAAAATCAGATTATTTTCAGACACGTGGCAGATTTGTCAACCACTTGCAAATAACATGTTTCTCCGTTACATGGAATAAATGTTCAATACAGAAAAATGATAGAATAAAGACAGCCCTAAATCGGACAACTCCTTTCCCGAGTTTTGCTCTTGCCAATACATTTGGCGATACTTTTTTATTTATATAGATAGAAGACGATTTTGTAGTGCGTCTCATCAGATTAAAATTCATTTCCACTTTCGAACGAAGATCAATTTCTTTGGGGCAAACCTCAAATGGACTAACAAAACTTGTGAATATGCAATTGTAGGACATATTCAAATTAAGTTTTTCGAATTTACTCATTTCCTTCAGAGTTTTCCGAAAATTTTCAATTGTCATGTTTGTTTCGAGTTATGCAGAAGTTATTCATTTGTATGGCAGTCCACTTGCCCTTAGAGAGGGGTCAACTGTGTCGAACAACCTTTGAAACATTTATTGCTCCCTGAAACCTCCATATGCAAATTTTGGTTCAATTTGCTTGATTAGTTCTTGAGTTATGCAGAAATTTGTGTTTTGTTTGTGTGGCAGCGTTCCCTTAGGAAGGGGGAAGGAGTGTCGAACCACCATACAAACGTTTATCGATCCCTAAAACCTCTATATGTCAAGTTTGATTCCACTTGCTTGATTAGTTCTCGAGTTATTCACCCCGCCCCCTGTAGAGAGGGGGAGGAGTGTCTTGAATTATGCAGAAATGTATGCTTCATTTGTATAGCAGTACCCCCCTCCCCCCAGAGAGAGGGTGGGAGTGTCTTTTCACCATAGAAGTGTTTTGTGTCCCCTAAAACATTCGCTTGCCAAATTTGGCTCTATTTGCTTCATTAAATTTGTCTTTCATTTGTAGGGCAGCTCCCCCTTAGAGAGGGGGGTGGAGTGTCTAACCACCATAGAAACATATATTGCACCCTAAAACCTCTATATGCCTAAATTGGTTTCATTTGCTTGATTAATTCTCAAGTAATGCAGAAATTTGCGTTTCATTTGTATGACAGCCCCGGTTCAGTAGTTTCCGAGTCAATAAGAATCAGACAGACGGACAGAAATCCATTTACATATACAGCCATTCCATACCAAACCGATATAGTGGTTCTCAGATTTTTGTCAAAAGTGGTAGTTTTGTTGTTTAACGCAAATTATGAGACCAGTTTTTTTAAATTTTTTTTGTTAGGGTGACCATTTCCATTTTAGGGTTGTCCGATAAATCAACTTTCTCCTCTTTTTTCCAAAAATGATTTTTTTCATTGATTGTATTCGTTTTTTATTGATTTCATAGTCTCGGGACCAAAGGCGCTATAGTTTTTTATATTTTTTCTGGAAAGCTGAAAATTTTTCACAAAACATATCTCGAAACCAGAGAGGCGTTTTTTTTCGTTTTTGAGTTACGATTTTTCAAGGTTAACAGATCGTCCGAAAAATCAATTTTCCCCATTTTTTCCACTACAAAAAATCATAACTTTTGATCTACTGGACCGATTCAGATGATCGACATATCAAACTAAAGCCAATAAACTAGTCTTGTTTTAAAAAAAATTACACTCTGAAGAAAAAAGGATATTATTTTCGAAATTATTGATTATATATGTTTTTTATAGTTTACATCTTTTTTTTTCTTCTTCTTTATTATAGTGACTTTCAACACATTTCGGCTGGTTCGTCACTTTTACTTCCATTTTTGGAAGAATGTCGGGAGTGAGAATTGATCTCGTGATCTCTGCGTGAGAGGTATGGATGTTACCACTACGCCAGATCGCCTCCACGATATAGTTTACATCGTTTCGGGACCACGGGCGCAATATTTTTTAATATTTTTTCCTGAAAGCTGAGGTTTTTTCACAATATATATCCAAATACCAGAGAGGTGTTATTTTTCTTTTTTTAGTTATGATTTTTCAGAGCTAACATGTTTTCGGTTTTTGTTTAATATTTCTATGCGACTAGGCTGGATGTATGTGACTATAATCCAATTAATTGGCAAGTGTATTATTTAAAAAAAAAGGCTAGCTAGTAGGCTTTAATTTGATACGTCGATCATCTGAATCGGTCCAGTAGTTCAAAAGAAATAAATTTTTGAAAAAAAATCCTTTTAGGGAAAGTAGGGAAAAATGAGTTTTTGGACCAGTCATAACTCAAAAACGAAAAATAAACGCTTCCCTGGTTTCGAGATATGTTATTTGATAAATCCTCAGTTTTTAAGGAAAAATAAAAAAATATATAACGCCTTTGGTCCCGAGACCACGAAAACTATAAAAAACAAGTACAATCAATAATAACGAAAACATGATTCAGATTTTCTGCAACTGTAGTATTTTTCCAGAAAAGACCAGCTAATTGGCTTTAATTTAGTATGTCGAACATATGAATTGGTCCAGTGGTTCAAAAGTTATGAATTTTTGAAAAATGTCATTTTTGGCAAAAATGCGAAAAAATAGATTTTTCGGACCACCTTAAAATGGAAATGGTCACCCTAACAAAAAAAAAATAAAAAGTTACTGGTCTAATAACTAGCGACAGAGAACAAACCTACCACTTTTGACGAAAATCTGAGAACCACTATATCAGTTTGGCATGGAATGGCTGTATATATAGATTATATTGATTTGAAAATGAGTGAAATTTCTGAATATGGTGCTTCTATACTACAGGGAAGGTGAACACGTTTGCCGAAACATGCAGGAAAAATTATTAAGGTTACGACACGGATGATCTAAGTGAACGCAGGAGTGGTTCAGGTAGTTTTATTTCGTTCTGGAAATATTGATGTCAAAGATCGACTTCACTCTGGTCGGTTATCACAATTCCTATTGAAAAATTCAGAGCTCTATTGTACACTACTGAATAGATAACACAGAACGATGGAGAAAAAACGACCAGAATTGTTCAGCAGAACATGTGTTGTTATCCATCATCCCAACGCAAAACCACACACATATTTCATGACCCGCCAAAAATTGAAGGAATTTTTTATACTTCCATTGACCCGGAACTTGCCTTGTATCATTAGATACAATCTCCACAAATCTCTCTTGATGATGACACACGAAATGACATAAGAGTTGACGAAAAACACTTGGAAAGTTTTTCGCAAATAAACCACCAACCACATGAAAGGTATTATCAAATTACCGAAAAATGGCGAATATTTTATGATAATTTCCAATTTAAATTTAATTTAAATTGATTTTCAATAAAAAAAAAAATATTCAAAAATATTTCATACTTCCAATGATCCAAAAATATAGTTGTTTGTATATATTACCATTGGAACGTTATTACGTACACACACCTACTTAAGTGACTGGAAGAAATGAAGAGATTAATTTCTTCATAGGAAGCAAGGCATATTAACTTTCTAATTTGATTAGGCAACTTGAAGTGTAATTTACTATATTGATTCAAGTGTTCATCGTGGTTTCATCATCCAGAAATATATATTTTTCCTTTCCGTCAAATCACAGATATTGTTTTACTTCTCGATACCGCTTCAGCCCGCATCGGATGAGTACCTCATCTTGTCAGCGCCATTCTTCCACGGATCCGCCGTCAAAACTCTACCCGAAGTTCAAATAAAGTTTGGTTAGCGGCCGGGATAATTGCGCGTTTACTTTGGCTCAAGTGGGCGACCGCTTTCGCTTTCGCAAATTTGTGGAAGCCCTATCTCAAGCTTGGAGGAATTAACCCGGAGAGCCGATGATGGAATCCGCCCGATGCCGAGATGCCGAGAGACGGCTCTCGGATGCGGTTGCCTGGCATTCGAGTATTCCCGCACCCGTTTTGCATACCTTCTTCATTAGGAAAACCCAGCGGAGAGTGGGCGCGTTGCTATGGGAAAATTTCATCTCAAGCCTATTGTTATACCAAGAACCGACCCAAACTCAAGCCCCCACCCCACAACGGTGAAATGGGTTTCCATGTTTCCGAGTAGGTGGTAAACCGCAGGCACTGGAATGGAGTAGGACGGGGATGGGGAAAAATAATTTACGATTCTTCAATACTTGAAATCCCGAATGAACTTGAAACAAGTTTTACACTTGTATGATTCTCAAGCGGATTAACAAACTACTTCCAGGGAAAAAAAACTTTGCTCAACAATGTGGGCGAACATTATCCTTATCGGATAAGTGAATTCACGTTGTATTATATTTGCTTTTGCATTTACATATAGCGATGCTGTAAAACATTAGCGAAATTGAAACCATAAGGATTCGAGTGCACGTCTCACATGCTAACTGTAAGTTTAGAAAAGAAAAAAACACATGCTCATGCTCAGCATCCTTCCAACACCCTCGCCATCGGTTATCAAGGTTCCCGGTTTGTTTTGCATGCACCGACAGAACTTGGCCACTTGTTGTCGACCAAGTGAGCCTCGGGAAAGAGGAAAGCCAAGAACACGCCAAACTTGGCTGACATTCAGATTCTGCACCATGCCTATTATTTATTTATGAGTGGTACATATAAACACACATACATTACGGTCTTTATGTATGGCAGGCGGAATGCTTCCAGAATGTGTTATGTGCGCTCGGTTTGAATGCCACTGCCTGGCTCCTTGAAACAAGAAACGAGACATTGGGCGCATAGAATGAAATAAGAATGAACGAACGAACGAATCGTACGTGCTGTGAAATTGTTACCTTTGTAACGAGAACCAGGATTACGGAGGAAAATCATAAGAAAAAAAACCATCCCGGTGTGGCGGTCATATATACCGGAGAGATATACCCATTGCAAATGGTTAACCCAAGCTGTCTCGTCTGTACTCCATCAACCTGCTGATGCAGCCATGGTAACGAGCCATGGATGAAGGACGGGAAAATTGGACACAGGTTCCTCAAGAGGGCCAACTATTCGGGAAAATTTCGTCTGAGAGACTTTTCTGTGGGGTTCACGTTTTCTTCCGGCTTTTCCAATCTTCCTTCGCTCGGTCGCTCCACTTAAGGATGATGGCGATGACTTGGTTGTATTTTCAGCACCGAAATCGTTAAAACAATAGCCCCATTAGTTGAGTGATGTTTTTTGACGTAGGATTACGTCTTTCGGGAACATATTGGGGTACAAATTGAGAATCGAGAATCGAGCACATCGTCAAAATTGTCCAATTTCAAATGCTTATTGGTCAGTAATTTCATGATGGTTTGATGAAATTTTTGCGTCTATCGATCTCGGCACTCCATAACAATTTTTTATATTGAATAAAATAATATATGTCATGAAACTAACTATCGAACAATTGAAAAATCTCAACCCCTATCCTAACAGAAATACTCACTTCTGATTGGTCGAAATTAACGACACATGCGGCGGTTCCCTAACAGAGACATTAAAACCAAGCTGCATGGGGGAAATCGGCATTGCAAATATATACAAGTCGGGGGCATTTTTATATTGCAAGTAAGGTGAGTGATACGATTAATTCTAGCGAATAAAATTTAAATTTGGAACTTAAATGTTGGTTGCTTCGTAAAATTTCATATCAATGATCGTGTATTGTGAAATATTTAGCACAAGTGTAAGTGTAAAATTGTATATGGTAGCAGTTGTGTAAATAATGACTTGGTATATGAAACAATTTATTTCAATTTTCATAAATAAAAACCAAGGTGTGTTCCCGCTCGAGAACGGGTCGTTTGGTTTAAGCTGTCTGTTTTGTTGTGTTCATTTTCACCCAACGATATAAACTTTTCTTGGGTGAAAATAAACAAAATAAACGGTGAGAAAAATTGGAAAAATGAAGAGATATTATAACAAGTAATTTTCCATATGCTCTACATATAGTATTAGGTGCTGTTAGTCCAATTTAAATACGCATTGGGTTTAATAAACACTCAGAAAGTAAAAGTTATAAAAGAAAATTACCTTTCCCATTTCAAATATGTTTTCTCTATATTAAAGTAACATGTTTTTAAATGATGAGAAAAATGATAGTTGTGTTCAGTATTGGTAATTATCTTATATTAAATTGGTGAGTTTTTTTTCTTTATTTCATCTATATATATAACATAGGAGGCATCTCGTCTAGGATCACAGAGAGCGGTATTCATTATGTCTCGTTCCACTTCGGTATCTTTTATCTGATACGCATCATCCAACGACAGTTTAATATCTTTCTGTCATCATCACTCGGTGAACACTGGTGGAGTGAACAAACAATAACCAACAACCAAACAGTATCTAACAACCAAACAAAACGACCCTTTTCAGGGCCACAAAATCATTATCAAAGAGTTTAACGATGTAATTCTTCAAACATATCCAAAATCAACAGATAGCCAAACGGAATCCTACGTCAACTATGCGGTCGTGTCTCGGACACAACCTTCCTGTGACTTTTTTTTTGTTTCAAGAGGAATTAGCTTTGTAGTCACAGGAAAAAGGGGGGGTTGCAGGCGCTTTTTCCCTATCGATTTCCATTTATTCACATGTAGTCTGGTTAGCTCTTAGGCGAATTCTCAATTTTAAGATACAGTTCCTCTGAAGATAGTTACCAATTTAGTTTATATTGAGATTTTCGACGCAAGATATGTTTCTGTTGATGGTAACTAGTTTTTCTCGGGTATTAACCCTTTGAGGTCGGAATTAATTTCCCTTGAAGGAGATCCTCTTATCTTCCCACGCTAATAATATTTTGTTCATACTGAGTACCGTTACCTATTCTTCAAAGAAATTCCATACATATTCGTGAAAAAGTTCTCTAGACATTAAAATTCGCTTAAAAAAATGTAAACTATTATATCATTGAATAAAGTATTTAGTAAAATTCCTTGCTGTGGTGGCTGAGAGCAGACAAACGACCGCAAAGGGTTTAAACACTTTTAGTGTGCTAATTAATCAATATTCATTTTCATCCCATTCCATTTTATCTATTTACCATCAAAATTATGATGATTATGATAAAGGTCTCTCATCCGCCTCTTATCAAAAAGCAAGCCAATACTCAGTCTTGTCCGCCACAGCGCCGATACGGTTCCGACAAAGCCCTTGCAGCCAGGTTGTCCACCGGAGCACAAGTTCAACCACCAGCCTTATTTTGGACCGACAATCAATATCCTCATCCAGAGAAATCGTGAATTTTACATTTATGAATTTTTTTTTTGACAGGCCCTTAGAAAACTTTTAACTTTGTATTATTTATATCTGTGTCAGACGCGTGATGTTCAAAGTTTTATAGACTACTTTTCTATATTGTTTTAATTAACACAAAATAAGAACAAATAAAATTAAATAGACCATCATCACCAACAAAAAAGAGATAAGTAAAATTTAAGAAAATAATATAAACATTTAAATTTCCTACACAATATAATCCGGTTAAAAAACATTTCGCCATGCATAACAATTCATTGAAAAAAATAAAACATATTGAAAAAAAAATTTCAATTATTCGTTCATAACATTGAACCATTGTCAAGAACAAAAAGGAAAAATCATTCGGCAATAAAAAAAAAAAGGAAAAATCAATTAAATAAAGCTTTCACGTGTGAAATACAGTGACTCTTAAATTCTGTAAGTGTTGTACATTCATAATTTATTGACATCGTCGATCAAACAAATTTATTCCTTTGAAATTCAACGAATTTTGAGAAGAACATTTTAAGAAATGAGGTAATCCTAATTAATTCACGTTTCTATTGTTTAACTATGAAAGTCGCATCTTCTTTGAACTCGATCAACCATCCAAACACTCCAGAGCTCCGCTCCATGGAAAGATTTTGTTTCATCGTCAAACGGAACTTGAAGGTGGCACAAAAACCCAAAAATGATAGTGTACAAAACATGACCGTATTGGGGGTCTCCGTAGCCACATTGGTTGCGCGTTCGCTTAGTAAGCGATCGATCGTGAGTTTAAACCGTGGATCGATGGAGATCGATCTACGGTCGAAATAAGATCGATTCATCCATACAACTGCTCTGCTCTGCCAGAAACATCGGGCTACTGTTCTATAAATAACTCAACAATGATCAATCAACTGTCTCCGCTGTCCGGTGGCCCAACTGGATAATGGAAGAACAGAAAGAATATTCTTACGCCTAAATGGCTACTGTGTGAATGTACCATATGTAATGTATAGAAGGAATACTGGCGAATGGAAACTGTGTAATGTGCTAATTATAGATATGATAACCATGTGACATGTACACGATTAAAATTCGGCTCTGTTACAGCTAAAATGCTAATGAGCCTTAAATAAATAAATGGGATAAAAAAAACAAAAAAACATGACCGCGTTGCTAAGACAGGACTACGAAATTTTTGACGACGAGAACAAATATTATAGAAATTCAAAAAAATAATCTCTTTATAACAAATATTTGTTAACACTGCACAATGGTCCAGGAGATGTATTTAAGTGAAAATTAGCATTAAGAGCTCGACAGTTGTTCTCTAGAAAAAAAATGTCTTCGACAAAGTTGTTACATATGATAGAACGCTCATTTTTATGTTACCAAAAATAGGGTGACCAAAATTGTCGATGAAATAAAAAATCTAACTTTTTTATCTTTATACAGGGTGGGCCATTTAAAGTGGAAGGATTTGTTTTTGCAATAGCAAAGTAAAGAAGTGGAATTTAAAAATTTTTTTTTTGAAATTCATTTATTTTGGTCCAAGGAGATTTGTTCTAACTACTTTTTGATTATGATATCTCGTAAATGACCGCCTCTGGCCTTGACCGCAAAATGTGCCCTTTTTTCGGCATTTTCCATCACTTTGCCCAATGTTTCGGCCGATATGGCAGCAATTTCTTGTCGGATATTGTCTTTCAGCGCAGCCAGGGTCCTTGGTTTACCAGTGTATACCTTGGATTTTAAATATCCCCATAAAAAAAAGTCAGGAGGCGTCAAATCAGGTGATCTCGGTGGCCAGTCATAATCGCCGTTTTTCGATATTAATCTTCCGGGGAACATTTCGCGCAATAATTTGGTCGTGGCAGCCGCTGTATGGCATGTAGCGCCGTCCTGTTGGAACCAGTAATTGTCCAATTCATTTTCACGAACAAATGGCAATAAAAAATCGGTTATCATTGTCCGATAACGCTCCCCATTCACGGTTACCGTTGCTCCATTTTCGTTTTCCTTTTTCCGTACTTCTTTAAGTACGGGCCGATGACTTTATCGGCATAAATGCCACACCACACAGTAACTTTTTGGTTGTAAAGAGGTTTCGATGAATTGAGGGTTTTCAGTAGCATAAAACCGACAATTTTGTTTATTCACTCCTCCATTCAAGTTGAAATGCGCTTCATCAGACATTATGATTTTTTGCTTTGAGAAGTTATTTTGAATGTACAGCTGAACAATTTCAGCGCCTTGTTTAGGTGTGTATTGTTCCATGGTTAAAGTTGTACTGAAATGACACTTCTAACGCGGTATGACATTTGTTAATCTGACATCACTGTCAAAAGTTATGGGGTTGCCAGATGCTTCCACTTTAAATGGCCCACCCTGTACTCTTTCGGTTTTTCATCAAAATAGTCCTCAGTTTCGGTAATCACTCCATCATCGGTCTCAAATTTCTTGCCAGCGAGTATTCTCTTCAGGCCTGCGAACAGAAAATAGTCGCTGGGGCCAGATTTGGAGAATATGGTAGATGCGGCAGCAATTCGAAGCCCAATAAATGCAATTACACACGAAATTCGGATTTTTCCATTTTTTGACGTAGGATTACGTCTTTCGGGAACATGTTGGGGTACAAATTGAAAATCGAGAATCAAGCACATCGTGAAAATTGTCCAATTTCAAATGCTTATTGCTCAGTCATTTCATGATGGATTGATGAAATTTTTGCGTCAATCGATTTCGTCATGTCATGAAACTAACTATCGAACAACTTATAAATCTCAACCCCTATCCTAACGGAAATACCCACTTCTGATTGGTCGAAATTGACGACACATGTGGCGGGTCCCTAACAGAGACATCCAAATCAAGCTGCCTGGGGAAAATCGGCATTGCAATTATATAAAGTCAGCGGCATTTTTATATTACAAGTAAGGTGAGTGATACGATTAATTCTAGCAAATAAAGTTTTAATTTGGAACTTTAATGTTGGTTGTTTCGTGAAATTTCATATCAATGACTGATCGTGTATTGTGGAAAATTTAGCACAAGTGTAAGTGTAAAATTGTATATGGTAGTAGTTGTGTTCAAAATGACTTGATATATGAAATGATTTATTTCAATTTTCATAAATGAAAACCAAGGTGTGTTCCCGCTCGAGAACGGGTCGTTTGGTTCAAGTTGTTTTGGTGTGTTCATTTTCGCCCAAGGAATGTTTATACGTCGAGAAAAATTGGAAAAGTGAAGACATATTATAAAAAGTGATTTTCCATATGCTCTACATATAGTATTAGCTGTTGTTAGTCCAATTAAAATTCGCATTGGGTTGAATGAACACTCAAAAAGTAAAGTTTTCTCCATATTAAAGTAACATGTTTTTACTGATGAGAAAAATTGATAATTGTGTTCGGTATACAACATTGGTTAGATTTTTTTCGGTATTTCATCGATAAATAACACAGAAGGGATCTCGTCTAGGAGGGCGGTTTTCATCATATCTCGTTCCACTTCGGTATCTTTTATCTGACACGCATCATCCAACGACTGTTTACTATCCTTCTGTCATCATCACTCGGTATACACTGGTGGAGTGAACAAAAAACACCCACTAACCAAACAAAACGGCGCTTTTCAGGGCCACCGAATCATTATCAAAGAGTTTAATGTCGTAATTCGTCAAACATATCCAAAATCAACAGATAGCCTAACGGAATCCTACGTCAACTATGCGGTCGTGTCTCGGACACAACCCTCTTGTTACTTTTTCACAATAACAAAAGTTGCTTCACTCTCAATGCTGTAACTCACGAACCAATCGACCGATTGCTGACAAATTTTGACGCGTATCCATTGAAAGATGATGCTTTGTGATAGTCAAGTAGATTTTTGCAAGAGGCGCCATCTAAACGCCAACCTTATGATCTTTTCAGCCGAACTGTAACTAACGATAGAGTTAGGAAAATTGTTTATATATAGTTTTAGAATAACTTCATCAGTGTTGAAATTCGACCGCAGGAGGATTTTTCCTAAAGTCTGCTTCATTTAATATTGGAACAAATTCTTTTGCTCATTGTGGCGCTCCTAGTGGACGGATTTGGAAACTTTTTTCACCCACGTGTCGGGAAATTCATTACCTTTCACCATGTATTTATGTCATAACACCAAACGATAGCATTTTGTAAACAACCGCCATGGAAGCCGAACGGAGAGATAAAATTGTGCACAGTTTTCTTGAAAATCCATTGTTGTCGGCATCTAAGCTAGCTAAACAGCTTAAAATGCCCAGAAATACCGTATGGCGTGTTATCAAGCAGTACAAGGAAACATTGACGACGGCTCGGAAGCCGCATTCGAAGCGTCGGAGTGGAACTGTCGACCGGAAACTGCGTGGGAAAGTCATCAAGGCCGTCAAGAGGAATCCCAATCTTTCAGACCGCGATTTGGCCAATAAGTTCCAGGCCGCTCACAGTACGGTGCGACGAATTCGTCTCCGGGAAGGAATAAGGTCATTCCGAGCCAGCAAACAGCCAAATCGGACGCTGAAGCAGAACAATGTGGCCAGAATCCGTGCTCGAAAGCTGGCAAAGGGAAAACTTGTTAGGAACATGACTCAAATGAAGAACTGGTGGAATCAAATCGCCAAAACGGTGGACGAAAAGGGTGTGCGCCGCCTAATGTGCCGTATTACGGGAAAAGTACGAGAATTTCTTCGAAACAGCAATGAATAATTTTTTTAATTTTTTTTTATGAAAGAGTAAAGAAAATGCTACATTTGTATGAAAAACAAATTATGAATTCGTTAATAAATGACTGAACTACACGCAATTGTTTGTGTTCCAATATTAAATGAAGCAGACTTTATAACATACGGGTGTCGGCTGATAAATAATGCACATACACGCTTGTAGAAAACGAACAAAAACAAATAACAAGGTTGGGTAAAAAACAAATCTTAACCTTAAAAACATGTATTATTTCTCGACATAGTCACCCTTCAACCATTACACATTTCTCCCAACGTATAACAACTTTTTTCATACCATCACTGATAAATTCATCCGACTTTTCTGGAATCCAGAACGGGATAGCTGCTGTCATCTCACTGTCAGAGCTGTCCTGTCTCTAGTAGAGGAAAAAAAATCGCAAGACACAAGGTCGGGAGAATACGGGGAATTGGTGGAATTAATTCAAACTTCAGGTTTTTCAGAGTCTCAGTTGCACGCGAAGTGTGTGAATAGGCGTTGTCGTGTTGCAATATTATTGGCGCCAGGTTACCTCTATCAAGACAAACTCGACGTCGAAGGTGTTCCAGTGTCTGTATATACTGTATATTCGACGACTTTCACTTGATACTCATATTGATGGGGTTTTAAAAAACTATATTTATGGCGCAATTTTGTGGTGGCGGTAATTTTGAATTTGCATTTATCATAAAAAACTGTGTACAACTAGTCAACCCCTTTCATTTGATACTCATATTTATGGGGTTTTGAAAAAAAATATATGGCGCCATTTTGTGGTGGCGGCCATTTGTATTTGCATTTTCTATAAATAACTGTGTTCTATTAATAAAACCCTTTCATGTGATAGCCATATTGATGGGGTTTCGAAAAAATATATATGGCGCCATTTTGTGGTGGCGGCCATTCTGCATTTGTATTTTTTCATAAATAACTGTGTTCTACTAGTCAAGCAGTTTCATTTGATACCCATATTGATGGGGTTTTAAAAAAATATATGAACCATTTTGAGGTGGCGGCCATTTTGAATATGCACTTATAATAAAACACTGTGTTCTGCTTAACTACCCTCATATTTGATGGGGTTTCGAAAAAGTATGTATGGCGCCATTTTGTGGTGGCGGCCATTTTGGATTTACATTCTTAATAAATAACTGTGTTCTACTAGTCAATCCCTTTCATTTGACACCCATATTGATGGGATGGGACCCAAATAGTCTGTCGGTACGCTAGTAATCAGAGAAATAAACGGGAAACAATAACTATTTTTACTATTGAAAAACCAGCACTGAATCGATCCCCTGCATACAAACATACAAACAGGGCAAGCAACAGAACCGTTTAGTAGAAATAGGGATTTGAATCTATGCACTGAAACATACCATTCGTAGTAAGTGTACCAAATGTGCCATTTGTGCCATCTGTGCCATTTGCGCTATTTGTGCCATTTGTGCCATTTGGGTCATTTGTGCCATTTGTGCCATTTGTGCCATTTGTGCCAATCTGTGCCAGCTGTACCAACCGTGCCAAGTGTACCATGGCACAGCTCTGTGCCGTACCAAATGGTACAGAATTTTGTCGTTCCATGGTGCGTGCCGTGCCAATGGCACACGCATATTAGATGAGGTATATCAGCGTTAATAAACAGAACATTGTAAGTCGATATTCACCTATGACCACTTTGCCCCCATGGTCAAAATAATTTCTATGTTAATTAATCGCTGAGATTAAACGAAATATCTGTTCACCTCTCCTAGAATATGTGAACAGTCGTCCAAACTGATGATTTGTCCAATATATCAGAAATAAATTTCACGAGAAATTCCTTAGTAACCATGCGCACAGAACTACGGCCTAATGGCTATCGAGAGAGAAATTTCTGTTTTTATTTGTATTTTGACATGCGAAGGTTCTACTGAAGTACAGGGTGACTCAAAAGTCATTAAATTCTTCAAACATTAGGTGACTATCAATACGGCATCTATAGTCAATAGATATACTACCAAACAAACAGGTGACACCTTTGCCCCCCATGACCAATTTGCCCCCACTATCCCTACATGGTTGCTTTATGAAGAACATACTTTGAATGAAGTAGCAGTGATTTTGTGTAATGTAATCTGTGAAGTCATACTTATATACCTAATAACTATTATTCCGATTTGAATTTTTCTTTAGCTAAATGTTGCTGCGCGCATATGTTAATAACTAAAAATAAACAATTAAATAATAAAAGTCTAAGGTACATTGTCGATGAATAGTACCAATTTAAGTTAACGTATTTTCTGCAAAACTACATAATAATAACCATAGCTCCATTGCAGGAGAGTACACTGCCACGGCAAGCATACTGGGCGGGATCGAATCATTTCCAACCGAGCGAGCCATTGTGCAATCGACAACAACCAAGGCGTGAAGCCGTCATGTGCCATCGAGCTATTCACCCGGAGTCACCAAACAAGCCTAATATGATTTCGCCGCACGCCTCACGCGTCGGCAGCGGTGCGAAAAGCCGCTAAAAAGCGAACCGCGTGTTCAACCTGTCGCAAGGCTTTCATCCTTTCACCCGGGTCAAACTATTCACCAGAAATTATTCTAATGAATTAAATTAGATGAAAAGCCGAACGCTGTTCATGTAGCAGCTGCTTTATCATCCTGGCACACATTATTCATGGATTTTCCAAGGAGCTCCAATAGAGAAGACGCCATTCCGCAGCTCCACCCAAGCGCTGCCATCGACTGTAGTGTTGCGAAGGTGCGACTAGCGCGCGAACGATGTTAATGAAAATATTTGCTTTTCATCTTCAGCTTGGAGCTTCTCATCTGCCTGTAAACCGCTTACGGGAGGGAAAACATGTCACACGCACGGTGTCTATGTTGGATGCTGAGATTACACTTTCCGACAAATTGTGGATTCACAGTGGATCAGTTCAATATTTTTTCGCACCCCCCTAAAAACATTTCTTTACTATGCGATGTGATATTCCGCATCAATAATTGCCAGTTTTGATCATCTAGCTTTTTGGTAGAACCTTCAACGCATCGAAACAGCTACATTCCCAGACCGTTCGACAATCGCTACGCAATTCCGTATTGTCCATGGAGCGGAAATTGCTGTTCATCGGCAAAAATATTTTTGATTTATTTGCATAATTCAATTAAAAATGCACACCCGAAACATGGGGGAGACGAGCTGAACACTGTCGTAAATAATGCACTAGCTGACGGCTGGCTTGCCGTTGATTTCAGCGACCACCAGCGTAACCGATTGGCTGATGAAATCGAAAGTGGGCACCGAAATAACCCTGCCCATTGCTGCAGAAAAGTGAAACTGATTGATTAATCTGGGGAATTTGTTCACGGTCTGCAAGCTAAACGAGATGACGATGTCTGATGCAGGTGAAATGCATTTTTTTTATGTTGTCCTTGTTCCAGTCTGCGTTGTCAATGAATCAGGTTCCACTAAAAAATAGAAACAAAAACAGGAAGTGGGTTACATCTATGGTATAACCGCAAGGGTGACGTAGGACTATCGTTGATTTAGAGATCATTTGTTTGAAGTTGAATCTGAATTCATTCTGAATGAATGAATATTTGGGGGACTTCGAAAACGAGAGCGTTACGTTGGAGGCACAAGGTTTTATGCATCCAACATTGGATACGGAAATATCCTACTGATGAGGAAGAATAATGTTCAGAAGCTATCCTGTTAATTGCGATTGATTGAAAAATCACAAAACCAAATGTATTTGGTCACAGTGTAACATGAATAGAAAACATTAAAATAAACTCTTTCGCATGAATGTAATTTTAAATTCCCAGAGGAACTGGCAGATTATTTTCAGTAACGATTGGATATTTCCACATTTTCCTCGATACTGGAAGCCCACCAGTGGTTAATGCTAACTCGATAACCATCTGTTAATAGCACTTGATTGAAACATATTTGGTCACAGTGTTACATGGATAGAAAACATTCAAATAAACTCTTTCACATGAATGTATTTTTAAATTCCCAGAGGAACTGGCAGATAATTTTCCGGATCTTTCTCGATGCTGAATGGCATCCAAACGGAAAGAATTCCGCGCGTGTATGTGTGTGTGTGTGTGTGTAGCGGCTGCTTCGAGATCTTCCCGGGGAACCGTTTGTGGCATCACTCTCCTCCTGATGGATTCCCTTCTGGCCTAAGGTGCACAAACAGGCTCTTGGTGACACCGTTCATCCGCGCTTTCATGATAAACGAAGAGCTTCACCACGACAGCGACAACATGCTCCAATTGCTGTTCAATTAGGACTGAGTGGATTTCCGAGCGGCGCTCGCTTATATACCGATTGGTGATTTCAATAGCCTGTGTTGAAAGCAATTTTAAGACTATTGAAACAAGTTTTTGGATCAGAAAGTAACCAGTAAAAGTAAGTATAGAACGCGTAGACATTTTATCTTTCGAATTAAGTGTTTATCATACCATTTCGTTCAGCTGTTTAGGAGCTATTAACGCTCAAAATCTCGGTTTCCGGGGCAACGCTTTCGTTGTCGAAACTTTGATTTTGCACCCCGGTATAGAAATGAAAGACGTAGTCCTACGTCAAAACAAACAATGTTAACTTCTTGGAAAAAGACTGAATTATGCCACACAGCTTGTACTCCGGTGTAACACCCATCGATGCGAATTCGCTGATGAGTTTTTCAAGAGCGACCGCCTTCACCACCAGCGGGGGGAGCTTGATTTTGATTGCTGCCTGAGTAAAGGCGTTTATATTTTCGTCCGACGCGCTGAAGTCGCCGACTTCGCTATTGTTCGATGCGGTGTCACACTCGCGAAGGCTCGGTTCAGTGCGAGCACTTTTCACTGCACCAACATCGCGTTCCTCACTAGATGACGCTTGCCTCGAAATTTAATTGCCCCTGGCAATGCGTTCGCTTTTTGCAGTGCTCGAGCCAGCCTTCCTCTTCTTCTTGCTCATCACACACTACGCGAAGCGTCCAATTTATGACGCGGAAAGAAAAACACACGATACGAATAACGCCAAAAATGAACTGAAAAAACCACACGACGATATCCAAGTTGGATTACCACTGGTGGGGTCCAATCTTAGATCGAAGCGCAGCGAAAGCAAAGTTAACTGGATTGCTCAACAGTCCGATGCCGAATGAAAGTTTGCCTCAGCGAGATCCACTGTTTATACTCTAGGCAAGTATTCCCCTTCATTGTTCTTCTTTTCCTTTGTTCACGGAGACTTTAAATCCTACGATTTCCCCTTCGCTGCTCGACGATAAGTTGCTCGTTATTGACAGCTCTGTTCGGGAAAGCACATAAATGGACAGAACAAATGTATGGAAAAATGGAAACGCCTAAATTTTTCATGAATTTTAACCATTTAAAATTTTCATGAATTCTAATGTATAGCATATTAAACAAATCTTAGGGAATTTCCGATTCGTTTAGTATGTAAATCGCTAAAATCCGTTCGCGGCAAAAATAGTTATTAACGTTAACTTTATTTCATAAAAACGTGACCTGTTATCTGATTTGGCACCCTTAATGAAAGACGTAGTTCTACGTCAAAAATCATTCTATCAGTTGAACAAAGAAATCACCGAATAATTTATTGGTATTGATACATATATCAATGGAGATGGCACAATATTAAAGCTATTAAAGAAAAAAGGGAAAAATCAGAATAACTACCATTTTATTTTTTTTCCGCGACATGAGCATAGAATCAAATAGTAAGACATTGTTACTATGTTAAGGTGTTTCTTGAGTGTACTAAAAATGTTAAACCTAGTGGGAATTGAAAGGAAAATGTTCAATTACTTGGATCAATATTCTGAACAACTTCTCTGAGGACACCCAACCTTTAAAATGTAAAGTAGGAAGAGAAAAGATTTTGGACCGTCTTTATCCATAACGTTGCGTTATTGTGAGCCTTCTTACTTGTACCCGACGTCTTGGATTGAGAGGTTGGAGTTTCGCTTAAAAGTGCCGGCGTATTTTTTCGTTGCTGCTGCAGCTTTGTTTTTCGACTGGCTTCCTGGCAGTCGAAAAACATTTTCCGATCACTTTATTTGCGTTCGTTTCATTTAAAGCGGCACTATTTGACAAATCTGCCAGCTTCGTGTGCGTGATGCTTAAGCGAATCATACCAACCAGTAAGAAGCATAGCTGAAGAATTGTACTGTACATTTCAACGCGAAAACGAGTATACGATAATCAGGTGCTCAAGGGCCATTGCTATTCAAAGCGTCGGTCAGGACCACTTTCCCCTATTTAATACTCATTTATATATTTTACAATTGTGCCCAGTACCAAATTTCCTCTCATTTTTCAAATGGAAGCAACAGAATAGTTCTTAGAGTGCTCATACACAAAAGCACGTACATTTGAATGGAAATTATTTTTTAATGCAAAATTTCGAAATATATAAAAATAACGACTCGTATTTTTGAAATGTTATTTCCTTTAGATTTTTTTATTATTTGTCGCGGTACACCATACTAGACCAGCTGGGAACTCACTAACTGACGGAAAAACTCGACACACAGGTACAGCAATTGAACGTCCTTACAAAACGGCTGAAACGTCACTCTGCCTCTGCAAAGCGCCAGGAACAAAATCGGATGTTCAGAGATAACGAAAAAGCGTTCTACGACCACATTAGTGACGAGAAGTCCGAGGTTTGCCAGATATTAGCGATGTGACAAACTTCTGGGCTGGTATTTGGGAGACCCCAGTACAACATCGCGACGGGAAAATGTGGTTAAGACGGGAGAAGGATAGTTGTGGTGAAATTGGAGAGATGCCAGCTATCATCGTTGAAAAAAACGATACCCGCGAAGCCTCGCGTACCTGAGGAACTGGGCAGCACCGGGCCCCGATGGTGCTCAGAACTTCTGGCACAAGAAGCTGACCGTCGCACATCAAAAGATAGCTGAGTGCTTCAACAAGGTGCTACGTGACCCACACAACCTTACTGAATTCGCCACCCGTAGCGTCACGTTCCTCCTTCCGAAAGATAACACTTCGAACCCATCAAAGTACAGACCGATAACGTGTTCGGCCTCGACAAGAGCCGCTGTATCCATCCGCTAAAAGGACAACTTACCGAATCCGGTGGCTACGAGGTCTATGACGGTGAGTTTATAAGAGACATGGTTCGTGGCGAATCCTATAAATATTCCGACAGCTCACCGGGATTTGCCACTCCGACATCAAGACGGAGCTGCGAGACATGTTCTTGAGTCGAGTGAACTGTGTCCTGAAGACTTTCCTCAACGCTGGGAACAAGGTACGCGCGATCAACACATTCGCGGTTCCCTGCTGACCTTCAATTTTGGTGTAGTCAAGTGGAGCAAAACGGACCCAGAGGACCTCGAGAGGAGGATGAGGGAAGCATTCAAAGAGGCCGAAATAATAAGAAAGACTTCAGCACATTCACTGGTCTTGTAACAGGACACTGCCCGAGTAAATACCATCTTAAGAACATAGGTGAACAAGATGATATTAGTCGCTTTTTTAATGCCGAAAGCGAAACATCGGAACATTTGCTCTGTAACTGCGGAGCTCTAACTAACACAGACTTCAACACCTTGAAAAAGCTAATCTGGAGCCCAAGGAATTTTGGGCTGCGTCGCCGATCAGGATTATAAATTTTATCATACAGGTTATTCCTGATTGGCATCTATCACGCTATAGCTTCCAGTCTACTCCTTCATCAATAAGTAGTAGATAAGCTTGAAGTGTAGTATAAAAACAAGAGGTATACCACAATAGTTCAAAATAATGGACGCAGTGGTTCACATATATATATATATATATATATATATATATATATATATATATATATATATATATATATATATATATAGATTAAACCAGCACGAGGTCTCGAAATTCTAAAAAATTACAAATTTGGAAATATATTTTTTGTACCGTGCAACATTGTTAAAATTCTGAAAAAAAAACACATATCTCGAAAAAACGTAAAAACTCATTTAAATACGAACTACATACATACAAACATTAATTTGTGAAAAATATTTTTATAATATTTCTCAATACACCATAGTCAGTGAACCATATAGCTGGTGATTTGGTTTGGGGGCACTTTTTACTCCCTTACGCTCTCAGGCCCTTTATAGCTTTTACCTGTTTTCAACAACGGTGTGCACTTAAAAGACCCTTTTCAAACGGTTTTCCAACGTTTCCACAGTTTCCGACAATTTTCAGATTCTTACTTTAGAGAGATAATTCACGTCTTTCAGGTCACCAGATCACGTTTCGTGTGGAAGTTCGGAACATGGTCTGTAATGAAAAGATTTTTTTCTTATCTTTTTTTATAGTCTGATATATTACACCTTCACATGTGATAAGCAATAATAGCAATCAGCCTTTGAATATGTCAAAACATTTTTATAGTATACGTTTCTTCCAAATATTTTACTTTTGAATAGAATCCCGCGTTGATTGGAATGTTATTGAAATACATGCAATTGAAATCTTGTTTAAAATCGTATATCAGGTTCATTTTTAATCACTATTTCATATATTTCGAGTGCATCTTTGTATGTGATACTTCTCCTCTATCCGCACAACATGATTTTCCGAAATACGCAATACATCACGCCAAAACCGTGAAAAGCTTCCGGCTTTGAACATGCTTCTGTATCTCTCTCTCGTTGCTTTTATCCAGCAATTATTGGCCACGAATCAGCACCAGCAACAAGAGTTTTCAATTAAAACAAATGATTTCCAATTATTGCGCTTTCCTCTCCGCACTCATTGTGCTGCACACGACCGTCCGGACCGGATCCAACCGTTTTCAACCGACGGCACTCCAACGGTTCCAATATCCACCAATCCGATAGCCGTCTGGTGGCTTGCCTTTTATGTCGACCACACGCACCCGAAGCGAATTATTGGAAGTTCACAGCATCGATTCTGTCGCTCATTAGACCCGGGTGACTTGAACCGTAGAGTTGGGATATAACTCGGTTCGATTTGGCAGAACACACAGAAAGACCGCATCGGAGGCTGGGTCTGACGCATATTTCAATTTGGCCACCGTAACACACCGGGGAACAGGTGGTGAACAGTGATAGACTGCTTCAATAAAATTAGTAGATGTTTACCAATTCATTTGTAAACTCAATCACGCTACCGGAGATAGATTTATCAACTGTATCTCGCAGATGACGAGCAAATTTCAAAATTATTTCCGATAGCTGATGTTTATCGCCTGTCTCGAATGTAAAACCCAACAACGGTACATACATGGCAACAATTTCGTTTTTGTTCACCCATTACCAAAACAAATGATTATTACTGCCGCAGGCTGACTAGCACTGCCATAAATCCACATGCCACAACGTTCTCAATGAGCAATCAAATTGTGGATCCTCTCGTGCGAAGTTCCGTCCACCAAAAGGCAATTTCAAACCCTCCGCAATTAATACGTACCTTGCCGTTCCTTGTCGTGTATTACGGGGTAATCCCCCGCCGCTTTTGGTAGCCAGATAATTCGTGGAAACATTCATCTGTTGATTGAGTTCGCTCATTAGGATTTATATCACTAGCACCATTGTAGGCTGAAATGTGTTTGAACCCATTGTAGTTATAATGCAGGAAAAATTAACATTCGTTCCACCAAATAGGCCCTGTCTGTGGCTTGTGAAGCAGAACCTCCTCTCTTTTTCGCCGAACACTATCAATGGCGATCGTTTATAAACGAACCTATTTATAACCATTATCCTTGGTCACTGTCGGAAAAGCGCACGCTTTATCAGTTTCAACGAAACAAGTTCTCTTGCCACGCTGAAGCGATAAGGGAAAAGTACAGAAAAAGTTCCTTTGTGAAAGTTTTATTGAAATTCGATGAGTAGGTGAAATAATAAGAGAAAGGGGAAGGCGATAGAGAACAGGTATGTGACATACAACTCACCTGATAGCTGGCTGGAAAAGTGGTGAAATCAATGCCTTCCGCTAGCACAAGGAAAAATTTAGATTGTGGAAGTTAGATCGTGATCTTTGGGTTCAGATTTAAAGGATAGTGTGGAGCGCGTGAAGAGTTTTTTTTTCTCAAAGTTTTTTTTTCTCCTTTGAATGCATTTGAGCAAGGTGCAAGAGAAAAGTTGCTAGATTTAATAGTGATACAGTGTCCTCGACGCTGACATGCAGCGCACATCTTGTGATTACGGAAAGTTTACGGATAATGTTTGCTGAGGAAAGTTTTAAATTGGAATCAAGTGACGGATGTAGATAGGGTGTCAATAATGTTCCGGCGTTAACACGATAAAAAAATTCTCAGACGAGTTGCTTATTCAAGGTAGGAAGTAATGCGATATAAAAAGTTTTAACTTGACGTCAAAGGGACGGATATGTAAAATATTATGCTATGTAATACTCACCTCAATATACACAAAAAATTGGATGATTAAGAGTAACTGTACCCTTTAGAAATGAGTATATAAATAAAACGCTGAAAGTTATTCACATTGCAAGTATTACCTACGACCTGAGTTAGCGAATGTTTCTTCCTTTGCCTCTAATAATCGAATGTTACGAATCGTTCATTTCGAGGGTACGCATCGCATTTTGTTCTTCTGTTATAAGTTGCGATGAAGTGCTCCTATAATTGATTCAAAACTTGGATCGATCCGCTAAAACAATGGCTAAACGACAGATATGACACGTTCCCAGGGATTATTCTATGCTAAACAATTTTTTTTTGCTAACATTAGAAATTACTGCAAAGTTACAGAAGATTCTCTAAAACACTACAAAAAAAAAAACGTTTTTGTCACATTCTTTAAAAATAGATGCAAAACATTTAAATAAATTTTGTTTCGTCAACGCAACAAAACAAACTTGTACAAAATTTATTAGATTTTTCAATTATTCATTGAATTATTCATCATCAAAGACTTTTATTTATAAATTTTTCATTCAAACAGAAATATATCTGTATTGAAAGGCCATACAGAGATGATCTAGGAATAAAATGGATACTGGTTGATAAGGTTAATTGGATTTGTAAGAAATCAAAAGAATTTGCCAATTGAATTTCAATATCGTAAACGATCGAAAGACAGACAGAAGCAAAATACTATACGATAGGAGCGAAACGTGTGAACGATCCTAAGCTGATAATCTCACCTATCGGAAGCGGGTGCAATAAAACCTGATGCAAGAAATAACGGAAAGGAAAGGGACCAAAAAGATCGTACACATTTCTTATCGCGCTAGGCTCCGTTGACCTTAGAATGCAGTTATGAGTCAAAGATAAGCTTTAGGCAGGAGTTGCATGTGGTGAAGCACAGATAAGCGATAGGTAAAGGAGTTATATGCAAAGGAGTAAGAACGTATTTAGTTTTCTCTTTCTTTCGCACGTTAGATTTGAATTTAGGATAGAATGAAATTGTATATAAAAACCCAAGGTTCTCTGAATAAAGTAAGTAGTCTTTGGAATTGTGTCGTGACAAATACATCCGAAACACCTATTTTGAATCGACTGACGAGAGTTATTCACATTCAAGTCTTCCAACGTTCGCAGCAATAATTGTATAATTTGCGCTCGGAGTTCGTGAAGATCTTGTACTCGTTGATCCTCCCGCTTAGTTGATATTCGATAGATTGTCCAGCTCCCGTTCGTTACTCGTTCCGTACGGAATTAGTGCGAAGACAGTCAGTTCAATTTATTGAAAGGAATAATTCTGATTAGCTTCCGTTCGTGGCCGGTTCCGTAGGGAATTAGTGCGAAGGCAGTGAATTCAGTTTGTTCGAGGTTAGGCTGATTCTTGCGACGCTTCTACTTCAAATCTGTAAAGTGCCAATCCAGACTCATTACGGTTGATTCCTTCGCTCAACCGAGTTTGCGTATTGGGCAACTTTTACAGGATTTGATATTGACTTCGTTAGCAAACAAATTGTGTTAATCCACAAAAATACAAAGAGAAACACACCAAGATAAAAATGTGTCCATAAAATAAATAAAATACTAGCTGACCCGGCAAACTTCGTTCCGCCCAATATTTGTTTTTTGTTATCAATACCTTCAAACACTAACGTTTTCTTACTAAGCGCAAGTTCATGAGTCCAATCGGAAAATTGTTCATTGATTGATCTTCTAATCGACCCCGTTGAATTTTCCTTTTGCTATAAAATTCCTACTATTTCTACCAAAACTCATCATTATAATGTCAGATTATTTTCAGTCACAATTCTCGTTCAAGATTTTTCAACCACTTGCAAATAACATGTTTCTCCGTTACATGGAATAAATGTTTGATACAGAAAATATAATAGAATAAAGACAGACCCTTCCTCTTCTCCACTTAGAGAGGGGGGAGGAGTGTCTATTCACCACAGAAACGTTTCGTGTCCCCTAAAATCTTTACATGCCAAATTTGGCTCCATTTGCTTGATTAGTTTTCGAGTTATGTAGAAATTTGTTTTTCGTTTGCATGACAGCCCACTCTAAGAGAGGGGGAGGAGTCTCGAATCACCATAGAAACATTTATTGCACCCTAAAACCTCCACATGCCAAATTTCATTTCATTTGCTTGATTAATTTTCGAGTAATGTAGAAATTTGTGTTTCATTCGTATGGCAGCCCCCTCTTAGAGAGTGGGGAGAAGTCTCAAACTATCACGAAAACCTTCCCCTACATACAAATTTTCATGTCGATCAGTTCAGTAGTTTCCGAGTCCATAATAATCAGACAGACAGACAGACAGACAGACATTTTGAACATATTGAAAGTTGAAGCTTCAAAATGATGTACATGCACGTGTTAATTTTTCACGAAGTTACGGCATTTCGAAAATCACCCAAAAATTTAGATTTTTTTACTACTTGTTTTTGTTTTTTAGCGCACAAGTTGATTAATGTACAACACTTGCTTACAGGTCATAATGACTAATGAATCCACTTAGAAAAAGCCTCTGGAATGTGTACTCAATTCAACCATTTTACACAAGACAGTTTTGAAAATCAATTACAGTTACTTTGAATCACCCTGAATAGAGTCTGTCAATTATGTTCTGGGACTTAAAGCTAACATTTTCATATTCATTACTCAGAATCAGCTAGAGCATGCATTTGAATCGCTATTAAATCGACGTAAAAATGTATTGAAGCTGGATGAAACTACAGAACAATACGATCAACAAATCTAAAAATATTTTGTTGCAAGGGTCATTCTCCTTACTTGTTCCGAAATTGAAAAAAAAATAGGAGTACCTGTAAGTTTCATCCTTTTTTTCAAAAATTAATGCTTTATTCTGCAAAAATGGTTATAAATTTAATATTCAAAGTATTGCCCATCGCTAGTCACAACTTTTTCCCATCTTTCTGGTAATTCACAGATCCCTTTGCGGAAATAATCAACCGGTTTGTCGGCTAACCACGAATCGATCCAATTTTTGGCTTCATCAAAATTGGAGAAGTGCTGGTCAACCAGGCCATGTTGCATCGATCGAAAAAGGTAGTAATCGAACGGTTCAATGCCTGGAGAATACGGCGGGTGGGATAGGGCCTCTCATTAAAGCGTTTCCAAGTATGTTTTGACCAGTTTCGCGACATGCGATCGAGCATTGTTGTGCTGCAAAATAACTTAATCATGTCTTTGCTCGTTTTTTGCCTTTTTTCCTTCACTGCACGGCTCAAACGCATCAATTGTCGTCGGTAGAGGTCCCCCGTAATGGTTTCATTCGGTTTTAGCAGCTCATAGCAGTCTGCCGTACAAATGAAAAACAAATTTCTGCATTACACGAGAATTAATCAAGCAAATGAAACCAAATTAGGCATATTGAGGTCTTGGGGTTCAATAAATGTTTCTCCCTTCTTAAGAAGGGGCTGCCATACAAATAAAACACAAATTTCTGCATTACTCGAAAATTAATCAAGTAAATAAAACCAAAGAGAAACTGCCATAGAAATGAAACACAAATTTCTGCATAACTCAAGAACTAAACAAGCAAATGGAACCGAATTAGGCGTATGGAGGTTTAAGGGTACAATAAATGTTTCTATGGTGTTTAAACTCTCAACCCCCCCTCACTAAGGGGAGGGGGGGCTGCCATTGAAATGAAACATATACTACAGGAGGCACACAAACACAAACTTCTGCATAACTCGAGAACTAATCAAGCACAATTTGAGATGCGAGGGTTTCTGGGTATGAGAAATGTTTCTATGATGATATGAAACCCCTCCCTTCTCTGGAATGGAGAGGAAGTCCCATAAAAAATATTACACATATTTCAATTAAAAATATTCCAACCAAACAGGACAATTGAAAATTTTCGGAAAACTCTGAAGGAAAAATGGAAAATTCGGAAAATTAAACACCCATATGCAGGGTTGCCAACTATTTTTTTTTAAATCAGGGAGAATGAAAAAAAAAATCAGGATAGCTCTTATTGGGTTGTCCGGAAAGTTCTTACACATTTTTGAGAAAACAAAAGTATTATTTTTTGAATTTTATATACACAGTGTTGTTTTACCATCAATTCAGGAAGTTCTGAAATCTTTCAGGTAGCCTAACAATTCTAAACATTATCTAATTATGGAAGCTAATTCGTCCAGTTGCGAGCAGTATTTGTGGGTGTGTATCGACTGGTTGCTTGGTAGAAGCTCACATTACAGAATACCTCTCCAATACAACCTGAACTAGATCATAATTTTTTTTCAGGTGAAGACCGGGTTAGTCGAATTGTTTAAAATGACCCGTTTTCATCACCCACAACGATTTTCTTTTAAAAAAATCGATGCATGGATGAAACGCACAAGTCGTAACTATTTACGTAACCATGTTTCAACTGATGCACATGAACGGAGATTTTAAACATATGTAGTGAACCTGCTAATTCATTTGTCGTGTCTCACGGATCATTCTTGCAACTTCTTGCTTCACAAACAATTTAATATATATTCTTCAAGAAATAAAACACTTTTTAATAATAATTACAGTTCAATGAAAAAAAAGATGCTTACACGTTCTTACTTCTAACATTTTTGTACATCAATTGTTATACTTGGATGTTATTTGCTGCGAACATGTAATGAAACCTGTATCGTTTTTATTTAACTGTACATAATTTTTGGTCGCTAATATTTCTTTCACGGTAACTTCAAAATTCAAAAAATGTCGACATTGTACCTTCGGAAATGCGAATAGATAAAGTATAATCGAAAGGAAGAGTAAGCATTATATAAGCACGGACCGGAAAGCTTTTTAATGTAGACTTTTATGACAATTCTCATACACAACCAGAAAAACTCCCAGTATATTTATATGGATTTATTTCTGATTAAGCAAAAAGTGAAAAATCAGGAAAAATCAGGATCAATTCATAAAAATCAGGGAAAATTGAGTGTTTGTCAGGACATCAGGGAGCGTGCCAAAAAGTCTGGGAAATCCTGAAAAATCAGGAAGGTTGGCATCTCTGCCCATATGTTTTACAATTACATAGTGACAAGTACTGTTAGTCCATTTGATGTTTGCGCTAGCGAAATTGATCTTTGTTCGAAAGTGGAAATGGATTTTAATGTGATGCAACGCACTCCTATATCTTCTTCTATCTATACCAATAAAAAAGTATCGCCGAATGTGTTGATAAGAGCAGAATTCGAGGAAGAAATTGTCCGATTTAGGGCTGTCTTTATTCTATCATATTTTCTGTATAAAACATTTATTCCATGTAACGGAAAAACATGTTATCCGCAAGTGGTTGAAAAATCATGAACGAGAATTGTGTCTGAAAATAATGTGATATTATAATGATGAATTTTGTTAGAAATACTAGGAATTTTATAGTAGAACATAAATTCAACGGGGTCGATTAGAAGATCAATCAATGAACATTTCTGCGATTGGACCCATGAACTTGCTCATAAGAAAACGTGAATGTTTGAAGGTATTGATAACAAAAAACAAATTTTGGGCGGGACGAAGTTTGCCGGGTCAGCTAGTAAAACAATAAAAATATTAGTTTGTGAATAATATAGGGAAACTTGTGGTAAAGTGGCCACCTTAAGTGGCCCCCTTTCTGTGTTCATATATCTCTATAATCCCCGTTTTCCGAAAAACATTTTAGCTCACATAATCATGGTTAATAGGTTTCTAAGCGGTTTTTACTAAAGAAAGCTAAAAGAGCACTTTTTTTTATTATACGAAAAAAAATGTAGGTTCGAACATTTACCATCAATTCATTTACCATTTGGGTCCAAATGGTCCTGGTGGGGGTAAAATAGACACTTGCACATATTGTACTCAATGGGATAGATTTTATCGTAAATCTCGTAAATCCATCAAAAAATGACTGAACAGTAAGCGGTCAAAATTGTACAATTTACTTGACTCGACCGATAATATGTATTCCAAATATGTTTCCGAAAGACTTTTGTTTTTTCCTGTATTATAGTGACTTTCAACACTTTTGGCTGTTTCGTCACTCTACTTCCATTTTTGGAAGAATGTCGGGAGTGAAAATTGAACTCGTGACCCTCAGCGTGAGAGGTATGGACGTTACCACTATTCCAAATCGCCTCCACACCGAAAGACGTAATCATACGTCAAAACGTAGAAATAATACGAAACGATGAGTTATGACTTTTCTAACCTCTTACCCATTCTCAAACAATGTAATCTCGCTATTCATTCGATTAACCAATAACAATGGAATCATAAATGAAAAAAAGATAATGTTGCAAGATAGAAATGATCACTTTGAGCCTCGAATTGTTCCTGTATCGGTCCCCACTCTCGAAAATCTATATATATAAAAATGTTCTGTTCGTTTGTGTACGCGTCAAAAACTCGATAAGTGCGGAACCGATTGAGCTCATAATTCTACACAATATACGATCCACTTCAAGGATTGTTATTACGGCATAAAACATTGGAAAATTGGAAGAAAAATAATTTTATATATGACCAGAGTGCGTTTCTGAAATTGAGCTTCTAATGAAAATCGACTATTCAGCAAAAAATATGTGTTCTATGTGATGGAAACATATTTTTTCCACGTGTTTGACAAAATTTTGAACTGAAATTGAGTTTCGAAGTGATTCAACATTTATCGATTTCCCTCATCTATCTCTATATATAATACATAAAAATTTCCTGTTCGTTCGTGTGCGCGTAAAAACTCGAAAAGTACGGAACCGATTGAGCTCAAACTATGATACAATGTACAAAACAACCAAGCACATCTAGGATTGTTGTTACAACATAAAAAATGATAAATTCAACTCAACCATGCAACCACAATGTGCCACAGCAAAGCGTGGCAGGGTACAGCTAGTAATTGTATAAAAAGTAAATAGTCTGAAATACGATTTGAAAGTATCAAATATCATAGCACATCCAAAAACAAACAATTTCCTTATTTACTGCCAGTCCCAATGATCTGAGTTTTTCTAACAATAAGCTCAACGTCAGATCTAAACTAACTAAGGTCGAATTAAAGCAATCACTCCATAAGTTTCCGGTACTGATTCTTGTCAATACTGTTCCCAAAAAAAATTTTTAACATGAGAAAGTTTTCTAAATTCTAGCTTAACTCGTATTTTCAGTGTCGTCGCTTATGAGTATCACAAACACATAACAAAAAAATTAACATTACTAAACAAATTCTGGTGAGAATATTTTCCCCCCATGGTCAGCACATCAAATTATCAAACATGCCAATCCTTCCAACTGTGTCCCATTTTTCTCTGATTAACATTCCTCTAGAGAACGCCCAAAAACAAGGAACTTAATTTGAGTATATTGTTCCCATTATAGCTCAAAACGTAACACCAGTTAGATACACATTACACGATAGATACACAACTGATAAGAAGTACGCGAATAGCTCCAGGACACTGGCACACACGAACTTGTTATTCTGCCCCCGGCAACTGAACCCTCCCCCCATTTCTCACTCCCCGCATGGAAATATATTTATATTAATGTAGTCATCACCAGCGACAATATTTTCCCCCAAACTGCGGCCGCCTCCAAATGTCCGTCCGTTCAGCTGATCTACCCGAAGTAAATCCGCCTAATCCTGCCAATGCGATTAAGCAGAATTTACCAACAGTTTTAGCAACACGTTGCGTTCGGTCCTCACATTACCCGTCGCTGGTGACGCTGAATTTGTGGGTTTATTGCGATAAGGCACGCGACTTCGTGGTGGGACACCGATGAAGACATCATTTCGGTTGCCATTCGCATCACGTATCCAAACCCCCCCTCCGTTCCTGATGGGGGCGAGGTTGCGTTTATGGAGGTTTAATGCGTAATCGTGTGGCGGTTAGAACATGTTTCCGCCATATTGTCGTGAAACTAACGATGCACTGTAAGTCCCCGAAAAGCTTCCCGGAGCCCCCCTTTTTATGTGTTCGCTGGATTCAGGTATTTCAAATGAATCACACTTTCATGCTGTGACATAAATGTTATCAGTGATAAATAATGGAAGTTCCGGAGCATCGTGATCAGTTGAAAAGCAATAAGCAAATCACTTCAGAATCAATGTTCTCCATATCGTTCCAGTTGGGAAATGGAACCCATCAAATCAAATTCAATCCACTGAATGTTGAAATATTGAAAACGAACAATGCAGGATCCACTCGATGCGTTATTCCACTCAACCAATCCAACGTTTATCCTGTGTGTACTCGTCTTCGAATCGAGGCGAAGCAAGTTCCGTGCGAAGTGTCAAGCAAGACTGATACAATTTCATCCTGGCGGAAAATCCGAACTTGTCAGGATGGCTCGCACCCTCGACTTCGGCGGGGATGAACACTAGAATGGAGCGTGCGCATCAAACCCCACTGGAATGTACCGAAATGGAGCTTCATCCGTTATTCCAATCGCTCTGTTGTATCTGACTTTACGTCCGAGAGGGTGAACCATGGTTTTCTCTCTCGTGGGTTGCATTTCAAGGTTTCTTCGACCACTTTTGGAGGTCACGGAATTGGCAATTTTCCTTCGCAGGATGAATACAAACATTGGAGCTCATTAGATCCTTTTCGACCAAGTTCATCGGTAAGATGTTGTTTTCCGTACAGTGAATATTCACCAGAATTCGAGGTTTGAGCGAAATGAAGCTGTTATTCACAACGCGAACATAACTGGAATTTGTGGCCACAGTCACCGATCCGAAATGGGATATGTGTGGCACCTGAACAGCATTATGATAACCTTTATCATAACGGCTGTTGTGCTTCGCTGGAATATCCCACCCTTTGTATACATACTTGAGGGGTCACGGCATTGGACATCCTTCAGCGGGCAGGCAATGACAACATTTGGCTTCCTCTGGACGCAGGCCTATCTACGTGCAGCTGCGGTTCGATGTGGCAGGGCGCGTTGATCCAGTCCTCGCTTCTGGTGGACGCACAGGATATAATAAATAATATTCACATTCGTTGTTTAAAAGGTGGTCACTTGCATGTTCCAATGGAATATATATTAATCGGTGCCAAATTCAGCGCAGCGCCAATGGATGTGTTCGGGAACAGTTACATTGGTGAATCCATAAGTCAATTTAAAAAACGATATATTGAAGAGCCTGAACTCTAAGCCCAATTTTTCAAGTAAATCAGTGTATGTCCGAAATTCAGAAAGAAACATTAGTTTGTAGATTGTAAATCCAACGAAATCCAAAGTGCAAATTGAACCAAAAATAAAAATGAACGAAAAATGACTATGGATACTGCACATACAGATATTCTCATATTCCTTCGTAGCTACAAAAGGAAGAAGAAACAAGAAAATTCTCCATTTAGTCGTCAAAGAAAGGTTCATATCGAAGATATGATGTGTGGCAGTACTTCAATAAAATAGATATCTTGATATCCAGCGAAAATCGAACGTTTTTCATTCGTGGTGATTTGATTGATATTAATTGGTTCGAACAAATAAAATCATCTGAATTATGTGCCCCAAACCATAAGAGTAAACAAAAACAACAAACAACAAAATATTGTCTGATTTTACTGTTTAAAAAAAAATTATAAATCTTAATAAAAAACGTGATATAAAGCAATTATTTTTTCAAACGGCCATGATAGAGTGTTTTCGAGATACATGTAATAGCGGCATCTTTACTGATCCAGAATCTGTTCGATTTTTTGTTTCAGATAACCAGAAGGACTGTAACCGTGTACGCCCCCTCACCTCATCTGCTTGTAACTATTCTTATCTACATAAATAAAAATGGAAGGCCAAATCTGTTCGTAAGCGAAAAATCCGAAGAAGGGATGGTCTGATTTGAGCCTTCTTTATTTTGTTGTATTCGCCTCTTGCCGTAGATCAATATAGCGGAGAGAAAAATTGGGAAATTTTCGGAAAACTCTGAAGGAAGGTCGGTAGCGAGGCTGATCTTAGTTCGAAAGTGAAAATGGATTTTCAGGCAAAATAACGCATTCCTATATCTTCTTTTTATGTAAATGAAAATGGAAGGCAAAATGTGATGATGAGCGCAAAAAATTGAAATTTTTGAAAAGTCTCAAGGTACAGTTCGAAAAAAAAAAGATTCCCATATGTTCCACAATGACATTGCTGTTTGTCCAATTGGATTTCATTTGCGGAATTAAGCTTCGTGTTCCGTTAGTGTGAAATGATTCTCAAGTGGAAAATAAAAATGATGAATGAAAATTTCGAGTCCGATCGGTAGCTAATATTTGGTATGTCCACCACCATTTCGGATCACTTTGAAAACTCGATTTGGCAGCGAGTCAAACAGCTTTTAAAGTGTTGCCATATTGATTATAGCCCAAAATTCCTGTATTACAGCCTTGAGACTGGAAATGTTGTCAAATTGTCATCCGTTTGCATAGACCATCTCGGCCAAGATTCTCCATAGGTTCTCTATGGGATTACAATCGACTGCCAGCATGTCATTCAAGAAGCGGAATATCCTTCTCGGCAAACCATGCCTTCGATTGCTTGGAAACGTGGATCTATGCATAATCCTGCTGAAAAAACGACATTCTCGGTAGCGTTATTCTCAATACGGCCATTCAAAACGTCCTCCAGTAATTGAAGATACTTTTCGGAGTTCATTCGGGTGAAAATGAAACAAATGAGAAGCTTGCTGTGATAGGAAACAGCTCCCCACACTGTTAAACATCCGCCCCCAAAGTTTCGCTTCGATCTCACGGCATGCCGTTGACTTAAATTGTACCAATAGCAACTGTAACAGTCCGGACCATCCAAATTGAACTTTTTTCGCCGGAAAATACAACGTTTCTCCATTCTAGTTTCCATTCCATAAATTACCGGGCGAAAATAAGATGGTTCTGCTTATGGGTGGCGGTCAGTTTCGGCTTTCCTTGAGGTTTCATCCACATGATGTTTGGTGACTCATTCAAGATGCGCACAATATGCCTCTTCGTTACTGGAACAACCGATTCTGCCTCAATGTATGAGCAGGACATCGTTTCCTGGTTGCTTCGTGTCTTATTCGACGTTTAAGACGCAAAGTAACTTTGGTGTTCCCATTTGTTGGTCGTTATATCTCATATTTCTGGCACTAAAGGTCGAATAAGACACGAAGCAACCAGGAAACGATGTCCTGCTCATACATTAAGGCAGAATCGGTTGTTTGTGCCAATTGTGCCATGGTGTACACGATTCCAGCCATTCTGGTTATCTGAAATAGAAAAATCGAATAGATTCTGAATCAGTAAAGATGCGCTATCGCATGAACCCCGGACAAGTTAAAAACATCTTTTTTTGGCGACCGTTTGAAAAACAAAACGCGGTTTGAAACGTTTTTTCTTACGTTTTCCGATATAGAAATCCGAAATCCGAAATAGTAAAATTTGAAAAATGTCATTTTTAGATGTTCATGCGATAGAGAGATGCCTGCAGATTTTATCCATGTAAATTCGACATGAATCGGTTTAGTAGAACTTGAGATATCGTATACGCCAGTTTGAAAAAAAACTAGTTTCGAGAAAAAAATATTTTTTGGAACACCCTGAAATGGAAATAGACACCCTAATAAAAAAATAAAAAAAAATACGAGTACAATATTTTGCGATAAGGAACAAAACTGTCGTTTTTCACGGAAATCTGAGAACCATTATATCGGTTTGGAATGGAATGGCTGTATATTCAGTGATAGTTTCAAAAATATCCGTCATAAAATGAATTTTTGGTGATCGGTTTTGCCTGTTGCATTTTATCTGAATACGGTCTGAAAGGCCTAGAGTATTGAATGAAATTAGACTTGGCTTTGCTGGAATCCGGCACCGTAAACGATCTCATCAGCAGACTGTTTTCAGAGATCTGATAAAGCGAGAATTCCATTTTAAACTGATGGCCAATGCTCATCCCCGAATTCGGTTTGATTACAGATCGGTCGAGAGCCTTCTCGGGTTCGAAAAAGCCTTGTTATGCCATGGAACATTTAGCATTCCGATAATGCCTAAAACTTGTTATTTAAATTAAGAATCTATGTCTATTATACGACAAATTCGTTTTTATTTTGCTTTCAACTGGGTCTTCGTAGCCACGTTGGTTGCACGTTCGCTTAGTAAACGATCGATCGTGAGTTCAAAACTCAGGGCCCTCATTGGCCATATTTGTGTTGTTACAGAATAACTACGTCCACGCAACAATCGATGGAGATCCACAGTCGAATGAAGATCGATTCATCTGCTCTGCAAGAAATATCGCGCTGCTGTTCTATTAATAACACAACAGTGAACATATCAACTGTCTCCGCTGTCCTATGGTCTAACTGGCGTAAGAGTATTTTTTCTGTTCTTCCATTATACAGAAGGAATACTCTTACGCCGAAAAAATGGCAACTGTGTAATGTGCTATTTATAGATATGATAAACATGTGACATGTACACGATTAAAATTCGGCTCTGTTACAGCTAAACTGCTAATGAACATAAAAATAAACAAATGGGATAAAAAAACTGGTTCACCAAATTGTTTTGATATCACAAAAAATATAATCTCTATATTAAAATCCTCAAGATCACTTTTACAGATTGAGAGATAATTAGGTGGGACCATCGTCATTAAAGTATATCCTCTTTAGGAGGCGAAAACTTGTAATGATTCATTGAATTTAAAAAAACGCTACTATTCATTCTGTTCAAAGATGGAGCAAAAGAAAGAAAATTCATTTGGACACAGTATATCCAACATTGTTGTGAATGATCTATTTTGCGACACCCATCACCATTTGTGTAGTTTGAATATAATAAATTAAATTCTGTAATGATTGAATATAATTTTTCATTGATAATCTCACGAAAACATATTAAATATGAAATAATTATGTAGTCTGGTTGAAAAGCCCGAAAAAAAATTACAGGAAAGACGATTTTATGTAATACAAGCTGACCCGACAAACTTCGTCCCGCCCAAAATTTGTTTTTTGTTGTCAATACCTTCAAACATTCACATTTTCTTACTATGAGCAAGTTCATGGGTCCAATCGCAGAACTGTTCATTGATAGATCTTTTAATCGACCCCGTTGAATTTACCTTTTACTATAAAATTCTAAGTATTTCTAACAAAACTCTTCATTATAATATCACATTATTTTCAGACACAATTCTCGTTCAAGATTTTTCAACCTCTTGCAAATAACATATTCCTCCGTTACATGGAATAAATGTTTTGTACAGAAAATATGATAGAATAAAGACAGCCCTAAATCGGACAATTCCTTTCTCGAGTTCTGCTCTTATCAACACATCCGGCGATCCTTTTTTTTTTTGGTATAGATATAAAGAAGATATAAAAGTGCGTTTCATCACATTAAAATCCATTTCCAGATCAATTTCGCTAGGGCAAACATCACCACCGTAAAAACATTCATTGCACCCTAAAACCTCCACCATTTGGTTCCATTTCCTTGATTAATTCTCGAGAAATGCAGAAATTTGAGTTTTATTTGTATGGCAGCCCCCCCTTAGAGAGGAGAGGTTGAGAGTCTAACCACCATAGAAACATTTATTGCACTCTAAAACCTTCACATGCTAGATTTGGTTTCATTTGCTTGAATAATTGTCGAGTAATGCAGAAATTTGTGTTTCATTTGTATGGCAGCCCCCCCTCAGAGAGGGGTGTGGACAGTCTAACCATCATAGAAACATTTATTGCACCCTAAAATCTACACATACCAAATTTGGTTTCATTTGCTTGGTTAATTCTCGATTCTCGTGTAATGCAGAAATTTGTGTTTCATTTGTATGGCAGACAAGTGAAGTATACACAACGCTTGAGAATATATCTGTAGGAAATTCTCAAATTCTCGAATCGAGATATTTTATTATGCTCAAAGACATTGATTGAGCTATCTAGGTTGTATCTGATTATATTAGGCTGTCAAAAAAGCCCTGCGGTATTTCCGCGAGGTGTCGTTGTAAGCGCGTAGTTCTAGGTGTATTCATTGTATCGAGTCATACTATAGCTTGTTGGAAAGGTATTTTTGCGCTATAATATAGTCCTTGACAGTGTTTTGTTTGGTTAAGTCGTTCGTGAGTTATAGTGTCGCAAATATGGAGCAAAATAAAGAGAAAATCCGACATATTTTACAGTACTACTATGACAAAGGCAAAAATGCATCTCAAGCTGCCAATAAAATTTGTGCAGTTTATGGACCCGATACAGTTTCCATTTCCACCGCACAACGATGGTTTCAACGTTTTCGTTCTGGTGTAGAGGTCGTCGAATATGCGCCACGCTCCGGAAGGCCTGTCGTCGAAAATTGCGACAAAATCGCTGAATTAGCCGAGAAAGACCGGCATAGTAGCAGCCGTAGCATCGGCCAAGAGCTGGGGATAAGTCATCAAACCGTTATTAACCATTTGAAGAAGCTTGGATTCACAAAGAAGCTCGATGTATGGGTGCCACATACGTTGACGTAAAAAAAACATCTTTGACCTATCGACGCATGTGAATCGCTGCTGAATCGCAACAAAATCGACCCGTTTCTGAAGCGGATGGTGACTGGCGATGAAAAGCGGGTCACTTACGACAACGTGAAGCGCAAACGGTCGTGGTCGAAGCCCGCTGAAGCGGCTCAGACGGTGGCCAAGCGGCCAGGAAGGTTCTGCTGTGTGTTTGGTGGGATTGTCAAGGAATAATCTATTATGAGCTGCTTCCCTATGGCCAAACGCTCAATATGCGCCAGAAGCTCCGGGAGCTCGGATGGGAGGTTCTTTTGCATCCGCCGTATAGTCCGGACCTTGCACCAAGTGACTACCACCTGTTTTTGTCCATGGCGAACGAGCTAGATAGTCAGAAGTTAGCCACAAAAGAGGCCTGTGAAAATTGGCTATCCGAGTTTTTTGCCAATAAGGAAGCGAGCTTCTATAACAGTATTATGAAGTTGGCATCTCGTTGGGAACAAGTCATCGAACAAAACGGCGCATATTTGACTTAAAACAGATGATTGTAACTAATTTTATGAACAAATGAAAATTCAAAAAAAAAATACCGTAGGACTTTTTTGACAGCCTAATATTAATACATTAACACGTTCGTCGCCCAAAGCAACTTTTCTGAGTTTCTTGCGGAGCCCAACTTGCGGATAAATTATTAAACGAAGATCAAACTAAGTTTGTAGACAACTTTAATCATGGTACACCGGGGCAAGTTGAAATTCGGGGTAAGTTAAAATGGAAATCATAACTTTCACTAGGAAGAATGGATTGACGCCATAAAAATATATAAAGTAAACATTATCTTTAAACCCACCTTATGACAGCCATTATCAGAATATTGGAATGCATTGACGCAATCCGCGTCTATGTTTACTCATACTTGATCCATGAAATCAAAACAAACATTTTTGCGCGCTGACTGAATCGGTCCAAAAACACTGATTTTTTAAAAATACCACCAGAATCGCACGTAAGGTAATCAAATAGGGATAATCAAGTGTAGTGATTTTGAAAACCAAATTGAAAAATCCTTTTCCGTATAGCTCTGGGCATTCAAACTCACCCCATGTTTTTTCTAACCCCGGGGTAATTTGAAACCAGTGAAAATCGATTATTTTTAAAACATTACTGCAGATGCCGGACGTTATTTGTCGATGATGTATGAATGACTGAATGATACTAAATTTTAAAAAAATGAATCATTTATAATTCGTTCCTCAGTATGTTCTACATAATTTCGGAATACACAGACATTATACAAGTAAATTTTTTTAGTTTCGCAATATTACGTAACGCAATTTTTTACTTTTTTAGACTCCTTCCCTACACACATGAAGCAAATCGTCATTTGCATAAAAATGTTTCGTCTAATATTTGAAGAGTTCGAAGAAATATAAAAAAATATTTCTCTTTTGAGTGTGTTTCAAGTGGTTTCGATCAACAATATTCGGTAGTGTTGAAAAATATTATATACTATACCTGTAGCTGATTTGGAATAGAGAAGAGTTCAAAAAACATAACACCAGCTCCCGGCTTATGGCCGGTAGCTCCTCTGGCCCCGCTTGGCGCACAACAGAACTACAATGGCCAATAAGGAAACCGCGTTATATGCTTGGTCCAAACGATTTGGATCAAGAAATTGTGTTAGTGCTGCGTCGAAAACTAAGTGAAGCAGGGAAACAAAAAAAATCAAACCAACAGAATCAATATATTGCGCTACCGGACCCCTTTACAGTTGGATCTTCAATTGAATCTGTGATTGGAGTTAAAGAAGCAAGAAAAATACATGCATCTCGTGAAGGTCGTGGTTCGCGATATCTACTTCGCTGCTGCTCAAAAACTACCGTTGAAAAACTCGTTGAAATGACTCAATTGAAAGACGGCACCCCGATTGAGATTTTCCCACATCCGACTCTCAACACTGTTCAAGGTGTAGTATATGACCCAGATTCCATTGAACAAGATGAAAAGGCTATAAAACAGTACTTAGCATCGCAAGGAGTACACACTGTACGAAGGATCAAGAAACGCATTAACGGTAACTTGAAAAATACCCCTCTATTAGTACTGTCATTCAGTGGCACTACCCTTCCGGATTACGTATATTTTGGTGTACTACGAATCCAAGTTCGTGTATATTATCCTTCGCCTATGATGTGCTACAAATGCGGCTTCTACGGTCACTCGAAAAAGTTCTGTGAGAAACCCAAAATCTGCCTGTGCTGCTCAAAACTACATAACATTCCTGAAGGTGAGCAATGTGAAAACCCTCCGAACTGCCTCCACTGCAATGGTGGACATAGAATGACCTCGCGCGATTGTCCAAAATACAAAGAGGAAGAAAAAATTGTTCACATGAAAATTGATCAGGGTCTGTCATTTTCTGAGGCAAGGCGAATTTGCACTGATAGACGTAAAAAAGAAACATTTAACATTATTGTTCAGGAGCAAATTAAAAAAGAACTAACCGTCAAAGATCAAACGATATTAGCCCTTCAAAATCAAGTAGCTGTTTTGGAAAAGGAACTAGCTTCTTTGAAAAATACCATGAGACCAACCCCTCACAGTCAATTAAAATCTCCTGAAGGAACACCAGTAAACCATCAGAAACCATCCTTGAAAACTTCATTACCTGCTCCCACGATTGAATTGTCAAAAATACCAACGGACAGGCAATCCAGAAAGGACAAATTTTTTATCTCTCCACCAACCAATCAACTTGAAAAGCATAACAATAATAGACCTGGACATGCTATGAATGTGCGCAGCAGAAGTGGTAAACGACACATAGATATATCCCCTTCCGAAGCTCGGGTTAAACGTTACTCGAACCATTATGACACAAGCAGCACATATACCGATACCGAGAAGAATAATGGACCAGGAATTGCATAAAAAAATACACATTACCAACGATAAAATCGACCCTGCTATGAACAAGGACAATAATATGGACGAACAACGATCACCACCTTGTATGAACTCAGTCAAAAACATGCTCCAAACTAATCACAACTCTCAACAACGACTTAAAATTATGCCGGACACATCCAAGCAGACCAACATGCGGTTTGAAAGTGAGGAATGTGAAGTACTCCTTTCACTTCCAGAAGAGGAAGCGAGTCTGCTAGGTGAGGAGACCCGGGACGCCTTTCTTCAACCTGTTGATCACCAAGCCTTCAGCTCGGCCGCCAACCTAGCAAAACGTCCTGCTCAAACAGCCGAGGAATACGATAGAATCCACAATCTCATAATCAAACCGTCAAGCAGCAAAATAAATTTCAAATATTCGGATACGATAAGCATCAAGCCTCCCACGCCGACCCCGAACAGGGATGTCCCGGAGCGATCCGATGAGCCCCTGGCGGCAGTCGGCGTGGTCTGCTCGCAATCCCGGGCAAGTATCGAAACAAATATTTCGTTTACAGACCAGTTATGTACCACTATCTTTCCCGTCAATGTAGAATCTGCAAACACATCTCCGGATATGTGGATGAAAGTTCGAGGGCATATAGATGCAGCTTGTTACGACACCACATCCCAATCATCTAATGACACCGAATCCGATTCCATCAGACATCAAAGAAAATCACCAGCATTTGCTATTCAGTGGAACATATGCGGACTACGTTCACACCAGCCGGAATTGCAGATGTTGACCAGATGCTATCAACCTGTCATCATAGGCTTGCAAGAAACTAATGAAGATTACTACAGAATAAGACCAAACTTTCTGGGAAACAATTACGACCTACTATTGAGCCAGTGTTCCATTCACGGCAGACAAGGCGCTGGTATGGCTATAAAAAAAGGAACTCCATTCCAACAAATTCCCATTCGAACTAACATCCAGGCTGTTGTAGTACAATTGTATGCTCCAATGGCAATAACGGTTGCATCAGTATACCTTCCACCAAGGGATCAAACTGCCACCAAAATGTTAAACGACCTGATAAAAGAGATTCAAAAACCTTTTCTTCTGTTAGCTGATCTCAACGCTCATCATACTGCATGGGGAAGCAGAATGCACAACTCTCCTTATGAAACAAGAAGACGTGGGGAAGAAATTTTAGATATAGTAGTTCAAAACGATATGGTTATCCTTAACAATGGCTGTCACACGCGCATTGATCCTATAACGGGAGCTTCTCAGGCACTTGACGTTTCCATCTGCTCAACATCACATGCAAGCAAATTCAACTGGAAGATACTATTAGATTTCTCAGGAAGTGATCATCTACCAATTTTAATAGACACTGTTACAGAAATTGATGAGCCGAAACGCCGAGAGAAATGAATCTTTGAAAATGCTAACTGAGAGCTCTATGAACAGCTTTCTATGAGATCGCTTTTTCCTGGTTCTAATCAAACAGTGGATGATTTCACGTACAATATTATTGCAGCAGCAGAATCCAGTATTCCAAGGACTACAGGGAAAATAGGACCAAAATCTGTCGTTTGGTGGAACCAAGAGGTGGAAGCAGCAATTAAAGCCAGGCGTAAACGATTAAGAGCTCTCCGCCGCATGAGGGACGACGACCCACAAAAAAGTAAAGGGTGTGTCACATCAAATTGCATCACGGAAAAAACGCTGTAGAAATTCGCCCAGTAGACCGATCCTTTTGAAAATTTTAGACAGTAAAATAAAAACTATTAAACAACTTTTGGCATTTTCTTTTTATTCATACTTTGAGCCCAAGCCCGTATGCTCGCACCTTCCTCGTTACCCTGTCCATAAGGTTCTGTACAACGTCAGGTTGTAGTTTTTTTTTAACAGAAATCCATTTTCTCTTGAAGTCCGCCTCCGATTTGACAACTTTTGGGTTCTTCCGGAGGGCCTGCTTCATAATCGCCCAATTTTTCTCTATTGGGAGAAGCTCCGGCGCGTTGGGCGGGTTCATTTCCTGTGGCACGAAGGTGACCCCGTTGGCTTCGTACCACTCCAACACGTCCTTTGAATAGTGGCACGAAGCGAGATCCGGCCAGAAGATGGTCGGGCCCTCGTGCTGCTTCAATAGTGGTAGTAAGCGCTTCTGTAGGCACTCCTTAAGGTAAACCTGCCCGTTTACCGTGCCGGTCATCACGAAGGGGGCGCTCCGCTTTACGCAAGAGCAGATCGCTTACCACACCATGTACTTTTTGGCAAACTTGGATAGTTTCTGCTTGCGAATCTCCTCCGGAACGCTGAATTTGTCCTCTGCGGAGAAGAACAACAGGCCCGGCAGCTGACGAAAGTCCGCTTTGACGTAGGTTTCGTCGTCCATTACCAGGCAATGCGGCTTCGTCAGCATTTCGATGTACAGCTTCCGGGCTCGCGTCTTCTCCACCATGTTTTGCCTTTCGTCGCGGTTAGGAGCCTTCTGAACCTTGTATGTACGCAGGCCCTCCCGCTGCTTGGTCCGCTGGACGAATGAACTTGACAAATTCAGCTTATTGGCGACATCCCGGACCGAACTTCTCGGATCACGTCTAAACTGCTTAACTACGCGCTTGTGATCTTTTTCACTGACGGAGCATCCATTTTTGCCGTTCTTCACCTTCCGGTCGATGGTTAGGTTCTCGAAGTATCGTTTTAGTACTCTGCTGACCGTGGATTGGACGATTCCCAGCATCTTACCGATGTCCCGATGTGACAACTCCGGATTCTCGAAATGAGTGCACAGGATTAATTCACGACGCTCTTTTTCGTTCGACGACATTTTTCCAAATTTACGAAAAATTGACAGTGAAGCATGGCCAACGTGATCTATACACTCTTATCTGATTATAAGCGAAAGCTGAAGATATAATTCCTAAAAATTAAATTTCTACAGCGTTTTTTCCGTGATGCAATTTGATGTGACACACCCTTTATTGCCTTGAAAATGTTTCAAGAAGCTCGATCTTTGTGTCGAAAATCTATACGTATTGCCAAACAAACAAGTTGGGAATCTTTTGTGGAAAATATTAACCCCAATACCCCCGCCAGTCAAGTATGGAATAACATTAATAAACTACAAGGGAAGCGACGCTGCAATACCATATCTCTAAATTTTCAAACGGGCCTCACCAATAATGCAGAAATGGTCACAAATGCCCTAGCTGATGAATACCAAATAAGGTCATCTGACGCAAACTACTCTGAAAAATTTCGCAAGAAACATAAATCCGGCAATTTCAACAATCAACGAACAAACACGAACAAATGTTATAATGCGGATTTTACCATTGAAGAACTAATGTGGGCACTAAATCGACATGGAGGTTCCTCTACAGGTCCTGATAATATAAGTTACATTCTGTTGCAACGTCTACCATTCTCTGCGAAAATCTCCCTGCTAGAGTTATATAATCATGTGTGGGACAGTGGTGTTTTTCCAGCGCAATGGAAAGTAGGCATTATAATTCCGATCCCAAAACCTGATGCAGACTTCAGTAAGCCTGAAGGTTACAGACCGATAACGCTACTTAGCTGTCTTGGTAAATTGTTTGAAAGAATGGTAAATAGACGACTCATTACGGAACTGGAATCCACAGGTAAACTGGATCCACGCCAACACGCCTTTCGCGCTGGCAAAGGAGTCGACTCCCATCTTGCTAAGCTAGAGTCCCTTATTACCCTCGAGCAGAATGAGCACGTCGAAATAATATCTCTCGACATTTCAAAAGCTTACGACACAACATACAGACCTGAAATACCTAACACGCTAGCTCGCTGGAGAATTTCTGGACGCATGATGAATATTTTGTACAGTTTCCTTAGAGACAGATACTTCCAAGTGGCTGCCAATGGTTCACTCTCAAGCCTCAGGAAAGCAGATAATGGAGTTCCACAAGGCTCAATCCTGTCCGTAACGTTATTTCTTGTGGCTATGCAACCAATATTTAACGCTATACCAAATGAAGTAGAAATCCTACTGTACGCAGACGACGTCATACTTACAGCAAAAGGAACGGATCATCAAACTGTTCGCAGGACACTTAGAAAAGCTGTTGTAGCTGCAATTGAATGGACATCTAGCGTAGGTTTCACCACTGCTCCAAACAAATCTAAACTGCTACACATCTGCCATCTTAGACACCGAATGCGAGGTCGATCTATTAAAATCAACAAGACCCCAATACCACGTGTGAGAAGCATGAAAATTCTCGGGATAATAATTGACTCAAACCTCAACTTTTTGAAACATTTTACCGACACCAAAAAAAGCTGTTGCAAAAGAATCAACATTCTTCACATACTCGGACACCGTCTAAAAAGGAGTAATCGTTCATCACTTTTTAGAGTAGGATCAGCCTTAATCACTTCGAAGCTTTTCTACGGCTTGGGAATCACAAGCATCAACATCGAAGCAATTGAGCGAATTTTAGGACCCATGTATAATGATGTAGTTCGGCAGGCGTCTGGTGCATTTCCAACTAGCCCCATAATCTCCATAATGGCTGAAGCTGGTTGCCTCCCATTTCGCTTGGCCCTTATCCAACGTCTGTGTCAACTCACTATTCGTATAATGGTAAAATTCGAAGAAGCATCTGATTATCAAATAACAAGAAGAGCAAATCACCTTCTGCAAGAAGCAACTGGATGGAGTTTTCCGAAGGTATGCAGGACTTTAAGGATTCCAGATAGAGAATGGTATGCAGCACTCCCGAAAGTTGACAACAACCTTAGGAGAAAGATCAGCGCAGGCGCAAACAGGATCACTGTTTTACCTCAGTTCAAGGAATTTGTTTTTAGCTTTTATCCCGACCATGAACAAATCTACACCGATGGCTCCAAAGAGAATAACCAAACTGGTGCTGGAGTAGTGATGTGCAACTATAGTTACAGTTTCGGTTTACCTGAAATATGTGGCGTGTTCTCAGCGGAAGCGTTTGCTCTAAAAACAGCCGTGTCACATGTACGAGGACATAAAAATGTCATTATTTTTACCGATTCCGCTAGCTGTCTTGATGCGTTAAGTGGAGGTCAATCAAAACACCCATGGATACAGTTCATTGAAAAGAACATAGAGGAACGGAATATTACCTTCAGCTGGATACCTGGCCATTCTGGCATTGTTGGCAATGACAAAGCTGATGAACTGGACAAACAAGGCCGAAATGAACCACAACTTGACATCCCGGTACCATCCCAGGATGTTGTACGTGCGATTAGAAACAGAATCTGGTCAGTATGGGAAACGGAATGGCATCAAAGTGGAACCAAGTTGCGACGAGCTAAGCACACACCTAATAAATACAAAGATCGCAAATGCGCGTCCGAACAACGAGTTCTAACCCGAATAAGAATAGGGCATACACGGCTCACCCATGTACACCTAATGAACCATAACCCCCCACCTGTTTGCATATACTGTGGAGTGCAAACAACTGTGCAACATATAATAATGGATTGCAGAGGATATGAACCCATAAGAAAAGCATGCAGAATCAATGGATCCCTAAGTGAAATACTAGCTAATGACACTGAAAAAGAAAAAGCCCTTTTAAATTTTTTAAGAGATAGCAATTTGTTCAATGAGATCTAATTAGTTATAATTAATGCAGCGAGAAAATGAAAAATGTAAATCATAAAATGACACGAATGCCACGCATTTTAGTGATAAAGTGTCACAAATAAATAAATAATAATAATAATAAATAATAAAAATGTTGAGATTTAGTTGGATTTATTTCTAAACAATTTTCGACAAGCCATCCCCTCCTCCCTTTTTGAGCGCATTACGTAATATTTGAATATTTGAACGATCCCCTAAACCTCAATAGTGACCATTTCGAGTGGCTCTACTCTGACATGACCGTCTAAATTAGTATTGTTGATGTAATTGTTTCGTATATAAATTCCTAGTATGTTGTGTCCATTTTGTGTGTATTAGACAACTCCCCCATATCTTACGTGTACCAAAACCCTTTTTTCCAAATATTTATATCTAATTATTTCTATTTAGTGTTTCATAAATCAGTTGTAGACAGTTCGAGAAGCAAAACCGCAAATTAAACTTATGATAATTCCGCGTTTCAACTTACCACGCTCTACGAGACAACGGGGAACAATGCATATGAAAACTAAACATTTTCAAAATTGATATTTTTCGAAGTATCCAGTGTAAATCTCTATTTTTTACCGAAAGTTATCTGTTATAACTTGTTTATGCTGCAAACAGATTTCAATTTAGTGATCTTGTGATTTTTTAAGATAACTTTCAAGTTGAACTTCGGAAAAATCGTTCCAACTTGCCCCGGTGTACCTTTTTTGATTTATTGATTGGGTGATTGGGGGATTTATTGAATTTGAAGATGAATTGACAACAATAACACATGCCAAAGTCATATTATATGGGTTTCGCAAAAAGCTGCAGTACAAACCATCCGACCTATAAATTAATAAAAAGTATAGTATAAACATTATAATGGTATGATTGGAATTTTATTATTTAATTTGAAACTTGTACGCTTCATTTGCTCGGATTCCACGAATGAGATTGTTTCCTTTGGTGTGGATGAGACGCAGGCGAGCCATCGGTAGGCCTTGTTAGATTCTTGGCAGACCAAGAATTTAGCCATCAAGTGTAGAAAACACGGCTTATTTCGTGATCCATCCAGAGTAGACGGAACGCGAAAACACGAGAAATCTCGTGAGCGGTCCACAATGTGTTAACCCTCCTATACCCGCTCGCAAAATCATACTCGCGCACTTTGTCACAGATCATACGTGTCGCTGTAATACTGCTATTGTGTAATTTTTAGGCGTTATTGGTATTTATTGAAAGGAAAGGATGTAATTGAATGAAAAAACTTCAGGATTTCCAATAAGTTGAAAGAAAAAAAAATCCCAACACTTTTGAATAACGCTTTTTGTTTTGAAGCTATATTTAGAATATTTTCGCGAGAAGGTTAATGTCATTGATCAAATATTAATCTCATTCAGCTAGAGTTACCAGCTAGATTTGTTTGTTTTTCCCACCTATACGTGTAGCACGTACCCTTTCGCGGCTCTATAGAACAGGCCGACTAAATCAAAACGCATGGCTTATTTTTGTTAGAAATTTGAATTTTTATGACTCGCTCTTTCTCCCCCCGGCACACTTGCCAGCTGGAATACCACTTGGCGAAACCTCGCACGGCATTATTAAGGTTATTTTTGGTGGAATTTGTAATCAGACACACCTGTTACTGCGGACGCAGCCCTCGTCTCATCCTGGCAGACACGTCTCCCAACGACTCACACTGCCAAAAATTGGTTACTACCCGAGGGAGAGCGAATTATGAAATTTTTATGCGTGTAAAACGTGTGCCATGCTGTTGTTGTTATAGCCTCTCTCCCCGCCAATCTGTTTGCGATGAGCCACTGCTGAAGATGACATCAAAATTTGTATGTAAACAAGCACACTTACGAGTTATTTACGATGCCTTTGGTCTAATTTAAATAAGCGAATCTTGGCATACCACCCACCCTGCCCATTCGGGATAATACCCGGGGAGGAAAAATAACCTTATGGACGTGGACCCAAACAAAGTGTGGCTCCTAATGCATTTTGGCTTTTATAAGACGCTTATGCAAATGGATCGACCACCTTTCGCTCCAACTGTTGGCGATGGAGTTTTCCTTTTCTTCTACTCCTGACGATGACCTCCACAGTCAGCCGTTCGGATCGTCTGTGTGCGATCACAGACATTTGGAGAAAAAATAAATAAATTTGCATAATAACCTTTCCACGTTGCGGCTACGGCAGGGAAAAGGATCAACCACTTGGTGTTTGGGGGCACGGGAACTTCAAAGGGTTTCAATAAATCTGAAAGCATTCGGCTTTTCTGGCCTTTGCGTTTTCGGAATAAATTATGTAGAAGTTTCATCGAAAATAGTTTCACATGGTGTAGTCCACTTTACCGTGATGTGGTTTCAGACACTTTGCACTCATTCCAATATGCTTACTCCAGCTTACAAGATGGCAAGACAACGCCTTTCTCCAGAATGTGACTGGTGTCGATTGCCAGAAATTGATATCGCTAGGAGTTGCGGCGCAAAAAAAATGCTTCAATTGGAAATCTCGGTGGCGCAAACCCAGGGGGTTTTGAAACACATTAGTGTGGAATCCCGCCTTTGTGTTGACTGATTGTACATGCAAATTGGAATGCAACATTCACAATTCCGCAGAGGAGACAAACCGTTTCCAACACGCGGAAAACCCTCTGGATGGAATATCCGGTTGGTGTAATACTGGAGGCTAGCTAGCTAGCACTTCAACTATGTCCGCGTCGCTTTGGGATTTGGGCGATTTCTCCATTCGACAGATGTAATTCTCACGATACGAATACTTCGCTTTACAAAAAGAATCAAGGTTGCAATGAATTTTGGATGGACGAAAAGTACAATTGGATGGAAGTGGTGAATCATATGGTTGATCATTTGACAAAAAAAAACAATGCTTCGATGAATTCAGAGAAATGTTGAAGCTTTGATAAAATAGAACGAACCGCGAATATACGAGAAGTCCAAAGTCTTCATGGATAATCGATCTAGGATTACCAAATTAGGGGATGATTGTTCAATAAAAATTATTTCCTTCATCGTTTTGTTCAAAACACTGAAAGACATCTGGATGAACCTACAATTCTCAGGAAAAGTATACACTAGGGTGCCAATGAATGTATGGGAAAAAATCGACCCTAAAATTTTCGATAAGTTACCTCATACGATTTTCAAAAAAACTCAAACTTTGGCCGCTTTGCGCAACTCTCCCTTGAGTCCGATTGAGCTGATATTTTGCATAGGGTGTTCTTTCGAGGTGGTGAACTTTTTTTTTAGGGTAACTTTTTTAAATTCGAGACATAGTTCTTCAGTTTATTGTAATCACTTGGCCAATAGCAGCATTTCAAGTAAACACATATTTTTTATAATTTCATTTATTTTTACAGACTCAGTTACATAGGATAAGGATAAGGATAAGAAGCTTTACCTATATACATAAAACATTATATATTATCAATTCCAAGGTGAATGGGATACGAAGCCGATTTCTCGCAGTCGACTTGACTTTGTATAATATGGGAAAATGTTCGAGTACGTTTAATGAAGAGCTTCAAAAATAACTGTATGAGTGTATGGGATAGAATGATGAAAATCTACAATACAATTTAGACGCACAGTTAAACTGCTGATCTACCAAGGGATATTGAACAGAAAACGAATAATTAAGATGTTCGTTACAAACAAGAATCTGTACTCAAAGATCTATAAAGAAGAGTGTCTGAAAAATATAATCGACTCTCTCTCTCTCTCTCTCTCTCTCTCTCTCACTCTCTCTCTCACTCTCTCTCTCTGACTGAATGTCAGCTTGGGATTGTACCCAAAAAAAAGCCTTACGGTGTCAACGGGGGTCGAACCGAGACCGGCTGCTGGAATGCAAGGCTTTTTTCACAACCACGACCACGTCTATATCTATTCGTGTATGTGACAAAGTATGCGAAAAGCTTTAATGTGTGCTTATTTGCAATATGTCTCTTTTTCCGCTCGCTCATATTGCCATTCCATGGTCCGAAAAATATTTTTTCCAAAAACGGCATTTGTTAAAATTCATAAATTTTGAACTGGTCCGATTCAGATGATTGATATATCAAATTAAAACGAATTACAAATTTTAACTTCGTAATTTTTGATTGTAGTTGTTTTTTATTATTTACATGGCTCATAATGCAAGGGGTGTAAGTGACTTGATCGATTTCTCTTCATCAACTTTTTATTTAGTTAACAACTCAATTGCAAACGTTCCTATTTAAGTTTGCTATAGAATCCGATAGATGAGGTTCTGACCTATCTTCCAAATTATCAAATACAGCTGGGAATGTATTTGCAGCTAAGTTATGACCAAAAGAGAGAGTCGATGTAGAGAAATCGATCAAATCACTTACACCCCTTTCATTCTAAGCCCCTCATTTTATAATGTTGGGAAAATTTTAGAAATAACTGTTTAGTAGAATGGTTTGATCGCCCTGAAATGTTTATTTTGACGTAGGACTACGTCTTACATTAAGGGTGCCAAATCAGAAAACAGGTCACGTTTTTATGAAGTAAAGTTAACGTTAATAAGTGACGATTTTCCCAGGCTTCTCAGTTTAAGAGTACGTTTTAGGGAAACATATTCCGGTCTGCACAACGACAAGCAAGTACAAAAATACCCAACACCAAAAAATACCCCCGACTTGCATGTATTTGCAATGCGGATTTCCCCAGGCACATTAATTTTGAAGTCCGTGTTAGGGAAACACAGGTCGGTGGGAACAAAAATAGCCCAGACTTGCGTGTATATTTGCAGAGCGAATTTCCACAGGTACATCGATTTTAAAGTCTGTGTTGGAGAAACCGTTAATCGAGCCAATCAAAACTTGGCTGATAGGGCGTGTAAATAACGCTTGACATTTCACAGTTATTCAATTGTTTATCTCATGAAAAATATTATTTTTTATTACACTCATACCTCGCTTTACGGTCTAGATACGTTCCTTGGTCGCTAAGAAAAAATAACGAAACGAAAACAATTATTCTCATACAAATGCATACAAATTCTATCGGATCGGTTCCAACTTTGTTCGGCGAAATGCCGTATAACGAGCGGCCGTATAGCGAGGTATGGGTGTAATTGTGATAGACGCGTGGAAAAATTTCCTATCAATTTTCGAGGATCAAAAAATCAAAACTTTGAGCGCCTTGAGGCACCCCTAAATCATGTCCGATCGTGCTGAAATTTTGCATAGGACATTTTTTTGGACCAATGAACAAAATGTACTTGGTCGGTTCTTTAAATTCGACATTTTTTCCATGCCTTCATTGCCTCTCAGGCCAAGTCCCAAAAGGTCGATTCTCGGCCAAGTTTTTTTTTATTTGTTTATCGATCAGCCAGCGGACGATCGATAAACATTCTCGCGCCACCCGGATTATTCCCGAGAATTATACTGGTTTTATATAAACAAAATATTGTAAACTAATTGTTTTTACCGATATGAAAGACAGGGATAACCATTGTGAGCTCAGTTTTATCTTAACAGTTAATAAAGTGGAAGTCCGGAAGTTCTTTAACATTGAAAACATATTCGATAAAGAATAAGTCGATTTTCGTTCATCATTTTTATTTGAAAATGTGCTCATTGCAACTCAATGCCATCAAATTTCAATTAAAGAAATAAATTTCAATTGGACAAACATCTACAAAACATATGGGACGAAGTAACTTCACATTTACTATAGATCTGCTATATTTTTTGTATCATACATAAGTTACTCACACAGACAAGATGGTATGCATTACAATGTTTCATACAGAATTAGCAGGGATTTTGCAAGTTTTAATAATTAAAACAAGTTTTTTCATTTGTGTTTTCTTACAAAGTTAAACTTGAAGAAACAAACTAAAAAGTTGGCACACCTATAGTAAATGTCTAACTGCTTTGCATATGATTAATTCATTTTAGTTTTTTGAATAGGACTATTTTCCTTTAATGTTTTTCAAGATTATAATTTGAAATAAATGACAATGACAATGACAATCCGTTTTTTTTTTGTTACTACGTACGAACCTAACCTTTATTTCATATATAAGATGATTATTTCGTTTTTCTTTTTGTTAAAAAATAACCACTAACCTTCATTAACAAATGTTGTAATAAGATTACGATCAAATGTATTTGTATAAAGGGCTAATGCAACGAATATCAAACAAACATAAAATAAGTAAAAAACTTTTAAAGTTAAACGGTCTCATTGTGATTAAACATATTTTAAAAATAATTAATAAAATAATTAGGAGAGTAGCAGTCAGCAGTTATCACACCCCTTCCTTCATTAATTCAGGGTATTGATGAGGCTAAAGTCGGCACGTTTAATTTCCATTATCCACAGTTAACGATTCCATTGTATGCCCCACGATTGATGAAAAAACAATATATTTGTTACCGTTTTGTAAAGGTGGCCACTTTGAGTTTGCTTTTCTAATGAATAATTGCGTTCTACTAGTCAATTCCTTTCATGTGTTACCCATATTAATGGGGTTTGGAGAGAATATGTTGTCCGTCATTTTGTAGTGGCAGCAATCTTAGATTTGAATTTTTCATAAATAACTGTGTTCTACTAGTCAAGCCCTTTCGTTTAATACCCATATTGTTGGGGTTTTGAGAAAATATGTAGTCCGCCATTTTGTATCAGCAGCCATCTTGGATTGAAATACGCAATTTTATAGTGACTACAGAGTTAAAGGTGTGTTCCAAATTTCAGTTCAATCGGTCAGCAGGAAGAGGGTCAAATTTCTATTAATGTGAGATTTATGTGGGGCGCTACAGACAAACACGTTACAAACATGTTACAGGGCAAGCTCAATAAAAACGTTTAATAATAATAGAGCCATGCGCTTGTTGCGTACCTTTCGTGACAATGTGGCTTACGGCATATTTCTTATTCTTGATTTTTTTCACTATGGAATACAATCAAGATTTGTTCGATGTCAAATTGCAACAAGATACTAACGCACGGTGATTCTTTTTCAGAGGAATGTAAGTTTCATTGGGTAATATTATTTTCATACAATAATTATGTTAACACCTATTTGTGAAGTTTATTCGTTTCAAATGTTGACCCTGATTGTGGATATCATATTCCATTCTTAAATTCCAATAAATTGAAGAAATTTAAATCAGCTACTAAGCGTTAGCCTGCATAATTCAAATGGACTTTTAACTATACATTTTAAAAGTTCAGAAGTTCAATGACGCATCACATAGACAGTCAATTCACTGGTCCGAAGCCTGAGATCAGCTGAAAATCTACGGTTTAGGACTAATTGCACGTGCAGTGCTGATGGTCATTACATCTATGAATTTCTCTCAAAGAATTAATCCGCTGTCGATTTGAGTTTCCCTTTCCATCAGGGTTCCTTTCTCAGTTATAGCAGCAACGCATCGAATACGATCAGAAAATTATTCAAACATTAATGATGCGCTAAACTTGCTGAATGAAAAGAATCCCCCATCGATCGATAATGTAGATTACCGACTCGTAATGGCCGCGGAGATTATTGCTACGGTGTCTGTGCCAAGACCTGCAACTGCAACTGCAATTAGTACGGTAAATAATAACGACGCACTCGACGCACTCATTTGTGCAAATTATTCATTCCTGCAATAATGAAAAGGCGAGACATAAGGAACGTCTAATGTGCGCTACACGTGTTAACCTTGACACTCCGTCATTATTTTACATTATACTTGAAAGATTGCAATGAAATTTACATGCATGAAATAATTATGCCTCGGTAAAGCTCCCCCCGGCATTGAGCAAAGCGTATGGCGCAACCCTCACTTCTAAAATGTTGAAGGTTCTTGAAGTAGCGCTCTGAATGGGACATATTATGTCTCATCCAGGATTCCCCCGTATGCGATTGTAAATGATAACTCTAATCTTTTGGTAAGTGCGAAGAAAACCGCTCCGTTAGCATAACTGTCCTTTGAATGAATGGTTGAGCGTGAAAGGATTTTGAAGATTGTTGTTGAAGGCCAAAGAACATGCCACTGGATACATTTTCAAGTTCCTATACATTCTTGTTACGTTGAGTAGTTTGTTACCTAATGTTTCCTTTTTCAAATCGTCAGTGACTACGAACCTTGCAATACTCAATCCAGTATTCTGACCAAGTCGATGCATTGCGAAATTCTTTCCTCAGCAGACCAGTCGGAGTCACGTTTAATCCCGGAATGACACACGACTGCCATTTCTCATCGTGATTACGGCGATATGATTCCACCGCAGGGACGAGTCGTCCACCAGTCGGGATGACTGGTGTATTTCGCAGGTGGGAAAATAAATTGGACGGAATGGCTGCATGAAAAATGAAATATTGGATAGAAATAAAAGCACATCCCAGGCATGGATGGCTTTGCGAAACGATCTACCAGCAGCTTTGGCGAGAGTAGTAGATAAATTTTACATGTCAATTACCCAAATCAGTGAAGTTTGCAAACCCATGGGGGTGGAAACGGTTATCCACACAGATTTATTCAGTTCCACTGCACTTGTCGGGCACTTTTGATCTTCCATTCTGTAATAATTATCGTTTCGGTAAAAAACAATCATCGCGTTATGCGCTTCATAAGTGCACGCCTCGTTCGCCGGGCTTGCATTGGTCACTAATTTGAAATTAATGTAAATAATTTTTTCCGCTCCCAACATTTATGAGTTTCATGTTATTTCATTTTGTTTCCAATTATTTGCACTGTTCATTTGCATTTATCATCGGTCCAGTGGATTGCGTGTCCCATTGCAGCAGCATCATGAGTGGACACTTCGTCAGCCTGGCCGTCGTTTTTGACATGCACGGGACGCGAGGCAAACGCGGGGTACGGTTTCCATCGAAAACAATTAAAATTGCAATAAATGTGTAATTATAAATCTGAACGACCCAACCCTCAGGCGCGCGTACAACATACATCGCCGGAAAACGGTATAAATATGATTTAATAATTAAACGAACCCGTGGGACAAGCGGTGCTCCAAACCGCTGGAAATTATTAGTGCCTACGGCGATAAATAAAGTCGGCGACAGGAAAGAAATTGATGGCAATAAAACGCGCGCGCGTTTCATCCCAACCGAACGAGCCGTGTGCCCCACATGTCTTCTGTCGAGGCGGAAGAAGCTGAAATTGAATCCTAAGCTACCTCAAACACTCACCGGGCTCCGAGTGAAGGGATCGGGTGGTGTTCCATCAAAAACCTATTTGCCTCTGTTATTCTTTTCTACTGTGATGTGGCTGCTGCGTTCCCTGAACATTCGACAGAGAAGGCATAATTTTCCCAGCGGCTGCACATGACAACATCCCCCCCTAAGTTGCATCACTCGATATTGGGATGCGAGCTTTTTCATGTCGACCCGAGCAAAAAACATTACATCGAATGTTTCCTGCGGATAAATTGATATTCTAGATGTACAGAACTTGAAGTTGATAAAACTTATTTATATGTGCGTCATAGCTGTCTTTTTAATGTTTAGTTTGATTTGACATATCATCATGAACAGACGAATATCTGAATGTCGCCTGCAAATGGTGCACTTTTATCATTGCATTCGATTCGCCAGTTTATCACATTCGTTATTATCTCAGGAAAGAACAAGATTCAATAATTAACTATTCGTAGAATTTTTGCCGCATCACACATTGTGGTTTAGTAAAAGGCATTCTCAACTGAGACGAATCTCAACAATTTGGAACAAACTGGAAGAAACCGACTTCTTCGATACAATTAACCATCGAAAACAATTCAAACGAAATGTTCGACTTTTCGGTAAACAAATAAACGAAAAAGAAACGCATACTGCAGACATTGTTCATCAGCGGCAGCGGCATTGTTCAACAACGGCAGCGAGGCTCGAAATGGCTTTTCCCAAGGACGATGGTTATGTTTCCCAAATTGACATTTTTTTAACGCTACACCCAAACTAGCGTTGGCAGAAAACATGCCATCTTTGGCAGAAAAGATGCCATTTCCTGGTCATGAGAGTCAAATGCGCAAATAATGAGCTATTTTGAAGCTTAAAAATGGTTTGTATGTATGCGAGCAGACATCTCTTTCTGTTTGCTTTTCTCTTTTCATTTGGGATTGTGAAAAAAAGTCCATACGACGTCAATGGGGATCGAACCAAGGCCGGCTGGAATGCAAAGTTACTTTACACACGCTATCCATATAGCTGCCAACGCTATTATAAAGGAGCGTGATAATATTACACCTCATCATAAAATAAAGTTGGAAGGTGTTTTCTAGGCCGATAAAGAAGAACATGAACGAGAGTATATCTTTCTCTGTCTGGGCCGTGTATTTGGCAAACTATACGAAAAGCTTTCATTTAAATGTGTCTCCTGTTTCGCTCCCTCATATTGGCTCTAGCATATATATTATACAAATGATATACATGTATTGGGGAGCTGCAACAGCTTTTCAGAATAAAAATCTCATTGTTATTAGACATTCGCCAACAAGGTGTACACTTGTTCTGTTAAACTATTTTCCCAGATACAACATTCGATGTTGGCTGATCACTGCCTAGAGAAACACTTAAAGATATCATCGCAAACTCATATAATTTACGCCTCCGTCCAATGCGACGTGACATGTTGCATCAATATCGTTACATCACTTGCTCTTTTTACAGCACAACTGAGAGAGCTCAGATTGCTTGAGCCAATCGACTAATCAAAACGCGGAATTTTCATTCAGATAACGTTTGACATTTTCCAGTTGATCAACAGATGGTTTCAAAGAATGTACAATTTTCTTTATTGGTGCGTAGAAATATTTCCTATTGTTTGATACAAATATCTCTGCGATCTGTCTAGAAATGGTGGAGCTTAAAACGTAATATTTCCGCTCCCCTCTCTTATCACCCGTAGAACGAACGCTGCATTTGATGCGCAGTGGTATATAAATATTTTAACTCGTCGATGCTTAAGTAGAACATAATTGATAGCGTGGGTAGATAAACACACATATGGACCGATCAAAAGTATACGAAAATGAGAACGCCAACATATTTACTTGATTTCAACAATTTATGGATTGGGTTGTCTTAATGTATAGTATATCAGACAAATCTCAGAGATTTTTCGATTCGATTGGTGTGGAAATCATTACTTTTCATAAAAATGTGACCTGTTTTCTGACGGAGACACCCTAATTGAAATACATAGTCCTACGTAAAAATGGGTGGATTATATATTATCTGGGTTATATCCCCCAACTTGTATGTATTTGCAATGTCAATTTCCTCAGGCACCTTGGTTTAGATGGCTGTGTTGGGGAAATCGTAAATAGGGCCAATCAAAACGGGGCAGTTGGGGCGTTTAGACAGTCAGCCTGATTCTGCGTGGCGTGTGAGATGAGATGACAATTGTCACGTATGTCACGCGATTCCACCAGGCGTATGTCGTGAGATATCTCACTTGAATGAACTCTCACCGTATTACCGCTCTCAAACATACGTAACGATTGTCACATGAACTGGGAATTTTAGGTGACAATCGTCGATATGTCTTGAGGTGTCGATAGCACACAAAAACAAATGAAAAATGGACCTATTTCTCGTCCATGTCGTTTTTGGTCGTAAAGAATCGACAGTTATGGTATTGTATGTATCATTCAATTCAATTTATCATCAATTGTCACAGAGCGTGTGAAGAATTGCAAGCAGTTTGAGCCTATATCCATTCCAAAAGCCGTGATAAACACCGGAGCCAAGGCAACAATTGAAAACTGAGAGCGCAGGTAGCAGCAGCAACTACGGCAAAAACAAACGAAAGGATTCAATAATCTGTTTCACTCTGCTTGTTGAGCAATCTAAATTCCAATTAAATGGCTGCAAATTCGGCAGAATATCCCAGTACACAACGAAAATGCACATACTATAGAAAAACAAATATCAGACCTCTCTTAGCGAAATAAATGAAATTCTGGGATGCCAGATGTTATTTCTCATATTTATGAGATATAAATCTGAAATATCTGTAAATATGTACTAATGTCTGCAAAACTGACCAGTTTCGTTTATCATTTGGAACCAATGATGTTTTGTCACTATTTCACAGCCACAGCCTGCAGCAAGAAAAAAGGTTGTGACAAAAGTTAAATATTTGCAAATTCTTAGACATATGAGCGAATGAGCCATCTCTGATCAAATTTGGCAACCAGTAGAATGAACACCTTGTCACTTGCAGTTCATCCTCTCACTTACATAGAAAGAACCTCTCACGGCATCCGATACGACTGTAGGAATAGAGTGAGGAGAGTTGCGTGATGGTGATGTGACAATTGTCATCTCACCTCACACGCCGCGTAGAATCAGACCGAGTGCTTGACATTTTTTACATTTGACATTGCTTATCTCAGGAAAAATAACATTTTATTAATTGTGAACGATGCGTAGAAATAATTCCTATCAATTGATGCAAACATCTTTCCGATCTATTAAGAAATGTTCGAGTTATAAGTATTCGAAATCTTTCATTTTTTCCTGCCTGTTCTGTGTTTTTTTTTTTCATTTTACTTCCCATATATTCCGGTTAGACGCCATAAAATTCTGAAAAGTTATTCTTTATGGCGCTTTATGATCCAGTGGAATCGCTCTATGATGCTTTGGAATAACGCCGGTCAGTACGTAACAGATAATGATGATCTCTACAGGGTCATAATCACCGCATTTCTATGCCGCTAATGTGTTTTCAACAATACGCGTGTCACAATCGATTTAGTGAAAGAAACGTTTGGTGAACGAATACAATTAAATACGTCTCTACGCCTATAAGCCGAAGACGATTGATATCTCGAAAGTGAACATTCACTACACTTGCACTGGAATATGGCCTATCTTGCTGCTATAACTGATCAAAAAATGAACTTCCCCGTTGGAATTTTTCCGATACAGCCGATGTAGCCATTTGCCAGAAACCATCTACACCGTGACACATATATTTTGTCACAAACCGAATTCTCAATATTTTTAAGGAAGAAGTAAGAAGAGAAATTCAGTTTTCGATATGTTATTGAGTTAATATGTATGTTCATTTTTTTAGGAATTACACCACCTCTTACTGATCGTACAAGTCTAAGTCGTCTGACAAAGCGCGCATGTTGGCATATCATCCCATATTTTGGAGATAACCTTCTTAAATTGAAATAAGCTTTGAAAGCATGTACGACCAAACAAAATAATCCGGTGGGTTAAGGTCGAGAGAATGGAAACCATTCACCATTGGAAACAAAATCAGTCACATTTTTCTGACCCCTTTGCTTTATGTGAAGGAGCACCATCTTATTGAGAACAATAATGCTCATCCTCGAATAACGAGCGATTGCATCGATTTTCACACATTTATCAATGGAAATAAGAGGAAATTTCTCTCTTTTTTTGCTCCCCAAACCATGACTAATGATTTGTTTTTATACCGTGACATACCTCCATACCTCCATACACGATCGTTTTGGCAATTGAAGGACTGTTCCAAAACAAATAACTTTTCATTCGAAAAACTATGGGTGGGTTATACCTATGATATAACCGCAAGCTTGTCATAGGACTGCCGTTGACCTAGTAATCATTTGTGTTTTTTTTTTCAATTAGCAATAATCGCACCTCAGAGGTTCCTCATTGAGCATGGATATCGCCCCTGCGCAGAGCTATCTTTTGTGTGTATTGATTGAATTATTAATTGAACTAGTGAATGAATGAAACAATTTACGAATTCAATTGCAAACAAATCCCAATTTAGGTCAATTCGTGCATTATGGTAGTGGTTATCTCAACAAATAGTTATCAACATTTTGCCTAATCATCGAACGGTATATCGATTTTGTCACGGTGTATATATGATAATGTGAGCTGAGCTGACGACATGAAGGGATATCTTCCAATGCAGTCTTGAATCACCGTGCCAAAGCGTTGAATTTGTATCCGCTTTTGTAGACCGTGTTAGCAAAACGACTTCTGGAGTGTAAAAAAGCATGGGGATATAAGTCTACTGCCAACTTGCATGTATCTGCATTGCCGATTTTCCCCACTTCTTGGTTTCGGAATCTGTGTTGGGAAAACACATTCCGGTTTGCAAAAATACAAGCGAGTACAAAAGTACTCGCAGCTTGCATTTTTTAAAGTCTGTGCTAGGGAAACTCATTCCGTTCGGTAGAAATGCATGAGAATACAAAAGTACGCGCACCATGCAGCTATTATGCATTGTCGATTTCCCCTGGGTCATTACCTTTATAATTTGTGTTGGAGAAACTCATACTGGTTCGCAGATATGCATGCGGGTAGAAAAGTTCCCGCTACTTGCATCTATTTTGCAATGCCGATTTCTCCTGGCTCCATGGTTTTGAAATCTGTGTTAGGGAAACATTCCGATTTGCAGAAATGCAAGCGAGTACGAAAGTACACGCTGCTTGCATTTATTTTGCAATGCCGATTTCCCCTGGCTCCATGGTTTTGAAATCTGTGTTGGGGAACCATCCCAATTTGCAAAAACGCAAACGAGTACGAAAGTACACGCAGCTTGCATCTATTTTGCAATGCCGATTTCCCCAGGCTTCATGGTTTTGGAATCTGTGTTCTACCTTAATCGTTGTGCAATCATAACTGAGTGGATTTCAGAGCGGCACTCGCTTATATACCGATTGGTGTGATTTCAATAGCCTGTTTTGAAAGCAATTTTGAGACTATTGAAACAAGTTTTTGGATCAAAAAGTGACAATCATATAACGCGTACACATTTTATCTTTCGAATGAAGTGTTTATCATACCATTTCGTTCAGTTGTTTACGAGGTATTAACGCTCAAAATCTCGTTGCTCCAGCGTAACGCTTTCATTTTCAAAACTTTGAACTTACACCCCAGTATAGAAATGAGAGAAGTAGTCCTACGTCAAAAAATATTTCATCATCTGCGCACCAACCGAGTACATCTTGCGATCTCTTTTGTTTTGCAGCTGCCGAAACACCATAAACCAAACGTTTTGTTGTGTGCCTTGAGTCGCATATCTCGCCGTAGGAGTAATCGGAGGAATTCTCGATAGACATTGAGGTCTAACTCCGAGCAGAACAAGATTCCGGCGAAGTCCATCCCGTAAAATATTTTTTAACTTTGATGTTCTCACAGTTCTTTTTCTTCCTGATCGTGGTCTGTCCTCGTTACTTCCGGTCTGTACATACCTATCTATGGTACTGTGAACAGATCTGCTGTTGATTCCGAGGTGTTTTAGGCGTCTGAAGATATCTCCAGGATTAAAACCTCTAGAATGTTCAGCGATAACAATTTCTTTGTGCCCGTTCATCTTCGCATACAAAATGTAATCAAAATGCACATGGTTTTTTTTTCACCTTATTGTGGTTTAACAAGCAACTACCTCGATTCCTAGAAGCGATGGTAATGGGATTTTATAGAAGGAATGGCATTTTCTGATCCCCAAAAGAACGCCACCGTGTGAGTCTCTTCGGTCTAACCGGATAATGTTAAAATCATGAAAATTCAAGACCTCATCAGGAGTAAGCCATGTTTCACAAAGAGCAAATACGTCAGAATTTATATTGTTGACTAAAAAATTTAACGATTCGATTTTGGGCTTAATACTTCTGCAGTTCCATTGAATAACTTTAATTGTATCTATATCGCTTATAGAACAATTAGGCATCGAGTGAGAAAATTGTTGCAAGGAGGGGCCATTTTTCTATCAAGAATGCAAACAATGCAGGAACCAAACTAACGATAATACTTTTGAGGGGCTCGGGAATGTTTAAAGCATCTAGAATTGACTCGCAATACTTGGAAGGGAAAATAACCCAGCTTTGGAAGACCCGGACGGAGTGTTCACGTCCTTTTGTGTTCTCGGGGAAGTGAAACCAGGAGGTGTTTGCTTTGGAGGTGTTTGTTTTGGAGTTTTATCACTTCCAGAGGATTTCTCAATTGGTTTAACGTTTTCTTGCTTCTTACGAGGAGTCGGAGGAGAAAGAGGAGCAGAAATTTTTCTTTTTCTTGAGCCTCCCGGTATTGACATGAATGCTTCTTCAATGGAAGTAAAATTTTCACAATCATCGGTTGGCAGAATTGCATAAGGGTTCTCTTGTGCTCCAGGATTAGGGGTCTCTTTTGCCACAGCCCTTTTGAGCATTTCAGCATAGGTCGTCTTGGATCGTTGTTTGAGAGAGTTCTTAACTTTTGCCTCCCGCGATTTAAACGCTGGACACGCAGAAAGATCGTGAACTTCCCCTTTGCAAAAAATGCAGTTATCGGCGTCTTCAGAGCATGATTTATCCTCATGCATCCCCCACATTTTGCACAACGTATCTTGTTGCTACAGTGGGAGTCTGTATGCCCCAATTGCTTGCATTTCATACAACTCATCACTTTAGGTACGTAAAGGCGCACCGGAAGCAAAACCTTTTCAATTTCCACAAATTGTGGAAGAGCTTTTCCGGGAAAGGTTACTCGAAACGAACCTGATTCGAAGTACTCTTTCCCTTTTTCGGAATGAGATACCGAATGCAATTTCTTGCAAGCAAGTATCTTCAGATGATCAATATTGGCATTCTTGAATCGATCTATTCCTTCGTTTAATATTTCAACACACGTTAGACTAGGGTCGGTGATGACACCATCAATTTCAACGTCTTTTGATGGAATATAAACAGAATATTCCTCCGTAAAAAGTTTGCATTGCGTAATCTCAGTGGCTTGCTTGCGGTCTTTGACAACCACGCGAAGCTTGTTCTGTCTAATAAGTTTTATCGAATCGACCGTGCTGAAATTCTTTTTGAGTTCTCTGGCTATTGTCAAAATGAGAACGATAACAACAGGAAGGAAAAAAAAAAAAAGGGTAGCAAAAAGCAGAACTTAGCCTACCTGTTTTCGAAGAGTAACTCCAACAAGCTGGATAGCTGACTGCAAGCCGGTGACGATGTTAGTCCAGGTAGTTGATGGGTGCCCTGTTTAGATACTGAGTGCTGGCGAGTATGTATACCTGTAAAAACACAATTTTTTTAAAATAGGTAGCAAAAGAGTAATAAAAAAAAACTTGATACTTCCTTTCCACTCTGCAGCGAAAGAAAAACACGTCCTTCTCCGATGAGATCAGGGAAGGAACTCAAAATGCACATGGTTGCAACACTGTCATTTTGTACTATAATTATGACACTTCCACTTGGCAAACAGATGGCAGCACCCGTATCATATTGAAAGGTTATTTGCAGGCCCCGGCCAAGATGTGTCGCAAATTTAGCTGTCATTGACGAATTTACGTTGGATTTACAACCAGATGGCGCAGCGAGTAAAATGAGGATGTTTTGTTTTTTGGTATGAAATTCGTTCAAATTTTCTAGAAAAATCAGAATTTATCTTCAAATTTCCCGGTTTCATGTATTCTTTCCTCGCTGAAAAGGTTAGAAAATCATCATTTTACAATGTTCTATGTATATTACGAGGAATGGCTTGTTATAAGTATTGTAACTTTATTTTTTTTCAACTAAGTAAACGATGAATAGGGTGTTTTGTGCTAAAAATACTGCAAATCCTTCTCGTATCGGCCCCTACATAATCAATGATATCAGCCAATTTGATATGATATCAATTTCATCGCAATTATCCATAGTATCAATAATTGGTATGCATTGTCAAACTTAAAATTTTCGAAAATTATCTATGACTTTGGCCAAATCGCGTGTTGCAACCATCGTAAATATACAAAACTCCAACTTTCTTACCATATACTGACGACATTCAATGGCTGAAATGAATCTACATTGGAATAAAATAAATAATCACCACCGAATCTTGCTTTTCAGTGCGTAAAATAAACCTACACCCTCACTTTTGTGGTTCTGAGCTCTAATGTAGATGTCGCATGAGCTGATTCAGTTTTGCGTAAATTCGTCAGTTGCCAAACTATCAAACTTCTCGGTGAGCTCAAGGCAAATCTACGTAACAAGGTGCGCCCATTCGCTAATCATATTTAACTCGAAACAATCGTCAAATTTGCGAAAATTTAAAGAAAGCAGTTTTGCAATCTTAAAATTTGAATGGGGATTCATAAGTTATTCGATTAATTAAAACACGACGCTATCTTTACCATTTAACTATATATTTCACAACACACAACATTTACAAAATTTCGCCATTATAATATAAAATCATCATCAGACACAATTCCAGTTCAATATTACGTATTACTGTATTGCATAGAATAGATTTTCGAAACAGAATAGTAAATTTTCATTCTTTTTTGTTATTTTAGAAGTGTGTTAATGTCATCCTGTTAATAATTGGCTGTAGAGTGGTTTTCACATTTTGACCCACCTGGCAGTATGTTAAGCGCCTTGATTTACACAAGTTTGAGAGTTTGGCAGTTTTCGCGAGTGACATTTGCGACCCGGACATGTTTGACGCTGTCAAATGCTGTGTATTAGTATATGGATGCCCTAAGGCTAGTTATTTGAAACCCAACAAAATTGTGACCGAACTTTTTTTTTGTCACGGTGTATATATGATTTGGTGTCCGTATGTCACGATTCAACTCGAGAATGACACGGATTAAGATAATTATTTTTTGTTTGATGTGTTTTTGGCCAAAAGGCAATGGAATATGAATGAAAAAAGGACAAAGCGAAACATCTCTGAATTGAATTACACAATTCGAGAGGAAATTGACGATAAACGCCAGTCAAACAAATCGGTGGATTCATTTACGAACCAACACAATGTCGTTAAGTATCCCACTACATTTGTGAATTCCTTGGAGTTGTCCGGATTACCGCTTCAAAATTTTTCAGTAAAAAAATAGATCGGTTACGATCATAATGTTACGAAGTTTTCCAATAATTATTCCTATCGACCTAAAGGGTGTGTCACATCAAATTGCATCACGCAAAAAACGCTGTAGAAATTTAATTTTTAGGAATTATATATTCAGCTTTCGCTTATAATCAGATAAGAGTGTATAGATCACGTTGGCCATGCTTCACTGTCAATTTTTTGTAAATTTGGAAAAATGTCGTCGAACGAAAAAGAGCGTCGTGAATTAATCCTGCGCACTCATTTCGAGAATCCGGAGTTGTCACATCGGGACATCGGTAAGATGCTGGGAATCGTCCAATCCACGGTCAGCAGAGTACTAAAACGATACTTCGAGAACCTAACCATCGACCGGAAGGTGAAGAACGGCAAAAATGGATGCTCCGTTAGTGAAAAAGCTCACAAGCGCGTAGTTAAGCAGTTTAGACGTGATCCGAGAAGTTCGGTCCGGGATGTCGCCAATAAGCTGAATTTGTCAAGTTCATTCGTCCAGCGGACCAAGCAGCGGGAGGGCCTGCGTACATACAAGGTTCAGAAGGCTCCTAACCGCGACGAAAGGCAAAACATGGTGGGGAAGACGCGAGCCCGGAAGCTGCACACCGAAATGCTGACGAAGCCGCATTGCCTGGTAATGGACGACGAAACCTACGTCAAAGCGAACTTTCGTCAGCTGCCGGGCCTGTTGTTCTTCTCCGCAGAGGACAAATTCAGCGTTCCGGAGGAGATTCGCAAGCAGAAACTATCCAAGTTTGCCAAAAAGTACATGGTGTGGCAAGCGATCTGCTCTTGCGGAAAGCGGAGCGCCCCCTTCGTGATGACCGGCACGGTAAACGGGCAGGTTTACTTTAAGGAGTGCCTACAGATGCGCTTACTACCACTATTGAAGCAGCACGAGGGCCCGACCCTCTTCTGGCCGGATCTCGCTTCGTGCCACTATTCAAAGGAGGTATTGGAGTGGTACGAAGCCAACGGGGTCACCCGTTGATTTCTGTTCAAAAAAAACCTACAACCTGACGTTGTACAGAACCTTATGGACGGGGTAAAGAGGAAGGAGCGAGCATACGGGCTTGGGCTCGAAGTATGAATAAAAAGAAAATGCCAAAAGTTGTCTAATAGTTTTTATTTTACTGTCAAAAATTTTCAAAAGGATCGGTCTACTGGGCGAATTTCTACAGCGTTTTTTCCGTGATGCAATTTGATGTGACACACCCTTTATTTTCTTCAAATGCCTACAATTTCCCGTACGTGTCATTCTCGGGATGACTATCGATTAAAACAGTCGTTGGATGTCTAAAGTATAAACGTAGACTTCCGTAAACCTTGTTTCTGACAGGGACTGCTTTATGTTGCGAGTTCATGTATAGATGTTTTGGGCATGAGAAAAGTCGCAGCACGACTAGTGCCAAAAGAGCTCGAAGTTTTTCAAAGACTTCATCACAATCACGTGACTGAAGAGATGCTTGAACAATCAAATTCTGATCCCATGTTCATCCAACGCATTTTTACTGACGACGAGACATGGGCGTGACTTTTTCCTATTTCCGAAATTCAAATTGCTGCTTCGTGGATCCTGTTGACAGCATTGAAGATATGAAAACGAACTCGCTGTGTGAACTGAAATCAATTCGTTGAAAAAGTATATTGTTTCAGAAGGGGCCTACTTTTAAGTCGATAATATAAATTAAGATTATACTTATAGCATTTTCTTAAAAAACACAAATTGCAGGGATATTTTTGATCAAATCTCGTCATTTGGAACATAGAGCAGTCACCTTGCTCCAGGAAAGGCAGCAGACATTTATCCAGACACTAGTTCACTTAAATTTCCTGGTATCATACAAATAGTCTACCAAACCAGATATTTCTTATCGTTCTTTGACAATTTCATATGTCTCAAAACGTCTGCCATTTTATCTCTTCCGGCTGTCGTAAAAACACATGCCAAGAAAGCTGTTCGGAGTTTGCCTTGATGTAGGTTTTGTGGAATTCTTATCAGAATATTTACACAATATTACGAATAAAATGGTGAACGTCATAGAACTGTACGGCATGAAATTTCAGCTAATTAAACTGTAAGTTTACCTCCGAATGCGTTAACTAATCTTTTTGTCTCCGCTGCGGCATTCGGCTCTCCATAAACCAGGCTTTCGGTTACACACCCTCCCCCCCCCCCCTCTAAGCGGAGGCTGCCATACAAATGAAACGCAAATTTCAACATTACACGAGAATTAATCAAGCAAATGAAAACCAAATTTAACATGTGGAGATTTTGGGGTGCAATAAATGATTTCATGGCGGTTAAATACTGCCATACAAATAAAACACAAATTTCTGCATTACTCGAGAATTACTAAAACGAAACCAAATTAGGTGCACGGAGGTTTTAGGGCGCAACAAATGTTTTCACGGTGGTTAGGCACTCCACCCCCCTCTCTAACGTGGGGCTGCCATACAAATGAAACATAAATTTCTGCATTACTCGAAAATTATTCAAGCAAATGAATTCATTAGGCAAATTGAGGTTTTAGGGTGCAATAAATTTTTCTATGGTGGTTAGACTCTCAACCCCCTCTCTGAGGGGGGGAGGGTGCTCTGTCATACAAATTAAAAATGAATTTCTGCATAACTCGAAAACTAATCAAGCAAATGGTGCCATATTTGGCTTGTGAAGATTTTAGGGGGCACAAAACATTTCTATGATGAATAGACACTCCTAGCCCCCCCCTACTCTGTCTTTATTCTATCATATTTTCTGTATCAAACATTTATTCCATGTAACGGAGAAACATGTTATTTGCAAGTGGTTGAAAAATCTTGAACGAGAATTGTGTCTGAAAATAATCTGATATTATATTGATGACTTTTGGTAGAAGTACTAGGAATTTTATAGTAAAAGGTAATTTTAAAGGGTAGACCTCCTAGGTCAATCAATGAACAGTTCTGCGATTGAACTCATGAACTTGCGCTTAGTAAGAAAACGTGAATGTTTGAAGGTATTGATAACAAAAAACAAATTTTGAGCGGGACGAAGTTTGCCGGGTCAGCTTGTGTCAAAATAAAAAAGAGGCCTTAAACCTAAATGAACTCATCGTCAAAATTAAAGGTGTTTAAGTTTTCGTTTTTTCTTGAATACACGTTTAAAAGAAATCCTTCAAGTTGAAGGCGACCAAATCTTAATTGTAATGCCCTCCACCTAATAATAACGAATTTATAAACATACAAATTGTACTGGAAGTAGTATAACATGTAATATCAACTCTCTTCCGATTAATCATTTCTTTTAACAACTTTTTCGTCGTTGCACTTTTTAGAGCTCATTTTTTATACAATTGCATTTTTTATGAATTGCAGCTTAAACGAGTGTTAATACTGAACATATTTGAAATATTCCAAACTATAGAAAAAGCTAAATTCACCGGCACAACATTTTTATTTTCTCAGTTTTTTTTCGAGAGGGTTACCCTTTCTTTTCTAAAGGGAGATGCTCCTAGTATCGTTTTCCTTCCGTTATCTAAAGAAAAGATATTGAACTACTGAAAAATGATGTAATCAAATATATACGATTTTAAAAAACTTCCAAACCTTTTTATGGCATCTCCAAGCAAATGCATTGTTCCATATTCTATTCCCTGCACCACATAACAGCGAAGTTCGAAACATAAACTTCAGCTTATCAACAGGAGAAAAAAAAAACAAACCTTTTCGGTGGATGAATAATTTCCGCACTACCTGAAGGGAATAGATGGTTTTGAATAATTCTGCAATAAAATCAGCCTCTCGACTGTCATACATACTAGGCAAAGTAATAGAATAAACGTGAAGCTGCGGGTGTACCTCGTAGAGTCTCAGGTGTACGGAATAACGAGAAATGATTCGCTAGTGCCGCTCATAGTACTTCGGAGGACATTTTTTTTGCTATTTAAAGGAATTGTTGTTTTTTTCTGTTGTGTTGTGTATCATTTCACATAGATGTGCTGAAGTAGGGCAAATGAACCATGCATCATTGTTCAAAGTTATAGACTTTTCCAAAACTGAGACTATAAACCAATGGCTAACAAGATGTGCTCTTATTTGAACTAATTCAATACAGTGATGAATCAACTACTAGTAATACCTAATGTCAACTTGTTCCCTTTTTTGTCTAATGGATTCGAGCAAAAATCATAACGATAGCACCATCGTCCTTTACTGCATGGGTTTGTTTATTAGCAACTTTTTGTAATCGGATTGGACACTTCACAATACATCGAAAGATGCATTTGCAAACCAGACAAATCCTATGTCAGTTTTCTGAATGGAACCCTATCTTTCTCTATTTTAATCAGTACGCAATGTTTCAAAGAGATTATTCTAACCTTTCGGCAGAACCCATATGACATGATCCGATTTCTTCGATGAAAAGAGCTTGTCCGCGCGTTCTTTGTTCATATTGCAGCTCTGACTGACCACTGGCTGGCCAAAACACCCTCCACCCCCGTCCACCCACACCGGCAGATGGTGTGTTTCAATCCATTATGAACACGAAAATGAAGATACGGGGAATGTCTTCATCACATCATCAACACAAAACAGTGCACTGAACTGACATAACTAGACTCGAATATCACCTCGGGTATGCATGTGGACCACCATGTTCCCTCCTACGACGAAGTAAATCCTGCACAATTTATTCAATGTACTTTTCGATGCTTCAATTTAGATATTTGTCTTTGCTCAAGCACTGCCCTGGAAACTGTCTTGAATGGTTGCTGAACTGAGCAGATTTAATAAAACATTTTCCCCCAAGTGCCCCGTGGGTGAGGTAAACTGCCAACAGCAAGGAGTTGAATGGTCGTGTACGTTTGGGTGTAGGTTTATGTATTGATTTATGTTGTTGGCGACTCAGTTGGAGTAGTCTCCCATGCGGTGGGTACGATGGTGGCGATTTTTGAAATAATCAACGAAATAATTTCGTATGGACAAGTTGGAGCCGCTTTGAATCCTTCTTTTCAGTCTTACTGCTACTATTTTGGTATTTACCAAGTACATCCAGCACATCTCACCGTTTTAATCAATATCACCTTGTACCGATTGAACGCAGCGGGGTGGGCGATAGGGAAATCACGCCACTTGCGGAAGCACTCTTGTTTAAACAACAATATGAATGGATTAAGGTTCAGCAATCATAACCTCCAATCTGCCTTGCCTCGTTAACCAGTTCGACACACGCTTCTTACATGACGACGTTGGCTGGCAACAACAGCATCAAATTCTCAGCGATGCAAAACGGTTGCGCCATGTTTGCATTCCATTGTGCGCCGGAAACATGCACCTCAATGTGCAATCGGGAGTAGGTTTGTCCTGCTCCGAGATGGTAGGTAGGTAGGTATGTTTTCGACTATGCCGTGCAGTATTACGAGCAAAGCATGTGACTGCATCTCTAGAAGGTGCCCTGCTTCGGTGTTTATCGATGTTTATTCATAATGTTCAGCATGGCACAAGCTATAGAGTAGACTTGGCGAAGCTACGACAGTGATGTCGTTTGGTCTTCACCAGAATGGAGTTTGTTGATGTTTCCACTTTGCCGAAATTCAAAATTTTGAATGCATGTTCGATTAATGACTCGATAAACATTTTTCGAACGAGCATCTATTCCCATACCACTCCAGTTCGGAAACAGCTAATTAAAAAGTACAAACAAAGCATCAATTTCTTGTAATCCCACAAACCAGAACCGCAGCTTAGTAGGGGGCGGCACTGAGCTGGACACATTTCAAGCTGATCCTTTGAAGCTAGACCAACCACATCATGAGCGAATCCTTTGAATATATTTTTTTTCGTCATCATGCGGTTCCCTGCAGATGAACCCACCAAGGAGCACACCCCGAGATCAGTCAAAACCAATCGAGCGAAAGAATGTTGTACCAGGTCCGAAAGCGGTAAACTTTCATCCGACCCTCATCAGCCGGGCTGCCATTAGTCCCGCCGCTGTCGAAGCAGTATGACAGCCCGAAAATCACCAATAACGGGGGGTAGGGGGCGAAATCGCTTGCGATGCTGCTAATAGTCAGGTGCACAAAAAGTTTACAGTCGGATAAGTTGCGATTTTGTTGCTGGAACCATGTGGCTGGGGTTTATGTTTTTCGTTAAATGTGGCCCACCGTAGATTGTCCCATGTTTGGTTGATATGGTAAATTAGCCAGCTGGAGACCGCGTAACGCACCTTCGTTGTTTTGTTGCTAATTGATTCCAGCCACATTCACTCGGGCGAGGATTGTACCTTTCGACGGTAGTCTGAGGTACAACATTGAAACGCTTTATATGTTATGGCCGCGTTTTAACAAAATATTCTTCCTGGGAGAGTTTGTAACAAAAACCTTTGTCAAGTTGTTTCGGAACGGATAGGTCATACCTGGTTTTGAAGATAAGTTCCCACCTGAAAGGTAATGTTAATTCTAATTGGAACCAGTTATACTGCGTATAGTACTGAGTTTTGAACATTGACAAATTCTTCTTGGATGGCACTGAAGTTCACAGTGGAGCTTTTCCTTATCAATGTAGGTATTACTTGCGTCATTTTAATTAGTATAACATACTTGAGATTTCTATGCCGAAAAATACGCCTTGAATGTATTCAGCAGTGGCAAGTTCTAAAATACGCGAGACCAAAGTGCAAGTCGGAAGAAATTTATTTGACGAACAGTTTTCGGCCCTATCGCAATCTCTAAAATTTTCGAAAAAATGTTACTAGAGTTACTTCATTTTCAGGCCTGGTTTTATGCGGCCTATTTTTATGTTACTGCACGGTCATTTCGTGTAACTGAACCATTAGGAGGAATATGCGGAGGAATATTCTTAGTGAAGCTAGAGCTTGCAAGCTCAAGAGACCCTTATCTAAAACGACAATGTTCAATGTCCTGTCTCGTCTTTACCAGTTTTGTTTTGGAAACACTGAACAAAAGTATCAGAAAATGGGAATACATTATTAACTTTAAAAAAAGTTGCTTTTCCATTGGCATGTAAATCATTGTAATCTCCCAACCAGAACGGAAATCGGAACCGAACACATCAAGCAGAAATTGTTATTTATGTTGAAACTATTTCATAAAAAGTGGCATGTTTTCAGATTTCAATGCATGGTTGACTTGTTGGTTATGGTATGCGATAATGAAATTTTTTTTTTGCAAAATTAAATTTTATTATTCAACATAATTGCCTTCGAGGGCGATAGAGCAATTATACCGATCTTGCAACTTTTCGATACCATTTTTAAAGTACTCTTTCGTTTTTTTCCAAAATAGGCCTCAGTTTCGGTAATCACTTCATCAACGGTCTTAAATTTCTTGCCAGCGAGCATTCTCTTCAGGTCTGCGAACATAAAATAGTCGCTGGGGGCCAGATCTTGAGAATACGGTGGATGCGGAAGCAATTCGAAGCCCAATTCATCCAATTTTGCCATCGTTTTCATTGATTTGTGATTTGTTATTTTCACAATAACAAATGTTGCTCCACTCTCAATGTTGTAACTCACGAACCAATCGACCGATTGCTGTCAAATTTTGACACGTATCCATTGAAAGATGGTACTTTGTGATAGTCAAGTAGATTTTTGCAAGAGGCGCCATCTAGACGTCAACCTTATGAACTTTTCAGTCGAACTGTGAATATTTGATGAAATACTCGGTAAATCGATTTTATTATGTTCCACACTGCGCGTGTTTTAATTCCAATTAAATCGAACTAATGACGTTTAGCTTCGTGTTCCGCTGATGTAAAGCGAAAATGAACCATGAATGACTATGAACATTTGCATGTTAAATATTATGTTGGGGAAAAAGTAATCCATTATTTTCACGGCAGCTGGCTTTAGTGATTATACTTGATGTAGAGGTGACATGTCACACTAAAAAATCTTTTGCATTCAGTTGTGAGTTACAGGATGTTAACAATAGGAGTCAACAAAGTGAAAATTCGGTACATTCCACACTTTTTCATCTATAAAGGCGTAAACGAAAAGGGGGTCTTCGTAGCCTAATTGGTTGCGTGTCCGCTACTAAGCGAACGATCATGAGCTCATAACTCAGGACCCTCAACTGACCATCTTTGTGTGTTATTCTAGCTACTACGTCCACGCAACAATCAATCATGTGTCGGTAATCCCAGTCCCTTACCGCTCACATTACGGTCTGCTGCATCGGTAGTTAGTGCTATTTGTAACATAATAATGGAAGTCTCATATCAACAGTCACGCTGTGTATATAACCCAACTGTGAACATTCCAACAATAGGAATAATCTTACGCCGAAAAAAAGGCCACATGTGTTGTGCATCGATAGAATAGGAATACTCTAACGCCAAAACGGTTTCTGTGTAACAGATAAAATGTGTATCGATAAGATAGGAATAATCTTACGCCTAAAAAAATGGCTAATGTGTAATATACAACGTGGGAAAAAATGTACACGATAAATTCGGCTCTGTTACAGCTGAATTGCTTAATGAGCCTAAAAAAATTAATAGATGAGATAAAAAAGGCGAAAATGCATGCCAGATTGCTGAAATTGTGAATGGTGTTTATGATGCCGATACTGCAACAGTAAAATACATGCAATTTAATTTTTGTATTTCAGTTTATTTTTTAAATTTTTTGACGTAGAAGTACGTCTTCCAGGAGGGGTGCCACATCAGAAAACAGGTCACGTTTTTATGAAATAAAGTTAACGTTAATAACTATTTTCACTGTGAACGAATTCTCATGATTTGTATACCATTCGAATCGGAAATTCTCTAACATTTGTTTGATACGCTATACATTAGAATTAGCTAATCTCTAAACGATTTAAATTCATGAAAACTGGAAGAACTTCCATTTTTCCCATACATTTGTTATGCCGATTTGTGTGCTAACTCTACCCGTATTTCAAATGCTTTCAACTCGAATATTTCGTAACAGATCGGCTTGCATATACATGCAAGTCGGGGGTATTTTTTGGTGTTGAGTTCTTTTGTACTGGCTTGTCATTATGCAGACCGAAATAAGTTTCCCTAAAACGTACTTTTAAACTAAGAAGCCTGGGAAAATCGTCATTTCAGATGCTAGAGGTGAATGAACCTTCGCGGTTCGAGAACTACGTAAACATGAGATGTGCAATATTTTCAGAGGGAAATGTAAAATACAATGATCGTTTGACAATTTACCGTTCAAATATTTTGGTAGTCCTAGGCATCATATCAAACGTAAAAGGACGTTCACAAAATTTATTTGTAACGAAGAACATTAAACAAAATTTTCGATGCATTCTAAAATAATATTCGAAGTGGTAAACAAGTGAATTGCATAATATAATTGTTTAGTTCTACGTCGAAAATATGCGGTCGTGCCCTAGATACAACCCTTTACAATTTTTATTTTTCTCAAATATTTTTTTTTAAACTTAGCGCAACACACTAAATTCAGATCTCTACTGTCAACAAATGGACCATTTGAAGCCAGCGATGGACCAGAAACGTCCATAATTGACCAATAGAGGAGGCGTTGTGTTCCGTCAGCCCACACATGTCTATAGTAACTCGCCAAAACTCCGGGAGCTTGATTGGGATCTTTTCACGCATCCAACATTAAGTCCGGACCTCGCACCAAGCGATTACCATCTTTTTCTCGTATTGCACAACTTCCTGATTGATAAGATATTGGGATCAAGAGGAGAATGTAAATGTAAAATGTATGTAATTGAAAAAGTATGGGGATTACTTTTTCCCCAACCTAATATGTATTCTATGTAACAGCAACACGTTATTTTTGGATATAGAGGGTGAGTCTAAAATCGTGTCTGATAAGATTTAATATTACAATGAAGAGTTTTGGTAGAAGTATTGGGAAATTTATAAAAAAAAAAGCAAGAGATAGACATTTTGCGCTCTATGGTTTCGATTCTTAGTTCCACTCTAGACAGCGATCAGTCAGTACCATGTGTTGAAGCTGAGACAGAATAATGAACTGTACTATAGTATAAGTATCCATCAATGTCATCCAGCAAGCAATCAGTCGGTGGCGAGGGTATGTTTTCCAAATTGGCTTTTATCCAGACTAGATGCAAATAAATTGCAAAATCGCAAAATTGTGGGCTTTTTCGATTCCAAAATATTAAGGTTCGGGGATTCTTAAATCATTGTTAAATCACCGTCAACAAATCTTACTCAAAAAATTGTTTTTAACATAAAAGATGCTTATACCAAGCAAACATTAAATCGCATAACAAGCGTATATATAACATCATATTCCCTAAATTTTGGTTGGCATATAATGCGCCTAACTGGCATATGCATGCAAAAGTGGAGGCCATATACATACATGGCAAATGCTTACCGAATTAGTTTGGATGAATATGCAACTTTGACCGACTATAATAGCGATTATGTTGAAATTGAATTGCGATCAAATATAAATATATTCATGAATTGTCAACGCACCTAATATGACTTTTGCCATACTCATATACGATTTATTACAGACATAAAAAAAACAAATGAAGCAAAATATGTTTGTAAAATGTTTATTATAGCCTCACGAATCGCCATTTTTATGTATGAGTATTTATATTTGTAGAAATAATAATAATTCAATTTACTTGTGTTGGGAGTGGAATATAAATGTTTAAAATGGCCCAGATTGTTGTTTGGTGAAAACTGATCCGATGTGGGTTCGAACTCCTGCCGTCTGGATTATCATCCACCAGCTATCTCGCGCGGCTATCTGAAATTTAATTCAACAGCGGTTAAAACTCATACATATGATTCGATATTATATAATATAACATTCCTGGTTTCCGAGCCATATAAGAGCCACTTTTTTAAATTTAATTATTTTATTCTTTCGTACGTGTTCAGACATTGCTGTTATGAAATGAAACTTGTCAATGTTAAAGCATTTCATTGACATTTCAATATGATGTAATATGTTCTTTATTAGGAGCTAATATGATTTACTGTTTCATGATTTTCTTCAGCATGCAACACGATTTACTGCAGTACTGAATCGATTTAAATTAAACGCTTACACGACACACAAACTGCATCAGCGTAATATACGCATATGATGCGGATTAAATATATTTTATGACACTGTACTTTTTTTTTATTTAAATTTAATATATCGTTTATTCCATTCTATTTAAAATATTATTTACATTTAAATTAATTTTCGCATCTTAAAAAGAATGCAAGTTCGCCTACATCGTTCATTGAATTTACATAGGAGATGTATAATATAAATATTTTCAGTATTTACATCATAAAACTGATTTTTATTATACCGAATAACGACTTAATTTGATAATGATATAGAAAATCGAGTTTTTACATTTTATGCGATTTCAAATATATACGATACATACTTTGATTGATATTATATGCGATTATGATTTATTCTGATTTCTTGTAAGACTTAGCACGTGCAAAATTATACGATTTAATGTTTGCTGGGTAGCTCAAAACATGTCCCCTTCGAAATTTTTATTAGTAGACACTTTTAATCGCACACAGTTTGGTGTATAGTGGTGCCATGTCGGATTCATCAAAGTGAAGGTATAAATTTTTAAAAAGTTATGAAATTTCAATGCTCTGCGAAGTCGTTACCATCTAAAAAAAAAGTTATATCAAAAATGTAATCTACACGCGATTTTACATGAAAAGTACAGATAAAAGGTCTATTCTAGGACCAGGGTTTCGCAGAGCATTTTTAAATTTTATAATATGTAATAATTTTTATATAGTTATTAGATTTTGTAATCATATTTTTTTAAATTTAATGTGTAAAAAAACATATCATAACTTTGGTTATTTTTCAAACATTATTCTCCATTCGACATGACGCCACTGTAAGTCTAACATTGTTTTGTAATAATAATATACAAAACAATATCGTTGTTTAGAGTAACACATTTTCAATGAAAACACTTGTAACACTGATTTGATTTCAAAAATTTTGAAAATGATTTTTTTTTCTTTGATTATCAATATTTCAAGAAAATTTCGTCTCGCAGTAAAACGATAGACGATTCTAGACACTTTTTTTTTCAAATTCGTTTATTTTTACAGGCTCAGTTACATAGGTTTAAAGGAGCCGAATTCTTAAATATGTTTTGAAAACTATATATATATACAAACAATTTTCTTAAATCTATGGTTAGTAATGAGGGAAACCGATTACTCGCGGTGGACTCGAGTTTAGAAGGGTAACATAATTTTTCAGGAAAAGGATGGGATATATTCTAGACACTTGAATAGGTTCAAATACAGCTCCAATTATCCTTTTGACAAGGAAAATGTATTCATTTTTCTGTATCTTCAAAGTGATGTATACCTCCACTAAAAGTGGAGTTATTGTCTTTTGAAACCCATGAAAATGTTATAGATTGCACTTTGATCCTCAATTTGCTTGCATTCATTAATATCCAGAGAAAAGAAAAAATAGCAAAGGACAATATTTTTTCTTTTTCATAAAACATTTCTTCATGGATATACATAAACAATATATGAGGGGCTCAGAATGCAAGGGGTGTAAGTGACTTGATCGATTTCTCTTCTTCAACTTTTTATTTAGTTAATAACTCAACTGCAAAAACGTTCCAATTTAAGTTCACTATGGAATCCGATAGATGAGGTTCTGACCTATCTTCCACATTGTCAAATACAACTGGGAATGTATTTGCAGCTAAGTTATGACCAAAAGAGAGAGTCGATGTAGAGAAATCGATCAAATCACTTACACCCCTTTCATTCTAAGCCCCTCATATAATACAACATACAGACGAAGAAAAAAATAATTTTAACATAGTATGCCATTTTCATTGTAATTGAAAAAAAAAACAGATTCCGATACCAGCAGCGGTTTATCCCGAGAAGATATTTATCAGACAGGTAAAACCGAATCAAATTATCGAATATCTAATAACGGTCAATTTTTTTTACCGTAATTCCAAAAAAGTGGAAATTTTGAATAGGGGGTAACAAAATCTCCGTCATTCGCACTTACCTGGAAATACAGAGAGAATAGAATACTTATTTCGAAAAGCAATATTAAGAATATCGAACCAACGAAATAACGATCAAATGCATTGAAGTCAACATTTCTTCCCGAATTTGAAATGACATACGTTTCAAAGTATGCTTATTGAATAAAAGGTAGGAAAATAAATGAATTCATATGCAAAATATGTACAAAAATGAATGACTTTCATGAAGCATCTGAAAGACGGCCATATATTAGGCTGTCAAAAAAGTCCTGCGGTATTTCCGCGAGGTGTTGTTGTAAGCGCGTAGTTCTAGTTGTATTCATTGTATCGAGTCATACTATAGCTTGTTGGAAAGGTACGCGCTATAATATAGTCCTTGACAGTGTTTCGTTTGGTTAAGTCGTTCGTGAGTCATAGTGTCGCAAATATGGAGCAAAATAAAGAGAAAATCCGATATATTTTACAGTATACTATGACAAAGGCAAAAATGCATCTCAAGCTGCCAATAAAATTTGTGCTGTTTATGGACCCGATACAGTTTCCATTTCCACCGCACAACGATGGTTTCAACGTTTTCGTTCTGGTGTAAAGGTCGTCGAAGATGCGCCGCTTGAATTCACAAAAAAGCTCGATGTATGGGTGCCACACACGTTGACGCAAAAAAACATCTTTGACCGTAACGACGCATGTGAATCGCTGCTGAATCGCAACAAAATCGACCCGTTTCTGAAGCGGATGGTGACTGGCGATGAAAAGTGGGTCACTTACGACAACGTGAAGCGCAAACGGTCGTGGTCGAAGCCCGCTGAAGCGGCTAAGACGGTGGCCAAGCCCTCATTAACGGCTAGGAAGGTTCTGCTGTGTGTTTGGTGGGATTGTCAAGGAATAATCTATTATGAGCTGCTTCCCTATGGCCAAACGCTCAATTCGGACCTGTACTGCCAACAACTGGACCGCTTGAAGGTAGCACTCATGAAGAAGAGGCCATCTTTGATAAACAGAGGTCGCATTGTCTTCCATCAGGACAACGCCAGGTCACACACTTCTTTGGTGACGCGCCAGAAGCTCCGGGAGCTCGGATGGGAGGTTCTTTTGCATCCGCCGTATAGTCCGGACCTTGCACCAAGTGACTACTACCTGTTTTTGTCCATGGCGAACGAGCTAGGTAGTCAGAAGTTAGCCACAAAAGAGGCCTGTGAAAATTGGCTATCCGAGTTTTTTGCCAATAAGGAAGCGAACTTCTATAACAGGGGTATTATGAAGTTGGCATCTCGTTGGGAACAAGTCATCGAACAAAACGGCGCATATTTGACTAAAAAACAGATGATTGAAACTAATTTTATGAACAAATGAAAATTCAAAAAAAATACCGCAGGAATTTTTTTGACAGCCTAATATTTTCTGGCTCCAACAACTGACAGTCCTGTTTAATTAATTTTATGATAATGCAAATAACCTTATATACAGTTCAGATTTCACAGTCAATTTAATTCGATATGGACACGATATAACTTTTAAAAAAATCAAACAAACACATTCTAACATTAAATGCCTTCCAGATTACCATGCGAGAATATATGGCGCAATAAATAATGCGTGACATTTGTACTGAGCGGTTTTGGCTCAGTCCGATAAACATGTTCGCGAGCCCTAATTTATCATTCCACCGAGGCAATTATTTTTATATGGTTACAGTACCGGGAATACCCAAACGAACGAAAAAGCATAATTTATGGTATTACTCGGTCCCTGAACAGAGCTGCTCCACGTGAGCGCAGCTTTTCGATACCATTTCGATCGGTAATTAAATTTGAAACATTTGCACATTTGTGAACCTAAATGCACAAATTATGCTTCGCATTAACTCATACAAAGTTGACAATGATTCAAAAAACGGCAAATTCCTAATCTGAATTTTGCAAACGATCACCTCCAGCTGTACTTTGATTCTCTACCATTATGTATTTCCAGCTGTGTGATTTCTCCTGCATTTTTTAGGAGTCCACCTTCGCTTTTTATCATTCCATCGCCAGCATCCCGTTAGCAGAAGTGTTGAAGTTGAAACTCTCCCAACAAAAAAAGAAAATCGTACGATGAAATGAAATGCCACCAGCTAGACTGCCATATATTTCCACTGTCGGAGTGTCGGAAACGGAAGGGGTTAATTATAGGCAATAATCTCAATAGAAGCGTCCAAAATCGCCATAAATCGTGGTAGCAGCGCTTTTTGTCTGTTCCATTTGAGATGAAAATGGAGTTGCGAGTTTAGCTGCCTGGGTCTGGAGTGAATTAGATGACGGCAAGGACGACAACGAGTTCTCCCAGAAGATAGAACGGAAAAGGAAGTAGAGGCTATCTTTTTTTCCGATCCCGAGTTTCTCGAGTCTGTTCAAATACAGCAGCACAAGATTTGTGGATAAGTGGACAGACGTAGTTCTAGTGTATGAAAATTATCTTTGATCTTTCCATTAGAGAGTTGTATTTGTGCTATAGATCTGAAATGTCATTAACGCTTGACTTTTTTTTTGTCTTCGCGAAATAAGCCTCAGTACTTGTCTGCTATCGTTCCTGGTTTTTTTTTAATGACGAGGTCTAACACTGAAAGTGGAAATTATCCTCATTTTTCTTGGATCGTATTATCAAGCAAATTACAGCACTACTCAACTGTGTCATTCGCGACTTTGAACTCGGTAAATATTTGATGCATATTTTATTGATTTTCACTATCCTTTGTGGAGGCGATCTGGCGTAGTGGTAACATCCATGCCTCTCACGCTAAAGGTTACGAGTTCAATTCTTACTCCCGAAATTCTTCCAAAAATGGAAGTAAAAGTGACGAACCAGCCAAATGAGTTGAAAGTCACTATAATACAGATAAAAAAAAAATATCCTTCGACAATTTGTATGTACAAATCTTAGCTGAACTGACTTCATTATAAGACGTCGACTTGGTTGAGTTTTTTTTGGCATGGTGTTTCCTGATTCAGGTTCATTTGAATTCCAACTGCCAAACCTCAACTAATTTGCACTATCAAAAAAAAAAAAACATTTTTGATTGGCCACAAATGTTTGACTCAAAGAAACGTGTAACGCCTCCATCGCGAAAGCACTGCAGTGATTTTATCTGCAAACCAATCCTCGACTATTTACATTCCATCGTTCAATTCCGGGCGATTTCATTGTTAAATGTCATTACAACTTCCGAGAGTGATTCGATTTCTCCGCATTCACGCTACCAAAAATGTATGCGCTTTTCATTAGTACCAATGCAGTTCGTTTGCGCCCCCATCCACCAGAGTTCGCTTCCCATGCTGCAAACGAAACGGGGGAAGAACACTTTCCAATTAATTTCCATTTTTCTCCTGCCGCCGTCTTCGACAAATTAGATTACAAGCGGCAGTTAGCGATTGCTTTGCCCAGGGAGGGTTGAGCCAAAAGGAAAAACAAAGAAAATGGGAGGAATAAAAATGTCGGAACATCGGATGGTGGCACTAGCGCACCCGGCAATCAATTATTCAATTGCATTCTCCGTTCCGTGGATTGTTCGAGAGTCAGAAGATGCATGCGCGATTGTAACTTGAATGGCTTTTTGTCTGTCAAAATCGTTGCATTACCTGGGGCACTCTAAAAGATGAAAGGGAAGTTCCGTTGCAATTTTTGTGAATCATTGCTAGAGGGTTTCGTTTTGAATGCACTTCAAGTGTTTATTAGGAATGCCTCCTCGTTCGAAATTTTATGAAAGGGTGGAACGATCAATATTTGGTCAACTTAAATTTGACGCTCAGTAACGTCTTGATTATATTACGTTAAAAAAATAAATCGCGTTATGTAACGGAAACGTGACACCAATATTTATGATATATATTATTCGCCAATATTTATGATTAAATATAGAATAAAAAAAATTACAATATTTATCATGTCATTTTGATAAACATTGTATTAAATGCAAAGCAAACTCAATTTAACATGATATAACGAAATCGTTCTTGCAGCGCTCTTATCATAGCAATCTCTCGTATTTTTCTTGAAGGCAGTACATGAGCTAAATCTATGTTATTTGGTTCAGCCCATTCTATGGTATCACTTAAATTTTTAGTTGTCATTCTGTGTGGATTGTGGTATTTAAGAGCTTCTGTTTCCGGTTGATAACTGTATCCATTCATTTTCTTCTTCGTCATCATCTTTCTCGGTATCTTTGTCCATGTCCAATTTATACTTCTATACTATACTATACTATACTATACTATACTAATAATTTGACTGTCATGTATGTAGAGGAACGTTAGTGCTATTGAAGAAGAAGAAGTATGTAGGGGAAACCAGGGTAAAACCGATACCCCTTGGGTTTTCCAGTTCGAAGCATTTTTTGCAAATTTTCCAGTTCCCCCTGTACATACTTGTCATTTCTTACATTTTGAGTCACTCCACAGTTGCGCTTTGTTGTCAAAATAAACAACACAGAACCGGTCAACAAACAAGAGTTAGTCCGTGTAAAATTTTGCTGATGAATTTAAGTATTTGAGTCGGAAAATTTGGCAAAATTCGATACTTTTGCGAGCCTAATTCATCTTAGATGATCGTTCAGAGTATTTTATGAGGTTATTTTGTTGTTTATCGATGCTCCAAACTTTGTTCTGAAATTTCGAGTCCATTCGGGGTAAAACCGACACCTGGTTTGTGTTTCACTGACAGGGAAAATGCGTTCTTACTTTTTGTAGATGCCTCTTGTTTACATTAGCAAGACAAAACGGCAGAACTGGACTGATAAAACAGTCAAAATCAACGTTGAACAGGGCATTTCAACAACAAAGCCTGGCAGATTTCATGGTATCCTTCCGTTCGACGCTCATAGGCACATTTCCAATGGGTGCTCACCCAAGCTGGGATCAAAACTTTCGAAATTCTCCGGAAAAGGAACAGGAATTTGTCCATCATCTGTATGTTTGAAACATCCTTTCAATACGAAAAACATAAGTGCTGACTGAAATTTCTAGACCGGAATCCGAACTGTTCGTTCCGCAAACTAGAGAATGCATCAGCGAACAGCTTTTTCATGCAATAGAAATTCATAAATTTGTTTGCTTTTTTAACATTCAGAATGTGATCAATCTAATGACATACAATTTAAAACTATCCCCCCTCTTCCCTCTTAAAGTATCCATATAGTATATGATAGTCGCTTAATATTTGAAATTATTGTAACAAGATTTCATTGGTTTCTTTAAAGGGGTCGATTTCATCCTCACTCCCATTTATTTCACCTAATAACATCAATTTTTGTATTCTATCAAAATTCGAGTTCTACTCAAAAAATTATCACCAGATACTGTAGTTGAATGAATAGTTGAAGAGAAATTCTGTAACGATTAGAAGTCGAAGAAACATGGGAGTTCTTGAAAATATGTCGAAATCCTTAGGGTGTCGTTTTTACCCTGATTTCCCCTACCCATGTATTCATCTAATCGCTTCTCAAATTCATCTTATTCGCAGCAAAGGTATAACTTTTCTAAAAGCAGCTTCTTTATTTTTCGGTAAATTGATCAAATTTTGCCGTGATTTTTGAATGCCATGTCAAGGCTTTTGAAAATTCCTTCAGCTGGCTCTTCGTAAACAATGCGAGTGTTTCAAAACCTCAATGTAGTCATAGAGATAATTCGTTTCACAAGCGGCTTTTAAGAAGATGATTTGTTTTATATTGGGCATCTTTGACCTATTTTCAAGGTTATTCAAATCTGATTTTTGAATGGAACTGAACACTTGAAGAAATGTAAAGGTTGAATTTCACAAACCTGTGATTTAATGGTGCCCCCGGACACCCAGCAAATTTTTGAAAGCTAGGAACCTCGCCACGAGGGACATGCTTCATTATTCGTTCTACTAACGCGTGGAATGAATCAAGTTTTTGAGGCAAAAATTTAGCAAAATGAATATTTGTCCGGCATTTTTGAAAAAAATAATTTGACTTTCTTTTCACTTACTGAAACGTTATCAAGTTGATGTACTCAATAAGTGGAGGACTGGTTGAACAAGAACGCTTGACTAAAACCACCTAGAAGGGCATTGTAATTTTTCTCATTTTTTCAAGTCTAAAATAGCTTCCGGCTTTCGAAATGACAGACTCGGATTACGTTTTGAAACCCGCTAAGCCAGCCATCTTAGTTGATTTATTTCAGCCATCTTAGCCATCTGATTTGGTGTATTGATCGAATGCTTTAGTCCGTTTTTTTTCCGCAAGATGGAATTCAACACAGCTGTTTTCAGGGTGGATCTTCCTTAACAGTTTTTACAGCCTCTTCCATCCGATGGTTCGTCCATAGCTACCGGTTGCTCTTGCAAATACAGCTAGTGGGCATCTGTTAAAATAAAGAAGGAGGAGATAATCAATTGGTTCTAAAACAAAATATTTCCCTTCAGAGGAGTGTCCGTCTTACCCGACTTGTATTTTTACTAAGACTATAGTATTTTTTTTTTGATCAATATTTCCGGAGTAAAAATAAGGAAACTCACGGCTGATTCTATAAACTTGAAGAAAAGTGATGGTAAAACACTCACTTAAACAAAAAATTAAACTCATTTATCTCACTTTCACTTAACGCCTTCGTCGCCCCGTCACCCAGATATGGGTGACACATTTCTTGTTCGAATAGAATAGGATTTTTAAAAGAAATTCGATAGAACAGACATCTAAATATAACTGAGGATATGTAGAAACATAATAAAATCATAACCATATTATTATATCGTTTATACTATACTTTTTATTTATTTATAGTACGGGTGGTTTGTACTACAGTTTTTCGCGAAAGCCATATAATATGACTTTGACACGAGTTATTGTTGTCAATTCATCTCCAAATTATGAAAAATTCGCAAGTTGGGCTACGCAAGAAACTCAGACACGTCGCGTTGGGCGACGAAAGTTTTAGACAAAAAATTAAACTCACAAATTTTCATTTTTTAAAACTTAAACGAAAATTACTCGATAAGAATGAGAACCTTATTTTCCGCATTCCAGATCTTCGCTCACGTTAAATTTTTTCGTAGCGAATTGCTTTGCATCGAAAGTTCTTCAAAATGGGCCTTCGATTGGACATCCTCTTTGCATGACGCTACCGTTTTTCCGCTCTCCGAGTAGAAGAACCTGGTGGCCTCGAACCAAAACAAGACATACCAAGCATCGGCATTGTCTTGACACGTGGTTGGCAGATCCGTATCACTCGGTCCAAATCACCCCGCATCAAATTTTAATGTTCAAAAATCATCTCTATTATTTCATGGTATATTTGGTAGTTTGAAGCTTGATATAATGATTAAACGTGACATTTTTTATTTAGACCCTATTGGTTTGGAAATATTAGGCGATTTGCTTATGTGGTCCAAATTTCCCTCTTTTCCCCTACGACTGATCACTATTTTTTTGTTGTTTAAATCTCATGTTTTGTTGAATAATCCATCGACGAGCAAACTTTTCACATTTTTTTCTCGTGATTTGAAAAACGGATAAAAATGAAACATTTTCAGGCGAAGGCCATAACCCTTCCCCAGAGCTCCACCCCATAGAGAAATATTGGGTCATCGTCAAGTGAAACTTGAAGACGCAGAAGATACTGGGAAGCGAAAGACGATTCCAAGCAAACTGTAAACCACATTGAATATTTGTTGACGTAAGACTACGTCTTTCATTAAGGGTGCCAAATCAGAAAACAGGTCACGTTTTTATGAAATAAAGTTAATGTTAATAACTATTTTTGCGGCGAACGGATTTTAACGATTTGCATACCAATCGAATGGGAATTTTTTTCAAGATTTGATATGCTACACATTACATTACAAGCATTCCCATTTCCCCATACATTTGTTCTGTCTGTTTGTGTGCTATCCCGAACAGAGCTGTCAATAACGGGCAACTTATGCAGCCGCTAGAATAGAGACAACGAAGTGGGATAGCGAAAAGAGAATATTTGCGAAGTGAACTCCACCCTTGCATAGTAAGTAAGCTGTGGCTAGCGTATAAGTATTGCATCTCCTCTGAGGAAAATTCTCAACCATCATCCGTGAGGACACCGACTGGACAACATCGTTTCTCAAGGCAATGAGGGCGGAGAGTAATATGAGGAAAAAGTAGAGTTTTCCAGGGGTCTTTTTGAAGACTAGAGACGAATGAACTGAAGAAGTTTAAAGTTCCCTTTATTTCAACAAAGAAGAAGAATGAAAATTTTCAGAATCATTCTGTGCCCGAACCAACAAAGGTCGCTTATTCGAATCGTTTTGTGTTTTGTGTTTCCCCTCGAGCTGTGAAGGCTAGCGAATATTTCACTTGAAGTGCATCTGGCATTGAAATTAATACAATTTGGTTTTGTGTATGTTGCTTGTTTTCGTTGCGCGAAACTTAGAAGTTACTCATTTGCTGTACATGTGAATAGCACACCTTCGATACTTTAGCCATTTGTATTTGCTCTCGTGCGCATCGGCTCTGTTCTGATGCAACTAGCTTTGTTGAGGATTTTGACCGAGAATCGAGAATCGATTTTTCATAAACTATCATTCTCGCGATGTTTCATTTTTATCGTTGCAACTGTGTGCAAACGCGTGTTTGATGCTTGTTGTATGGCTCTCGCTAAATACTCAGTGCAATGCCTGCATTGATATAAAGAAACATATTGCGACATATGACCAATTGGTGTATTGTTCTCGCAAAGGCAATAAAGAATCGTTGCTTCTCGAAATGATTCTACAAAACCACCCAAGCCATTAAACCTTTTCAGGATCCCCGGAACTTTTTTCTAAAGAGTTATTTATGAAGTTTCGATGTACCGTTTTGTCTCATATTCCGAATAGTCTCAAATTCCAAATATTTCATATTTAAATATAAATTTACTAAACTTTTATGTTATAAATAATTGAATAATGAAAATACAGACATTCTTTGAGGTATAGACTTCATTTTGACATCATTTACAAGTATCAATATAGCCTATAATTTATAATATTGGACATTTGCAAAAAAGTGACAGTCAAAACCAATGATTAAATGTATGCGTTAGCAAATTCCGTAAAAAACATGTATCATTCATTTTTCAGTTTTTGTAGTTGTTTCAACTATTTTGATTGCTGTTTTCATGTTAAGTGCTAGAGAATGTAAGAACCTACAAGAACTGGGTGAAAAAAAAGATATTTTATGCAGAAATCTTCATTAAAACTAATATTGAAGTAGTGTTCGGAACATGAATCAGATTTCTACGCATGATTCAAATTCTGAACACTTAATTTTCAAATGTAAATTAATATTGCAAAAAGTGCAAAAAGTGACAGTCTAAACCAATGATTCAATGTTTGCGTTAGCAAATTCTGTAAAAACAAGCATCGTTAATTTTTCAGTTTTTGTAGTTTTTTCAACTATTTTGTTTATTGTTTTCATGTTAAGTGCTAGAATTTTTACAAATCTACAATAAATGGATGAAAAAAACCATATTTTATGCAGAAATCTTCATTAAAATTAGTGTTCGGAATATGAATCAAGTTTCTACGCATGATTCAAATGGCGAACACTTCATTTTCCAATGTGAATTTACTGAACTTTAATGTTATAAATAATTTAATAATCAAAACCTTGACATTCTTTTGATTATAGACTTCATTTTAACATCACTTGCAGGTATTGATACCTAGATAGCGCCCTTGGTCCGAAACCATGTAAACTATCAAAAACAAATACAATCAATAATTACGAAACCAAAATCCAATTTTTTGCGAGTATAACATTTTTCCAAAAAAAGACTAGCTGATTGACTTTAATTTGATATATCGATCATGTGAATCTGTTCAGTAGTTCAAAAGTAATGATTTTAAAAAAAATTTCGCATTTTCGCTGTTCGGAATTTGAGACAAAAGTGTTCGGAATATGAGTCAGTGACAAAAATGTTGTTCGGAATTTGAGACAAATGTGATTAAACATATTTTTAGTTTTTCACCATTAATATATATTTGTAAATCAATTTTATTGTAGTCACATGAAAAAGAAGGCTACAATAGAGCCTTAATTAATATAATTTCGCGAAAGAGTACCGTTTTGGGCAATAAGACACTGTTTAATGGCCATCAAAGCTTAAATGTTCGGAATTTGAGACAAAACGGTATTCGCAAATAATATCCGATATGATAAGCCATCAAATTAAAAAAAAAAAGATTGCGTAGTCCTACGTCCTAAGCGGTCGTGTCTCTGATACAACCCCTCGAATTTTTATGTGCATAAAATTTATTGAGCCATTTAGAGAATAATAAGATAATTCTCTGAATGGAATGCTCAAACAAACTACACGCATTTTTCTTCAACAAAATTTCGCTCGTTCCACCCTTTACTGGGAAGTTTCTTCCTTAAAGGATTTATTCAAATGCAGCATCGGTTTTTCTCGGTAACTACTCCTATTTCAGACAGTTGATGCAATACGCCAACGGTTTGGAATTTAATTATTAAACTCTGGTTACGCACTGGGTTATTGTAAATATCCATGTTTTTCCTTCCCACCTTCCTAAGCAGCTGTTTATAACATTTTACATTCAAGGCGTGTTATTTGACTTAAGAAATCTCAACTAAATGACGCTAGTTAATGCATACGTTGAGACGGCAAAAGTTCCATAGGGAACGTTAACGCCATTCAAGAAGAAGAAGATCTATCAATCAGAATCATACACGAGCTCGGATATTTGTCTGATAACATGTTTTGCTCACCTCCTATAATCTGGTAAAATCATCCAACCGCTTCCACCATACCCGCAATCGAATCATTTGGACCATTTCAAAATCGTATTAATAACGAAACCATAATCTCGAGGGAACAATTCTCAGACCTCACACTCGATTCTCACGAACAATATGCGAGATCTCTTCGAAGCACACATAGCCAACATATTTCGAAAGCAATATCGGTTTCGACCTCCTTTCGGTTGCCACCGCTGGCCAACAAACACCAAGGCTTAAAACGATCCGAAGCTAGACAATCAGCTGCTGTTCTGATATTGGCTTGAAGTTTGGCAAGAACCAACCAGAATGGCGATATAATTAATATTCATTCGATATACCATCCACACACACACAGTTCATTCTGATGTGCATAGACCGCTTTTCCCCGCAGACGAGTGGAGCGGAACCGCATATTCTGCATTCGCTTAAATCCAATCGGTCTGTAAAATATGACGTGTAACATTTCAATCAACGCAATACCAACTTGGGGCCAGGCTCAGTGCGTCGAGCGCGTTTGTGCGAATACGGGAAAACGAGTCTTTCCTGAGCAAAATGCTTGTTAGTGACCATCACGGCGCTGGTCTGATCCCTTTTGATTGCTGGCAGCAGAACCACAAGCGATCCATTATGCGTAGTGTTTGCCTGTTCGCGCACCCAATGTGATTGTTGTAACAACAGTTCAATTCTGGGGACTTGCGGTGAACTTTAGTTGGGTCCTGGGAAATCGTACAAATTGTTGGTAATTGAAAACCACTTATTTAACATCAGTGTATGGCACCACCCTATTCTGAGGTAAATTACTAAGATTGGCATCTGAGTATGATTGATATACGTGAAACGTGCGGAGAACCTATGTGTACCGCAATATTGCAACACCACAACAACACAGCCGTCATGAATTTGATTGGTGGTTCTTTATTAATCGGTGGAAACACATGTGAATGCGTAACGTGCATAGCTTATGCACTGGAATTGATGTTCTTCAATGGTACTAACGTTGCTGGAAGGAATTCGTTTTCTAAAAAAATATTATGGTTCATTTTCCAAATAAATAGATTGAAAGAAAAACATTTTTTTTAATATTTCAAATTTGGCTTATTTCAAGAAGAAAGTTATAATAAGTACAATAGAGTAAAACTCGTGATTAATAAAGATTTTATTAAAAGCCTCATCAAAAATTGTTTGAAATTAATATTGCAGAGATAGATAGAAAGATGGAATTTGGGTGTAAAGAACCAAATTGTAAACCGGTAAAGAGCTTCAATTTGATCGATAGAAACAATCATGTTTATTATGATTTTTTGGGATAAAAATAGTAATAACACCTTGAAAATCACTAACTTTTAAATTTTTCACTTCCAAAACGTTGTCTAAATCCACTAATTTTCATAACAGATGTTGATATACCATTACTGCTTCTTAAACTTCAATGAATAGGGATAGAAGTCAAGCTATTGAAATGGCTAGAATCATATTTGACTAACCGCACGCAAATGGTAAGATTTAATGGAAAAATTTCAAAACCAATATTTGTTACATCCGGAGTTCCTCAAGGCTCTCATATGGGGCCACTTTTGTTCATTTTATTTATTAATAACGTTTGCGTTTTTCTTAACAGTGTTAAGGCACTTATCTACGCAGATGATATGAAGCTGTACATGGGAATAAAGAATGAAGAAGACTCTCAAACATTCAAAAATGAAGCTGACATAGTTTATAATTGGTGCACTAAGAGTTTATTACAGCTCAATGTTAGGAAATGCACCTTTATGACCTTTACAAGAACAAGAACACCATTGAACAATGGTGTTAAGCTGGAAAATCAACCCATCAGTAGATGTCAACGAGTAAGAGATTTAGGCGTTGTCTTAGATTCGAAACTAACCTTCGTTGATCATTATAATACAATCATCCATAGAGCAAAAAATATGTTGAGCTTCATCAAACGCCTTAGATACCACGATCCGTACACAATAAAAACATTGTATATTACTTACGTCAGATCAATTCTCAAATACTGTAGTATTGTATGGTCCCCCTACATAACTTCACACGAAGACAGAACTGAATCTGTACAAAAACATTTTTTTCTATCTGCACTTCGTAAACTAGGCTGGTCTTCATACCATCTCCCTCCATATGAGACTCGTTGCATATTAATCAATATGAAAAGCTTAAAGGAACGTCGGAACTCTGCCATTATTATACTTATTATTGACATCATATCACAACGAGTGGACTCAGAAGAAATATTAGAAAACCTAAATTTTTACTCACCGATTAGGTACCTGAGAAACCCTAACATTTTCTACATAGATTACCGAAGAACGAATTATGCCAAATATAGTCCTATTAATCGTATGATGAGCCTCTGTAACGAACACAGTGAAATAATTGATGTAACAATGTCAAGGTCAATGCTCAAAGACTATCTGAATAGAAGATTTTGAAATCGTTTTTTTATTTCAGTGTAAGATTTCTAAGAATATTGTCTCAGTATTTTTTTTTCTGAAAATTCAATCATTTTCCTAAAACTCTTCTATGGATCACTTTTTTGTAGGACTTACCATTATCGAGTAAAAAAAATTTATAAAAAAATGGTCAAAAATGTTCGGCCCTTTCCATATGTTGGTCTAGATAAATTTTCGGAAAACTGAGTATGCCAAGTTGCTTATTTAGGTGAAATCTTCACGCCCAGAAACTTTCATTAAGTTCTGAGAGGGTTATACCAATCCCACGAACGAGTTGGCACGAAATCCGTCGTTTACAAAAGCTATGAATTTTAGAAAAAAGTCATTTTGGGAAAAAAGCGGATAAAATTATTTTTCGGACCATCTGTTAACTTTGAAAATCAAAACTCAGAAACAAAATTAATCACATCTCTAATTTTTGGATAAGTTATGTGAAAAAATCTCAGCTTTCAAGAAAAAATATAAAAAAACTAGCTAAACCCGGCAAACTTCGTCCCGCCAAAAGTGTATTTTTAGTTATCAATACCTTCAAACATTCACGTTTGTTTTACTTAGCGCGCGTTCATGGGTCCAATCGCAGAACTGTTCATCTTCCGACATCATCAAATCAATCTAACATCATCAAATCGACTAACGACGCTTGTCACTATGTAATTGTAGAACATATGGCAATTGAACTTTCCGAATTTTCCCATTTTCCTTCAGAGATTTCCTACAAATTTTCAATTGTCATCAGGGTTGCAACATATACAGAATATTCTAGATTTTACAGATTTTTCGCCAAATTTCAGATACAGAATCTGTATGTACAGAATTAAAGATTTTCAACCAAGATAATGAATTTACAGTTTTTTTTAAATTTAATTTTAAATATTGAATTCATTACAGTTCATACATAAAGACCTTGATTTATGGAAATGTTGGACGCAACGCAAAGAAATGGCTTTTGTTGGGGTCAGAAATCTTGAGCTATTTGAAGAGCTTAAACAATTATTTTCGTTCCAAGTTAATATGACCATAATCAATCCGCTAATCATACACTCATTTAAACGACCTTATAACAGAACCGATTATGTTGTTCCTAAACTTTGTTCAACCGCTCATCAATATCGTCAATTGCACTTTTCAATTAGAAAGTTCTGTTATTGTTATTGTTCATCATGTTCAATAACTTATGTTTTGAGAGTTGCGTGCAGCGATTCGCTGATGCTAACCTTGACGTGAAAGATTTTGAAGACTTTCTGAAGAGGCCTGAGCCTGATGCAGAAGAAGCTAAACAGGATTGGATGCAGCTTGGAAGCTGACCTTCAAATCGATATGTCGTGACTACTATAATGAACCCTTTGAAACAGATTTCAAAGCGATTTGATTTCAGCGATCCTGAAAATTTCGTCAAGCTACCAAACCTTAATGATTTGGAGAGTCAATTTCCTCAATTCGTTGAAGAAGCTAATAGACAAGGCATGGATAACTTGAGTGACTAAGATATGACTTGGTCCCAGCAGTTGGATGTCAAAAGGCGCGATGAGAAATTATCTATTCATTGCTAAGTTCGTTTGTAAGGCCGTAAGGTTTGTAAGGCTGTAAGGTTTGTAAGGCTCGTTTGCGGCAAAGCTCTTTCGTTCACGGATGCAGAAATCAAATGCAAACCGCCCGGAGCTGACATAGTAAACGCGATGCGAACGCGATTTCAATGCGGCGAAACTGTGTGTGGAGTGCTTTGCCGCGAGTGAACGCAAGTGGTGGTTGCCAAATGAATGTCATAAATATCTTCACAATCGAACACATCGAACGAAAATAAAGATTGAGTTGTTAAATTATTATTTTCGTTTTGTTCGATGAATTATATAACTTTATTCTAATTTACATAATGGATATAATGAAAACGTTAGGTTAAGGTTTATGCATTTACCATGTTCACGGATAAAAACGATCTCACAATTCAACTGTTTACAGAATGAAGAAATGTTATCATGTTATGAAATATTAAAAAACGCGTGATCTAAAGCGATCAGTATGTCATAGAACGCGATGAGTTCCAATTAATCTCATCACATCGCATCGCACCGCACCGCTTTTACTATGTCCTCGTCCAAAGACACTTTTTGAGACACATTCCGCAGCGTGTGTTGAGCGAATATTTTCGCTTTACAATGCCAACAAAACAAAGTTCGAAAATCGGTTGACACCCATAATTATGGACTCTATTTTGAAAACGAAGTACTATGTACCGGCTCAAGGAGGAGCTTCAAGGATGAAATTGACGAAAAATTTGAAGGCAATGTTCAACAAAACCATGCATAAACATCATACAATTCAGAGAAAACCTTTTTATGATTTATTTTGTTGTATTGATACGATTTTGACAACCCATAAATAAGAAAAATGTATTCAAAATGAAAATAAACCTTTATTTTCAATTTTTCGATACAGATTTTTTATACAGATTTTTCTTGTTCAAAATACAGATATACAGATTTTTTCAGAAAATTTTACAGAATGAAATGTGACAACCCTGATTGTCATGTTTGGTTGGATTGTCATGAGGGTTGTGTTACAACCCTTACATCCCAAATTTGGCTCCATTTGCTTGATTAGTTATGCAGAAATTTGTGTTTCATTTGTATGGTAGGCTTCCCTTAGAGAGGGGAAGGAGTGTCGAGCCACCATAGAAATGTTTATCGATTCCTAAAACCTCTTTATGCCAAGTTTGATTCCATTTGATTAGTTTTCGAGTTATTCAGCCACCATAGAAACATTTATTGCCCCATAAAACCATCATATGCCAAATTTGATTCCATTTGCTTGATTAGTTCTCGTGTTATGCAGAAGTTTATGTTTCATTTGAAATAAGTCGGCTCAGTAGAACGCAGCAGACACGCGTTTGAAGAAAATAGTTTCGAATAAAAACGTGATTAAAATGTTGAGTTAAGGTTGCATCAGATTAGTCATCGCTAAAATGGCAATAACTCGGAGAATAATGAAAATTTCAAAAAATCCTTCCAAGGACATATTCTTGAATGTCTAAACTTCAGAATGAATGAATGCGAATTTCTAGACTTAAATTCTCCTTCAGGGCTTCACAACGAGCACCTAACCTAATCAGTCCTTCAGACTCCAATTAAACTGTAGTTCATCTAACTATTTTAAACGCTCAGTTTTTCTTCTCAAACTTCAGCCCGCGTTTCTTATTTGATAAACTGACAAAAATATGAACTCATCTCTCACCCCATCTCATTTCGGCGCTAGAAACTTTTTCTTCTCCCATCCAAGACTACACTCCAGAGTGAATCTGAGGGAGGTGACACGTGCCTTGCATTTACCTCGGCTGAAGACAAATTGGGGACCTTTCATGTTTGTGAGCTAGTTTTTCTTGCCGTGCAGTGCCACCACCTGCCTAGTTGCCTAGTCAATCTTGGCATAAATTTGGTTAGACGGGCGGAGCGAAAACTTTTTTAACTTTTCTATTTATTCTCCACCTTCGGTTCGTTTTTTTCTTCTTTCTTTCCCGAAGTGTCTCTTTATAAAGCTTAATAGATTTAATCCGGTGCTCTTTCCCGAATCTTCGCAGATTCTTTCCCTGGCGAAATAGAAATTCGCATACACCTTCTTCACGGGGAAAAATTGTGGTTGGGGTCGGATGAAAAAATCCGATGCCATTCGAGCGCTGTCACCTGGCTGCAGGCTGTGTAGGTGCGCCTAACGGTACCATACGCATGTCCCAGATTTTGCCTATCCCCCGCGTGTCTAACAAGAAGGTAAAAGTTAATTTAGAGCGGCAACCTTTTGCGAGGTACCGACAAAAAATGGGATTACCTTTTTTCTCGGAAAAGCAACGAGTTGGCTGGTGACATAAGTTACCGGAGTAACAGAGGTTCATTATTAATTTAATTGACGATTTAACGGGGAACGTAGAGTCAATTTTCAGCTCTTCTGCCGAAAGCTCATTAGCGTGTATGTTTCGACTATCTTCACTACAGACATTTAGCTTTGTTTCGTACTCATTGGTGTATGCCAAATAGATTTTAATCATCGAAATTTTTTCAATTATCAGTTCAAAACGTATTTCCTTTTTTTGTCCACCTCTAGAACTGAAATGGTCACTCTGACCCAATAATAATTAATATGAGAATAACGACAGAAGTTTATTTAGTGATGCCGTAAGAAAACTTTTTATATCTGCTTCAAAACAAAATGAAGCGAGTAGAAAGAGGCGAAATTGCAGTGACCTACCATTGAACGACGCTAGTGACCTCATGGTATGCCAACAGACGCAGTTAATAATTGAAAATGAATCAAAGCGTTCCAGTTCCATCGGAACAAGGAAACAGAGCGATGATACCGCACAGGAAAACTTTCCACGACAGTTCGCCAAATAATAATGCTCGTGAAAAGTGACAGGAAACTTGTGATACATTTTTTTTGTGTTCTTTCATTACGAGAAAGGAAACAATCTTGTTGTAATAATTCCGCTGCCATCAGAGCAGAACTATAAGCATCACGACATAATGAATTGTTATTAGGTGAACATATTGAAAACGAAAAGAGCAGTGATGTCCCCATCATGCCGGAGACATCCTTTCGAAATCATTGCAAAACGAAATCAAACACCCCAGGGTATTATTTTTCTTTGGGAAAGTTAAATATTTGCTATTCTGTTTTTCAGTTTCTTGATATTCATTTCGTCAACTTCTATCGCAAACAAGGCTAGGGAAAGCATCACTCGCTGCCTCGGAACACTTCAAAATAATGTATTTAGTACTTAATCCGAACTTGTTTTTTTTCTCTGTTTAAGTTAAAACTAATTAAAATTCACTTTTACGTGGCTTGTATTACTTATTTGCCTCGTTTTGAAATCGCACTGTAAACAAGGCAAAAGACCGGAAAATTAAACAAAGAGAGTGAACTTTCGAAATTAGCTTTCCATCGCTCCAGAAACGGGATCTACACCGCGCGCTCTATCTTCCGAAGCGACCGACCCACGAATACAAATTGTAATTAAATTGCATCATTTACATTTCCATTTGGTGGATACCAGATATTCGCTGGGGGTGAGCTTGTTCCGCAATGTGTTTCTTTTTCTGGGTTTTGTCGTAAGTTATCCGTTGTATCTCAAGCAATCTTATCTAAATCAAAATAATATGGAATGTGAGCAACGTGGAATGAATGATTCGAGAGATGGAAACATCACGTATGCTGTTAGCTATGAAAGAAGTTTGGTTCTATCATGGCTAATTCCATATATTGTGGGTCCAAAGTACTTTCAATGTTTACTAATTGGCAGCCATCACCATAATATAGTACTAGCTATAGTGACAGGGTGACACATTTTCCTTATGGAAAGGATGGGATGTAAGGAGATTGTAACAATGTTCACACTCATACTCACTTTCACATTCATACTCACACATCACACTGAATTCTTAAAACTATCCTCACATCTAATATGTATAAACAATTTAACTTATTCTAATGTTAGGGAACCGATAGCTTGCGAAGGACGAAAAGGAGGGGAAAATGGGGGGAAAAGGATGTAAGAACAATCACACTCGAAGATCGATATCTTTAAGGAAAACATATATTTGGGACATGTAGTCAAGGTCTAACCGAGCCAACACATCTCTCACCGGCACATTGGGCTGCCTTCCTCGGGCCCGAAGGGAGTTTTCTAAATTCGATCTGGTGACAAGATATAGCTCGCACGACCAAACAACGTGTTCGATGTCGTGGTAACCATGGCCACAAACGCAGAGATTGCTGTTGGTAAGCTTGAAACGAAAAAGTAGCGCATCTAAAGAACAGTGATTGGACATGAGTCGGGAGAAGGTCCGAATAAAGTCCCGACTCAAGTCCAGACTTTTGAACCATGGTTTGAGGCTAACCTTAGGGATAATCGAGTGGAACCACCGGCCCAATTCATCTTCGTTCCACTTGCGTTGCCAGTTAGCGATGGTATTTTTACGGACTAAAGAATAAAATTCATTGAAGGCGATTTGACGCTGATAAATATCGCCTTCAATTGCACCTACCTTTGCTAATGAGTCAGCCTTCTCATTACCCGGAATGGAACAATGTGAAGGGATCCAGACAAAGTTAATGACATCACTGCGTCTGGATAAAGCATTCAAAATTTCTCGTATTCTCTCAAGGAAGTCTCCGGCCTCACTGAACGGATAGCTTCGACAGAGCTAAGACTATCTGTTACAATGTAATAGTGTTCAACAGGTCGTGAGGCGACGCTGTCCAACTACTACAACAGTTAATAGTTACTAGAAAGGAATAGATTCTTGTATTCCTAATATGTTGATTCAAACAAATAGCTAGAATAACGGTGTTCAATAGTTTTTAAACCGAAATTGAATCCGATTTAGTGAATAATAAGATAAGTTTAACACAGCTATGTTCATACCAATTGTATTCCGTAACCGCTGTCGAATGGTCTGATCCATTTGGATACGTGTATATTTCTGTTAATGAGAACTCCTTCTTTTTTAACTATTCTAAACTCTGTCGAACTTCTATAAGACCACCGTAAATATAGTTCATTGTAACACAAACAGTTAGAATTTCAACAAGATATTCTCAAACATTGTTAAATGCTTAGTATAAAGTATATTTAACGTCAATTTCGTTCAAAACAGTCGTTTGTTTATTTTTTGAGCCTAAATATGATAATTTCAGCTGTCTAGTTTTTATAAGGCCATTTCAAAATTCAATTTACATGGATGTAAAGTGGTCACCTAGTGGGGGCAAAGTGGTCACATACACATATCAAAACACTTTGCCCCAAATATCAAAGTAATTTCTATGCTTATTAATCGCCGAGATTAAACAAAATATGGGTTCACCTCTCCTAGAATATGTCCAAACTGATGATTTGTCCAATATATCAGATTGAACAAACTAAATTTCACGAGAAATTCCTTAGATATCATGCGCCCAGAACTACGGCCTAATGGCTATCGAGAAAGCAATTTCTGTTTTTATTTATATTTTGACATGCGACAGCTCTACTGAAGTACAGGGTGGCTCAAAAGTCATTAAATTCTTCAAACATAAGGTTACTATCAATACGGCATCTATAGTCAATAATTATACTACCAAACGAGCAGGTGACCAATTTGCCCCCACTACTTCTACCATGTCCCACAAAACTCGTGCCACGCTATTAAAAATGCCTCGGACGTTACAGCGATTATGTAGAAAAATAGGAAATAAAACGTAGATTACGAAAATCACTTTGTTTTTTGTCCTAACTTTATTTTTCCGCGATTTCTGAGGCACTGAAACTTATTTTTTGAACGACCCTCGTATTTCCCGCTGATCCCGGCAGAGGGCTTCGATGTACGCGAAGCTCTCTTCTTCTTACCGTATTCCTGAGGATTCGCCGAATAATTGAACACTACTTGATGTGATCGTCCAATCCGACGAGAAATTTCTTTGATATCAACATTTTCTTGGTGAAATGCATCCATTTGGCCTTTTTCTCTCTCCATGAGCACTTTTCCCTTCGGCATTTTCCAAATTTATTGATCAAAACAACTAAAACAACGGAAAATGTAACTGGTCTTATAGAAACTTGACACCTGAAACATACAAAAGATTTGTTTATGCTCTGCACTTGCACTCACACATACATGTGAAAATCATGCTGTGGATCAAGTTAACAGTAAAAATTAAATGCACCGGTAAAGAAAAATAATTTGTGAGTGGAAAATTTAAATTGATCAAATGCAGGGGAACTACGATAAAACGTACACATTTTCAATGTGATATAAATATTTTTAGTATAGGTACTGAGAGTTTCATGTCAGTCTCACAGATTTACAAAGGTCACTTAGTGTCCTGGTTATAGGTCTTCAAATTTTAATTAGATCATTGGAAATTCCATAAAAATAATCTACCTGTATATTGTGGATTATAATTCCATGTCTGAAACCACAGCCCATAACCAGGATTTTTATATGAAACTAGTTGAGCCGCCCAAATTTATTGTTTGTTAACACATCCATGTTTTCCTACTAAGCGCACGTTCATAAGTCCAATCGCAGAACTGTTCATTGATTGATCTTCTAATCTACCCTTTAAAATTATTTTTTACTATAAAATTTCAGTACTTCTACCAAAACTCGACATTAATATATCAGATTTTTTTCAGACACAATTCTCGTGCAAGATTTTTCATCCACTTGCAAATAACATGTTTCTCCGTTACATTGAATAAATGTTTGATACAAAAAATATGAAAATATGAAGACAGCCCTAAATCGGACAATTCCTTTCGCCAGCTCTTATCAACACATTCGGCGATCCATTTTTGTTTATATAGATAGAAGACAATATAGGAGTGCGTTTTATCACATTAAAATCCATTTCCACTTCCGAACGAAGATTAATTTCGTCACCGCAAACATCAAATAGACTAACAACGCTTGTCAATATGTAATTGAAGAACACATGCGAATTCAATTTTTCGAATTTTTTCATTTTCCTTCAGAATTTTCCGAAAATTTTCAATTGTCATGTTTGGTTCAAATATGTACATTATTTTTATGAGACCCTCTTCCCTTTCCAGCGAAGGAAAGGGTGTCATACCAGCATAGAAACATTTCTCGTACCCAAAAACCCTCACATCCTAATTTTGGCTCCATTTGCTAGATTTGTTCTCGAGTTATGCAGCAGTTTGTGTTTCATTTGTATGGGAGCCCCTCTTTAGAGAGCTCCCTAAAACCTCTATATGATAAGTTTGATTCCATTTGTTTGATTAGTTGTCGAGTTATGCAGAAATTTGTCTTTTATTTGTATGGCAGTCTTTTATATTGTATTGCTTTATTTGTATGGCAGTCTTTTATTTGTATTGCTGCACCCCCCCCCCCTTAAGAGAGGGGGAAGGAGTATCTAACCACCATAGAATCATTTATTTCATCCTAAAAACTCCATATGCCAAATTTCGTTTCATTTGCTTGATCAATTCTCGAGTTATGCAGAAATTTGTGCTTCATTTGTATGGCAGCTCTCCTTTATAGAGGGGGTGGAGTGTCTGACCACCGTAAAAACATTTGTTGCACCCTAAAACTTTCACATGCCAAATTTTATTTTATTTGCTTGATTAATTCTCGAGTAATGTAGCAATTTGTATTTAATTTGTATGGCAGCCTACCCTTAGAGAGGGGGAGGGGTCTTAAACTATCATAAGAACCGTCCCCGACCCCAAAAACCCTTACATACTAATTTTCATGTTGATAGGTTCGGTAGTTTCCGAGTCCATAATAATCAGACAGACAGACAGACAGAAATCCATTTTCCTATATACCTAGATTTTCATTTTTGCGGTACATATTATGAAATATGACTTGAGCACTTGTGCTGGAGAATAAAGATGCAAGCGGTCATTTTATCTATTTACTCTCAATCAACAGTACGAAGGGAAACATCATGAGAAAGGTTAGCTTCGCCTTCTAGTTGGATTATTTCATCATTATTTACCAATAATTTACTAATGGTGGGGTTAAATGGACAGTTAAATTTTTGCGATGGAAAATATATTCAACTCTTCTCTCTCTCTCTATCTCTCTCTCCTTCTGTTCGTTATTTTTTAATATGATCTTATTTGTCTGTTGAACATCAGTTATATACCAGGTGTACGAGTACGAAGCAGGATTTTTATTGGAGAATATATTCGTTTATTGCATGAAACTCTACTTTATTCAAAATATTTTGCATCCATAGCTATGTTTTTTTTCTCATCACGCTGGAATTTCCCTTTTGGAAGCAAAGCATTTATCCATTTTTATCACATTTATCATTATTTATAAATATTTCGTAGGAACTGAAGCGCAGCTCAGCAAGTGAGTGTACCATCTATGCAAATGGGTGATAGTCGGCAGTCTCATCTGAAGATTCTAACCAATCACTCAATCGTTATCTATTATCATTATCAATCGGTTTTCAATATCATACAGCAAAATCACTTTGTGTTGTCTTTTTTAATACTGTGGTCGTTTTTTACCAATAGCTCGATTAACCCTTTGCATTCGAGGCTTTTTTCGCTAGCGTGAATCAGCAACTCGGGAAGATTTAGGCCAAATCAGAAAAACATTTTACAAATACATCAAATCCTTTTTTTTTACGCGACTGATGCATGCACGCAAAGAAAAATCCGTATTTTCTAGCAAATTGCGATGAAAAATACAACGTAATTTCAAGGAAATCACGCAAAAAAAATTCGAGTGGCGTAGAAAAATTCTGGTTTTGCTCAATCCTTGGATGTTAATTTTTTTCATTTTGCACTAGGTATAATTCAGAATTAGGGTGGTTAAATAATTTGACTGTTTTGTCAATGCGTCCATTTTCTAAAATGTGTAACTTTCAAAACGGTCAACCGATCAGTGATTTCTCAAGTGCAAATGAAAGGTATTTTTGCAGATTTTTCAGTCAAAATATTATAGGGTACCATATGATACCAAAAAGTTTGAAAATATTCGTTTTTGTGGTTTTCGAAGTGTCGAGACATAACAGGTCCTAGTTTTTTTATATAGTTTTTTTAGAAACATGAAACTTAGCACATTAAAAATTAAAAATTTCAGGAACGCTCATTTTTCAGGCTCGAGAGATAACTGTGACACTATTTTTTTCCAGTTTTAAAAACACTTGGTAATATTTTAGATATTTTTACATTTACTCAAATAATATTCATTCAAACTTAAATAATCGCAGATCGGATGAGCGATTTAAAAATAAAAAAAAAAACTTTTCAAAATAGCGCGTATTGGAAAAACAGCCAATTGAGACCATCTTAATTGTGAGTTATGAGCCCTGAGGAAGAAATAAAAAATACGTGTCTTAATTTTTGATGTAGGACTACGTCTTTCAGCAAGGGTGCCAAACATTTTTATGAAATAAAGTTAACGTTGATAACTGTTTTTATTGCAAACGTTTTTATTGACGATTGGACGAATGGGAAATTCCCTGAGGTTTGTATGATATGCTATACATACAATCTCTATATAATCTCCTGGTATGTAAATGGTTTAAATTGATGAAAACTAGAAGCTTTCCCATTTTTCCATACATTTGTTCTGCAACTTATGTCGTGATAATATAAACAACGAAGAAAACATTTGCTGGGGTATAAAAAGTGAATCTCTGTTGAAAAAAAATCAGTCTCGCTCTATACTCGAATAAACAAACATCGCTTGCCTTGTTTTGTGAGATGTCTTCATTTCCCCTCGAGCTATTGACGCGAACTAATAGTACTCGCTGATGACTGTGGCATTACTATCATCAGAGTAACAAGCTGTGCGCATGCTATGTTGAACGTTAGTTTGGTGCTGGTTGGTTTGCGTTGTGCAAACGATGACTGGAGTTGCGATTCCACTGAGGCAATACTATATGACATGTAGCATGATATTTGATATTTAATAGTAATAGTAATGCCATTGTTGTTGTTTCCATGTGGAGCCAAAGATAGTTTGATGTAGTTATAAGATGTGGAATAATGGTGCTGGTGCAACAAGCATATAATCACCTATAACCGAGTGTTTGTCAACTGTGAAAAAGGCCACCGGATTAGCGTTCGAGATAAATTTTCAATGCATTGACTTGAAACTAATTGCGGCATACGATCAGCTTATGTATAGTTCTGCGAGGGCAATTATCGTCAACTTATTCTTCAAAAAATCATTTTTAGGCATCAACGTCATTCTACTAGACAGTTGTTCCTAAAACTCCGAAGCATAATAAAATAGCATTCGAAGCAAATTAAAAAAAATGACTTTCAATGAGGTCATGTATTGTACACAACCCCCTATATTTTTCTCGAAAAAGAATAAATACACGAGGTTCGAGCAAAATCAGAGCTTTTTTTCGGTATAACTTTTTTCAAAGAACTGCTAGTTGGACAAATGACAATTTCGTCAGTGGTATGCCAAAGTGAACTTGATACAGCAGTATTAATTTTTCTATTTTTATTGTGATAGTTGCAAATGCAAGCTGAAACGATATGTGAGTGACTTGAGTGCGTTCCCTTCTTATTCAATCGGTACCTGTGTGTGTATGGTATGCTATTTTCTTTTTTGAGCATGTTAGTTTAGCTGCGGTGAGAATATCACAGTAAATGGAGTTCAACACCACGGAGGTGTAAACATGTCGGAAAAAGTAGCAGCATGACGTCATCGTTGCCACATCCATCGGCTATGTAGTCTAACTAAATATTAAAAATGTTTGTATAGTCTTTCCGTTATCTCTTGTAATCGATACGCGAGAGTTACGTAGGGAGGAGAACAAATACCAATTTTCAAAGGGGATTCCTCGGGTATCTTCTCAGGTTAAAATATATCGTTGATTCGAAAAATGCTAAATAATTTCTTTGCCGATCTTCTCAGGTTGCCCAAAATAACCTTAGTTGTGGTGATTGAAAAATATGTTTGAAATAGAAAAATTTGAAATAGCTAAATATATAATCGGTTCGACAGATTCTGAAGGAAGTTTATCTGTGACCTTCTCAGGTTTCTCGAGCAAAACCGCTGCCGTCGAGATTGATTTTTTTTTAAATATAACACCAGTGATGAATATCAAGACATATCGTAGGTTCAGTTGATTTTAAAGGAATTTCTTAGGTGACCAGGTGAAAAATATATCGTCGATTTAAGTAATGTTGAAGCAGTGTCTCGGAGTCCTTCTTAGGTTCAAAAAATAACCTCGGTTGTCGCAATTGAATAATATTTCGAAAGATAAATACATGTGACGAACATCGAAATACATAGTCAGTTTCAGCGAGTTTAAAAGAGTTTCCTCTGTGACCTTCTCAGGTTTAAAATATATCGTCGATTAGAGGAATACTAAAAGGGTTTCTTAGCGACCTTCTCAGGTTGCCAAAAATAACCTTGGTCTCCGCGATTGAATAAATATATAGATCGAGAGTTTATAAAGGAGTTTTTATTACCTTCTCAGGTCAGGAAAAACATCTATGTACTAGGCACGATGAATAACGAAATGCATGACCGGTCCGATAAGATTGTATATTTTCTTCAAATCTCATTTCGCCGAATAGTTGAGAGTTCAGGTTTTTAGAATCACATCACTTACCGCAGTGAATCCTGATTTTTCTTAACCATTCCCACTAACAACTATCCCTTCCATGATAAACGCTAGGGAACCACGCTATAGGGCGACCCTTCTGGCCTTCGGGCGGCGAATATCATACTAACATCTTCACTTTCACCTTCCCCTGGTGACTGTAAGGACGTGGCCGGCGTCGTTATTGACCATTTAAAGCTCGAATCACCGAAAATTGTACAACGAGAATGATTTGCTAGTACCAAGCGTCATTCTGTGTGTTCTTTGAGCAATTTGGTTGGTTCAGGTCAATCACGGAGAGCAACTACGAATTCTCTACCCAAGCTCAAGCTCAAGAACTGCTGTATAGAGAATTAGCGCCTACGAGAAAAGAGATAACTGAAGTGCTCTCACTCCCGCGGATTTTCCCCTTTATGCATGAAAATCAAAACAAAATTTTACAAATCAAATATTTGTTTAAACAGCTACTAATGTGACAAAGCTAGGATGACCGGAGGCCATTTGTAGCATTTTAAAATTTAGTATCATATATTTTTACTAAACAATTCCCACAGCAGATACTATTTGCACTAAATATGACAGTCAACCCACCCTAACTCGCTATTCACGAGACCATCGAGTTATGGAGGTATCGAGTTATGGAGAGAAGAATGCATGTAAAATAAATCAAATGTGCCATGAAATCCATCGAGTTAGGGACAATATCGAATTACAGAACATCGATCTGTGAATAGAATGAATAGAATGATTGAATAGAATATTCTCTGCTTTTTCGCTCTGGTTGCCATCGGGTGGGGATTAAATTGCAATATTTCCTCCCTCCAAAGTGACCATACACATGTGGCAATGTTTGTACTCTGCGTGAGCATTTCATTCGACCGATTTATGTGCGACTGATTCACAACTGCTCCTCATTGACGGTATGTGTAGGTAAGCAGGCAAATGCGCAGAACAAATGTTTGGTAAAATGGAAATGCATCTAATTTTCGTCAATCGGAACCATTAACAGACCAAGGGATTGTAATGTATAACATATCAAACAAATCATAGAGACAAATCCCGATTCGATTGTCATGCAAATCAAAATCCATTCACACCCAAAATATTCATTAACTTTAACAATACAGGTCGGACTCGATTATCCGGAGTATTGATTTTTTTTTCACTTCGGATGATCGAATCCTCCGGATAATCGAGTCATTAAAAAAAGAACTTCTCTCGGTAAACGTATTATAATCATGATTTGCACGTATTTATTAAACGGTTTCATCTATCTTGGACCCGTTTGTATGTTTGTCACTTTGTAACCTTGTAACTTTGTAACTTTGTCTGTAGCGCTATATCACATTAATAGAAATTTAACCCCCTTCCTGTTGAACGATTGATCTGGAATTTGGAACAAATCTTTATTTTTGATGTCTTCATAAAACTGCGAATTCCATGATCTTGAAAATCCAAGATGGCGGTCGCCACAAAATTGCGGATTATGTACATATTTTCTAAGAACCCAATCAATATGTATAACAAATGAAAGGGATTGACTAGTAGAACACAGTTATATATGAAACATGCAAATCCAAAATGGCTGCCACCACAAAATTGCGCCAAATAAATATTTTTTTTTCAAAACCTCATCAATATGGGTATCTGATCTGTCCATGAAGCAGGATATCCATGGAACATCAGATTACCTTCGATCGAGGATCGTTCCAACGATCTTCGATGCAAAGTATGGGGATATCAATTGTGATAATATGTACTTTACTGATGGGTCCTCTATGAATGAGTCCACAGGATTTGGAGTGTTCAAGGAATTTTTTAGCACCTCCCACAGTCTTCAGAATATTAGATATAAGATAGGTTTAAGAATTGAGTGTGATGAGTGTGATTGAGAGTGTGAGTGAGATCATTGTCAACATATCCTCCTATCCCCTCCTTTTCATGAAGAAAATATGTCACCCTTCTAAACTTGAGTCGACCGCGAGTAATCGGTTTCCTATATTATTAACATTAGAATTAAGGAAAAATGTATATATACTAGTAACAATACAGTAAGGAGTTCGGCTCCTTTAAGGTGAAGGTGGAAGCTAGCCACAAATGGCTGCCACAATGGCGCTCATTTCTTTCATCTCCCTCCCTCACCCCTCGCCAGAAAATCAATAATTTTGCGAAACAGTGTGAAGAAAATTATCGTTTTCGCACACTTCCCATCAAGTAATATCAACCAAACTCTAATCGATTACTCAAAAGATATTAAATTTTCATCTGCTGTCGCACCGTATAGTGAAGAACGTCGGAAAACTCGAGCAAGTGCTCTGAAAGTTAAATTTTCGTTTTTCAATCTTCTGCAATGGTTTTGTTTGTATTGGTGGAAGCATCGTTATTTTTTCGACACTGATGTCAAACAACATCATCGAAACAGCTATAAAAATCACTCAATAAAATGTTATTCCGGAGTCATAGCGTTCCATGTCATGAAAATCAATAGAATAAAATTGTGTTGATATCAATACAATTATTATTTTTACGTTTAATGGGTCTATAATGTAAGTTTTAGCAACTTCAACATTGGGTAAGAAAATTGTATTGCAGAGCTCGGAACACTGCCACGGCTGCCTATGCTTTCGAAAACAGTAAACGGAAAAGTATTATATTCAATCTAAATGCCTCGGCCAACGAAGAGAAGGGTTTAGGCTCTCCAACGTGAATATGTGAAAACAATACGATCAACGAAGGAAATATATTAAGGAATTATCAGGAAAATATTAAGGAATTATCAACATCGAGTTACTATGCGGAAGAACTTGTTAAAACCAAAAGAGCCCCAATTCGCCTGTGTTATAAATTTGCTCATGTTACGCTCGCGTATAATCAGAATCATATGCAAATGCACCTTCTATATATATTTATATTTGCAATTGTTCATCGGAACATATCATACATTTTACATTAGTATTGAATTGTTATTTGTTTTTTTTTTTCAAATGTATTCAAAGACTCGTGTCAATGAAGCGCCACACAGTCTGATAAGTGAATTGATCTATTTACGTGTGCTTTGCTCTTCTCTCACAAACACTATTACCCCATTTTTACACGAGGGTTTACCTATACTACTACAATGGCTAGCTTCCACCTTCACCTTAAACTTATGCAACTGAGCCTGTAAAAATAAACGATTTGAATAAAAAATGTATTCCATGATCTTTTTCGAATTTATGTTGTTCATAATGTAGTGTATTCTCCAAGTGAAGCCATTCAGCCATTTTTTAGCGGTAGCCAAATTGAATTTTTCAAGATCATGGATTACGCAGTTTTATAATGACGATAGCATTAAAGGTATGTTCCAAATTTCTGATCAATCACTGATCAGGAACGGGGTCGAATTTCAATTAATGTGGGACAATCCTACAAACACTCATACAAACATACATGCAGGGCAAAATGAATGAAACCAGTAAAAAGTAATTGTTTATTTGGGAACTGCGGCCATCTTGGATTTGGATTTTTTATGATTCCACCAGTCGAGCTCTTTCATTTGGTACCCATATTGATGGGGCTTTGAAAAAAATATATTGCGGGTTTTTTGTGGTGGCGGCCATTTTGGATTGCATTTTTCATTTAAACTAGTCAATCCCTTTCATTTGATATCCATATTGATGGGGTTCAAATATGTAATCCGTCATTTTGTAGGGATCGCCATCTTGGATTTGCATTTTTCATGAATAACTTTGTTATACTAGCCAAGCCCTTCAATTTATACCAATCAAAAATAAAACACTCCGGATAATCGAGTCTAAAATTCCGGATCATCGAGTCCAACCCGTGTTTCATTAAAAGTTTAAAAGTTTAAACCTGTTTTCTGTGTTGGCAACACACGAAATTACTATCAGACATTGTCTAATGTCAAAAACGTGAGTGAACTGATCTTGTACAGTCGTAGTGAAAATCCCGACCTTTCAGTACATCAACTTTCAAATAAGCTAGATTTGCCCAAAACAAATGTAAAATTTTACAAAATATGAATCCTATGTTCTGGAAAGGTTAAAACAACTTTCAGAACTGGATTGTAACAAAATATATCACCTGAATACTTCAGGATGAAAAAGTTCATGAAATTACCGCCCACTTCAAATGAGGTTAAAATACCAAACATTTCCAACAAATCTGAACCAGAGTTGCCGGTAATGTCACCTAGGAAATATACTAACTTTTATGGCTGGAGTGAAGCGTCGAGTTTGAGAATTTTAATTGATTGTGGAATATGTGAATGTGTAAGCCATATTCCATACTAAAACAAATGAATAGTGAAATGAAATAAGTAGTTACATTAGAAACAGCTTCGTGACTGTTTTATTACAATTATTGGGTGTCCGGATTATTGCGCATACAAATCTCATATAGGAAAACACATCGTATGTAGGAATGTTGCATAAATGAAATAGATAACAACAATAAATACCTTTCAGGTTTTGAAATAAGTTTATCCAGCGATTCATGTCTTGAAAGCATTTGAAATAACAACGTTTCCCTTTCATTTCAAATGGATATCCCCTCCACTTGTATATTACATCCGTTACAAACAATTGAGTATTTCCTTTAGCATAAATGAAATTCAAAATATTTCGGAGAAAGATCATCATACCAAAACCCTTTTGGTCAATTGTACACAAAGCGATACATGCTGAGCTACAGAATCTGGGTTGACAGAATGATCCGACACAGGTTAAAGCATCCAGGGATGCTATCTCCACTGCGAATGCTTCTCAATAATGATTCCATTATCTCTTGTAATACCATCTGCCGCACATGATCCCATTTCATATAGCCTCCCTCTCAACCGTTAATTGGCCAAAGAAAATTAAAAGCAGCACAAGCTAATTGTATAATCCCACAGCTTTTATCAGCGAGAGAGCTGAATTCAATTACCCCATAGGAAAGTGTCTAATTTCATCAAGTCTGCCCCCTTTCGGACGAGTTTCATGGGTGCAAAAAACGAGGTACAACGAGGCCTGCCATCCAGACAAAAAGCGGATAAAAATATAAAATAATGACATTTACTCCGACTCCTAGTGCCACCAAAACAGACAATGAGTGTGAGATTAGACCTCTGTCAGTCGGTTTCGTCATTTGATGGCTGCGAGAGGATGGCCACCAAATTGCTCCGGCGTTTGGGGGAAGGATGGATACCACAACAAAATGCAGGCGGAATTATAATGAAGAACCCATCCTGTCCCTCCCGTTGTTGGTTTGCTCGGCAGACCATGCCAAATATGAAATTCCTAATAAAATCATCAGCACGTGTGCGTCTCACTCGGCAGCCCGGGGATCCCGTGAGAAGATTGAACCAAACCTCACACCATCCAGCGAACACGGAACTCAAACTGTGTGCGGTTCCACATATTTCCGACCGTGACTAATGGTTTTTGTTTTATTTTTACATCAAAATTCATGAGTGCAAGAATCGATATCACCAGAGAGTACTCGTATATGAAAGAAAAAATAACAATGTTCTGACAATCGAATGTTACCAACAATACAAAAACACAAACAAACAAATAAACAAACAGATACCAATCGAAAATCCGGCTTAGATAGTGAAATTTCATTGCGAAATTTAAATTACTTGCTCCAATCTGACGCTCAGGGTTCATCGGATAAGAACAGAACTAGCATAAGAATGCTGAAAAATTCAATTATCTGCTTATCAATGTGCCGCACCTTTCGTTAAAACGGAAACGGAATTGAAAATTGAATAAAATCTCTTAAATGCTGCTAGTTATACGACACCGCACTTTTTCTTTCTACCTTCCAGGCGGCAAAGGCAGCGAAAAGGATATAAGGAATTGCACAACCGGTATTATATTAAATTTAAATTCCTATTTACATAAAACAAACATAAATTCGATCCGGATTCGGAATTAACGACAGACAAGCTTTCGATTATCAGGTGTACCTTTCGGAGGTGCCATCGTTTGCAGACTCCTTGCAGGCAGCTCCGACTGAGGATAGTTCTCTTCGCTGAAAGTGGGCTCCCAGTAGCCGCGGTATAGTTATGTGCAGCATCAGCGGATTGAGTTCCACGCGTGAAGCTATGCTGCAGCGGATGCCTTCTCAATGGATTGAATCAGTTCGATTCCAGTGCGCCGCAAATCGAATTATCAAACCAATTAGCTCACCAAAATACCTACCCATGGAGTAGTTGAAAAATTTGAATGAAACAAATCATTCGACCGGAAGAGCCGACCGTGGAAAGGTTTGCTCCGGTAGAACTAACACCGTATGTTGCGCACTACAGCGAGTCCGACTATCGCCAGTTTGGGTGCACGATGTTCGCCTAATGCTGCGAGCATCGTGTACCCAAATTTCAAATGAGGGTAGATTGGGAGTGAATCATCTACATCGAAAGAAACGAAGAATTAAATTTAGGATACATGGATTGTATCGCAATCCGTGGGTGCGTGTGTCCAATTCTTTTTCACTTAGATGTAGTTGTGTGATGAAATAAAATTAAATTTTAATAATGTGTTTTTTTCTCATATGCTATTAGCAATTGATTGTCTCCAAAATACTTTTCATTGGTATGGAGAGAATTTTTTCATTAACTTTCCAACAAAGAATCTATTTGGCGTAGTTTCCGGAGAAATATCGATGAAACACTTGATCTTGTAAAACTTCCCGAGAAAATTCCAATGGAAACAAATAAATATTCAAAGAAAATTAAATGCAATTTACTATATTACTACCCTTGTTCACGTAATTACGAATATATTTATTGCTCTCCACCGAACTGAAAAACTCACATTCAAATTTACGTTTTCTAACTAAGCGCACGTTCATGGGTCCAATCGCAGAGCTCTTCATTGATTTATCTTCTAATCTACCCTTTAAAATTACCTTCTACTATGAAATTCCTAGTACTTCTACCAAAACTTGTCATTATAATATAGGATTATTTTCAGACACAATTCTCGTTCAAGATTTTTCAACCACTTGCAAATAACATGTTTCTCCGTTACATGGAATAAATGTTTGATACAGAAAATATGATAGACTAAAGGCAGCCCTAAATCGGACAATTCCTTTCTCGAGTTTTATCAACACATTTTATTTATATAGATAGAAGAATCTATAGGAATGACTTTTATCACATTGAAATCCATTTCCACTCTCGAACAAAGATCAATTTCGTTAGCGCAAACATCAAATTGACGCTTGTCACTATGAAAGTGTAGAACATATGGGAGTTGAATTGTCGCAAATTTTTCCATTTTCTTCAGTTTTCCGAAAATTTTCAATTACCATGTTTGGTTGGAATATTTTTGATTGAAATATGTGTATTATTCTTATGCCTCTCCCGTCCAATCCAGAGGAGGGAGGGGTGTCATACCAGCATAGAAACACCATCACATCCCAAATTTTGTTCCATTTGCTTGATTAGTTCTCGAGGTATGCAGAAGTTTGTGTTTCATTTGTGTGGCAGTAGAGAGGGGATAGATTGTCGAACCACCATAAAAGCATTTCTTGCACCCTACAACATCCATATATCGAAATTGGTTCCATTTGCTTGATTAGTTTTTGAGTTATGCATCCCCCATAGTGAGAGGGGAGAAGTGTTGAATCACCATAGAATCCTCAACATGCCAAATTTGGCTCGATTTGCTTGATTAGTTCTCGAGTTATGCGGAAACTTGTGTTTCATTTGTATGGCGAAAATCCGTACATAACAATTTTCATGTCGATCGGTTCAGTAGTTTCCGAGTCCATAAAAATCAGACAGACAGACAGAAATCCATTCATATATATACAGCCATTCCATGCCAAACCGATATAGTGGTTTTCAGATTTTCGTCAAAAGTGGTAGTTTTTTTTTGTTAGGGTGCACATTTTCATTTTAGGGTGATCCTAAATATCGACTTTTTCCCCTTTTTTTCCAAAAATGACATTTTTCAAAAAATTATAACTTGTGAACTACTGAACCGATTTGGACGGTCCACATATAAAATTAAAGCTTATAAGCTAGTCATTCTACGCTTGCTACGTTTGCTACACTTGCGAAAATTTCAGGTATTGGATTTGTCATTATTGACTGTATTTGTTTTTAATAGTTTTCATGGTCCCGGGACCAAGGCGCTATATATTTTTTATATTTTTTATGGAACGCTGAGGATTTTTCACATAACATATCTCGGAACCAGGGAGGCGTTTTTTTCGTTTTTGAGTTATGATTTTTCAAATTTTCCCGATGGTTCAAAAAATTATTTTTCCCTTTTTTCCCAAAAATTACTTTTTTCAAAAAATTATTACTTTGGAACTACTGGACCGATTCAGATGATCAACATATAAAATTAAAGCCTACTAGCTACTAGCTTTCTTGAAAAAATAACACACTTGCCAATTAATTGGATTATAGTAAAATACATCCAGTCTAATCGCACAGAAATATTGAAAGAAAACTGAAAACATGTTAACTTTGAAAAATCGTAACTTAAAAACTTAAAATAACACCTCTCTGGTATTCAGATATATTATGTGAAAAAAACCTCAGCTTTCAGGGAAAAATATAAAAAAATATGGTGCTCTTGGTCCCGAAACGATGTAAGCTATATAAAACAAATATAATCAATAATTACGAAAACAAAATCCATTTCTATTCAGAGTGTAATATTTTTTCAAACAAGACTAGCTTATTGGCTTTAATTTGGTATGTCGATCATCTGAATCGGTTCAGTGGATCAAAAGTTATGAAAAAATGATGTTACGGACCATCGGTTATCTTTGAAAAATAATAACTCAAAAACGAAAAAAACGCCTCTCTCATTTCGAGATGTGTTATGTAAGCTTTCCGAAAAAAAATATTAAATAATATAGCGCCTTTGGTCCCGAGACCATGAAAACTATAAAAAAACAAATACAATCATTAATAACGAAACCAAAATAAAAATTTTGTGCAACTCTGGTAATTTTTCCAAAAAAAGATCAGCTAATTGGCTTTAGCTTGATATGTTGATCATTCGAATCGGCTCAGTAGCTCAAAAGTCATTTTTTGAAAAAAGTGAAAAAAAATGATTTTTTGGACCACCCTAAAATGGAAAAGCTCACCCTAACAAAAAAAAAACAAAAATACGGGTCTAAAGGTTTGCGACAAAGAACAAAATTATATATATATATATATATATATATATATATATATATATATATATATATATATATATAGATAGAATAGCTGTATATTGATAGATAGATATTCGTCTATGCTTGTGATCATGCCGTTGGTGAAACCTTTGGGAAAACGCTTTGTACATTTTTCATCTGCCATGCAAGGCGGTAACAGTTTCAAATTACCGCACGGGTCATGAACCATGTTTGTGGTAACAATATCGAACAGTTACCCATATCCAAAAAAAAAAAAAAATTCCAAAATATCAGACACAAATTTCGTTCAATATTTTTACCCACTAGCTTAAAATGTGCCCCTCTGTTACATGAACTAAATAATTGATACGGTATTGCTAATTTCGCAATGTTGTCTAAGTCGAATTGCGCGACAAGGTTGCTACATTATCACAACTGGATTGGACGGATTACAGAATACAAAACGGCGAAGCGTCTGGGTAATTCTAACTCAAAATACAAAATACGGGTGAGTAGCAGGATTTTCTGAGGTAATAACAGTATCGTTTTCCTCAGGGTGTATTTTGTCGACTAACCAAAATAGCAATCTGCATATGAGGTTATCCTCCCTTTTGTCATTCAATAAAATACATCCAGCAACTTGTGGCACCGAATACGTGTAATGTTGTAATAGAGCTTCATTCACTTCATTTTTTGTTTAAATATACGTGCTGTAATTTCATAACAATGCATTGCGTTTTAATCTGGCTATAGCAGAGACTGTCGGCGTTGCTCATGATAGCGTCTCGCAAGTGAATTTATTCTTCCTCACGCCGCTTCTGTCGATTGTGTCGTAGGAATCGCAGTCGCTCGCTCTCTATGTTCGCGTACACAATTACCACGAATTGCATGAATTACCATGAAAAATGTATCAAATAACTGGAGATACAACATTGTCGAACGATGTTTTCCTCTATCTATAAAGATAAGAAAATTCTATTTTTTATTTCATCGACAATTATAATCACCCTATTTATGATAACATAAAAATAAGCGCTCTATCATATTTAACAACTTTGTCGAAGACAGTTTTTCTCTGGAGAATAACTGTCTAGCTCTAAATGCTAATTTCCACTTAAATGCACCTCCCGGAGCATTGTGTATTGTAACCACGAATCCCATCAGAAACAAATCTGTAACTCATCTCACTGGTATTTTGTTGCTCCTGGTATCTTTCACTGAGTCTGTTCACAATTATATCCAGAGATAATCCATTGATGTGCAAGTAGTACTGCGCAAGATCGACTTCACGTAGTACTTTGCACGAGAAGTATAGATAACGAAGAAATTTGAAGCTGCTGATATAGAGAACTGTGCATTATATTTCAAATGATGTCACAGCATCATAATGAGTACTCCATTGAGTTTTTAACAAGATTTTGAACGACAACGACTGCTACAGGAAAATACAGGGTGTAAAATGCAAAGTTGTTTATTTCTGAATGCATTCTCAGAATATGCATAAAATGAACTGCGCCGGGCAGTGTTTATACTGATTGCATAGAAGAGAAATACTATGGACTTCATATGCGAAAAAAAATCATTCTCACTTCAGCCTGCGAGCAGCCCACAATTTTGTTCGAGGTGAAGTCTGAGAGCGAAATGAATGGTGTTATATCGCGGTTTTGGTCTCTTTTCCCAAGGTCAGATACTATCATTCATTGGAATTTATCTCATATCCCACCACAAGTGACACCATAGCATGGGATATGTTATTTCTGTATGAATCAATCGTTGAAATTTAACAAAACATTTGGTCACCTATCATAGATTAGGTAAACAGTGTTCCAAACTAATGAATTGTCGGATATCAGATCGAAACTCGATTTCACGGAAATTCCATAAAAACGGTGCGCACAAAATTACTTCCAAATGACTACAGAGAAAGTGATTTATATTTTAGTTTATATTTTGACATGCTACTGAAGTACAGGGTAACTCAAAAGTCTCTTCAAACATAAGGTGACTGTAATTACGGCATCTATAGTCAACCGATATAACCGAAAATGCAACTGACCATGTTATCCTCCGTGACTCTCTTACAACAGTCCCTGCAAACGAACTATAAAGGAATCACAAGCGTGTCAGACATGATAGTCAATTAATTTATCCCATTACGATCGAATAACATGCTTAAGGCCGTCCGCTCTCTGGTACCTTTTCGATGCAACCTCGGCCTGTAAGACACCCCAAAGGGGTTAATTCTAACTCATGTCCAGAGATCGAACAAGGACATTCATCAATAAAGAATGTGAGAGGAAGATAATCGCGAAAAGATAAGACTAAGCCTCCAACACGAGCTCAGTTTGACTGTTGCAGACAATGTAGTTCATAGGCTCGTGTGTTCAGGATCACAGGTGATCGCTAACAATGATACCAGCAGAGAATTTTAGAAGGAAAATGTGATTTTTTGGACTCTGAAGCTACGAAATAATAAAATCATCATTCATACTCGTAGGGGACTAAAGCCCCCTTGGTTTTCGATCGGAAGGTGTTAGCACCATCAACGGTGCGGAGGGGAGGGGATGCTGAATCAACCATTAACTACATTAGCTGTTGATAGAATCACTAATCATCCGCACAATACAAAAATCGTTTGATTACGGTGGACTCAGAACGTCGGAATGTCAGACGGCAACCCGGCAACGAAAGATTCTCGATGATGAATCAACAGGAACCGAGATGAAGAGACATAAATTGGATCGATCAGTATGATGCTGGACTAATCTAGCATGTATCATTTTTTGGCCATCGTCAAATATATCACTTTGACTCAAATGAATATTTTTATTTTCAATTTTGAGCTTGAGCTTGAGCTTGGGTAGACTGTACAATTCGTAGTTGCTCTCCGTGATTGACCTGAACCAACCAAATTGCACAAAGAACACATAGAATGACGCTTGGGACTAGCAAATCATTCTCGTTGTGCAATTTTCGATGATTTGAGCTTTAAATGGTCAATAACGACGCCGGCCACGTCCTTACAGTCACCAGGGAAAGGGAAGGATTGTTAGTATGATATTCACCGCCCGAAGGCCAGAAGGGTCGCCTCTATAGCGTGGTTCCCTAGCGTTTATCATGGAAGGGATAGTTGTTAGTGGGAATGGTTAAGAAAAATCAGGATTCACTGCGGTAAGTGATGTGATTATGTAAATGCGAACAATTAACCTTTCGACAAAACAGAAATACGAAAATATCATGTGTTACAACACGCGACAGAGATTATCTTTAGGTATCCTGAGAAGGAAAACTTGTAAAATTGATACATTTTATATAATACATTATATTAATATATTCTAGTATTCATCGCATGTACCTTTCATCGAAATTCAATCGCGTTGGCGGAGATTCAATAGTGGGAAACCTGAGAAGGTAACCGAGAAAACTCCTCCAAGGCAACCGATCCGGCGATATGTTCCGTTATTCATCACACCTACTCTAAGCCTGATCACAAACATCACTTCACGGTGAAAACGAGATAAAGTGTATATAACCTATATATATATATAATACAAATCATCTCGCCCTCACTGCGAAGCGATGCTCATAATGCGGCCCTCTGTATCACACTTCAATCGCGACGACTTAGTTATTTTTGGGAAACCTGAGAAGGTCACCGAGAAAACCATTTTTAGTAACAATCGTCCCGGCGATATATTCTATTATTCACCGCGTGTACGCTTTTTCGACGATCCTAATGGTTCCAGAGGACCCCTCTCGGTCTCCCCAGGCCTCCCGCAAAGACATCCCTCGCCGCCGCGATTAGTAATCTGATTGCGACGTCGGAGAGCCTTCCGCGGGAAACCCGAGAATGCAACCGAGAGATCCTCTTCAAACGATTTCAGGTAATAATCTAGGAATCACACCTTCCGATTTTTTAAGTTTTTGATTTTTGAATTTATACTGTTAGATTTTAAATTTTTGAATGTTTAATTCTGGAATTTTAAAAGTTTAAATTCCACATGTTTTCGAATTTTATATTTTTGGAATTTAGTGAAAATAGAATTGAAGACTTTTAACCTCAAATTATTCTTTCGGAGTAGAAACAGAAATTTTCGAATTTATTCTCCTACCTTGTGTACAAATAATAGAAAATGAAGGAATGAGAGTTTGGTAAAAAAAAACTATCAAAAATTAATTTTATTAATGTAAATGACGTTGGTATATGAAACAGAACTTCTCTGACATCACTGCACGCTATAACGATGCCACCACTGCATAGGCTATATCGATGGATCCTTTGGCTGCGATACGATGAAACAACTTCGAGCTCGATGTAAAAAAGAATATAATAACGAACACCTATACGCAGCCATTTGTGTATTATACGATGGTATTAAAAAATAAATACGGCACAAACACAAAACCGAACACGCGACGATTGAGCGGTAATATCATCATTGCGGTGAGTACACAAACTCACACACTTCGCCTTAGTTATGAGGGGGGAAATACACACACGAAGCTACAATAATCGAACTTGTGCGCGCTTTTGACGTAGGACTACGTCTAACCGGAAGATATAGGGGATGAAATGAAAATCTAGGAACCGAACAAGTAGAAAAAAATGCAAGATTTGGAACGCTTATAACTCGAGCATTTCTCATTAGATCGGAAAGGTGTTTGCATCAATTGATAGGAAATATATCTACGCATCTATCATAACGAATAACATTTAATTTTTCTTGAAATAAACAATTGAATAATTGTGAAATATCAAGCATTGTCCAAATTCACTATGTGCCCATTTTTGATTGGTCCATTTTGTGCTCCTCAAATCGTACCGACCAAAACGGGCAACCACAGCAGCAGCGAAATCCAATGAAGCACGATTTTTTTTTTTTTTTTTTTTTTTTTTTTTTTTTTTTGGCAGACTTATCTCACTTCTTAACTAGGCGAACCTAGCCAGAATTTTCACCTGCCCCCGGGCTTCTGAATGCCAAAGGGGGACTAGGCTCTGCGGAATGCACGTATCTGCATGCTCGTGCTGTTTCAGTCCTGACCGAGAAATTGTCGGACAATCGCGCAGGTGCTAAGGATGACCGACTTTTGGATGCCGGCCAATTCCTTCTCCATGTTCAACACCTTTAGCGCTTCCAGAAGTGTCTTCGGGACAATTCCAGTTCCAGAGAGAACGACTGGAACAATTCTTGGGACCTCCCTTAGCCCCCACAGTTCCTTGAGCTCCACGGCCAATGGTCGGTACTTGCAGATTTTGCGACCGTGGGTCTCCTCCAGATTCTGGTTCAGTGGAATAGCGACATCGATGATGGTGACTTTGCGGTCGCTCTTGTCGTAAACCATTATATCTGGGCGGTTGTGGTGGATCGAGAGGTCGGTCAGAACAGTGCGATCCCAGTACAGCTTGAAACGGTCATTTTCCAGGACAGGTGCAGGCAGGTACCGGTAGTTTGGTACGTTGTCTTCCAGTAGAGCACATTGGAGCGCCAGTTGTCGATGAACAATACGGGCCACGTTGTTGTGGCGCTCGGTGTAGGCTGCGTTGGCCAAAACGGGACAGCCTCCCATAATGTGCTCTATGTTTTCACCTGGTTGATGGCACATCCGGCAAATGTCATCAACGTCTTGATGCCAGACGTACCGCCTGCAGTTTCTCGTCGGCATTATCCTGTCCTGGATGGCTATCATGTCGGCTTCTACTACTGAAGAGAGTTCACCACGCGTTAGCCACAGATTAGATGCGGCCTTGTCGACGTGTGGCCGGTCCAGTTGATGGGGGTGGGCACCATGCACTGCCTTCTGCTTCCAAGCTGCAATCTTCTCCTCCACTGTCTGCAGATTGCAGTTGAGTTGGTACTCCGCTTGCGCCAAGTGCAGAGCGCTGTATCCTCTGTCGGCGGCGCAGACAGCCCGGTATAGCGCGTTTTGGTTGGCGCGTTCTGCGAAGTACTCGCGCAGTTGTCGTACCTGGGCAACACACAGTGCAGATATGTCGACTATTCCAAGTCCCCCTTCTTTGCGTGGCAGTGAAACTCTCTCCAGTGCCGATTGAGGATGGTGCATTCCGGCCTCTTTGAATGCTTTCCTCATCCTCCTCTCAAGGTCCTCTAGGTTAGTTTTGCTCCATTTGACTACACCAAAACTGAAGGTCAGTAGGGGAACCGCGAATGTGTTGATCGCGCGTACCTTGTTCCCCGCGTTGAGGAAAGTCCTCAGGACACAGTTCACTCGACTCAAGAACTTGTCTCGCAGCTCCGTCTTGATGTCGGAGTGGCGAATCCCGGTGAGCTGTCGGAATCCAAGATATTTATAGGATTCGCCACGAACCATGTCTCTTATGAACTCGCCGTCATAGACCTCGTAACCTCCGGATTCGGTAAGCTGCCCTTTCAGCAGATGGACACAGCGGCACTTGTCGAGGCCGAACTCCATGCAGATGTCCCTGCTTATGTCTTCGACAACCCGGATAGCTACACCTAGACGCTGACGTGAATCAGCGTAGACCTTGAGATCATCCATGTAGAAGGTATGGGTCACTTCTTCGTGGGCGCCGTCGCCATACCTTATTTTATAGCCATGACCGTTTCTATTGAGCGTCCTACTGAGGGGGTTCAGTGCCAGACAAAACCAAAGCGGGCTGAAAGAGTCGCCTTGGAATATCCCCCTCTTTATCTGCAGCGTTCTAGACTGCAACACATTTTCCCCATCACTGAGGTGCAGAGACGTGCTCCACTGCCTCATCGCATGCTGCAGGAACCTAACGACGACGGGATCAATCTTGTATAGCTCCAATACCCGGACGAGAAACGAGTGAGGTATGGAGTCATAAGCCTTCCTGTAATCGATGTAGGCCATACTTAGGTTCCGCTGGTTATATACCGCCTGGCCGACTATGGCTGCGTCGATGATGGCCTGGTCTTTGCAGCCATGCGTATTTTTCCTGCATCCTTTCTGCTCTTCTGCGATGATATGGTGTTGTTCGCAGTGGGCAGAAACTTTGGCGGTTTTTTTTTTTTTTTTTTTTTTTTTTTTTTTTTTTTGATTGGCAGACTTATCTCACTTCTTAACTAGGCGAACCTAGCCAGAATTTTCACCTGCCCCCGGGCTTCTGAATGCCAAAGGGGGACTAGGCTCTGCGGAATGCACGTATCTGCATGCTCGTGCTGTTTCAGTCCTGACCGAGAAATTGTCGGACAATCGCGCAGGTGCTAAGGATGACCGACTTTTGGATGCCGGCCAATTCCTTCTCCATGTTCAACACCTTTAGCGCTTCCAGAAGTGTCTTCGGGACAATTCCAGTTCCAGAGAGAACGACTGGAACAATTCTTGGGACCTCCCTTAGCCCCCACAGTTCCTTGAGCTCCACGGCCAATGGTCGGTACTTGCAGATTTTGCGACCGTGGGTCTCCTCCAGATTCTGGTTCAGTGGAATAGCGACATCGATGATGGTGACTTTGCGGTCGCTCTTGTCGTAAACCATTATATCTGGGCGGTTGTGGTGGATCGAGAGGTCGGTCAGAACAGTGCGATCCCAGTACAGCTTGAAACGGTCATTTTCCAGGACAGGTGCAGGCAGGTACCGGTAGTTTGGTACGTTGTCTTCCAGTAGAGCACATTGGAGCGCCAGTTGTCGATGAACAATACGGGCCACGTTGTTGTGGCGCTCGGTGTAGGCTGCGTTGGCCAAAACGGGACAGCCTCCCATAATGTGCTCTATGTTTTCACCTGGTTGATGGCACATCCGGCAAATGTCATCAACGTCTTGATGCCAGACGTACCGCCTGCAGTTTCTCGTCGGCATTATCCTGTCCTGGATGGCTATCATGTCGGCTTCTACTACTGAAGAGAGTTCACCACGCGTTAGCCACAGATTAGATGCGGCCTTGTCGACGTGTGGCCGGTCCAGTTGATGGGGGTGGGCACCATGCACTGCCTTCTGCTTCCAAGCTGCAATCTTCTCCTCCACTGTCTGCAGATTGCAGTTGAGTTGGTACTCCGCTTGCGCCAAGTGCAGAGCGCTGTATCCTCTGTCGGCGGCGCAGACAGCCCGGTATAGCGCGTTTTGGTTGGCGCGTTCTGCGAAGTACTCGCGCAGTTGTCGTACCTGGGCAACACACAGTGCAGATATGTCGACTATTCCAAGTCCCCCTTCTTTGCGTGGCAGTGAAACTCTCTCCAGTGCCGATTGAGGATGGTGCATTCCGGCCTCTTTGAATGCTTTCCTCATCCTCCTCTCAAGGTCCTCTAGGTTAGTTTTGCTCCATTTGACTACACCAAAACTGAAGGTCAGTAGGGGAACCGCGAATGTGTTGATCGCGCGTACCTTGTTCCCCGCGTTGAGGAAAGTCCTCAGGACACAGTTCACTCGACTCAAGAACTTGTCTCGCAGCTCCGTCTTGATGTCGGAGTGGCGAATCCCGGTGAGCTGTCGGAATCCAAGATATTTATAGGATTCGCCACGAACCATGTCTCTTATGAACTCGCCGTCATAGACCTCGTAACCTCCGGATTCGGTAAGCTGCCCTTTCAGCAGATGGACACAGCGGCACTTGTCGAGGCCGAACTCCATGCAGATGTCCCTGCTTATGTCTTCGACAACCCGGATAGCTACACCTAGACGCTGACGTGAATCAGCGTAGACCTTGAGATCATCCATGTAGAAGGTATGGGTCACTTCTTCGTGGGCGCCGTCGCCATACCTTATTTTATAGCCATGACCGTTTCTATTGAGCGTCCTACTGAGGGGGTTCAGTGCCAGACAAAACCAAAGCGGGCTGAAAGAGTCGCCTTGGAATATCCCCCTCTTTATCTGCAGCGTTCTAGACTGCAACACATTTTCCCCATCACTGAGGTGCAGAGACGTGCTCCACTGCCTCATCGCATGCTGCAGGAACCTAACGACGACGGGATCAATCTTGTATAGCTCCAATACCCGGACGAGAAACGAGTGAGGTATGGAGTCATAAGCCTTCCTGTAATCGATGTAGGCCATACTTAGGTTCCGCTGGTTATATACCGCCTGGCCGACTATGGCTGCGTCGATGATGGCCTGGTCTTTGCAGCCATGCGTATTTTTCCTGCATCCTTTCTGCTCTTCTGCGATGATATGGTGTTGTTCGCAGTGGGCAGAAACTTTGGCGGTTATGATGCTGCTTAATATCTTGTACAGACTCGATAGGCACGTTATCGGCCTGTACTTTGATGGGTTCAATGTGTTGCTGTCTTTCGGGAGGAGGAATGTGACGCCACGGGTGGCGAATTCAGGGAGGTTGTGTGGGTCACGTAGCACCTTGTTGAAGCACTCAGCTATCTTTTGATGTGCGACGGTCAGCTTCTTGTGCCAGAAGTTCTGAACACCATCGGGGCCCGGTGCTGCCCAGTTCCTCAGGTACCGCGAGGCTTCGCGGACATCGTTCTCTTCGACGATGATAGCTGGCATCTCTCCAATTTCACCACAACTCTCCTCCTCCCGTCTTAACCACATTTGCCCGTCGCGATGTTGTACTGGGGTCTCCCAAATACCAGCCCAGAAGTTCGTCACATCGCTAATATCTGGCAAACCTTCGCGGTAGTCGGGCTTCTCGTCGCTAATGTGGTCGTAGAACGCTTTTTCGTTATCTCTGAACATCCGATTTTGTTCCTGGCGCTTTGCAGAGTCAGAGTAACGTTTCAGCCGTTTAGTTAGGACGCTCAATTGCTGTACCAGTGTGTCGAGTTTTTCCGTCAGCTGGTGAGCTCCCAGCTGGCGAAGTTCAGTAGGCCGCACGATCACAGCAACTTGGCGACATAATTTCGCCGATCTGTTGCCTCTTTTGTACGCCATCAGTCTTCCAATTGCGGCGCGCTTGTTTAGGATCCGTTGCTCCAATCTCCTTCGCCATGGAGGCTCACGCCTTTCACGGAGATGTTGGAGCAGTCCGCCTCTTGGCCTAATACGGTATCCTAAACTTTTGGCGGTCGCCACAGCAGCACAGTAAACTTTCAGTTGCAGCTCCTCCATGTTCTCAGCATCAACCAAGTGCAGCGGAAGAACGTGCTCGTTCATGAGCTTTACTGCACTTGTCAGCCTGCGGGAATGCTGCAACTTCGGGATCCTGGGGCGCGACAATGGGTCTGTGTCGCGGAACTGTGAGATCGCCTCGTCGTAGTGGAAGACCAGATCGCGTAGTAGTTGTTGATCTGGCTGTGGGTCTTCCGGCTCAGGGGGTTGTAGTACTGTGGCCTCCACTGGTGCTGATTCGCGTGCCCCACTCGCGAATGAATTGCTCAGCCGTACTGAACTTCGTCTCGACACATCGCTTGCTCTGTTGTTCCTGGAGCTTATTTCTCTCTGCACCTGCTGCTTGATCTCGTCGATTTGCGTTTGGGAGAGCATGTTGTTGCGTACTATCGCTCTACGCCTCGCGTTCATCGCGTTCTGATCAAGCCTCCCGACGAACTCTGGATACGCTTCCTCGAACATTGTTAGTATTCGAGGGCGACCGCTCATGTCCGTCTCCAAAGCAGTGCAGATGTAATAGGCGCGGATCACGAATTCATTCATTTCGTGTGTCCACATGATCCGGCGCCTAGTGGTACCCACAAGTGTGGACGACTGTCGTCTGGCAGTCGCAACACGTCTCGTAGGCGCAGCGTTTCTTGGGTGATGTCGATGGCTGCTGTTTCCGTGTGGCGGTAGCTCTTCGGGTTGAACCCGGCTGGTGGCCCGCTCTTGCACATCGCCCTCCAGCCGCTGGCCGCTCGCTCTTACGCCCGTTCCAGGACCAGCTCCAGTTCGGGGACCCTCCTCGGGTGATCGCATTCTAATTAATCTTCGTGATCGTAGCTCCATGTTATTGGGTGTATCTCCTTTGCCCGGGAGACAGCGGGTTGGCAAGGCCTCCATGACCCGGGAGGCCTTCCCCGGGAGAGATATAGCGCTCTGACTCGCTCGCACCCCCTCACTTAGCCACTTTCGACACCCGTTCTCGGAGCCAAGACCAGGTGTGTGTTTCCAGTTCACGCCCGATCTAAAAATGTCGTCATATGATCTTCGTGGAGGCGTGAGATAGGAACATTTGAGACCAACAGGCAGGCTCCTACCCTATGTTGATCCCCATTTGAGAACCATTTTTTTTTTTTTGGCAGACTTATCTCACTTCTTAACTAGGCGAACCTAGCCAGAATTTTCACCTGCCCCCGGGCTTCTGAATGCCAAAGGGGGACTAGGCTCTGCGGAATGCACGTATCTGCATGCTCGTGCTGTTTCAGTCCTGACCGAGAAATTGTCGGACAATCGCGCAGGTGCTAAGGATGACCGACTTTTGGATGCCGACCAATTCCTTCTCCATGTTCAACACCTTTAGCGCTTCCAGAAGTGTCTTCGGGACAATTCCAGTTCCAGAGAGAACGACTGGAACAATTCTTGGGACCTCCCTTAGCCCCCACAGTTCCTTGAGCTCCACGGCCAATGGTCGGTACTTGCAGATTTTGCGACCGTGGGTCTCCTCCAGATTCTGGTTCAGTGGAATAGCGACATCGATGATGGTGACTTTGCGGTCGCTCTTGTCGTAAACCATTATATCTGGGCGGTTGTGGTGGATCGAGAGGTCGGTCAGAACAGTGCGATCCCAGTACAGCTTGAAACGGTCATTTTCCAGGACAGGTGCAGGCAGGTACCGGTAGTTTGGTACGTTGTCTTCCAGTAGAGCACATTGGAGCGCCAGTTGTCGATGAACAATACGGGCCACGTTGTTGTGGCGCTCGGTGTAGGCTGCGTTGGCCAAAACGGGACAGCCTCCCATAATGTGCTCTATGTTTTCACCTGGTTGATGGCACATCCGGCAAATGTCATCAACGTCTTGATGCCAGACGTACCGCCTGCAGTTTCTCGTCGGCATTATCCTGTCCTGGATGGCTATCATGTCGGCTTCTACTACTGAAGAGAGTTCACCACGCGTTAGCCACAGATTAGATGCGGCCTTGTCGACGTGTGGCCGGTCCAGTTGATGGGGGTGGGCACCATGCACTGCCTTCTGCTTCCAAGCTGCAATCTTCTCCTCCACTGTCTGCAGATTGCAGTTGAGTTGGTACTCCGCTTGCGCCAAGTGCAGAGCGCTGTATCCTCTGTCGGCGGCGCAGACAGCCCGGTATAGCGCGTTTTGGTTGGCGCGTTCTGCGAAGTACTCGCGCAGTTGTCGTACCTGGGCAACACACAGTGCAGATATGTCGACTATTCCAAGTCCCCCTTCTTTGCGTGGCAGTGAAACTCTCTCCAGTGCCGATTGAGGATGGTGCATTCCGGCCTCTTTGAATGCTTTCCTCATCCTCCTCTCAAGGTCCTCTAGGTTAGTTTTGCTCCATTTGACTACACCAAAACTGAAGGTCAGTAGGGGAACCGCGAATGTGTTGATCGCGCGTACCTTGTTCCCCGCGTTGAGGAAAGTCCTCAGGACACAGTTCACTCGACTCAAGAACTTGTCTCGCAGCTCCGTCTTGATGTCGGAGTGGCGAATCCCGGTGAGCTGTCGGAATCCAAGATATTTATAGGATTCGCCACGAACCATGTCTCTTATGAACTCGCCGTCATAGACCTCGTAACCTCCGGATTCGGTAAGCTGCCCTTTCAGCAGATGGACACAGCGGCACTTGTCGAGGCCGAACTCCATGCAGATGTCCCTGCTTATGTCTTCGACAACCCGGATAGCTACACCTAGACGCTGACGTGAATCAGCGTAGACCTTGAGATCATCCATGTAGAAGGTATGGGTCACTTCTTCGTGGGCGCCGTCGCCATACCTTATTTTATAGCCATGACCGTTTCTATTGAGCGTCCTACTGAGGGGGTTCAGTGCCAGACAAAACCAAAGCGGGCTGAAAGATTCGCCTTGGAATATCCCCCTCTTTATCTGCAGCGTTCTAGACTGCAACACATTTTCCCCATCACTGAGGTGCAGAGACGTGCTCCACTGCCTCATCGCATGCTGCAGGAACCTAACGACGACGGGATCAATCTTGTATAGCTCCAATACCCGGACGAGAAACGAGTGAGGTATGGAGTCATAAGCCTTCCTGTAATCGATGTAGGCCATACTTAGGTTCCGCTGGTTATATACCGCCTGGCCGACTATGGCTGCGTCGATGATGGCCTGGTCTTTGCAGCCATGCGTATTTTTCCTGCATCCTTTCTGCTCTTCTGCGATGATATGGTGTTGTTCGCAGTGGGCAGAAACTTTGGCGGTTATGATGCTGCTTAATATCTTGTACAGACTCGATAGGCACGTTATCGGCCTGTACTTTGATGGGTTCAATGTGTTGCTGTCTTTCGGGAGGAGGAATGTGACGCCACGGGTGGCGAATTCAGGGAGGTTGTGTGGGTCACGTAGCACCTTGTTGAAGCACTCAGCTATCTTTTGATGTGCGACGGTCAGCTTCTTGTGCCAGAAGTTCTGAACACCATCGGGGCCCGGTGCTGCCCAGTTCCTCAGGTACCGCGAGGCTTCGCGGACATCGTTCTCTTCGACGATGATAGCTGGCATCTCTCCAATTTCACCACAACTCTCCTCCTCCCGTCTTAACCACATTTGCCCGTCGCGATGTTGTACTGGGGTCTCCCAAATACCAGCCCAGAAGTTCGTCACATCGCTAATATCTGGCAAACCTTCGCGGTAGTCGGGCTTCTCGTCGCTAATGTGGTCGTAGAACGCTTTTTCGTTATCTCTGAACATCCGATTTTGTTCCTGGCGCTTTGCAGAGTCAGAGTAACGTTTCAGCCGTTTAGTTAGGACGCTCAATTGCTGTACCAGTGTGTCGAGTTTTTCCGTCAGCTGGTGAGCTCCCAGCTGGCGAAGTTCAGTAGGCCGCACGATCACAGCAACTTGGCGACATAATTTCGCCGATCTGTTGCCTCTTTTGTACGCCATCAGTCTTCCAATTGCGGCGCGCTTGTTTAGGATCCGTTGCTCCAATCTCCTTCGCCATGGAGGCTCACGCCTTTCACGGAGATGTTGGAGCAGTCCGCCTCTTGGCCTAATACGGTATCCTAAACTTTTGGCGGTCGCCACAGCAGCACAGTAAACTTTCAGTTGCAGCTCCTCCATGTTCTCAGCATCAACCAAGTGCAGCGGAAGAACGTGCTCGTTCATGAGCTTTACTGCACTTGTCAGCCTGCGGGAATGCTGCAACTTCGGGATCCTGGGGCGCGACAATGGGTCTGTGTCGCGGAACTGTGAGATCGCCTCGTCGTAGTGGAAGACCAGATCGCGTAGTAGTTGTTGATCTGGCTGTGGGTCTTCCGGCTCAGGGGGTTGTAGTACTGTGGCCTCCACTGGTGCTGATTCGCGTGCCCCACTCGCGAATGAATTGCTCAGCCGTACTGAACTTCGTCTCGACACATCGCTTGCTCTGTTGTTCCTGGAGCTTATTTCTCTCTGCACCTGCTGCTTGATCTCGTCGATTTGCGTTTGGGAGAGCATGTTGTTGCGTACTATCGCTCTACGCCTCGCGTTCATCGCGTTCTGATCAAGCCTCCCGACGAACTCTGGATACGCTTCCTCGAACATTGTTAGTATTCGAGGGCGACCGCTCATGTCCGTCTCCAAAGCAGTGCAGATGTAATAGGCGCGGATCACGAATTCATTCATTTCGTGTGTCCACATGATCCGGCGCCTAGTGGTACCCACAAGTGTGGACGACTGTCGTCTGGCAGTCGCAACACGTCTCGTAGGCGCAGCGTTTCTTGGGTGATGTCGATGGCTGCTGTTTCCGTGTGGCGGTAGCTCTTCGGGTTGAACCCGGCTGGTGGCCCGCTCTTGCACATCGCCCTCCAGCCGCTGGCCGCTCGCTCTTACGCCCGTTCCAGGACCAGCTCCAGTTCGGGGACCCTCCTCGGGTGATCGCATTCTAATTAATCTTCGTGATCGTAGCTCCATGTTATTGGGTGTATCTCCTTTGCCCGGGAGACAGCGGGTTGGCAAGGCCTCCATGACCCGGGAGGCCTTCCCCGGGAGAGATATAGCGCTCTGACTCGCTCGCACCCCCTCACTTAGCCACTTTCGACACCCGTTCTCGGAGCCAAGACCAGGTGTGTGTTTCCAGTTCACGCCCGATCTAAAAATGTCGTCATATGATCTTCGTGGAGGCGTGAGATAGGAACATTTGAGACCAACAGGCAGGCTCCTACCCTATGTTGATCCCCATTTGAGAATTTGAGAATTTTTTTTTTTTTTTTTTTGGCAGACTTATCTCACTTCTTAACTAGGCGAACCTAGCCAGAATTTTCACCTGCCCCCGGGCTTCTGAATGCCAAAGGGGGACTAGGCTCTGCGGAATGCACGTATCTGCATGCTCGTGCTGTTTCAGTCCTGACCGAGAAATTGTCGGACAATCGCGCAGGTGCTAAGGATGACCGACTTTTGGATGCCGGCCAATTCCTTCTCCATATTCAACACCTTTAGCGCTTCCAGAAGTGTCTTCGGGACAATTCCAGTTCCAGAGAGAACGACTGGAACAATTCTTGGGACCTCCCTTAGCCCCCACAGTTCCTTGAGCTCCACGGCCAATGGTCGGTACTTGCAGATTTTGCGACCGTGGGTCTCCTCCAGATTCTGGTTCAGTGGAATAGCGACATCGATGATGGTGACTTTGCGGTCGCTCTTGTCGTAAACCATTATATCTGGCCGGTTGTGGTGGATCGAGAGGTCGGTCAGAACAGTGCGATCCCAGTACAGCTTGAAACGGTCATTTTCCAGGACAGGTGCAGGCAGGTACCGGTAGTTTGGTACGTTGTCTTCCAGTAGAGCACATTGGAGCGCCAGTTGTCGATGAACAATACGGGCCACGTTGTTGTGGCGCTCGGTGTAGGCTGCGTTGGCCAAAACGGGACAGCCTCCCATAATGTGCTCTATGTTTTCACCTGGTTGATGGCACATCCGGCAAATGTCATCAACGTCTTGATGCCAGACGTACCGCCTGCAGTTTCTCGTCGGCATTATCCTGTCCTGGATGGCTATCATGTCGGCTTCTACTACTGAAGAGAGTTCACCACGCGTTAGCCACAGATTAGATGCGGCCTTGTCGACGTGTGGCCGATCCAGTTGATGGGGGTGGGCACCATGCACTGCCTTCTGCTTCCAAGCTGCAATCTTCTCCTCCACTGTCTGCAGATTGCAGTTGAGTTGGTACTCCGCTTGCGCCAAGTGCAGAGCGCTGTATCCTCTGTCGGCGGCGCAGACAGCCCGGTATAGCGCGTTTTGGTTGGAGCGTTCTGCGAAGTACTCGCGCAGTTGTCGTACCTGGGCAACACACAGTGCAGAAATGTCGACGATTCCAAGTCCCCCTTCTTTGCGTGGTAGTGAAACTCTCTCCAGTGCCGATTGAGGATGGTGCATTCCGGCCTCTTTGAATGCTTTCCTCATCCTCCTCTCAAGGTCCTCTAGGTCAGTTTTGCTCCATTTGACTACACCAAAACTGAAGGTCAGCAGGGGAACCGCGAATGTGTTGATCGCGCGTACCTTGTTCCCCGCGTTGAGGAAAGTCCTCAGGACACAGTTCACTCGACTCAAGAACTTGTCTCGCAGCTCCGTCTTGATGTCGGAGTGGCGAATCCCGGTGAGCTGTCGGAATCCAAGATATTTATAGGATTCGCCACGAACCATGTCTCTTATAAACTCGCCGTCATAGACCTCGTAGCCTCCGGATTCGGTAAGTTGTCCTTTCAGCAGGTGGACACAGCGACACTTGTCGAGGCCGAACTCCATACAGATGTCCCTGCTTATGTCTTCGACAACCCGGATAGCTACACCTAGACGCTGACGTGAATCAGCGTAGACCTTGAGATCGTCCATGTAAAAGGTATGGGTCACTTCTTCGTGGGCGCCGTCGCCATACCTTATTTTATAGCCATGACCGTTTCTATTGAGCGTCCTACTGAGGGGGTTCAGTGCCAGACAAAACCAAAGCGGGCTGAAAGAGTCGCCTTGGAATATCCCCCTCTTTATCTGCAGCGTTCTAGACTGCAACACATTTTCCCCATCACTAAGGTGCAGAGACGTGCTCCACTGCCTCATCGCATGCTGCAGGAACCTAACGACGACGGGATCAATTTTGTAGAGCTCCAATACCCGGACGAGAAACGAGTGAGGTATGGAGTCATAAGCCTTCCTGTAATCGATATAGGCCATGCTTAGGTTCCGCTGATTATAAACCGCCTGGCCGACTATGGTTGCGTCGATGATGGCCTGGTCTTTGCAGCCATGCGTATTTTTTCTGCATCCTTTCTGCTCTTCTGCGATGATATGGTGTTGTTCGCAGTGGGCAGAAACTTTGGCGGTTATGATGCTGCTTAATATCTTGTACAGACTCGATAGGCACGTTATCGGCCTGTACTTTGATGGGTTCAATGTGTTGCTGTCTTTCGGGAGGAGGAATGTGACGCCACGGGTGGCGAATTCAGGGAGGTTGTGTGGGTCACGTAGCACCTTGTTGAAGCACTCAGCTATCTTTTGATGTGCGACGGTCAGCTTCTTGTGCCAGAAGTTCTGAACACCATCGGGGCCCGGTGCTGCCCAGTTCCTCAGGTACCGCGAGGCTTCGCGGACATCGTTCTCTTCGACGATGATAGCTGGCATCTCTCCAATTTCACCACAACTCTCCTCCTCCCGTCTTAACCACATTTGCCCGTCGCGATGTTGTACTGGGGTCTCCCAAATACCAGCCCAGAAGTTCGTCACATCGCTAATATCTGGCAAACCTTCGCGGTAGTCGGGCTTCTCGTCGCTAATGTGGTCGTAGAACGCTTTTTCGTTATCTCTGAACATCCGATTTTGTTCCTGGCGCTTTGCAGAGTCAGAGTAACGTTTCAGCCGTTTAGTTAGGACGCTCAATTGCTGTACCAGTGTGTCGAGTTTTTCCGTCAGCTGGTGAGCTCCCAGCTGGCGAAGTTCAGTAGGCCGCACGATCACAGCAACTTGGCGACATAATTTCGCCGATCTGCTGCCTCTTTTGTACGCCATCAGTCTTCCAATTGCGGCGCGCTTGTTTAGGATCCGTTGCTCCAATCTCCTTCGCCATGGAGGCTCACGCCTTTCACGGAGATGTTGGAGCAGTCCGCCTCTTGGCCTAATACGGTATCCTAAACTTTTGGCGGTCGCCACAGCAGCACAGTAAACTTTCAGTTGCAGCTCCTCCATGTTCTCAGCATCAACCAAGTGCAGCGGAAGAACGTGCTCGTTCATGAGCTTTACTGCACTTGTCAGCCTGCGGGAATGCTGCAACTTCGGGATCCTGGGGCGCGACAATGGGTCTGTGTCGCGGAACTGTGAGATCGCCTCGTCGTAGTGGAAGACCAGATCGCGTAGTAGTTGTTGATCTGGCTGTGGGTCTTCCGGCTCAGGGGGTTGTAGTACTGTGGCCTCCACTGGTGCTGATTCGCGTGCCCCACTCGCGAATGAATTGCTCAGCCGTACTGAACTTCGTCTCGACACATCGCTTGCTCTGTTGTTCCTGGAGCTTATTTCTCTCTGCACCTGCTGCTTGATCTCGTCGATTTGCGTTTGGGAGAGCATGTTGTTGCGTACTATCGCTCTACGCCTCGCGTTCATCGCGTTCTGATCAAGCCTCCCGACGAACTCTGGATACGCTTCCTCGAACATTGTTAGTATTCGAGGGCGACCGCTCATGTCCGTCTCCAAAGCAGTGCAGATGTAATAGGCGCGGATCACGAATTCATTCATTTCGTGTGTCCACATGATCCGGCGCCTAGTGGTACCCACAAGTGTGGACGACTGTCGTCTGGCAGTCGCAACACGTCTCGTAGGCGCAGCGTTTCTTGGGTGATGTCGATGGCTGCTGTTTCCGTGTGGCGGTAGCTCTTCGGGTTGAACCCGGCTGGTGGCCCGCTCTTGCACATCGCCCTCCAGCCGCTGGCCGCTCGCTCTTACGCCCGTTCCAGGACCAGCTCCAGTTCGGGGACCCTCCTCGGGTGATCGCATTCTAATTATTCTTCGTGATCGTAGCTCCATTTTATTGGGTGTATCTCCTTTGCCCGGGAGACAGCGGGTTGGCAAGGCCTCCATGACCCGGGAGGCCTTCCCCGGGAGAGATATAGCGCTCTGACTCGCTCGCACCCCCTCACTTAGCCACTTCCGACACCCGTTCTCGGAGCCAAGACCAGGTGTGTGTTTCCAGTTCACGCCCGATCTAAAAATGTCGTCATATGATCTTCGTGGAGGCGTGAGATAGGAACATTTGAGACCAACAGGCAGGCTCCTACCCTATGTTGATCCCCATTTGAGAACCAAATGACATAATTTTATCCCGTCAGAGAAATTTTTCGGTGGCGAAAGAGCACCTGAGAGATAGGCATTGAAAATATCCAATTTATTTTTTTTTTTGGCAGACTTATCTCACTTCTTAACTAGGCGAACCTAGCCAGAATTTTCACCTGCCCCCGGGCTTCTGAATGCCAAAGGGGGACTAGGCTCTGCGGAATGCACGTATCTGCATGCTCGTGCTGTTTCAGTCCTGACCGAGAAATTGTCGGACAATCGCGCAGGTGCTAAGGATGACCGACTTTTGGATGCCGGCCAATTCCTTCTCCATGTTCAACACCTTTAGCGCTTCCAGAAGTGTCTTCGGGACAATTCCAGTTCCAGAGAGAACGACTGGAACAATTCTTGGGACCTCCCTTAGCCCCCACAGTTCCTTGAGCTCCACGGCCAATGGTCGGTACTTGCAGATTTTGCGACCGTGGGTCTCCTCCAGATTCTGGTTCAGTGGAATAGCGACATCGATGATGGTGACTTTGCGGTCGCTCTTGTCGTAAACCATTATATCTGGGCGGTTGTGGTGGATCGAGAGGTCGGTCAGAACAGTGCGATCCCAGTACAGCTTGAAACGGTCATTTTCCAGGACAGGTGCAGGCAGGTACCGGTAGTTTGGTACGTTGTCTTCCAGTAGAGCACATTGGAGCGCCAGTTGTCGATGAACAATACGGGCCACGTTGTTGTGGCGCTCGGTGTAGGCTGCGTTGGCCAAAACGGGACAGCCTCCCATAATGTGCTCTATGTTTTCACCTGGTTGATGGCACATCCGGCAAATGTCATCAACGTCTTGATGCCAGACGTACCGCCTGCAGTTTCTCGTCGGCATTATCCTGTCCTGGATGGCTATCATGTCGGCTTCTACTACTGAAGAGAGTTCACCACGCGTTAGCCACAGATTAGATGCGGCCTTGTCGACGTGTGGCCGGTCCAGTTGATGGGGGTGGGCACCATGCACTGCCTTCTGCTTCCAAGCTGCAATCTTCTCCTCCACTGTCTGCAGATTGCAGTTGAGTTGGTACTCCGCTTGCGCCAAGTGCAGAGCGCTGTATCCTCTGTCGGCGGCGCAGACAGCCCGGTATAGCGCGTTTTGGTTGGCGCGTTCTGCGAAGTACTCGCGCAGTTGTCGTACCTGGGCAACACACAGTGCAGATATGTCGACTATTCCAAGTCCCCCTTCTTTGCGTGGCAGTGAAACTCTCTCCAGTGCCGATTGAGGATGGTGCATTCCGGCCTCTTTGAATGCTTTCCTCATCCTCCTCTCAAGGTCCTCTAGGTTAGTTTTGCTCCATTTGACTACACCAAAACTGAAGGTCAGTAGGGGAACCGCGAATGTGTTGATCGCGCGTACCTTGTTCCCCGCGTTGAGGAAAGTCCTCAGGACACAGTTCACTCGACTCAAGAACTTGTCTCGCAGCTCCGTCTTGATGTCGGAGTGGCGAATCCCGGTGAGCTGTCGGAATCCAAGATATTTATAGGATTCGCCACGAACCATGTCTCTTATGAACTCGCCGTCATAGACCTCGTAACCTCCGGATTCGGTAAGCTGCCCTTTCAGCAGATGGACACAGCGGCACTTGTCGAGGCCGAACTCCATGCAGATGTCCCTGCTTATGTCTTCGACAACCCGGATAGCTACACCTAGACGCTGACGTGAATCAGCGTAGACCTTGAGATCATCCATGTAGAAGGTATGGGTCACTTCTTCGTGGGCGCCGTCGCCATACCTTATTTTATAGCCATGACCGTTTCTATTGAGCGTCCTACTGAGGGGGTTCAGTGCCAGACAAAACCAAAGCGGGCTGAAAGAGTCGCCTTGGAATATCCCCCTCTTTATCTGCAGCGTTCTAGACTGCAACACATTTTCCCCATCACTGAGGTGCAGAGACGTGCTCCACTGCCTCATCGCATGCTGCAGGAACCTAACGACGACGGGATCAATCTTGTATAGCTCCAATACCCGGACGAGAAACGAGTGAGGTATGGAGTCATAAGCCTTCCTGTAATCGATGTAGGCCATACTTAGGTTCCGCTGGTTATATACCGCCTGGCCGACTATGGCTGCGTCGATGATGGCCTGGTCTTTGCAGCCATGCGTATTTTTCCTGCATCCTTTCTGCTCTTCTGCGATGATATGGTGTTGTTCGCAGTGGGCAGAAACTTTGGCGGTTATGATGCTGCTTAATATCTTGTACAGACTCGATAGGCACGTTATCGGCCTGTACTTTGATGGGTTCAATGTGGCGTGTTTTTTTTTTTTTTTTTTTTTTTTTTTTTTTTTTAAGGTTTTATTTATCTAATTTCATTATTTTACAATCAATATTGCTTCTTGCTAAATTTATAATCTGCTACAAATCCTAGCGTTTTGAACACATTATTTATAACATTGATTTCAGTATAATTTCTACAATTACTACAATATTAATACCATTTCTGTTCATTTTTTATGTTTCCTTTTTAACATTAGCATATGTTTAGGTAACTTCCAAATTCTTTTGCTAAAATTTTACTGTTGTTCCATCTTATCTCTCTCAACTGTTTTTTAAACATGAATAAACTGGCACCAGGATACTTTAAATTAAACGAAATTACTCGCACTGTTAACCATAACGCTGACTTCTGCTGTTGGGATTTTGCACATATCCTTCGTGAGAGAATATCTTCCAAATTGTTACATTTTACACCGATTCGTGTTCGAATGACCTGACAACACCAGTCCCACACTTCTTTTGAACTGCGACATAATTTTAGTCTGTGGTTTAGACTATCGACGCCTCCGCATTTAGCACATAACTGAGGATTTCTTCGAATATTGTAAGCTTGGAGTTTTTCACCAGTTGGAACCAGATTGTTGACAAAGCAGAACAAATTTGAACGATCATTTAAAGTTAAAAAATTTTGATTTATGTTCTCCCACACTGTTGGCCAATCAGAATCAATTTCGTCTTCAATTTTTGGAACACAATTATTCAAATTAACAAAATGCGTATATAATAGTTTTGTTGAGTAGTTTGGATACATCGTTAGGATATCTTTAGCTGTAGAAATCCATTCCCTGGCATTTCTCGTCAATCGTTGTGGAATCCGAAAATCTAATAAGTAATTTTCTTGTTGCAAATTTCCCTCTTTATCTGTATTGTATAGTAAATTTTTAATAAACAGTGCTTTTATTTTTGCTTCAGGATCAATTAATTTCATCCCTCCTTTCAAATGATCAAGGTATAATTGATTTCGTTCTACTCTGAAAATGAATCGGTTCCAAATGAAATTTCCACACGCCTTTCGTATTTCTGCGATATGACGATTTAATGGTGGAAAAACATGGCCCAAGTACCAAAGTTTCGATAAAATGTACGTATTCAATACCATACATCTTTCAAATAGATTTATATTTCGAATCTTGTGTCTCTGCATTGTTATTTTCAAATTAACGATTAATGAATCATAATTTGATACCACAGTGAGATACCAACTTTTACTAAACTTCACGCCTAATATTTTCAGACAATCTTCTTCTTTAATTAATTGTGGTCCTAACTCAATCTGATTTATTCGCATAAAGGCCGATTTTCGATAATTAATTTTTATTCTGGCATATCTAGAGTAGCATTCAAAAATAGTTAGGAGTACGTCGAACTCTTCTTGACTTCTTATTAAAACATTGAAGTCATCCGCAAAAACAATAACTTTAATGAATTTGTCATACACCCAGAAACCTTGAAGACTATTTGATATGAATCTAATGAGAGGTTCTAAGTATAGTACAAATAATAACATACTTAAAGGGCATCCTTGGCGCACCGATCGTGTAATTTGAAAAGAATTTGTAAGGAATCCGTTAACTAGAACGCGAGATGAGGCCACAGCATAAAGTTGTCTAATACAGTTTATAAACAACGGCGGAAGTCCAAATTTTTCCAAAACTTTCCATAAATAGTTATGGTCTACCCTGTCAAAGGCTCTATTTAAGTCAATACTTACTAAGCAGCCTTTGAACCTTTTGTTTTCGCAAGATCTTGTAAGTATCCTTCTAATGTCTTTTAAATTATCAACACAAGACTTTTTCTGTAAACACGCCGTCTGTCCAGCTCCAATTAACTTATCGAGAAATGGCATGATTCTTTCTGACAAAATTTTTGTGAACAATTTATAATCGCAGTTTAGCATGGAAATTGGTCGATAACCTTCTAACGACAAATTGTTACCCACATTTTTCGGAATTAGCGTTATTATCCCGTCAGAGAAATTTTTCGGTGGCGAAAGAGCACCTGAGAGATAGGCATTGAAAATATCCAAAATATCATATTTCAAAGAATCGAAATTTCGCAAATAAAATTCATAAGTTAGCCCATCAGGTCCTGGTGTTTTTTTCTTTTTGGCAGCCGTTAACACATATGTCAACTCTTCTAACGTAATGGGCGCAAGTAAATGTTCTCTATCGTCATCATTCAATGTCACAGATATGTGATTTAGCGGATCATCATCAATATTCATGGAATCTTGAATGCTTTGTCCCTCGAAATGATTTGAATAAAATTCAAAAACGCAATTTTTCAGTCTGTTCGAATCAGTAATTATATCGCCATTGCTCTCCAATTTTAAAATTCTATTACTCTCTCGTCTTTTTCTTTGTGCTGCAATTTGGAAAATATTAATAGTTTCCTCTTGGAAAAGGTTGAAACTACTAAAGTTTTCACCCAAGTGATTTATCCTTTCTGTTTCAATTTGCAAAATCCTCGCCTTAATCATATTTACATCTAAATACGTCTCTTCCCCTCTATTTCGTTTATCCATGTACTCATTCAATTTAGCATAAAAATAATGTTTTTCATTGGAAATCCTCGATACTAACTCCCAACTTTTACTTTTGAAGAACTGTTTGGATTTCGACTTCACAATTTCGTTCCACCATTTATTTTTATCAGCTACATATGTTTGTCTAAGTTTCCAGCTTTCATAAACTTCAGAGAAATTACGCATAATTCCATCATCTTTAAGTAAGGTGGGATTTATTTTCCAATACCCTCTTCCCCTATTTATAACCAAACATTTATCAACATTAATCTTCATGATAATTCCACAATGATCTGAAAAGGCAACGGGCCTTGTTTTAAACTCAAGAATATTTCTCATGAAGTCTCGCGGTACATAAAAGCGGTCAAGCCTAGAAGCCGAATTCAGTCTGTGAAAGGTATATTGATTCTGTTTGAGCTCAAGTGCAACATCTTTCCATCTAAAGGAATCTACAATTTGACGAAGTCCACTACTATAATTTTTGTTTTCCCCCATACAATCAAAATTATTAATAATGCAATTGAAATCTCCTCCCACAATATTCGTTTCCACATTACTTTTTGCGAGATGTGGTGTAAGGTCATTCAAAAACAGTTCATCTCTTTCCTTTCTACGATTAGATCCAGAGTAGGCGTAAATATTAACAAAATTTATATTTTCTATAGCAATAGATGATATTCTCCCATTCAAACTAAAAAGTGGCTGAGAGATATTGAAAGAATTCCGTATTAGTATCGTGGTCCCAGACTCATGTTCATTCATATTGGTGAATGCTACATGTGATGGAACAAAAGAAAAATTTTCGTAGCAAACTTCTTGTAAATACAACACGTCTATATCATAATTCCAAACGAAATCACGAAGAAGATTCTTATTGACAGTGCTAGTACTGCTATTCAAATTTATACTCGCAACTCTTATAACACAATTCATAGTTGGAAAACTAACTATTTTTAACTTCTATAATTTATACATGAAAGTTAAAAATCAATAAACGCAATTTTCAAAGGTCAATTACTCAGATATCTTCTATTAATTAAATCCCATGCTCCTCGTTAGAAGTCATATTCAATTCTATCGAGCGTTCATTCTGAACACTCCCCTTCTTCTGCCTAGCTTTACTGCGTGTGAGGCGATCTAGCGATTCGCTCAAAGTACCACCCATTGTCGATTGTAAAAATGTTTGATCACGAAGAACTTTTCCCGTAGGTGACTCATCAGAATCCGAAGCGGCTTCTTTGTTTTTATCAGATGATATTTTATTCCTACCTCGTTTACCCATGACCTTTATAAACTCATCCTCTGTAGCAGTTGCAATCGTGTTGTCAATGCACGTGGCATTGAAATCCTCCCTCATCGATTGTTCCACGGCAGCACTGTTAATTGAAGCTATTTGTGATTCCTCGTGGTTAAAGTTATCCCCTTCCTGCATATTTTCTTCTTCGATGTCATTTTTTGTTTGTTGTTGGACGGCAATTGTACGCTTTGGAAGACCTTGACCAAGATTAACCATTTGTCCGTTAATCGTTGTTGTATTTTGCTGTCTGATCCAATTTTCTCCACGTTTCAGGATACCACTATACGACGATGCTTGTTGGTCTTGCAATCTGTTGTTTACTGATTTTTTCTCTGGACAGTTGATTTTCAGATGGTCCTTACTGCCGCAGAGAAAACACTTATTAATAAGGCCTTCATATGATACTCTCACTCGTAGATTTCGTATGTACAGTGAGGCTGGTACTTCAACACCCTCCTTCAGTTCCAAAAAAACTCCACGGACTGAAGTCCAAATCGGAAAGCCAGTATCTTCTCCATATTTCTCACGAACCATCCGAACGATTTTTCCGAATCTAGTCATCACAGCGGAAATCTCCCGGTCTTCAATTTCTGGTGGCAGATTAAAAAGCCTTACATATCTGACAAACGCGTTTGCCGACAACAACTTGACCTCAGTACTATCATGTTTATCATAATCAAACCTCAGTGTTCCGGACATATCACGAAGCGTGTTCCGCATATCTTCTTCCCTCTTGAACTTTATAATGACAGAGGTTTCATTTTTCTCTTTATACATTGACAGCAGTAGTTCACTGTTGAGGCCCATCTTATTTTTCATAAATTTGAAGATTTCACTGTCTGTCGGTTCTGGTAGTCCATGGTCGAACTGGATACGCAAAGAGCTGGTTCTTAGTTCTGCGTCAGTCATTTTCTCTCCTTGACACGTCCACTAGATCCGGAAGCAAATCTGCTCACCTCTCCTGTGATTAAATATTCGTTATGGTTCCACTCAGTTCAAATTGAACGTTGGTTTGATCGATTTTGTTCTGAATTCGGACGAAATAGCAGAGCTGATTGGAAAGGAAAAAGAAAAAAATTAACGAAACATTGGTCGCAGTCTCACACATGCGTAATTCTCGAGCGAGCCAGACGATCATTCTCATCCAAACCGTACACCACATCGTTTCGCATTACATCAACAAACTAACACAAGCAGCCATGTCTGGACATGGCAATGGAGGAAAAGTGAAGGGAAAGGCAAACTCCCGCTCGAACCGTGTTGGACTGCAGTTTTCCGTAGGTGTATTCGCCAATTGCTCCGCAAGGGTAGCTAGGCCGAGCGCGTTAATACCAGTGCACCAGTCCATCTAGCCGCCATTATAGAGTTTCGGCTGCCGAAGTGATCGAGTTGGCTGGCAAAACTGCTCGCGCTTTGGTTCGGTGGACATCAAGACAACAACAGGCAGATGCAAACGCAATCGCAAAACGGCAGCAGGTATCAGAAGAAAAAAGTTTGTTCTTTATACAAACTGCTTTGGTGGCAAATCCAGAACAAGGCGGCATCGTGGGCGTTCGAAATGTTTTTTTTCAAAACCACGAGTACTAAGTTTTCTAAATTGGAACCATTCCATAAAACACGGCGCTTATCAGGGCCATTAAACCTTTCAAAAAAGAGTTTACGAAATACAGTTTAATGCTTTCTAAAACAATATCCAAAATAATAATAAAACACAAATTGATTTTTTCGTAATCCTGTTTTCCAGGATATGATGAGTATGAGAATTTGGCAGTTGTTCTGAGCTTATTGATGGTTGGGGACTTTCCCGATTATTTAATTTTCACCAATTCTTAAATTGTTTCCAGATTGAAAGTACAGTAATTTACATTTAGTTCGACATTTAGCTAATTGGACGGTCATGTAATGCGACATATTTAGTTGGACATTTTTGTAAACATAGAGTTCGGGGTCCAAATTATGACCCCACATTGAAAGTCGACACTGTACCACTGTCATTGCAAATGTTCAATTACAGGTTAAAATCGCCTCCAATGCGACACTGAGCGGTGCTTCGGCACGTCGCATTAAATGTAATTTACTGTACAACATGTCACAAGCTGGATGGGAAGAAATTTTCCAACTGTGAAATCTGTGGCGAGTGGTAAACGCAATCGCTAAACAGGAAGGTTTAGCCGAACAAGATGGGGATATCGAGTGATAACAGAACAATAAACTCTTTAGATTAAAGATAATTTTGTGATCCTGAAAAGGACCTTTTTTAGCCTGCATGTGAATCCAACGAGCGAACAAATCGTAATGAATGTATTTTTTGGCCATCGCTGCCTTTTAACGCTCATTCGTTCGTCTCGTTGGACTCGCCCTTTTGGCTGAGTCTGCCGATTTGTCTCTATCCTGTGAGTGTGTACCGCTAAAGTACAAAACGCGCGGATCCGCTGAAAAATATATCATTCTTTTTCAAACCGTAAATCAGTGTGGTTGTAGTGTGGCATCGTTTCACATCACAATATACCTAATAGCGGTTATAGAAATTCGGCCGCCGGAGTGCTCGAGTTAGCTTGCAAAGCTGCTCACGACAATAAGAAAACCCCCCTACAGAGCAGAGCACATTCGGTTCGGTGGCAACAACTAGTTTCAGCGAGTGGCAAACGCAATCGCAAAACGGCAGCAGGTAGAAGAAGGAAAAAGTTTGTTTATACAAACTGTTTTGGTGGCAAAACCAGCCACCATAAAACACGGCGCTTTTCAGGGCCATTAAACCTTTCAAAAAAGTTTTCACAATACCAATGCATTCTAAAGTGACATAATATGACATATAATATAAACCGATTGATCATTCAGTTTTCACGAACCCATGCATGGTTTCCGAATTAAAAGTGGCTTCAAATTACAACACATTGTATGTAGGATGGCATTAACGAATTTTCTCGGTAGCAAGAACTGCTTTCTTTGGTTGATAACTGATGTTGAAAATTGACTAACGTTACATCTGCATTGTATAGAAAAATAACTAAGGAGCAACATGATGAGCTATGTATTTCCTGCTGCTCTGTTCTTATTTTAAAGGACTTTAATCCTGTGTTATTTTACTGTTGCTTTTTCAGAACGCTTATAGCTCGTTTAATTCTCGACAGATCGTAGAGTTCGTCTCCAAAACCTCTGTTCTTTTTCATTTCTATTTACTTTGTTTGCGGAGACTACAAATCTTACAATTCATTCGTTTCCGAAACCACAGTTTAAGGTACGGTAATGTGCTCAGTAATGAAATATATGATAGTGAATGAGCTGATGACCACCTATGTATTCCCTATCACAGCCATCATTTTGATTGTACGATATGTGCATACGCCAACAGATGCCCGGCGTTGAACATTTAATAAGTACAAAGCCTTCAGAAAAAAATCAAGAATCAACTATGAGATAGTGAGAACAAATTGAGAAAGTTTGTAAAAAAAAAGCAAAAACACAACACAAAAGGTTCTTTTCAGAACCGCCAACATGTTCATAAAGAGTAAACAGTAAACTAATCCATTTTTCAGGATGATAGGTAGGTATTCACGTAGGAGAAGAATATAAAACAATATATTCAAAATTTTTTTTTTTTTTAATTCGTTTATTTTTACAGGCTCAGTTACTTAAGTTTAAAGGAGCCGAATTCTTAAATATAATTTTAAAACTATATATATAAACAATTTTCTTACATCTATGGTTAGTAAGGTGGAAAACCGATTACTCGCGGTGTACTCGAGTTTAGGAGGGTGACATATTTTTAGGAGAAGGATGGGATATAAGGAAATTGTAACAATGTTGATGAACACTCAATTTATAAATCTATTCGTATATCTATAGTGTATTTACATTTCAACTTATTCTACTATTTATAGCAAGGGGACGAATTACCCGCAAAGGAAGGAAAGGAGGGTATAAGGATGTAGGGGCAATCACACACGAAGATCTATAGCTTTAAGGAAAACATATATATGGGACATGTAATCAAGGTCTAACCGAGCCAACACATCTCTCACCGGCACATTGGGCTGTCTTCCTCGGGCCCGAAGGGAGTTTTTTAAATTCGATCTGGCGACCAGATACACCAGTTAGCGATGGTATTTTTGCGGACTAAAGAATAAAATTCATTGAAGGCGATTTGACGCTGATAAATATCGCCTTCAATTGCACCTACTTTTGCCAATGAGTCAGCCCTCTCGTTACCCGGAATTGAGCAATGAGAAGGGACCCACACAAAGGTAATGACATAACAGCGTCTGGATAAAGCACTCAAAATTTCTCGTATTCTCTCAAGGAAGTACGGCGAGTGCTTTTCCGGCCTCACTGAACGGATAGCTTCGACAGAGCTAAGACTATCCGTTACAATGTAATAGTGTTCAACAGGTCGTGAGGCGACGCTGTCCAGCGCCCAATGAATTGCTGCCAATTCAGCAATATACACTGAGCAAGGATTCTGAAGACTGTGTGAGGTGCTAAAAAATTCGTTGAACACTCCAAATCCTGTGGACTCGTTTATAGTGGACCCATCAGTAAAGTACATATTATCACAATTGATACCCCCATACTTTTCATCGAAGATCGTTGGAGCGATCCTCGAACGTTGGTAATCTGAATATCCATGGATATCTTGCTTCATGGACAGATCAAAATGCACAGAGGAATTGATGTAGTCAGGGAAACAAACACGGTTGGGAATATACGAAGAAGGATCAACCTGCATGGAGATGAATTCATGATATGAACTCATGAATCCGGAGTGAAAATTTAGCTCGATCAGCTGCTCAAAATTTCCGATCACCAATGGGTTCATAACCTTACACCGGATGAGGAACCGAAGAGATAATAAATTGAAGCGATCTTTTAGTGGGAGTACGCCTGCCAAAACCTCGAGGCTCATGGTATGCGTTGAGGGCATACATCCCAACGCAATACGGAGACAAAGATACTGAATTCGCTCGAGTTTAATTAAGTGTGTTTTGGCAGCTGATTGAAAACAGAAACTGCCATACTCCATCACTGAGAGAATAGTTGTTCGATACAACATTATAAGATCTTCTGGGTGGGCTCCCCACCAGGTGCCGGTAATTGTACGGAGAAAGTTTATTCTTTGTTGGCATTTTTTACTCAGATACCTAATATGGGCCCCCCAAGTACATTTGGAGTCGAACCAGACCCCAAGATACTTGAATGACATAGCATGAGTGATCGGTTTACCCAAAAGTTGAAGCTTTGGTTTTGCTGGTCTATGCTTCCTAGAAAAAACCACCATCTCTGTTTTCTCCGTGGAGAATTCGATCCCTAGCCCAATGGCCCAGGTTGAAAAATTGTTCAAAGTATCTTGTAAGGGTCCTTGCAGGTCGGATTCGTTTGGTCCTACGACAGACACCACTCCATCATCTGCAAGTTGTCTTAGGCTGCAATTTTGTGTAAGGCAATTGTCGATGTCGCTTACATAGAAGTTGTACAAAAGGGGGCTTAAACATGAGCCCTGGGGGAGGCCCATGTAAGAGACCCGACTTACTGCCGAATCTCCGTGAGAAAAGTTCAAATGTTTCTCACAAAGCAAGTTATATAACATATTATTCAATAGAGGCGGCAGACCCCGAGAGTGTAATTTGTCTGTCAAAACCTCTATTGAAACAGAATCAAAGGCCCCCTTTATGTCCAAGAATACTGAAGCCATTTGCCGGCGTAAGCCATTTGAATTTCTGAAGAAAGCAACGCAAGACAATCATTCGTCCCCTTGCCCCTGCGAAACCCATATTGTTTATCTGAGTATAGGCCATTCGTTTCAACCCATCGATCAAGGCGAAACAAGATGATTTTCTCCAACAATTTCCGTATACAAGACAGCATTGCTATTGGGCGGTACGAATTGAAGTCGGACGCGGGTTTTCCGGGTTTTTGAATAGCTATAACTCGTACTTGTCTCCAATCATCTGGAACAATATTATGCTCCAGAAACCGATTGAATAAATTCAACAAGCGATGTTTCGCCACATCAGGGAGGTTTTTCAGCAAGTTGAACTTAATTCTATCCGATCCCGGAGCAGAATTGTTACATGAAAGGAGAGCAAGAGAGAATTCTACCATCGAAAACTCGGAATCAAGATCGCACCTATCTTGTGGTATATCTCGAACAATTTTTTGCACAGGAGCGGAATCAGGACAAACCTTCCGTGCAAAATTTAAAATCCATCGATGTGAATATTCTTCGCTTTCATTCGTTGAAGAGCGATTTCTCATGTTTCGAGCCACTTTCCATATTTTTTTCATTGACGTTTCTCGTGACAAACCTCCCACGAAATTTCGCCAATTAGCACGTTTTTTCCCTTTGATCAAATTTTTGAACTGATTCTCAAGGGCTAAATACATTTGAAAATTTTCAGGGGTTCCACGTTTCCGAAAAGCTTTAAATGCATTCGATTTTTCTACATAAAGCTTGGAACATTGGCTATCCCACCATAGATTGGGAGGCCTTCGGGAAATGGTGGAACCTGGGATGGGTTTCGTTTGAGCGCGAACCGCGCTGTCATAGATCAAACGAGAAAGGAAGTTATACTCCTCCAATGGAGGTAAACCATCTCTGGAATTGATGGCTAGAGCAATCGCGTCCGCATATTTTTTCCAGTCAATGTGTCTTGTGAGGTCATATGCCATGTTTATAGATTCAGAAGAATTCGACCCAATGGTGATGGAAATTTTGATTGGCAAGTGATCACTACCGTTGGGGTTCTGGATTACATTCCACTTGCAATCTAACGATAGTGAATTCGAGCAAAGCGAGAGGTCAAGAGCACTTGGGTTAGCAGGAGGTTTAGGTACACGTGTTGTTTCCCCAGTGTTCAAAACGGTCATATTGAAGCTGTTACAAAGGTCATATATCAACAATGAACGATTGTCGTCGTACTGTTCCCCCCAGGCAGTTCCGTGAGAGTTGAAGTCTCCCAAGATCAATCGTGGCTCAGGAAGGAGTGAGCACATGTCATCAAGTTGTTTGCGGCTAACCGCAGCTCTCGGAGGCCAATACAAGCTGACAATACAGAGGTCTTTGCCTCTGATGTTTGCATGACAAGCAACAGCTTCGATCCCTCCAATAGGTGGAAGGTCAATTCTAAAAAATGAGTGGCACTTATTGATCCCCAAAAGCACCCCTCCGTATCTATCATCACGGTCCAAGCGTATAATATTAAAATCGTGGAAAGAGATATCATCTCGCGAAGAAAGCCAAGTTTCGGACAGAGCAAAAACATCACAATCGTAGTTATGAATTAAAAATTTGAATGTATCCAATTTAGGGATAAGACTACGACAATTCCACTGTAAAACAGTGATATCTCCGACCTCTCTATTTGAATTAGACATCAAGAGAGATAATCATTGCAAGGAGGGGCCATGTTTGCATCAATTGTTGCAAAATTGTCTTTAATACAGGAAGCATTGAGATGACAAGGGTTCTGATGGAGTCGGAAACATTAAAACACTTGAAGATTTGGTCCAAAAGGTCAGACAACTTTATAAATCCCGATTGGGAAGTTGAACTGGACGGAATAACAGGGACAGTTGGGGTTTTTGATGTCCCCTCGAGTGCTGGGCCATTCGAAGGTGAATTATTCCCACGGAAACCAGGAGGGACCTGATTTTGCTTGTCCGCTGCACTCGATTTTTTAGGCATGCTAACAGGGGGTATCACCGGAGGGGCTTGTCCTTGAACTTTGGGAGTGGTCACATTTTTGCGCCGGGGATTCCCTTGGAAAATGAACGGTGTGCCCCCGTTAGCTGTGTCCGCTTCTATTTCGTCAACGGGCAACGTGGCGAAGACATTTTGTGTGTTGATTGGTTGTTGTTGTTGGGCCAGTGGAGAAGCGTTCCTTCAAAGAGCGCTTCTGTTTCTCCCAGCGACTCTTGTAATTTTCACAAACTGAAAGCTCGTGTGGGGATCCCCCGCAATATGGACATTTATGCTCAGTCGCACTGCAGGATTTCCCCTCATGTTGCTCTCCGCAAGTGGCACAGCGCTCCTTGTTGGCACAATAATCCGAAGTGTGACCAACTGACTTGCATTTGTTGCAAGTCATGGGCTTTGGCACGAAGAGTCGCACAGGTAGTCTCAATTTGTCCACCATAACGTAGTCAGGGAGGGCGGCACCAGCAAAGGTGACTCGAAACGAGTCGGACGGCGTAAATTTAGGTTGGTCCCCATCATGGGAAAGTTTCCCGAGTTGGCGACAGTCCAAGATTTTCACTTCCATTGAGGGGAGCTTCTTGAACTTGCCTTTTCCTTCTGATTTTATTTGTTCGCTCGTCCGACCCGTTTCAGTTATCACCCCCTCAATTTCTACGTTATGGGAGGGTATAAATGTTCGATATTCGAGAGTGAAATGTTGATCAGCAACAATCTCGTTTGCGTGTTTCCGTTCATTCACGACAACTCGCAATTTGTTCGGTCTAACCTTGCGAATTTCAGATACAGAAGTGTATCTGGCCAGATCTTTCATGATCTGAATCACGTTAAGGTTTTTTCCTTTCGGTTTTGGCCGGAGGAAAACAACCCAAGGGCCAGTTCCAGGTGCATCTTCTGGATAAACTCTGACACGTGGAGCGGAGACAACAGAGGGGGAAGACGGGGACGAGGATGAGGATGAGGACGAGGACGAGGATTGGGTTGGATCGGAAGCATCAGAAGGGGGAAGCGAAATCGATGATGGGAGAGGGGGAGTGGAAGTAACAGTGGGTTGAGAAGGGAGGCTTGCAATTTTCTTAGAGGGGGGCTTGGTAGGATGAGCGGATTCGTCCCCAGAAGAATTATCTTCCTTATGAGGGACTCGTTTATGTTTTTTCCCAGATCTTGTATGAGATTCATTATCGGAGATCTCCATCTCTGGAGATCCTCCACTATTCTCCATTTAAAAAAATGTCTGTCTTATTTCTAAATTATTATTGATTTTAACAATAATCTTAAAAAAAAAATAGCAACAAAAAAAATTATGATAATAATATTTGGTTCTCAAATGGGGATCAACATAGCCTGCCTGTTGGTCTCAAATGTTCCTATCTCACGCCTCCACGAAGATCATATGACGACATTTTTAGATCGGGCGTGAACTGGAAACACACACCTGGTCTTGGCTCCGAGAACGGGTGTCGAAAGTGGCTAAGTGAGGGGGTGCGAGCGAGTCAGAGCGCTATATCTCTCCCGGGGAAGGCCTCCCGGGTCATGGAGGCCTTGCCAACCCGCTGTCTCCCGGGCAAAGGAGATACACCCAATAACATGGAGCTACGATCACGAAGATTAATTAGAATGCGATCACCCGAGGAGGGTCCCCGAACTGGAGCTGGTCCTGGAACGGGCGTAAGAGCGAGCGGCCAGCGGCTGGAGGGCGATGTGCAAGAGCGGGCCACCAGCCGGGTTCAACCCGAAGAGCTACCGCCACACGGAAACAGCAGCCATCGACATCACCCAAGAAACGCTGCGCCTACGAGACGTGTTGCGACTGCCAGACGACAGTCGTCCACACTTGTGGGTACCACTAGGCGCCGGATCATGTGGACACACGAAATGAATGAATTCGTGATCCGCGCCTATTACATCTGCACTGCTTTGGAGACGGACATGAGCGGTCGCCCTCGAATACTAACAATGTTCGAGGAAGCGTATCCAGAGTTCGTCGGGAGGCTTGATCAGAACGCGATGAACGCGAGGCGTAGAGCGATAGTACGCAACAACATGCTCTCCCAAACGCAAATCGACGAGATCAAGCAGCAGGTGCAGAGAGAAATAAGCTCCAGGAACAACAGAGCAAGCGATGTGTCGAGACGAAGTTCAGTACGGCTGAGCAATTCATTCGCGAGTGGGGCACGCGAATCAGCGCCAGTGGAGGCCACAGTACAACAACCCCCTGAGCCGGAAGACCCACAGCCAGATCAACAACTACTACGCGATCTGGTCTTCCACTACGACGAGGCGATCTCACAGTTCCGCGACACAGACCCATTGTCGCGCCCCAGGATCCCGAAGTTGCAGCATTCCCGCAGGCTGACAAGTGCAGTAAAGCTCATGAACGAGCACGTTCTTCCGCTGCACTTGGTTGATGCTGAGAACATGGAGGAGCTGCAACTGAAAGTTTACTGTGCTGCTGTGGCGACCGCCAAAAGTTTAGGATACCGTATTAGGCCAAGAGGCGGACTGCTCCAACATCTCCGTGAAAGGCGTGAGCCTCCATGGCGAAGGAGATTGGAGCAACGGATCCTAAACAAGCGCGCCGCAATTGGAAGACTGATGGCGTACAAAAGAGGCAGCAGATCGGCGAAATTATGTCGCCAAGTTGCTGTGATCGTGCGGCCTACTGAACTTCGCCAGCTGGGAGCTCACCAGCTGACGGAAAAACTCGACACACTGGTACAGCAATTGAGCGTCCTTACAAAACGGCTGAAACGTTACTCTGACTCTGCAAAGCGCCAGGAACAAAATCGGATGTTCAGAGATAACGAGAAAGCGTTCTACGACCACATTAGCGACGAGAAGCCCGACTACCGCGAAGGTTTGCCAGATATTAGCGATGTGACGAACTTCTGGGCTGGTATCTGGGAGACCCCAGTAGAACATCGCGACGGGCAAATGTGGTTAAGACGGGAGGAGGAGAGTTGTGGTGAAATTGGAGAGATGCCAGCTATCATCGTCGGAGAGAACGATGTCCGCGAAGCCTCGCGGTACCTGAGGAACTGGGCAGCACCGGGCCCCGATGGTGTCCAGAACTTTTGGCACAAGAAGCTGACCGTCGCACATCCAAAGATAGCTGAGTGCTTCAACAAGGTGCTACGTGACCCACACAACCTTCCTGAATTCGCCACCCGTGGCGTCACCTTCCTCCTCCCGAAAGACAGCAACACATTGAACCCATCAAAGTACAGACCGATAACGTGCCTATCGAGTCTGTACAAAATACTGAGCAGCATAATTACCGCCAAAGTTTCTGCTCACTGCGAACAGCATCACATCATCGCAGAAGAGCAGAAAGGATGCAGGAAAAATACGCATGGCTGCAAAGACCAGGCCATCATCGACGCAGCCATAGTCGGCCAGGCGGTATATAACCAGCGGAACCTAAGTATGGCCTACATCGATTACAGGAAGGCTTATGACTCCATACCTCACTCGTTTCTCGTCCGGGTATTGGAGCTCTACAAAATTGATCCCGTCGTCGTTAGGTTCCTGCAGCATGCGATGAGGCAGTGGAGTACGTCTCTGCACCTCAGTGATGGGGAAAATGTGTTGCAGTCTAGAACGCTGCAGATAAAGAGGGGGATATTCCAAGGCGACTCTTTCAGCCCGCTTTGGTTTTGTCTGGCACTGAACCCCCTCAGTAGGACGCTCAATAGAAACGGTCATGGCTATAAAATAAGGTATGGCAACGGCGCCCACGAAGAAGTGACCCATACCTTCTACATGGATGATCTCAAGGTCTACGCTGATTCACGTCAGCGTCTAGGTGTAGCTATCCGGGTTGTCGAAGACATAAGCAGGGACATCTGCATGGAGTTCGGCCTTGACAAGTGCCGCTGTGTCCATCTGCTGAAAGGGCAGCTTACCGAATCCGGAGGTTACGAGGTCTATGACGGCGAGTTCATAAGAGACATGGTTCATGGCGAATCCTATAAATATCTTGGATTCCGACAGCTCACCGGGATTCGCCACTCCGACATCAAGACGGAGCTGCGAGACAAGTTCTTGAGTCGAGTGAACTGTGTCCTGAGGACTTTCCTCAACGCGGGGAACAAGGTACGCGCGATCAACACATTCGCGGTTCCCCTGCTGACCTTCAGTTTTGGTGTAGTCAAATGGAGCAAAACTGACCTAGAGGACCTTGAGAGGAGGATGAGGAAAGCATTTAAAGAGGCCGGAATGCACCATCCTCAATCGGCACTGGAGAGAGTTTCACTACCACGCAAAGAAGGGGGACTTGGAATAGTCGACATATCTGCACTGTGTGTTGCCCAGGTACGACAACTGCGCGAGTACTTCGCAGAACGCGCCAACCAAAACGCGCTATACCGGGTTGTCTGCGCCGCCGACAGAGGATACAGCGCTCTGCATTTGGCGCAAGCGGAGTACCAACTCAACTGCAATCTGCAGACAGTGGAGGAGAAGATTGCAGCTTGGAAGCAGAAGGCAGTGCATGGTGCCCACCCCCATCAACTGGATCGGCCACACGTCGACAAGGCCGCATCTAATCTGTGGCTAACGCGTGGTGAACTCTCTTCAGTAGTAGAAGCCGACATGATAGCCATCCAGGACAGGATAATGCCGACGAGAAACTGCAGGCGGTACGTCTGGCATCAAGACGTTGATGACATTTGCCGGATGTGCCATCAACCAGGTGAAAACATAGAGCACATTATGGGAGGCTGTCCCGTTTTGGCCAACGCAGCCTACACCGAGCGCCACAACAACGTGGCCCGTATTGTTCATCGTCAACTGGCGCTCCAATGTGCTCTACTGGAAGACAACGTACCAAACTACCGGTACCTGCCTGCACCTGTCCTGGAAAATGACCGTTTCAAGCTGTACTGGGATCGCACTGTTCTGACCGACCTCTCGATCCACCACAACCGTCCAGATATAATGGTTTACGACAAGAGCGACCGCAAAGTCACCATCATCGATGTCGCTATTCCACTGAACCAGAATCTGGAGGAGACCCACGGTCGCAAAATCTGCAAGTACCGACCATTGGCCGTGGAGCTCAAGGAACTGTGGGGGCTAAGGGAGGTCCCAAGAATTGTTCCAGTCGTTCTCTCTGGAACTGGAATTGTCCCGAAGACACTTCTGGAAGCGCTCAAGGTGTTGAACATGGAGAAGGAATTGGCCGGCATCCAAAAGTCGGTCATCCTTAGCACCTGCGCGATTGTCCGACAATTCCTCGGTCAGGACTAAAACGGCACGAGCATGCAGATACGTGCATTCCGCAGAGCCTAGTCCCCCTTTGGCATTCAGAAGCCCGGGGGCAGGTGAAAATTCTGGCTAGGTTCGCCTAGTTAAGAAGTGAGATAAGTCTGCTCAAACAATGAACAAATGAATTGAATAATAATATTAATAATAAATATGTGTACCTTAATATATAAGTTGTTCCAATAATGCGCTCTACTGCCCTAATCAGGGAGAGACAGAGGCTACGCGCTACGGAGACAACACAATAGCGCAAGAATAGCTTACGCAGCCACGTGATGATGAATCCCGTTTGCGACAGTCACGCGATGGCGATCCCGTTATGCCGAATCAGTTCAACAGCCGCAATCCGGCTCGCTGCAAGAGAGCTGCTTCCTTTGTTCCTTCGTTCCACTTCACAAATGGTCAGGTCGAAAGCGGACAGCAATGACCTTCACTCGTACACGGTTCACTCGTACCAATAGCACAATAGCAAAAGTGGCAACGCACAATACCGACACTGAACTTTACTCGTCAAGAGTTGGATAGCGAATGAATATATTCAAAAAACTATGGTTGGGTTATACCTATGATATAACCGCAAGGTTGACGTAGGACTGCCGTTCGCTTAGTAATCAATTGTATTTCTTCGATTAGTAATAATCCCACATCGGATGTTCCTCAATGGGCACGATATCACCGCTGTGCAGAGCTATCTTTTGTGTGTATTGATTAAATTATTGATTAAACTAGTGAATGAATGAAACTATTTACGAATTCGATTGCAAATAAATCCCAATCTAAGCCAATTCATGCATTATGGTAGTAGTTATCGCAGCAAATAGTTATTAACATTTTGCCTAACCATTAAACGGTATGCGTAGAAGTTCAGTAAGCTGGCGACATAAAGAGATATCTTCCAATGCAGCCTTAATCGAGCCAAAGCGTTGCATTTGTACCCTCTTTTGTAGACCGTGTTAGCAAAACGAGTTCCGGAGTGTAAAAATGCATGGGGGTTTAAAAGTATTGCCGATCTACAATGCCGATTTTTCTAACTTCTTGGTTTCGGAAACTGTATTTGGAAAAATACAAGCGAGTACAAAAGGACTCGTATCTAAGTATCTATTTTGCAATGCCCATTTCTTCAGGCTCCATGATTTTGAAAGCTGTGTTAGGGAAACATTCCGATTTGCAGAAATGCAAGCGAGTACAAAAGTACCCGCAGTTCGCATCTATTTTGCAATGCCGATTTCCCCAGGCTCCATGATATGGAAATCTGTGTTAGGAAAACATTCCGATTTGCAGAAATGCAAGCGAGTTCAAAAGTACCCGCAGCTTGCATCTATTTTGCAATGCCGATTTCCCCAGGCTTCATGATTTTGAAGTGTGTTAGGGAAACATCCATCCATTCCAGTGATTGTACCTCAATCGTTGCGCAATCATGACTGAGTGGATTTCCAAGCGGCACTCGCTTATATACCGATTGGGGTGATTTCAATAGCCTGTTTTAAAATCAATTTTAGAGCTATTGAAACAAATTTCTGGATCAAAAGGTAACAAGAATATAACGCGTAGACATTTTATCTTTCGAATGAAGTGCTTATCATACCATTTCGTTCAGTTGTTTAAGAACTATTAACGCTCAAAATCTCGTTCTCCGGCGTAACGCTTTCGTTTTCGAAACATCGAATTTACACCCCAGTATAGAAATGAAAGACGTAGTCCTACGTCAATATATATTTAGCAAAAGCTGTCCCCTTTGTATAGTCCTACGTCACTCCGGTTATGTCCCCGACATTACCCACCCGTCTTTTTTCACCGTCATTTCACTCGCGTAAACACGCACTCTCATCTTCGGTGCAGTTCGACACTCACTCGAGAAACTACACAATAACACACACCAACACATTTGCGCGCGTTTCGGAACAAGAAATAAAACGAAACGAAGCATCTGAATACCGAAACTGAAAACAATGCTTTGCTCACTCAGCCGAACGAACTTTTTTATGCCAAATGTTGAATTTCCCTCCATTTCCCACAAACCGTATATTACTGTCACAGAAAACACAGACCCTCCATTAAACCAAAACACTGCTGCACACCACAAACATTCTACAACACCTGAAGGGCACAAATTGAATCTTTCTGAAAACACCAAAAGTCCCGTTATCAGAAAGTTTATTTTTTCCACACACAATTTTGGAAAACACTCACGGATATAAGGCGAAACAACATATTTCAAACAAAAACTGCACCGACGTAGAGCAGAATCAACCGAAACATCCTCTAACACGTAATATGACAAAAAAAAAGCTAAACGCGGAGCGAAGAAAAAACACAACCACATCCGACGACTGTACGCTCGAGACTCCCTGATCAACGAATACAACTTCCTATTACTAAACCAAAGCGAAGCTACATTTATCCCTACGGAGCTGCACAAGAAACCCTCGGCGATTGACTTGGTCCTAGCAACCCCGGCTATCTATCAAGACCTAAACATGACGGTTCTGGACTACGGCATAGGAAGAAGTCGTCATCTGGCGATATCAACAAAGTACACAGGGAAAACAGGAAACTGGACGGATACTTCATCAACAAGAAGAAGGTTAGAGAGGAACTAGGAAAACTAAAGGTAGAGGAAATCGAGGATATCAACCAACCTGCAGACGACAGTGAAGGGTATTATGAAGAGCGCTAGGCAGAGGAACAAGCACCAACCGAAATACTGGTGGAATGACGAAGTAAAGCAGACATGGATCCAGAAAAAGGAAGCTAGAGCGGCGTTCAACAGGAGAAGCGGTATAACAGAGTTGATTGAATTAAAAAAAAGCAGAATGCAACTTCAACAGAATAAAAAAGAAAAACTCGGAAGAAAACTTTCGAGAATTCGTCAAATCATTAGACCCAAGCACGTCTTCAAGAGTCATCTGGAATGACATAAGAAGACTCACTGGACGAAAAATGAAGAAGCAAAATAACGTGCTGATCCATGAAGATAAGCGATTAGCTCTACAATTTTTGGACAAACACTTCCCCTGTGAGGAAGTATCTGGCATAGAAATAGCTCAATACCAAAACGACATGGATATCATCTCCAGGGAAAAATGGGACAACTTCTTACTACGAAAAAAACGCTCGTCGGCACCCGGGCCCGATGGGATCAGCTACGAGATGATGAAGTCACTGCCTAAAAAGTACAAAACATGATGATCAAAGAACTGAACGTAGTCTGGAAGACCGGTCGATTCTCAATTGACATGAAAGCTATCAAAATCATCGCCATTCAGAAACCAGGTAAAATTCCCGAGACAGTAGAAGGTACCAAACCTCTTTCGATGATCAATTGCATGTTGAAAACCCTAAATGCGGCGGTGTTAGAAGAATACCGAAAACATCTAGACGAGAAACAAATACTGCCAGAATTATCCTTCGGCTTCAGAAGAAAAATGTCCACCAATACCTGCTTAAGCTTCGTGACCAATCACATTCTGGACGTTAAGCGAAGAAAGAAAGTTTCTGCGACTATTTTCATCGACCTATCCAACGCTTTCAACACAGTGCAATTGGATACACTTGAAAAAGTACTGATAGAACAAAATACCCCTAAGCACTACGTTAATTACATCTGTGCATTTTTATCAAATAGAAATCTACAACTCCCGGTAGGATCAGACACTATCGTAAGAACAGTCAGCAACGGTTTACCCCAAGGGGATATCCTATCTACAACATTATTTAACGCCTACACCAGCAGTCTTCACGGAATTCAAGTCGAAGGCGTAGTTCTCGTTCAATACGCTGACGACTTTGGTGTCATAGTAGAAGGCAGGAACATAGAAGAAGTTAAGAACAGAGGACAGGAGTTCATGGACAAACTCATCGACAAGGCCGACGAACTGAATTTCACGATAAATGCACCAAAAACTAAAAGTATTATCTTCCAAGCCAACAACAAGGAACTCAACATCAAAATCAACGGCGAAACAGTGGAAACAATACGCAATCACAAATACTTAGGTGTTACCCTCGACAAATCACTAACGTTTTCTATTTTTATTTTCAATTTTGATGTTTCTTAATACTTATATTGTTTCAAAAGATTGTATTTTCTATTCCAGTCCTGTCTGCAGTGGTAATGAATGAACTCTCTATTTATCGAATGAACATGAATTTCGCGATTCTAGCGAACCGTCTGCAGTAATCTAGTGGCCAAACCCCTCGCGGATGCCACCGAATTAGACTTCCAGACACAAATATTTGCAGCCAGATGGACTTGAGTCCGATCTTTCCCCTTCTTTACTCTCAAGTTGCAACAGATTTGGGTACGAAGGGAACAAACGAACACGTTTGTAGAAATTGGAAACGTGTGCTCCGGCGAGCCATCCAACCTTCCGAAAGGTTTCGCTGTGAATGTTCGATTCGGAAACGATGGTTCGGGAAAAAACTGCAAATGGTAGGTATTTTGTAATATAAATTCCTCCGCCTATGAACGGAGTCTCTGTTTACATTCCAGCACTCCAATGTGACATATACACACACACATACGCATAAGCCGTGCGGAAGTCGAATCCCGAAACGGGACCACCCTCCCACTTCGGAATGCAAACTCCAGCCGAGCTCGAGGTGGACGTGACTCCGCTGAAATGTAGCATCCGGAAATTGGAAGGACACAGTAATGCAACTCGGTCACCGTGTGTACGACTTCTTTGCCGGGCGAGCAGCCGAGCCGGACCTCCGAAAATTGAGTGTAAATAATTACACAGCTTCGAAATTGGACTGGACATGCGACGGGTCGTTCCAGTAGTGCACACGTACGGTTGAATGCTAAACATACAACCCATGTGTGTGTGTGAGTATGTGTGTGGTCATATTGCGTGAAATGGGTTCGCTGCTCGTTGTGCTTCTTAGGTTTGCGGGGGAGGAGAGGGTGGCTTCTGTAAGGAAATGCATCCAGTCCAGGAGTAGATTAACATTTCTCTCGTGCTTGAAGTTACCCTGTGTCAGTCAAAAAGAGACTGCTGGAAAATTTATCTTTTTTTGAATGCTACGATGCGTCAGCAAAATGGATCACCGCTGGTACCGGATTGTGGCGAGAAATTAAGAAATGCCAGAGGGACAACCAGAAGACGGATTGGAAGGATGGGAGAAGTGGACGATAAAATATTTAGCAACATTCCCTCTTCTGTATGTGTGACATTCGTAAAATAACTATTGAATTTGATACTGAAGATAGAATCTATTCCAAGCAAAAATTCCACTAAACTATACCGATTACTATCGCTCAGACAAGTGTGAATCCTTTTGCGCTTTACAGGGAAGAAAGTCTAACCAAAACGGCAGTCAATTCGCCTAAAAATTGAATGGACCACAAATTGCAATCAAAGCACCATTGAAGACTACCCAACCGAGTGCCGAGCACCGAACGATAAGAATAATTACAACCGTTCAAGTTCGATTCCATTCAAAGCCCGCAAAACAGGCACCCAAGTCGCAAGCCGAAACGAGGTGAGTGCTAGTAAGGGGGCGAGGGATCCCTGCCAAAACCGCACCCGGCACTTGCATTTGCTTGCACCGAGATACGAAGGCATACCGCACGATGCTGGAGTTATCATTTCCGCCAGTTTAGGTGCAGATTTTCGGTCGGCACACGACGACGCAAATCGGTCGCTTGGAATGGTAATCACAGCTTGGAGATTACTGATTGCTTATTGCCAAATTTCTTCATTCGTATGCGAATGCGAAATTCCGAGTAATTCCCCCGTGAACATACATTTTGGATTTTCCATCACCGTGCGCAAATATTTACACTTTGGCGAGACACTTTCCTTCTGCCAGTAAGCAGCGCCCCAGAAGCAGAACAATAATTGTCGGCGGTTTCGGAGACTTTTAATTTTTAATTAACTCTTGGGGAAAATTAATCGTCTTCGTTTCGGATTCAATTCAACTTTTGCTCGTCAAGATTCAAGATCTGCACGTTGGGAAATAGAGATGGCCAAACCGTTGGCAAACTGTACGATTATATTAGTTCGTCAAAAAGACAACGGTAATTTGTCAACAGTGTGCGAATGATATTTTTGTGAACTGGTTACTAGATAACTCTCACACACTCCCTCTATGAGAAAGTCAATCGACGGTTAAGAACTTTTTTGAAGTTAAAAAAAAAGAAAATCGACCCCAGACAAATCGTTATTGAAACATATTACCATGCAGATCACTTGATCTTTGCAAGGCTCTCGATCGAACATGGATGTATACAATGCTGAGTGAATTCTCGGAGATCCGTGGTTGCCTTCCATATCTCACCTACCTTCATCATTATAATAATGCAGACAGTTTTCACAATATATAATAATATAATTTTCCTTGTTCACGCACACGACAACTTCCCTTAGGCCACATTGTGGCGAAAGTCATCCGTCATGTTTCGTTTCCTGACGGTAGTTACCGTATTACCGAAGTGCCATTAATGTGTCGGGCTATGAACCGATTCATGGGTCACATTAGTCGACATTTTCCCGATAAGGTAATTGATTTTGGTTTGTACAGCCGAAAATATGATCATGGTTTGTCCACTTTTTTGAATGCTCTAATTCAGCACACCTCTGTCAAATCAGGTATTCGAACGTTCCGAAACATTTAAATAAAATTGTCTTTTTCATGATTTACAGTAGTTTTATAGCATATTTTTACGAAATCACATGTTTTAAAGGATTATAAAATACACCATCTATTGGTGTCAATGCGCCCCTCATTCGAGCTAACTTTTATTCGATCACCAGAAGGTAATTTCGCACGTTTTCAGACCTTTTCTGGATTATAACTCTTAAAAATATTGTAAACATCATTCTTGCACACCATTTGTAAATTAACGCATTTTGATGAACTCAATTCTGATCATGAGTTGACCAATTGAATAATGTTGTTTTGTCCACATGATTTCTATGGCAACCGCTTAGCGCGCTACAGTTTGTGTATTGTGTTCTTCGCGTATAGCAGAAATAAAGTTTCCCTATGTTGAGTGTCTTGAGGTGAACACTTTTAAAATACCCAAAAAAAAGCGATATTCTAAAGAAAGCATAAATTATGAATGGATCAATATGATGAAAACAACCTCAAGCAATGATAAATGCAACATCTACTTGAGAATTCGAATGTTTTCATTCAAAAAATGGTGATTTCTGAAACCGGACAGACCATGATCATTTTTTCGGACAAACCATGATCATAATTCCTCTTTGAGGAAAATCGTTAAAAACATACAAATTTGAATAACTTCAACGCCTTATGGTAGTACATATTAGCAACTAGAGACTTGGGGCTTTTCAACAAACCCAAACTCGTATCGATTATATATGATTTTCATGAAGAAAAATCGATTTGCATTTACTAGTTGCGTAAAAACACCCCAAATTGGACAAACCAAGATCATTTACCCTATATTAGGTTGGGGAAAAGTTATCCATTATTTTTGGGTGAAATTCAAAACTATTTTTAATATGCTATAAGGATGTTAGTGCCATTTGAGAAGAAGAATATGTGTATATTCGACAGTCTATGGGAGAAATTGATTTTAAATCGTCCAGGTCCACACGACAAGACAGTACAAACGGGAAAGCTCCATTGTATTCCAATTTCAAATACAACACCTACTCTAACTCTAAATAGATGGTTCAGTCGGGTTATACGGAGACGAATATGGAATTATCTGAATAAGTCACAATAGTGCAATTCCATATGAAAGCAAACTAAAAATGCAGATTTTAAAAACTAAAAACTTAAACCGTATTTTTGATTCGAACGAAAGTTTGTATTCCGTTTGGGCTAGAGGAAATATGAATTTTTCACAGCATTAGGGAATTTTTCGACTCAAGTGTAACTTTTGAAAAGGGCGTATCTATTTTAGTAAGAGAAACCATTGAGTAGTGTCTTAGAAAGTGTAATATAGTATTGATGTCCAAACGTGAAAAATGTATACGCAGAGAAAAAAAAATTGATACTCTTTTTTTATTTACCAAAAAAAGCTTTAATTTGCAATATCTAAAATACGCATTTTTAAATTTTTCACATAAAATAGAAGTCATGTAGAAAACTTGAAAATGAGGCCAAGATAATAAAACTATTTTTGACGAACTTTTTTTTTTTTTTTTTCCCTATTATAGTGACTTTCAGCACATTTCGACTGGTTCGTCACTTTTACTTCCATTTTTGGAAGAATGTCGGGAGTGAGAATTGAACTCGTGATCTCTGCGTGAGAGGTATGGATGTTACCACTACGCCAGATCGCCTCCGCAGTTTTGACGAACTTTGTGGAACATGAATTTTCGAAACTTCGAATTTTTGTGTGTTAACAATCATTTTTAGCCACTAATTAAAATTCTGATTTGGTTTAAAAAAAAGCTCTTTATCAATCTCTTTTTAAATGCAGACATTCTCGAGATATTTGAAAAAAACATTTCTAATTTATTGTCTTTTCCAATTTTAATTTTTCTTTTAAATTTATATATGTAATTTTTTAGAAGCCATGTAGAAAATTTAAATAAAAAAAGTAAAAAAAAACTTTTTAAGTTAAGCGGTTTAATGTACTAATAGTTAGAAAATATTTAGGCATGTAGCAGTTGGTAGTTTTCACATCGCTTCCTTCATTAATCTAGGGCAATGATAAGACTAAAATGAGATCGAAAAATTACGAGAAAGAATTACTCATGAAATATGTAAATACTTGCCTGAAAATGTATATGATTGTACTGATTGAACAGCCTAACATGCCTAACACTGATTGAAAAAGATACGGTGTAAATAATGTAATTTATTGTCACTCAATTTATCGAAAACCAAATACATACACCTATCCCTCGATTTACACTGAGGATAGGTTCCTGATAAAACCGTATAGAATAGAATCTCCAATTTTGCTATATAAAACCGTGTAAAACGAAATAAACTCTCAATATATGCTCAAATCAATCATTTATTAAAGTAAAACAATTATAAAATCTACTAACGGAATTCATTATAGATTCCGGATACAAATAAAACAAAGAATTCTTCTAGAAACTAAATTATAATAAGTTTATTCGCTATCAGGAGCTACCAGTCTTTTTATTCTGATTAGTATAAAGTCATCCTTATCGCTTGAGCATTTCTGATGCGATTTTGGTTCAATAGTCGACGAGTTCGGGAAGATCTCAGATTCGACTTCAGACTTAGTGATAAAAGATTAAATTTCCAGCTGCGTAGATTTTGTTGCTTTATTTATCATTGAATTTATTAAAGCCGAAAACCGAAGATATAACTTCCTTGCTCTGATTTTGGATGGTACAGATTTTTGGAAGAATAAGTTTAGATGAGTAAGATTTTCAACCCTCTGGTACAGGTTGAATTCTCCCACCAACGATGGTTGACGGGCAGAGATGCCAACTTTCCTGATTTTTCAGGATTTCCCAGACTTGTATGAAAACTGTCATAATAGTCTACATTAGAAAGCTTTCCGGTCCACGCTTATATAATGCTTACTCTTTCTTTCGATTATACTCTATCTGTTCGCATTTTCGAAGGTACAGTGTCGACATTATTTAAATTTTGAAGTTAATTTGAAAGAAATATAATCTATAAGAATCATTTGCTCGAAGGTTCTCGCAATTCAATCTCAATAAAACGAAAATTAGAAATAGGAACGGAAACGATGAAAGGAATATTAACGACCATTATTATGTACAGTTGAATAAAAACGATACAGGTTTCATTACATTTTCGCAGCAAATAACATCCAAGTACAGGGTTTTCCATTTCGGGCTTCCGAAATTATACAGCCCTGCGCTGACAACCGTTTGACATAGCTGTCAACCAAAGCGTCATATCGTTAGTTGAATGTCTGCCATTTTACAATATGGATCGTTTTAGCCACGCACAACGTGTTAATTTTGTTAAATTATACTATAAAAATGATGAAAAACCGGCAAATGTTTTTCGAGCATTACGGACGGATTTGGTCGTCATGGACGGCCTACAGAGCACACAATCGTTAATGTAGTGCGTAAATTCGAACAAACTGGATCCGTAGCGGATATTGTGAAACCTGTGCATCATCGTAATGTGCGTTCGGCCGAAAATATTGCTGCTGTTGCTGCCAGTGTGGAGGATGACCCGAATGTTTCGATTCCACGGCGTGCTCAGCAATTGGGCTTGTCAAACACATGATTGTGGCGAGTTTTGCATTTGGACTTGCACCTACATCCATATAAAGTCCAACTGGTACAAAAATTAGAGCGTGGTGATGGAATGCGTCGGGCATACGTCGATTGGGTGAACAAACAACAGCAGCAAAATGCTGAATTTTCGCATCAAATTTTCTTCAGCGATGAGGCACATTTCGAGCTCGGTGGCTATGTGAACACCCAAAATTTCCGTATATGGGGCTCAGAAAATCCACACGTGATTGTTGAGAGGCCATTGCATCCGCCAAAAGTCACTGTTTGGTGCGCATTATGGTCTGGTGGAGTCATCGGGCCGTATTTCTTTGAAAATGAGGACGGCGAGACGGTAACTGTGAATGGTGAGCGCTATGGCCGCATGTTAACCGATTTTTTTTGCCACAAATTGAAAATATGGATACGGATGACATGTGGTTTCAGCAGGACGGCGCCACGTGCCACACAACACGACCGAACATGGCCATATTGCGAACGAAATTTGAGGGACGCATAATTTCGCGTTTTGGTGATGCCAATTTGCCGTCCAGATCATGCGATTTGAACCCGTTAGACTTTTTTTTGTTGGGTTATGCGGAAGACCGTGTCTATACCAACTCTCCGCAAACTCTTAAACATTTGAAAAACAACATTCGTGAAGTTATGACCGAGATACGGCCCTATATGTGCCGAAAAGTCATCGAAAATTACCTGTTCCGGATCAAGGTGTGCGAGGAAGCCCTAGGTGGACATTTGAATGATGTTGTATTTCACACATAATGGTATAAACCAAACTTAAATTTGAAATAAAAGTTTCATCGAAATTCGAATTCTAAGTGTGTTTTATTTCAATTTACTTTCGGAATTTAAAGTTGGAAAACCCTGTATAACAATCGATGTACAAGAATTTTAGAAGTAAGAACGTGTAAGCATTTTTTTTTTATTAAACTGTAATTATTATAATTGTTATTAAAAAGTGTTTTATTTCTTGAAGAGTATATATTAAATTGTTTGTAGAGCAAGAAGTTGCAAGAATGATCCGTGAGACACGACAAATGAATTAGCAGGTTCACTACATATGTTTCAAATCTCCGTGCATGTGCATCAGTTGAAATATGGTTTCGTAAATCGTTACGTTTACGTAGCATCTATGCATCGATTTTTTTTTCAAAACAAATCGTGTCGGGTGATGAAAACAGGTCATTTGAAACAATCCGACTGACCCGGTCTGAAAAAAAATGATCTGGTTCAGGTGGTATTGGAGAGGAATTCTGTATTGTGAGCTTCTGCCAAGCAATCTGTCGATACATTCCCACAAATACTGCTCGCAACTGGATAAATTAGCTTCATAATTAGTTAATGTTTAGAAAGGTTAGGCTACCTGAAAGATGTCAGATCTTCCTCAATTGATTGCAAAACAACACTGTGCATATAAATTTAAAAAAAAATACTTTTGTTCTCTCAAAAATGGGTACGAACTTTGCGGACAATCCAATATGAGCTATCCTGATTTTCCCTGATTTTTTTTCATTCTCCCTGATTTTTCAAAAAAAATAGTTGGCAACCCTGTTGACGGGCGTAAAGTAAACATAATTCGTAACTGCATCACTGGTTAAAATAATCAACAGTTTATTACAAGCGTATTCTGTAGGATACAAAAGGACTCCATCACCACTCTCACATAGCAGTTTTACAGCGTTCGTTCATAACGATTGGAACTTATTCCGAGATTGTCTTCGACTCTGTGTCAATCTAAAGAAAGCGCTTCCCCCATGGGATGTACCATTAACTGCACCAGCTAGTCGTGGAAAATGTTTATGAAGTTGAATACACATTCGTTGCTAAGGGGGACCAACCCAGATTGAAACAAGTTGTTTTCAGAGTGGCTTTTAATTAGTAGAAAGACCGTTGAATTCACTCCGCCGTCTCTACTCCATATCTATTTTTCGAGGAAATCCATAAGAAGTAATAAATTTGGAATGGGAAGTGTTTCCCTGTGCTCCCGTACACATCTGCATTCGTTACGGTTTCTTAAACCTAGGCTACGAATGCGGCGGTGCCACACTTGTGCCAAATTATGCAGGATCCAGAATTATGGGTTTAAACTTTTTTAATATAAATTTATTTTTCATTTCCTCATGTTGCTGGCTGTCCGTCCGTCTATCGCCCTCCATTTTCACTCGGAGTGCTGGCAGTGATGATTGTGGCTTATCTAAGATTGCGGTTCCCTGTTTGTCATTTTCTTATCATTCTGCGGCTGACAGTCTAGGTTCCTCGCTTTCGCTTATTAAAATGTCACAGATGCAAGAAAATGCATCGGTACACAAAACGAATTGAAATTCGTTCTAGTCCCGACAAATATTGCGCCAGCAGACTCTGATTGAATATTTTCAATCATATTGCATAGATTATTTGTTCTCTTAACAAGTGTATGTCTGCCGCAAATCCTCTGTGGTCCCAACACTGCATCTCATTTCAATCAACGCAAATTCTCAAGGTGGATGCTGGCAGGTATAGAGCGAACGAATACAAGATTTGTCCGAGCCTGACTAATGCTCTGCACTCAGCTCAAGGAACTAGAATTCGCTTCCCGAATCAATGCGGGACGACTTTTGTGGGTGGAAGGGCGAACACGAAGATGTGAAATTATTCGAACTGTCTGGCATTCATTAAAAAAATAGTTGATTCAATTTTTATTTATTTATCCCCTCGTCAAATAAGATTGTACATTACATTATACCTAAATATAAGCCCAAACTTACCCCAGCGTAAACATTTTTCTAAAATCGTTGATGATCTCGAAAAGTTAATAAGCCTTTAGCGAGCTGTCGGACACATTCACCATGATCTCAATAATAGTTTATATAGAGTACATCGATCAGTTTTTTGTTGGATGCATTTCAAACTGAAGGTAAGAGTCGAATGATAAAAATATACGTGGTACAAGATACTACGAACAGAAAGGCAAAAAAGGACATCGAAAAACTAAGTGTTGTCAATCGAATGAACCCGAAAACATAGAATGTTTTCGCAAGAAAAATGGATACTGGAAAAAGCGTTTAGAGTCGATCGCGATGGCAGTGGTTCCCGTGTCGACGTCTAATGGCGACTTTCAATTAGGAGCCATAATTTGGTTCTCAAACTCGTAATTGTAATCTCTATCAGATTAGAAGACACGAAGCCTGTTTTAATATTGGGTTGGGGAAAAAGAAATATCGTATATTGTCAATATATGGCAACACTTAAACATATCTTGTGTTATACTTATCGTATCGGGTTATACTATACGGCTATTTAAAGACGACAGTCTGTGCTACAAGTGTCGTTTTGACAGTGTTGTGATTGTCCTTTTCAGTCTCAAGTTATAGCGCGTCAAAGTGATTATCATCTCTTCCGGTCCATGCAAAACGCTCTTGGTGATACTAAGTTGGCCTCAAAAGAGGCTTGCGAAAACTGGCTGTCTGAGTTTTTTGCTAATAAGGAGGGGAGGTTTTATAAGGGGGGGATAATGAAGTTGCCTTCTAAATGGCAACAAGTTTGCGAACAAAACGGCGCATATTTGACTTAAATTGGATAATTTTACGTATGTTAAATAAAGCGTCAAATTTCGATCAGAAATTCGACATTTCTTTTCCCCAACCCTATATGTTAAAATTTGAATGAAAATTTTCATATCATATTATTTAATTACTTGGAACACGTATTCCGGACTCTATCCCATTTGTCTATACCCTTCCGACGTTTTTACTTTCCATTATAATACAAAGTTGTCTTCAAAAACAATTTTCTCAGAGATTTTTTCAGAAAAGTATTTTTCATTTAATTATAATACTAATTTGATATAGAGAAGTAAATTTTCATTCATAATTTAAAATTTAAAAATGTATTCATTCCACCTGAAAATCAATTATTATCTTTAGCGCCCCTATACTAGTAAACGAAGCTCAATGCATTCGGAATGGATAGTTACTTCTAGGTTATTTCCATTCTGATACCAAAAATGGGATACCGAAAAATCAAATAAAATATGTTAATATAATTTTTGGGCCACGGATGTCGAATCATGAAATTGGTCACGTTTCTATGAAATAAAATTAACGTTAATAACTATTTTCACTACAAACGAATTCTGATGATTTGCATACCAATGGAATCGGAAATTCTCTTAGATTAGATGCTATAGATTACGATTCCATAATGAAAACTAGAAGCATTCTTATTTTCCCATATATATGTTTTGCTGATTTAGCTTATTTTCGCTTAGCTGTCAAAACTATTCTCTACACTGACACGGAGTTTATCATTTTAGCTACGAACAACGAATTTAACAAATTCTTTTTCATCCTGCCTAAAAAGTTGAATGAATAAACTTAAATGCAATTATCATTTTTCAAACCCTAACAATGACATCGAATCTAATCAAATTGTGCAACAAATTATTTGTCCGAAATTTCATATTAAAAACGACCGGAAATGGCTCCAACAAAATCTTATGAATGGTTCTGAAAGCATGAAAGTACAGGATTTTCCACTTCGGGCTTCCGAAATTATACAGCCCTGCGGTGAAAACCGTTTGACATAGCTGTCAACCAAAGCGTCATATCGTTAGTTGAATGTCTGCCATTTTACAATATGGATCGTTTTAGCATCGCACAACGTGTTAATTTTGTTAAATTATACTATAAAAATGATGAAAAATCGGCAAATGTTTTTCGAGCATTACGGACGGATTTTGGTCGTCATGGACGGCTTACAGAGCACACAATCGCTAATGTAGTGCGTAAATTCGAACAAACTGGATCCGCAGCGGATAGTGTGAAACCTGTGCATCGTCGTAATGTGCGTTCGGCCGAAAATATTGCTGCTGTTGCTGCCAGTGTGGAAGATGACCCGAATGTTTCGATTCCACGGCGTGCTCAGCAATTGGGCTTGTCAAACACATCATTGTGGCGAATTTTGCATTTGGACTTGCACCTACATCCATATGAAGTCCAACTGGTACAAAAATTAGAGCGCGGTGACCATGGAATGCGTCGGGCATACGTCGATTGGGTGAACGAACAACAGCAGCAAAATGCTGAATTTTCGCATCAAATTTTCTTCAGCGATGAGGCACATTTCGAGCTCGGTGGCTATGTGAACACCCAAAATTTCCGTATATGGGGCTCAGAAAATCCACACGTGATTGTTGAGAGGCCATTGCATCCGCCAAAAGTCACTGTTTGGTGCGCATTATGGTCTGGTGGAGTCATCGGGCCGTATTTCTTTGAAAATGAGGACGGCGAGACGGTAACTGTGAATGGTGAGCGCTATGGCCGCATGTTAACCGATTTTTTTTGCCACAAATTGAAAATATGGATACGGATGACATGTGGTTTCAGCAGGACGGCGCCACGTGCCACACAACACGACCGAACATGGCCATATTGCGAACGAAATTTGAGGGACGCATAATTTCGCGTTTTGGTGATGCCAATTGACCGTCCAGATCATGCGATTTGAACCCGTTAGACTTTTTTTTTGTGGGGTTATGCGAAAGACCGTGTCTATGCCAACTCTCCGCAAACTCAAACAAACATTTGAAAAACAACATTCGTGAAGTTATGACCGAGATACCGTCCCATATGGGCCGAAAAGTCATCGAAAATTACCTGTTCCGGATCAAGGTGTGCGAGGAAGCCCTAGGTGGACATTTGAATGATGTTGTATTTCACACATAATGGCATAAACCAAACATTAATTTGAAATAAAAGGTTCATCTAATTCGAATTCTAAGTGTGTTTTATTTCAATTTACTTTCGGAATTTAAAGTTGGGAAAGTTGGTTGTATAAGAAACGAGGATCGATGAACGTGGAAAACCATCGGAAGTGTTTTAAGACGCCGAACTGCAAATTTTATTCCAGAATAATTTAATGGTTGACAAATTACCCATTCCCCGTTGTTTAACCCTCCTATACTCGCGCATAGGTCTGTGAGACCGAGAAATCAATAATTCGTTCATTGCTCAGAGAACATCAACACTAAGACTTTGAGATTCTCTCACTAAGAGGAAAATTTAGTATATATGACGAATTTTTTCGTAAATGTTACCAATTCGCTAGTCATTTTATACCCTATTAATCATTGGTACATCATACAAAAGAAAATTGGTAGGCATTATTTTTGTAGGATGGTGGGCATGTTGGTCCACCATTGGAGCAACATCAGTGAAAACGTTGTTTTTTATCTGTAAGAGATAATGATAAGGGATAATGACATTATGTTGTTGATAATTAATTCTTATTTATAAAGCTGTCTTCAATCATACATTATCTTTTACACAGTAATTTCCTACATCCAACATTCTATATCTAAACATTACTCGTGTAAATAGACAGATTTAATCGCAGCCTTGACCGAATCAGTCTCATATGTTTTTTCAAAGCCTCGCTCATCAAGGTTTTGCTCCTTTTCCTGTTACACATTTTCATCCTTTAGGACAGGAACTACTGATTAGTTGGCAGTTGATGGGACCAGATCGCAGTACATTTCATCCGCATTATTTGCTCTCCCGTTCCCTGATGTATGATTATGGTTAGTTATAAATGTGGGTTTGTGATGAAATATATGTGATTACCCGACATTTATTTGTGTTGCAAATGCTTAGTCTAGTATACATTGAATATTCCACCAGTCAACTGTGCAATTTTAATCAAAGGTTAGAAACTGAAAATTAAAAGGGAAAGGATTGTGTTGAAGTTTATTTTTATAAGATTCGGTGTATTAAGATTTCACTACAACGAATTAAACTTTTGTTTTCCCGCAGCGAAAACAAGTTCTCGATATCTTTGTGGTCGAGAATTTGTTTTCGACGAAGAGAAACAAAAGCTACATATATTTTAATCTAATAAAAACCAAAAAACCTTACCTCCGAATGGCTTTGTTTCCTCAAGAAGAATGACAACTGCGAAGTACGCACATTACAGTTCCTAGAAATGAAAACAATCAAGGTTACACATGCTATGAAGTAAAATGTACGAATCTTTAGTAGGGATGTATATTGCATAAGACATCCGTTTTACAAAGTTTTGGTAATATGCGTACATTTTACCAATGTTTCAACTACTAAAGATTTGGTAGTCGCATTTACTAATGTTTTCCTCCAGTGCTCTAGCTTCGTCGTTCGTCGTTCGTCATCGTTTAGCTTATCATATGTGTTGGTACGAAGGAGACGTGTATCACTTATTTACCATTATTTTCGTTCTGAGACACTGACGCGAGTATAGGAGTAACTTTTTTGGACATGTGACTTTTTTCCTATTTTAGAATATTGTTCAGTGAAATGTATAAATTAATACTAGTGGTGTAGAATATTTATTGAATATAATACATAAGATCATTACAGGACTATTGTTATTTGATTTTAGTCCTTTTTGTCACCGGATTGAAAGAATTCATACGACTGACTTGTTTGTGCATGAAATGCTTTGCCGTTCCCAGAAGAGTGAATTTTTTATAAAAAATTCAAAAGTGAATCGGCCTCTAAGGTGTTTTTTTCAGCTCAGGAAACAACGAAAAAACACAGGAAGCCAAATCTGGGGAGTAAGGAGGGTGTAGCATAACGTGCATTTGCCCAAGCGATGATAAAATTGTATCGCACAACGTTGTTCATTTTTTAACGTCGCGTCACACATAGCTAAAACATCGGAGGCGAAAACCAACACGATCTCAAAACACATACACCCAGGTTTTTATTTACGCTTTTCTTTTTTGCGCTGTTCTTTTCACGAGTTTTTTACGCAGATTTTCTAATTAACGCGGGTTTTTTTACGCGAATTTTCCAAATAACGCGCCTTTGTTTTACGCGGTACCCGTAAAAAAAAGACCAGTGCAATATCACGTCTCTCCCTCAGCTCACATTTCTCTCTTATACTCTCAGAGCATATAACGGTAATTAGTGCTTGTAACGGAGCTTAGCGTTTATGAAGGACATTAGTGCCGCACCTTATCACGATTCTTACATGGATTTTAGGTGTTGGGTAACGGGAAACTAACCGGGCGGTACAAAGGGACGGGGTTCTCACGGGCAACGATTCGTGAATGTCTTTCCCTGTCTACTTAGCATTGGACGGTCCAACAGCAACACAACACTACACTTTTTACTTCCGTTCTGCGTTGTGTATTGAAACAATTTTATAATTGGTATGACAAAAAAAAACAATACAGAGGACGTGAACAATAGAATATTTGGAACAGATAGGAAGCGCAACTAACTTGCGCTACAAAATATTTCAGCGGTACAAGGATGGTCCCATTTGATATCTATCATTGTTTTTTACGCGGATTTTCCAATTAACGCGGTATTTTACGCGGATTTTCGAATTAACGCGGTTTTTTTACGCGGATTTTCCAATTAACGCGGTTTTTTTACGAGGTACGTATCCCCGCGTATTAAAAACCTGGGTGTATACTCATCCGCTATAAACGAGTGTAGGGACAATACTGACAGTTGTTCTGGAAACAAAAAACTACGCTCTACACGCTCCCGAGGTCATTTCAACCGTAACCAGTGTTGCCTTTTCAAAAATAATCATTGACAGTTGTTTCTGAATGCTCCTCGTATATTTGTGGCCATTCAGTGGCTCTGTGGATCTTTCTAGCCTAAACTTGACCTTGATATTAGCACAGATTCTTTTCTACGAAGCCTTAACTGCATCCCACTACTAAGTCTCATTCTTTAATTTTGGGATAAAATCTGAAAAGAACAGTTTTTGATCATTGACTTCAGAGAAAAGGAAAATAATCCTTTCCCAACAACTGCTAGCGGCACTGTTCGAATGATGATGTTCTGCTTTTCCAAATGCATTGTTTGTGTGTACGTTTGTATGAAGGTTCAACCGAGTGTTTGGGCCCAAGAACACAATCAAGATTTGTTTGTTTGGTCATTTGATGAGAACGTTCTTTCGTTCGACACGCTTGACAAGAAGATTGGAACGACACATTTGCACCTGCCCCCCGCAACCGAAGTCTGGCTACCGAAGTGTATTTCGTTTGCCCTAAACCACCATGGGAATGTTTACTAAAGTACTAACAAAACATAACCGATACAGGTACACAAACATGTGGGCCCTGGTTTTGCTGAATTCGTTTCCGGTTCCGTCTCTCTGTCTATCTTTCTCTTGGAGCCTAGTGGGAAAATCAAATCTTCGACAGCCTCGGAAGCAAACAGTAAATCGGAATTTTGTTTGCCGTATTCATTAATGCTCTATTTTGCTGCCATTATTCGAAGTGCGACTAGGCTTAGCCTGGAAATTGGTTCGTCTTGTTGAGAACTAATGAATCCCCCGTAGACAGAGGGAATGTTGAAGGTGTCAGTATTAAATGAGTTTTAATGCTGGTGCCCACATTTGATAGGTATCGTAAAACATGAAATGAATTAAATTAACTTGCACAAACTTCATCGAAGTATTAATGACGAGTAGCTTCCCTCATTTTTGAGAGAAAAATTACAGGAAACCTTTTTGGATACACTTAATTACCTACCAAAAAAAAAATAAAAATCAACATTTCCTGTTTCGATGCCTTGAAGTTTGCTTGAGAAGTTAGATCTAAAGCATGATCAATTAATGCTAATATCTTGTATTCATTATCGACACGCCACCCCCATCCACCAACCTGTTCCGGATGAGGGAGTAAATGAAAAATTCCTTTATTGGAGCAGCATAAGGTGTTTTCTTCTTCCAAGCTGAATCCAATTAGAAGAGCATATCTTCGCATCTTCTAATTTCGTGCAACTTGGGACGGGCAAAGAACGAAGGAAACAAGATTGTCGTTTCGTTCGAACATTTACTCGAAACACACATCGAATTCCGGGAAAACATCCGAAGAATTGTTTCCGCTGTCATAATAACAGTTTTGCTCACGCTAAGTACGCCTGCTAACCCCTGCCAGATGCCAGAGCAGTTTTATTTAATTTTCAGATTTTATTCTTACCTCCTAACCCCCCTCGCATCGAGCCATTTTTTGTTTAGCCCAAGGATACATATGTTATCGGAACCATGCTCGTTTCATTTGCATACGCTAGCTTCATATCGCACAAAGCGCTCGAGAAGAATGAACGAATATGCTAGGGTTTCAATTATAGGCCAGAAATAAGAGGATGAGGTAGGAGTTTCGTTCCGGGAAATGCTGTAGGACAAATATTGTTTGCGTATTTTCGGTGTCAAGAAAAATCCAGATAGCCCTATTAACATTCAAACTAAATACTCCCTCAACCTCACACATAAGATTAAAATTTTGCTTTCATTTGCTATCAGAGCGAAGATCAATATTTGAAACTTGTTCCGAATCAGCACTATTATCAGCCATGAACGCTATAATGCTCGTAAACAGTGTTGAAAAAAATCATCTTCGCTAAGCTCAAATGTATCAATTTTCGGGCTAGGTTGCATCGAACACATATATATTCCAAACTAAAATCAAAATGACCAAACTGAAATCCAGACAACCAGTGAATATTAGCAAATTAACTTTTGTTTTTCAATATGTTTTGAAGTTTATTTTTCCACCCAGTGTCATTTTCATCTAGATTATTCAAGAATTTTAATTTTAGCCAAATGAATATCAGCTGTTGTTTACTTTGAACCTGAGGCAGCTGTGTGCGGTTGGTTTTTATTTATGCCGTTGTTACGTTCTCGCCAAACAAAATCCTGCGCGATTTCTTGCAAAGTTCGTTTCATCGAACTCTGTCGTTTTTGTTCTCTAAATGGTCCAGCCTGACCAATTTTTTATTTTGGAACTTTGACTCAAAATCAATGCCAGAACGAATATCGTTTCGAATGTGATGAATATCAACTTGTTGCTTTTGATATTCAAAGTATAAATAACAGCGAAGTTATGAACCCCACTCAATGCCGCATTCATTCAGTATAGCTAATTTGTTAATGCATCAGCGATATGAACAAAATGAACTCGTTTGTTATTGTCATCAATATAATAAGGGCAGTGTGTTTCAAGCTGAAAAAAAGTAATTTACACAGAAATTCATGTTCGTTACTCGTGAATATTTGTTGATATTCTCAGACACTGCTCGTAAATATGACTTTTATCTGATGTAAAAAGATAAATGTCCGTTAGAAAGTCAAATCCACAACTGGTGAACCATCCATGCATCAAAAATGACATCTTAGGTTGCTTTTTGAGATCGTACCCATCTCATGGGTGTTATATTTGACCACAATAGAGCCTGCGTCAGGCTGTTGGTTCTTCGACTGATACCATTACGATGAGCTGACATCGTCGTCTTGTTACCGCGCCGACCCCGCCCATTACGGTTATTAGGTTTATTGTGCGATGAACTTCATTATTATGCACCTCCGAGGCGAGAGTAAGGCGTCTGACGCGCAAATTGCAACTCAACTAGCTCTCCCACAAGCTTTGCATGCATCGCTGAATTTTGCTCGGCCGCTTGCTCTCTGTATGGCACTTTCTGCCAGCGAGGAGGTTCGGACGGAACTGTATCGTTGTATCATGTTAAAAGCGACTAACAGTTCATCGGAGAATATGATAGATAATGTTGAACACAACCAAGCCGGACCGGATTCTGGCTGGCCACTGGACTGAATGCACCTCGATATTTTGGCATGTTTGGAGAATATGTGAACGCCCTGCTACATGGCTGAAAGGCGATGATTATTCCTGAGCGCTGAACTGGAATTCGGTGCGTCGGATGCATGAACTCAAAGTGGATATGAATCTTTTCGAAGTTTGTGCTCATTTTTCATATAAATCATAATCGTATGATTTTTTTTTTTTCAAATGCCCTCCATTCGCTCCCATTTCGAATATACTCTTATTTGAAGATCCTAGAGTTGGGCTCCTGCTATTTAGAAAAAAAAGGACACAAACAAACATTTAGAAACGAGGTGAGTGGACAAAAACATGAAGAACAAAAATGTATGAGGCCCAGTGAAAAATAATAATATTTATTTTCCATAAGATCCATAAAATAGGAGGAAAAACATTAAAAAAAAAAATAAACATGGAACATTGAGTTCACAAAATAGGGTACTGGCAAGCATACAACGATACATGGATTATTGTGGTTGGTCGATCTATATTATGAAAACATTGGTCATTGATTTGAGATATTGTTTTAATTTATTTTTAAAATTATCAGAACGTGTGATAATTCGAATTTAAGATTGCAAGGCATTAAAACGAGATGGTCCATAAAACAGAATGCGTTGCTGACAAACATTAGTTGTTGCTCTACTTCGCACTAAATTTTGTGCTTTTCGTGTGATGTGTTGATGATTTACTATAGGTATTGTCAGGTTATGGTGAATATTATTGTCATTTATAACGTTGTGGATAAGTTTAATAGTCTGAAATTCGCGTAGCCCAAGAAGAGGCAATATTTTATAAGAATCGTCGTAATATAAGTCTAACGTTGGATGGAGGATTGGTAGTCTGTATATTATTTTCAGACACCTATTTTGCAACACTTGTAGTTTTTTAAGTTTCGTTTTACGTGTATGTCCCCAAACCACTATTCCATATTGCAGTAATGAGTGAATACATGCAAAATAAAAATTTTTCAACGGTGAGTGGAAGAACATGTATTTAGTTTTTGACAAATTTAGTGACAACAGATTTTGTTGAAAATACCTACAAAGAACAGTCAGATCACTTTCTATATTTGATACGACGGTTCTAGAGTCAGAACATGGATAAAACAATGCTGTGTCGACAGCAAACAGTTTAGCAATTCCTATCAATGGCAGATTACCGATATCATTGATGTACAACAGAAACAACAGGGGTCCAATATTGCTGCCCTGTGGTACACCAATATTTATTGAACGCAGGGCACTTTTGACATTATTCAATGCAACATATTGCTGTCTACCGGTGAGATAGCTATGTACGAGATTACTGGCTATTCCTCGGATTCCATAAGTATTTATTTTTTTTCAATTATATGTCATGATCAATTGTATCGAAAGCCTTTTTAAGGTCCAGAAAAAGAGCACCAACTATCAATTTGCTATCGATTCCATTTATCAACTCATCCACGAGCTCAGTTATGGCAGTCATAATGCTGATGCCACGTCGAAACCCATACTGAAGCTTGTAAAAACCGTTGTTTTCATTTAAAAAATCAAGTAATCATACAATGAGAAGTTTCTCAAATATATTATTGAATACTGATAGTGTTGAAATCGGTCGATAGTTTCTAGGGTTCGTGCAATCACCGGATTTGAAAATTGGCACAATTCTAGCAATCTTCAAACAGTTTGGGTATCTTCCTGTAGACAGCAATATTTTGAACATTTCCGAACAAATTTTGGAAAAGGCAACTGCGTTCGTTTTTATAGCATTCACCGGAATATTATCGGATCCACAACCTTTTTTGCTGTTCAAATCTTGTATGATCCTAAGCACCTCCGCTTGATTTGGCGGATACAAAAAGATGGAGTTTGGGACATGATGGGAGTACATTGATGGTACCCCATTAATGTACTCCCATCATGTTCCAAACTTCATCATTTCGTTTAGGAATTTCGTTAGATTACTGGATTCCGATACTTGAAAAGTATTCGTTAAAAATTTAACACGTTTCTTCGTCATTTGTACATTCAACACCATTATGAGTCAGACCAATCTGGGTTTTTTCCTTTGGGCGTCCTAAAATGAAATTCAGTGTTCTCCACATTCGTGATTGATTCGTATTGTTGAATATTTGTTCAAAATATGCTCTTTTAGATTGTCTTTTCTCTACTTGAACTTTTTTCGAAATATAGTTGAACATTTCTTGTAGATGTGAATCATTAGGTCGACTTTTGACCTTTTTCAGATATTGGCTCTTTGTTTTCAATTATTTCCAAAGATCATACGACATCCAAGGACAAGCGTTTCCTTTGGTGTTTGACCTCAACAGAAATGGTTCTGGAACATTGCGCCAATATCGGATTGTATGTCGACGAAATATTTGTTGAACAATATTCAACGCCTTGGCCACAATTCGCCGGGTTTTCAGTATGTTGTAATTTATTATCGTATTTTTTAATCTGGTTTTGACTTTGCATCCATGAAGTCTTAATGAAGATATAATCAATGAGTGATCGCTAAGATTTGAGAACACAATATCATTCCATTGAAAATACCTAATTAAGTGTCCTTAATAAGTAGCAATACCATGGTTACAATTTTACGATCGAACAGTTGAAATTATTTCAATTATTTTATAATTATTTTATTAAGAGCTTTATCGAGATATGATGAATTTCTAATTTGACTAGACTCTATATTCTGATATTTCTGAAGAAAATCTGATATGAAATATGCAATAAAGATAACAAGCAAATACATCACATTGACCACACCAAATCACCAAATCAGTCGAAAAACAGAGAATTTTTAGGCGACCCTCTTCGATTTGATTGAAACTTGGTACATATGATGAAAGCTACCTTTAATCCCAATTTTCATTATCATATGACCAATTAAAATTAAGGCTGACTTTTAAAAAGGACGTATTCAAAATTATTGATTTTCCTTCCAAAACCCGTAATCCAAAATCCAGATTTTTTTTTTTTTATCCAAAATATATATTTTTATTAAGGCTCATATGGCGTCAACCTGACGGGGCCGGGAGTTCAATATTTCGACAATGTTTGCCTTATAACTATGTTAGTAATATGTAACCGATTACTCGCGGTTGGCTCGAGGTTAGTATTACAAGTGTTTTCGTAATTGTGATGTTGCTGTCTTCAATGATCTGTACCTGTGCCCGACACGGGATACTTCCTATTGGGATGCAGCTGACCATTCATCAGCAACGCCCCCTAGTCTGTACCCCATATCTAGCGTGGTGCGTCTTCTCGAGGAATCCAGGATAGAATGGTCACTAGCCGGCGCAATCATCAGCTCGTGTAGAGTTGTCATGAGCGGTACAACCTTTGGCTTTTGTTGAATCATCAGTGGACTGCACAACCTTTGGCCCGTGTATCTGTAAAGAGTGTGTGTATGTATTGCCGCGACTAAGTAAAAGTTTATAGATCGAATAGGAGGGATACGAAACAGGGACACAACGAAGGAAAAATCATTAAACGTTGACATCGGCGTTCCTGAGGAACAGGTATAGATGAAGCAGAAGATCAGGATCACGGCTACCTAAGATATCTCGGACGGGGATATCCGATTGTCTGCCTTTTGCTCTCAGTGCTCTAGAGAGCTGAGAACGAGCAGCATGGAACCGGATACACGACCAGACAATATGCTCGATGTCGTGGTAGCCATCGCCACAATCACAAAATCCAGATGTTTGATTTAAATATGATGTTTGACAAAATAGTTGGAAAATCAATTAACTACTTAGGAAAAATAAAATTTTGAATGAAATGTTAAAAAATTCAAAAATTGAATTTAATATTTAAAATATCTATATCTCAAAACATCCTTTCTTCGATTTTTTTTGTATATTTTTATAGGAAAATCCTTTCAATATAACAAAATATGACGTACAGTGGTGCCATGGAAACCTCACGAAAATGGAGATATAAATTTTAAAAAACTTATGAAATTTAAATACTTTGTGAAATCGTAACCATTTCAGAAAAATAACAAAAAATGAATTTACTTGGTGTTGCGACAACTGGAATCCAACACTGGAAACACGGGCAGTGTGCAAGTGTTTCATTGTTTTCTCGCTGGGCTCTTCGTGTGACAGCTCTCGACTATCAAAACGATTGACGTCATCAACAGCAGCATCCAGAACCGCCATCATTAATTGTTTTATTGTCGCTTGTAGAACAAACGTTTTTGTATTGTCCATGTAATAAATGTAGTTTTTATTTCGTTTTAGTCCGCGTTTTATATTAGTCGAATGACTACCACGTCACGGCCACCCCCACGCAACGCGACGTAACACATGGGATTCTAAATGAAAAACAATATATATCGTTTTATCCTAGGACTAACCGTTCTATTTTATCTATATGCATTAGGGCAAAACGTATGGTCTTGGGTGCAAATAAAAATAGTATCTTGATTTTCCGTTCGGAACTTGCTGCGAAATATTGGTTTGCACGATAATATACTCAATGCAAAATATTAGCTCAATCGGACTTCATTTACCGGTGTCGCAAACGTGACAGTTTGAGGTTTTTGAAAACCAAAAATCACCGGAAATCGTGGTTTTAAAAAAAAATTTACAGCGGCATATTTTTTTTAAACACCGATTTCTTTCACTCTTGAGTGATATTTCGATTTTCAAAAAACTCACGTTGACCGCTTTGCACCACTCTCCCTTAAGTCCGATTGAACTGATAGTTCGCATAGGGTGTTTTTACGAGGTGGTGAACATTTTTTATGGGGTAATGGGAGATGACCCTAATATGCATGTCTGGATAATTTCGCATAGTTGTTGTTCCTGGTATACTTCTTAGTTTGTAATTGTATTGATGCAAGGTACACCGGGGCAAGTTGAAACACGAGGTAAGTTGAAACAGTAGCCATAACTTCTACAAGAAATGATGGATTGAAGTGATATATTGATTCAGTAGACATCCCTTTTTTATCTCATCTTATTACAATCATAACCAGAATATTGGAATGCTTTAATGCAATCCGCGCTTTTGTTTATTTTTCGTCGCGCGTGAATTCAAAACAAACATTTTTACACGCTGGCTTAACCGGTCAGTAAACACTGATTTTCTTGAAAATATCTTCAGAATTGTACGTCAAGTAATCAAACTGCATGATCCCACACCGTAGATCCTAAATAGTACGTTTACAGCAGAAAACTTTTCAACTTGTTGCATTTTCAACGAATGTAAACAGAATTTTCTGCCGACGCTCTAAAGTCGTGGTTTTGTTACATAAAAATTACCCCCATCATGTACATCATTTTGAAGCTACAACTCTCCGGTATTAGAATATTCCACGTACACTTTGTCCAACTTCTATAAGACCACCCTGATTCTACTGCGTTGCAACACAAACAGTTAAAAGTTCAACAAGATATATTCATACATTGTTGAATGCTAAGAATAAAGTATTATATATTTAACGCCAATTTCGTTCAAATGAGTTGTTTGATTATTGTGCTTAAATATGATAATTTCAGCTGTGCAGTTTCTATAAGACCATTTCAATATTCATAAGTATTATCAATGAAACATTCAAAAAGATCGGTTGATTTACATGTCAATAATTGGCAACCTTGCCATTTCGGCTAATAACCTTGAAAATTCGTGTTGGAATACTATTTACCAAATTCTGCTGAACGGATTTCTACATATTTTTCCATGTTTCCGAAATTTCGACCTTGAGCTCTTCAATCGTGGTGTACCGTTTTTCCTTAGTGTAGATTCTGTGTACAAGGATTTCAACTAAGATTTTCAACAGGATTCAAGTCTGGAGAGCGAGCTGGCCAGTCCAAAAAAAATAAGTTTTTAGTCCTTAATCCATTGCTTAGATTCCTTGCTGGTATGAATAGTAGCATTGTTTTGTTGGAATGTGAATTTTTTGTGACGATATCATCGCAAAAACGATAGGAGAAAGGATTCCAGAACTTTGGCAAAACTCAGACGTCTTCCGATGTAATATGGTGTGAGATGAGGAGCTTGAACCTTTAAGCCCTTATTATATGAGGATTTTTTTACCAAAACTTGACGAATTGTCACCTGCGTAACATTTAAATTGAAATATTGCTTCATTTGCATAAGCGATTTTGAGGTATTCAAACCTGTTCTAGCTATTTCCCGCTTATCAGAGGACTTCGATTTACGTGGAGCTCACTCCTTCTTACCGTGTCCATGAGGATTCGCCAAACAATTGAGCACTACATGATGAGATCGTCCAATCCGACAAGCAATTTCTCTGATACCAACATTTTCTTGGTGAAATGCATCGAGTTGTCTTTCTTCACTGTCCGTGAGCACTTTTCCCTTCGGCATTTTCCAGATCTATTGATCAAAACAACAAAAAACGACGGAAAATGTAACTGGTCTTATAGAAACTTGATACTTGAAAAATACAAAAGCATTCTTCACGCTCAGCGCTTGCACACACACATATGAAAATCATGCAGTGTATGGTAGTCACCAATACCTACACACTAGAATATAAATTGAAACATTGTTTGTTTACAATGACACAAAGCAGCAAGATCATCACCCTGTCTTATAGAAGTTGGACAGAGTGTATTAGAAAGGTGCAATATTTAAATATCACTGCTAATCAGACGAGCGTAAATCGGATAGAGACAATATTGCAATCTATGCTCCGCCGTATTCTACTCCTTGAGTATAAACGAGCCATTCCCGATTTCAAATTACAGTATTCACCATTCATCAATCATCTAGCAGCGAGCAGACGGCAGACGAAATGACCTCTCTCAAGGCGGAATGTTTAGTTTTCCAAATTTGTCTTTTTCATGGATAGAGGCGAATGAACTTATCAATTTCAAAGCTTCTGTAACTTGAAATATCATCATAATCATCAGTCAAGTGGTCTCGCTCCAGCTATCAGAAAGCAGCCTCTCTCAATGCGGATGTCACACACACAGCGGTTTTGCTCCATTCTAAGGAAGATATTGCACAGTATGGTTTCGGTGGGAGCATCTCGTCGATTTGCATGCAGTCTTATGAAGAGAGCCTCTGTATTTTGCATTATATCATATTTGAATCTGTACTGGGGTGTAAGTTTAAAATTTATAAAACGAGATCGTTACGTCTGGGGTGCAAAGTTTTCAGTGTTAATACCTCTTTATCTGTTGAACAAAGTGTGAACATCAAACACTTCATTCGAAAGTTAAAAGGTGTATGGGTAATGCTGGTTACTGATTGACCCGAAAAACTTGTTCCAATAGCTAAAAACTGCTTCGAAACCAAACATTCTGAATCATATTTCGGACACTCTGTAATAAAAACCTTTAATGTTTAATGTTCTGATAAACTCTAAAGAATCAATTGTGATATTAATTTTATAGTTATATCATCAGGGCATTAAGGATTTCAAGTTATTATTACAGAGTGTCCGAAATCTGAAGCTGCCCGAAATATGATTCAGAACGGTATTGGAATCACAAAAATCTATAAAAATGAGTACCTGTTTGAAAGTTCATCTTAGAGAAGATTTATCGATGCATGTCATTGAAAGTCCGTGAAAGTTCTCTAAATATTTTGTTCGTTCTGACCAACCTCAGTTTCTATTTTACTACTGCGTTGAAAAACTTTTTCCGCCACAGAATACATCTTCAGAATATGCAAGAAACAAGCATAGTGTAGAGTAAAATCAAAGCAGAAGAGAAATATGAAATGGAATGTACGTCGTCGGTTTTGATACCGTGGGGATTGTACGAATTGTACCAAATAGATAACGGCAGTGGGGACAAATATATAATCGCCAGGAGCCGCAATGTGTGGAGTACGAAAAGAATGTCGCGATGTGCACTGAGTGTGTTACGTGTGTTGTTCTGAGTATTGTTCCGCGTGAACAAGATTGACTCATGAATCAACCATCTTCAACTGCGTCCACAAAACAACGCAAATCCATCGGTCCTTTTCAGGGCCTCTAAAACCTACGACTAAAAAGTTATTTAAAAAAAATTAATACATTATAGAAAACTATTTCATATTTTTTTTTCGGTTAAAGGGAGCTTCTGTGAATTAGGAAGTGTGTTTGGATTTATTGGTGTTATGGTGTTGTTTTGAGTTATGGAGGTTCTACCCTTGAAAAAAACCAGTTTGAAAAACTAAACTAAGCAAATAGGCCTTGAGAAATACAATTCCGAAAGCCTTGCAGCCGTTCGGTCGCTATCTGGATGTCTCATAAATCGGGAATGCCTTATTTGTGTTTTTTTTTCAAACATTCAATTTTCATTCAATCATTCAAATATTGTTTCTGAGTTGAAAGTTGTTAACAGTAGTTTTCAGCGTTGAGAGTTGTGTTCTTCGGTGTAAAACTGAAGGTGATATTGCTTTCGCCTCCGCCGCCGCCACTCAATAGATTCGGTTCGAATTTTCTATAGCCGTTCTGCGTCTTTTGAGATGAGATTTCTGAGATGTTTCGTTCTGCGTTGTAATTTTGAAAATTTTGTAAAGAAGTTCAGTATTTCGGTTTCAACACTCTACACAGCGAGCAATTAGCAGTACATGTTATTGCTGTTTTTTATCCCTTTTGTTTATTTTAGGCTGATTAGCATTTTAGCTGTAACAGAGCCGAATTTTAATCGTGTACATGTCACATATTTCCTGGTGGGGAGCCCACCCCGAAGATCTTATAATGTTGTATCGAACAACTATTCTCTCAGTGATGGAGTATGGCAGTTTCTGTTTTCAATCAGCTGCCAAAACACACCTCATTAAACTCGAGCGAATTCAGTATCTTTGTCTCCGTATTGCGTTGGGATGTATGCCCTCAACGCATACCATGAGCCTCGAGGTTTTGGCAGGCGTACTCCCACTAAAAGATCGCTTCAATTTATTATCTCTTCGGTTCCTCATCCGGTGTAAGGTTATGAACCCATTGGTGATCGGAAATTTTGAGCAGCTGATCGAGCTAAATTTTCATTCTGGATTCATGAGCTCATATCATGAATTCGTCTCCATGCAGGTTAATCCTTCTTCGTATATTCCCAACCGTGTTTGTTTTCCTGACTACATCAATTCCTCTGTGCATTTTGATCTGTCCATGAAGCAGGATATCCATGGAATTCCAGATTATCATCGATCGGGGATCGTTCCTACGATTTTCGAAGCAAAGTATGGGCGTGTCAATTGTGATAATATGTACTTTACTGATGGGTCCTCTATGAATGAGTCCACAGGATTTGGAGTGTTCAATAATTTTTTTAGCACCTCACACAGTCTTCAGTATCCTTGCTCAGTGTATATTGCTGAATTGGCAGCAATACACTGGGCGCTGGACAGCGTCGCCTCACGACCTGTTGAACACTATTACATTGTAACGGATAGTCTGAGCTCTGTCGAAGCTATCCGTTCAGTGAGGCCGGAAAAGCACTCGCCGTACTTCCTTGAGAGAATACGAGAAATTTTGAGTGCTTTATCCAGACGCTGTTATGTCATTACCTTTGTCTGGGTCCCTTCACATTGCTCAATTCCGGGTAATGAGAGGGCTGACTCATTAGCAAAGGTAGGTGCAATTGAAGGCGAAATTTATCAGCGTCAAATCGCCTTCAATGAATTTTATTCTTTAGTTCGTAAAAATACCATCGTTAACTGGCAACGCAAATGGAACGAAGATGAATTGGGCCGGTGGCTCCACTCAATTATCCCTAAGGTTAGCCTCAATCCGTGGTTCAAAAGTCTGGACTTGAGTCGGGACTTTATTCGCACCTTCTCCCGACTCATGTCCAATCACTGTTCGTTAGACGCGCTGCTTTTTCGTTTTAATCTTGCCGACAGCAATCTCTGCGGTTGTGGCCATGGTTACCACGACATCGAACACGTTGTTTGGTCGTGCGAGTTGTATCTTGTCGCCAGATCGAATTTAGAAAACTCCCTTCGGGCTGGAGGAAAGCAGTCCAATGTGCCGGTGAGAGATATGTTGGCTCGGTTAGACCTTGATTACATGTCCCAAATATATGTTTTCCTTAAAGCTATCGATCTTCGAGTGTGATTGTTCATACATCCTTTTCCCCTCCTTTTCGTCCTTCGCGAGCTATCGGTTCCCTTCCTACTAACATTAGAATAAGTTAAATTGTAAACACATATTAAATGTAAGGATAGTTTTAAGAATTGAGTGTGAAGTGTCAGTGTGAATGAGAATGTGAATGTGAATGTGAATGTGAATGTGAATGTGAGTGCGAGTGTAAACACACATCTCCTTACATCCCATCCTTTTCCTAATGAAAATGTGTCACCCTTCTAAACTCGAGTCGACCGCGAGTAATCGGTTTCCTATTTCATTAACCATAGAATTAAGGAAACAACATGTTGATATATGCTAGTTGAAATATAGTTAAGAGTTTGGCTCCATTAAACTTATGTAACTGAGCCTGTAAAAATAATCGGATTAATAAAAAAAAAAAAATGTCACATATTTATCATATCTATAATTAGCACATTACACAGTTGCCATTTTTCGGCGTTAGAGTATTCCCTTCTATACCATTGCAAATGGTACACATTTACACAGTAGCCATTTAGGCGAAAGAGTTTTCTATCTGCTCTTCCATTATCCACAGTTATGACTGGACAGCGGAGAGAGTCGTTGATCCATTGTTGAGTTATTTATAGAACAACAGCCCGATGTTTCTTGCAGAGCAGAGCAGTTGTATGGATGAATCGATCTTATTTCGACCGTGGATCGATCTCCATCGCTGATGATTGTTGCGTGGACGTAGTTATTCTGTAACAACACAAAGATGGTCAATGGGGGCCCTGAGTTTTGAACTCACGATCGATCGCTTACTAAGCGAACGCGCAACCAATGTGGCTACGGAGACCCCCATGTTATGTTATTGCTTAGAATGAGTTTGATTATCTACTCAAATTGCTTCGCGAAACGTGCGCGCTCCTCACTCAATAAAAGCATTCAGTTATCGATCCTTGTCATTGCTATCATATATATGTATCAATAAGTATAATTATTAAATTTCTTTAATGTTTGTTCTCGCCGGCAATAATTTCGTAGTTCTATGTTAACAATGCGGTCGTATTTTAAACATCACCGCTGATCTAAAGTGATCTTTATTTTTGATGCTACAAATGCCACTTTTAAAAAATGTTTGCGTGTTTTCCATATTGTGTGTTTAGTGCAGATTGAGCTTCTAAGACTTTTAAATCGACGCTTGTTGTTGAACTGAATTCGCTTAGCTAATAAAAATCCAAATTTCCAAATTTTCAATTGCGGAAAAAATAACAATGAGCACATACCAAATACTCATGACTAATGGTCATAGCTATTTGTTATAGCCAAATGACTATACGCTGTATATGTTTTGTGATGTAATGCTAATGTGATGCCATATTGCTAAAAGCCGCTTTTACTCAATATATTCAAAAGATTGGGGATAGAAACCTTCGCTGTGTTTTAAAACAAAATGATCCTACGTATAGGCTCATGATGCAAAACAAACGAAAGGAAATGTACTCATACTCATACGAATGACACATACCAACTTTATCATCAAAAACAACGAAGTGTGCCATACATTACTCGCAAACGAGCATACCTCTAAGTAGCATCAAAATATTAGTCCTGGGAGTTTTCACCAGACCTTTTTCTGCTTCTAGAAGTCACTGTACATTTTTAATGCACCCATGCCGGCGGGAAATCCGACAGTTTCCTAGCTTAGAAAAATAAACCCCAATATCAAACATGGAAAACCACTTCTACGCCCCATTTGGGAAACTTTTCCCTATATAAATTACACACCGCCAAAAAATATACGATCACTTCGAGGAGTGGCTGTTATGAATATGGCAGGCAGGTACTCTAACGAAATGCATGCTTCGCTCGCTTCCATCGCACAGGTAATCGTTGGAAGAATGTACTTTTCTTTTCGCGGTGTGCCTCCGAATGAAGACATCACTGCCACCTGCTTTCCATCGATTCAAGAGGTAATAATTTCTACGGCTCGATCCATCAAGCTGGGAGGGAGAGAAAATTTATAGCTCCTCCAGCCATGGTGCGCTTTCGCACCGTTGCTGTTGCGGGTTGGTTTCGAGGGTTCACCCCCCGAGCTAAACCGCAGCAACAATTCCACAAAACCACGGCGAAGGCGTGTGCTGCGAAATGGACCAATTGAAACGGCGGTTTCGGTTAAGTACCGGTGATGGGGTGCACCATGTTGCATTAATGTCTTTTTCCCCAAAACAAACATCGCAATTCGAGGCGATTCGGTAATATGGTTCTCTCGGCATTTATCTTATTATTCGAGCAGCGGTCCGGAGTGGATGGTATTAAGATTTCAGCACGACAATTATCTGTTTGGTTTGCGTTCCATTAGGGTCAAACCCAACGTTGTACCATTCAAACCTCTTGTTGTCGAGAAGTTGAACCAAGATAGTAAGGAATCGGAACAACAACATATGACTTCGACATTATTTTTGACACTTTGTACTACCATGAGCAGTGTAGAAAGCTATTGCTACGCTAGGGAAAAAAAGCCTCAGTAATTAAGGAAATTCTGTGAAAATATCTACTCAGCATTGCCAACCCAATAAGTGAAATTTGAATCACTTATTTTTGACATGAATGAAACCTTGCACACCCATTTGGATTAGGAGACGGAGTATTTTCCTCGAGTGGAAATTTATGTGTTATGTGTATTTTTTCATAGGGTGTACGCATTTGAGCGTGAATTTCATTTTGAAAATTATAGCTCAGAAACTATTGGTTGTAACATTGTCTAAAAACGAACCAAACTAAAAAAGTAAAAAAGGACTTATAAGAAAAAAAAAATCATTATGAGAATTATATAATACTAAACTAGCTGACCCGGCAAACGTTGTTCTGCCATATATTGTATTTCTAGAGAATATTATGGTTGGTAAAAATAACGAATATACTTCAAGAGAGTTCATATGTTATCGTTCAGATCTGTTAAATTGATCTATATGATGATTTTCACAGCGAAACATACATATGCGTACCTCTCATTTTCGAATTTTTCCTTTTTATTCTAAATATCCTTCTTATATATAAAGATATGCATAATTATTTTTTTCGAATTTTTCAAATCATCTCATATATTTTCCAAAGTACTCTATCATTCTAATTTGGGTGAAGACAAACTCACAAAATATAAATTCTCAAATAAAATGAAGAGCTCTTACAATTTCCAACATGTCGTCCATATATCGAAAGATGGGTAAAGTTTTTCTAACAACAACTTTTTCATGTGTTCTTTGAAAAAATCACAACTAATCCATATTTTGTTTAAAGTCAAGTAGCAATATAGTTTATTCGACAAAGTTTTAGATCTAATTAGAATATGAACTTTAAACAAAATTAAGATTAGTTGGAATTTTGTCAAAAAACACATCAAAAAGTTGTTGTTAGCAAAACTTTTTCCCTGTAAAAGTAAAGTCTTGCGATGTATAGACGACTTGTTGGAAATTGTAAGAGCTTTTGATATATTTTTTTTGACAATTTAAAAAAAGCGTTTTTGAGAAAAATGAATTTAAATTTTTTAAATATTTTTTTCAGCGATTTTTTTTTAAATATTGGTATTTTTTCATGAAAATTTAAACAATTTTCTACATTTCATCCTTTGACCCGAATTTTGTAGGTATCATGGTTTTTGAGTTATAATTTTTTGTAAAGAATAAAAAAAAAGTTTGACCCTTTTAAAAAAGTAGACTAATTTTTTCTTAAATATTTCAAGTATGCAAAGTTGCTTAAAAGACCCATGTGTGTATACCCACAATGTTTCGCTGCTATCTGAGATGGTGCTGCCAACTCCTAAGATGATTTGGCATGAAATTCGTCTAGTGGTTTTCGAATTTCGAAGTAATAAAATTAAAATTTGTGGAAAACCAGATTGTTGGAGTATAATACAATCAACTCGAATTGAGGCAGAGTACTTTGATCCACAACGATTTTTAAAATTTTTGCTCAGCCAAAGAAGTCGACGATTACGATTACGACGTAGATTACAAAAATACTCAAAATTTCTTCTATGAATAATTCTAGAAAACAGAACTACAAAATAAGAACAGGCAACATTACAAACTCGTTACGGTCTTATGAAATAGACGTCATCTTGAATGGGATAGTTGAACACTTTCTTCGCTCGTTTGAACTAAACAGGAAACTTTCTCAATCTCTATTTCGCAGAACAGAACGCACAGCGTTAATAAATCCGATCGCACTTTATTGACCTCCGCAGCTAGAAACTGCTAAAGCTGAAATATCGCTGAATTTGCTGTATCCATCCGGGAATATCGAAGCCGTGCCGCTGTAATCTCCACAGAAGAATCCTCAGCTGTTGCGAACTCTGTGGAATATACAGCGCAGTGTTCATACGATTAGATGGTGGTGAGAAAAATGGAAAAGTTTTCAGAATCAATTTCACTTTGCTAATCCTATATTCTGCTGGTGCTGGTGGCAGCGCGCTTTGCAACGAGACGTTATCACCACCACCAGCAGTAGCAGTAGCAGCAGCACAAGTAGTAGTAGGAGTATAATCTTCCTTACCTGCAACATATTGAGCACACTTTCAAACTCCCCGCTGCCGATCTGCTCGAAAAAGTACGAGAAATCATTGCTGGTCTCGAGCTTATCGAAGAAAAGCAGGATTATCTCATCCTGCGGCAGTAGCGCTAATATGTCATCGACTAATCCGTTCAGTCCCCGGGTGGTTAAGTTCACTGCAATCGAGCGAGTCGTCCGGGTCGGGTAGGGTGAGACGTGATCGGTAGAAACCGTGGGAAGAGAGAAAGGAAAGATAAATTCATCAACATGTTGACTTTAGATATCATAACACAGTATGAAGCATGTAAGTAGACTTTGGCGGCAGTGGTCTGTGAAACTGATGCCCCAAAGGTTACGGTTTATCTTATGTTACTGATAGAATTATAGCCGTCTGCTAATTGTTTGTTATTAGATACGAACGGTGGGTTGATTTGTAGTTTATTTTGGTACAAATCACGCTTTAGTTTTCCCGTTGTTCCTTTGGATTGGATGGATTTCTGTCTGTCTGTCTGTTTGAAATCGCCATAGAAACGGAACATACATTTCTGCATAATTCAAAAAACTAATCAAGCAAACTGATCCAAATTTGGCATGTGGAGGTTTTAGGGGGCAAGAAACATTTTTAAAGTGATTCAACACTACTCCCACCTTTCTGAGGAGGTTGTCTAGAAATGAAACACAAATTTCTGCATAACTCGAGAACTAATCAAGCACAGTTTGGGATGTGAGGGTTTTTGGGTATGTGAAATGTTTCTATGATGGTATGACACACCTCCCTCCTCCCTCCTCTGGGGGTCCCCCATAAAATGTTACACATATTTCAACCAAACATGACAATTGAAAATTTTCGGAAAACTCTGAAGGAAAAAAGGAAAATTCGGAAAATTAAATTCCCATATGTTCTACGCACGATGAAACGCACTCCTATATCTTCTTCTATCTATACCAATAAAAAAGTATAGCCGAATGTGTTGATAAGAGCAGGACTCGAGGAAGGAATTGTCCGATTTAGGGCTGTCTTCATTCAATCATATTTTCTTTATAAAACATTTATTCCATTTAACGGAGAAACATGTTATTTGCAAGTGGTTGAAAAATCTTGAACGAGAATTGTGTCTGAAAATAATCTGATATTATAATGATGAGTTTTGTTAGAAATACTAGGTATTTCATAGTAAAAGGTAAATTCAACGTGGTCGATTAGAAGATCAATCAATGAACAATTCTGCGATTAGACCCATGAACTTGCTCATAGTAAGAAAACGTGAATGTTTGAAAGTATTGATAACAAAAAACGAATTTTGGGCGGGACGAAGTTTGCCGGGTCAGCTAGTCCTCAATAAATTTACATTTTACCTTCTAAAAATATCAATAGACATAGAAATACGCTTCATTAATATTTTAATATTTTATTATTGCTAAAGAGAATATCATGGAAAGTTGATACAAAAAAAAAATTAAGTGTTGTGTCTAGGACATGACCGCATTTTCGACGTAGAACTACTGAATTATATTATTCATTTCAATTGTATATCACATCGGATATTATTTTAGGATGCATCGAAATTTTCGAAATAACTTTTTAGTTATTTAATTATTTTTACTACTTCAATAGTAAAAATTTTCATTTTAAATTCGAACAATTTAAAACTGCCAGGTCTGGTAAACTGATGAAAGTGAAATGAATATCGCTACCGGACGTCGGAACTGTACATCTACATATTAGATAGAGACATATTAGATATAAAACATTTTAGATATGTAACATATTACATATTAGATACAGATAAGTTATTTTTTCATTCATAATTCTCATCTTGAAAGTGTGTTCGTTCCAACTGAAAATCCAATATAGTCATTGTCGCTTCCCAAACTCGTGATAGAAGGCTCAACGTCGTCAGCGCGAACTTACCTTCTCGCTCTGAAAACAAATATCTCCGCTACGTCTGTGCTGCCGGTCCGTACCGAGAACCCGCCTTGCCTGACAATATAAATACATATATCATTTATTTTCGGCTCGTGCCGGTACGTGTCTGACAAAACCGTGTTTATTCTCTGTGTACAACATACTTCATAGCCAACCCTTATTCCATTCAACAACTATTAACTTTTGCACAGAATGTTCGCACTGAGCTGCGCGAGTAGAAGTATTTCCTATCGATTGATGCAAATATCTCTGCGAACTAACGAGAAATTGTGGGCAACAGTAAGGTTTTCCTACTGAGATTTGAAAGAATACTTTCATGAAGGATACGTTGTATCTGAATAATTGCAGTGTATGTATATATTCTGAAAGTCTGGATACTCTTCAATTTCCGCACTAGCACAAAAATTTACCCTATGCACTTTCATTGTCGTTGCACACTTTGATACATAGGACGCCCTCTTCTTGTATCGAGTTGTGGGTGTATATGTGTGTGAAATGAGCATTATACATGAATGATATACGCTCGTTGAGTTGCGAATATGAGAATAATGAGAATAAAACTGTCGTTTTATTCTACTCCATTTTTGTTTTTCGCCTCTGGCCCTGACAAGGGCTCTTGTGGAAAGAAACTCTACGTTCTCGACGTTCTCCGGCAACGATGTTGTACCGAAGACCACTACACGAAAAGTGGGGTAGTTTCAAAACGCGGATGGTTTATTGATAACAACTAAGCTGAAAACGGGCAGAAACGAATGTAATAGCTGCTCGTTATTGACGGTACGGGAATAAAAGCACACAAATCGGCAGAAAAAAATTGTAATGGGTTGTATCTAGGACACGACCGCAGTTTTCGACGTAGAACTACGGAATTATAGTATTCACTTCACTTTACTTCACTACCACCAAACGAGAAGTGGTGTAGCTTCAAATTCCATTCCATTCTTTGTTTTTGAGAGACTTTAAACTTTGCAGTTCATTCGCCTGTAGGCTTCAAATCGCGGGTGGCTTATTTAAACCAAATATGTTTGAAAACGGGCAGAAACGAATGCATCGGTTGCTCGTTATTGACAGCTCTGTTCGGGAATGCGCACAAATCGGCAGAACAAATGTATGGGAAAATGAGAACGCTTCCAATTTTCATGAATTTAAACTGTTTAGGCATTAGTGGATTGTACTGTATAGAATATCAAACAAATCTTAGACAATTTCCGATTCTATTGGTATGCAAATCATCAGAATTCGTTCATTGTGAAAATCGCTATTAACGTTAATTTTATTTCATAAAAACGTGACCTGTTTTTTGATGTGGCACCCTTCCTTAAAGGTGTAGTTTTACGCCTGATATCTGTTGATTAATTCGTCCGATGTTTCTGGTGCGATTTTGTCCCATTCAGTTTCAATGAGTTGCCTTGATTGCTAAATGCTTGTTGCATTATGCGTTTCACCTTCACAAATCTCAAATCTTCTATTGGATTAACTAGACTGACCGCTTTTTCTCGTCATTAGCCATTGCACAAAGTTCCCGGGAACGAATTTAAGTGGGAATTTGCATCTAGAGCTCGACAGTTATTTTCTAGACAAAAAATCGAGTGGTTGTATCCGAGACATGACCGCTTAGGACGTAGGACTATGAATCCTTTTTTTTTTTTTGTTCGAAATTTGATGGTTCATCATTTCGAATATTTTTTGCGAATACGTCGAAATTTCATAAATAACTCTTCAGTAAAAAGTTCCGGGGACCCTGAAAAGGTTTAATGGCTTGCGTGGTTTTATAGAATCATTTTGAGAAGCAACGATTATTTCTTGCCTTTGCGAGAACGATACACTAATTGGTCATATGTCGCAATTTGTATCTTCATATCAGTGCACGCATTGCACTGAGTATTTAACGAGAGGCATTCTCCGTGCATTCAACAAGTTTAACAATGCACATAGTTGCAGCGATAAAAATATAATGTCGCGAGTATGATCGTTTATGAAAAATCGTTTCTCGACTCTCGGTCGAACCCGTCAGCAAAGCTACGAGCTTGTTGCATCAGAACAGAGCCGATGCGTGCGAGATCAAATACGAATGGCAACTAAAAATATCGAAGGTATTTTATTCGAAAATGAACAAGTTCTAAGTTTCGCGCAACGAAAACAAGCAACACACACAAAGCCAAATTGTGTTAATAAGAATGCCAGATTCACTTCAAGTGAAATATTCGCTAGCATTCACAGCTCGAGGGGAAACATAAAACACAAAACGAGCAGAATAAGCGACCTTTGTTGTTTCGGACACAGAAAGATTCTGAGAATTATCCTCAGAGGAGATGCAATACTTATACGCTAGTGACAGCTTACTTAAGGCTGATTTAGAAGATGCCAGTCAGCGATCTAGTTGAGGTATCCAGTGAACAGAGAACAGACACTCTGTCCAAGTTACTTGTACCAGTATCGAACAAGTAATTGGCCTCTAACTTGAACAGAGTGTCTGTTCTCTATTCACTGGATACTTCAACTAGAGCGCTGACTGGCATCGTCTAAATCAGCCTTTACTATGCAAGGGAGGAGTTTACTTCGCAAAAATTCTCTGTTCGATATCTCCCTTTGTTGTTTATATTCTATCGGCTGCATTAGTTGCCCGTTATTTACAGCTCTGTTCGGGAAAGCACACAAATGGACAGAACAAATGTATGGGGAAATGGGAATGCTTCCAATTTTCATCAATTTAAACAATATACAGACTATAGTATATCAAACAAATATTAGAAAATTTCCGATTCTTTTGACATGCAAATCGTTAAAATCCGTTCGCAGCAAAAATAGCTATTAACGTTAACTTTATTTCATAAAAACGTGACCTGTTTTCTAATTTAGCACCCTTAATGTAAGAAGTCCTACGTCAAAACTGTCTTCGACAAAGTTATTACATATGATAGAGCGCTCATTTTTATATTGACAAAAAACGCGAATGACCCGTTGGGTTAAAGCGTCTATAATTAAAAAAAAATTATTGACAAAAATAGGATGATCAATATTTTCGTTCAAATAAAAATATAACTTTCTTATCTTTATAGATAGAGATAAACATAGTTCGACAATGTTGTTGTAAGCTCCTTTGTAGAACAAAGTATTTTTCTATCTCTTAAAATAATCGGTATAGCAGTTTTTTTTTCTAAGTTGCGTTAGGGTCACTATGAAAAAACTATTTTTTTTTGCTCCAACTTTTATATTTCAATTTCTACACTCAAACTATCTTTGGAAGACTTTTAGAGCTTACTAATACGAACATTTTGCGATGAAAAACCTGTCAATATCTCAACTCAGTTCAAAATTATTGATATTTCTTCCCAAAAAATACGTTTTCTTCATTTTTTTCTCATTCTTTCTGGGGCGAACATAAACAATGTTTATTGGCATAGAGTATATTTCTCTCTATATAATGTGAGATTTTAAATACTATGTTATTTTTTGTATTTGAGTAAATTGAAATTGAAATCATGAGTTTCTGGGTGAAAACCATCAATAACTTTGAGTAGGATTAAAACAAGTTCTGCATCGCAAAATGTAGGTCTAAAAAGCTTTCAAAGTCGTACGAAGACAATTTTGATGTAGAATTCAAAATGTAAAACTAAATAAGAGCAAAAAAATCCGTTTGGTTATAGTCACCCAAACGCAATTTGGGAAAAAAAGCGATAAATCGATTATCTTAAAAGATAGAAATAAGCTTTGTTCTACAAAGTTGATTAGAATAACTTGGGCTACAAAATTTTTCGACTGTGTTTATCTTTATCCATAAAGACAAGAAAGTTAGATTTTTGAAAAAAAAAACCTAAAAATTTGGTCACCCTATTTTTGACAACATTGAAAAATGCGCTTCATCATATATAATAACTTTGTCGAAGACGGTTTTGTCTAGAGGACGAATATCTTCCACAAAGTTTTATTTAGCGCTTACTATCTATGTTGCGTTAGGGTGACCATGAAAAAATGTTTTTTGCTCTAACTTTTATATTTGGAATTCTACATCAAAATTGTATTCGTACAACTTTTAGAGCTTATCAAGACCAATATTTTTCGATGCAGAACTTGTCAATATCTTAATCCTACTTAAATTTATTGATGGTTTTTCACCCGCGAACTCAAGATTTCAGTTTTAATTTACTCAGTATATAGTTTTGAAAATCTCACATTATGAAGAGCGAAATATGCTCTTTCAAATGCCGCCTATACATTTTTTTTATGTTTGCTTTACAAAAAATGACAAATAAATAAAGATAGCGTATTTTTTTGGGTAGAAATATTACTAAAATTGATTAGAGTTGAGATCACGTGCACCCGTGGCCGAGAGGTTAGCGTCTCACATTATCATGCTGGGTGTTCGAGTTCGATTCCCGTTCTGGCCGTGGGATTTCTCGTCAGAGAAATTTCCTTCGACTTGTACTGTTGTCACGCGTAGAGCTTGCCCCTCGGAATACATTCGAGACGTGTTATTTGGCTTAAGAAATCTCAACTAAGTATTAATAAGTGACGCTAGTTAATGCACACGGCAAAAGTTCCACAGGGAACGTTAACGCCATTCAAGAAGAAGAGTTGAGATATCCACAAATTCTGCATCGCAAAATGTTTGTATAAGTAAGCCCAAAAAGTATTCCGAAGACAGTTTGCATGTAAAATTTCAAATATAAAAGTTAGAGCATAAAACAGTTTTTTTCATGGTGACCCTAACGCAACATAGGAAAAATGCACTATACCAGTTATTTCAAGAGATAGAAAACATCTTTGTTGCACAAAGTTGTTTTCAATAACTGCTACAACATTGTCGAATTATTTTAATCTCTATCAATAAAGATAAAAAAGATTTCATCGACAATTTTGGTCACCCCATTTTGAATAACATAAGAATGAGCGCTCTATGATATGTAACAATTTCGTTGAACACAGTTTTTGTCTAAAGAATAACTGTCGAACTCTAGATGCTAATTTCCACTTGAATGCACCTCCTGAACCATTGCATTGCATTGTGACATATAGGAATTTATTTTTATCGAACTTTCTCTCAAATTTTTTCAAAAATTTCCATAACATTTCTCACCATAACATCGATCTACGAGCAGAGTGAGTACAACAAAATATGTAGATAATTCTTTCCTAGAGTTAAAATTAAAATAAATAAATAAATAAATAAATAAATAAATAAATAAATAAATAAATAAATAAATAAATAAATAAATAAATAAATAAATAAATAAATAAATAAATAAATAAATAAATAAATAAAATAAGACAAGCTGACCCGGCAAACTTCGTCCCGCCCAAAATTTGTTTTTTGTTATCAATATCTTCAAACATTCACGTTTTCTTACTAAGCGCAAGTTGATGGGTCCAATCGCAGATCTGTTCATTCATTGATCTTCTAATCGACCCCGTTGAATTTACCTTTTACTAAAAATTCCTAGTAGTTCTACCAAAGCTCATCATTATAATATCAGATTATTTTCAGACACAATTCTCGTTCAAGATTTTTCAACCACTTGCAAATAACATGTTTCTCCGTTACGTGGAATGAATGTTTGATACAGAAAATATGATAGAATAAAGACAGACCTCTCCCCTCTTCTCCCCTTAGAGAGGGGGGAGGAGTGTCTATTCACCATAGAAACGTTTCGTGTCCCCTAAAATCTTCACATGCCAAATTTGGCTCCATTTGTTTGATTAATTTTCGAGTTATGCAGAAATTTTTGTTTCATTTGTATGACAGCCCACCCAAAAAGAGGGGTGAGGAGTATCTAACCACCATAGAATCATTTATTGCACCCTAAAGCCTTCATTTGGTTTTATTTGCTTGATTAATTCTCTAGTAATGCAGAAATTTGTGTTTCACTTGTATGGCAGCCCCCCTAAGAGAGAGGAGAAGAGCTCGAACTATCATAAGAACCTTCCCCGACCCCAAAAACCCCTACATACCGATTTTCATGTCGATCGGTTCAGTAGTTTCTGAGTGCATAAGAATCAGACAGACAGACAGACAGAAATCCATATTTATATATACATAGACTAAAACACTAATTGAATAAATAATACTAATTCAACAAAGTTTGACGGACAGTGGTATCGTAAAGCACCCACCAAAATGTTAATATGAATTTTAAGAAAGTTAAATTATAATACTTTGCAAAATCGTAAATACTTGTGAAAAGTGATATAAACTACAAAATTTACATGGAATTCCTCGTAAAAACAGTAGAAAACGGCTATCCTTAGACTTGTATACATTTATTACAATTATGTTCTGCAGTAGCATGCATTTACTATTATTTAATACGAAATTACGAACATTAGTTTCACTATATAAAATTTGTTATATTTCCAGAACGATTAGTCATAGGATAAAACGTTTTATGGAGTTTTCCGAGTGACATCCATTTACCAGACCGGATATTAGAAATTGATATTAAAGTAATTTGGAAATATATTGGACACAAAGCATTTCGATTCTTTTTTACGAAATCATCAATAATGCCAGAATTTGTGCTCACGTTCATTCAATTTAATTCTTCCGAATAGTGAAATACAACTCCACACTCAGTGTATTTTAGAAACAATCATCGTTCGTATCTGCATTGCGTAGAACATCGATCACTCCCGGCAATAATTGTCCAATACTCACGGTTTCGTATCGCTTCGTCCGGCTCGGCGAAAATGTCATCCACATCGAACCGCGCACTCAGCTCATCCCAGGCGCGTTCCACGCTGAAACCGATGCTATCCAGATAGCGGCGAAAACTACGCACTTCACTCAGATTCATAATTTCCAGCTTTATTTGCGAATAATCTTCACTGGAAACGTAATCGAAAGCGTTCTCCACCTCGATGTCGAAGTGGTAATAGTATTGCATCAGCGTCTGCATGTCGTCGAACGGAATCAGCTCAATGAAATCCATTATGTCCTGCTGCAGATGATGGGATGGCTGCTCCTCGATGTGACGAATCGCCGGTAGCTGATGTGCAAATACCCGAGCCCTCATCGATAGCAACGATGAAAGTGACAAAATTGCAAAGAGCCCTATCGTGATCATCCTTGCCGTGATACTTATCGCGACCATATGTATCACCGATGAAAACGTGCTCTTTCTCGATATTAGTTCTGGTAATTAATTACCATAGGTGATGTGGACCGCGAGGATGGTTTTTTTTTTCGCTTTCGGAGTGAACGTTACCGAATCTCAGATGAAGGAACATTCGACGGACAGCACCATACTGAGATTGTTATCACTTAGGAAGCAACTCGATACACATATTGACTCATCACGTGTTCTATATTTAGCATCTCATTACGAATATTCATCAACAATTTTCACACCTTTTTCTTCATCAACTCACTGTATCGAAGTTCCCATGGGAGCACTGGAAACGCACCATCCAATTGGAATTTATTCGATCCTTTGGCTACCCGACCAGACATCTAGCAGAGATGAGTCTAGATAATATCTTCCACTACGCTCCCTCCACTCCCACTGGCTGCCAGACGCGCGAATCCACGCAAACTGTGCCGAAACTCCGACGAGCAAACTTTCCGCGGACGACTTCGTGAATGGACTAAAAACTCCCCTCGAACGGTGCTGAATGGAGCCAACTTTTGCCCGGCAGGAATCATAATGGACCGCTCTCAAGTGCGTCGTTGATTGAATTTAAATTGGTCCCTGGCCAGATATTGTCTGTGCGTGGTCTCATCCGCCAACCGCGGCTACATTTGTAAATAAGTCGAATTCGAGACGATATCGTCACCCGGCTATGAACGAACCGTGTACTACTAAACTGAACGGAACGTATTAGCTGTAGTGAGTGATGATTCGATTATCCAATTTATGAGAAGTAGCAGTCGGTCGCTCTGGGTCTTGCCAAGTGTAAATAAATAGCGGAAATTCGCCTTGCAATACAATGACTTGGCCTTCCACAGTTAGCTGGTGCAATTTCGAAGGGCAATCAAATCTACAGGATTTATCACCAGTGCTAATTGGGGGCGGTTCCTAATTCTATTACGCTTTTATGAAGGGGCTCGGGAAAAGGAAAATGCATACTTTGTCATACATCTGTCTCTCGGTGGGAAGTACGAACTGTCGATCCAACAGTGGACGCACTGCTGAACATTCTAATTGAGAAGAATCTTTCAACCGTTGGTGAATTCGATCATAACTTATCGTCACCTATATGGTTTCACTCGTGTTACAATTCAATTCCAGGAATTTGTGAACTAAACTTTTGGTTTGTTGAACAATGCATTGACATGTGACCAGGCCTGGGTTCAAACAGGGTACTACCAAATTATAACATGTCATCAAATTAGGATAATGTTGCCTAGGTACGTGTAGTATCCTGAATTTATGTTCCATATCAGAAGCGATTTAAAAATGGAAGTTGAAAGCTTCACATATAAAACATGATTTAATCCAAATATTATTTGTTGATTACTTTCTTGAAGAAAGCGTTTTAAAAACGTTTTCGATCGAGCAGCCGTCGGGTGAGCTTAAATCAATACGTTCCATAGTGATAACACGAAAAGCATAATTTGTGCTAATATTCTCCGGCCTTGAATCTGCAGTTCAAAGCAGAGAAGAAGAAGAATAAGATAATCACTTGGAGCCATGTCCGGACTATACGGTGGGTGCAATAGGACATCCCATCCGAGCTCCCGTAGCTTCTGGCGGGTAATCAAAGATGTGTGAGGCCGAGCGTTGTCCTGGTGGAAAACAACACCATTCCTATTGATCATTTCTGACCGCTTCTGGTCAATCGCCTGCTTCAAACGGTCAAGCTGCTCACAGTAGAGAACCGAGTTGAGGGTCTGGCCATAGTTGAGCAGCTCATAGTGGATGATTGCCTTCCAATCCCACCAAACACACAGCAAAACCTTCCTGGCCGTCAATTCGGGCTTGGCGATGGTTTGGGACGGCTCACCGCGCTTCGACCTCGACTTTTTTCGCTTTAAGTTGTCGTACGTGATCCACTTTTCATCACCAGTCACCATCTTCTTCAAAAATGGGTCGAGTTCGTTCCGTTTCAGCAGTGCATCGCTGGAGTTGATTCTGTCTAAAAGTTTTTTTTTTTGCGTCAACTTGTGTGGCACCTCCAGCTTTTTTTGGGATCCAATCTTCTGCAAATGGTTCCAAACGGTTTTATAGTCTATACCCAGTTCCTGGCCAATCGAGCGAGTGCTCACATGCCGGTCTACTTGAATGATTTCAACGATTTTATCGGTTTCCACGACGATTGGCCTACCAGTACGGGATGTATCTTCGACAGCCACTACACCAGAACGAAATCGATCAAACCAACGCTGTGCTGTGCGAATCGTTACAGTATCGGGTCCATAAACTACACGAATTTTTTCGGCCGCCTTCGTTGCAGTTTTACTTCGCAGGTAGTAAAAACGTAAAATATGGCGAATTTTTTGCTTGGTGGACTCCATCTTTGACGCGCTATAACTTGAGACTGAAAAGGACAATCACAACACTGTCAAAACGACTTGTAGCACAGATTGTCCTCTTCAAATAGCCGTACTGTATGACCCGATGCGATAAGTACAACACAAGATATGTTTAAGTGTTGCCATATATTGACAATATACGACATTTCTTTTTCCCCAACTCAATATTATGCATTAAGGGAGAGTGAGCGAGAGAATGAGTAAATAGAATAGTGGAGAAAGGGTATCTAGAGCAACCAGTGTTGGTTTGGTAGCAGCAGCAGTTCGGAGAAAAAATTGGCATTTGCACGTCTGATAAAGGGTGTGTCACATCAAATTGCATCACGGAAAAAACGCTGTAGAAATTCGCCCAGTAGACCGATCCTTTTGAAAATTTTAGACAGTAAAATAAAAACTATTAAACAACTTTTGGCATTTTCTTTTTATTCATACTTCGAGCCCAAGCCCGTATGCTCGCACCTTCCTCTTTACCCCGTCCATAAGGTTCTGTACAACGTCAGGTTGTAGTTTTTTTGGAACAGAAATCCATTTTCTCTTGAAGTCCGCCTCCGATTTGACAACTTTTGGGTTCTTCCGGAGGGCCTGCTTCATAATCGCCCAATATTTCTCTATTGTGCGAAGCTCCGGCGCGTTGGGCGTCTTCATTTTCTTTGGCACGAAGGTGACCCCGTTGGCTTCGTACCACTCCAACACGTCCTTTGAATAGTGGCACGAAGCGAGATCCGGCCAGAAGATGGTCGGGCCCTCGTGCTGCTTCAATAGTGGTAGTAAGCGCTTCTGTAGGCACTCCTTAAGGTAAACCTGCCCGTTTACCGTGCCGGTCATCACGAAGGGGGCGCTCCGCTTTCCGCAAGAGCAGATCGCTTGCCACACCATGTACTTTTTGGCAAACTTGGATAGTTTCTGCTTGCGAATCTCCTCCGGAACGCTGAATTTGTCCTCTGCGGAGAAGAACAACAGGCCCGGCAGCTGACGAAAGTCCGCTTTGACGTAGGTTTCGTCGTCCATTACCAGGCAATGCGGCTTCGTCAGCATTTCGGTGTACAGCTTCCGGGCTCGCGTCTTCCCCACCATGTTTTGCCTTTCGTCGCGGTTAGGAGCCTTCTGAACATTGTATGTACGCAGGCCCTCCCGCTGCTTGGTCCGCTGGACGAATGAACTTGACAAATTCAGCTTATTGGCGACATCTCGGACCGAACTTCTCGGATCACGTCTAAACTGCTTAACTACGCGCTTGTGATCTTTTTCACTGACGGAGCATCCATTTTTGCCGTTCTTCACCTTCCGGTCGATGGTTAGGTTCTCGAAGTATCGTTTTAGTACTCTGCTGACCGTGGATTGGACGATTCCCAGCATCTTACCGATGTCCCGATGTGACAACTCCGGATTCTCGAAATGAGTGCACAGGATTAATTCACGACGCTCTTTTTCGTTCGACGACATTTTTCCAAATTTACGAAAAATTGACAGTGAAGCATGGCCAACGTGATCTATACACTCTTATCTGATTATAAGCGAAAGCTGAAGATATAATTCCTAAAAATTTAATTTCTACAGCGTTTTTTCCGTGATGCAATTTGATGTGACACACCCTTTAGTGTGGCGGCCTGCTTTGTTTACTATGTGTTTTGCCGTCTTCGTCGCTACTTATTTACAAGCAGCTCTTTGACACTGATAGCGAGCCCAAAACATTTTTGAACACTACTGTCAACTGATTTCGCTTTTGGGCCTAGTTATATTTTGTAATCAATCCACACAATCCAGCAGATTGAAATTCATTCATTTTCTAATTAATTTCTTAATTTTCAATTTATTTTTAAATAATCGATTAAATCAATTCATACCTATTTTAATTTATTTTATATAATGCACGTTATATTTATTATTTATACTCATTTTATATAATACATGTTGTATTTATATATAATATATAAACGAAAAACGTGAAAGCAAGATAAAAATAACGAAATAAAATAAATTCATAAATTCGTGGATTTGTGGATTCGTGGGTTCGTGGGTTCGTAGATTCATGGATTCGTTTCATTGATTCATAGATTCATAAATTAATAAATTCAAAAAATTCATAACTTAATAAATTCATAAATTCTTGAATCCATAAATTCATAATATCATAAATTCCTCAATTCTTCAGTTCTCTCATTTTTTATTTTTCTAATTTGAAAGATAATACAAGTGACGACAATCGAAATACATAGTCAGTTTTAGCGAGTTCAAAGAGTTTCCTCGGTGACCTTCTCAGGTTAAGAATATATCGTCGATTAGAGGAATACTAAAAGGGTTTCTTAGCGACCTTCTCAGGTTTCCAAAAATAACCTTGATCTTCACGATTGAATAAAAATATATAGATCGAGAGTTTTTAAAGGAGTTTGTTATGACCTTCTCAGGTCAGTAAAAATATCCTTGGTCTTACGCACGATGAATAAAAAAATGCATGACCAGTCCGATAAGAATGTATATTTTCTTCAAAACTCATTTCACCGAATAGTTGAGAGTTCACGTTTTTAGAATCACATCACTTACCGCAGTGAATCCTGATTTTTCTCAACCATTCTCACTAACAACTATCCCTTCCATGATAAACGCTAGGGAACCACGCTATAGAGGCGACCGTTCTTGCCTTCGGGCGGCGAATATCATACTAACATTCCTTCCCTTCCCCTGGTGACTGTAAGGACATGGCCGGCGTCGTTATTGACCATTTAAAGCTCGAATCACCGAAAATTGTACAACGAAAATGATTTGCTAGTCCTAAGCGTCATTCTGTGTGTTCTATGTGCAATTTGATTGGTTCAGGTCAATCACGGAGAGCAACTACGAATTGTGCAGTCTACCCAAGCTCAAGCTCAAGCTCCTTGAAGAAAGCGTTTTAAAAATGTTTGGTTGAATAGTAATCGTTTGAAGACAACTGCACAGAGTCAATACAATCCAAGCCTACATGTCTATTTGATTCGAAATCGATTCAAGTCTATACGTATAACATGATAGTCAAGGATTAGAAATTATAATGAGTATTGATACTATAGGGGAGCCGTGAGTAAGACGGACAGTGGGGGTATAATGGACAGGTGGTTGATTTGTATAGATGCATTATGAATTTCGAATTTCTGTCGATGGGAAACCCTTCTACATGCTATTCTATAATATTTAAACCATCCTATGACAATGAATACTGATCAAAAGTGGAATAGAGAAACACAAACCGAAAATCGAACATGATTCCACGTGTGGATGTAACTTTTGCGTCTTCGATATTAAGCATTTTGAGTGGTTTAATTGCAAAATTGAATTCGCTGATGGTTACATTTCGGTTTGTGAGTTGACAGAGAAGCGATATTATGTATGTATGGAAAAGTAGATTCATTCGTAGGTGGTAAATTTAAATTATTGAAATAATTACACTGGGGAGTTGAAATGGACAATCACATCCATAATCACATCCAATGCATGATGGAAAGTGAAGGGAAGAATTTTGAATTTTTTTTATATTGCTTTCTCTTTTTGTTCTATTTCAGTTACTGTACGCACAAATACAGAGAGGGTGAAATTATTCCTCTCGCGAGCGATAAACCTCTACGCGTCGTATATTATGAACACTGTCCATATACCCCCCCCCCCACTACATGACCATTTTACCGGCACCGATAAAAATGTTCGGCTTGCTTTATTTTCAGTAAAAAACATGGAAAAACACATTTTTATAAAACATTTGGCCAGTTATTTCGAAAACCAGTATATTAAACTGTAAGAAACTGCTTCAAATTTTTGAAAACATGAGTTTCCAAAGATACAATTGAAGTATTCCTTAACATGTCCGTCTTACCCCTTACACCCCTAACAGTCGCTATAAAACAATGTAAGCGTATGGTAGTCTAGTCGCATATAAATATTGAACGAAGACTGAAAACATCTTAACTTTGAAAAATCAAAATTCAAAAACGATAAAAATCATATCTCCGATTTTTAGAAAAAAAAACCTAAGACCTAAGCTTTCAAGAAAAAAAAATATAAAATTCAAAGTAATGAATTTTTGAAAAAAGTGTTTAAAAAAAGAGGAAAGTAAAAGTATTTTTTGACCTTCGGTTAAGTTTGAAAAATCATAAATCAAAATTAATAAAAATTACACCTCTGATTTTTGGACATGTTATGTAAAATAGAAAAAATAAAAAAAAAACACTTTTTTAAATTAAACGCTTTCATTGTTGATTAGTGTTTAGTGTTAACATTAGTTCTAAAATTTGACGAATTGGCTTGAAATGAAATGTAAGCAGAAGAATATCTTGCATAGCCAAAGTTAGGGTCACGTTTATGGATTGCATTACCGTGCCAAAATTTCAATAACCGGTTATTCGGTAATGAAAATTTCGTTACCGGTAAAACCGATAAATTACCGGTAAAAAAATACTTTAAAATAAACCATTTTCTTGAAGAAACGGCTGTTACTTATAATGATTAGTTTACAAAAAAACATTTTGCAAGTTTTTGCTACTTAATTTGTTGGTTAAAGTAATGCTTAAGGATTCAGAGGATGTTAATTTTTTCGTCTTCTAGTCTAGATCGGATCTCATTAACAAAGTTTCCAGAAGAGAAAAATACACCTTCAGAGTCCAATGATGTGGGGTTTACAGCACAAAGAGCATAGAATACTATTGTCATGTATTTGCCTTTGCCTTCTGTACGAAAACTCTTGTCCGAGGGTTTTCATCAATCCGTTTATAGACGTAGAGCTTGGGCTGGAAGTTGATACTTTTGATTATTACAATCGTCGTTCAAGTTTTTCTTTGATGCTCAACTGTTCTGCAGGTTTCGCATCGCCCAGTGGATTTTTTTTCGCATGTTGTCCAGCTACTGAATCAATATCATCATCGTCAAATTTTATCAAGTCAGGAACAATATCAAATGCCTGCTTGAACAATGCAATTCGTGGCGTTTGATAGAATACGCCAAAGTCATCATTAATTATGTCACGAGCACGAGCAGAATGATTATTCATATACGGGAACAATTCTGCATATACGAAACGTCTTTCTGCAATCCTTCCAATCAGAGTTTCAAGCAGCTGCTGCGAAATTGTTGATGGTTGCTCCGATAGCTGTTGTAGCATAAATGGCAATATGACGACAGCTTCATAAAGGGTGCATTTCTTCCGCAATAGCAGTTCAACAGCGACCAGAATCGGTTCGAAAACATCAACCAAATCCGTTATCGCCCTCAGTTCTTCATCGTTGAAGCTTGACTTGTGTTTCGTTTTCAAATCGAGCAATGATTTTTGAACTGAAGTTCGAAGGACGTATAATCGGTGCAACACTGCCAGTTGTGTTTTTTCGATCTTATTTGATTTTTGAGTAATATTTCAAAGCGGCATAAAGGCAAATATTATTTATGGGGTAATAATAAAAATTACAGAAATTACCGGTTTTTGATTGTTAAATTACCGGTAATTCGGTAATGGAAAATGACTCGGTATTACCGGTTAAACCGGTTAACAATCCCTAAGTCACGTTACCTACGTTACCAAGTTATCAAGCTCATAATGGAAACGATCAAAACGATCTGACGATCTCTGATGTCATCTTGACTGAAAGCTGCATGTCACTCAATCGAACTTAAAATTCCGAAGAATACAGACGTTTGCACGTCTAAAAACGCTATTTTCCTTCCCGAGCCGAAAGATTCCTCAGTTCATTGAGGTCGAAGTCCACCGGTTGTTTTACAGTTCCGAAGAAACTGTTCTCTAAATTAGTGATATTTGTGACCAGGTTTCTCAACCAGGAGAGCGAGAAGAGATCACAGTTCGTTTTGGGAGTAGTTCCCAGCATCTCGTGAATGCAATTGATCAATTGCACCAGCTAAAGGAAAAAAGTGTTCGTGTAGTCAGGTGGCATCCACGTGTTGGGCCCTGAGGCCAATAGTGCCGTTAATCAAGCCTTTGCGTCGGACATTCCGGGCAATCCGTTGGAACAATTGTATTAAAACATAATAATAATACATATAATATACTAAAAGCTGAAAAAAATAATTTTCATTTTTCAATAAATTAGCATTAAGAGCTTGACAGTTATTCTCTAGACGAAAACTGTCTTAGACAAAGTTGTTACTCATGATAGAACGCTCGTTTTAATGTTGTCAAAAATAGGGTGACCAAAATTGTCGATGAAATAAAAAATCTAACTTGTTTATCTTTATAAAGGGTGTGTCACATCAAATTGCATCACGGAAAAAACGCTGCAGAAATTTAATTTTTAGGAATTATATCTTCAGCTTTCGCTTATAATCAGATAAGAGTGTATAGATCACGTTGGCCATGCTTCACTGTCAATTTTTCGTAAATTTGGAAAAATGTCGTCGAACGAAAAAGAGCGTCGTGAATTAATCCTGTGCACTCATTTCGAGAATCCGGAGTTGTCACATCGGGACATCGGTAAGATGCTGGGAATCGTCCAATCCACGGTCAGCAGAGTACTAAAACGATACTTCGAGAACCTAACCATCGACCGGAAGGTGAAGAACGGCAAAAATGGATGCTCCGTCAGTGAAAAAGATCACAAGCGCGTAGTTAAGCAGTTTAGACGTGATCCGAGGAGTTCGGTCCGGGATGTCACCAATAAGCTGAATTTGTCAAGTTCATTCGTCCAGCGGACCAAGCAGCGGGCCCTCCGTACCCTGCGTACATACAAGGTTCAGAAGGCTCCTAACCGCGACGAAAGGCAAAACATGGTGGGGAAGACGCGAGCCCGGAAGCTGTACACCGAAATGCTGACGAAGCCGCATTGCCTGGTAATGGACGACGAAACCTACGTCAAAGCGGACTTTCGTCAGCTGCCGGGCCTGTTGTTCTTCTCCGCAGAGGACATATTCAGCGTTCCGGAGGAGATTCGCAAGCAGAAACAATCCCAGTTTGCCAAAAAGTACATGGTGTGGCAAGCGATCTGCTCTTGCGGAAAGCGGAGCGCCCCCTTCGTGATGACCGGCACGGTAAACGGGCAGGTTTACCTTAAGGAGTGCCTACAGAAGCGCTTACTACCACTATTGAAGCAGCACGAGGGCCCGACCATCTTCTGGCCGGATCTCGCTTCGTGCCACTATTCAAAGGACGTGTTGGAGTGGTACGAAGCCAACGGGGTCACCTTCGTGCCAAAGGAAATGAACCCGCCCAACGCGCCGGAGCTTCGCCCAATAGAGAAATATTGGGCGATTATGAAGAAGGCCCTCCGGAAGAACCCAAAAGTTGTCAAATCGGAGGCGGACTTCAAGAGAAAATGGATTTCTGTTCCAAAAAAACTACAACCTGACGTTGTACAGAACCTTATGGACGGGGTAAAGAGGAAGGTGCGAGCATACGGGCTTGGACTCGAAGTATGAATAAAAAGAAAATGCCAAAAGTTGTTTAATAGTTTTTATTTTACTGTCTAAAATTTTCAAAAGGATCGGTCTACTGGGCGAATTTCTACAGCGTTTTTTCCGTGATGCAATTTGATGTGACGCACCCTTTAGATAGAGATAAACATAGTTCGACAATATTGTAGCTCCAATTATTTGAGACATCTTTGTAGAACAAAGTTCTTCTCTATCTCTTGAAATAACCGATATAGTCCCTTTTTTCTAAGTTACGTTAGGGTCACCATGAAAAAAAAACTCTAACTAAAACTTTTTGCTCTAACTTTTATATTTCAAATTTTACGTGCAAACTGTCTTCGAAAGACTTTTAGAGCTTACTAATACAAACATTTTTCGATGCAGAACTTGTCAATATCTCAACTTTACTCAAAGTTATTGATATTTCTTCCCAAAAAAACACGCTTTTTTTGCATTTGTTTGCCATTCTCTCTGGGTCCAACAAAAAAAAATTTGTTGACGGAATTTGAAAGAAAAGATTTCACTCTATATAATATGTGATTTTCAAAACTATGTTATTTTTTGTATTTGGATAAATTAAAATTGAAATCATGAGTTTTTGGATGAAACCCCATCAATAACTTTGAGCTGGATTAAGATATTGACATGTTCTGCATCGCAAAATATTGGTATTGATAAGCTCTAAAAGTCGTTCGAAGACCATTTTGATGTAGAATTTAAAATATAAAAGTTGGAGTAAAAAAAAAAGTTTTTTTTCATAGTTACCCTAATGCAACTCAGATAGGAAGCGCTAAAAACAACTTTAAGGGAGATATTTATTGTTTAGATAAAAACTGTCTCAGACAAAATTGTTACATATAATAGAGCGCTCATTTTTATGTTATCAATAATAGGGTGACCAAAATTGTCGATGAAATGAAGAATCCAACTTTCTTATCTTTATAGATAGAGATAAACATAGTCCAACAATGTCGTAGCAGCAGTTATTTTAAACAACTTTGCAGAACAAAGCTTTTTTCTATCTTTTAATATAATCGATTTAGCGTTGCATTAGGGTAACCATGAAAAAATGTGTTTTTTCTGGTTTAATCTTTTATATTTCAAATTCTACATCAAAACTGTCTTCGTACGACTTTTAGAGCTTATCGATACCAACATTTTGCGATGCAGAACTTGTCTATATCTTAATCCTATTCAAAGTTACTGATGGTTTTTTACCCAAAAACTCATGATTTCAATTTTAATTTACTCAAACACGAAAAATAACATAGTTTTGAAAATCACACATCATGTAGAGTGAAATATACTCTTTCAAATGCCGCCAATAAACCTGGCTTACGTTTGCTCCAGAAAGAATGACAAAAAATTGAAGAGAGCGTAGTTTTTGGGAAGAAATATCAATAACTTTGAGTAAAGTTGAGATATCGACAAGTTCTGCATCGAAAAATGTTTGTATTAATAAGCTCTAAAAGTCTTTCGAAGACAGTTTGGATATACGATTTAAAATATAAAAGTTAGAGCGACAACATTGTTTTTTTCATGGTAACCCTAACGTAACATAGAAAAAATGCGCTATATCGATTATTTTAAGAGATAGAGAAAAATTTTGTTCTACAAAGATGTCTCAAATAGCTGGGACTACAACATTGTTGAACTATGTTTACCTCTATCTCTAAACATAAGAAAGTTATTTTGGTCACCCCATTTTTGGTAACATAAAAATGAGCGCTCTATTATATGTAACAACTTTGTCTAAGACAGTTTTCGTCTAGAGAATAACTGTCGTGCTCTAAATGCTAATTTCCACTTAAATGCATCTCATGGACCATTGTGCATTGGCAGCAATATCTCAGATTACAATAAAACGTTGTGGATGGCATTGTAAATGACCAACTATGAAATATTCGAAAAATGGTTGGACTACTTTTTGGAAAGGGTCAAAGTTTTATTCTTATTTTTACAAAAACTTATTACTCAATAACTATTACACCTACACTCTGTCCAACTTCTATAAGACCAGGTGATGATTTTCCTATGTGTGTGTGCAAGCGCTGAGCGTAAAGAATGTTTTTGTATTTTTCAAGTGTCAAGTTTCTACAAGACCAGTTACATTTTTCCGTTGTTTTAGTTGTTTTGATCAATAAATCTGGAAAATGTCAAAGGGAAAAATGCTCACGGAGAGAAAAGAAAGCCAAATTGATGCATTTCACCAAGAAAATGTTGGTATCAGAGAAATTTCTCGTCGGGTTGGACTGTCCTATCAAGTAGTGCTCAATTTTTGGATACGGTAAGAAAGAGAGAGCTTTACGTAAATCGAAGCTATCTGACCGGGATAAGCGGGAAATAGCTAGAATAGCTTCGAATACCTCAAAATCGCTTATGCAAATAAAGCAATATTTTAATTTAAATGTTGCTCGAGTGATAATTCGTCAAGTTTTGGTAAAAAATCCTCGAATAAAGATGGCTTAAAAGATTAAAACTCCTAATTTTACACGATCTCACATCGGAAGACGTCTGAGTTTTGCCAAATCTCACATGAACGAACAGTGGGACATGGTATGTTGTGACAAAATTTTTTTCCAAAAAATACATTTTGCTATATACCATAACCAAAGTTCTTCAATGTATAGGTTATCTTCACTGACTAAAAAAGTTCAATTTGGATGGTCCTGATGATGTCAACGGGTACTGGAGTGTTTTACGGAAAAAGGAACAGTATTTTTCAACCAGGAATTTTGGTGGAGACTCGTGCATGGTTTGGGCGGAATTCTGTGCAACGTGAAAGCTCAGGATAGCTTTCACATCATTGAAGGATTAAATGCATGTTCAGGAATCCTGTTTCCTACCGTTTTTGCGTGAATATCGTCACAAAAAATTGACATTCCAGCAAAACAATGCTACTATTCATACCAGCAAGGAAACTAAGCGAAGGATTAAGGGCCGAGCACTTATTTTTTTGGACTGGCCGGCTCGCTCTCCAGACTCGAATCCGGTTGAAATTCTTAGGGGACAAGATCCTCCCTCTACACTGAGGGAAAACGCAAAATCTACTCTGAGGGAAAACGGTACACCACGATTGAAGAGCTCAAGGTCGCAATTTCGGAGACATGGAGAAATGTCGAGAAATCTGTTCAGTAGAATTTGGTAAATAGTATTCCAACGCGAATTTTTCAGGTTATTCGCCGAAGTAGCAAGATTGCTAATTATTGACATATAAATCAGCCGATCGTTTTGAGTTTTTCATTGATAATACTTATGAATTTTGAAATGGTCTTATAGAAACTGGACAGCTGAAATTATCACATTTAAGCATTTTAAAAATAAACAAACAACTCTTTTGAACGAAATTGATGTTAAATATACTTTATGCTTAGCATTCAACAATGTATGAATGTATCTTGTTGAAACTCTAACTGTTTGTGTTGCAACGAACTATAATCAGGGTGGTCTTATAGAAGTTGTACGGAGTGTACAAAACCTTGGTAAAAATGCAATGTAGGAAATTGTTTAAATTTTTTATTCAATAATAATTTTTTTTTACGAAAGCACCCTGAGAAAAAATTAAACATTGACGTTCAGTTTTCACAAAAACGTATTTATTTCAAAATTCTCAAAACAATTATATGAATAGCCCTTATAATTTCCAACAAGGGAAAAAGTTTTTCTAACAAATTTTTCATGTTTTCTTTGAAAAAATAACAACTAATCCTATTTTTTTAAAGTCAAAAAAAGCGATATAGTGTATTCGACAAAGTTTTAAATCTTATTAAAATACGAACTTTTGTCGAAGATGTCTATTTTTTTGACTTTCTATTTTTATAGTTTCTGGAATAAATGACATTTTTGTGTGGAGACTCTTGAATACACTTCTTGTGACATTTTTGTTTGTAATTTCTCGCGTTTGACATGTTCTTGAAGTGCCGCTAAATAGTAACAAGTTTGGAGAATATGTGCTTCGTGATATTTTACACACTGAAATGTTACGAGTTGAACATTGATAGTGTTTTTTCAAAGAAAACACGCAAAAGTTATTGTTAGGAAAACTTTTTTCCTGTAATAAAGTCTGCTTCATTTAATATTGGAACACAAACAATTGCGTGTAGTTCAGTCATTTATTAACGAATTCATAATTTGTTTTTCATACAAATGTAGCATTTTCTTTACTCTTTCATAAAAAAAAATTTAAAAAATTATTCATTGCTGTTTCGAAGAAATTCTCGTACTTTTCCCGTAATACGGCACATTAAGCGGCGCACACCCTTTTCGTCCACCGTTTTGGCGATTTGATTCCACCAGTTCTTCATTTGAGTCATGTTCCTAACAAGTTTTCCCTTTGCCTTAAGCCTCCGCTTCGTGATTGCCCATTATTTCTCTATCGGTCGGAACTGGGGGCAGTTTGGGGGGTTGAGGTCCTTCGGTATTACGCTGACCCCGTTCGTTGCGTACCATTCCATAACCGTTTTGCTGTAATGGCAGCTTGCGAGGTCCGGCCAAAACATTACTGGACGGTCGTGGGCACGAATAAACGGCAGCATCCGTTTCTGTAGGCACTCTTTTTTGTAGACTTCTGATGTCATTGTCTTGTCAGTGAGAAAGACTTTGGTTTTCTGTCCACAACTGCATATCCCCTGCCAAATCATGTACTTGCGGGCGAATTTATCCGCAAACACGAACTTAAATTTTGCAGATACATCCCCCCGAGCCGTCGCCAAATAAAATTTTTGACCTGGGATTTGCCCAAAGTCCGCCTTCACGTAGGTCTCATCGTCCATCAGAATACATCCGTCGAACTTGGTCAGCACTTGGTCGTACAGCTTTCGAGCACGGATTCTGGCCACATTGTTCTGCTTCAGCGTCCGATTTGGCTGTTTGCTGGCTCGGAATGACCTTATTCCTTCCCGGAGACGAATTCGTCGCACCGTACTGTGAGCGGCCTGGAACTTATTGGCCAAATCGCGGTCTGAAAGATTTGTATTCCTCTTGACGGCCTTGATGACTTTCCCACGCAGTTTCCGGTCGACAGTTCCACTCCGACGCTTCGAATGCGGCTTCCGAGCCGTCGTCAATGTTTCCTTGTACTGCTTGATAACACGCCATACGGTATTTCTAGGCATTTTAAGCTGTTTAGCTAGCTTAGATGCCGACAACAATGGATTTTCAAGAAAACTGTGCACAATTTTATCTCTCCGTACGGCTTCCATGGCGGTTGTTTACAAAATGCTATCGTTTGGTGTTATGACATAAATACATGGTGAAAGGTAATGAATTTCCCGACAATGTATGGATGACTTGTTGTAAACTATATGGGCTATTCATGTGCATTTTATTCAGGATTGAAAAAATATATATTTTGGAAAAATGGATATTAGTCTTTACAGTATTTTTTGCAATGATTTTTATTAATTATTTAATATTTTTTTAATGAAAACTCAAATAATATCCTACAATTCAAATGAAAATGAAAATTGAATAAAAATTCATAGTTTTCATAAAAAATAGAAGTATGCAGTATGAGCAGTATGCTTAGTATGCTGGATAAATTAATGCACGCCTTATTTTTACAGACTGGTGGCAAAACCAGTGCACATCCGTACAGACAGATAAGCTTTTTTACAGGGGTAAAAAATACTAACAACAACTTTTTCATGTTTTCTTTAAAAAAATACTATCGATAGTTCATTCGTAACAATTTTTATGTATAAATTATCGCGATTGACATGTTCTACAAACTTTATTCTATTTAACAACACTCCGAGAACATGTCAAACGCGAGAATTTACACAAAAAATGTTACGAGGAGTTTTTCAGGAGTATTCATACAAAATGCTTTATAAAAAATATAAAGTTGACGTATTTGACAAAAGTTCATATTTGAATGAGATCTACCACTTAGGTCAAATACACTATATCGCTATCTAGGTTTTGAACAAAATTAGGATTGTTAGTATTTAAAAAAAAACATGGAGAAGTTGTTGTTAGAAAAACTGTATTTTTTCTAATATATAATATATATATAATTTATATATATATATATATTATATATTAGAAATAATTTTACTAATATATATATAATTTTTGAGAATTAAAAAAAAAATAGTTTTTGAGAAAAAATAATTTTAATTTTTTAAATAATTTTTTTTCAGTATAATTTCTTCAAAAAAAAACATTGGTATTTTTTATGAGACCAACATTTTGTAGGTATTATAGTTTTTGAGTTAAGTTTTTTTGTAAAAACTTAAAAAAAACTTTGGGTCTTTCCAAAAAGTAGTCAAATCATTTTTTGAATATTTCAAGTATGCAGAGTTGCTTAAATGGCAGATGTCTTAACACCCACAACGCTGCACTGCTATCCGAGATGGTGCTGCCAACTCCTAAGACGAGTTGGGGTTCGTCTAATTTATTTTCCAGTTTTTAGTACATTATTCGTAGTATGAGTTTATTTCTGTACAATAAAACCATTAAAAATTATTTTTTGAATATTGTTTTTTACTTATTTTTTTCGGAATTTTTTCATGACATACTGTATTCTGTTAGTCAAATCATTTCATTTGATACCGATATAGAGGGGATTGCAATAAAATACATAGTCGACAATGATGTGGCGGCAACATTTTTGAATTAAATTGTTCATAACGGAGTGTGTTATTCAAGTTAAGTCTAACCTTTTGATACACATATCCCAATCCACTTCTGTGACGTAGGATTACGTCTAACCGGAAGATATAGAGGGTAAAATTAAAACAAAGTAGGAAAAATGAGAATATCTTAGTAGATCGAAAAGATGTTTGCATCAATCGATAGGAAATACCTCTACGCATCTATAACCATGAATAACATTTTATTTGAATTTGATTGAAATAAACAATAGAATAATTTTTAAATGTCAAGCATTGTCCAAATGCACTACGTGCCACGTTTTGGTTGGTCCAATTTGTGTTCCTCAAATGATTCCGATCAAAAATTGATTTTTATTTGCCTCAAGAGAGCCGGTGTTAATTTAGACGTATTTTTGAGCTTATTGCTGGTTGGGGTCTTTCAGATCGATCATTCAGTTTTTACGAATTCGTATATGGTTTCCAAGTTAAAAGCGGCGTCGAATAACAACACTTTGCGATGGAAAGAAGGATTTTCCAAAAGTGACAGCTGTATTCATTGCTATACAGTTCTGAATAGTATTTTGACAGCTTCATATTTCGGTCACTCTGTAATAATAACTAATAATGTAGTAATGCTTAATGCCCTGAAGACTAGCTGATTTGATATATCGATCATCTAAATCGGTCCAGTAGTTAAAATGTTATGATTTTTTGGAAAAGTCATATTAGGAAAAGAGGGGAAAAATAATTCTTCGGGCATCCCTAGAATGGAAATGGGCACCCTAATGAAAAAATTAAAAATATACGGGTTTAATATTAGGTTAGGGAATAATTAATCCATTATTTTTAGGTGAAATTCAAACCTATAATTTTCACGAAAAACGGAGAATCTCTATATCGGTTTGGTAAGGAATGGGTGTATGATGGATATCCAAAATACAAACATGAGTTTATGTTATATTCAATTAACTAACAATACCTTCGTATGTGTTTTCAAAATGCAAAAAACAAACAACTTTGCAAATAACGCTAATGCACTCAAGTACCAGCCATCCATTCAAATGCTGGCGCTGCTGCTTATCACCTCGAGGTACAAACAATTCACCTTATGTGTGCACAACTTTGAGGTCATCATATGCAAATAAAACCAGTCTTTGTAATACTGAACCAATATTTACTCTCACTGTTTCGTTTCGTTCACCAACGCGGTCGATGCTCTTCGCTCTGAGCCGCTTTTGATAAAGTACTCTGCCGCATCGTCTTGCGAGGCCGCTTTCCCATCCTCGGATACATGCTTTTCTTCGTCATCAAAAATTTTGAAATTTTTCGAATACCACCAGGTACCCACATCGAAACAAGTACCCAGCACAACGAACACCGCCGCCGTATAGTTCATCGATTTTCGCAAAGCCTCGCCATCGTACAGCCAACAGTTGCCCGTTTTAGAGCAGGTTCGACCCCACAAAACGCACGTCCGATCGATGATTAAGCCGAAAATGATCGGCGCTGGTAGGAATGAAAACAGCGTATTAATCGCCATCGAGACGCCCATCGAGATTGCCTTGTCGCGTTCCTCGACGCAGCGAATCCCGATCAAAAAGTTAGCCGCCGACTCGGTTCCACCGATGAACTTGTTCAGACACAGCACGAACACGAACAAATAGAACGGAGTCATACAGTCTACGGGACAGCTCCCCGAAATTCCTGTGCCCTGGAACTGTGAGAAACAAGTTAGACGATCTTATTGACTGTGGTTTTTTTTATCTTACCGGTAGGTCAGAATAACCATACGCCGAGCTATTGAATGAAGCGTACGTTACGTTTGGAAGATTTTGGATGCACGAACAGTCACTGTAATACTAACAATTCTAATTAATATTAATTTGTTTGAATGATTTCAGGTTATTCAAACTTACAATTGTTCCATTGGGCTCCTTAAATTGTTCTTTGCACCCAGCATGGCAGGGGGACAAATAAGTATTCCCATCGCTTCCACAAATTGGGGCATATTTCACGTAATCACAGTTACATCCCAAACTACAATCGGCTCCTTGAGAGCTGGAATAAGCGTTATTTTAACACAAAGAAACCAGTTGGGACCGCAAAATAATACTTACTTGCTTACGATGGCAGCGTTATTCAGTGAATTGCAGCCCAGCATCGAGTAGAGGACGATTCCCATAGCGGAGCACAAACTGGTGACAATATTCCAACCAGCTAACTGCCGGGAAGTTGGTTTTATTTTCTGGATAACCGCACCGGCAACCAGGACTCCCAAAGCGGAGAATACCAGCGTGGCTGATCCGGTGACCAAACTTAATGGTGAGGGTGGAAGTGATTAGAATTGAGAACAAAATTATTAACAAATGTACCCTCTTACATTCAATCGTCAATAGTTAGCTTCAATCTATTGAATAGTTAGCTTCAATCGATTCTATACTGGCTCTTGCGGCCCTGAGAGAACTTCAATCAGTCAACATAACATTATAGTTGACTATCGGTGCCGATGATTGGTAATATTTGAGAGCGACATTAAAACATAAGAAGAATCCGAAGCCACCAGTCTCAACCTCAATCGCATCACCGGCTTTTTTTATCGGTTTTCTTTAAGAGAAGTGTTACAATGGATGACGGACTTATAAAAAATACTCTGGCGTTCCGGTTTCATATGAGAGGGCTAGCACCATCCTTGACGCATGTGGCAAAATTTGTGAAAGATCTCGATGCAGGTAACATACAATATATCGAGATACATATGAGTTTGTGTGAAGTTTGAATAACATGACGCCAAATTTGAATCACAAGAAGCTCTGGCCCGGAACCCAGAGATTTAGATATTTCACTATTCCAAAGGCGAAAGGGTATCGGTAAACAAGAGCGCATTTTGATTTGCAGCTAGAGATTCGAGATTTTTTGCTGCGCTGAAAAAGTACGGAAAAGACACTACATATTAGGAATTGATATACGAAACAATAACATCGAGAATACTATTTTAGATGTTTTCATGTAAGAGTAGCATAACTTAAAGCGGCCACTAATGAGGTTATTGGGATCATTCAATTGTTCAAATAATACGTATCGCACTCAGGAAGGAAAAAGAGGATGCCTTGTTGGATCTGGTTCAGAAATAAATCCAAATTAATGTAAACTGTTTTTTTTTGAAGATGACCGTTTGTTACATGTAATGTGAGGAAGAGGGTGTCGAAAATAAAAGTTAAATTCGCGTTACCATTTTGTCTCAAATTCCGAACACTTCATTTTTAAATATAAATTTACTGAACTTTAAGGTGAAGGTGGAAGGAAACTACAAATGGCTGCCACAATGGCGCTCATTCCTCTCATCCCCTCGCTCGAAAATCAATAATTTTGCGAAACAGTGTGTAGAAAATGATCCTTTTCGCACACTTCTCATCAAGTAATATCAACCAATCTCTAATCGATTACTCACAAGATACTGCATTTTCATCTGCCGTCGTAAAGTATAATGAAAAACGTCGGAAAACTCGAATTAGTGCTCTGAAAGTTAATTATTTATTTTTCAATTTTCCACTAGTTTGGTTTGTATTGGTAAAAGCATCGTTATTTTTTCGACACTGATTTCGACAGACAACATCAGCGAAACAGCTATCCACTCAATAAAATGTCATTTCTGAGTCATAGCGTTTCATGTCATGAAAATCAATAAAATAAAATTGTGTTGATATCAATACAATTATTATTTTTACGTGTTAATGTAAGTTTTAGCAACTTTAACATTGGTTAAGAAAATTGTATTGTGAAACTCGGAACACTGCCACGACTGCCTCTGCTGTCAAAAATAATAAATGGAAAAATAATCAATCAAAATACCTCGGCCAACGAAGAGAAGGGTTAAAGCTCTCCAAGGTTGGTATGTGAAAAAAATGCGATCACCGAAGGAAAATATTATGGAGTTATCAGCATCGAGTTAATGTGCGGTATAACTTGTTAATACCAAAAGAGCCCCAGTTCGCATGCGTTTTAAATTTTCTCATGTTACGCTCGCGTATGATCAGAATTTTACTTCATATGCAATTACACCTTCTATATATTAGGCTGTCAAAAAAGTCCTGCGGTATTTCCGCGAGGTGTCGTTGTAAGCGCGTAGTTCTAGTTGTATTCTTCGTATCGAGTCATACTATAGCTTGTTGGAAAGGTATTTTTGCGCGCTATAATATAGTCCTTGACAGTGTTTTGTTTGGTCAAGCCGTTCGTGAGTTATAGTGTCGATATATGGAGCAAAATAAAGAGAAAATCCGACATATTTCACAGTACTACTATGACAAAGACAAAAATGCATCTCAAGCTGCCAATAAAATTTGTGCAGTTTATGGACCCGATACAGTTTCCATTTCCACCGCACAACGATGGTATCAACGTTTTCGTTCTGGTGTAGAGGTCGTCGAAGATGCGCCACGCTCCGGAAGGCCTGTCGTCGAAAATTGCGACAAAATCGCTGAATTAGCCGAGAAAGACCGGCATAGTAGCAGCCGTAGCATCGGTCAAGAGCTGGGGATAAGTCATCAAACCGTTATTAACCATTTGAAGAAGCTTGGATTCACAAAGAAGCTCGATGTATGGGTGCCACACACGTTGACACAAAAAAACATCTTTGACCGTATCGACGCATGTGAATCGCTGCTGAATCGCAACAAAATCGACCCATTTCTGAAGCGGATAGTGACTGGCGATGAAAAGTGGGTCACTTACGACAACGTGAAGCGCAAACGGTCGTGTTCGAAGCCCGCTGAAGCGGCTCAGACGGTGGCCAAGCCCTCATTAACGGCCAGGAAGGTTCTGCTGTGTGTTTGGTGGGATTGTCAAGGAGTAATCTATTATGAGCTGCTTCCCTATGGCCAAACGCTCAATTCGGACCTGTACTGCCAACAACTGGACCGCTTGAAGGTAGCACTCATGAAGAAGAGGCCATCTTTGATAAACGGAGGCCGCATTGTCTTCCATCAGGACAACGCCAGGCCACACACTTCTTTGGTGACGCGCCAGAAGCTCCGGGAGCTCGGATGGGAGGTTCTTTTGCATCCGCCGTATAGTCCGGACCTTGCACCAAGTGACTACCACCTGTTTTTGTCCATGGCGAACGAGCTAGGTAGTCAGAAGTTAGCCACAAAAGAGGCCTGCGAAAATTGGCTATCCGAGTTTTTTGCCAATAAGGAAGCGAGCTTCTATAACAGGGGTATTATGAAGTTGGCATCTCGTGGGGAACAAGTCATCGAACAAAACGGCGCATATTTGACTTTAAACAGATGATTGTAACTAATTTTATGAACAAATGAAAATAAAAAAAAATACCGCAGGACTTTTTTGACAGCCTAACATATATTTGCAATTGTTCTTCGGAACACATCGTTCATACATTTTACTTCAGTATTTGAATAGTGTTTCGAAGCACAAAATCCAAACTTTTGGGAGTATAATATTTTGCTAAAGAAGAATAATAATTGGCTTTAGATTAATATATCGATCGTCTGACTCGCTCTAGTAGCTTAAAAGTTATCTATCTATCTATCTATATATATAAAAATGGATTTCTGTCTGTCTGTCTGTCTGTCTAATTCTTATGGACTCGAAAACTACTGAACCGATCGACATGAAAATTGGTATGTAGGGGTTTTTGGGGCCGGGGAAGTTTTCGTGGTAGTTTGAGACCCCTCCCCCCTCTCTGAGGGGGGCTGCCATACAAATGAAACACAAATTTCTGCATTACTCGAGAATTAATCAAGCAAGTGAAACCAAACTTGGCATGTGGAGGTTTTAGGGTGCAATGAATGTTTCTATGGTGGTTAGACACTCCTCTCCTCTTTCTAAGAGGGGGGGGGGGGCGCCATACAAATGAAACACAAATTTCTGCATTACTCGATAATTAATCAAACAAATGAAACCAAATTAGGCATATGGAGGTTTTAGAATGCAATAAATGTTTCTATGGTGGTTAGACACTCCACCCTCCTCTCTAAAGGGGGGCTGCCATACAAATGAAACACAAATTTCTGCATTACTCGAGAATTAATCAAGCAAATGAAACCAAATTTGGCATGTGGAGGTTTTAGGGTGCAATAAATGTTTCTATGGTGGTTAGACACTCCACCCTCCTCTCTAAGGGGGAACTGCCATACAAATGAAAGACTAATTTCTGTGAAGGTTTAAGGGGCAGGACACGTTTCTATGATGAATACACTCCTCCCCCCTCTCTAAGAAGGGCTACCATACTAAGGAAATACAAACTTTTGCAAAACTCGAGAACTAATCAAGCACAATTTGGGATGTGAGGGTTTTTTGGTATAAGAAATGTTTCTATGATGGTATGACACCCCTCCCTCCTCTGGCATGGAGAGGGGGTCCCATGAAAAAGTTACACATATTTCAACCAAAAATATTCCAATCAAACATGACAATTGAAAATTTTCGGAAAAGTCTGCAGGGAAAAGGGAAATTCGGAAAATTAAATTTCCTGATGCTCTACAATTACATAGTGACAAGCGTTGTTAGTCCATTTGATGTTTACGCTAACGAAATATCTTTATCTTCTTCTATCTATACCAATAAAAATGGATTGCCGAATATGTTGATAAGAGCAAAACTCGAGGAAGGAATTGTCCGATTTAGGGCTGTCTTTATTCTATCATATTTTCTGTATCAAACATTTATTCCATGTAACGGAGAAACATGTTATTTGCAAGTGGTTGAAAAATCTTGAAAGAGAATTGTGTCAGAAAATAATCTGATATTATGATGATGAGTTCTGGTAGAAGTACCACGAATTTTATAGTAAAAGGTAAATTCAACGGGGTCGATTAGAAGATCAATCAATGAACAGTTCTGCGATTCGACGCTTAGTAAAAAACGTGAATGTTTGAAGGTATTGATAACAAAAAACAAATTTTGGGCGGGACGAAGTTTGCCGGGTCATCTAGTTATTTTAAAAAATGCATTTTTGCTGCTCGGAATTTGAGACAAATTTAACCAAACATATTTTTAGTTTTTCACCATGAATATGTATTTGTAAATTTATGTCATGGTGCACAAATGAAAGAAAAGGCTGTATTGTATCCAAAAACCACATTAATTTCTCGAAAAAGAACCATTTTGAGTAATGACTGATACTGTTTGATGGCCAACGATGCTTGAGTGTTCGGAATTTGAGACAAAACGGTATGTAATATTTGTCAATCTATCATTCCTAGGTAAAGTTACGGCTTCCGTAACAGCTTACCCCGTATTTCAACTTGGCCCGGTACACCTTAAATAAAATCATGTTCGTAAAATTTTTGAAAATGCATACTTCTGTTGGACATTACCGTCGAAGATTCCGACTTCGTATATAAGTTTCACAAGCATTATTTTCACTGTAAAAAATGGTTAAATCTCGAACGGGTAGTCCTAGGATACAATGTTACATATAGTTTTTTTTATGTAGAATCTCATGTAGATTACATTTTCCATGTTATTTTTCATAAATAGGTATGGTTTGGCAAAGTTTTGAAATTTATTAAATTTTTAAAAATTCATATCTTCATTTTGAATATTCCGACATCGCATCATAAAACTTCCCAAATATGCATGGTTGACGTAACCACTAACACCATTCAGTGATGAAAAAATCCTTTTTCTTGTTTTTAGAAAAATAATAACGACTGAACGATTATATAGATAAATCTATCTCTATTAATGAATGCAAACAGTCAAAAGTATCCCGGAGGGCTTTCATAATTTTTGCTCTTTAATTGACTTGAACAACACAGCAGGCGCTTACGTCAACCGTGAAAAATATATACTTAAAATATGGAAGGTCTTTTGAGATATAAAAGTTGTTAACATTAAATTCAATTCTCTGAGTAAGATTTTTGAACGGTATATTTAAAATATTATTTTTTCTAAATAGCTCATTTATTTTCAAACAACTTTGCCGTACATCATTGGAATTGGAATTGATCTATAAAATTTTCGTCAGAGAAAGAAACTGAGATTTTTTTTTATTTGGCATTGCTAAAAAGTATAAAAAAATTAAAAATATTACACTGGGAAAAATATTCTAGAAAGGACCTAAAAACTTTGGTTAGAGAATGAAATGTGGAAAATTGTTTAAGTTTTCATTGAAAATATCAAATAAACTTAAAAAAATACAATAAAAAATATTCTGAAAGTGAAATACATTTTTTTTTCAAAAAAAAAAAGGACGTATATAATATACTGGTTTTCGAAATAATTGGCCAAATGTTTTATAAAAATGTGTTTTTTCATGTTTTTTACTGAAATTAAAATGAGCCGAAAAGTAGAACATTTTTATCGATGCAGGTATAACGGATATGTAGTGGGGGGAATATGGACAGGTCAATAATATACGAAGCATAGAAGTTTATCGCTCGCGAGAGGAATAATTTCGCTCTCTCAGTGTTTGTGCATCCAGTAACTGAAATATAACATAAAGAGAAAGCAATATAAAAAAGAGTTCAATATTCTTCCCTTCACTTTCCATCATGCATTGGATGTGATTATGGATGTGACTGTTCGTTTCAACCCCACCAGTGCAATGATTTCAATAATTTAAATTTACCATTCACGAATGAATTTAGTTTTCCGTACATACCTAATATAGATTCTCTGTCAACTCACAAACCGAAGTATAACCATCAGCGAATTCAATTTTGCAATCAAAACACTCAAAATGCCTAATATCGAAGCGGCAAAAATTACATCCACACTTGGAATCAAGTTTGATTTTCGGTTTTTGTTTCTCTATTTCACTTTTCATCAGTATTTATTGGCATAGGATTGATTCAATATTCTAGAATAGCATGTAGAATAGGTTCCCATCAACAGAAATTTGAAATTCATAATGCAACTATACAAATCAACCACCTGTCCATCATACCCCCACTGTCCGTCTTACCCGCGGTTACCCTATGAATAGCTCAACAACAAGTCATCCATATATTGGAAAATAGGTACTTCTACAAGAAAAAAGTTTTTCCAACAACAACTCTTTCATGCTTGAAAAAATACTGCTAATGGTTCACACGTAACATGTTTGTGTGAAAATTATCACGAGTGACATGTTCTTTTTTCTTATTCAGAAACATATCAAGAACATGTTAATCCCGAAAATCTACAAACAAAAGACTTACGAGTAAATGAAACACTTGTTTTTTAGGAGCCTTCATTTTAATATGCTATATCGCTAGCTTGACTTTGAACAAAATTATGATTAGTTATAATACATGTCGGACTCGATTATCCGGAGTATTGATTTTTTTTTTCACTCCGGATAGTCGAATTATGAAAAAAATGAATTTTCTCTCGGTAAACGTAAAATAATTAGGATTTGCACTTATTTATAAAACGGTTTTATCTAGCTTGACCCGTTTGTACGTTTGTAACTTTGTAACTTTGTAACTTTGTCTGTAGCGCTGTACACATTAATAGAAATTTAACCCCCTTCTTGTTGACCGATTCATCTGAAATTTGAAACACATCTTATCTCTGCTATCATTATGAAACTGCGTATTCCATGATCTTGAAAATACAAGATGACGGCCGCACCAGAATGGCGGATTATGTACATATTTTCTTAAAATCCCATCAATATGGTTTTCCTCAAAACCCCATTAATATGAGTATCGAATGAAAGGGCTTAACCAGTAGAACACAGTTATTTATGAAAAATGAAAATCCAAGATGTTTTCTAATGACAGTAGAATTAAAGGTGTCTTCCAAATTTCAGATCATTCAGTCAACAGGAACGTGGTCAATTTTTTACTAATGTAGGACAATCCTACTAACATTCAAACATACATACAGAAGGTAAAGCTGAATAAAAAGTAATTGGTTATTTGGGGAATGCGGCCATCTCGAGTTTGGATTTTTCATAAATAACTGTGTTGTACTAGTTGATATCCATATTGATGGGGTTCTGAGAAAATATGTAATCCGCCATTTTGTAGCTGCCATCTTGAATTTACGTTTTTCATAAATAACTGTGTTCTGCTAGTCAAGCCCTTTCATTTGATACCCCTATTGATTATTCAATATGGAATTATTATACAAATTATTCAAAATTTCCGATTTCCGAAATAAAATACTCCGGTTAATCGAGTCTAAAATTCCGGATAATCGAATCCCGGATAATTGAGTCCGACCTGTATTATTAAAGAAAACATAAAAAAGTTTCTCTGTCGAAGTGCCCATCTTCCGATGTATGGATGACCTGTTGCTTATTGTATGGGCTATTCATATATTTTTTGATAATAACAAATAGGGGTTTGAGAAAAAGTAAGTTTAATTTTTAAAACATTTTTTTCAGTGTGATGTCTCATTTTTTAGAATAAAAATTCAAGCAATCATTTACCAAAAATATTCTAGTTTTTAAGTTTGAAATGGTGCTGATAATGATTATTAGATTGGCTATTTGAACTTTATTGTTTTAATCGGATGTGAAACATTCAAAAAACGTAAACGCTAGTGCTTCATAACTTTTGAAACGGATGGAAAACCATCACTCTTTTACGAAATTAACGGAAAATTTCGAATTATTTACAACAAGTTCACAATTCATATGTCATCTTTAGTTCTCAACCAATTCGGTGAGCTTTCGACTGAGCTACGGCATGTGGGAATTTGTATCTCGCTCAACGCAGAGGTAAAATCTGTGTTTTTGGTCTCATAAAATCTTTTAATCTGAGTTTTTCCACAGAAAATCTGTATCGAAATCTGTATTAAATTTATAAATTGAATTTTGAAACGTAATCTTAGCTTTAGTATCATTCATTGGCATAGTTATTATGAATTTGACGATGTTGATGGTATCCACCAGCTGTATGACACCCGCCATGTTTTTGGTGCCAACATCTCAAACATCAAAAGTATTTGTTTTCTTCAAAATCCGCGATCCGCGTTGGCGGCATTGTGCTTCGTTTACTAGTTTAGGGGAGCGTCAACGAATAGCTGATTTTCAGTCGGAATGAACGTTTTCAAAATTAAAATTATGAATGAAAATTAGCTTTTCTATATCAAATTAGCATTCTATTTGAATTAAAAACATTTTCGTTTGCAGGTGGTGAAAAAGAAGTGAAAATGAAGACAATTTTATATTATAACTAGCTAACCCGGCAAACTTCGTCCCGCCCATTTACTTGATTAATTCTCGAGTAATGCAGAAATTTGTGTTTTATTTGTATGGCAGCCACCCCTAAGAGAGGGGGGAGGGGTATCTAACCACCATAGAATTCATTGCACCCTAAAGTTTCCATATGCCTAATTTGGTTTAATTTGCTTGATTAATTCTCGGGTAATGCAAAAATTTGTGTTTCATTTGTATGGCAGCCCCCCCTTTGAGTGGGGGAAGGACTGTCTAACTATCATAGAAACATTTATTGCACCCTAAAACTTTCACATGCTAACTTTGGTTTCGTTTGATTGATTAATTTCCGAGTAATGCAAAAAATTGTGTTTCATTTGTATGGCAGCCCCCTCTAAGAGAGGGGGAAGGAGTATCTTATCACCATAGAAACATTTATTGCATGCTAAAACCTCCACATGCCAAATTTGGTTTCATTTGCTTGATTAATTCTCGAGTAATGCAGAAATTTGTGTTTCATTTGTATGGCAGCCCCCCCTTTGAGTGGGGGAAGGACTGTCTAACCATCATAGAAACATTTATTGCACCCTAAAACTTTCACATGCCAACTTTGGTTTCGTTTGCTTGGTTAATTTCCGAGTAATGCAGAAATTTGTGTTTCATTTATATGGCAGCCCCCCCTTAGAGAGGGGGGAGGGGTCTCAAAATATCACGAAAACCTTCCCCGGCCCCAAAAATCCCTACATACCAATTTTCATGTCGATCGGTTCAGTAGTTTCCGAGTCTATAAGAATCAGACAGACAGACAGACATCACTCCATTTATATATATATATATATATATATATATATATATATATATATATATATATATATATATATTATATATATATAGATAAAAAAAATCAGCAACACTTTTGGAATTGTATAGCCATATGGTTTAATGAAAGTCAGAAATACGTGTTTCAAGTAATTAAATAACGTGATGTGAAAATTTTCATTCAAATTTTAAAATTTAAAAACCAACGAGTTTGGGATACAAATTATGGCCCTAATTTGAAGTCGCCACCAGACGTCGATCCACGTAAAAATTCGCTTTCGCTGTGCTTTAGTAAGAAAAAAATAAGCAGTGTTTTTTATTTATTGCAAAGCTAGCCGATGACGCAGACTTTTGTATCTTTTCGCTTTAGATTGAATATTAAAAAGCAATACTACACGCTACACGCAGTGTTTTTCGGAATATAAATTCGTTCTACATCCTTTGAGCAATAAGCATATCGTTGTGCTTGCCACACAATGCTTGATTGGATACTGGAATGACATAGTTAGCCTCGAATAAGAACTTTGGAAGTGCCCCCTCCCTTCTTCAATGCCGAACATAACTTATGAACAATCCCATTCTTACCTAGGATGAACATTAAAGGTGCATAAAATTGAATTGAATTACTTCAAGCCGATAAATAAACCAGTGATTTCTCGTTTGTTTGAGAAACCCCCAAAGTCTACCAACTTTTAAACGTTATATGTTGAGCCTCAACTGCCATATTGATGAAAAAGTGGTTTCACGTAATATGTTTCACGTGTGATAACCGAACCTGATAGCAATAAATAGGAGGACCAGATAGAAATTTTGAGAAAAACACGTTTTTATCGTTTTCTCACAAGCGCGTCAAATGCACTCATGGGGTTTCTCAAACAAACGATTCAATTATGTTCGCAAATCGCAGTTCGTAGGCACGAAATCCAGCATTTTTAACACGCAAAAAAAATTATAGGAGGTTGTTTCCAAGATACGACCGCATTGTTGACGTAGAACTTCACTGTTATTTTTTATAAGTTGCTTGTTTATACCTTCGGATATTATTCTATAATGCTGTGAAATTTCAGAAACAACTACTTAGTAGAATAATCTCTGAAATGTTTTTCTCATTGTAGAATCAGTTGACGATAATTGATTAATAATTCATTCTTGCCCTCGCAAAACAATACACTAGCTGATCGCAATATATTTCATGTCAATGCATTGAAAATTTACCTCGAACGTGGACTTTTTCGCAATTGACATAGACTCGGCTACAGTCGATTGTATGCATGTTGCACCAGGCCCATTATTCCACATCTCATAAGTACATCAATATATCTTTAGCATTGCATGGAAACAACAACAATGACAATACTTGCAAGTATCAAATATCATGCTACATGTTATTTAGTATTGCCTTTAAGGAATCGCACCTCATCGTTCGTACAACGTAAACCAAGCACCAAAAAGCGTTCGCCATAGCATGCATACAGAGCCATACATTGGTGGTTTGAAAATACTAGGAATATAAACACTTCTCATCATTTTGCGCTTTTCTCAAAAGAAACGCTTCTGTTAATATTGGTTTCGAAAAAAGTTGCATTACTTTCTCATACTCGAGAGAAGCGCAGCTGTCACTGGCAAGCGAAACCTAATCACATACAAAATTCCAGAACAACGTTTACTCTCTTGGTAACTAAACAAGCGAAATAAACTCTTTTAGTAAATATCAACAACCTCGAAAATAGTAGTAATGCTTCATTATTATCAATATTAGCGCAAATGCAATCCTAGTTGAAGGCAGTTTTGGGACTGGCACGCGAACCCAAATAACTTATAACATTCCAGTAAGACATTCAAGATGCTTGGTATTCCCCAAATAATTTTTTGGCGCACAACCTTAACGCCTGCTTCGCCATAACGTCAGTTTAATGCATTGATGCATTCTGAAAGGCACCAACGAAGCCCTTACGACGACGAAAAACAAACAATGTTAACCGCTTGGAAAAAGACTGAATTATGCCACATAGCTTGTACTCTGCTGTGACACCCATCGATGCGAATTCGCTGATGAGTTTGTTAAGAGCGACCGCCTTCACCACCAGCGGGGGGAGCTTGATTTTGGTTGCTGCCTGGGTAACGGTGTTTACATTTTCGACCGACGCGCCGAAATCACCTACTTCGCTGTTGCTCAATGCGGTGTCACACTCGCGAAGACTCGGTTCAGTGCGAGCGTTTTTCACTGCACCAACATCGCGTGCATCATTAGATGACGCTTGCCTCGAAATTTTATTGCCCCTGGCAATGCGTTCGTTTTTTAGCAGGGCTCAAGCCTGCCTTCCTCTACTTCTTGCTCATCACACACTACGCAAGCGTCCAATTTATGGCGCGAAAAGAAAAACACACGATTCGAATAACGTGAAAAACGAACAGGAAAACCAAAAGACGATATCCAAGTTGGATTACCACTGGTGGGGTCCAATCTTAGATCGAAGCGCAGCGAAAGCAAAGAGAACTGGATTGCTCAACAGTCCGATGCTGAATGAAAGTTTCCCTCAGCGAGATTCACTGTTTATTCTCTAGGCAAGTATTCCCCCTTATTCTTCTACTTTTCCTTTGTTCACGGAGACTTTAAATCCTACGATTTCCCTTCGTTGGTCGTCGATAAGTTGCTCGTTCTTGACAGCTCTGTTCGGGAATGCACACAAATGGACAGAACAAATGTATGCTTAAAGTTTTCATGGATTTTAATCATTTACAAACCAGGGGATTCCAATGTATAGCATATTAAACAAATCTTAGGGAATTTCCGATTCGTTTAGTATGTAAATCGCCAAAATCCGATCGCGGCAAAAATAGTTATTAACGTTAACTTTATTTCATAAAACCGTGACCTGTTTTCTGATTTGGCACCCTTAATGACGTAGTTCTACGTCAAAAAATAATGATTGTATGGAACATCTGATATTTGTATATTTGTTCATTATATAACAAATGTGTTGAAAGGGTTTCAAATGTATATTGTGAATATTGAGTATGGGTATGTATGTATGCAAGCGAACTCTTGTATCAATTTTAAATCTCTCGAATGTTATCACTTACAAAGCCTAAACATCTAATCGTATGTTATTCATGAATATTGTTCCAGAACGTAAGTGAAGTATGCCAACATTTACAACTCAAGCAACCAATGTGTGATACCATTTTAAAAAGTTCGGTTCATTTGAAGACATACCTTCTGCTTACCCGAAACTATTGTCAAATTATATTACTTACTTGGCCTGCGATGGTGTCAACCGGTACTGAATCTCGATGTACTTGGACTGGAACAAAAAGTACGGCATGTACCCGAAGAAGTAGAAAATACTCGCAGAATTGTTGAAAATGTATGCTTTGTTGGTAAGCAGCCGTTTCACAGTTGCGGTGAGATCACTGAAAGACGCTTGTGGTTCATCGTCTACTTCGGTCGCTCCACTGGCACGACTTGCTTGTCGGGATAATGATTTCCTTTCAGCCGCCCTGGGAAGAATTTTGGGAAATCCGGCTGGAGCGAAAAAAATAACCATTACGTTACCACGTTTCATTTCCGATTGATGTATTAACTATTACCAAATATCGGGGCTACAAACAAAAGTGCCGCCCCGAGCGCAATCCATCCTGTCCACCAGGCACCTATCCAACGGGGATCGGATACTTGGTATCCTGGGTCAACACCAGGATAAACGAAATAATTTAAGCAAAGTGAAGCCATTGAAAACCCCAGCATGGGCCCAAGTCGTCGACCAAAAGCGGACAGGCTGGACAGAAAGGGTACTTTCTCCTTGCGAACATTGTCGTCTAGATACGTGATTCCCAGCGTGAAATACAAAGACGTTCCCAGTCCAGACAAAAAACTACCCAAGAACAGAAAGAGCTGTGGTTTGAGGTTGCCAAAATCTGTCGAGCAGTCTGGGGGTGGACGGTTAACATTGCAAAGGTTGTCACTCCCCTTCGGAGACTCTGAGGTGTTATTCGCTACGACTTGCATCATATCTTGCAGGTTAGGTCCATATAAGAAGTGCGGTATTGCATTCACGAAACATGATAAGGCCATACTGAGAATTCCCAACGCTATCCAAAGGGGTTTTCGCTTATTGGAAGCATAGTACGATAGAAACAGTGATGACAGCACGAATGACAAATCGGATCCAGCCGTAATGATTCCAGCGTTTTTCGAAGAGATCTGGATGCTTTTCTCAACCGTGGTCAGAGTGCCGTAAAAGTAGGATGTTGTAGCTCCGAACAGACACCCGGCCGTTCCGAACAACAATACGTACAACTTCTTGCTGGCCAGGTGCTGCCAGAATCTCCCACGACATATCCAGAAACCACACTGCACATCTTGTTCACTATAAACGGATTCGGTGCGATCCAGGTTGATCTTTTTCGGGCTTTCCACTTTTTCCTCCATCTTACATGTGGCCTTGATAATACCTCATATGGATTCCACACAAACGAGCTGAACTTGAGGGGACCTTAACCTCTAGTCCACTACCCGTTAGAAAATGCACTAAATCGTGCTTCATCTCGACCGATGGAGATCACACGTTATCTTTTGCTCACATACCGCAGATTGTCAACTCATGTCTGCTACACATAAATCATGATAGTGACTCGACGACGGGTGAAGCTCCGGAGGAACAAAGGTATTGGGTAGAAGCCGCACAAGGCGTACTATCTACTCCTTGCTAGAGTACACAACACACGAATATTTGTCGAGTCATGCCCATTTACAGTTTGATAACAGATTTACGATAGCTGAAGAGATCAACCGTGTATTGGATTAACCTCGAGTAGAACGCACTGTGTTTAGAAATTCATGAATGAAAATCGAATCCGTTTGAAATCCAATTATGTTAGATCAAACAAATTACTGTTAAATATTGAACATCGTGATTGTGTGCTATCTCTGGCTCAAACTCGCATTCAAATGTCTGGTCACATTCGATCTATCCAAACCAGGTAAATATGGTTACTACTAATGTATTCATCTAATCGCTCCTAAAATTCATCTTATTCGTAGCAAAATTTTGTTTACGAAAAAATACATAGGAACATAACATATGCTCATATGTCCTACATATGCTTTTTCATATCATGTAATAGGTAAGTTTCTTCGAATTTTTTTTCAAAAATTAATGCTTTATTCTGCAAAAATGGTTACAAATTATATATTCAAAGTATTGCCCATCGGTAGTCACAACTTTTTCCCACCTTTTTGCCAATTTACGGATCCATTTGCGGAAATAATCGGCCGGTTTATCGGCTAACCACGAATCGATCCAATTTTTGACTACATCATAATTGGAGAAGTGCTGGTGAAACAGGCTATGTTGTATCGATCGAAAAAGGTAGTAACGGAGCAATATCTGGAGGATACGGCGGGTGGGATAGGACCTTCCATTTCAGCGTTTCCAAGTATGTTTTGACCGGTTTCGCGACATGCGGCCGAACATTTTCGTGCTGCAAAATAACTTTATCGTGTCTTTGCTCGTATTGTAGCCGTTTTTCCTTCGGCTCAAACGCATCAGTTGTCGTCGGTAGAGGTCCCCCGTAATGGTTTTTCATTCGGTTTTAGCAGTACATAGTACTCCACACCCAGCTGGTCCCACTAAATAGACATTACAATCTTTTGCCGTGAATATTCCGCGCGGCCGTCGATGTTGATGCATGGCCGTGGTATCCATGCGTTGCCCGACGTTTAGCATTGTCGTAATGGACCCATTTTTCATCGCCAGTAACGAATCGATGCAAAAACCCTTTCTTTTATGGCGTTTGAGCAGTTGTTCGCACGTGAAAAAACGGCGTTCGACGTCTCGTGGCTTCTCTCCCGTGAATCTTGGTCGAGTTAAGCCTCCAATTCTTCATCTTCAAACTGGTTTGGCGGTCTGGAACGTTCTTCGTCTTGCGAGTCAAAATCACCACTTTTAAACCGTGAAAACCACGTCTGACACGTTCGCTCAGTTAAAGCATAGTCACCATAAACTACCACCAAAATGCGATGACTTTTCGCAGCTTTTATCTTCATATTGAAGTAATGAAGTAACACTCCTCGCAAAAACACTCTCGTTGATGCGAAATTCGACACATTCGAAGTGGCAAAAAACTATGTTGTTTACGCTTGAACTTTTTGACATATATTGAAAAAGATGTGCAATGACAGTAGATTTCCAACGAATGTCTGGAAATTTGATTCGCTGGAATAATAATCAAGTATGGCGTAACTTGTTGTAAAACTGTTGTAAAACCGAAGAAACTTATCGGTACATCTAATACATATATATATATATATATATATATATATATATATATATATATATTTAAAAATAAGCTCGACATGACATAATTCCCTTCGGGCCCTAGGAAGACAACCCAATGTGCCAGTGAGAGATATATTGGCTCGGTTAGACCCTGATTACATATCCCAAATATATGTTTTCCTTAAAGCTATCGATCTTTGTGTGTGATTGTCCCTATATCCTTGTACCCTCCTTTTCTTTCTTTGTGAGTAATTGGTCCTCTTGTTATAAACAGTAGAATAAGTTGAAATGTAAATACACTGTAGATATACGAATAAATTTAAGAATTGAGTTTGATCATCAACATTTTTATAATCTCCTTAACCTTGTTCTAAAAAAAAGTCACCATTCTGAACTCGAGTCAACCGCGAATAATCGGTTTTCTACCTTTCTAACCATAGAATTAAGAAATTGTTTATATATAGTTATAAAAATATAGTTAAGAATTTGGCTCCTTAAAACTAATGTAACTGAGCCTGTAAAAATAAACGAATTGATAAAAAAATTACATAATTGTTATATAACTATTCAAAAAGCCTTTACTTTATCTCCGGTGGATTGATCCAGTAGCTACGTACCTTCTCCAGCAATTTCATGATTATTCAGCTAAAAAAACTGAATTTTGTTTTTATAATTTTTGATTGTTTTTTTTTCATAGTTTATATGGTCTTGGAACCAAAATCGCTATATTTTTATTATATTTTTTTCGTGAAAGCTGAGGTCTTCTTACATAGCATATCCAAAAATCAGAGAGGCGTTATTTTTTATTCTTGAGTTATGATTTTCCGAAGTTAACCGATGGTACGAAAAATAATTTCCCTCTGGTAACTGCAAACTGTAAAAAACAAATACATTCAATAATTACAAAAACAAAATCCAATTCTTTGAAAGTGTTATATTTTTTGGAGAAAAGAAGCTCATTATCTTAAATTTGATATGCCGATTGCTTGAATCGGTGCAGTAGTAAAAGTAATGGTTTTTTGAATAAAGTCATTTTGGACAAAATGGGAAAAATTTGACTTTTCAGTTCTTCTGTTCGTAAATAGGCACCTTAATGGAAAAAAAAGAAAATACGGGTCTAATATTTTGCGATACAAAAAAAATACCACTTTTCACTGAAATCTGAGAACCACTATATCGGTTTGGCATGGAATGGCTGTATATGAATGTCGTATCCATTCCCAATCTCTTTGAGAAAGTTCATTGAAATCGCTTTGAACAGATAAATTGAATTAATTTTCCCAAATAACTTTCTTATTATTTCATTCAGTATGAATGTAAAATACAGCATGTTACGTGACATTAAGTTTTATACATTTTTTTATTTTGATGGCCGGAATTATGCCGAATTCGTTACAAAACCTACGAAATTAAAGATTACAGATGATTTTCTGAAATACTACAAATAATATGTTTCTGACACTTTTTTTGAAATCGATGCGAAAAATTTAACTATTATTTTCGTCGAAGCAATAAATGAACCTTGTACAGAATTTATTGAAGTTTTCAAACCAGCCTTTCGATTTGTGGGGCGATTATAATTTATTGAGTTATGCATCATCAAAGACGAAAGGAGAAAATTTTTCGTTCAAACAGAAATATCTCTGTATAGAAAGGTTCTATAGAAACGTTCGGGGGGCCAAGTGAAATCTGGTTGATAAGGTTAAAAGGGTTTGCTATTCAGTTGGTTAGCAAAAAAAAATGTTTTTTGGCCTTGGACTTGATTTTCATGGCCTTGGAGTAGGAGCACTATATTTTTTATATTTTTTTATTAAAAGCTGAGGATTTTTCACATAACATATCTCGATATCAGATTTTTCAAAGTTAACCGGTGGTCTGAAAAATCATTTTTCCGCTTTTATCCAAAAATGACTTTTTGCAAAAATTCATAACCTGAACCTACAGAACCGATCTAGATGATCGACATATTAAAATGAAGCCAATAAGCTTACGATGAGATTGGATTCTAGTCGCATAGGTCTAGTCTAGTCATATAACAATATTGAACGAAGACTTAAAACTTGTTAAATTTGCAAAATAATAACTCAGAAACGAAAAAAAATGCATCTCTGAGATCGAGATATGATATGTGAAAAACTCTCAGCTTTCCATAAAAGATATAAAAAAAATATAGCGCTCTCTATCTTTAACCGAGAAAACTATGAAAAATTAACTCAATCGATAATTACAAAAAAGAAGATCCAAATTTTTCCCAAACGTAGATTTTTTTCAAAGAAAAATAACTCATAAGCTTCAATATGATATGTTGATCATATGAATCGGTCCAGTAGTTCAAAAGTTATGAATTTTTTTCAGTAGAAAAATGGGAAATATATGTTTTTTCGAACCATCGATTAACTTTGAAAAATCATAACTCAAAAGCGAAAAAAAAGCATCTCTGATATCGAGATATGTTATGTTAAAAATCCTCAGCTTTCACGGAAAAAAATAATATTATTTTCTATAAAAGGCTAGCTCATTGGCTTTAATTTGCTTCATCGATCATCTAAATCGCACTCTAATGAAAAAAATAAAAAATACGAGTCTAATGTTTTGCGATTACTGAAAGTTGGAGCTTTGAAATGGTGGCATATATCATCTAGATGCGTTGATTTTTGACGAAGTTACAGCCTGTCAGGATCACTTAAAATTTCCGAATTCACACCTTGACACCTAGTTAGAATTATACTAAAAAAAATACAAGCGATGAAGTGAATGCAGCTTCCAACATACTCTCCGATTTTGACAATTTTTTTAAACATTGACAACATTTTGCTAGTCTCATGCTTTTTGACTTTTCTCTGTACGTCACAACAACGATTATCCGTAATATGCATTTGACACCTACCTATTTTCGTTATACGTATTATTTTCAATGTTCTAAATGTACCCGAAAAGATACTCGTAAAAAAGCGATGTCGACTTACATCAAAATTGTTCTATCGTTTTTTTCGTAACGACACCGAACCATTTTTTATGGTACACTCTTAATGCATTCTCACGTGCTCTGTGCTTCCCACCATATCGTGCTACACCTAGCGGAATAAGAAGTAGCTTTTAAAGCTTTTAGTATTGTATTTGTATACAACATTGCAACCAGTAATGTTATCTATAAAATATAGAAGCATGCTTTAAACTTGCGTGCAATATACCACCGCCATCAATTTGTGGTTAAGGTGTTTTTTTATTATATAAATTCGTTTATTTTTACAGGCTCAGTTACATAAGTTTAAAGGAGCCGAAATCTTAAAAATATTTTTAAAACTATATATATGAACAATTTTCTTAAATCTATGGTTAGTAATGTGGGAAACCGATTACTCGCGGTGGACTCGAGATTAGAAGGGTGACATATTTTTCTCAGGAAAAGGATGGGGTATAAGGAAATTATTACAATGTTGATAATCAGACATACTCAATCCTTAAATCTATTCGTACATCTGTTGTGAATTTACATTTCATTCTCCTGTTTATAGCAAGCGGACCAATTACTCACAAAGGAAGAAATGGAGGGTATAAGGATATAAGGATAATCACACACGAACATCGATAGATTTAAGGAAAACATATATTTGGGACATGTAATCAAGGTCTAACCGAGCCAACACAATTTTTAATTCTTGATTTTGATGAAACGAAAAAAAAATATGTGAGTAATTAACATTTTCAGGTCAAATAATTTTTTTCCTTTAATGATGCCAATGATATTTTCTACAGTGCATGGAATATATCGTGTACAACTAACTATTGCATGCAAGGAAAATTGAAGGTTCACATCTTGAATGTTGTTTATGTTATCCGCAAGGTAGTGCAACGAGCAATGTGTAGGGCTACTCTGGACACTTAAGCTTTTCAAGGTTTTTTTTATCATAAATATTTTTGACATAGGACTATGTCTTTGATTTCTATATAGGGGGGTCACTCTACGAAAAATGTAACGATTTATTAAGAGTTTTCAAACGCATATAACTCAAAATGGTTATTGCGACATATGTTGTGTTATATATCATTAGACAGGAAATTTATCCAGGTTTTTTTTTGCTTGAACAATGAACAGTGAATATAGTAAATAAAAGTTAACAATTTGATGATTTAATTGGGTATGTTTTCTTTCGATTGCACTATCCACTCGCTTCCTCCCCGACGCAACGAGCAATATTTTTGCCTAAATTCGGGCGTTAGCTTATAATGTGAGTTGATGCGTAAAATGAATTATTCTCCAATTTCCGATTATAGGCATTAATTTTATATAATATTCTATGTTGTCCAATCAATTTGTGCTCAATTCATGTTTTTATCGTGTAGGTCTCACTACTACCATTTTTGTGTATTTCTGGTCCAGGATGTCATAATATCGAGTATGTTGTTTGGTTATGTGAAAAAGCAATAAATGAATTTAAATGGCTGCTGATTTAGAAGATCGAAAGGGTATACCCACGTAAATCAGATTATGATAGCTTGAGTAGTCACGATCTTACACGGCTATAAAGTTATTACAAACAATGTTCCGGACAAAGTGGTAACGAAGGAGATAATTCTATTTTTATCTATTATATATTTTTGTAGTCATAGATTGATTTGACTCAGGCTTATACTTATGTAGGTCTTAAATATTTAGACTTGTGTTAAAAAAAAATACATGATGACTCTTTGTCTTCTTCTGCATGATTGAATGGCTTTAATGGTATTTTTGTGTACATTTTTGAACAGAATGTGGTACCGAATTCTACCACGTTATGTCATCTAACCCGCTTAAAGGATACAAGTACATACAGGAAACGGTTTTTCCAGGCAGAGATGTCAGATTTGAAGACATGTCTTCATTTTAACCCTCCTGTACTCGCGTGCAAAATCATAACACGTATACTCGCGCACGGTGTCACAGACCGAAAATTGAACCTTTCTGTAATGTTGCCATTGTGTATTTTTCAGGCTTTATTGGCATTTATTTGAAGAAGAGGGTATGATTGCATGAAAAAACTCCAAACAATATGTTTGCTTCATCTTTATTATGTTTTAATAGTCATCTAATTCAGCCTCCTCAAAACAGAGTAATTTTCGATACTCCAACACAAATAACGAAATTCGATTTTTTCATTGTTATTAAATAAAAGTAAGCAACGGAATATAATTCATGGAAGTATAAATAGCTATAAAATAACATAAAAACGTATTAATCGATTGTGGTTTCATTGGAGTAAGAATCAGAACATAGCATAACTGCATGCCCGAAACAAACATATTTTTTACATTTCATGCAGTTGTTGCGTTTTTTTCGGGTCTATAATCAAAGAGAAGAATGTATAGCGACCTTCTATATAATTACCAGATGATAAAGGTTCTGAAATATAAAGTTCGCATATTTCTAATATTCTTTGTCTCTGTATTCTTAGTAAACTAGAAACTAATGCCTTTTTTTAGATGGGGTATAAAAAGATTATATAAAAGGATTTCTAGAAACTTCTTTTTTTTCTCGTTTTCTTGTCGATATTGTCCATTATAAATAAAATATCCCCGAAACTGTATATAGTTTACTATTTACAATTATTCCACAAGTGAAATTCTTTCACAAGTGTGTATATGTATGACCATTATATTTAGCGAATAACTATACGAAAGTCAAACATTCATATTTTGCTTTTGAACGTATGAATCTAACGACGAATATATCGACGAATAGTTAATATATGGATGTGTTCAATCCAGTTTCAAAAGGGACTGAAATCAAATAAGAATAGTCCGGTAATGATCTTATGCATTATATGCAATAAATATTCCATGCCACTAACATTAATTTATACATTTCATTCAACAATATTCTAAAATATGAAAAAAGGCACTTGTCCAAAAGGTTACTCCTATACTCGCGTCGGTGTGTCAGACGGAAAGTGTTAAAAAAGTGGCACACGTCCTCTTTGGACCAACACATGCGATACGCTAAACGATGAAGAACGACGAATAACGAAGCTAGAGAGAATCGCAAAGTCGTAGTGTTGATATTTTCAGAGAAATGAACGAATTATTGATTTCTCGGTCTGACAGACCAATGCGCGAGTGTTAGGAGTGTTAAAGACATTTGACTTACTGTGAATACATTTGATTTTGAAGACATTATGAAATTTGTGAAGACATTTCAGTATGATAGCGTACGTGGGTTTTTGAGAGATATTTGTTCCATGAAATTCTAAATATTGACCGGAAATATCGTCAAAAGAAGTAGGACTTTTGTCTCATTCGATGGCATTCGCCTGATTCTTGATCAGTGTCACTTGTTTAGTTTTGTTCTTAGCAATCAACGGAGACTTTTGTCTCGGGGTCACTTGCTTTTCTCAAACTTTTCCGAGTAGAAAATCCACAAGCATATACAATTAATTCAATAACAAAACGGCTCTAACTTTAAATTCTGGAGAACTTCGAACGGTCTCTATACATATTGTCTGTAGAAGACCTTAGTTCATTTGCGCTCGAGAATTCGAATGATTGTGACATTGTGTTTTTGACGTAGGACTACGTCTAACCGTTCAATATAGGAGCCCATTTCAATATTTCAGTGTGAAAAAGTGTTCAGTTTTTGAACGCTTATATCTCCTCAATGAATGAATGGATTTTGGTTTCAAATACACACATTGATAGGAAATGTCCTCAGCAATTGTTTATATGCTACACATTACGGGTTCTCAGCTCATATAAAGTTCAAATTGATGAAAAATTGGAAGAAAGAATTCCCTACTTTCCCATACATTTTGTCATACATTTTGTCAGCTATTCATTACAAGCAACCATGGGTACGGGCGAAACGTATGGACAAGGTGAAAGTGGGGGACGAAAAAGAGATTATGAAGAAATATAGGCGGTCGCTATAACGTTAACTATATGGGTATATAAAGAGAGCGATGGTGGTGCTTGGCCACATTCTATCATCGAACGCCAAGCAGGAAAGACGATATCTTGAGGTTGATTTTGAGCATAAGAGATATCGCTGCATTTGCAGGGGATGTATGCGGTGCGATAACGCAAGGGGAAGAGACAGGAGTTTCTATGCGATGTGGAGCAGGAGAGCCTATCGAAGTGTGTTAAAAGCGTTGGAAGCGTCGCGCCGAGTGAAGGAGAGACTAATCGCGCTCGATTTAATTGAATGATTGAGTTTTTAAACGGTTTTATTTAGTTGTGACATGTTTGTATGTAACATGTTTGTCTATAGCGCTGTACCATATTAATTGAAATTTGACTCCTTTCATGGCGACCGATTGATCTGAAATTTGGAACACTCCTTTATCTCTGCAGTCATTAATAAACTGCGTATCTAATGATCTTGAAAATCCAAGATGGCGGTCGCTACAAAATGGCGGATTACATATTTTCTCAAAGCCCCATCAATATGTGTATCAAATGAAATAACTGACTTGTAGAACACAGTTATTCATGAGAAATGCAAAACCAAATTATATCACGATACCAGACGGTAAATTCCTATTACGACATAGTTGCCATCAAGTGTGTGTTTTTGGGGGTCTTCGTAGCCACTTGGTTACGCGTTCGCTTACTAAGCGATCGATCGTGAGTTCAAACTCAGGGCCCTCAATTGACCATCTTTGTGTTATTATAGAATAACCACGTCCACGCAACCATCATCAGCGATAGAGATCGATCCACGGTCGAAATAAGATCGATTCATCCATACAACTGCTCTGCTCTGCAAGAAACATCGGGCTGCTGTTCTATAAATAACCCAACAATGATCAATTCAACTGTCTCCGCTGTCCGGTCTGCTGAACAATGGAAGAACAGATAGATACCCTTACACCTAAATGGCTACTACAGTGTAATTTACCATAATGTAATGGAACAGAAAACCTAACGCCTAAATGGCTACTACTACTACTGTGTAATTTACAATTTATAGAAACATTAACATATGTACATGTACACGATAAAAACTCGGCTCTGTTACAGATAAAATGCTAATGAGCCTAATAAATAAATAAATGGTATAAAAAAAGTGTGTGTTCGTTGCCGGCTGAACAATAACCCCTACATCATTTACACCGCGTTTGAATGTTTAGATGCAAATACGAAACAATCAAAATTTGTAGTGTGCTGATGTTTTATTCTATCCTTTAAATTTTTTCTTTAATTGTGTGCATGAAAAGTTGGTTATTCTGGGATCAGTGCTCCATGATATTCGAATAATAGACACCCCTTGGTGTAGTCCTACGTCTCTCCGATTATGTCGCCAACATTACCCACCCGTCTTTTTTTATTTTGGGCCTATACTATACAATAGACTACGACCAGTCAATAATCGTTTCTAAACCCATAAAATTTATTTCGCAGCTGCGCAAAATATTGTTTGTTCACATTTATTGAAATAAGCTTCAAAACCTCAAGGTGAGTTTAATGAAATGCGTTATATAATAATACCAATTAGAATTAACATTGAATAAGCTATCAAACTTTGTTCGAAAGTAGGTTATTAATTTTTGTTTCCTCCGATATGATTGTGAAGACATTTGAAAAAATCACCTGGCATCTCTGCTCCCACCACTGATGATCAGGTAATGATATTTAAATATTAGGTTGGGGAAAAAGTAATCCATTAATTTCTCGGTAGTAGGCTGTAGTGATCGATATCTCGAGTGATATCCATCATACAATTTCAAGTTTTGGCTCTTTGTAATGGTGACATTTCACAGTAATAATTCTTTTGCTGTTTTTTGTTTGTTCCATTCAGTTGTGAGTTACAGGGTGTTAACAATGGCCAACAAAGATAAATTTACACACTGTAAGCGTAGAAGAGAAAGAAAAACAAAACTTTTGACAACCCCTCGAATGTGCAAGTAGAGTCAACCCTGAAATGTACACAACCCTGACTGTGAGGTTCCCCTCCATTATAAAACCGTTTGTCAGTCTGAGAAAATCATCCGAAGAGAATACATTCGAAATATAATAAAACGTTGAAACAGTGTAATTTGTATTTTTCGAACACGAGTCTACAACACATATACAGTCATCGTTCTCCAAACAGAAACCACATGCGTTTTCCTTTCACCGACGAATATATAAAGATCCAGTGTGCGCTAGCTGGGAGAAACGTTGGAGCGAGTGAGACAAACTCGCTTACACTCTCTTTGCTCTTGAGAGTTCCAGTGTGCGAAAACCTGTGTCCAGCACTGAAGCGCGCTTTGCCTCACTGAGGAGTACACTGAAGAATGCAATCGCACAGCCAATGTATCATTGTGGTTCCCTATCTCATTCGACATATGATCCACACGCATGTTTCATCTCGGTTCACTTTTGACGTAGGAATACGTCTAATCGGAAGAAATGGGGGGTAAAATGAAAATCTAGGCACTGAAAAAGTAAAAAAAAATTAAGGTTCTGAACGCTTATATCTCGAGCATTTCTTAATAGATCGCAAAGGTGTTTGCATCAATTGATAGGAAATATTTCTACACGTCTATCACAATGCATACCATTTCATTTTTCTTGAAATAAACAATTGAATAATTGTGAAATGTCAAGCATTGGTCAAGATTGGTCCGCATTGGAAGCAAAATATATAAACTGATTTTTGTTTGCGTGAGCCTGTATTGATTTAAACGTATCTTTGAGCTTGTTGGTGGTTGGGATTATTTAGTTAGATCATTCAGTTTTTACAAATTTTGAATTAAAAAAGTACAAGCAATTGTTTAACACGTTGAGCCTCGAATTTTTCCTGTTGCGCTTTCCATTCAGCCCGCGACAAGAGGAGAAATAAATAAAATAATATATTTAAAAAAAGTTGATGGGTTTGAGCCTAGGGGCACGGACGGGATCTTGACATAGGACTGTGATTGTGTGTAATAATTGCATTTGAATTGAGTTTTTCATTGTTCAAAATCTGTATTTTTTTCTCTTTTGATACATCTGTGTAATTTACAATTTATAGAAACATTAACATATGTACATGTACACGATAAAAACTCGGCTCTGTTACAGATAAAATGCTAATGAGCCTAATAAATAAATAAATGGTATAAAAAAAGTGTGTGTTCGTTGCCGGCTGAACAATAACCCCTACATCATTTACACCGCGTTTGAATGTTTAGATGCAAATACGAAACAATCAAAATTTGTAGTGTGCTGATGTTTTATTCTATCCTTTAAATTTTTTCTTTAATTGTGTGCATGAAAAGTTGGTTATTCTGGGATCAGTGCTCCATGATATTCGAATAATAGACACCCCTTGGTGTAGTCCTACGTCTCTCCGATTATGTCGCCAACATTACCCACCCGTCTTTTTTTATTTTGGGCCTATACTATACAATAGACTACGACCAGTCAATAATCGTTTCTAAACCCATAAAATTTATTTCGCAGCTGCGCAAAATATTGTTTGTTCACATTTATTGAAATAAGCTTCAAAACCTCAAGGTGAGTTTAATGAAATGCGTTATATAATAATACCAATTAGAATTAACATTGAATAAGCTATCAAACTTTGTTCGAAAGTAGGTTATTAATTTTTGTTTCCTCCGATATGATTGTGAAGACATTTGAAAAAATCACCTGGCATCTCTGCTCCCACCACTGATGATCAGGTAATGATATTTAAATATTAGGTTGGGGAAAAAGTAATCCATTAATTTCTCGGTAGTAGGCTGTAGTGATCGATATCTCGAGTGATATCCATCATACAATTTCAAGTTTTGGCTCTTTGTAATGGTGACATTTCACAGTAATAATTCTTTTGCTGTTTTTTGTTTGTTCCATTCAGTTGTGAGTTACAGGGTGTTAACAATGGCCAACAAAGATAAATTTACACACTGTAAGCGTAGAAGAGAAAGAAAAACAAAACTTTTGACAACCCCTCGAATGTGCAAGTAGAGTCAACCCTGAAATGTACACAACCCTGACTGTGAGGTTCCCCTCCATTATAAAACCGTTTGTCAGTCTGAGAAAATCATCCGAAGAGAATACATTCGAAATATAATAAAACGTTGAAACAGTGTAATTTGTATTTTTCGAACACGAGTCTACAACACATATACAGTCATCGTTCTCCAAACAGAAACCACATGCGTTTTCCTTTCACCGACGAATATATAAAGATCCAGTGTGCGCTAGCTGGGAGAAACGTTGGAGCGAGTGAGACAAACTCGCTTACACTCTCTTTGCTCTTGAGAGTTCCAGTGTGCGAAAACCTGTGTCCAGCACTGAAGCGCGCTTTGCCTCACTGAGGAGTACACTGAAGAATGCAATCGCACAGCCAATGTATCATTGTGGTTCCCTATCTCATTCGACATATGATCCACACGCATGTTTCATCTCGGTTCACTTTTGACGTAGGAATACGTCTAATCGGAAGAAATGGGGGGTAAAATGAAAATCTAGGCACTGAAAAAGTAAAAAAAAATTAAGGTTCTGAACGCTTATATCTCGAGCATTTCTTAATAGATCGCAAAGGTGTTTGCATCAATTGATAGGAAATATTTCTACACGTCTATCACAATGCATACCATTTCATTTTTCTTGAAATAAACAATTGAATAATTGTGAAATGTCAAGCATTGGTCAAGATTGGTCCGCATTGGAAGCAAAATATATAAACTGATTTTTGTTTGCGTGAGCCTGTATTGATTTAAACGTATCTTTGAGCTTGTTGGTGGTTGGGATTATTTAGTTAGATCATTCAGTTTTTACAAATTTTGAATTAAAAAAGTACAAGCAATTGTTTAACACGTTGAGCCTCGAATTTTTCCTGTTGCGCTTTCCATTCAGCCCGCGACAAGAGGAGAAATAAATAAAATAATATATTTAAAAAAAGTTGATGGGTTTGAGCCTAGGGGCACGGACGGGATCTTGACATAGGACTGTGATTGTGTGTAATAATTGCATTTGAATTGAGTTTTTCATTGTTCAAAATCTGTATTTTTTTCTCTTTTGATACATATCAAATGGATGCCCTGGAAAACCGTTTCCTGTATGTACTTGTATCCTTTAAACGGGTTAGATGACATAATGTGGTAGAATTCGGTACCGCATTCTGTTCAAAAATGTACACAAAAATACCATTAAAGCCATTACTACACTTTATTCAATCATGCAGAAGAAGACAAAGAGTCATCATGTATTATTTTTAAACACAAGTCTAAATATTTAAGACCTACATAAGTATAAGCCTGAGTCAAATCATTCTATGACTACAAGAATATATTATAGATAAAAATAGAATTATCTCCTTCGTTACCACTTTATCCGGAACATTGTTTGTAATAACTTTATAGCCGTGTAAGATCGTGACTACTCAAGCTATCATAATCTGATTTACGTGGGTATACCCTTTCGATCTTCTAAATCAGCAGCCATTTAAATTCATTTATTGCTTTTTCACATAACCAAACAACATACTCGATATTATGACATCCTGGACCAGAAATACACAAAAATGGTAGTAGTGAGACCTACACGATAAAAACATGAATTGAGCACAAATTGATTGGACAACATACAATATAATATAAAATTAATGCCTATTATCGGAAATTGGAGAATAATCCACTTTACGCATCAACTCACATTAACGTCTGAATTTAGACAAAAAGATTGCTCGTTGCGTCGGAGAGGAAACGAGTGGATAGTGCAATCGAAAGAAAACATACCCAATTAAATCATCAAATTGTTAACTTTTTTTTACTATATTCACTGTTCATGTTTGAAGCAAAAAATATTCTGGATAAATTTCCTGTGTAATGATATATAACACAATATATGTCGCAATAACCATTTCGAGCAGTATGCGTGTGGAAACTCTTAATAAATCGTTAATAAATAAACATTTTTCGTAGAGTGACCCCTCTATATAGAAATCAAAGACATAGTCCTATGTCAATATATTTAAAAAAAGTGGCCCCCTTTGTAGAGTCCTACGTCACTCCGGTTATGTCCCCGACATTACCCGACATGAAAGCCACTTCTGTTCTTTCACCTGTGCACAGAAAAGGGTCACCAGAGTGTACTCTCCAGTGAATTAATTCGCGGCACTGTAGAGAGTTTGTGCGTTCCCATTCCACACTCTAGCGCGACCGAGTGTTGAGTGAAAACAAACTATAATTATAGGAGCGCTCGTGGAAGATGACGGAGCAGGTGAGTGAATTAAAGTTTCTCTTCGCTACACAGAGAATATAGACATCACCGTCTGAGAGTTGAGTAAACTTTCTACCCGATGATTGAGACAATTGATCTCCTCCTTCGTGGGCAAACGTGGGCATTGACTATTCTTCTCTCTTTGTTGTCGGAGTGGACAATTTTCCATTTTTCATATATTGAATTACGCACAATTTAATTGAATTACGCACAATTTAGTTGAATTAAGCACATCCAAGTGTTCATTTCAAGCTTATTTTTTCCCTTGGTTTGGCAACAACGGCAATAGATAAACTATTCATTCACCCTCCTTTTCATTATTTTATCTCGCCCTGGGACACAGAGAGCAATTTTCAGTATATCTTATTTCCCTTCGGCATCTTTCATCGTGATATACATCATGCAACGACTAATCACCATCCTTCTAACATCATCGCTCAAGTGGTGGAGTGCACAAACAATACCCAACAATCAAACTAACCTATCTATAACCTATCTAGGGCCACCCAATTATTAACAAAGAGCTCAATAAGGGAATCTCCACATTCCAAATTTGATTCCGTTTGCTTGCTTAGTTCTCGAGTTATGCAGAAATTTGTGTTTCACCATCGATTATAACTCATAACTCAAAAACAAAAGAATAGCATCCCTGATATCGATATATGTTATGTAAAAAATCCTCACCTTTCAAGAAAAAATATAAGAAAATATAGCGCCTTCTAGTCCAAAGTCATGAAAACAATAAAACGAATACAATAAAAAATTACGAAAATAAGATCCATTTCTTTTGCAAATTCAATATCTTTTTAATGAAAGGCCAGCAATCATCTAAATCGGTTCAGTGGTTCAAAAGTTATGATTTTTTGAAAAAAGTAATTTTCGGGAAAAAGTGGAAAAAAAAGATTTTTTGGACCACCCTTAAATGGAAATGGGCACCGTAATAAAAAAAATTTGAAAAAAATTTAAAAAAAATACGGGTCTCATGTTTTGCGGTAAAGAACAAATCTACAACTTTTCATGAAAATCTGAGAACCACTATATCGGTTGTATATAGATAAGATGCAAACGGTTGAAGCTTAGGTTGCAATATTTCCTCTCTTCACAATATCCGTAGAACGAGCATTTCGAGCGAGTGATTCGCTGTGGTATATACAAATTGTGTTTCACCGCTATGGGTGCTCGGTATTGACAGCACGGGAAGGTAAGCAAAGAAATGCAATGAATAAATGGGAAAATGTAAAAATGAGTACAATTTCATTTTTCGTTTTTTACGGACTAGGGAATCGGTAAAGACAGACCAAACAAAAATCTTTGAAAATTAACGATTCGATTGGTATGCAAATCATCGAAATCCATCTGGAGCAAAAATAGTTAGTAACGTTAAAACTATTTCATGGAAGCGTGACATGTTTTCCGATTTTGAAAGATCTAGTCTTACGTGGGCACTTGACCATTGGTCATTGAAGCACTGTTTTAGGCACAATCCCTAACCGATATTGTATCTTATCTATGCACTGGAAAACCATGTGACTATCCCTCAAAAAAGGTTTTCGGCGTATCGCTCTCCCATTAAGGTGTAGAGAGCCTAAACTCAAAGACGGTTAGTTTAGTGCCGAAGCCCATCAAACAATCATAGATTGAACCCAGGGCCGAAGAAAAGTTGAATTTGTGTAATCCTGTGAACCAGCGTCCTGGCGCACCTGGCGTCTCCTCCATTTTCAATACCACACGAAAGCCGAGAACTAGAAGCAGACTAGAAACTGGAAATCAATCTATGTTTGCAACAATGAAACAACGGCATTATATTTTTTTTATTTAAATTGTTTATTTTTCATTTTTTCTTATAACTTTTTTTGTCGAAACGTTACATGTTTTGGTTGTTTCATTTGCCTATCAATTTCATGTGTGTTCTCGTTTTCTCGTGTTTTTCTCCCGTTATCTCACGTGTTTTTTTCTTTTTTGTCATTGTTAAAAATACTCAACGTAATGATAAATTAAAACGGATATATTGGTTTCTCCTAAACAAAACAAATTATATTCTGTATTTTCACCATTAACAATAAATATTCTAATACGTTTTAATCCTCTTGTATGCTGCTGCTTTTTTTTAACTTTGTATCAGAGCGTATGTGTGTTCTTTGTATTTGGGTACCAAGTCTATTTTGAATAAACTTTTGTGTCCTTTTTTTCACTAGATTTTTTTATTTGTTGGTTGTCTGTAGTTGTTCGGTTACGTTTAAATATTGATCTAATGACATTCCTCGAGGCCATAGCTAATTACGTTTGACAGATGGGACCTTCAAAATCTTTCAACAGGAACACAAGCTATTCTACGCTTTTTTTTGGTTGTTGTATGTTTGGTAGTAAAAAATGTGGGACAACAATTGTGGTTTATTCCGATTAAACTTGGTTGAAGCTACTGCTGCTGCTGTTTCAGTGTGAGCTGCATTTTGAAAGTGCCTATCTGTGTGTGTTGTCTCATTCTCTGTCAGGAGGTCCGTTCACTTTCTGTGAGTATCGAGCACTGTCGTGAGTTCTTTTTCATCGACTTGAATATCGTTTATGCTTTTTTCATCTTCTATCTCTGAATTAATTTTTTTTTGTTATAATTCTTTGACGCTAATCTGAATTTTTTTTTTTGTGCATTGAAGTTGAATGTACATTAGGGTGATTCATTTTTCGAACTAAAATATTTACAAATATAATATGAACGATATTCTTGTATTTTATTGAAGTTTCTCTTGTTGCTTATTACATTTCTATATAAAAAATTTATATTTATTTAGAATTTTTCTTGTGTTGCGATATATATACTTTTTAGTTTTTCCTCATATATTCATATATTGTGTATATATTTTATTTACTTTTGCTCTTTTTTGTATTTTTTTCTGTTTTTCCCTTAAGTTCCTATAATTAAGTACAGTGAGTATTTAACACTTACTTATACATCTTCATTTGAATTTTCACTACTGGTTTTTTTTTTGTTCTGGATGATCGTTTTTATTTACTTGCTGTTCTCCCTTCGTTTGAAGTAAAAACAATCACATGCTTTTATACACGCCCTTTTTGATTTTTAGTCGCACTCAACATTCCTTTGAGTATGTGTCCATGTGTGTGTGAATTTTCTGTATGTATAAACGAATGTGCTTTAGTGTAAGGTGAGGGTTTATATCCAAGTTTTACGGAATTGGTAACTGGAATCGTTTCGTTGAAACTTGTCTGTTGGTTTACCTTCAATTGTTGTTTATTAAAATATTTACAAAACCAATGCTTCATGTGTAGCTTAGTGTGCTGTAGGTCGATTATTTCGTATGTCAAGCTAATAGTGAACTGCTGAAAAAATGTACGCTCATTCAGGTATAGGATTTCATCGCTCCCATCCCTGGCGTTCAGATAAACAACGAACTATTAGCTTATATCACACAATGAAAAAATGCAGGACACTGTTAATGTGGAGGCCAGGAATAACGCACCGAAACAGACGCTATGGTTGGGACTTGCGGTGACTATATTGTAGCATTTCGTGCTTCATTTTCGTTTTCAAGATAACTATGAAAGTCGAAGGATACAATTAAAAAGGGGTTTACAAATCAATAACGACTGATCATTAGTTGTGTGATCCTATTCTTTCCCTAGACGTTAAGAACAGTATATCTACTGGAAGAGCCTTACTACCAAAGCAGAAACAGGATTCGATTCATTTGCATCAAAATTATGAGATTCAACTTTTAATTTTCTGTTTGGCTGGTAATTTCGAACCGAGTTTTACAAATAAACAAAAAAAAAAGAGAAACAATATAGAGCACTCCCGGGAAAAATGTGCCAGATCCGACAATAATCGCAACGTATCACAGTGCGAGGTGAGTGTGGGTGTGTGTATATATAACGACCGGAAGTATCAAATGAAAATGACACAAATTGGTGCAACATCCGGCTTAACATGATCGCATAATTCCCACAAAACGCGACTCTCCTAATTCGGAAAAAACTGCTGGTGAACGACTACTTTTATAACGCGATTTTATGTTTGCTTACTTTATGTCGCTTCCCATATTGTTCTGCATTTTTGTTTTTATGCTGGCATTAATCTAGACTTTAACACGTTTTGTTTTCTCTTTGGAGCTTCATGATATTATTTTAAGACCTATTTCTCGTTTTTTTTTGTTTTACTTACTTTGCTCAGTAAAGAAGTATTCTAGTAGTATTGCATTTCTTACTTCAGGTTTTATAATAATGTAATTTTATTATAAACACCTCCCTCTCCATTCGCTTGTGTTTGTTTTCTTATTTTCTGCAACATCATAGTTTTCTTTTTGGTTTACCGCATGGACTACAAATTAAAAGTATAAATATGCAATTTTATCTTGTCACTTTTTTTCTATTAAAAAATTGCCTCTTCTCACGGGTTCTTTTTTTCTCTCATGAAAAATAATTGAGCAGTTCTGTTTTTTGTCTGTTTCAATTGAAAAATAAATTTCAATTGAAACGAGTGAAAAGACACATAATCTACAGATATTTGACGAGTAAATATCTTAACTTACGCTTTCACTGTGTTATTCGCTAAAGGGTTTTTCTCTTTTATCTCTTGGCTTAACTAGGTTTCTAATTACTTTTTTGTGTTGTTTTTTTTTAATTTTTCACTTTTCTTTTTTGCTACTAGTTTTGTTTTTTATTTATTCTTCTTTGTTTGCGTGTATAAAATTTTGATTTAACAATATATATGTATAGATTGAACAGAAGCTTCGAAACGGGTTTGGTTTGCTGGTTTGGCTTTGGAAGCATTTTCGTATCCAACTGGCGGGGCGTATGGGAGCAGCACGCTGGGGAGCGCTGCATCCCCTCTTGGCTGTGTCCAATCGATAGGCAGACTCGGGCTGCAACAAACAAGGACGGATTCGACCATTTCCTTTGTTTTTTCGCGCTTGTTCGAGGGTTTCGTGACGGCTGGGAATGTGCGAACACGCATGATGGGGACAACGAAACAAAAAAAGGTAAACTTCTGGATAAACATTAGTAAGGCCATATTACGCTTTGGGGATGCGAAAATCAAAACATTTTGGACATTCGGGTTGAATACGCCTTGTCACGCCCAGCCAGCTTAGGTTATTTCAGCGTTCGTATGTATGTAAGTGTGTATTAGGGTATAGAGTGCGGATGTGTCATATCTTGTAATAAATATTCTAATATATCCGGAACTAACGATTTGGAAATTAAATGTGCCTTTATTGATGGAATCGTACTACTATCGAGAAATGTGGGGGGAGAAACAGCAACAAAATCTACCGAGTTTCGTAACGAAAGAGGTAAATACCATTCATATCGCTACTTGAATCTGGTTTCTTTTTACAATATAAATTTAGAATCTTCAATTTTTATGCCCTAAACAGTGGTTAAATGTTTAGTTCTTGTTGGTTTTGTCTAGGTTTGTGTAATGCCATTCTTGGCATGCATAGTCGCTTGTTGTTGTGGTTTTTGTTGTTCTTGTAATAACAGTAGTTTTTTTTCGTTTGCTGTTTGTGTGCATTTGTTTTTGCATTGAACTTTATCTGAACTAGTTTGATTTCGAACGCTTCCGCTGGTTTTTTATCCCTTTATTACGCTTGTTTTGGAACGACTACTGCTTTTAAAAAAGCGTTTTTTTTAAATTTATGTATGTGTTTTGTTGGAATTTCATTCGAAATTAAATGCCTTTGTTTTGCGGTATGTACAGGTTGTTTTAAACATTTGTTCCATTACAAACCACTATAGTGTCATTATATTTTTTGCTAAACGGACTTAGCTAAGTGAATGTGTGGAACTGCGTCTACTGGTGGTGTATATTTTTGTGTTGGTTGTTTATACGTGTGCTTTTTGTGGTTAATCGAGTGTCGGGTGATTCGTGTGAGAGGAAATGTAGAAATTATGCAACCAAAAAATGGATTTTAATATTCCTTGAAGTCAGTACAAAGGACACGTATTACTTGGTTTACTCCAGATGGTCTCGTCAGAAATGTTTTTTTTATGTTTTTAAGTCCTTCCACATGTTCTGATTAGCACATGCGGCGTTTCTTCGTTATATGCTCGTTTTGCTATTCTAATGTATTCCTTAGTTGTTTGGAAACATTCCTCATATATTTCATGAAATGGGCATTGCGGAGAACGTGTCTGAGCGAGTAGATGGATAGAACTTCTAGAAGTTTTTACTGGTCCTCCTGAGCGTACACTACGCACACTGTAGTGTGAAATAATTCAAAAACGATATCCTTTCCGCCCCTATAGTTGACGGTGAGATGAAAAAGGGTCAATAAAATCATTGTGAAGTGTCACAAGCGGAAGTTCTTCTAGCAACTTCTGTCCTGTTTCGTATCAATTATCCTCCATTTGCGGGAAGTTTATATCGGGAGCTCCAAAATAAAATACTGCTCTGAGTTAAACAAAGAGACGTTATTGGTTCCTCAAATACTGTATTTCCGATGTTGATGACCCTCCACGGGAAGATATGTCAAAAACCCTCAAAGACGCTCAATTGCAGGCATTGCTCGATGAGAATGCATGTCAAGCACAAAAAGAGAACTTATCTCTGCCTTAAAAGTTTTCCGCCAAGCCAAGACAAATATTGCGCATGCGTTGGGAATGATTCAAGGCAAAGAACTCGTGGATCCTAATGATTTAAACCAAGGGACGCTGGGTGCCGTTTTCGGCTCAACGATTGCCCTAGCGACTGAAATGAAGCGTTTTCTTCGCAATGCATCGCAGCGGGCAATGGAAAATGTGAAAAATTGTCTCATTACAGTAGCCCAAAGGGAAGGTGGCTCAATTTTTGAACGATTTAAGGTAATATTATATTATCAGGCACGTAGCGTAACCGGCACGGCACGTTTCATGCAAGACAAATATTATTGCGTGTGTTTCAAATGTGTATGCGTATATATAGCGGAACGGCTCCGGGCATACACAGCACGCTTCAGACAAATGCATGAAGGAATTCTCGAAAAGAATATTTTGCCGGTGCCGGGCACGAATTACATGGGCGAGTAGCACCATACATACAAACCCAACGTCGAAGTTCGTGGTGTGGGTGCGTTCGTCGCTCTTCGGTACGACATCGGTTCAATCACCAGTAGCATTTCTCCGCTCCGTCTGCGCTGCCGGTCCGTACAGAGAAGTTGCTATGCCTGATGATATGAATACATCATGTATTTGTCTGCCGGTGTCGGTACGTGCCGTTTACGCTACGTGCCTGATAATATAAAACGGCCTTTATTTGATTTGAAAGAAGAATCACAATAAAACCACTTTTTCATGATAAACAGCGAGAGCCTAATTGCGCACCTAATACCTGTTTTTAATGAATTACTTCATATCAATGTGAAAAAAACTCATATTCAATCGGAAGAAGTTGACTAAAATTCGTCTGAAATCAGCTAACATTGTCATCCAGAACTAGAAGGGTTCATTCTCAAACGAGAAGCTATTCCTTCTCATTTGAGTGAGATGAATGTATTGAGTGGAACGTAAACAAAACATACATTTTCAGGTCCTCGGCTTTCCGCCGTTGATTGGTTGAAGAATGTGGCACTGTCATTCAGACAAGGCACTAACACTCTTTCAACGAACTGCGCGAGAGCGCGAGAGAAACGCATTTTTTATCCTCCCATATTTATGGCATAACATTAAACTCTCAAAGAAATGCGAGAAGTGTAGGAGTAACAAAGAAATAATTCACTCTTGTCAAACATGCTGTTTTTCACAAAACTCTGTTTCTCTCAGAGAACAAACCAAAATATCGTTGGATGTCAATTGAGTTTCAGGCCCTACTTCAATTGATAAGGACAAAAGTAGATCTCCAGGAACAGCATGATGAACGGCATTGATGAAGAAGCGGTTATTCAATGGAAAGAATACATTGAGAAGAGATCCATATGAATGAAACATGCCCATTCGTCATTTATCGCGTAATTTTTCAAAAATGACCTATCTGCATAAATCGATTCTTTTTATCAACATTTCCTTTCGTTAATAATTCAGTGATAAAAGCGTTTCCTGATATTTTCGACGATCAGGAATGTAAAAGGGAGCCTCGTTACTATACGGAAAACCAGGTGCAACATCTGTCTGAAATGTCATGATTATCTAAAGAAAAAATCAACGGAGAGAATCGATCAAAACAGATCAAAACAGCATCTTTTTAAAAGTTTCGTGAGAATTCAGCTCATGTGTTGTCAAGCAACCGATGTTTATTTTTTCGTTCGAACTCAAATTAATGATTTCACGCTTAACTTTTAAAAAGGACCTTTCTCTTTTGATCGATACTCTTCATCGACATTCTCTACCGTTAACAGCTTAACGACAAAAGCATTCCCTGATGTCTTCAACAATCTGGAGCGTAGAGGGAAACCTTATTTATGAAACTATTTGACAAAACTGGCGCAAAATCTGTTTGCAAAGCCGTGGTTATCGAAAGAGAAAGTCAATGAAGAAAATCGATCAAAACTGATAGGTCCTATCGAAAAGTTAAGCGTGATTTGAAGCACTGCTTCATAATTAATGCTTAGTCGTTTTAAAACATATTTTTACTTCGAATATATGACTTTCTAGGGGATAATATCCTCCCCGACTTGTCTAAATTTCGAAAATATGATTCGAAACAGTTTCAGAAGATGCTGCTAACTAATAAACCAACACTAATGTGAAGATTTGAATAATATATATGAATAATATTGAATAATAATATAATATTCCGCACACAGCAATGAAGCTCCGGGACTGAAACACTGGTTTAACAGTCTTGGATGCCATCTACAGTATGCAAAAAAAGGTTTATCCACTCCTCCTATCAACTCATTTTTTTTTGTTTTTCTGGAGAAAATCAGGTTAATCTGATGAGTGTTCCTGCATGATTTATCAATTTATATTTATTTATCACATTACCATCGAAAATACGGCGATCATATCTGTTCTTGAGTTTTCATGTGATGAATTATGGAAAAGGGTAGAACATTACGCAAAAAAAGTTTATCCACCCCAAACGGATACAACGAATTAAGTGTGTTTTACAGAGCTTCAGTGTGTATACTGCAACTGTTTACATTGTGTCTAGCTGTCATTTAGTGCTCTTGAAGTTTTTGCGCTCAGAACTTCAGTTTCGTGTTCAAAATTGGTAGTTATTTATTGTAAAATGTCCAACAAAGTACAAATTTCGATCAGCATCCGAAGTTTGACTATTGAACATCGCAAAACTGGCAAAAGCTATCGCGATATCGCCAATATTGTACAACTTAACAAAGTTACGGTCGCTAGGGTTGTGAGGATGTACAAAAAGCTTGGTTCTATCTCACCAGCTAAGCGATCGGGGCGTCCTTCAATAACAGCTGGTCGAATTGACAGAGCTATCGTAAAGAAGGCGAAGCTGGACCGGGGACTCTCAACTCCGACAATTGCGAAACAGATTGAAAGCGAGATTGTCATTCAACTGGCATCACAATCCGTACGATATCGTCTTCATAAGAATGGTCTTAAGGGCAGAGTAGGGCTTAGGATGCAATGGTTGTCCGCTAAAAATATAAAAAAAAAAGATTGAAGTGGGCCCAGTACCACATTTCATGGACCAGTGATGACTGGAATAAGGTGATTTGGTTAGACGAGACGGAAGTTATGCTGTTTGGGTCTGATGGTATGACAAGAAAATGATGGCGAACCGGTGAAAGTTTAAAAAAAGAGTTTTTGTGGCCTACAGTCAAGTTACTTTACCAACATTGATTTTTCAACCAACTGAGCATGACTTTGATGTTTTTCTGCAGGTAGAGTCATGGTGTGGGGATCTATGGCTGCCTCCTGATTTTGGAGAACTTGAATTCATCGATGGAATCATGACCAGGAGGTTTATTTCGACATTTTAAAGCGAATACTATCAGCGCCTACACATAAAAGCTAAAGTTGGGGCGCAGATATTTCAATTCTGGAAATTAGGCTCCAGGAGCAAAAACCAACAAGCATCCAGCAATGGTGACAGTTAATCTCAATTGAATGGGACAAAATTGTTGTTAAGCTTGTTGAGTCGATACCACGACGATGCCGTTCAGTTATTGAAGCCAAAGATGGTCACACGAAGTACTAAAAGTATGTGAGCCTTTTTTAACTCATGTCTCAAAAGCAATAGAATTTTTTTTTTATATTTTGAACTCGCATGAAATGTTTTCTTTTTACATAAATAATGATAAATTGAACAACAATTAACCGTGTTTTAATTTTTTTTTAATTTGGTTCTTTGGAATAAATCAAATTTTTCAGTGGGATGGATCTTTTTTTTGCATACTGTATGTGTTAATACATTATACATTGAAACCTTCAACATGTACAACATTGTCAGATAAGAAACATATGAGTTTTTTTTTCGGAACCTGGTTGGTAGGTTTCGGTTGATGAATAAATCTAAACTAGGCCTAAACAGCGGTTATTTTAATCGTGCGTCAATTTGTGGCTCGAAGCCACGTCTGTGTCCTAAATCATCATCCGTGTTCATCTGATTTGGCATCCTGTGACTGTAATTTTTTCGCCCAGAAGTTAAGACAAATTTGGAATGTCATTTTTTAGCAAAGACGAGTTCCCAATATTCCCAATTGTCCTGGGTTACACTCAATCGAAAGACATTGGGATCTGATGGGGAGGGCGCTGTATGGGAAGAAGCAGGAGGCTAAAAATGCCAAACATATCCAACAAATCAGGACCAGAATTTTCCGTAACGTTACTGAGGATTTGTTCCCGTGTGCCATTTATACCCATGAGGTTTTTTCCACGTGAGAATATTTCTAGTAGGGTTTTGTGACATTACGCTATTTGCTCTGCGTTTATATCCGTTACGCTTATTTCCTTGTCGAATGTCGAATTTGCATGGAAAGTAAAAAATTGTGAGACATTAGACAAAATTAGACAAAACTTATTACATGATAGTTGATTCAGCGAAGGTTTCGTGAGGTTCAAATCCGACTTTGGGTAATGATACCTCAAACATTCATCAAATCGGGAGCGTGGCATTCGTATTCTATTTTTGTCATCGCAAATGATGTAAGAAACGTAGAATTGCCTGCTAGGAAGAAAATAGTACACACAGATCTCTGAGTTCTGTTGCTGTTTAAGAAGTCCCGTAATAAGTTTATAAATCCCAGATTATGTTCTGCAAATCAGCCAATTTGCAGATGCCCTGAATAAGACATAACCATAAAGAAACATTTTGGAAGCAAATAATGTACAGAGGCTAGAAAAATATGTTTCATCGGTGAAGTATGCTCCAATTAATATTTATTTGGCCGCTTCTTTTTAGTTACTACCCTTTCTCCAGATGTCGTGCTAAGAAACTAATAACTGCGTCTCGATCTGGAAGGATTGTTCACTTAGTGGTAAAAATCCGATCAGGATTGGTACACATGTTGAAAGTGTTTGAAGATAGAACGCGAGAGATGTAGAAAAGCCTACGCAGAAAAACCAACTTGGCCAAGAAAAAATGATAGTCAAGTCTCTCAAATTTACAAATTGACTGAAATACTGTGCTCAAACGTTACCGGAAAACATTGACGTGGAAAATATAACCGGAAAATACGAGCGAAGATCATCAGAGAAATTCGAAATGCAAAGAAATATTACAACAAAAATATTACCTAGCAAATAAAATAGTTCACATGCTCATGATTTAGAAATCCATCTGTAGTTATGGAAAGAAAACAAAGGTTTTCATCACTGGAGCAACTATGAATGGATGTTTTTTGTCTTCAGAAGATAATTTTGCATTCGATCACACGAGGACCGTGCTGTCGTAAAATCGCATAAACAGAACAATACCGATTTTATTGAAAAACGTTTCCTTCAATAATTAGTCCAGATTTTCATCCCATCGAAAAATATTGGCCAATTGTCAAGCGTAAAATGAAAAAGGGTGGCAAAACAATCAAATCACCATGTGATATGGAAAATAGTTGGTACTTCTCCATTGATTGCGATTTGTTGGAGAAACATTACCTAGAACTTGAAGTAAGTCGGGAACATATTTCAGCTGTTAATTGGTTGATCTTTTTCCTATTATATTGACATATAACTATAAAGTTCATATGGTTTTCCCTTGAAAAAGACCGATTAGACGATGGTTGATGGAGGGTCATGGGAAACCTCAACAAGTTGTGCTCACATAGTCCTAGAAAACCCAGCAACTAAGCAAATGAAGAGGGGAAGATGGACCCTACAACATTCACTGAATGACATCAAGGACAAAGCTCCTGGACCCAACAAAACAGAACGTGAGGATAGAAACATAGTGAAATAACAAGAGATATTGTGAATTAAAGTTTGCCTCCCTGAAAGGTTGCACAGACAGTGTTAAATTACTTGCTGATACATTTTTTCATTTCCATATTTCCGAGGTTCACCCATCAAACTAAAAGGAACACGTTCGATTTTAATAAAAAAATAAATAAATAAGTGTTTCTGTCTGTGAATGCGGTCAATCGTATGCGCCGGTGAATGGTGCCTTGCATTTGTCTAGATTAATTATGATACTGTTTTTTTTTGTTTGTTTGTTTTTTTCTTCGACAATTATTCAATTGCATCTACTAACTCGAATCGAACGTACATAAATGTGGTTTGCTATTGGTTTATCTTTAGTAAAAATATCATACGTATCGAGGGGCGCGTATTTGTTGTGCTGTATTTTTTGCTTTGTTTGTCCTTTTCGAAACATATAAACTCACTTTCACTATATACACGTTGAAGAAAGTTTGCTACTTTCCCGGGTCCGAGGGGTGAAAATCAACAGCGGTTCATTGGGCTCTTTTGGGGTGCGTGCGTAAAAACGTTGTTTTGTTTACATTAATAGGGATAATGTGTTTGCTACAGTTTATGTGTGGTATGGGGGTAAATCTTCTCTTGGCCCACCATCTTCGCAGTGCATCCGGTCCGTCCGCTTTCCGGGCCGATCTCTACACGTGAACATCGGCCCTTCATTTCATTCGCTCGATTCGAGGTGTGGCAATTTGAATTACATATGAAATCAGAGCGTCGAGTAACGTAAAAATCGATAATTGCCCCCGCTGCAATATACACCTTCATCCGAGTTGCATTTCGTTTCTATTTATTTCGTGCTTTTGGCAAATATATTGGAAGCATCCAGAGAATTAATTTTTAATACAACAATTAATAATTGATTTTATAATAACTTTTTCCACCTCATTGCTCGCTTGGTGTCTGTTCGGGTTCTCCTCTGCGCCCAGCGTTAGAAATCCTACCGCACGGCATTAATCTTCTCTAGGTCCGGTTCGATTCTGGGAAAATTTTACGAGAAGATTTAATGGAGGGCGTCTTCGATGGCAACTCTCCGGTTGTGGGTCCTCTGGGTGCTTTTCGGTAGCAATCCATGTTCCGGACAGGATTATATCTCCCCTGATACCTGCTTTGATCGACCTGTCCCATCTAGGATTGGGCGATCCCGGATCGATTCTCAAACAATCGATCTTTTCCATTCCGATTTCCGATTTTTTGGATCGATCTTTTGTACTCGAGAAAATCGAGAAAATCGATTTTCTGCTTTCGATCTTTTCGATCTTTTTGTAGATTTGTTTTTCAGTGTTCATCGATTTTTTATCTCACCAAAGGCCAGCTAACATTTCTTTTAAACATAATGTCAGCATTTGGATCGCTTCTTCTACGATTTACTTCAGTACAAATGCTGACAGTGACAGAACTAATGGAAGCTACATAGGGGATGAACTGTAACAGGCTGCGCGTAGGATCAATGAACCTGATGTTGACATTAATTACTGGCGAAAGGTTGTTTTTTAGATCTGGCGCCAAAATCGAGAATCGTATGGCACGATTGGCTTTTATGGGATCATTGTTAGCTAAGTTCTGGGCTGTTGTTCAATTTCTAATGATACTTTTTCGATTAATTCATCAAATAAAACAACTACCTGACGGCGCAAGATGAATTCCCTGTAGCTGTGGCCTTCATGCTGTGGAACAAGAGGAAATGCTTTTGATATTTGAATAGAAATATGAAATTTGTATTCCCTGTTTAAAGAAACGACAGTATTCATATAGGATAAGCATATAAATCGAAACAAGCTTCTAATTTTTCAAAAATCGATTCAGCAAAGATCGATTCTTTGGTACTGATTTAATCAGTGGATCGATCCCTACGCTGTTTGGAAAATCGATTCAATAAGATCGATCTTTTTATAAAGATCGCCCAATCCTAGTCCCATCATTTCAACACAGTGAATCACTCTGATATCTCAACCCATTGGGTTGAGGAAGTTGTTTCAGCGTGAGTGAGCTTTGCCCTACTTTTCCTGATTAAAATTCTGCCCGTAGGTGTGTGGGTTCGATTCTGAGGAACGCACAGAACCTCCGGTTGTATTCGCTTACAAATACTCATCCACTGCGGGTGAAAACTAGCACATAACCTTGAAGATAGGTGAATCCTTGTCGAATTGTGAAATCTTGTCCAGCTCTCTTCTATCTGGCAAACGGGTGAAGCTGGAAAAGAACCAAACATACGCATCCTTTTCGTCTTTTGAAGCTAACAGCTCTCGTTCTGCTAATAGAAGGTTTCATCGTGGATGATCGATGTTTATTAACATTTTATTTCCTACGCCATTTCACTATATAATAGGTTGTATGCTTTTAGTATTTTTTTCGTGTGTATTCGTGTGTGTAATAATTGTTATCATTCAAGTTCAGCGTGTTTGAGGATTTAGCTCGTTCCTAGACTTAGTCGTTTCACAAAATGTTGTTCTGTCGGTTGCTTCGAGAATATCGCTCTGCTTTATATTTTACCTAGCATCCGTTTGTTAGTTAATCGCTTTAAAACTAATCATATATTTCCCACTGTACTTGAAGTTGTTTGCACCTTCACACGTGTGTCCTTTTTTTTTTGCATTCAGTTAGGAATATTTTTCGTTACTTCGTCTCTACATTGTATTAATCTTCAATAACGATAAAATCTAGTTTATCTTCCATTTTGTCTCTTGTATACGTATAAAAAATAACCGAAACTGTAAATAGGTAAAAATAAATCCTAAAAACGTCTTTTACTCTTGTTGTTATATTTCCACCTCATTCTCTTACCTTCCATGTCCTGGCAACGCTCATAGTGCTCGGATTGTATCGGTACACTCCGCTTCCTGCTCGTTCCTAGCTTAACTGACTCTAATGTACGCTCTACTATTTACTCTATCTTTTTTTTCTGTTTTTGTGTTTATGCTTATATTTTTCCCGCCGCTGTTTGGTCGGGTCGCTGCCTTACTTCTCCTCGCCAAGCAGCACCAGATCGTCCGCCACAACGTCACTCACGTGCAGATAGATGATCCAGTACATCAGGTTGAAGCAAACGAAACAGACCGGGAAAACGATTCGGGAGTACTTGTCGATATCCGACGGTGTAATGCCTAGCAGTTTGTTGATATCCTGTAGGAGAAAAGATATACAGAAATTAGAATTATATGAAAATATTCATTTCATTCGTTAAATTGTTCCTCCATATAATCATAATCCCGATTTTGTAGGTAATAACGTAGACTTAACAAAATATCACCTTGTATTATTGGCGAAATTCGTCGAATTAAAGTACGAACCAGTGTTGCCACATCTTATCTGTACCAGAGGGGGTTAAAAATCTTTCTCATATGTACTTTTTCGTCCAAAAATCTGTACCATCAACAATATTCGTTGTAGAAATTTAGCATGAAAAATTACTCATTTATTTACTACAAATACTACATTCACATGTGTGCTCCCGTGGACGAGTGGTTAGCGTCTCACACTATCATGCCGGGGGTTCGGGTTCGATTCCCGTTCTAACTGGGGGATTTTTCATCAAAGAAAATTCTTCCGACTTGCACTGTGATCACGCGTATTCTAGAGCTTGTCACTCCAGAGTATATTCAAGGCGTGTTATTCGGCATAGAAATCTCAACCAAGTACTACTAATAAAATTGACGCAAGTAATGCACACGTTGAGAAGGCAAAAGTTCCACCGGAACGTTAGTGCCATCCAAGAAAGAAGAAGACTACATTTACATTTGCAATTCCTTTGTGTGTTTTATAACGCTCATAGTTGCATGAATTTTTGAATCTAGATTGCGTACTATCATGAATTAAAATTGAAAAAAAAAATCGCTCCAAGGTGTTAAAATCGTCATGTACCTTAATGTTGCTTTGTTCGAATGTAAGAAATTTCACACGTGGAAAAAATATGTAGCAATTTGTACTTTCTGACGAAAATCTGTACTTTGTACCGTACAGAATCTGTACCAAAAATAACGAAAAAATATGTACGTGTGGCAACACTGGTACGAACTTGCATCGGGAATATATGATGTGTTGATAATTTGCGTCTTTTTCCAATTGTGTGGATTGAGTCTAATTACTGTATGTTCAAGGAAGTTGTGTTGAGATATTTTGAGAAAGCATTCGATAAAGTCGATCATGAATTTCCATGGAACCATGAATTTTCCTGAGATAAACAATTGAATAATAGTGAAATGTCAAGCATTGTCCGGCCAAAAGTAGTCGTACGTCTCTTCGGTTATGTCCCCGACATTACCCACTCGTCTTTTTTGTAGACTAATATAACATTTTTGTGACCAACTAAATAACGAATCTGATTGAGCAAATCATTAAGCTTTCATTTACTTCCTAGGAATGTTCTTTTACCAAAGATAATGGTTTGATTGAATTAAAAGTAACCACTTCGTTTTTGCTTATAAATATTTCCAGAAAAAATGCTCGCACGGAAAATCGATAAACAATTTCGGAAATTTTATTAGAGCCTATATATGATCAAATCATTTATACTCATTTCAGCAGGTAATTTTGTAGTCTGTTGTATAGAAAAATACCTACAGATTTCCACATTCATACGTTCAGCATTCATTTTTCAACTTGATTGTTTAAAGTTTTAGAAACGTTAGAAAAATAATTCATCACGAATCACTCTGGTAGTAAAAAGTGCAAAACATTTATATATTGAACGGTTTTGCTTTCCATTACTGTGAGTTTGTAGGTGGGTGTCTAATTGCTTAAAAACTTAATTTGAAAATTTCAAAATTTCGAAAAGAAAATTCTGAAAAAAATATCATTTCAAAACACGTACATTTAATGTTTTGTTTTAATGGATTTAAAAATAAATAAAAATCCAAAATGTCGAATAACAAAAAAATAATCTAATTCGAAAAAAAAAATTTACGATATATTTTTTTCATATAATTTTTGGCGGTACACCATAGCACTTTGAGTTATGAAATTTTCTTTCTAATCCTATTCAGAAAGGAGGGAAAAAAGAAAAAAAATCGTTTTTCACTATGCTCTCATAGTGAAATTACCTAACTTTCTAATTTGATGCCCTATACAATATTTTCCATAGCACTGGAAATAATGTTTGGGGGCACTTTATACGAACACATGAATTCAATACAATTATATATTTCAGAAAAATAACAAAATGAAACTTAAAAAAAGAAATTTAAACAAATATGTTTCAAAAATTTATTAGATATTTTCGTATCGCGCAGTTCTCAAAATCTTCTGAAAATAAATCACAAATATTTGGAACATATTTAAATATGAAATAAACTAGTACTGAGTTCTAAAAAACATGATTTATATTTTTTTGTGCCGCGCAACACAGTCAAAATTCTGAAAACAGTCACACATATCTAGAAAAGGTGCAGGAACACATTTAAATACTAATTAGAGTACAGTAACGTCTCGATTATATCACTCTCGATTTCATCACTGACAATGTTTCGTTTATATCGCGTTTTTCGAAACAAACTTTTCAAAATATTAAAATATTACATAAATACATTCGGAGAAAAAAAAGGTGTAGCAGAAATCAACTGACGAACCCAAATAACTTTCATTTCATGTTCAAATTTTTCTGATAATTCTAAACTATCATTGATAATATTTAAAAGATCGAATAATCTTCGATGTTTCAAAGATTTGTCACTCACAAATGACTCTCGTCATTTTTTAAGTAAAAAGAAACTACAAACTGAAGCCATTTTTTAAATATGGCGGATAACTGCACTGCGACAATCATTTTAAATTCATAAACACTGAACAAGGCACTAAAAACATCAAAAGATGTATTATTTTGGATTTTTTTAACTATTCGAGTCTTGGCATACTGTTTTATCGACCCCAATCGTTAAATCTTGAAAGTGAATAGGTAAGGTGCAATAATAAATACTCAGTCAAACTTGTTTATGATTCCTGCTCTTGAGACCCGAATAGTTACCAGGACTCGAAGAAAAAAGAATATACCGGAAATCCAGCAAGCTTCGAGGCAGTATAGCCGAATATCTTCTTCTTCTTGAATGGCGTTAACGTTCCCTGTGGAACTTTTGCCGTCTCAACGTATGCATTAACTAGCGTCATTTATTAATATTTAGTTGAGATTTTCTAAGCCAAATAACACGCCTTGAATGTATTCCGAGGGGCAAGCTCTAGAATACGCGTGATCACAGTGCAAGCCGAAGGAAATTTGTTTGACGAAAAAATCCCCCGGCCAGAACGAGAATCGAACCCGAACACCCGGCATGATAATGTGAGACGCTAACCACTAGGCAACGGGTGCACCATAATAGCCGAATATCCGGCAGTGGGATATTCGGGTTTTTATTTGAGAACAAGAATCTGGGAGAAACTGTACGTGCTCATGAAGTAGACAAAGGATTACATTTTAGGGAGAATAAACACATTTTTACATAAACATAACGAATGATGGTTAAATTTTCCGTTTAGGAAGAATATCCTTGATATTCTAGCATCAAGTTTTCTACAAGGAATCTTGAACGGTTTCTGTTTCATTTGCATGGCAGCGCCCCTAAGAGAGGTAGGAGGAGTGTCTAACCACCACAGAAACATTAATTGCACCGTAAAACCTCCATATTCCAAATTTGGTTCCGTTCGCTTGAGTAGTACTTGAATCATGCAGAAATGTATGCTTCATTTGTATGGCAGTCCCCAACCCCTTCAGAGAGAGGGGAGGCTTGTCTATTCACTTTCGCATGCTTTGGCTCTATTTGCTTGATTAGCTTTCGAGTTATGCGGAAATTTGTATTTCCTTTGTATGGCAGCTCCCCCTTTAGAGAGGGGGTGGAGTGTCTAACTACCATGAAAACATTTATAACACCCGAAAACCTCCACATGCCAAATTTGGTTTCATTTGCTTGATTATATTAGGCTGTCAAAAAAGTCCTGCGGTATTTCCGCGAGGTGTCGTTGTAAGCGCGTAGTTCTAGTTGTATTCATTGTATCGAGTCATATTATAGCTTGTTGGAAAGGTATTTTTGCGCGCTATAATATAGTCCTTGACATATCCGACATATTTTACAGTACTACTATGACAAAGGCAAAAATGCATCTCAAGCTGCCAATAAAATTTGTGCAGTTTATGGACCCGATACAGTTTCCATTTCCACCGCACAACGATGGTTTCAACGTTTTCGTTCTGGTGTAGAGGTCGTCGAAGATGTGCCACGCTCCGGAAGGCCTGTCGTCGAAAATTGCGACAAAATCGCTGAATTAGCCGAGAAAGACCGGCATAGTAGCAGCCGTAGCATCGGCCAAGAGCTGGGGATAAGTCATCAAACCGTTATTAACCATTTGAAGAAGCTTGGATTCACAAAGAAGCTCAATGTATGGGTGCCACAAACGTTGACGCAAAAAAAAAATATTTAACCGTATCGACGCATGTGAATCGCTGCTGAATCGCAACAAAATCGACCCATTTCTGAAGCGGATAGTGACTGGCGATGAAAAGTGGGTCACTTACGACAACGTGAAGCGCAAACGGTCGTGGTCGAAGCGCTCTGAAGCGGCTCAGACGGTGGCCAAGCCCTCATTAACGGCCTGGAAGGTTCTGCTGTGTGTTTGGTGGGATTGTCAAGGAATAATCTATTATGAGCTGCTTCCCTATGGCCAAACGCTCAATTCGGACCTGTACTGCCAACAACTGGACCGCTTGAAGGTAGCACTCATGAAGAAGAGGCCATCTTTGATAAACAGAGGCCGCGTTGTCATCCATCAGGACAACGCCAGGCCACACACTTCTTTGGTGACGCGCCAGAAGCTCCGGGAGATCGGATGGGAGGTTCTTTTGCATCCGCCGTATAGTCCGGACCTTGCACCAAGTGACTACCACCTGTTTTTGTCCATGGCGAACGAGCTAGGTAGTCAGAAGTTAGCCACAAAAGAGGCCTGCGAAAATTGGCTATCCGAGTTTTTTGCCAATAAGGAAGCGAGCTTCTATAACAGGGGTATTATGAAGTTGGCATCTCGTTGGGAACAAGTCATCGAACAAAACGGCGCATATTTGACTTAAAACAGATTGTAACTAATTTTATGAACAAATGAAAATTCAAAAAAAATACCGCAGGACTTTTTTGACAGCCTAATATCTCGAGTAATGCAAAAATTTGTGTTTCATTTGTATGGCAGCCCCCCTAAGAGAGGGGTAAGGGATGTCTAACCACCGTGGTATCATTTATTGCACCTTAAATCCTCCACATGCCAAATTTCGTTTCATTTTCTTGATTAATTCTCGAGTAATGTAGAAATTTGTGTTTCATTTGTATGGCAGTAAACACATCCATATTGTTTCCTTTTTTCACAGACTTGCAAATGTATTTATGGCTCTTCACCGAACTGCAGAGCTTGACATTAATATGAACATTGAATGTTTGTTCAGCTGAGGCGAATATGGCACTACCCAACGATTTGGGATGTCAATGATATTTGTTGATATTTTTCCATTTGCGCTTCACAGGAATAGTTCAATGTCGAATTGCATAGCAAGGCCGAATTGCGATTCGTTCGGGTAGTTCTGATTCGATCGGATTTTAGAATACAGGAGGATAGTTGATCAGTAGATAGATCTAGAATTTCCGAGGAAATTACTCTATCTTTTTGCTCAGAGCGTATTTTGACGACTAATCAAACTAAAAAATTGCGTATAAGGCAATCCTCGCCTTTGTCATTCAACCGAATACATCCAGCAACATAATGGATGACAAACGTGTAATTTTGTAATGTAGCTCATTAAAGACTGCATTTCTTTTGTTTGAACACAGGTACACACGGTTTGAACAAAGGTTGTGTAGGTGTTGCCCATGATAGCGTCTCGCAAGTGAATGTATTCTTCCTCGAACCACTTCTGTTGAATGTGTCATAGGAAAAGCAAACGTTCGCTCTTTACCTTTGCGAATATGTTGACCATGGATTATTGGCACAGCTCAAGACATCGTAGAATGAAATTGTCCTGGCTGCGTCAATTCATCAATCGACACACATAAGAATCCATCGAGCGCTTTTTTTTTCGTTTGTTTCGATTTGGTTGGAATGTTCTAAAATATTAATTCAAAATGAGTAATGATGATCCTCACGATTGAGGTAGCTGTGGCGCACACTTGCTCTCCAGCTGGGTTTTTATCAGAATTGACGACGAGCATGTGTGTGTATGGAATAATTTCAATAATTAATTTTGCTCATCTAAAAAGGCTTCCAGCTTGTTGGCGATGCGCTTAGCTTTAGTCGAATTAAGGTTACTTGCGTATGTGTGAGGTGAAAATTCGATGAAAAAGACGAAGTGCCATCTGGCATTTAACAATGTAACTAAATTCGTCCTGTTTAAAAAACGAACGACGGATCAACTATTTGGTATTGTTTATATTGTTTATATAGAAATACCAATATCGTGATATAAAATAAGAGATAGGGGTAACAATTGGTTATATATGGTTATATGTATCAAGCCAAATTTATGCAAGAAATACAAAAACAAAATTATTCAGATTTTTTTTTTGCATAGGACCACCCTAATCGGTATTAAATATAAAGTAATCGGTATCCTAGCGGGATCATATATAGTTTACGACCTATTCTCATGCCTACCAAGATTTTTGAGTATGATATCATTAAAATCGGTCGAGCCGTTTCGGAGGAGTTCGGCCACGAACATCGTGACGCGAGATTTATATATATATATATATAGATAATACTAATATAATAATATAATATTATTTTTCCTAAATAGTATCATGATTTTTCAATAACTTTGCCGTACATAATATTTCATTCGGACATCTTAATTTTTTAAAACAAAAGCTCAAAAAAATATTTTTAAAAAATTATAAAAAAAAGCAGTGGTAATTAAAATTTGTCATATGATAATACAAAAAAAACGGAAAGGGCCTGGTCAGCGACCGGCTGATTTGGCGTGGAATTGCTCCATGAATCTTTGAGCGGTACGTCTCATGTTCACATCACATCGCAGAGAAGTTGCAAAGTATCACTGATGTTATCTGTATACGGTATTTTTTGAAATAATTTCTGTCAAATTTTATTGACTAATAACGAGTTAGATGCGATGCGGCTCAGCTGAATAAAATAACAAGAAACGATCATCCCTTAGCGACTTGACAGTTTTGTGAATTCGTGTGAACGAACCCTTGAAGTAATTTCATAATCTGTCAATGTCAAAACGTTAGTAAAAACAACATTTTCATCATGGTGGAGTAGATGAACGCTTATTAATTACTAAAAAATAACTACCGAAATTCGGAGTCGGTGGTTGCAACTTTAAGAGCGCTTACTCCAACTTTCGGTCGTAATAATCGTCCCAAATGGTAGGCTGTGCATAGTTTAGTGGCCAAATTTGTGTCTACATTTCCGCTGTTGGATGTTCCCGAGAAGCCGCCCCGCACGAAACAACGAAAATGTCACAGCCACAAGTGAATCCATCCGAAATTATTCAAATCAGTTAATTGCACGGTGTTCTCAAGAATTGGGCAACTCCCTAACCTCATTGTGGCGTATTTTGATAAAAGATCTATATCTTACATCTAAAAGGGCTGCAAGAAGAACTAAAACCACTTGACCCTATGAACGCGAGAAATGAACCTGCCGATTGGCCGCCTCGTTCATACGATTTGACGCCATTGGATTTTTTTTGTCCTCCAGTTAGCGTCACACATTATCATGCCGGGGTTTCGGGTTCAATTCCTGTTCTGGTCGGGGAGATTTTTCGTCAAAGAAATTTCTTCTGATTTGCTCTGAGGTCACGCGTATTCTAGCCACTCCTAAATACATTCAAGACCTGTTATTTGGCATAGAAATCTCCACTAAGAACTACTAATTAAAGTGACGCAGGTAATGTCTACGCTGAGAAGGCAAAAGTTCCACTGGGAACGTTAGTGCCATTCAAGAAGAAGAAGAAGAAGAAGGATTTGATATTGTGGGGTTATGTCAAATCATTGGTCTATGTCAAAAAGCCAGCAACTTTAGACGACCTCAATGACATCATCCAATGCGTGTGGCCGAGTAGTGGAAAATATGGCCCAACGGATCCATCGCTGTAAACAGGCCCGAGCTGGTGGTATGACCGAAATTGAATTTCATTCTTAAAATGTTAGAGTTGAACTACAACCACAAAAAAAATTGAACTCATTATCTCAAAAAACTTGTGTTTTATTCAATAAAATGTTGACAAGTCCTTAATGAAAAACCCCTTACATTCAATATTTTTCGCTGCAGCTGCCGCTTCACTATCTTCCGTACCATTGGACGAATGATACTGATTGCATGTTCCGAAAGTCAAAGGTTTTCTCATGATCGAAAAAAACCGTTTTCGACGATTAAAACGAAAGTCAATTGTGGACAGCTGAAAAGCTGTCATTGTCTATGAAAGCAGTAAACTATATCTGAATTATAATTTTGGGTTACATGGGATATGCAGCATTTAGCCGTTACGGTACTACTGGGGCCATGTATAGTTGGAACATCCCTAATTTGGACGTCTTGGAAAAATAACTCCTAGCACTTTTGTTATACAGTTACTTAAGTACAGAATGGCCAAAGTTGTTTTCTAGATAGCTAATCAATATGCATATGCAGTTGTTGCCTTAGCTTTGGAGAGCACAGTCAAGATATGATTTTTTTTTTGTGGGGCATGTTATATTTCTTTCTCCCTAACATCTGAGTAAAACATCAGTCTAATTAGTGACAGTTGTTTAAATGATTTGATTATTAAAATCCACAACACGATGAAACAACATAAATCATACTCATAAATTCCTGAAAGTCTCGTACTTCCTGCCGAGCCCAATACGTGAATGTTTCGCCATTGTACTCACCTTGCCCGGGTGTATCAGATGCTGCGGTGCGCCAGACTCCTCGTCCGGCCCGCCACCACCACCTCCCGGTGGGCCTCCACCACCGCTCGGCGGTCCACCCCCGCCGCGCCCGCCATTGATCGTGTTCTCCAGCGTGCCACCTTTCGAGTGCGCCTTCGGGTCGTGCACCTTAAAGCGGACCTCTTGGAACAGTGGACCTACAATAGAACAACCTCGTGATCCCGCGATATTATGGGGGGGCACATTGGACATAGTACCGCTACGGCTGCCCATCTGCTGCTTCGGCGTGTGCTGGTGGCCATGGCTGTGCCCGTGGCCATGGCCGTGGCTGTGATCGCTGACCGGTGGCGGTGGAGGCGGATGGTTGGCGTCCGCCTGCTGTTGTTTCTTCTGCTCGGCAATCTTCTGGATTGCCATGAAGCGCTGCTTGCGCATCTGTATCCGCTTCGCCATATAGCCGACGGTGGCGTATTCTGAGCGTTTCGGATTGTAATTGATTGTTGTTTTTTTTTTTTCATTTTTGTGGACAGGTCAGGAATTGGGGATGAAAAGAAAATAAGATCAGTATCGCTAGCAATGGCAGTAGTCAAGGTTCAACAATTAAACAATTTCAAAACGAGAATCTGTGATTCAAACAAACACCTAGCCATAAGTACACACGCACACACAAATTACATTTACATCAAAAGAAGAGAAAGATAGAGAGTTCGAGCGTTTGATGAGCGGGTTGTTTGTAGTTAGCACTGTTTCAGCCTGAGTTTTTCCTCGAAACAACGACATCTACTACTGGTTTGTGAAAACGATTATGCTTGCGTCGTGAGGGTGAACTGACAATGAACCGTTGTTGGATGTGAAGTGCGTGGCAACTTTTCCAGAATTTCACTCCCGTTCAAAATCCGGAACCGAAAACTTGTCGAGATCCCGTCCTAGTGGGAGGTTCACAAGTTCCAGTTCCACGTTGAACGAGTTGCGAACGGGTTGGCAAAATTGTCGGATGAAATTCCAGAACATTTACCACGCGTTGTCGGTGTGCGATCGGTGATCGAAAAACAAAGTCAAATGAATGGATTCTAATGTTTTTATGGTCGGCTTTCAATGAGGTCGGTATTCGGCGCGAATGAGATGATGGATGACAAATTCGATAAATTCATCAAATCAACTAAAAGTAACGCTATTGTTCACCACCACGTGCCGTATTGCAATTATTCGCTCTTTTATCCGCTGACGCTTCCATAGTTTTGCCCAGCAGTTTGGTTGCACTGCCGAAAGAGGATACGCTCCGCTGCGTCGTTGAATGTAAATTTATTTCTTTGATTTGGTATGGTATGAAGCTATGACAAGTGCTCAATACTAGGATATTACTTTCAGGCGGACATTGTCGCAAATTTTGTCTTAAACGTGTCGAATAATTTTGTGGTTAATTTAATTCCTTTTGTTAGAAAGTGCATTTGAAGCCATTTGGTGAGACGATAAAGTGTAGTTTTTTTTTCGAGTGTTGTTTCTGCTTGTTTCTTTGGGATAACATTCAATAAATTCATCGGATGTGGGTGATCTATACGCAAGAAATGCCTTGGGAGATGGATACGATTTAACAAAGGAATGTTACATTAGTAGGAAAAGAATTTAAAAAATTGTTTCCTCTGAAATTCAGGCTATGCCATAAACATATTTCAATTTCGATGTGATTTTTTGTAATAGATTCATAGAAAAATGTATATTTTTATGATTCAATTAGATTGAAAATATTCAAGATAGAGAAATAAAAAAAAGAGGTAGGCCGCATGTAACATTGTATTGAATTATTGTAATATTGTGTTTTAATTATCTTAAACAATTTTAAAACTGCATTTAACAAACTGGAACATTTTTTCTCAATCACTTCTACTATGTTAAGTTTAACGAAACTTGAAATCGATTGATAATTTTGTCAGGAATACAAAAAAATCATGGATGTTACTTTCGTTGAATGAATATGTGATAGCGGTGGATATTTTTATATAAATTTAAAAATTAATTTCTGGATTGAGCACACTTGTTTAATTATTTTCAACAATCGGAGTCTAAAAATGATGATTGCATTATATGAAGATCTAAACCACAGGTGTTTTCCCTCCTACTAAACTAAGGTATTTTATGTGGAGGATTATTATATTCCACGCAATTTATTGATCTTTTCGCTGATGGGTTTTATTGGATCCTTAATTCAGTGCCTTGGTTTCGCAGGGAATTGCAATGAATAGCTTACCAGAATTAACTTCATATTCGAACTAGATACCAATCTAGTGTGGAAAATGTTTTTTTTTCAATCATTGGGTAATTCCATCTTGCATTCGGTTCGATGCAACATTTTTCTTTAGACAACTAATGACATTTTTTTCAGAAGCAACTGTCATAAGTGTTACTTGTGAAAAATTACTAGATTTTGTTCAATTTATTTTCAATTGATGTTCGTAAAGAATACATTGACTGAATGTCAGTGCTATCAATGTGATTTTCAAGTTGTACCATGATCTGAAAGGTCAAACCGTCGAATGACACCTCGCAAAATCGACGAGAATTTAAAGTAATTGAACTCGACCTTGAATCATCACTTCATGATACACTATGATCAGATCAGTTTTCGTGGTTATAAAATTCACATCAAAATTGCTTTCGTACAACTTAACATGAACCTGTCATTTTGAAATGATGTTAGGTATTGCTAGATTTTTTTCAGATTCGAAACAAACTATTTTGTAGGCAGAACAAATATGTTATTAAGCTACACTCCATCCAATTTTGTTTGCTATATGGAGATGCATAATTGGAGACACTTCTTCATGACGGTTCAAGTCATACGCAATATGAATTGACGGAATCATTAGGCGTAACTAAGACTATGACTATTCATTTCGTATCATTTGCGAGTTTTGGAAACGACATTGTACTATTAGTGAGGATAAAAGTGGATCCACTACGACAATACAAAGCTAATAAAATCCTGGGGTAAAAACGGCCATCAACCATTATTGAAGACGAAGCCACACATCCATGGTTCGCAACTAATTCGTGTCTGCTTATTATGAACTTTTGGAACCAGGTGAAACCATCGCAGGAGCTCGCTACCGAAAACATCTCATGTGGCAAACACAGAATAAGGTGATTTTGCTGCATGACAAGGCTCGGCCACATGTTGATCATGTCGTGAAAACTTTCTTGGGTACATTTCAATGGGACGTTCTGCTGCACCATATAGTCCACATATTGCACCTTCCATCTACCGTTTGTTCCGATTGATGGTGCATAACCTGGTTCAGCGCTACTTCCATTCTTATAGATATATTTGGGGATCGCTCCGAAATATCAGCTTCTTCAGAGGTTCCTCAGAGGAAGCTGTATGTCGCCAAGAATGAATGATGAAAACATATTATTGCTAGCGACGGGCAGTATCCTAAAAAAATTAGGACAGGACCATGTTTTTTTATAATAAAATATGAAATTTTTACAAAACTGTGAATTTTAATTAGCACGCCAGGTTCATTTTTGTGGGAAAATGAGATTGGTTTACGAAGGTATTCTCATATGACAATTTTTTATTTGGTTTCAGGCTGCACGTTTTAAAACTAAATAGGCCAATTCTTTTACATCGCTCCGCCCTTAGTTCGAATGCTGTATCCAATGATTTGTCTCAAAATTCAGCCAAATTTGTAATACGTTTACGTCGAGTTATTTAACGCCAAGGTTATATTTACCAAACGCAATCACAGATGAAACAGAACATAGAGAGAGACAGCCACGAACCGAGTTAATTCGAAAAACATTTTAAATCAGGCCATGTTGTAAAGACCTTAAGCCAAAATAGATAAATAAACAAGATAGCGGATCAAACGATGTATCGCTGGTTGTGATTAAATGCACGAATGATTGATTAAGCTGAAATCATATTGCCAATCAGAACAATGTCTACAGCAAAATAAGTATATGCATCTGTTTCCGGTATCTCTTTTTAGTACTAGAACTTTTAGAACATTCGATGAGGAACCATTATTAAGTGCACAACTAAGTACCCCCTGTTTGTCAATAGATTTAGCGTTGATCGATTGCAACATATCCAAAACGTTATGATTCAGACCCGGACATTAGGTAAATAAACCGCTTTAAAACTTTGGTGGTTATGGCGACATATGCTTTTGGTTGAATGAAAATGTCTGAATTTGTGCGAAATAATAAATGTTGGTTTTTCTTCTTTTTTTTTCAAGAAAACACTGATTGAATCGCATCGAGAGCTCCAAAAGGTTCACGGAGCTCCGACTCTAAGTGAAACAACGTGTCGTAATGATTTTCGTCGCTTCATACAAGCTGATTTCGATGCTGACAACCGTCCCCGTGAAAAAAGGTCAAAATCCTCGAAAACGCCGATTTGAAAGCATTGCTCGATGAAGTTCCATGTATTCTCAAGCTCTTAAATGCGTTAGAAATTATTCAAAAGCAAGAATCTTGAAATCCTTATGATTTGAAGTCGAGGGACGATGAGCGTCGTTTTTTCATCTGAAATCTGCTCCAGCGTCCAAAAGGGAAGATATTATTCATCGCACCATAGTGGGTAAGGAAAGATTCATAACAGCAACCCAGAGAAAAGAAAATCTAGGAAACTACCTGGCCATGCTTCTATGTCGTAGACTCGTTTAATGAAACCATCACTAGGGAACGGTATCGAGTTCATTTGATGCGATTGAGCCGAGCATTGCACTCAGAATGCGCACAATACGAGCAGTGGTGCGGAAAAGTGATTCTACAACATAACAACGCTAGGCCTCACGTTGCCAAAGTCGCTAAAAAATTACTTGGGTACACTCAAATGGGAATTCCTACCCCATCTGCTATTTTTTGCTGAACATTGCGTCGTTCAGTTATTACTTGTTCCGTTCGATGGTTACTGGTTTGGGTGATCAGCAGTTCCGCTGATATGCAGATATGGTTTGATTCGTAGATAGCTTCGAAAGACGTAAAATTTAACCGTAACAATTGTCGAGCTCTGTCATATCTATTATAATTTATTCATTTGTAACTATCATAAAACAAACTGCAAGAGTTTACAGTAATGAAGAAAACACATTTTCAAATTTCACGTTTTTGCTCATCAATTGTTTGATTTGATTAATTAGGATTTCAGTTATCAGTTATCTTCGTATTGTAATACAAGATTTTATGAACCAGATTTGATCATATTCGTGGACAGATGAATTATGTTTTAGAAACAATCATTTTAATTTGGAAGAAAAGAATACAGTTGAACAGATTCGCATTCAGCTGAAGATGGTGCGTCTTTACGGAAAAAGTCTGCTCCAATTAGTATTTCTCCGCTTCTTTCTAGTCACTGGAGCGCCTCTAGTTGTCATGCTACGGAACTAATGACAGCATTTTAATCTGGAATGATTTTTTACTTAGTGGAAACGCGAGAGACAAAAATAATTCTGCACACTCACGTTGAAAATCCAACTTGGTGAGGAGGAATGATCGCCAAGTCTCTCAAATTACCAAAATCGACTGTAAATACCGTTCTCAAACATTACCGGGAAACATAGACGTTGCATCATGTAATGCAAACCAAACGTGAAAGTGGAACATATGACCGCAAGCTACGAACAAAGAACATCAGGACAGTCCTAGAAAATCCTGGGATCTCCGCACGCGATTTGACCAAAAGGTTCACTGCGGCGCACAGTAAAGTTCGGCGAATCTGTGTGCGAGATATATTTCGATCGTACCATGTCAGCGTTCTGTAGGACATGATTACCAGAAACGGTACAGAGAAACTGTACGGCCAAGCTCTGACCAAGTACAACGAGTGTATTTTGATGTACGATAAAACATATAAAAAAATGGACTTTTGACAAATCCCGGGTCAAAAACATTATCTTTCTAAGCTTAAGGGCGATTTTCCGGTTAAGTTAAAATTTGTCTTCGCAGATAAATTCGTTCGCAAGAAGATGTATTTATTTATCTGTATTTATGGAGAGAAAACAAAGGTTCAAAGGTCCCGTGAATATCTGGCCCGACAGAACCAGCTGCCATTACAGCCGAGAATATACGAATAATATTGATTTTATTGAAAAAAGTATGAATTCATCAAATTGTCCTGATTTTCGTCCCATTGAAAAATATTGGGAAACTGTTTAGTGTAAATTGGAGAAGTGTGACAAAAAATCAAAACATCATTTTATAAAGAAAAGCGAAGGGAACGGATGGCCACCTCCAAAAAATAATATTAAAATAACTCAAAACGTTGAATAACCCCTCGTTTCCACATGTTATTACTGCTAGGGGTGTGCGATATTATTTACAATCCTCCAGTGATACAGTTGACGCGATATAAACAAAGTGTTGTTAACGTTGGCACATAGAAGAGCATACACAAACAGTGTCTACATTGACATCCTTAAGGACAACTTGAAGGAATCGCATCCAAAAACCGGCCTACGAAACAGCTTCGTTTTCCAACAGGACAACGACTCGAAGCATACCGCTAAGAAGACCAAAGCCTATTTACGTTCAGGCAACATAAAACCCTTTGAATGGCAACCACAAAGTCCTGATTCTGGTGTCTCTAATAAGGACACTTATTTCCCGGCTCTCCGGAAGGCGTGGAACGAAATCAACCCTCAGCACCTCCAGAACTTGGTGGATAGTAGACTCATACGTCTTCAACATGTCGTTGAAGCTTCAGGAGTCCACACTAAATATCTTTTTGCTTTTATTGTATGATTTTTTATTTCTTGAATTCGGGCTTCTGTACTAGTTTTCTATTTTTATTTTGCATGTCATCGAAATAATATAATTGGTTTAAGCTGAATCCAGCTAAATATGATGGAAATGCAATTAAAAATGTTGTTTTTATAAGAAAGGCTCATGAAGCTGCTATATTTACTTAACAAAATAGTTTTTTATCCAAACATAATAGAGAAAATCGTATCTAATGCTGTTTCTAATACAATATATACAACACTTTGTTTATATCGCTTCAATATCGATTGCTAACAATACCGCACAGCTCCAACTGCCATAACATGAAGAAAATAAGGGTTTTGAATGATTTTAATATTATTTTTTGGTGTGGGCTTTTATTTTTGTCAACGCATATTTGCACAGATTAAAGAAGTGAGGGAGTCAACAAAATCTAGCAAAAATGGCAAAAAATTGTTAATTACTTGAAAGAGTAATAGTTTACAAACAATTCTATAAAATTTCGGTAGTAGTTTTTGATAAAATAGTCCATAAATTGAGAAAAGTTTGCAAACATCCAAGGTGGGCTTGTTTTTCTGCCTATCAATGTAGATGTGGACTTCACGTAGATTTTGTTCATTATTATTGGGTGTACGAATAAGTTTCAGAAGGCTACAATAGATGGCGTTAGTATCCCTAAAACGTTTCGGCCAATAACTTTTTTTATTGCTCAAACACCAGTGTTGTTCTCCTGTTGTTAATGTGTATCATTTTTCGGAAGTATAACAACGTTTCTATTTTTGATCCGAACATGTAAATTGTTGTGCACTCGCGTCTGCAACGGTTGAAGACAATGAATTAGAGGTAATATTCAATCAAGATCCGTGTCAGTCTCGAAAGGAACATGTCAAATATTTGAGAATGGCTAAACAATAAAGAATTAAACATCAAACATATTTCGTTCGAAACAACAGTATAAACAATCCGTCTCCGGTGGCATTTCTCGCGTATCTGAAAGAAAACTTTAGATTGGTTCGAATTGGCTTGAGGAAGGGCATAGCAAAAACTATCGCTCTCTCTCTCTCCCGGCATTGATTGTTCTGCAAGAGTTGAATGGATTGTTAAGAGATACCAAAGCTATTGAAGAAAAAAAGGGGTTTAATCCCAGATGGTAACGGAAATTGGAAAACAAAGTGTAAACATAGTGGAGAGAGTTGAAAAAGGTGTGAGAGTTGAAAATAAAAACCGATAATGAAAACTATCAGAAACAAGCGAAATATAGCGATCTTTGCTGAGCATAGTAGATGAATTTATCGAATTTTCTTTCATTTGCTTGTCGGAAGAAAACAACTTCTCCGATACGTAAAAGAAAAAGAGGTGACGATTGGAGTGATTGGTGTACGATTTGAATGTAACTTTCTGATTTCTTCGCTTATTACTTTGTAAATACAGTAGCATTGCTTTCAACTTTTAGTTTAGATTCTTTGCAGCAACTGACACGGTAATCTCAGTCAAAGGTGAGACCCAGGGAGCATTCGGGTGCTGTTGAATGGCTCATTGTGTGACTGAATTGCTATTTGGTCATAAGTTACATAGCAATAAGAACATGTAAATGCTAACAAATGCGCTTGAATGTAGCTTGCTTTTTTGGTGAGGGTTAAAATGAGGTATCGAAAGTGTGTTAAGCTCAATACTGATCGTTGTTTTACGGTTTAAATCTGGCCTTGCTATTATCTCAACACCTTCTCTGTGAGGGTGATTTGTAAGGATTGCTAATTTAGCCCGGTTTTGTCTGAATTTGAAAAAAATCTTGGGTCTTCCGTTTTGTTTTTTCTCAGACTCGATCAGACTTTGGGCCGGCTCGAACTTTCATTTAACACCGCCGTTTGGTTTCGTATGTCTTTTTTTTTTGCAACACCATTCACATTCTCAATTGAGGACCTTTGGGGAAGGGTTTCAACATTCGGTGCGGTATAACAACGAATGGAATGAGGGGAAAAGCTGATCAAAAATTAAATCATGCACGACTAATTTTTGGAACAGCTTCCTACGGGCTCGAGTGTTGGAACCCTCCCCCGCTCGGTCCGGTGCAGTGTAAAGCGAAAGCTCTGTCGGGGCCTTTAAAACGAACTTCTAAGTACATGAAGTAACACAAACACGTAGGAGACTGGTTATTTGTACAGTAGCAAATAGTGAATATATATATGTATAGATATATAAAAATACGTATGTATAAGTAAGAAAATTGTTATATACCCAGCAGACTGGCAAATACCATGACGAAGCATGTGCCTAAATATACGTCAATCGATTTTACATAAGATATTTTCGGTAAGGCAGCATTCGTTGACGACATCAGTGTTGTCATTGTCAAGACAGTGGTTACACCTAATGCAACACGTGCTGGTGTAGCATTTCTATTTAGCCAAAATGATACCCACGATATGATTACAATTAATCCGGATGGTATGTAAATCTGAATGAGATAATAACCCATCGAACGTACAAACTGTATTTCACATGCTAAACGTGAATAATTTCCTATAAAAACAGAAAAGGGGTTTTATTACAGACAATGTTTCATTTAGTTTGTTATTCGGTCATTGAATGAGAGTTGGGTAAGTATATTTTTTGGTATATAATAGATAGAGAGCAAACTGGTTAGGTGGAGGTAATAAGGAGTAGAAACAACTGAAAAAGGCATGAGAGAAGAGAATGATGGCGGTGGAACGCAAGATGTTGAACGGAATGTTCTAGTTTAGTTTCCGGTGGGTTCGATGACTGATGGTGAGATAGGTGAATGCGTTGGAAATGCGTTGGGGTGCATCGTTTTTTTTGCACATTTCCAGATGAAAAGTTATAAAAATAGGCAAGACTGATAAGTTTAAGCGTAATTCGTAGGGTAGAAAATGTAGTGTCGAAGAATGAAGGTTATTTTATTTTAACGATTCAAATAGGATACGTAAAGTTTATCAACAGTAAATATTACAAAAAAGAGAATGCACATTCTGAACGGTTTGATGGAAGCTTACGTTTAGTCACACGAAGAATTTATCTAATATAACTATCGCCTCAGTTTTGCAATGACACGCGCAGCTTATGGTGTTGAATAAGTCATCATGGCAAAATTGTTTTTTTTTCTTGAATGACACTAACGTTTCCAGAGGAACTTTTGTCGTATTTACGTAGGCTATTTATTAATCCTTAGATTTCTTATGCCAAATAACACGCAAGCTCTAGAATATGCGTGATTGACAAATTTTCTGATTAACTAAAATAATTGCGCACTAATTCATTCTGCTAATGTTCTAGAGCCTCAATGCATGTTTAACACGTTGAATTTGGTACAGTAGAAAAAACAGAGTGTATCAAATATCATTAAATGTTTATCATGTTTCTGATAATCGATCGTTGTGTTGCTAAAAAATGAAATTTTCCGCGAATTTCAAATGTCTTAATTGTGTCTTATCTGTTTCACCTATTGCATCCAATACAGCATGTTGTTCACAGCTATTTAAATCGTATAAAACGGGATTTTATTTTTGTTGTTTTTTTTTGTACTTGTTCTTTCCAGAGTGCCAGAGTCCTTTTCGATTGATTCGTTTTGGTCTATTGGGGTAAAGAGAAATCGGTATATTTCATACGCACACTGAAACAACGATTCTTTGTTCACATCTGTTGTCGTTTCCTATCAATTTAGAAAGCAAAAATATTCATTGTCGATTGAAACTACTAGAATAATCTATATTCAATGTTATCGTCAAAGTATTTGTTTTTGCATGCGGCAGGACGCTTGTGGATATTCAATTGAAATTGAATAAAGTGTTGAATCAATGGTCATTCTATATAGGTATCATAAAAAAATACCAAAATGAATCTATTTGACATCGACAAGAGCAAATGTGAATTTTGAAAATTTTTAAGTTTTTTTTTAAAGGAATTAATAATCAATTTATCAAAACCGGGTGAACTGGCGGTAATTATTCCAAAAGTATAAACTATTTTTCGTCTTGTTTAATAAATAAGTCTGTAATTTATTATTTCCCTTCGCACAAAGTATAGAGTAGTTCCAAATGAAATCGACAAATGACAAAACTACTTGAGAATTTTTGATTCGAATGAAAGTTTGTATTCCGTTTGGGTTGGAGAAAATATGAGTTTTCCACATCATTTGGGAATTTTCACTTTTGGAAAGGGCGTATCGATTTTAGTAAGAGGAATCTTTGATTTTTTATATCTCAAAAAATACGAGTTGTATCGAAATAGTGTCTTAGAAAGAGTTATAGAATTTAACATAAAACGTGAAAAAAATATACACTGAGAAAAAAAACAGTACTCTTTTTTTATTTACAAAAAAATGAAGAAAATAATAGAAGTCATGTAGAAAATTTAAAAAAAATTAGTCCAAGATGATAAAACAATTTTTGGAGAACTTTGCGAAACATTGAATTTTTATGAATTCTCCCAACTCCCAATGTTAACAATAATTTTTTACCACAAATGATGAATCATGATGTGATTTAAAACAAAAAAAAATATTTATCAATCTCCTTCTAAATGCAGCCATTCTCGAGATATTTAAACAAAATATTTCAAATTTAATGTGTTTTTTATAATAAAAAGGCTCTTGTAATATGTTTGCCGTGTTATACCGTCATGTTCTTGAAATTTTATGAATTTGATTATAGTTATCAACAACTTTTCCAAATACATCATTATGGTAAAAATATATGTTTAGGAGTTGCGTTGAAAAACATTTTGTTAAAACGAACATGTCTTCAAATTCTATTCTTCTATTTTATATGAAAAATGAAAAAAAAATAAAAAATACATATTTTAGATATTGCAAATTAAAGTTTTTTTTGTAAATAAAAAAAGAGTACTATTTTTCATCAGTGTACATTTTTTTCACTCAAGTTACACATTAGTCAAAAAAAACCCCAATTGCTGTGGAAAACTCATATTTCCTCCAACCCAAACGGAATACAAACTTTCATTCGAATCAAAAATACATGTTTTTAAAATTTGCATTTTAAGGACGATTTCATGTGGAATTGCTCTATTGTGGAGCAAAACTCAAACAACCATAAATGAAAAAAAATAATGTCCGTCATCCTATTCGTATGAGGTTGAAATCGTGTGTTACGTTAGTTATAGCAACTTACAATTTTCACATTAACGAAATGTGTTGCTTTTCCAGCGGCAGCGGAATTTTTTCACCTCCTTCGCTTATTTGGTTTAGACTCAAAGCCGTTTCCAGCTGTAACACAGTCAAATCTAATCATGTGCTTGTCATTTCATTTACACTGATGGGCAAAATAAAGTACCCACTTCAAATTTGTTTTGAACTTATTCAATTGATTTGGTTCACATTAAAATATACAGCCTGTAATATTTTTTATTTGTTATATTTTTTTTAAGTATCAACAATGGAATGCTGAAAAAAAAGTTTTATTTGAAGAGACAAAAAATCAATTTGTATTGAAGGAAAAAATGTAACAAAAAATGCCCAGTTCGGAAATCTATATGTTTTCGATGTGTTTCCATCGGAAGACTCCTCACGTTTTCAAGCAAATGACTCGACCTGGTGCATTTATATACGTAGTCGCATATGATTCAGTCGATAAAATGGAGCACGCAGATATTTCGAAAGCACTTCCCTCTGTGTATCGGAAAATTGGTGTTTCATGATTTGCAAGATGATGAATCGCATCGAGAAGTCGCTAGGAAGCACTGTAACAGCAAGGCAGTGGTTGGAAAAATTATTCTAAAACTAAAAATAAGCAGAAAGCGCAAAACGGATGCGAGAACAGACAAAAAGATCATGTGAGAATATCAATATAAAAGCGGAAGGTAACTTTCCGCGTGCTCTACGAAACCCTTCGGCTATCAGTTTCCGATCGAACTGTTCGTTGCCGTCTCGTAGCACAGGGATTGAATAGCAAAGTCAAATAGCTTAAGTTTGTAACTGAGCATGCTAGAGTCCATGAAAATGGTTCTTTGGACAGACGAATACAAATTCGAGCTGCTAAACCGAAAACAGCGGGTTCATGTGTGGCGCAGATCTGGTGAGAAGCTTCAGGAGATCCACATCTAAGGGATGGTGTAGCATGAAGCAGGAAATGTTCTGACCTAAGGTTTTTTTCGTGGTGTGGAGTAGGAAGGCTCGTGAAAGTCGACGAGATTATGACGGTAGATTGATTGCTATAGCAACATCTTGCGGGAAAAACTGGAAGTTTCGCTGAACCAGACGGGCCTTGGAAGAAAAGTTCGTATTTCAGGAAGAAAACGACCCGAAGGATACTGCCAAAAAGACCAATTCTTGCTTCCGGTCTTGTCGGTTCAAACTGCTGGAATGGCTTTCGAAAAGCCCGGCCTCAATCCCATAGATAATTTGTGTGTGGTTCTCGATACCAGGGTTGAAAAAACTAGTGTTATCAATAAAAATAACTATTTAGAAACCCTGGAGCGCGCTTGGGAAGAGCTAGATCCACAGCACCTGAAGAACCTGGTGAAGAGCATGCCGAAGCGCCTGCAGTAGGTCCTTAGGACTAAAGCAGGTCACACTAATTATTAATGCGCTTTTATTTTAATTTATCTTTTCTGGAACCAAAATGAAGTGGGCACTTTTTTGTTATTTTTTTTTTTGTTTTCCAAATTGTTTCTACTTTTTTTTCAGAGTTATATAAGTGAAACTCAAAAATAGTATGGAAAATGAGGTATCAAAAAAGACTACAGCGTGTTTACTTCGATTTGAACCGAAATTATGAGAGAAATTTAAAACAATGAAATGTGCATTTCATCTCGCCTATTTTGTTTGTACATATGATGAATATATTGCTTAAAAAATAATCAAATTTCAAGTTTATACATGATAATGCATTATTTAAAAAAAAAATCAAACCGAATTTAAGGCTGAAAGTGATGTCAATAAATACCGTGAATTTAAAAAACCTGTAAGCATGTGACCCATAATTCATAATTCAGGGTCGAGACGTTTGAAGCTTCTATTTTATACAATGGAATAATTACTGCTTCGTTTTTGGGCACTTTCACCCATAACTCAATCTTGAACAACCGAGTCATGATTTTTTATGTTCGCCAAACGTTAGCTTCCATCCAACCGTCGAAGAGAAAAGACAAAACAAAATATGATTTACGGAGGAATGTTAATAAGGCGCACGCAATTGTCTTAAAAAAAAGTTCTTTAGAGAAAATCTAACTTCATTTCTCGTTTACGGTAATCTTAAGACTAATATGATACTCAAGTAGAGAAAAAAGGATAGATAAAAAATGTGTCAAAACATGAAAGAAAGAATCGAATAATAAGCCTTATTAGTGGTGGTGGTGGTAGTTTGCAAAAGTAACAAACCATAATGGAAAATACGTAGTATCACAAAAAAGTTTGGTCACGTAATCAAAAACGAAAGATTGTTCAAAAATCATTTCTGATGAAAACTCAATTTTTTTCCAGCTAATGGTATGCGATTAGATTTGGTTTCTTCATGCAAGTAAATGTCGATATATTTTTTTTTACTCGGCCATGACGTCCAATGTGTTTTTTTCGGGATGGCGTTTTAAATAAGCTTACATATTTTGTTCTGAATGTATTTGAAAAATTGCTTTAGCAGAATCGATTGAAAAGTAACGAAAGCTGTTTAAAGAAAAACTAGTAAAAAAAAGGTTAAGCGCACACAGGGAGAGTGCTGCGGTAAAACGCTTCTGATAAATGCAGAACTGGATTCCTTGCGATTTTGCTTAAATATAATGTTTGTTTTTTGTTTTTAGTTGGTTTAAATCAGCTATTTGGCTAAAAATATTCATGCTTCGGATCTAGAAAAAAAAGAAAATACACTTCATTCGGAGTCTGAATAGCTGGCAATGGTTGATTCCTTCTAATTCTATAATGCGATCGATATTCAACTGAAGAAAAACAATAACTGATCTATGGCTAGAGGATAAAAGTTGGCTGATCCTATGCTAAGATTTGCGCTAAAGAAATAGATTTTAGATTTATCATAATTTGATCTCGCTAAAGTTCGACCGGCAAGAAATCATTCTAATTCAGTACAGAAAATATTCTAGAAAACTAAGGGAAAAAGCGTTCATTCTAACAGCTATCACTGATAGTATAGAAAATCCAATCAAAATCTTTTTTATGCATAATTCATTAAGGGCAATCTATTTTTTTTTCTCTCTCGCTGCTGACAAAAAGTTAATAGCAATTTATGGGCGAGAAAAACGATCTATTAGAGTGGAAAAGTATACAATTTCAACACTGAGAATGATGGTTGGGATGCTGGGCTGTGGTTGGATAAGGGATGACATGGTGAGTTGAGATGCGCGCGTGTGTGTGTGTATTAAATGAGAAACGGTATGATGGAGACAAAGTGTAAGGATTAATTCCTGTCGACTTGAATTTTTTTTCCGGGCATACACACATATTTGGGTGTATTTTCCTTTGCAAGATTTTATGATACGAAACAGTATTTGATTTGGGGAGTATATTTGCGTATCTATTTTGGGATAGATCTGTTAACGATTACTGTGATTGTTTCTGGATTCAGGAAACAGGAAAAAGGCAGTTATGCCAATCCAATTGCTTGTTCCGTGACACTTTCGCCGCTCAATTGATTGTGACTAAGCGGTTACCTTCATGTGTGAAAAAGGGACTGCGGGAGGGATAACGAAAGCGAATGGATGTTGACAACTAAACCATAGTTTCCTGAGAACGATAAATTTGGATTTTTTATTGTGGAAGTTTTTTTTCCGCTGTTTTCCACGCTTAAGTGGCGAGTCCGACATGTTGGGGAAAAAGGAAGACTGACTGGTGGTTGTGTGTATGTGGAGATAATTTGATTTGATAAGTTTCTGATTGCCAATTCAGAAAGTGAATCAATTTGGGGGACGAATTATCCTTTTTTTCGGAAGCGATGAAAGGATACAATTTGCTGGGTGTCACTCGCGAATGTGTGCTGGGAACCAAATTTACCCTCATTCAAACTGTACCCTTTTTGACTTTCAACGACGATATTCTATGGGTTGCTGAAGTGAACAGAAGAGTGATGTGATTTTTTTTTCCAAATTATTAAACTGTATAATTTTTTTCTGGTTAGTGGATGATGATTTCTGGTGAGTGTTTTGAGTGGGAGCAAAGTTTTGAGTCGGTTAGTTCGTTCTTTATTTCTACAAGTGATGGATACTTATTGTTTGCTTTGGGTTATTCTCATTTATACACACCCAGGCATTGAGATCATTCGTCGCGGCTATCGGGAAGGTTGAAACGTCGTTCAGTTGGGCTAGGTTTTTACCATTTCATTGCTGCGTAAACATATTTTTGCGCCACCTTATTTTCTATTACAGAACAGGTAACAGTTTACCGATTGTCAACCCACATCAATCAAAGCTTGACACTAGATGTCTATCAATGTGCACGAAATGTTTTATTTCTTTCTTTGAGGCTCCTTTGGCTGTGGTATGTCTTCGGATAGTATGAATTGATCTTTATTTCTCTGTGAGAACCGTTATTTTATGTCTTAACTGCGGCTTCAATATCATAAATGATTATTATAAAAAGTAATTCTTTCAAATGCTTTATTCGAGTTGCTGTCTTATATTTCCGCGATGAAGCTGGTTTCATTTTTTTAAAATTAATTCAGAATGTGCCGGACATAGTTTCGTAATGCATTGAAATCCGGACACTTCAGCGCTTACGATAATAACTTCAACTTCAAAAGATTTTTTTTTTGATCTATGAAAATTCTATGTAATTGTTGAAAGTCACTATATTTCAACACATTTCGGCTGTTTCGTTACTTTTTACTTCCATTTTTGGAAGGATGTCGGGAGTGAGAATTGAACTCGTGATCTCTGCGTGAGAGGTATGGATGTTAAAGGGTGTGTCACATCAAATTGCATCACGGAAAAAACGCTGTAGAAATTTAATTTTTAGGAATTATATCTTCAGCTTTCGCTTATAATCAGATAAGAGTGTATAGATCACGTTGGCCATGCTTCACTGTCAATTTTTCGTAAATTTGGAAAAATGTCGTCGAACGAAAAAGAGCGTCGTGAATTAATCCTGTGCACTCATTTCGAGAATCCGGAGTTGTCACATCGGGACATCGGTAAGATGCTGGGAATCGTCCAATCCACGGTCAGCAGAGTACCAAAAACGATACTTCGAGAACCTAACTATCGACCGGAAGGTGAAGAACAGCAAAAATGGATGCTCCGTCAGTGAAAAAGATCACAAGCGCGTAGTTAAGCAGTTTAGACGTGATCCGAGAAGTTCGGTCCGGGATGTCGCCAATAAGCTGAATTTGTCAAGTTCATTCGTCCAGCGGACCAAGCAGCGGGAGGGCCTGCGTACATACAAGGTTCAGAAGGCTCCTAACCGCGACGAAAGGCAAAACATGGTGGGGAAGACGCGAGCCCGGAAGCTGTACACCGAAAAGCTGACGAAGCCGCATTGCCTGGTAATGGACGACGAAACCTACGTCAAAGCGGACTTTCGTCAGCTGCCGGGTTGTTCTTCTCCGCAGAGGACAAATTCACCGTTCCGGAGGAGATTCGCAAGCAGAAACTATCCAAGTTTGTCAAAAAGTACATGGTGTGGCAAGCGATCTGCTCTTGCGGAAAGCGGAGCGCCCCCTTCGTGATGACCGGCACGGTAAACGGGCAGGTTTACCTTAAGGAGTGCCTACAGAAGCGCTTACTACCACTATTGAAGCAGCACGAGGGCCCGACCATCTTCTGGCCGGATCTCGCTTCGTGTCACTATTCAAAGGACGTGTTGGAGTGGTACGAAGCCAATGGGGTCACCTTTGTGCCAAAGGAAATGAACCCGCCCAACGCGCCGGAGCTTCGCCCAATAGAGAAATATTGGGCGATTATGAAGCAGGCCCTCCGGAAGAACCCAAAAGTTGTCAAATCGGAGGCGGACTTCAAGAGAAAATGGATTTCTGTTAAAAAAAAACTACAACCTGACGTTGTACAGAACCTTATGGACGGGGTAAAGAGGAAGGTGCGAGCATACGGGCTTGGGCTCGAAGTATGAATAAAAAGAAAATGCCAAAAGTTGTTTAATAGTTTTTATTTTACTGTCTAAAATTTACAAAAGGATCGGTCTACTGGGCGAATTTCTACAGCGTTTTTTCCGTGATGCAATTTGATGTGACACACCCTTTACCATCACGTTATTATATTATATTGACTTATAGAATTAGTTAGACTAAGTTGATAGAATATAATTAGAAGACATTCATGTATGTTATGAATCACAGAATTCCACAAAAATATGTTAAATTTGTACAAAATTTGAAAATTTCTTCATTGTGCCGTGATTCTAAATCCGAACACTCTTTTAATCATGATTTGAAAAAAAAAAAATTAAAACCAAAATTACGTACGAATGCTTACACATTCCACAAGTTATCTTCTAGTTATCTTCTGAATTGCTTTCACATCCACCATATTCGCCAGATTTGGAACTCAGAGATCATACAAATATGAAAAAATAGCTGATCGTAAAGAATGCTTCGAATAATTCAATTACTGGATTGAACACTTATTTTGAATCAATCGCATTTAGGAAGGATTACTTAAGTTAAGTTGGGATATAAGGTAGTTCGCCTCCACGCGGTGTATTCTGGGTAACGCTAGATTTGAGCGTTTGGACTTCAGGCTTTGAGTTGCTCAAACAGTGTATGTCTCGGATCGAGTAGCTGGGTAAGAAATGCTGGATCCTATCAGCTATAATTGTGGAATGGAATGGTGGAATGTAAGTATCGCGACCCCTGAATGTAAGTTTCGCGAAAGTCTACAGTTTAATCAACATCTACACACCGACAAACGATGGTGGAACTCAGCATCCTCCGTGCTAACTGTTCACGGACCAGAAGAAGAATCCAGAGAGCATGAACCGACGTTGGAATAGAGGAGCAATGCGCGTTGCTCCGAGCGACCAGAGCAGCCTTGAAACGGGAGATACGAAGAAGCATATCAAACTTCTATAGGGAGGTGTATGGAGACGTCGATGCAAAACCTTGGGGTGGAGCATATCGAATCGTGATGACGAAATTCCGTGGTTCAACGACTCCCATGGAATTATGTCCGGATAAACTCGAGGTCGTCGTGAAAGGACTCTTTCCGCAGCACGACTCACCGACGGGGAGGACGAAATCGAGAACGCACAGACCACCAACGAAGAACTCATCGCGGTGGCAAAAGGTTTAAAGGTGAAAAAAGTACCTAGACCCGATGAAAATCGGCGATCCTTGCTTTCCCCGACATGTTGAGAATGGTGCTGCAGAGATGCTTGGATGATGGTCACTTCCCTGTGAAATGGAAGATCCAAAAGCTGGTGCTGCTTCCGAAACCAGGAAAGCCACCTGGAGATCCAGCATCGTATAGATCTTTTTGTTCGCTGAATACCTTTGGAAAGCTCTTGAAGAGGGTTGTTCTCAACAGACTAGTAAAATGCACGGATGGTGATTACGAATGGTCGAAAATGCAGTTCGGGTTCCAGAAAGGAAGGTCGACAATGGACGCGATTTAGACTGTTATCGAGAAAACCCAGGTTTCGCTTATACAATAACGAAGAGATGCGCAGTGATTTTGATCGACGTGAAGAACGGCTTTTATAGTGCCAGCTGGGAGGCCATCGCCGAGGCGCTACACAGATTAAAGGTCCCTGACTACCCGTAAAGGATACTGAGGTGTCATTTCCAGAATCGAATCATGGTATACAACAAAGACAGGGGACATCTCGGAGTGAGTTCCACAAGGTTCCATCCTAGGTCCAACGCTTTGGAACACGATGTACGACGGTGTACTAACGCTGAAGTTATCCAGAGATGTGGAAATCGTGGGCTTCGTAGATGACATCGTAACAACGGTAATCGGCGAGACGCTCCAGGATGTTGATATGGTGGCGACTGAGGCAGTAGACACGATCGGCAGCTGGATGGACTCTGTATAGCACCAGATGGCACATCACAAAACCGAGGTACTGTTAGTGAGCAATCGCAAGGCAGTGCTGCGGTCAGAAGTCTCGGTCGGCAGACATACCATCGTTTCGTTGCGGGCAGTGAAATACCTTGGAGTTATGATCGACGACCGACTAAATTTCAACCAGCATGTCTACTCTGCATGTAGGAAGGCGGCAAAGACAATCAACGTGGTGGCATGGATCATGCCAAATGGCTTTGGTCCAAACATCAGCAAGAGGCGCCTCTTGGCAAGCGTATCTTCGTCGATACTGAGGTACGGTGGCTCTACTTCGTTGGCAGCTCTGGAAACCTACCGAAATCGGAGTAAGCTGAACAGCACATTCTGGCTCATGGCCATACGAGTTGTAAGCGCGATGATTAGATGATTCGCATCTGCATCACTCTGGCGGAGGACAGTGAGTGCTACAAGCGGCGGGAAACCAGAGAGATCCATAAATTGATAAGAACGGAGTCGTTGCACAAATGGCAGCGGGATCTGGTTGAACAGGAAGCACGGTGAGGTTAATTTTTAATTGATGCAGTTTTTGTCTGGACATGGCTGCTTCAGGCAATATCCACATCGGTTCGGGCACGCAGTGTCACCCCTCTGCTCGGAGTGTGGAGATATGGATGAAACACCGGAGCACGTCGTTTTTGTCTGTCCCAGGTTCACCGCAAGGCGCGAGGGGCTGCCTGCACTTCATGTCGGGAATATTGTGGAGAAAATGTGTCGTGACGAGAGGATCTGGAATGCCGTTAACAGTGCCGACAACGCCTGACGGTAAAATGTGAACAACGGTGACTGCTGTTTCAATGGATGGTACTCCACGAGAGTAGCTGTGCGCGTTATGAAGGAGGCAATGCCTAATCGGCGCTCCGCTGGGAAGAGAAATCCTTCTAGGGTGGCTGTGACGGGTTGCGCGTTACGTTGGAGGGCAATTCTCGACGTCTCGACGAGTAAACGGATACTAGCGAGATGGAATGTAAGCGGGGTTTTGAACACCAAAAGGTGTGCAGGCAATGCCTATTCGTGGACTGAAAAGATGAACACTGCGAGGGTCGTTTCGAAGGAGCGAGCGTCAAGGAAGGAGTCGTCTAACCGGTGCATACACCACGAGAGTAGCTGTAACGGAGTGCGTGTTATAATGGAGGGCACTACCAAATCGGCGATTCGTTAGGAAGAGAAATCCCGGGAGAGTGGCCGTGACGGGTGGCGCGACATGTTAGAGAGCAATTCGTAATCGGTTCACGTCTCGACGGGTGAACGGCTGCTGACATAATTGTAATGACGCGAAAAAAGAATGAAAAGATAATAACAACAGGTGAAGTGCATGAGCATAGCCGCTCCCAAAGTAGTCGCCTAGATGAGGTCCCGGGGGGAGGGGGTTACGAGTAGAGGGGTTGGTTTTAGTCTGTGAGAGTCCCACTCTACGTCTGGGTTAACCCCTCCCAGATAAGGCTGGTAGAGTGTTCCTTACCTCTTTAAATAAAAAAAAAAACACCGAGAAAAGATAAACCGATAAACTCGTCAAGGACGAGTTCCACGAGAAGCACGAACAAACCAATGGCGAGTGCCCAAAACACGATATGGAAATCGTCATCGGGGATGCAAGTTCACAACCTGCTCCCAAATCGATCATGTCCTGATCGACGGTCGACACTTTTTGGATGATATGGATGTGAAGGCTTTTCGGGACCCGAAAATCCACTCTGGCCACTATCTCGTCGTATGTAAGATCCGCGCATGTTTGTCATGCTGAAATCTCGCTCAGAGAGAACAATTTCACCATTCAACCGTTCAATGCGGACGCACTTGGCAGAAGGCAACACCAGAGCGCTGGATCGAAGGATCGAAGAACAGGGAAAACGAGTAGGAGATATGAATGGCCTGTGGAAAAATATCCATGGTGCCATCGAAACGACTACGAGAGAGGTGGTAGGCACGACGTGAGGAAGACAGTGTAACAGTTGGTTCGATGCCGAGTGCCAAAGAGTGACAGACGAGAAGAACCAGGCCAGGAAACACATGCTCACTGTGACTATGTGTCCAGCACAGAAAGGTACGGAAGTACAAGAGCTGCCGAAAAAGGAGTCTACCGTCGGAAGAAGAGCGAGTACGAACAACCGGTGGTCGCCAGCGCAGAGAGCACCTATGCGAGAAACAACGCGCGGAACTCCTGTACAACGGTGAACACCATCAGGAGCAGGAACCTGATAACTGACGGATCGACGGTTGTAGCTAGGTTGAAGACCACTTTCGGGCTTTGTTGAATGGAGAGTAAGGAAAAGAGCAAATCAGGAACAGCATGAGGGCTGTGAGCGATGGACAAACTGAGGAGCAACAAACACAGGATGAGGTTAAAGAGGCGATCGTTGAGCTGAAAAATAGCAAAGCCGCTAGTAAGGACGGTATCCCGACAGAACTAAAAAAGCGGGAAGTCAGCGGCTGCACAATGTGATCTACCGGATGGATTGAGCGAATGAATAAATACCAGATGACTGGTCGGAAGGTCTCATTTGCCCTATCTACAAAAAGAGCCATCGATTCGATTGTAGTAACTATCGAAGGATTACGTTGCTCAATTTTGCATACAGATTGAGAACGTTAGCGGAACCCTTTGTCGGCGAATGCCAAGCTGGTTTTCAAGAGGGACGCTCCACGACGGACAACGGGTGCAAAACTTTTTTTCAGCAGAGGATCAGGAAGAGGCTCCGAGGTAGACCCTATACTAGGTGGTTATGTGTTGTGGAGGGAGATGCGGTATTCCGAGACCCAAGACCGACGATACTAAACATCTTTTATCCATTCGGCGCTGGTCCGGTAAACGGACTTTTGCTACAAAAGCAAAGTAAAGTAAGTACCTTGGACCGAAGCAACGTTTATCAGTGATACAAAATGTTCTCAAAGAGCCGATAAGATGAGAATCTAAACATAATCGGCTTGTGTCATTCGTGTCATTTTTCCAATGATTTGGGCGCATCCGAATTTGTACAACACTGAATAATGTGATATAACAAATATATCTTTTGGTCGGGGTTTCAACATGTTTTTATGCAAAGCCAACAACAAATTGCTGCATAATATTTTCAGTGTGAAATATTGTTTTATTCAAATGCGTCGAAAATGTACAACATTTACAACAGAAATATGTAAAATCAATCATCAATCAAATGGTATACCAATAAAAAAAGCTAGTTACATTTGACGAAGGAATTTGTCTAATTTAACTGACCTGCTTCTGACTTTGGAGTGACTAGCGGACACTGGAGATGCACTGGAGATGCTACACGAGAGTCTATATTCAACCAAGGTATATAGCCATTTCCATAGAAATCGTCGGAAACAGGCTAACGAATCTAGATTATTCGAAGAGTTATGACTGAACATTGGCTAAATTTGTTCTGTGTATCTCTTGTATTATTGAAACTAAATTCATATGAGATTGATCCTAATTGGGTTATATTTCAAAATTAGACTCATATCCTCTCATAGGTGCTCATGAGAACCTAAGCTGAAACTGATTCTTTTTTTTATTTTCATGTAGATCCACGAAGCCACTAAGCCATTGGTCAATCGTTTCTAATTGTATTTATATATTGTTCTTGTACTATGGAAGAAATCTTGTGTCAAGCATTGAAATCAGTTCATAGCAACTGATGGTAAAGCCCACATTACTCCAGGATATTCGAATACCCTCTGATCGGCAGGTGACATAAACGCTCAACATTGTGTTGGAATCACCGCTGAATTGCGTTATTACGCAATTTGTACGAACTCCACATTCAATACATTAACTTCAGTCTCAATTTTTACACACTATCAAATGTCAAACAACTGAGTGTTCCGTGTATGAGTTGAAAGCTGCTATAGCGATGGCACTGATTGTTAGATGACACAGTACGGACACTCTAACCTAGGGGGCATGATTGCCACCGAGCTAAATGCATGGTATTTCGCGCAATGGGGAGCTATTACAGTGTACCCTACCCTACGAGAGTCGGTTTACGTTATGGGATGATATGGTTTCATGATGGATAATATATTTCGTATGATGAACTGTGCGGTAGAGTTTTCTGTTTTCTGCCTCCATCCCAATGCTATAAAGTAGTAATCTAGGACTGTTACACTCTCAAGCACAATCCTCCTACAGCAGCGACTGAATCAGCCGGACAACCTTCAGCTGCGATTCGTGGCGGCAGAACCTTGATCACGGATCGTTTTCTTCCCATGAGCTGTGGCATCGGTTGTACAAAATAATGTTTTCCGTTTACCAGGAAGTAATTATTGTATAAATATGGTAAAAATTGAATTGATAAAAGGCTAGAGAAATGGAGATAAAAAGTCACTTACCTGGTATTTTCATGTGTAGGGAATAAGTATATATTTTGACTGAAATGTTTGTGTTAATTTACACAGGCCGATTATGGGGCAAATGTCGAGGAAAATTGTGTACAGTCACGTGAGCAAATAAACTTCACTCCTGCTGCGTTTAATCGTGCCAAACACTGCGCTGTTTATTTGTACAGGCTTCGGTGCTGCCTCTCTGGGGTTGTTAGGGCTGACTTTATGTTATCCTATGGGGCACTGGGGGAGGAGGTCGGTTTGATTTCTACACACACACTCACTCTATTCGGCTATAGGATAAACGCGTGACAGTAATGTACGTAACTCTTGCCTAAGGCGTGTGATTAATTTCTGTCACGTACGCTAAAAATCCCGAGGGCAATCGATGGAATTTGCTCCACCCATCGAAGCGGCTAGCCGTGGGAAGGATCGGAACATATACTGCTTTCACCTTCGTAAATTTAAGTACCATCAAAATACAGCCGCAGCATTTTTTTTCTACTCTGCTAATGGTTTTACTCGAATTCTATCCTCACGCGACTCACGACCTCTGATTGTTTATAGAGCCGCAGTCGAATCCTGACTTTCGGCAGTTTACCTTTGCGTGACAAAAACAAACTTTGTATAATATCTACTCATCCTCACCACGCTACGGTTTACGTTAGAATAAAACTTCTCACTCTAGCCGCGAGGTCCGTTTGACATCCAACCAAGCCTTTACCACCAGACCCTATTGTAACTTTTGTTCAGATTTTATCTTCCCTAACCGAACACTTTCCTTCTCGCCGCAAATTATATATAACCTTTTTTCTTTACTCACAGTCGGTCGAACATACTAACCATAAAAAGCTGCCTTTATCCACCTAATTGGTTGGTTTGATCCGTTGCTACTATGCTGCGGACAAAAATTTGCGTAAAGTAATTACCCAAATCTAATCTCTCAATACGTGTGACCTCAACTTGTGGAAAATTCGCTCTCTTATTCATGCGGTATGCGGTATTCTTCGGTTTTGTTATCTCGGGAATTAATTGCTTGCCTCTTGTCAATCAGACCCACAAAAACTAAAACCGAAAAGCGACGAGTGATAGGGGGCCGCAAGAAATGTTTATCCCCTTTTTAGTTTTGTTTTCCCGCAATATGTTCTAAGAATACGCATCATGCCATGAACAGAGCGCGTGTCAGACTGATTGAGCTCTCTGATTGATTGTGCTTTATTTATTCAGTTTTTTTTGTTTGTTCTCTATGTCTTCTTCAAATGGGCTGGGGGAAGATTTTGCGAGACGTAGAAATTCAGTGAAGTTCCGGTAAGTTTCGACACGGCCGTTCGTTATTCTTTTTTTTCTGCACCCGGGACACTAGGGTGTATCTCAATTGGTTAGATTTGGCATATCGTTGGAGCTTGTTTGGATTCTGATTTGTGGTCTGATATATTGGGTAGGGGGCCGTGGTAATATGGTTGCTGCTTGTCGTCATGACAAGGTCCTACCGTTCAGTGGTCTCATTTCGCGTTTATTTAACGTCGCGGCGCCCGGTGGAGGCGCGTGGTATTTTGTTGGTGTGGGGCAGGATTTTCTTCAGGCTACGTAGCCCAGTCGAGAAACCTCCATTGATTTATAGGGATGGATACACTAATAGTCATTGTGAATATGAGAGCTAGAGCGCGAATTGACTAAAACAGGGCACACACTTCCGAGTTTTTTGGTTTTTGATTAATACTTCGTGAACTTCGTTATTCGGAAAGTAAAGTTGATTGTGTACATAATTGATGGTTATTAACAACACTTTTTATAAATATTTTTCTTATGTTTTCAGTAGTTCCCTGCTTATATGGCACTAAAATATTGTTTTTGAAAGGAAACCAAGGAACACAAGATAGTGAAAATTAAAGTATTGATTCTACCTTAGTACTTCACTGAAGTACAATGGAATTTGTTTCAATGAAGTTGTTGATATTACGAAATAATTACAGTATAAACATTTAGTGAAATTGCAAGTTGACGACCGATGTTCTGAATAGTTTCGCAATCAACGAAAAACGTTCTTCTGAAATTCTAAAGCTATGATTAGGGGACATGATTGATGTACATCAGACGTTATGCACTCATACGGACGTTTAACCCAAGCGATGTTTTCGAGAAATACATTAAGTATCAGATAGTGAAAATGTATCCAGCCATGTTCATAATTTCAACTATGAATTATTTTTTATATTTATAATATTCATTATTTTTTAGTATTATGCAATCAACATGAATAGTAACACTATGGTGACTATTCCGGAATCGAACCGTGAAACATTAAAAAAAAACTATTTTGAGCGATTCAGATGTCAGATCTTCCGAGAGTATCCACCGAACTATGAGCAACGCGTCTCAAGAAGCAGGGCTACAGAGCTACTTGAAAAAGGAGAAACCATCACAAATGGAAGAAAATATCAACTAGCGTCAAGTAACTGAAGAAGACTATACAGACTTCATGTTAGTTGATCACTTCAAACGCATAGTACTGAACCTTACTTAGCCATTTCTATATAAATGTCCTTATATGTCCACTAGAAAGCAGTCGGCAACCAGGAAGAATGTATTCGATTGCATCTCTTTCGTATCATATGGACGAGTTTTAACTGGTCTAGAATTATATTATAGATAGTGAAATAGCTGCTCTTTGATAATTCAAACAACCGAAGTTCGAATCCTATCCAATGTTCGTAGCCGTCACTAATTTCAAACATTTATATCCCACATATAATCCAATTGAATAATTTCTGTTTCTTCAAATATAAACATTCTCATATGGCTATGATTACATTTAACGTAGATATTTTCCGACATTTTGTTTCTTGTATATGTCTGTAATAAATCCTACATTCGTATGGCAATAGTCGTATTAGATATTTATTTCGCTTCCACTTATGCATGTATATATTAGTAAGACACATCATTTACCACCTAAAATATGGGGTAAATGATGTAGTAAATAAAATTCAATGTTTGCTGGATTGATTCATTTGTTGAGTACTGTTTTTAGCACTGATTACCTTTTTATCTCCTAAGTGTAACCTGTTCATTGAAACAAAAATTAACGAAATAATAAACCTGAGAAAAGATCTTGCACATACTTATTCCATTGCATGATTTACATTAAAAATAGCTAGCTACAAATTCAGTGAATTTTCTGAAACATTACTTTGCGTTCTACGTGACATTCCTAAAGTGCATTTTCAACACTGTATTTCAATGTTGAACAAAAAACGATCAACAATACTTCAAAGAATTGGATCGAAGTATTAGTAAAAAAAATGGATTTCTTATAAAGACAAAATATTGATGATGACATATTTATAAAAAAAAAATCGGCACAATGATTTGATTGAGAATGAACAACGTTACAAAAACTCATATAATATATTTTGACAACAGAGAAATTGTGCATCACCCCTCGTCACGATATAACAGTTGTTTGGAAACGAAACTGTCAACACAAACTCGGTGCAGTATAACAGTCGTATAAAAATAATTTGAAAGCATTCGCATTGATGGCATTGAGCTTTGTTTACTAGTTTAGGGGAACGTCAAAGAAAGTAATTGATTTTCAGGCGGAAAGAAGACATATTTAAAATTTAAATTAAATTTAAATCTTCTTCGTATCAAATTAGTGTTTAATTTGAAAGAAAAACACTTTTTATGCAGGCGGTGAAAACGTCTCATACGAAGATTGTTTCTAAAGATAATTTTATATTATAATGAAAAGTTTCAGTGAAAAAGGCCGGAAATGTATAGACGATTGGTTAAATAAGAGTCAGAAATACGTGTTCCAAGTAATGAAATAACATAATTTAGAAATTTTCTTTCAAATTTTAACATTTGAAAGCTGGCTTCGTGCCATCCAATCTGGTAGAAATTACATTATCGGCCCGAATTATGGTCCCCAAATTGAAAGACGACACCAGAATTCGACACGGTACCTCTGTCATCGAGAATTGAGCTTTGTGTTCCAGTCAGGGATGCCAGATTTGAAGACATGTCTTCATTTTGAAAACATTTGACTTACTGTGAAGACATTTGATTTGTGAAGACATTTTGAAGACAATATGAAATATGTGAAGGCATTTTTTGTGACATTATATGTTTTATTATATTGAGCCTCTACTATACAATAGTTTAACCTTTCTTCCAAACCACCACTTCTCAAATCGAAGGTTTTCCGGTTACATACCGTTTCAATAAATAGTTTATGGATATGGTTTGAGTTACAACAAAAACTTCAAAGCTGAAATGAACAAATTGAGTTATCACAGTTCCGTTTTTGTGGAAAATCTATATTCACTCAATCAATGGTTTATCAAGTCAATTATCATTTCTGAACTCATAAAATTTAGTTCGCAGTTGCGCAATATGTTTTATGTTCATATTTGTTGAAATAAACTTCACCTCAAGGTAAGTTTAATAAAATGCGCTATATATAAATACCAATTAGGATAAACATTGAATAAGCTATTAAACTTTGTTCAAAAGTAAGTTATGTTTCATCCGATATGATATGTGAAGACATTTTAAAAAATCACCTGGCATCCCTGGTTCCAGTGCACTATGGTCCAGGAGGTGCATTTAAGTGGAAATTAGCATCTAGAGCTCGACAGTGATTCTCTAGACAAAAACTGTCTTCGACAAAGTTGTTACATATAATAGAGCGCTCATTTTTATGTTATCAAAAATAGGGTGACCAAAATTTACGATGGAATAAAAAATCTAACTTTCTTATCTTTATAGATAGAGGTAAACATAGTTCGACAATATTGTAGCTCTGGTTATTTTAAGTAACATAGCGTAGACTTTAAAGCAGCATCACTTCAGTTCAGTCTTATAGCCACTCAACATGGAGGTTCAAAGAAGACACATTGTTTATTTCCTTTTTCGGTGGACGAAATATTGAAGACGTTATACAATTATTACGAGAAAAATTTCTGACTATTTTCTTTTTCTACAATAACATATATTTATTGTATAAAAAGAAAAGCGGGGATCGACAAATTATCAAATGCTTCCTGAATAGAAACCGTATGGAGAACAACTCGGGGCTCGACGTGTTATTTTTTAGTAATATATTGACATATTTTACTGGCGATGAGTTGATTGATCACATTATTTTACCAAACTTTTGTTGTTCCTATTGTTTTATTCAAACTTATTTTTATAATCTTCCGTATGTACATATTAACCTGTTTTAGTTGTTATAATGGAAATTAAATTCATAGTAATAAATAAAAATCATACAAATAAAAAACTACAAAATCAAATGCTTAGCATTTTCCGGAACCAGAAGATCGGAATACTCTGGTGTTTGCCTATTACTAAGAGATAATACTGGATCCGAAGCTGTTGTGAAGCCCAGTTCTTCAGCAGAAATTTTTTCTGTAATCTCCCGAACACGGTTACGCTTCATCCTTTGGCTCAGCATTTGGCTTTTCAGGCACTTTCTGGCACTCAAAACACATATATCTTGGCATTTTTCTCGTAATAATTGTATAACGTCTTCTATATTTCGTCCACCGAAAACAAAAACAAATATGTGTCTTCTTTGAACCTCCATGTTGAGTGGCTATAAGACTGAACTGAAGTGATGCTGCTTTAAAGTTTCCGCTTACTATATGCATTTAAAAATTGCAACTTGTTCATTTATATGCAAAAACTAATAATTTCAAATTTAATTTACCCAAATACAAAAAATAACACTCTTTTGGAAATTACACCTTATGTAGAATCAAATGTGCTCTTTAAAATGCCATCAATAATTTTTTATTATGTTTGCCCCAAAAAGAACGACTAGCAAATGAAAAGGTCGTGTTTTCGGGGAAAAAACATCAATAGCTTTGAGTAGAATTAAGATACATACAAGTTATGCACCGTAAAATGCGTGGATTGGAAAGCTCTAAAGATCATTCAAAGACAGTTTTGATGTAGAATTTTACATATAAAAGTTAGAGCAAAAAAAACTTTTTTTCATGGTAACCCCAACTCAACCTAGAGAAAAAGCGCTATATCGGTTATTTGAAGAGATAGAAAGAAATATTGTTCCATAAAGTTACTTAAAATAACCAGGGCTACAATATTGTCGAGCTATGTTTACCTTTATCTATAAAGATAAGAAAGTTAGATTTTTCATTTCATCGAAAATTTTGGTCACCCTATTTTTGATAACATAAAAATGAGCGCTCTATTATATGTGACAACTTTGTCGAAGACAGTTTTTGACTAGAGACTCACTGTCGAGCTCTAGATGCTAATTTTCCACTAAAACTATGTTCTTGTATATAATGTTATCGAAAAAAAAAGTTTTAAGAAAAACTACGTGTTATTATAGTTTATAGAATAAATAGTTGATACGGAAAAGTTAACTTCAATTCATAATTTGTATTCTAAGAGTATGTTTATTCAACATTAAATCCAATATCACTCACGCTTCACATATCGCAATATGAAGCTTAGTGCCATCAACGCGAATAAATTCCGCAGATATTATAGAAACATATCTAAACAAGTGAAAAATACATTGTTTGCATCATTCCATTATTAGGATTCATTTTTTTTTTCAATTCATTTTCTAACATCGAATGTACATTCAACTCATCTTTTCGATATTAGAATTAATTAAGTCTTCAACAACTGTCTGTTTTGCACGCATCGTAAAAATTCGTAAAAAAAATTATTTGATTAATTAGTTCAATAAAAAACAGAAAAAACCTTGGACCTATCAGTATAAAAAGAACAGCTCTTCTTAAATTGTTCAAAATCCTTTGTTTTCTACGCGAAAAAATCCCAGCAAAATGTGTGCTGTAACACAATTGAATATAAATCAGGTGAAAATCAGGCAAAAATCAAAGCGGCCATCGGCTCAACAATGATATAAACATAAGTTTTCAAAAGTCCAAGCGTGAATGTGAAGATATTGAGAGTTCCTTATTGCTCAATTTGCGAATATTCGCTCAAAAGTTTGTATTTGAATGCGGGAGGATCGAAAATCAAAGAAGTAAGCTTCGCAATAATTGAACATAAGTTAATTAAAACCACTTTTTTTTTCTAATGAATCGTTTCCCTGAACGATAAAAACTCTGAGATGAAACTCAAGCCCAACGAAATTTGTCTAAAAAACTTGAAATCATCTGTCTTAGCTTCATTAATAGTTAGAGACTATCAAGTATTTTGAATGATAGTACTAGTCCGCATGGTTAAAAAATTACTATGACTTTAAGGATGAACAAAGATGAACTTTAAGAATTTGAAAATTCTACCTCGCCGGTTTAAGTAAACTAGCAAACTAGTTCACGTTGGCATTAATCTCTTCGGACCTTGGATAGTTGTTAGATTGCCGAACTATTTCAAGAAATGATAACACACTTCTAAAAAACAAGCTGCTTGTGACGAGATGTCCGTATGAGCTCCCATGGGATTGAATATTCAGCTTTCATCGACATCACAGAGTATAAGGATTAAAATTATGAATATGGTATAAAAATATGAACAATGAGCATTTGTTCGCCGAAAATCTCCATGATAACCCGAAAGAGACGTTGTTCCGCCAATCATGTCGAGCGGGAAGAATCTCGAGTGTCGCACCCGAATACCAGAATACCACGCGTCTCCACTGTAAAGAAACATAAGAAATAGTGTTTTTATTCGTACTTTTGTTATTGCGAATGAAAAACCGATCAAAACATTTTACTTACGAGTGGTAAAGCTAGCATTCACTTATACTGGAGTAAGGTAGTCCATTGAATGAGGAAAATAGGAACAATTTTAACCTAATTTTTTCTATATTTTCGTCGCATCCTACCCATTATTAAAATTTTTAATTTAATCTATATAATATCTCTTACACTAGAAGCACATATCTGTTTACTGTCCATATTAGCCAATTCGTCATTCTCGCATTCTGGTTATAGTGCTTGAGAAGATTGCCACTAACTTTCGAGTAACAGCAGTTCGCAAGCAGTTATCATGGTAAAATTTCATCATCCCCCCCCCCTTTCGAATCACAAAATTATCCTTCCATCCAATCGATGCGGACTGTAGGGCATCGTGTTCTCCGTGAACTCTACCGTGGAGCGTTTAGTATCCGATCCAAACAAACGGAGTCAGAACAAAAATATGTACCGAATAACTGAAATCCAACCGATACGTCAAATCTGAGAAATTGGGAAACACCCCACAGAAAGCGCCCTGTGATCACACAGGCACACATGTTAGGCTACGAGACGATGGCAGAATAAAATTTTGCTTCTATGGCGTACTCCCCCCTCCCATCGCACAAAGCTGCGCGACCCGCCGCGGTGGGTGCGGACCAGGCGGGCCCCGAGGTGCGATGTGAGACATACACGTACGCAGTGCGAGGGAGTGCAAAATCAAAAAAGCCATAGCTGGGTGGTGTGGTGGTGGACTGGTGGTCGGTTTGTGGTGTGATGAAGATGGCGAGGGGATTTGTTTTGGGGGGAGGGTGATCACTAGTGCTGTGATGGGGTGGTTATTAGGGAGTGAGGAGTAAACTAATTATTGAGACGAATTGAGCTTATTATGGATTCGTTTCGAATGCCCCGTGGCATTCGCGGCTTACTCGGGTAGCTTATCTTATCCGGGGGGATGGGACGGCACCATCGAAGAATAAATACCGTTGCCATGAGGGGGGTGAAGAAGGTTCGAAAACAATTGGGTTTTTCGTTTGCTTGTTGTTTTCTCACATGATGAGCGTACGTGGTTATGTGATCGTTTGTTTTTCCCCGCCTCAAACACAGACCACAGCCGGAAAATGCCAAGCATTGTAGTTTTTACGGCGCACCGAGAAATTCGTTTATTGCCCTGTTTCGTTCTCCCGCAGCCCTAGCCGGAGGAGATTTGATTGCCGATACAATCCGGGAGAAGGAACGACAGCAGCAGAAGCTCTGCAGTACGACAGAAACGTTGTTAGGTTGGGTTTGGGGGGGCGCTGCCCATACCTACGGTGGCTAGGCTGCTGCTAATCTTGTTTTATTAGCACTGTTTTTCCGCTTTTTCAGTGTCACAATGCATTTATTGCCGTGTGGTGGGACGATTTGAATCAATTTTGGGGCTTCTGTGGTACGTTTGGGCATCACTGGCAAGCGATAAACAACGCTGGGGACTCGAGGGTTGGTCGTGCGGTCGTTGTAACAAATTTATATTTCTGGCTATTAATCGTGCGAGGGTTACGTGTTTGGTGTTTGCGATACAGAAATGATGAGATTGGCATGAGTTGTGGTCGCAGATTTCAGCCGTTGTGGTGTGGACTCTAGTGGTGCGAGAACTTCAGAATTCGTGCATGTGTAGATTGACATAAAACATCATTTTGATTCGTGTTAAAATTCTTTGATCATCAGACTATATACATGGAACATCATCACTTTTGGAATTGTTTTTACTTTAAAATATCTACATATTTTTAGCTTACAGAAACACGTGATTTTGGTAAATTCACATGCTGTGTATATTCTGTAATATCTGCATCACTTGAAAACAAATAGCCGCTAACACCCTCACTCCATTGTCTACCGGGCAAAGAGGACACTCTCATACAATGGAGTTACGTCTGAAGAGAATATTGTGAATTTAATTGGACGTGAAGCGTCCCGAGTCGGAGTTGGTCCTGGAATGGACATAAGAGTGAGCAGCCAGAGCCTGAAGGACGATGTGCAAGAGTAGCCGGGTTCAACCCGAAGTGCTACCGTCACACGGAAGCACTAACCATTAACATCACCGTAGAAACGCTGAGTTTACGAGAAGTGTTACGACTGCCAGCGAACAGTTGTCCACTCTTGTGGGTATCACTAGGCGACGGATCATGTAGACGCCAGAAGTGAACAGGTTCGTAATCCGTGCTTATTTCATCTGCACTTTTTTGGAGACGAATACTTACAATATTCGAGGAAGCGTATTGAAAATCTTGGGACGCTTGATTGAAATATAAGTGACAAAGCAATTGTACGCAACATTATGCTCTTCAGAACAGAAGGGGCAGACGGAGAGTGTAATAAGCTTCAGGAACAACACAGTATGCGATGTATCGAGACGTAATTCAGTACGGCTGAGCAATATTTTCGCGAGTGGGGCTCGCTGTGGAAGCGCCAGTGGAAGGCACAGTACAAGAGTTCTGTCAAAGTTTCACAACCACAGGATCCAGAATTTGATAAGGGCCACAAAGGTTATGAACAAGTACGACCTTCCATCACACTTGATTCCGGAACATGGGTTACTGGGTTTCTGTGGCGACCGCTGAAAGTTTGGAATATCGTTCAAGACCAAAGGGTGAACTGGTTCAAAACGTTTCTGAACGGCGTGAGCTTCCATGACGAAGAAGATTGAAGTGACAGATCCGAAGCAAGTGTGCCACAACTGAAAGGTAAATGATGTATAACAAAGGCTGCAGATCGACGAAATTATGTCGCCAAGTTGCTGTGATCGTGCGTTCTACTGAACATTATTAGCTTGAGCTCATTGAACATCAACATCCGAACATCACCAAATGGTAGCCGGAAGTGAGCGTCCTATCAAAATGATTAAAACGTTACCTGGTTTTGTAAGCCACCTCGAACAATCGGATGTTCAAAGATAACGAGAGAGCGTTCTACGACCACATAAGTCACGAGAAACCCGACTACAGCGAAAGTTTACCAGATATTAACGATGTAATTAAACTCTGGACTGACATCTAGCAGACTCTAGTATGAAAGAGGAGAATTTTTGTGAAATAGGAGAGCAGCCAGCTATCGTCGTTGAAGAGATCAACGCTCTCCACGCTACTTACTACGACGACTGAAGCTGCGTTACCGGGAGTAGACGAACTGAATATTGCACTCCTCGATGAGTGCAGGAACAGCCTGAAAACAGCAATTAGCATCACAGCAAAGACCGTCCTCGGGTATAAACAACGTGAACAACGGAGCGAATGGTTTGACGGCGAGTGGGGAGCGCTTCTGAACAAGTATGACGCAGCACGCCCAGCCATACTGCAACGAGCGACTCGACAAAACGTTGAACGATACAGACTGAAGCGAAGACAGCAAACACATCTCTTTTGGGGAAAAAGCGCCACCTGGGAATATGTAGGAACAAAATACAAGGGAGAAAGTAGTTGCAGTGAACAACGACGATGAACTTCCCCTAGAAGTTAGAGAGATTGACTAAAGATTGCTTGGCGACGGACCGGATATTTACACTGCGGCAGATCTTCCGAATGTGCCGTGAGTCTCAAGTCTCTATGCACCACATCTTCATCAACTTTAAAGCCGCATATTATACCATCGATCGAGGACAGCGATGGCGCATCATAAACGCGTACGGCTTTCCCCGGAAGTTGATAAGACTGATTCAGACAACGATGAACGATGTACGGATCACTTCTCGGTAGCAACAACAACAATAACAACAACAGCTGTGAAATTTGAAAACGCATAGTCAACCGAAGTCCTGTCTGATACGGGCTTCGCAAATCCTTAGGGTCGAACAATGTCCGACCCTGTAACTCCGACCCGAAATTCCTGATGTCTCCAGTAGTCTACAGGCACGAAATTTGGACGATGGCCGAAGAGGATTCGCAGGCAACTGGTGTTTTCGAACGCCAAGTGCTAGGAGCAAAATACGGCGGTATACTGGAAAACGGAATATGAAGAAGCAGGATGAACTACGATCTGGCGCTACTCTACTGCGAACCCGGCATCCAGAAAATCGCCAATACTGGACGAGTGCGATGGGTAGGGTATGTTGCAAGATTGTCGGACAGCAGCCCCGCAAAGAAGGTGTTCACAGAGAATCCGGCGGGGAACGAGAGGAGTCCAGCTAGCGAGGCGGTTGGGCCAGGAGCTGGAGAACTTCAGCAATGGACCGTGTTTATGGGCGAAAGAAAGGGTGAGAGGGAGATTAGGCGGAACATTTGGAAGTACTACATGGGCTGAAAAGTCCCGGGATTTTTCAACAGACAGCGCCACTAAAAATGAACAAGATTCATTTCGAGAGGTTCATCTGTCACTAGCTCATGTGTGAAGTTTCATGACATTTCTTTTTTCTGTTCACAAACTACAGTTGTTTAAGTGTCGCTACCTGAGCATTCGTATTGAAAATGGAAAAAGAGGAATATTTTGATCAAACATAGTTTTTTGATGGGGAAAGTTCCTGAACAATTAATGCAGTGGTTGACGAAATCCAATTCCTTTGAGAACAACAGTTTATCGGTGGTTTAGTGAATTTAAAATGGGTCGTACAAGCACCGCAGATGTCCCTCGCGCTGGAAGGCCAAAAGAGGCTAAGAATCCAGAAATCGTAGAACAAGTGCATCGACTCGTTTTGAACGATCGTAAAGTGAAGTTACGGGAATTAGCTGAAGCCGTTGGCATTTAAAAGAACGAATGAAATACATTTTGCACGACATTTTGGACATGAAAAAGCTATCCGCGCGATGGGTGCCGCGTTTGCTGAACGTCGACCAAAAACAGCGGCGCGTTGATGATTCAACAATGTTGAAACGTAATCGAGTGGACTTCTTTCGACGTTGTGTGACAATGGTTGAAACGTGGATCCATTACCACACTCATGTGTCCAATAGGCAGTCTGCAGAGTGGCTGACAAACATATTTCGAAAACTTAGACGTTTTGTACTACGGGAAGGGAATCTAAATGTTGAAAGCTTTTTATACCAAGTGTATCGAAGGAAACAATGTTGCAGAATAAATACAGCTTTGTCCGAAAAAAACGATTTTTTTCATTAGAAATCCCGGGATGTAGTACTCTAATATGTTCACCATTGAGAAATAGTAACATAGTCTTAACCACGTATTTCTCGAAACAATAAAAACTGTTGAAATGAGACACCTGAATGGATGTTAGATGGACCATTGGACGAATTTGATATCATCTGTTCATTCCTCCATATGTCTTCAAGTCAAATCATGCGGTATGAACACCTTTCCGAGAAACAAGGATGTGTGCTATAACTTCAAATATTATCTCTGACTTCGCTTTAGCCTTGTGTTTCACGGTTAAATAATTAGTTTTTAGTGACATTGTACGATGACATTTACATAAATTTTGACAGTACTGTTATCAAAATGACGTCCAAACAAGAGGAGCAACGCATCGAAATTTTGCTAGCGCATCGTGAAAATCTGAACTATTCGTACGTCAAGTTAACGAAAAACGTAAGCAAATCGACTGATACTATCGTAATGGCAGTGTTCGGGGAGCGTTTGTCGGCAGCTAGGAAGACTAAATTGGGAAAAATTCAAAGTCGAAAGCTGCAGCGACGGAAAAAACGTGATAGCGCTTCGTTTTCAAGCGAAACCCCGATTTCTCTGCCCGGGATGTCGGAAACGAACTGAAGTGTCGTCTAAACCGTGCTCATATCTAGCCGATATATCGACTTTTAAAAAGGTAGTGACTTGAAATCGTGACGATAAACACAACAAGATGGTCAAAATACGACTCGCAAACTGCTGCACTCGATGATGTTGACTTGCCGATGGACTTGGACTACGTCAAAGAAGACTTCAACCAGGTTCCTGTGCAGGAATTTTACACTTCTTCTTATTTGGCTTCAAAGTTTGCAGTGTCAAAATTGGCTCAGAAATATCTGGTTCGGTGGAATATCTGTACCTAAGGCATGAAAAGCGATATTGTCATTGTAACCGCCAGGAAATTTACATGAACGAGTGTCTAGAACTATGTCTGCTGCCATTCCTAAAACAACACGATTGTTCCGTCCTTTTTTGGACAGATTCGGCATCCAGCTGTTATGAAACAAAGACCATGGAATAGTATGTAGTAAACAACGTGGTGACCAGAGACTAGAACCCTCACAATACGCCAGAGCTCAACTCAATCGAAAAAAATACGGACATCCGGAAGCAATTTAGGCCAAATCTGTGCTCTACGATTCACAGAAAGAACCAGGTGACCGTACATAATCTGATGGCAGGAGTTAAATGGAAGCGCGGCAATTCCGAATGGGTCAACCGATAATCGAGGAAGTTGCTTCTAACACGAAATCCATAAATGAGGAAGCTCTGCATGGTCTACCCAAGAGCACTGTAACTTCAGATTTGATCAGCTCGAAATGGATCTAATTTCGGGGCAGCATCTAATCTGTACGAATGAATATGCGCCCCAGCGAAATATCAAAACACTCGTCGAAAAGAGCATGTTTTATCCTAACCTAAATAAAAATTACGTAGGGCGAAATTTCGTGTTGATGCCTAGTGCAGAGTTGAATTCAGTTCGTTCAAACAGTACACACTGACACTCGGGTTACGTTTGCCACACCACAACTCCATTCGACTGTCAATCCAGATGTTTATGTAAGCTGCGGTTGTTTTCTTGTTTTTTTTGTTGTTGTACGGAATGCTAGTTTTTTCCGACTGCGGTGAGTGCCTGTCAATCCTCTGGACGATCACATAACCTTATTCGGGATCGGGCATTTTCCTGCACATGGATGTTTTGTTTTTTTTTTGCATGAGGAATTGAAACCGATAAATGAAAAATTCAAAATATGATTCATTGTTGTTCCTATTTATGGGGAGAACGAACTATTCATATCGTATCTTTAGCGGAAAACGGTTGCCTTTTGGGTTGCTGTCATTTTGTTTCACGCAGAAACTTTTATAAATTTATTCTGAAAAGGAGACAGATTCTGTCAGCTGGCGGTTCGGAAACCATGAAATGTATATGGATGTTTGCGTGTGTGAGAATGATTCGTTTACAAGCGGGGTGTTCAAAGAATTAATTTAAGATGTTCTTTTGGGGCGGTTTTTTGTATGTTTTTTCGTTTGGGGTTGGGTTTTCCAGGTTTCACATGGTTCGTTGGTTGGTTGGAGCGATGGGAAATTTTCTCAGCGCTATGAGTGTATACTGGCAGAGAGAACATGAGAAGGATTTTCTTTGGATTCTCGATACAGGAAAAATATAAAAATTATGAAACGATAAAATCGAGTATCGTTATGTTGATTGATTGATTGGTTGTTGCAAATGGTTGGAGAATTAGATAATGTTCTGTTTTTTTGTTGTAGTTGCATTACAATATGAGATAATAGAAACAAACTAAACGATGGAATTTTGAAGGAAGGATTAAATGAGCAAAAATGAAAAATCGGTGACCGTCTACAGGTACCTGTTGTGAGACTGATTTCCATAGCACGCTGACGGTGTCCCAAAACCTTAAACTGAGGCAAAGATACTTCACTCGAGACTCCGACTGAATTGGGGCCTTCATTCCATTTATATCGGATATCTCGCATCGTGTATCCGACTAGAGGAGCGAGAGGAATAGAGTTTTACGACAAATTGTTTTGAGATGTGCGTTATACAGGATTAAATAGCGAAAAAATTAGACACAAAGTAACGTTATTTCGATTGCTGTTGTGGTTGCTGAGAACACCTAAACAAGATACAAGATCCGCATTGTTTTTTTTTGAATTTTTTCATTTTTTCACCTTTTCCTGCCTTTTCCTTCCTGCCTGATTTCAATTTTTGAATTCTGATACATCCTGATTTACTACTTTTGCTGTGAATCTTGGTGACACAGATAGATTTCTTGCTTCGTTATTTGTTTGTGATTTTTTTTTCGTAAGTTACTAGGACGTGAAATTAAAAGGACTATTATACTGCTACTGGGTAAACTCGATCGAACCTTAGGGCTAAGGGCCACTGCACAGATCCATGTGTCAATTGGGGATGGGTAATTCCTAGAGGTCCCAACTGTCACCGTCTGTAATCACCTAACACAAAACCAAACCGGTACTAACCGAAATAGCTGGAGGGAATTTTTGCTCTTATGCTCTAATGCGTGGTGTTGCGGTTAATCAAGACTCATCTAAGGGGGTTGATATGAGTGGGAAACGGGAGAGAGGAGGCACCTCTCTCCATCGCTTGCTCCAATATAGTATGAGAGTTGCAGCGGGTGTCCTCCTGCGAGGGGATCATCTTGTCGCATTGTCATGAAGTGCACAAGATTTCGGCAGGAGCTTAAGAATTTAGAGAGGATTAGAAAACTCATAACATTGCTGAAGCTGATTTTCTAAGGTAACAAACAAACAAAAAAGTGAGTCAATTTGCTCTTTTAACGCGGGTTTCTCATTGTGAAACATGTTTCAACTGAACAAAAACTGAGAGAAATGTATGTAGTGGTGATAGTTGTTGTAGTCGTGGCAGTACCAATAATAGTAGCAATAGTATTGTTAGTGCTGATTGTTGTTTTTTTTTGCTTGCAAACGAATAATAGTCCGATTAATTACAGCTTGAGATTAAGATTATCGTCGCTATCATTTTGCACACAACAATATATGTATAGATTATTTATATATATAGAGCATTTCCGTATTTCATTAAAACTTGCACTTGTTAGCTATACTTTGCAGCTGAGTATTCTCGCCTTACAGTTTGACCAGAGGAAATAGCAAACGATCGCTGAGCGTTTGACTCTCTGGATAGGCATTTGATTTTTAAACGTTGAAACCGAAGAGTTCGATAACATAAATCGTAACAGAACGAAAAAAAATCATAAAACGAAAGAGGTCAACTTACGTGCACTCATTTTTTGTAAAACGGTTCGATTGCGTACGTTTTTTGAATGGGGAATTATAACTCAAAGAATTGTTCAAGTAGTGTAAAACACAACAGATAAAACCACGGATTTGGGCAAACTTGTGTTTGTGAGTGGTACATTTATTTATAGGAGGAACAAAACAATAAACGGCGTGTGTACGTGTTTGTGAGAGAGTGTATTTTGGGGAAAAGTTTTTATTTTTTGGCACGAAAAACTATGCACATTGAACAGGTTTTTCTATAGGGAGTGTGTGTGTGTGTGTGGTGGAAGTTCCGAAAACATAAATCGTCACATTAGTTAACGGAAAGGCAAACCAATAAACAAACTGCTACCGTCGGACCGCAGGATACGCTGTCCCTGGATCGGCATTCTGGTGCTGACGAGGATCAATGGGGGAAACGGTCCGACGCAGCCGGGGTGATGTGACAAAATGGTGAATACTTCGGGTGTATTGTGAGTTCTGAAGAAACTGGGAAAATGAGAAGAGAATGTAGAGACCGTAGAGAAAGCGAAACACAAACCGAAAACGTGAAATCGGACTCGAATGAGAACCGTGAGGGAAAAGTTTTTCTTTACCTTGTGTACGGTTAGAAGTTGAAAAGGAAAGAAAACTAATGAATACCAAACAAAAAACAAAAATGAGTGGACGAAAAAACGATAGAATATGATGAGTGACAGAAAGATAGAAGAGGTAGAAAGAGATGTTGTTTTTTTTTTCATAATTTGCGTATGATGGGGTACCTGTGGTAAGGTTAATTTCGGTCGCCCTCTGCCTGTGACCCAGTACTCTAAATTGTGGTAGTTCTACTTCGCTGCTCATTCCGACACTACTTAGGCCGTCTCTCCAGAAGTACCGGATATCTCGCATAGTGTAACCGACTCCAGGGTTTGCAAAAGCGGGTTATTATCAGTATTTGGTATCGATCGATATAGTTGGGTTTGGATTAATGCATTGTTTTGGTTTAAAATGTTAGCGGTTCCGATGCGAGTTTGGGTTTTGCATGCATTTCGACGAATTGTATTTTTTTAAATTAGATATCGTGTATGTTTCGTTAAATTATGGCCGTTATTTTTGGTGGTTGATTTAGTTTTGGTACCACGATATATACAGTCGTTGTTGGTTGCGATAACAGTTTTTTTTGTTCGGTTTGACAATGTGTGGATTGATTCAATGAGATTCGTGGGAAGAATGAGAGAAAATAAAATCATTAAAATTGTTGTTGTTCTGAAACTATGCGAAAAAATAGTCATACTATTTCGTAACAATCGTAAAATGAACTATTCGGAAGAGAATAAAGCTTAGCATACATTCGTTTTAAGTATTTGGTTATTGTTATGCGGGGTATCTTTCTCTAAATTATATAAATATATTCTTGGATGCTTGGAGTGGTGAAAGATTATCAAAGCTTGTTTTCAGTGTTTGCCTTTTGTTGAAAATATTCATAATTTTTTTCACATAAATATAACTCTCGGAAAACATACTTGAACTCGTTTGAATTGTTCGAGGTAACGAAACGAAAATTTGGGGAAACGCTACAAAATAAATTGAACACGGTTGGTGTTGGAAAACGAAGTTGAAAGGCATGGAAGTTGCACCTCGAATGATTCTATTTGAAACGATGCTAGGAATTATCCTTATGTACGATTGATTATCAGAATTTCCCTGTTCTGCAGGCTAATTGATTTTATGTTTTTTTCTTGATGATGCAGGAAAAATTAACAGAAAACGGAAGGTCTGAGAAAACTGCACGAGTTTCATGAGTTTCTGGCTTAGGTTCACAAAGTGTGTAAAGATAGAGAGAAGAAGAAAGTAATGATTCCGAATCTTATATTTAAGAACAATTAAAGAGATGTCCTTTGCTGAAGGGAAAAAAATAATGGGAAAAGAGAGTAAATCAAATCAAAAAGCGAATATCGTAAAAAACCATGCAAAATTTGATATCAACGATTCATTTTGAATCCTCGTTCAATCACTAATCTGAACTAAACACAAACTTCAGAACAAACGAAACAAGGTAAGAAACAGGGAACAGATTAAATGTCTCAATAGCTGCCTTTGGCGTTTTTTTCCATACGACGCGAGATTGTATCTCTGCCTTTCTCTATCGTAGTTAACATATTTAATTAAAGCGCTCCTGTTTGATATTTATATAAGAAATAAAAATTAACACACGTTTCACAACCGAACTAACTGATACCACAAAAGTATAACAAGTTATTGAAAATTTTTAGTGAAAAATATTTTCGATAAGACGTACAAAATAAAACAATCAAAATAAAACTACAGTCGCAACGTGAAACTGATTTGATATTATCAAAACTGAAAATAATTCGAGCGAAAAATATGTACACAATAAATGGTCAAAGTAGAAAAAAACGAACAAGAATAAGATAAAAGGCAAATATTACATCTAAAAATGTCACCCAGGAAAGGGGTAGAACAAAATCGATAACAAACAAAAACATGTCAATGAGAGTCTTGATAAAGAGATCTTCAGGTGGAAAACTTTCTAATAGCATGCACAAACACTCTACAATGGGGGGGAACGATGGTGGAGATGAGAAGATGCGCAATTTTCATATTCGTGGTTGACAAGGGATGCACCGAATGCTGCGATTAAGACGGAAATACGCACCTGTATGCGTCTATTTGATGTTGTCACTCTTGGTCATGGCGATGGGCGAGGTAATAAGTAGAAAGAAAATGATTGCATGCAGATGGAACGAAACCGATATGTGTGATGTGGGTGTAGTGCGGTTACATTGAACGCCATCACCTATGGCGGACGAGTAATTTTGGTTTCCCGATATCATGCCGTACAGTCGTACAGAAGGAGCTACAAAAAACTGCTTTTGCAGGAAAGTTTTTCTTTTCCGTACGCGGAAAAACTCGATGGAAGTTGCCCCATTGCAAAATCATAATTATTATTTTAGAGTTATCACAATTTTTGCATAGAACAAAACTATTAGAGTTCATCTGAAAAGAAGTTTATAAGATACTGGCGGGATCTACAGAAAAAATCTGTAGTACTTTGGCGTTGTGCACAGATTACGCTAAAAATCAGGATTTTTGACCTCCTTCAACCCCTACGTAACGCAATTTCCTATCTCTAATACACAGTAAGTAACGCATCCTCGACCCACCTCCGCTCCCTTCTCCCGTTACGTAGTTTGTGCACGACGCCTTATTCATGTGTAGTTTTAGAGGAAGATCTCTATTGAATTGGCTTGGGTTTAGTTCTATAGGCAAGCTTGATTTGGCCTTTACATCTTGTGAGATCAACTCGTTAGAATTCATTCACTTTATGAAGAATTGTTTGACTATTCAGAGCAAAGAACCGTCCCGAAAAGTTCGTATTAAAACTAGATAACGTTCGATATTTAGAAAATTAGCTGGAATGAAAAATATTTGGTGAGTTTTTCACAACACAATCGATGAGCTCAAAATGACTATCTTGTAAACACGGCGGATAATGAACCGAATATTTTGCATATTTTTTAACCTGCAGGAAGTCCAACCAATTATTAGCACTCAGCGCATATTCATAGCATTTAATATCTATCATTTGTCGATTATTAAAAATAAGTACGGCTAAAGGAAACAGTCAATTATTTTCATGAATTTGCCAATGAGCCATGAAATATTAAAGCAAGATTTTTTTAATGGTTTCATTTTTAAATCCATCTATTTTGAAATATATTATAACAAGGAACCGAATTTAGTAACTAGTTCCTAAATTACGGCCGGAATATGTGCGCGGCTATAGTAAGTGGTTGAAATGTATACATAAAAGTTGACGTTATCAATGAATGCTTGGTAAATGTTTCAGGAATTTTCAGTGATAAGCACTCAACTTTCGTAATTTATAATTGCAATGAGAAATCAACACCAGAATTCCTTTTAAATTTTATTAAACACGAAGAGAACCGTTTATAGCAGCAGCTTCGACGGACCTATTTCACGTTTCGAGAGCTAGAGGCTCAGTGTTCTAATTATATACAATTTTTTCGTCAAAGAAACATAGAACAATCTTAAAAGTTGATTTATTTGCTTAATTTTGGTGGCCAAATCATGGAAAACATGAATTCACGAATGAAAAAAAAACAAATTATTCATTAATTTACAATAGAAAATAGTTTCAATAGAAAAACATTATAACGATGAAACATCGTTGAATTTAGCAATAAATTAGGCACTGTGTCGAAACCTGGTGTCGTGGACCAATTCACTCTCCATCAGATTATGCAGTTCAAAATTGGTAAAATTTGAATGGAAATGATTACTTGAGTTAATTTGAATACTTACAGCACATAGTCTTTACTAAGGACTCCTTAGCCTCACTCAACTGTTTTTCTATGAATTCTCTAGTATTTCCACTAAAGTTCATCATTGTAATGTGATAGGTATACATTATTCTCGTCCATGATTGTTACCGCTTGCAGAGAATATGTTATTTTATTACAAGAAACACATAGTTGACACGGAAAAGTGGATTTTCATTCATAATGGAATAAACACACTTTTAACCCTTTGCTGTCGGAATTAATTTCCCTCGAAAGAGATCCTTTTATATTTCCACACTAATAATATTTTATTTATATCGAGTACCGTTACCTATTATTCATAGAAACTCCGTATACATTCGTGAAGAAGTTCAATAGACATTAAATTTCGTTTAGAAAAAATGTAAACTATTGCATCGTTTTATATAGTACTTAATATGATTCATTATTGTGGTGGCTGAGAGCAGACAAACGACCGCAAAGGGTTAATATGAAAATTATGAAAGAAAATTAACTTCTCCGTATCGAAAATGCATTCTACGCAAAACAGTAAGACGTTTTTTCACAAATTATGCAAAAATATTCAACGATAAATGTGTTTGATAATGTTTTTATGTCATAATGAATCATCATCATATCATCATCAATCATATCATAACGAGTTTCAGCGAGAATATTAGGAAATGTAATAAGGAATGGTTAAGTAAAAATTTGGACGCCAAATTTAAAGTAATCATATAAAATGAAATAACATTTTCCATTCAAAACTTGAAAGTTCTAAAACTATCTTCTAATCTGATAGCGATTAATTTGCCTCCCTAAACGAATATCGCCACTAGGCAGCGACACTGTGCATCTGTCAACGAATGGCAGCGGACACGAAGAAATATCGTCCAACTGATACTGATCTAGATATTTTTTTTCAAGTTGGGTTTGCGTCTCAAATGCACCTTTTATTCGGGTGATATGAAAATAGTAGATCTTGTTTTGACCAAGGCACCTAGAAGTATATCCTAATATCCTAAGGCCGTTTCGTCTCTAAGTTGGTTGGGGTGGTGGTATATGAAAACAGTACGGAAGAAAGCAGAAGGGGAATTATTTGCTTGAAGCGTGAAAGAGACAGACTGATCAGGAGCGAGCTTCGGCAGTAGTGTATTATGTTTCATTTACAAACAAAACACAGTAGACTTCCAAGATGGCTGAAGAGTGCTTTGAGCAAGTTGGCCCACCTTAGGATATACTTCTAGGCGCCTTGGTTTTGACTTCAAACTTTCATATAGAAAAACTCTCGCGTAACTTTTGAAAAGATCCAATGTAACAATTTCGTAAACTCTAGAGAAACGAAACTTAAAACCGGAACATTATTCCGCGAATTGTCTTGAAAGGTATCGATCTTTATCACTACTGTCACCACTAACAGTCAAAAATAACTCAGAAAAACCAATCGTAGCATAAAGTTGAAGCCTCGGAGCGAAAACTGTTACATTGGACGTTTTGACTGCCCCCGTTTGCATAATGGACAAATTACGTTGCACGAAACAACAATTCAAATATCAGCACTTCATTTTGAAGACAGATTGTTATTTTTATCACTCGTTGAATTGCGCTTAAATCGATAGCAACATCTGGAAGAAACAAAAAACTCAAAACGTCCGAAGTACGACTTCGTGTAGTTTTGCTTTGTTACTTCGGACGTTTCGAGCGTCGGAGGAAAGTGGCGTCCGAAGTTACAGTCGAGTGCTCAAAATACGAATCTGTACATTGGACACTTTGTGTCGGCGATAAAAAGACGAAGAGAATGGATACTTAAACGATTGAACGATTGTGTGCATCCATTAACTCGATTTGTTTACATTTGATACATTGGACCTTTTCAAAAGTTACGTGAGAATTGTATTCGTCCATCGTTTTTCGGGAGTACAAAAAATCGATCGAGAATCGAAAAATCGGAAATCGGAGATGAAAAGATCGATCTTCTAAATATCGATCCACGATCGCCCAATACTAGTTCACAGAGTGAATGTTCCAAGCAATCGGAAAGTGCATGTTACATAGAAAACGAAAAAGAGATCGTCTGAGAAATTAATATAATTCTTCGAGATTCCAATTAAATACACCGTGTCAAATGAATTTTCATACACCCTGCTGAAGTAGCACATGGCATACACTATCTTTGTATTGGTGTGATCTGGCACTACGATTAAGCAATCCATTGACGGATTATTTGCATTCAGTGTTCATTGTTTATTAACGATGAAAGCTTTTCGTGTTGAGATGATAAACAAGTTTTTGGACGAAGTATGTCTAGGCGCTATTTGAAAAACCTAAGAGTGAGGCGTGATTTTGTTTATTGAATCGTTAGGATATACCGTGAGATTTACTCGTTGGATGATCGGAAAAGATCCGACAGAAGAAGTTCAGCAAGAACTGAACGAGTGATTAAGATCATGTAGTAGCGAATTCGACGAATATCACAACGCTCTGTACGTAAAATGTCCGCTGATCTCAATGTTTAGAAATCAACGAAGCACAATGTGCTCAAACATGACTTAGGATGCCAAGCTTTTAAGAAACGTAAAGTTAATGGATTTTCAGGAGCTTCGAATAAGAAACGTTTTGAAACAGTAACTCTCCTACTTTCACGGTCTGGTGCTTTTCGGATGAGAAGATATTTGTCTTGCAACAGTCTCACAATGTCCAAAACGACATATTCTGGGCCTGTAGTTCGAAGGATATCCCGCCACATAGCAGTCGAAGGTGAACGAGGAAAAGGTGTCTAGTTTAGCTGCATTTGGGAGAAAACGCCCATGGAAGTCGTTCGTGCCACCTGCGGCTTGAAAAACCTTTGAAGCTGACCAAAAATTTTGGAGATGGTGTTATTTCGAAACATATTTAAATAATAATGATAATGATAACATAATATTATCATTTATTCGGAAAAATAAACAATAAAATCAGAATGTCTCATGTAAATAACCAAAGTTTGAATTTGAATGAGAATATATTGGACACGGTGGATACATGGCATTTTGATCGTATCATTGAGTGTTTTTGAGCTAAACCCAATATTTGTGTTACTGAAAGTGACACTATAGATGTAAGATAAAACACATTGTAGTTATTTATCAATTCGCTGTATATTTTCTTCGGGAAATTGAAATTTGGTTTTGTTGTTCTTTTTTTGATTCTTGATTTGGATTGGTTACTGATTTTTTTTTTTGACATTGGAGAGAGAAGATAAAAATCACAATTAAAGTACTGCTGATGATCTGAACCTTTATTGTGAGAACGATACATTGACTTGGACAATAAAATAAATAATTGTTTACCACTAGAAAAAACAATATTTTGAACAATTGGTGGAAGTAATTTTAACAAATTTGAATTCCTTTGTGTGAATCTGAATAGGTGAATAGGTGAGACTAAAATGTTCCGTTAAATGAGTAACGTAAAAAAATTAAGAACACTTCTTATGAATGTGTGAATATATTCAGATGTATTGTTGATTTATATACCTTTTCATAATAGAGCATATTTTGATACATTCTAATTTCTGCTGGTGCTCCCTCATGTCAGCTTTGAGAAGCATTATCCAAATAGTTTCTATTCCGATAACTCGTGATATCAACTTTGCCTCTTCAGAATCAAGCGTATCCTTTCTGATAATCAATTGATAATCAATGTCAATTGATAATCCATTGATGTTGATTATTTTTTGGATGGGTTCTATGTGCTCAAAAATTGTTTAATTTGAAAACAGCTGCATTTTTTTAACCATGTATAATGGAAATAGTTTTTTACTTTGACACCATCAGTAAATACTGATGAAGATAAGATGAACATATTTATTTTGGATTCGAGACGAATATGAATATTCAATTTCCGAAGGAAATACTAAACGATCTAATCGACGAAGAGCTTCAGTAGTTCATATTCGAAAATTGGTAGCAATGCAGTTTCCACTAACCTTGCTGCGCGCTATGTGTAAAACAACCCCATTGAAACTTACACACTTGTATGCCCACATTACTAAACTTTATCTCGTACGCTTCCAACAGGCTATACAGACTATGGACTATTTATTTTTCCGCCTCGTAAACTCGATCGTTCGCAGCGCGTCAAGTGCATTTTTGAGCAAATACCCTTCACTGCAGAGATGATACTTCTCTGTGGTAAACCACTTGAGCCTTTTCGGGTTAGCGGTGGAAAAGTAGTCCAACATCCACGGCCTACGCTCCGTTGCTGCGAGGTTCTGTTCGTATTTGCAGACTCTCTAGCGAATCACACTGCGGAAATCGTGCGCCCACCCCCATCGGGCAACCCAGCCCAACTGTCACGTTATGCTTTCGACCACATAAATCAAAAACCATTTGCTCCCAGATGAGGGAAGGATATGGGATGGCAGGCCAAGTAATCCTAACAGGTAGAACTGTTGACTTCTTGCTTGTTCTGAACGTTGCTGGTACGAGATAAGCCAGAACGTGTCCTTCGTCTATGTTCTGTGCTTGGGTCGGGGTGGAATCTGGAAGTCAGTTCCCGGAAGATTTCTTCCATACTTTCCATTTCAAGATATAGAGCTCCTCCTGAACGCGCTTGCAATCAAGAATATTGCCTGATTGCTAGCTGGAAAGATACACAAACGCTATTGATGATGACTCTCGGCTTCAATTCAGCTACCATCTATTACTGCATCACCAGCTGTAACCATTACTTTCAATTACGTCGTGAAAAAGACAAAAGGGATTAAGCCCGCAACCGTTTAACTTTTATCCCCAGCGTCGATAACTTCCACCGAAAAATCGGAAACCGTTGTCATTTTTCATCGTTCCAAATTTTCTTTGGATTATCTATCCAATTTTTCCTACTCATTCATGTTTGATGTTGTTGTTGTTTCTCGTTCCTCTCTGTCCCGGGAAATTGCCAAAAGTAAACCCTAAATGAGGCAATCCATCATTTCGGTGCTTTTTTTTTCCTCCTTTGGTCGCTGCAACTCTCAAATGTTGCCGAGCCCGGGCGATGGTGAGGGCAAATTTATTTGGGTGTGAGTGACAAATGGTCTGTCACGCTCGGAGGAGCAGGACGAGAGGAAGGGATGCGTACAATTTGTTTTTTTTTCTCTTCTACTCTTTTGGAGCTCCACCGAATCCCACAACAAAGACAACAAGGTACAAAGTAAGACGATTCAAATGGGATGCAAATATTTGAAGTTGGTATGAATGATGAATTGATTCGGTTGCTTTTGAAGCCGATTGTATTTCACGCTTCCGACGAAATAGGTTTTACTTTCAGCCCGCAGATTATAGAAACATTGAAACTTTTGCAATTCGGTGATTTATTCTAGGGGAGGAAAGAAAGGCTCGTCCAAACTTAATCTTAGATAATTCGCATTCATAAACGGAAATGATCAACTAGAGCGCTAGGGGACTCCATGCTTTCCGTGGGAAAGTGGCTAGTGTTGTAAGTCCTAATCAAATACCAGGACTGATAAAATAGTCAAAATTGTAACAGTAAAATGGTAACATTTTCGAGTTCACATTTCATAGTGGCTTAAAAAAAACGACATATTTTTCGACAATCGACTTTTGAATTTCCACGGGTTACATATATTCGATTTTCGATTTTTTGTGGCATTATGTCGGTACTCATGTCTGATAAGTTCAACCATTTTGAATGGTCAGTTAAGCTGCTCTGATTGTCTTCGATTTTTGCCTTTTCCAAACAAAAAGGCATCGAAGGATCTGTATAAAATTTGCAATACAATGCACGAAAAGCGACCAGTCATATTAGTACACGATAAAAGCGACCGACAAGTCACCATCGTCGCCGTCGCTTAAATTTACAGTGGAATTCAAGAATTTGTAGTGCATTGGTCAAGGTCAAAAGAATTGTTCCGGTCGTTCACTCTAGAACTGGATAGCTCCGAGGACACTGTCAAATGCACTCAACGTGATGAATATGGAAAAGAAGAATTGACCATTTAAAAGTTGGTTTTCCTTAACATTTGTCTTTTTTTTTATCAGAATTGAAAAAGCACGTTCCACATTGTCTAGAATTCCTTTAGACATTGAAGAACCCTTGGGCCCATCGGAGGAAGCAGCTGCGCGTAGCAAATTGTGCGCCAGCCAAACTCTATTTCGAGCTGTGTTTGGTCGGAGTATTATGCGAAAACAAGTTTCATGTGCCACTTCGAATGAGCCATGGTAAATTGAGGAACCCTAAGAAGGTTCCGACATTGATCGATTCTCTTCATCGACATTCTCTTTCGTTAATAATTTTGCGATAAAAGCATTTCTGGAGATCAGGAGTGTAGAATGTAGCTTCTTTTATCAAGCTATGTAACAAAACTGGCGCCAAATCTGTCTTCAAGGCCGTGGTTATCGAAAGAGAAAGTCAATGAAGAGAAGCGATCAAATGTAGATAGGTCCTTTTCAAGAGTTACGCGAGATTTCTCTGCAAATTCAACATAACAACGCAGGGTACGTTTATGACAAGGTAACCTGGACTCGATGTGTGTAGGACACGATTCACTTATACACTCTCAACTATGACATCTTAGCTTTGACGAAAAGTAGCGACCGCAAAGCAATTCATAACAAGTGTTTTTTTTTTGTTGCGAGTATTACGTGTTTTGCTACTTTTTTTTAAATTCTTCAACAATACGTGAGATAGAGTAGTTAGTGAACCATTAAAGTGAAAGACATTCCGGAATTAGTACCCTGAATGTGTTGTTTCTGTGCTGCTTTTGAATCTGGTCTTTTAACGGCGGCTCGACTGCGAAGGTATATATATATATATATATATATATATATATATATATATATATATATATATATATATATATATATATATATATATATATATATATGAAATATTTCCATTTTCAGACAACTCTATGACTCGATGTGTGGATGCGTTAGTGTTCGGTCATTGATGCCTGGGCTCGAGTCTAACTCGAATGATGAAAACATATCCCACAAATTATCATTTCACCGATTCCCGAGGGATGTGACCATTCGGATGAAATGGTTTTGATTCTTCGGACAGGACTTAAACAGCAATACTAAAAACATGTACATTTGCTCGCTTCACTTCAGTACAGATTGTTTCGTGCAAATCGATGGCTTGGAAGAACTATATCGTCGAAAAGTGATACCAACAGGTAAATTTAAACAAATCCAGATTATACAATTAATACACAAATAGTTTTTTTTAGCTGTTCCTACTGTCAGAAAGGCCGACGATTCTCATGCCTCGGGAAAACAAAACCGGAAGGCTCACCGAAAGTTTTTTTTTTTTTTTTTTTATCTGTATTATAGTGATTTTCAACTCATTTGGCTGGTTCGTCACTTTTTACTTCCATTTTTGGAAGAATGTCGGGAGTGAGAATTCAACTCGTGACCTTTAGCGTGAGAGGCATGGATGTTACCACTACGCCAGATCGCCTCCACTCACCGAAAGGTCTTGACATAAAGCAAGAGTTGAATCCATTTAAAAAATACGTAACATCCGCGGAATCAGTCCAGTTTTCTGATGGGAGGAAACATGACTATTCCGAGAGGGATATTCCATCAAAGGAAATCGGGAGCAGCACCATCAACATCTCTAATGAGAAACCCAGCGATTCAGCCGGTTCTGATAGCTCAATTAAAGCTCTGCGACAAGAGGTATCGGAGAGCTACAGAAAGCTTCAGGTTTTCCTTTCCCCTAGGTTTTGATTAGATAAAAAACCTAATTGGATTATCTTTACGCTGCGATGAATAAATATGTACATCAAGCTAAAATACAATAGAAATAAACTTGTTTAGACAATTTTTTTATATCGCTCCATGCTACTTGCAAAGCTAACACGTCACAGCCTCACTACTATTGATGCACTAGTCAGTCCAGACTACCTTGTCATAAACGTACCCTGATGACAACGATCATTTGAACGAATGAATGAATGAATAATACTACATTTTTTGGTATTATTCGATCATCCATGTTTCTTGTAATTCATTCATAAAAAATTAATACTATTTTAACTTGTTGTTTTTTCCTGATCGTCTACTTCATCTATTCCTGTTCTATAGAAATGCTGATGTCAACGTAATTAGAATAGCCATAAATTCTGTCAGTGAAATGTGAAATGCCGGCATAGAAATTTGAAGCGAAAAAAGTGATAACACTGCAGTCGTGTAGTGTGATGTCGCTCCTTCACAACAAATGCTCGACAAAAACTGTCTTCGACAAAACTGTTACATATTGGGGCTATCCACAAACCACGTGGACAACTTTATGGGGGGTAGGGGGTATGAAAATGTCCACGCTTGCCCACGGTCAGGGGGGTTGGGGTTTATATGATGTCCACGTGGAAACGTCAATTTTTTTTTAAATAATACATACTCGTCTATAATCAAAGCTTTCAAAGATTCTACTCACTCTGAGTACGCTGTGTTTTTGAATAAAAGGTTGAGCTGCCTGAGAGTGTTGTCTAGTCAAACACATAGTTTATATGCCTCCTCTCCGAATTGTGTTTTCTGAAAGTATGATCAATTTGTTCCCATAGGTAGTAGAGAAACATGCATTCCGCCAGGATTGAGACACGACGGAAAAATGTTAGTATTTTGTAATATTAACAAGCGCGACATTGTTTTCTTAGATGCAGAAACTGATCCATTTCTATTTTTCGAGAACTCCCACAGTTATGCGAAAATGGAAGATGAACAAGAATGGATACACCGGTCGTATCTCTGGAGATGAGTTTTTGGAAGCGATACTCTTCCATATTGAAACGTGTTTTTTTTTTGCAATACGCTTCCATTGGGTCGTCTGGAAGGCTTGTGCCCCCACTGATGACAATTCTAATTCACACATAACCAGAATCTTATTTTTTTATCCCTTTTGTTTATTTTAGACTCATTAGCATTTTAGCTGTAAAAGCGGGAGTGCATCATTGATGCTAAGACGAGAAATATTTTGCAAAAGTAAAGTAAACTTATCTGAATGGGATAATGAATCTGCGGATCAGCTAAGTGAATGGCATCAGAATGATGGAGCGCTCATTTTGATGTTATCAAAAAAGGATGGCAAAAAATTTAAGGTGAAATAAAAAATCTAGCTTTTTAATCTGTATATATAGAGGTACACTCTTCTCTATTTCAAATTCTATATCAAAACTGTCTCCGAACGACTTTTAGAGCTTATCAAGACAAATATTTAACAATACAGAACTGGTCAATAGGCCGTATGAATAAAAACAAAATTCATCTTTACTTTACTTCATTCGAGCAGTCGAGCAGTGAGATTAAGTTTTTACTACGTTTGGTATGAATAAAAGAAACAACAAAGTATTTACTTTTCGAAAATGGATGTTTAGCTGATTTCGTATGAATAAAACAGCATTCATCAAGTATTTACTTCGTTATTATCAAGTATGCTCATGAGCATACTTTGGATCTGAAAACACTATCATTCGTTTTGATGTTATATCCGATTTATGTTTAATGCTGCTATCTTGCGCTTGAAGTTAAACAAGTTAACGATCCGCATTGATGGCATTGAGCTTCGTTTACTAGTTTAGGGTAGCGTAAAAAAATTGATTGATTTTCAGGCGGAATGAACACGTTTTTAAAATTAAAATTATGAATGAAAAATAACCTTTACGTACCAATTTGGCATTCTGTTTAAATGAAAAACACTTTTGTTTGCAAGTGGTGAAAAAATCTTGTACGAATATTGTTATTGAAGTCAACTTCATATTATAATGAAAAGTTTCAGTAATGATTGTTGGAAATGTATAGACAAAGGGTTAAATAAAAGTCGGAAAAAAGTGTTTTAAGCGATTGAATAACATGATGTGAACATTTTTATTCAAATTTTAACATTTGAAAACTGGCTTCGTGTCTTCTAATATGATAGGTATTACACTAACGAGATAGGGACCCAAACTATGGTCCCTAATTGAAAGACACCACCAGACGTCGACACTATTCCTTTTTCATCGCGAATTCACGCTTTGTCAAAAAAAAAAACGTTTTGAAACGGAACCTAAACAATCAGTTGACAGATATTTGACAAAGTAAAAACTATGTTCGAATTCGAAAATCAAATTAGTAAAGTAAACTTTTATTCATACGGATTCAAGTAAATACTAAGAAAGTTTACTTTACTTGGAAACGGGCAGAATAAGTAAATACTTTTTTTTATTCATACGGCCTAATATCTCAATTCTTTTAGAGACGTAACAGCCTATGGCTGAAAGTCTCTTAAATAGAAACAAACTAAATATCTCAATTCTACTCCAAGTTATGGATATATTTCCCCAAAAAAAAACCCCCTCTTCATTTGTTTGTCGCTCTTTCTGGGGCAAACAATAAAAAATATTTACTGGTGGCATTAGAAAAGGTTATTTGACTCTGTGAGCTTTTCAAAATTACCTTATTTTTGTTATTTTTGTTTTGAGTAAACTAAATTAAAAACTAAATGAAAAACTAACTAAACTAAATTCTGAGTTTTTGAGTGAAAAACCATCAATAACTTTGAGAATTCATTCAAGAAGGCTGTCCTCAATCTTTCGCTTTTTTTTAAATTTTGAACATCCACAATCAATACAAGAGCCGCTAATGCATCCCGAAAAATGTACTGTTTGGTGTGGTTTGTGGTGCGCAGGAATCGTTGGCTGTACTTCTTTTAAGATTAAAATGAGAACAACGTTACGTGCAATAATTTCCACTTTTTTATTTCCCAGAATATACAAGCTAAATCATGTTGACAAGACGGTGCCGCATGCCACAAAACATACGAAACGAAGGAGCTATTGCGCAATGGATTTGCTTAGCAATTTATCTCTCGCTTTTGACGCTTTTGAGTCGCCTAGATCGAGCGGCTTGACACTGTTGTTGTTAAATTTCTTGCTTATATCGATGAACCAACATTGATTCAAGCACTAGAAGACAACATCACACGTGCTCTCGGTAAGATACCAGCGGATATGCTCGAAAAAAATAAATAAAATTGGTATGGATCACCTAAAATGTTGTCAACATTTACATGAAATATTGTATAAAATAGCGAGGATTGATTTGAAGCGCTATTTTATACACGCTACAAAAGTGGACCGATAGGGACAGCAAACAACGCCATATTTTCCCCGCTCTCTTGAAATTTCTCTTCAGTAAGGTTTGCTATTTCATAATGGAAAGATATACAATCCAACAACGAGTCGAGACTATTAAAATTTACTACCGAAATTCGGTGTCAACGGCCTACAGCCTTAAAAATCAAATTGACGCAAGAACTGAAGCCGCTTGACCACCAGAAGCGTCGTATGTTCGTGAATTGGGTTGAGCAAAAACTTGAAAATTATCCGAATTTTCATCGAAAAATCATCTTCAGCGATGAGGCTCATTTCTGGCTGAATGGCTTCGTCAATAAGTAAAATATGCGTTATTGATCAAGCAGCAATCCACACGTACTCTATGAGTCACCATTGCATCCCAAAAAAATCACGGTTTGGTGCGGTTTATGGTCCGGCGGCGTCATTGGGCCGCACTGCTTCCGTGATGATCAAGACCGGCACGTTACTGTGAATGGGAAACGCTACTGCTCAATGATAACCGAATGATAACCCGAATTGAATGATATGGACTTGGACAACGTCCTGGTTTCAACAGGACGCGCTGCCACAAGCCACACAATGAATTTAACAAAGCATAGCATCAAATGTACTTTCACACGAATAAAGAATTTAATTAATATCCAAAACCGTTTTTGTTTTATTTAAAAAAAACTTTTGTAGCGCTCTCATTGAAAGACCCTTTAACTACCCAAAATTTGCGTGGAGTTCCTTTGAGCTTTCAAAAATATACAGATCACGGCGTTCAATTCAAAAACACGGATGAGTAATATTTTGCCTTTGGACAACCAGCGCATGACGATGTAGAAAAGAAGAATCTTGCGATCTGAATTCATTTCATTGAACCGATAACCCGATTGGAAGAGTCTTTAGAGCACCTAATTTGATGTAGTTGACAAATTTAGTAACTTAATTAGATATTTTTAGCAATCATTCCATAAGAGTCTCCTCAATGACGAATGTATATTGATGAATCATAAAATGACTTTCTCTCTGAAATCTTGATTTCTTACCAAACCAGAAAATCAATCGCATAAAATAAATAGTGCGAGTTTATTTTCATCTACATGATAAATGTCAAATGTCAAGAAGTGTCATTTGGAGATGTCACAGATCCTGTGAACATGCTTCATGACTTTCTGTCGGTCGCCAGCCACTTGTTAAGAGTCAGAGGAACATCGGAGAGAGGTTGAGAATCACGACAGAGCACGATTTCTGTATTCTTCATTTGTAGATTTATGTTTGAACAAAGGTGTAGTGCAGTGAAAAACGGCGAGAAGCTGTTCAGAATCTTATTAATCATAATAAGGGATTCCCGATAAACTTTTCGTTTCATTTTAATTCCATATCTATAGATTAATTTAACAACACAATGTCGATATTGGCGATGTGGTACCCACCAGCATCTATCCGGTCGGTTGTTGAAAGCCTTGGCTTGTGACAAAATATTGTTCCACAAGTGGCAATCTGTCCGACACTGGTTTGGTATCGTATTTTTAAGTTCCAGTCAGAGACGCTTGATTCTTGGGCTTCCCATTTACTAGGCATTTCACTTTATTATGCAGATATGCTCTTCATTTGCGACACGAGAGGTATATTCCGATTTTGAATTGTAAATGACTTTCCGATAACTGTGAGGGGCCTTCAAGTGTCGAACGGATGAGTCGTTATTATATGAAAACTAGCTGACCAGGCAAACGTTGTTCTGCCATATAAATTATTGCTAGTGAATATGTTGTTTAACGATCTATAAAATCGAATGTGATCGATAGAATAGAACGAATGAAACGATTTGAACGGAAGTGTGTTTGATGCCGAAAGTGACGGTGTGCATCGTCCTTCGATAAACAAAGTGAAATGTTCGTGACTTATGCGTTCATAGTTGTGCTCGACATACTGAGGAAAGGAGCGCCAAGACGATGACCACCGACGAAAAAAAAAATACTTTTTTTAATTCAATATATTTTGCTATCGTAACTGACATGTTTAATCTCTTGAAAGTTAAACGTAAAGATTTTTCTTTATAATAATATATTTTTGTCGTGAAATAAAGAAAATCAATAGTTTTATCTTTCAACAGCTGTCTCGTTGGTGAAAAATAATCACTATCAGATTATCAGCCCCAAAATCAATTCTAAATAGTTAAAATTTGAACGAAAATGAAAAAAAAAATACTCGAAGTTGTTTAAATACTTAGAAGAAATAGTCCTCACCTAACATAAATATCTTTCTATAAATCTCGCTGCATTTCCGTCAAAACTTTATCCATCATAAAAAATCATTATCAGAGACAAATTTTTGTTCACGATTTTTTCCCACTTACAGAGAATGTGTTACTCTATAACACAAAACGCATATCAGGGTCTATTTTTTATTTATAAATTTTGTTCAAAAAGCGTGCCTATTTCATCCGAAAACACATTACCATTTTCCCTTCACAGAAATGAAACATGCAGAACCCAATTGGATTTGAGCCGAACGGATTACAGAATGCATTATTACGATCCGTTCGGTGTAATTTGGTAATGAAGCTCATTAAAGCCTTAATTTTTTTGTTCTAATGCGCGTGCTGTAATGACATAAAAATGCACGCATTTTAGCCTGGCAATAGCAAAGGCTGTGTCGGTTTTGCTCATGATAGAATCTCGCAAATAAATGTATTCTTCTTCACGCCGTTTCTGCTGATTCTGTCGAATGAATCGCAGTCGTTCGCACTCTACCTTGGCATAGCTCAGGACATCGTAGAATGATGTTCATAATGAATGAAGTGTCTGTGGCGGGATCTCGTTTTTTAAAGTTTGTGCAATATCCGTATTGTCCCTTCAGAACGGCCAGTGGATTTTCGTCAAAGAGCTTTTTTGTGACTTACACTGTGGCCACACATATTGTAGAGCTTGCCACTTCGTTCGTCACTTCGTAGGAACGTTGGTACCATCAAAAAAGAAAGTAGAAACGATGTGTGTCGATGATGAATTCAATGTCACTGTTTCATCTTCGAATCACAATTTTTTCTTGCGTGAAGTCGCCAACAATGTCTTCAACTACATTTACATTGGATATACACACGTGCTCTTCAGATGGTGTTTTATCAGGATTGATGATAATAGCGTGATTTTCATTTAGCAATCCGAGCATGTGTGATTTGAAGAATTTCAATAATTCATTGCGCACATTCAAAAAGCTAGCCGGTGATGCGCCTGGTTTTAGACGAATTGAGGTTACTCGTGCAAGTTCGATGAAGTGAACGTAGCGCCATTTGTCATTTAACAACGTAAATAAATTGATTCTATTTGAAAAACGAACGACGGTTTAATTATTTGTATATTGTTTATACAAAAGTACTAAAGTTGCGATTAAAAATATATGTATTTTATCGTTTTTTTGTATTTTGGAAAAAAAAATCAGAAAAATTCTCCTTAAGCCACCGTATTCGGTATTAAATATATGGTAATCGGTATCCTAACGATATCATATATAGTTTACAACCTATTCTCATGCCTACCAAGTTTTTTTGTGCATAATCCCATCAAAATCGGTCGAACCGTTTTGGAGGAGTTCGGTAACAAACACCGTGACACGAGATTTGCATATATATAGATAGTTTTAATCTAACCGACCCCAAGAAGTGATTTTTCGAATCAGTTTTTATGACAACTGATTTTGGCTGTGAATGATTCCACCAGAGTGATAACGTCGATATAGTCTGGCAAATAACTGTGACGGTAAAACTGGAAGAAAAACAAAAAAAAAACAAGAAGGAATTAGGCGAACCGACAGCTGGTTGGCGTTTGTGGATGCATCTCTGCCGGTTCGAAAGTGGGGCGAAAAATATTATCACCGGTGCGCGCGCTCTCGGCAGAAAGTTTTCCATCCATTGTTTCGCCAGGGCTGGGCGAAACCGGCGAGAAGAGAGCCCAGTCGAACTGTTTCCAAAGTGTGAGTGCTGAGCTTAAATGGCTCCCGAGCAGCAGCAGGGCGTGGCGAGTTTCTCCTTTGCCACAGCCATAGCGTGTAAGGAGTACGGGATCCTGACGCTCTGGGAGGCACATTTCGTGGAGAGGCCAATAATGAAATCTAGTGTTGATAGCTGTGTTTATTTTTCATCTTCTGCCTCTCGCTTCGCTGAGCGTCGGCGAAAAGGTAAAGTTAAGCATATGTGGTGGCGGGAACTAGTAGGTGTTGAAAACGAGGGCAACATCAGAAAAAGCAGTAGTAAATTGAAATAACTTTTTATCATGTACTTACACTCCTGCTCACCATTCAGATTCTTTTCTACGTACAAGGGATGTATCCGGTGGTTTCCCCGAGGGGTTCCGAGAGGTTTGTGTCACAGTACATAACGACTTGGGGAAATATAAAAACAAAAGCACCGCTGGAACGATGATGGAGACGCCTGGTGGGATCATTGGAGGGAAAACTTCCGTATAAAAAAGTTTGGAACGAATACACCGTCGCCATTTGCTCGTTGCATTGTCCGAAAGTTCACACTAGATCATACGGAAAAGGAAGCCCACGAAAAAAGAAAATTAAGCCGCTTGTGTTTGTCGTTTGGTTTTTTTCTGCTTCTGCTGGAACGACTGTCTCAGCTGACGCTGTATGTTTTCAAACGGCGAAAAAGTTTTTTCTTTGTTTTGTTCGAGCCCCGAGGTGGAACTAAAATAATTGTGCTCAATTATAACTTTTTTTCTGGAGAATAGCGGGCGCAATCGGGTGGGCTAAGCCTAAAGTTTTACAGAGAAAATAAGGGGTCTGAGAGAAGTTTCCCATCCTGGACTAATCTTGATATGGTAGAACTTGAGCCATTATTTTTGGACAACTGTACACACACGATATCTATAACCAAAAGTGAAAGGTACTCAACAGTAGTATCGATTCAAAATATTTTCATATCTCAAGGAAGAAATAAGAACATAAACAATGAGGATAACTGCGTTAGTTGGTGAAGTGTGATTTCGGTTCTAATTTTGCACGCATCAGAAAAAATTGGTTGTCTATAACTAGCAGGTATCTCGTTTGGGATGGTCAGTTATTTCGAACTAACGCGCTGGCATGTATCTGAGAATGGTAGAGTGTCGATATTGGCCTATTGATTCGGTTTGTTTACACACGATTTGATCCAAGCGGAGTTGAGAGTATTCGTATTTTGCATCCCGCTCGTGGTTGCTGATGTTGTTTGTAAGTGGGTGGGGTAATTGTTATTCGACATTAGATCTCTGGTACGGTTTGGTTTTGTCCTAGAGTATGAAGAATAACACATTGTGTGCGATAGTATTCCACCCATGGGTGACATTTAGACTAGCCGTAGTCAACCTTCTGCGGTTGCTGTAGTAGAGAAGGCGACCGATAATTAACCATTATATTATATATGGAAGAAAAAAAGGAAACTGAAAAATCGAAGGCATGAAAATATGTTTCAAAATTAGAAAATAGACCGAAAATAATCTGGTTCATAGAAAATAAACTGAAGAGAGGTAATGCTTTTTCGCTGTTTTTTTTAATAACATTATTTTTCGGGGCACAACAGACTGTGTGTATAAACAGGTTGGATACTAAAACATAGAAACTTGTATAGTGTATGTATCGTTGGTTAACGCATGTATATATATAAATCAACAAACAGGGGCTGTTCAATTAGATATTTTCACATTTGCTTTCTTATTCGATCTGTTCCGCGAATCAATTACCGGATGAATGACGGCACAAATTCTATTCGGAAAATAAACTCAACTGAAAAAATTCTAACTGAGAAAACACAAAAAAGAAAAACTATGAACGCTCGAATGAAAGTTAGCGCTCGAACTCGATTGATTTGAATCCTTTTGAAAGGCGGTGTTGGACTCACCAAAAATCAAGGCATTACAAAAACAATGAAGACCAGACAGAATGAACACAACAATAATAGAAGAAAACCTCAACGTAACACACTAAATTGAAAGTTGACAAGTTGACAGTTATTATTCCTGTCACAATCGGCGAAAATTCCTCGCTTTCATCCAATATCTTGTTGTATGCATTTCGATCTGCTTTTCTTGATTTGTGATTTACAAATTATTTCCGTCTTGAGTACAACACTTGACTGTTTTTTACGTTAGTTTGGAGGTTTGATCACCAAATTCCGAATTTGCAAAACCAGAACTATCATTATCAAACCTTCAAACGCTCCTACATAGTTCTGTTTTTTTTCTGTGTTTAGGCCAAGTGGTTCAGAAAACAATGCTTTGAATGCGGGTCCGGGTACGAAGAGCTATTAACCTTTGCAGTTGCTTAGCTTTTTCTTTGTTATTTTAGGTACTGCTATTTTTTTTTTTTTTTTTTTTTGAGGGGGGTCATTTTAACAGCGAAAATCTTGTTGGCTTGGCAGCGGTGCAAAATACGATATGTTTGAGCACACAAATTCTCGCAGCGGCGGACAGTCGCCGGGTGGCTTTGGGGGTGTATCCTTCGGAAAAACGCACACAGCAGGCTGATCCTTTATCAGAGGCAGAGGCGCTCCGGATGTTGTGTGTTTTGTGAACACAAGATCCGAGCAAAGAAGCTGCTCTCCCACATGGGGAAATGTGGGAGTCGGGTCACTGATTTCTTTTTTTTTTGCTTTTCGCTCGGGTCTATCCGGAGATACTTACTCGAGCGCAGCCAGCTTACTTGCGCGGTGTATTTTTCAACGTTTGAGGGAGATAAAAAATGATGGCACATAATTGTACACTTGACGTGTGACGAAGAAAAAGAAACATTAAAACATGGAAGCTGGGTGAATTGATTCAGAGTTGTTGGGGTGGGGTGAATAATGCGTGTTTGACAAATGCATGGCAATTGTTATTCCGAAATCCACTAACAAGAATAAAAGTGTGGGTGTGGAATGAATAAAGAAAAATAGATTGTGTTGTGTTGCTGTCGTCTGGCTGGTGAGTGACATGATTTGTTCGCTTTCGCCATCCGAGACGACATTCGTCAGTTAGTGGTGGCTTATTATGCTATGCGGTGGGTTGTGGGTGGTGAGTGGTGGTGTGTTTATTCCACGACGAGCGCAACGTGTCGTGAATTTCGGTGAGTGAGTTAGTGATTGTAACAAGTAACAGATAAAAGCAAATTAATCTTCCAGCCCCGCTCGTGACCGGGCGGACCGGACTGAGTGTCAAAGGATCGGAATCATGTGTATTTTTATGGAAATGGTTTGTGTATAAACAAATAAGAGAAACAAAAAACAATTCTTGACAGTCAATGTATGGATGGGGTTCGAACAAAAAATCCGGTCAATAATTGTGGGAACATAAAGTAGAAGGGATTTCATCTTTCACATCGTGGATTGTGTTCGGGAAACCAATTTCAAACCAAATTTGGCTTACGCTACGTCTACGTCATGGCATTTGGACGGGATCTTCATGGGCTTGGTTGATGACACCCGTCCGTGGGCCAAAAAAGGGGGAATCGGTTTGTCCAAACATCACATCAAACATAAAATAACTTGGGATTGAGCCTACGAAAAAGGGCTGGGATTTCAATTCGGAAGATGGAAAACAGAAAGATTAACAAGAGTAAGAAAATGAAAAATACAGCGTGTTTTTCTCGCTGCTTTCTGATAAACGACAGCAAGCTGTATCTCGTCCGAGGGATGGAGGAGAACTTCTGTGAAACATGTCATATTTTGTTCCATCTTGATATTCGGTTTTACATTCTGGTGCTCTGCTTGATAATGGAAGCGAACCTTCCACTTTAACATGGGTCCCTTTTTTAATCTATAGCTTTTAAGATTTGCTGATCGTTTTTTATATATATAATATCTTAAAAATCGAAAGAATATGATTGGAATTGCATCATTTACAGTGACGCTTGACTGGTTTGTATGGCAAGTGGCAATTCCGAGAGATACTTACAGCTTTCTATTTCTATATGACATAATTGTCTATCCATTGGAAAATATTGTAAATTCATTGGACATGATGCTGTGATTGTTAATCTGGAATAGTAATAAGCATAATGAGACAACGTGTACTTACAATAGAATCCAATGTTTGATTATTATTGCTGTTTTTTTTTGGCTTCGTATAAAAGGCTTCGGTAAAGCAAACACATAATAGTTTCTGGTAATTAATTGACATTTTCACACTGTTTCGGTTCGAATGATGTGGTCACATGGGTACATTTAGTTTGAATTTAGTTATTGTTTTCTGGATTGAGCAGTGGGTTGAAAAGGGGGGAATGATGTTACGAACATGAGAGAACGGGGTTTAGCGGGTATTCGTTTGTGGTTTAGAATAAATAAGATCACATCAAAGTAGATCGGACCGTTGGATTGTACCTGGTTAGTTTCAATAGCACACACACATCGGTGAAACCTTGGGATGAGCTCCACTATTGGACGGTGTGTGCCAGAAAAACTACGCTGCCCGATGATTTGGCTAACTTGGTGGGGGAGTATTAACACAAAAGGCAAACTGGATTGTGACAGTAAAAGGGCAACACACGTGCTATACAATGTATTCGTCTTCATTTCGTTGGAAGCTGACTTGGCTGGGATTGGTTGATACGACGAGAATAGTCATCTAATTCGACGTCGACTAATTCCAAATAAGATGCATTCAGCGCCCAGAATAGCAGCCAAAATTTCATTCAGGCTTTACAACTGTGATATAATTTTATTGAACTGTTTGTGGAGACTTTGTTTGAATTGGTGTCATAATTCACAATCTGAGAATAATAGATGTAACTTCGCAGCTATCCCCAGGGTTGACGGTCAATACACATTCGATTCCCTGTAGGTTTTGAAAGGTCAAATGTTTCCAAATGATTAATCCAAAGAAAATACTTGGAAATATTCTCATTCATCGTACCTAAAAACTTGATTTTTATTTTCATTTGTTCGAATTTAACTATATTGATACAAGCTACAAACATTCGATATCATATTGAGACAACAACGATACCAAAAAGGTAGAATTTGGATAGAAACATGTCAAGCCAGTTATATTCGGGTTAAAATTCAGCGAAGCTTCTCACCAGCTATAACTAGCGCATAATTTGTATGGTAGTGTAGCGTAATCCGTTGAGTCTGAGCTAATTTTATACTGTCATTACCAATGCCAAACGAAAAATCCTTTGTCGGTCCGATTGGACCGGTACGAAACAAACGGAAAATTCAGCGCCAGTCTTCACGATCCAACGCAGGGCTCAACGTATTTTAGAAATGAGCAGAAATTTAATATTGTGGATCTCTATTCGAATCTACTTAAAGATTTTTATTTGCATTCTAGCAAATTGTTGATATTTTTGCTAAAACCTGGAAATCCAGCCTCGAAATCACATTCAATTGTGAATATAAACTTTGTAGCCTAGCCAGTTTTATTTTATTTTATCGGAAAAATGTATAATTCTCCGATCTGTTTTATATTTTTTTTATATTTACTAAATTGTTGGCAGTATTCACTTTTTATTGATTATTATATGGAATGCAATGTATATGGATGATTTTTCGTTCAGCGTGAACCAATTATATCATAAAATATTTGCTATATCATAAAATTTATATATCTTATATATCTATATATCTTACTTTATATATCTTGGCTTGGTTTATAACATAAGGTCTAATTCTATATGACGAGTCGAGAGTCGAGTAATTTGTTCCAAATTCTGTTGAGCGAAATGTTATATTTCGTCATAGAAATTTTTCACCATGTATTATATTATTTTTGTATATTATTTCGGAGATTAAACAGATTGCTGTCATTTTTCAAATATATGAACTGGGATGCCAGTTGTGATAGCATGTTTTGATTTTGAGTTTTAGGGAAAAAAATAAAAAAGAGACGAAACAGCACACGAATCGATGGATCTATTGCGCAATGAATTTCATGAGCTATTCATCTCTAGTTTTGGATCAGAAATTAAGGACCAACCGCCAACTAAAACATCTTTTATACGTTTTATAGGAAAAATTACACACATAGATAAAACATCCCTAAACGTAATCACTCGAGACTCAAGTATTACATATTTATTTTGCTGCAACGATATTCTTTTCCAGAATATGAAATATACTCAGGTTTTTATTATTGGGGGCAATATTTATGCACTCAATTTAAAAACTCAATCAATGGTGACAAACATTTTATAATTATGTGTCTGAGGCTGTCTAGAATGGTGGGAGTCTACAAGAAAAAATCACAAGTCCGCTATGGACTTGGTCCATCCATTGGTAGCGGTTTTCGCAAGCCTCACCACAAAAAAAAATAAACAAAGTCATATACAAGAATATTGTTAATCATGCTCTTTTGAAAAAAAAAGTTAGGCCAAAAAAAAACGTTATTTTTTTATAATTGAGGGGCTTAGAATGCAATGGGTGTAAAGCACACCGGAGCAATAAGCAACTATCAACATGCAATAAGCAATATTATCGCCAATTGGTTTTTCCATTTAATTTTAGTTGATTTCGCACACCGACGCAATACAATATCGCTATCGTCTTTGTAAAGCAACATATATCGCTAGCAACACGACGTGTCGGTTGAAGAGCAACTTATTGCCCATAATTTGGCATGTTCCGTTCATGGGGCAGACTGTTTGCATAATGTCAGACGTTCATGTTGCTTTGAAATGCGAAAAACAACAAAATATGTCGCCTGTTGCATATTGCGTATTGTAGCTTGCTAGTTGCTTATTGCTCCGGTGTGCGAGCCGCCTAAGTGACTTGATCGATTTCTCTTCATCAACTTTTTCTTAAGTTAAGAACTCAACTGCAAAAACGTTCCAATGTGAGTTTGCTATAGAATCCGATAGATGATAAATTTTATGCTAAAATCAAGTACCCATAGAATCAATTAAAACGCTATTCCTCACTTCCTAATAATTAGATTTTTTGTTCTCATTCAAATCATTCTTATTTATGTAAAAAAGTAAATATATCTCTACCAATGGTAAATTGAAGAGTTGCTATTTGTACACAAGAACAGATGCACCGACATAAAATCGCTCAGGTTAGTCGGTAGATAGCAGATTTCCCAACTTAACTTTTCAATCAGACCAAGAGGCGAATGAACTGCAAAGTTTAAAGCCTCTTTAAAAACAAAGAATCGAAAACTTTCAAGCAGACCTCTCTGTTTTGATCGATTCTGTTCATCGACTTCCTCTACCGTTAATAATTCAGCGGTAAAAGGTTTTCCTGAAGTGTTCGACAATCAGGAGTCCACTCCTCCACTTGTTTATTAAGTAATTTATGGCAAAACTGACGCAAAGTTTGTTTGAAACGCTGTGGTTATTGAAAGAGGAAGTCAATGAAGAGAATCGATCAAAACAGAGAGATTTTATTGAAAAGTTAAGTGTGAATTGATCCAAAAATTCAACGAATTCAGGAACGCACGTTATTTCTTTCACGGAAAATGGCAATAATATTATCATGCAAAGGGAAAACGTACTCGGCTAGCAGTCCAATAAATTATTAGAAACCATTGGAATGTGCGCAGATATTATTAAGTTCAATTTATGAACGTACTGTGAAAAGTCATTTGCTGAGACTTGTGCTGACAAATTGTACAATCGACAGTTCTCGCTTTTTTGAGATAAATTGCCCCTTTTAGAGGCAACACGTTGATATTTGTGCCAGCTGACAGTTGCCAAACTAATTTTGTGTTTAGTTTGATGTGCCATTTAATAATGAATACATTGATACCTGAACTTATCGCTTGGTGTGCTTCATAAGGCAGTGGAATCATTGGTTCGTTTTTTTTTATTCAAAAATGATGCCGGTCGTAATAGATAATTGTAAGGGCATTATCAGTGACTTTTTTGTACAACAATTAAGTGGCACTCAATGTGGAGAAATTCAACAACAATTTCAACAAGACGGTGTAGCATGCCACACCGCCAGTGCCATAATTGATATATTGAATTATTCGACGAACGAATAATTTTGGGCAGTGTCTTAGAATATCAACAAATATTCACGAGAAACGAATAGGATGTTGTTTTTTTTAGCTTGAAACACACTGCCCTCATTATATTGATGACAATAACAAACGAGTTCATTTTGTTCATATCGCTATTACATGAGCAAATTTGCTATAATGAATGAATGCGACATTGAGTGGGGTTCATAACTTCGCTGTTATTTATACTTTGGATATCAAAAGCAACAAATTGATATTCATCACATCCGAAACGATATTCGTTCTGGCAGTGAATTTAAGTTTAAAATAAATTTTATTTGACGAGACGGTAGCAACGGCATATGCAGAATGGATACAACGAGTGGTTTTAGCTGAAGTCATTTGCGACATCGGGAATATCATAAGGTATTTCCGATTACGGCATCCGGCAACTGCAAAACCCAACCGCACACAGCAGCCTCAGGTTAGAAGTTAACAACAGCTGATATTCATTTGGCTGAAATGAAATTCAGTTCTGACGTTTCCGATAATCAAGATGAAAATGACACTGGGTGGAAAAAATAAACATCAAAACATATTGAAGTACAAAAGTTCATTTGCTCATATTCAATGGTTGCTTGGATCTGTCATTTTAATTTTCGTTTGGAATATATAGGTTTTCGATGCAACCTAGCCCGAAAATCTGTGCATTTGATTTTAGCGAAGATGATTTTTTCCAACACTGATTTTGGGTAATGGATATATGAGTTGGCATTCAGGATCATATGATTTAACCCCGTTGAACTTTTTGTACTATGCAAAGTCTCTGGTATACTTCGGTAAGCCGTTGAAAAGAGATTAGGTGGAAGATAACATTCGCCACGTTATCACTGATTAGGGGCCCCCATTGCTGCAAAAAGATATCGAAATTTGAACTTCCTCGCCGGAGATCATATTCAAATAAGAATAGCAAATAAAAAATATCTTTCGAATAAAGAAAAAATCATTTTTAAAGTTTGTTTTGCCTCTAAAAATCCATGGAGCTTGTACTGAGCGCAATGAAATCACAATCGATCATAAATTAGATGTTTACATGTTTCATTTATAATATTTCTCACATTTATCAATTCATTCACTATGACGGATCTATAGTGAATTGAAAATGTGTGGAATACCTCTGAAAATGTTATTTTCGGTGTGTGATCTAAATTTTTCGTTAAAAGATACAAAAATTAATTAATTCACATTCTACGCGGAAATGTGATTTCATTGCGCATATTTCTGTTCGAAGAAACTATCTTTCTTTAGTAGAAACTAAATTATTTCTAATTCATTCCGATTTCACTGCGTTCCCACTTTTATTATGTGAAACAATTCAAGAGATGGAAATATTTCACAATCATTTTCTGTCTAGTAAACAGCTCACTTGCTTTCGAGAGAACAGGGTAAACGTACAACTTTTATCATTTGAAAACTCGATAAAAAATTTGAGTGTGTTTTTTTAAATCAATCCTCATCAAGTCAGCTTCCGATCCATTGCTTCACAACTTATGCAGACGTAATCTATTTGGGAGGGTGGGCAAGGTTTAGGTTAGGTTATTCGAACATTCCTTTGCCTTGCTCGCACGCAGGAACTGAAATTTCAGGAGGTAACAATTTCAAACGTGTGAATTTTCTGCCATCACCCTATTTGCGTGTAGTTGACAAATAAGTTTTTTTTTGTTACTGTTGCTTATCATCACAAATTCAAATCAATAAAAAAAAAACAGAAGCATAAAAAATAACGAAACAAAAAGGAGTTTTATAGAACATCGAAATCTTACCGAATACTTCTAGTTATTGATCCAGAATGATGTATTCTTATAAATTCATTGCTAGTAGTCGCTATATGAAAGTATGATTGTTTCTCGTTTACAAAAAACGTGTCGGGTACCCAAATATTCTTTATGAACTCAGATCCAACTGACAATGTTTCTACACCCGGCCTTTTTCTGTAAGCTAAACGTGGATCAGTCCAAAATTGTCGAAAGTAAAAATCCAATGTGAAATCCTGGCAGGTGACGGTTTGGTTGCATTTTCCGGGTTTTAGTTACACATTTTCCAATTTTTTCAACGTTGTTTTAGGTTCAAATTAACAATTTTAATTAACAATGTTCCACATCGGTAATAGTTTTAGATTGTTGGATTTGAGGATTTGTTTTTTTGATGGGGTTGTTTGGTGTGTGCATGTTTCGAACACGACCAATTGCGAACCGGGATGCGAGCCGATTCCGATTCCCGGCGACGTCATTTGTGTTTGCCGATTTTCGTTTTGGTTTTCGTTTGGTGTGGGAAAAGAGAAAAAAGAAGAGAGAAGAAAAAACCAACGGTTAACAAATTGTGTTTTTTTTTGTTTGTTGTGATTCACGACACAAAAATTGTGATTCATTACGATCAAACATAATTGTTCGATAATTTTGTATTTGATTTACATTTTTTTTTTTTGGATAAAAACATACTTAATTGATAAAACACCAATATGAATACAAGTATTCAATGCAAACGAATAAAAACAAGATCACTAGTTACCAACGAAAAATCCGATAATAACACAAACGAGCGAGAGACCGTAATTAAAATTGAAACGAAGAGCTTCCATTCATTGCTCCAATGTCTAGCGGCGTGATTTTGAAGGGCTTAGTTACGGTGGATATATTTTTTGTTCACTGCTCATTATGGGAGCCGAAACGATGGTACGAAATTAAGACTTTTGATTCATTTGCGTTTCGCGGCGCGCAAAAGTTATATGGATGAACGAGAGTGGAAAAAGGATTCCTCATTTTAATTTTAATTACAGAGATCTCCTCTACAGATATATACGCTTTTTTTTGGTTTCTCATCTGCCTTCTTAGAAAGATGTATGACTTTGACGTCTCGTGAGTCGGTTCTTGTTCCAAGCACAGACACTGAAAATCAAAGGGTTGCGATAATGGCGAGGGGTGATTTCTCGTCGAGAAAAAAAAAAGAAATTACATTGCAGAATGGAAAAATCGTACATCCTTCAGAGAATTGTGGACTGATATATCAGGATCGGGCTATGAATGCTTACATCGTTACAGTAATTGGAACGGAGGACGGAAACAGCGTTCTAAAACTTAGGAAAGAACAGTATATATGGAAACGATAAGAAGCAATGACGACGAAAATGGAACTGAATGCCCGAATTTGAGCTGTATGGGGTTCATGGATGCAAGTGCTGTGGTTGCTTTTGATTTGTTGTTATTGGTTATCGCGAAATAGTGGGTCTATTCCAATCCAACAGTAAATAGTTTGCTAAAGGATACTGTATACGACAAATACGAGAGCATTCCAAGTAAGGGTGATTCATGGGGAATTCAGAGGTCTTAGGGGCGAGGGGATGGATATGGGTGGCATCGTTGGGTGGTGGTGATTGCTCAACCAGGGGGTGATAAAGTATATTTGTAAATATCGTGAGTGCTGCTTGCTGCTTGCTGCTGCGTTTCGGGTTCATTTACTTTTGTCGCAGAGAAGTAGTAGCTTGGCAAGAGCACACCGTATCGACGTGAAATGTCTTAGAGCGATAGTACAGCGTGTTGCTGTGGAAGCTGAAGAAATATACCGTGCAATGTATATCTGCGGCGGCGGAGATGGTAGTTTCTGGTCCGCGAGGTTTGTAAGCTTGGAGCGAAATAACATTCTGCGGAACGAGGTGCGGGATATAGAATCGAAAAACTGTTGTAACTAAAATCACCCAGAAGTGGCTTTACATCAGGAAATTGTCAATTATCAGTAAGTTAACTTAAATCAACTGGATAATGTTCTTAGAAGCCTTAAAGCGTCTCTCATTTACCACGTAAAAAACTCTCAATGTACAAAGAATGCATAACGGGCCAGAGTATGTGTTTAGAGCAAGAGTCTTGGAGTTCAATAAAAGAACCTCATTAACCCAAAGATTCTACAATGCAGTGGTAAGCTTATTGGTGAAATTTGTTGAAAGATCAGTGAAATATGTAATATAATATTGAAGAACTTGAAATTCAATGTCCGGTACTACAATTGAAAGTATTTTTGCCTAATAATCTGGAAAAATCCTTCAAAGCGATTCCATTTGGATTCGAAGGTCGACTTTTCTAAATGTATTTTGATTTGGTTCAAATTTTGCAGACTTATTCTTTATAACCAAAAAGGATAGTTCATATAATCGGTTTTCCATTTCGACTGTAGCCTTACTTTTGAGAAAGGTCTAAACAAAATTGATTGAAAACATTAAAAAAAAAAATACTCAGAAGTGTCTTCCGTGAGTTATTATTGGGAATTCTATTTCCAAAATAACACTTAATCTCTATTTTCTCAATAGGCACTTAGGTGCGCTGAACTCTAGCATTCAACAAAAAGGAAAAACCAAGATCTTATATTTACGACGACAAAATGGAAAAATAATGGACAAAAAAATTATGGTTTTATTTTATAAAAAGTTGGATTTTTGAAAAATGTTGAAATGTTTCTTTGTATTGTTTCCAAACCAGATTTCATGAGAGTACGAAAAAAAATTTAAATCAAAAAGGTGCACGGCAAAATTTTGCTAAATGCCATGCCATTTCTGAGATACAGTGATTTTAAAATGAAATATACTGATATTTCTCAACTTTTGGCCGTTTTCGAATGTTTTCCGAGTCTTTAAAACCTAGAAGTAAATTTTCCTAAAACAGAAGTTTATTTTCGACTGCCTTGTTTGGAATAATTAAATGATGTAGTTAGTTTTCATAGCATAAGGTTGTGTAAAAGAATATACATTAGAACAAATCTAATTATTTTTTTATTTTCTATTTTTTTAAGAATAATTTTCTCATAAAATAATCTTTTAATGTTTGAATTGTTTTGATTGTTGTAACGCATAACAAATATGATTTATTACAAAGTGGACCTATATGAAAAAAAAATGGGGGATAAAAATATTATAAATTTATGAAATATACATATATATATAATATATAATAAAATCACGAATAAAAAGCAATAAATTTGCGAAATACATTGAAATCAACTTGATTTTTTTCTCCACCATGTTTTTTTTGTACACAATCTACACAACCATCAAAATTAACCACATCACTTAATTAATTCAAGTACTGCAGTGGAAATTTTCTACTCGTTTAGTAAAAATTTACTTCTTGGTTAAAAAGGCTCCAAAAACATTAAAAAACTTGACCAAAATTTTAGAATTTTCAGTAAATTTTATTCTGAAATCACTGTATCTTAGAAACGGTAGCATTTAGCAAAATTTTGGCGTGCACTTTTCGACAGCAAATTATGTGTAATTATGTAAACAGTTGTAAGAAACATTTGGACAATTGTCACAAATCCAACTTTTTAAACATTTTTTGTTTTTGAAATACAATGAAAATACAATTTTTTATTAGTAGTGCATACTTTCTCCATATAGCCCCAGTAATATAATTTTAGAACATTGCGAAAAACACCGAATCAATTGAACCAACCGTTTCTGAGTGGAATTCTGAGTAGGATTTTTTTTTAATTTTTCAAGCAATCCTTGCTTAAGCCCTTCTCAAAAGGAAGGCTAGAGTCAAAATGACAAACTGATGATGGGAATTGTTCTTGTTGGTCATGAAGAATGCGTTTCTATAATTTGAGCCAAATAAAAGAAAATACAAGAATGAAATTTATGAATAAAATCGTCCTTTGCGAAGGAACCACTTTTTAGCAGAATTGTTTGGAAAAGTAAAAAGTTGTATAGTTTTTGTGTTTATGAAATTCAATTATTTCCCTCTAAGATAAAAACGCATTATATTCATAATTTGAGATGGTGATCTTAAACAAAACTGCACCTCTCCCGTCTGACGATGTTATTTCGTTCCACGGACCAGTATGGGTTCGCACTTCTAACCATCTCTCGCTTGTTATAACGCCATTCTAATATACTGGAAGCACTCATCAAGTACAATATCGAACGGCATTTCAAATTTTCCGCACACACACAGAGATTTTATTTATTTTATCATTTTCCTTCCGTGGCTTGCACATTGGTTCGTAGAGTTTTCACCATACAGGAAGGGGTATCGAAGAAAATCCCAAACAAATATGTACATACACACGCACACAAGCCATTCGTTGCGGCTGCATGTCTCGAGGATAATCACAATCACGGTCGTAGTGTTGCTGCGAGAGATAAATCACGCAGCCAGGGGTTGGTACCGTTCTGTTTGGATGCAATTCCTCGAGTAAAAGTTGTCTCATGCGAACACGATAAAATTCAAATGATGAATGGAAAACACAGGAACCAGGAACCGAAAGGGTTTCGGAACAGAAATCAAAAACAAAGTAAAACATCGAAGCCATACTGGGGAGTTCCAGAGATCGAAGATTCAATCGTGGGGGGAAAGAAAATAGAAACACACTTGAAGCATTTGGAGCAGAGAGTTTTCGAGCTATCCAGCCTAGGGAGAGAAGTTTAAACCAAACAGGATAAACTACGCAGCGCAGTGTATTCCAAAGCAAAACAAAAAAGAAAAAAAACAAAACTAATGAGTGCGATTCAAGGAACAAAACTTAAAGCGAACGTTCCCGTCGGGTGATCTTAGATATCCCTGGATTGGTAAGGGAACAACGCAAAACATAAATTAAATATCATAAAGAGGGGCTAAAGTTTACTGTCGGACACAGTTCTGAAGAAGGCTGTCTAGCCCCGCATGTAGTGCACCGAAATTTATTATTCGGGATGAATAGTCTCGGATAATAGAAAGCAGAGAGAGATAAAATCAGTCGCCCCAAAAAAAGTAAAAATCAAAATGTTCAGAAGCTTCTTCACAACTGTTTTGCTTCCAAACGATATTTCCTACGGTAAAATTATAAACAGTAGAGTGTGAAAACAAATCCAGAAATCGGAGACAGATTAAATTAATCAAATTGAAAATTAATACACACATAATTCAAAGTACACAACGCATTGATAGGAACAGAAGATATAATAAATATTTGAGCGAACAGAGCGGTGGGAACGGAAAAGAAGAAGAAATAATGCGAAACACAAACACAACGAATCATCTGTGAACATAAAAACGATTACGGATAAATCACAAAAATCAATTTTGCAGGCGGGCAATGGGTCACGTCCTGTAGTGACAGTGTTTTAAATTACTTTATTTACGTATCCATTGTTTTTCAGCAATTGATTATGTTATTATTGCATATCTTGATCTGTATAGACTGCTCTAGAGTATAAACTGGTTAATATCGCTTCTCGATTGTTCTGCTTAACAACACAAACTCAATTCAATATATTTATCAATCGTGTTTTGATTTGGTTTCCACTAATAATGATAATGAGCAACAGTTACTAACGAAGCACGATCGTTCATCATGTGTGGGGTGGGGCGTTATCGGCGGGCAAGCGGGTTGTGTCAGTCGATTGGTTCACGATCAAAGTGAAAGAATTTTGTTTCGTTTTCATTGTCGTTGTAGCTATTTCAATTTTAATTGATTTATAAGAATAAAATTTACGACTGGAAAAACTTTGGAGATATTATTTCGTATTGATTTTAAGACTGCGGTTCAGGAATCTACAACAATATCAGACAGTTGGAAATATTTTTTGATGCATTTCGATGTGATGCTGGTCCAGCTAAAAATTGTTGCCAAAATGGTTAATCGGCGAGACAAAGTCCTGTTTTTATTACTATGAAAAGAAAAAAAAGTATATAATGATGGAACTAATTATCGTTGGAAGGTCTAGTACGAAACGAATGTGAAAATTATAGTCTAAATTTGTTCATCTGAGGTGCAATAACCACATGGATATTCGAAAGATCACAGGACAATGTATCTTATAGGGCAGAGTTGACCTAGGTAGAACTTTTTCTTCTGAATCAATAACATGCTGCTCAGTTTCAGTTCAGTTCGTTTCGATTCAGGTCAACAAAATTAGGAAACCTTTCAAAACCGTTCTATTTGGAGAGGTTCAGTCGATCGAGAAGATAGTCGATACATTACGGTAGAAAACATTCTAGGAATGTTCCTCAAATTGTTTTCAATTCAAATAGTTTCATTAGGGTTTTCACATCCCAGTACGCTAGTTTTTTTCAGAGAGAAATGGTAAAATATTTCGATGTTATAACCATATTGAACATACTATGAGAAGCACTTAGGAATTCTAAACAACTTAGAGGAATTTGAAACTGAAATAGCATATTCTGGTGGAACTATCTATTGAATACAAAATTAGTTTTCACCGGCTTTTCATGATGCGCAAATGCAGAAGAGCATATGGATCAATCAAAACAAGATGCGTGAATTGCTCAAAGCTTAAATACAATATCGAAATATTGAAAATTTAATAAATAGAATACTAAAGAATACTTCGGCATTCGCACGAATTATGTACGAGCTGTTGATTTGTACCTCAACATAATTTTGCATCATCAAGAAGTACTTGTAAAGGGTGTGTCACATCAAATTGCATCACGGAAAAAACGCTGTAGAAATTTATTTTTAGGAATTATATCTTCAGCTTTCGCTTATAATCAGATAAGAGTGTATAGATCACGTTGGCCATGCTTCACTGTCAATTTTTCGTAAATTTAGAAAAATGTCGTCGAACGAAAAAGAGCGTCGTGAATTAATCCTGCGCACTCATTTCGAGAATCCGGAGTTGTCACATCGGGACATCGGTAAGATGCTGGGAATCGTCCAATCCACGGTCAGCAGAGTACTAAAACGATACTTCGAGAACCTAACCATCGACCGGAAGGTGAAGAACGGCAGAAATGGATGCTCCGTCAGTGAAAAAGATCGCAAGCGCGTAGTTAAGCAGTTTAGACGTGATCCGAGAAGTTCGGTCCTGGATGTCGCCAATAAGCTGAATTTGTCAAGTTCATTCGTCCAGCGGACCAAGCAGATCCTGCATACATACAAGGTTCAGAAGGCTCCTAACCGCGACGAAAGACAAAACATGGTGGGGAAGACGCGAGCCCGGAAGCTGTACACCGAAATGCTGACGAAGCCGCATTGCCTGGTAATGGACGAAACCTACGTCAAAGCGGACTTTCGTCAACTGCCGGGCCTGTTGTTCTTCTCCGCAGAGGACAAATTCAACGTTCCGGAGGAGATTCGCAAGCAGAAACTATCCAAGTTTGCCAAAAAGTACATGGTGTGGCAAGCGATCTGCTCTTGCGGAAAGCGGAACGCCCCCTTCGTGATGACCGGCACGGTAAACGGGTAGGTTTACCTTAAGGAGTGCCTACAGAAGCGCTTACTACCACTATTGAAGCAGCACGAGGGCCCGACCATCTTCTGGCCGGATCTCGCTTCGTGCCACTATTCAAAGGACGTGTTGGAGTGGTACGAAGCCAACGGGGTCACCTTCGTGCCAAAGGAAATGAACCCGCCCAACGCGCCGGAGCTTCGCCCAATAGAGAAATATTGGGCGATTATGAAGCAGGCCCTCCGGAAGAACCCAAAAGTTGTCAAATCGGAGGCGGACTTCAAGAGAAAATGGATTTCTGTTAAAAAAACTACAACCTGACGTTGTACAGAACCTTATGGACGGGGTAAAAAGGAAAGTGCGAGCATACGGGCTTGGGCTCGAAGTATGAATAAAAAGAAAATGCCAAAAGTTGTTTAATAGTTTTAATTTTACTGTCTAAAATTTTCAAAAGGATCGGTCTACTGGGCGAATTTCTACAGCGTTTTTTCCGTGATGCAATTTGATGTGACACACCCTTTACCTGAGTACTTGAGCATAATTGTGGTCAGTACTATCAATTGTGCAATACAATAAGGAAACCAACGCTGCAATGCAGGGTATAAGCACTCAGTTGGTATGTTTCAAGTATTCCTTATGAATGTCAGGTTACTACATTGCTCATTGCATCTTTTTAAATATAACTTCAAAAAAGGATATTGCAATCTAATAAATACAGTAAGCATAAGCAGGTTCGCTTTTGCATCAGAATGTTGTTGCCGTTTGAAATTTTTTAGTTTATGTTAAGATTCTCTGTTTAAGAAAGAGCCGATCTTTTATCTGAGACATTGGGTGCTGTACGAGTTGGAGCAGAGATATGTTCAACGACGTTTGTTTCCATACGAACAGCTGCTTGAAGAGTTAGAATGGAAAGGATATTTGCTTCGCATTGTAATAGAGGTTGGGTTCTTGACGATCCATATGCGGAAAATTGTTCTGAGCTCTTGACCATGATTCGCAATGACCCTTGAACGAAATACAGGCATCAAATGGTGTTTTTCACCATGTATTTGAAAAAATCAGTTCGACGTAGTATTTTATGAACCGTGAAAACAAACTGGAACATTTGCTGGTGATCTGTGTTCAACACAAATGCTTATCCGCAATAGTAAGAAATGAACAGCAAATTTATGGTGGTAAACGATTGCACAAAGCGTACCATCGGTATTCTGCGATAAAATGCACCTAATTCGAGACCCACTAACTTCTCTTTCAGTAAATCCGCCTACAATCAGTTGCCGCTTGAAATACGAGCAACCATAGTGAAGATCGTACAACCAACCTCGGTGGGATTATGGTCATGCACTGACAGAGAAAAGGGAGGGAGTTCACGGAGGGTCTAGCTGAGCATTCACCTTGGAGGTGCGGCTCAAAACGTTCCTCATCTCAAGGGGTCGCTGATTACTGCCCTCGTCCCAATGTAAGATTCCACAGGGAGTTGGTGCTGGTCCTGTAAGCCATACATAAAACACAAATAAGTATAGAAAAAATTGAGATGGAATAATCGGACTTGACCGAAACAAAAAGCTTTGTCTAGAGATTGTCAGCTTGGAACTATGTAATTGTAAGTCTCTCATCTTTCTTGAGAGTACCCGAATTCTGTCGTGTATATTGAGAGCACACCATTGTAGCATTATAGCGCTGCAGGAGGTGTATTGAATAGACTCGAAGGTACGTTTGCTCCAAGGTCGTTACGCCACCCTCAAACCCTCACATCCCAAATTTGGCTCCATTTGCTGGATTAGTTCTCGAGTTATGCAGAAGTTTGTATTTCATTTGTACGTCAGAGAGAGCGAAGTAGAGTCTATTCACCACAGAAACGTTTCGTGTCCCCTAAAACCTTTGCATGCCAAATTTAGCTCCATTTGCTAGATTAGTTTTCTAGTTATCCAGAAATTTACCTTTCATTTGTATGGCAACCAGCCATACATAAGAAAATGGAATATAGAATACACTGTAGAAATTAAAAAAAAAATTATCAAGCTGTTGTCAAGGCAACACAAGGCAATCTTTTTCTGTATTTTTTTGTTCCAATCAGTTGTGAGTTACAGGGTGTTAACAATGAAAGTCAACAATGAGAAAATTCGGTACATTTTACACTTTTTCTTTGATAATGATGAACATGCAAGCCAGGCCGCCCATATTTTAAATGGTGTTTAAGGTGCCGATAATGTAACAGCTAAATATATTTGGGTTTATCGATTCCATTCAAGCATTTTTGATGTTGAAGATGCACCTCGCAAAGGCAGGCCTGTTGTCGAAAATGTCGATGAATATATGTATTCATTCAATAATCGAAGTTATACGGCATGCTAGTAATTGTAGCATCGCCCTGAAGCTAAAGATCCATCATAAAATGGTTTGAAACCATTTGCGCAAAGCTGGATTCAAAAAGAAGCTCAATTTTGGGTCACACTTTTGTGGCGGCGATCCTTTTGGGATTTATGTTGTTTATAATGTAGTGTGTTCCCTGAGTCAAGTCAATATAAAAACACATATCCCAATCAACATTTATTTTGACAAAAAACATGATATCAGCGTGGTGAAGCAGCTTAAACGATGGCCAAACGAGGACCAGCGGCCAGAAAGGCTCCACTGTGCATTTGATGAGACTTGAAAGTAAAATCGGGCAATCCGAAGCCTCTTAACACTTTCATCGCCCCGTCACCCAGATATAGGGGATACTTTCGTCGTTTAATTTGAACAGGAATTTTTAAAAAAAATTGATAGAATGTAAATATAGAATAAGTAGAATAATCAAAAAATCAAAACCATAAAAATATAGTTGTTATACTATATTTATTAAACGGTTTTATTTAGCATGATCGTATGTATATATGCTTGAATGTTTATTTTTAGGGTTTGCCCAAATCAATAGAAATTTAACTCTCTTCCTGTTGACCGATTGATCTGAAATTTGGAACACACTTTTATCTCTGCTGTTGTTATAAAACTGCGTATTCCATGATCTTGAAAATCTAAGATGGTCACTACTACAAAATGGCGGAATACATATTTTTTCAAAATCCCATCAATATGGGTATCAAATAAAATGGCTTGACTAGTAGAACATAGACATTTATGAAAAAATGCAAATCCAAGATGACGGCCGCTACAAAATGGCTGAATACATATTTTCTCGAAAAGCCATCAATATGGGTTTCAAATGAAAGGGCTTGCCTAGTAGAACATTGTTATCTATGAATACGGCAAATGCAAAATGGCCGCCACTGAGAAGGCTTGACTAGTGGAACACATTAGATCATGAGAAATCATTGAAGATGGTCTCAGTTGCCAATTACTTTTATTGATGTAACTCCCGTATATCGGTAGTAAATTAAAGATTCCCTTCCTTTTGATTATTTTTTTTTTAAATTTAGTACACTTTTTTTTTTGAGTTGTCATTATAATTATGCGTGTTCCGCAATACTAAAAATTCAATTTGGCCGAGACTACAACATGGCTGATTTCATGTTTTTTATTTCTCTAAAATTAGATGTTGATCGGGATAAGTGTATCAAATTAATTGACTTGACTCAGGGAACACACTACATTATGAACAACATAAATCCCAAAAAGATCGCCGGTACGTCATTCAGCTTTTATTGCTGAAATAAAAAAAAAATTATTTTGAAAAGGAACAGGTACTGAACTATAAAAATGGGATCTAATTGTAATACGGAACAATAAAAACATAAAAGAAGTCATTGTGTGTGTTTTTTATAAATTTATATTTTGGATAAATGGTTATATTTTATTTTATCTCGTGATATTGGCTGAAGTACTGCAGACACATTGAGGTATGTTTGAACAACTGGAGAAAAATGTTTTAGTTTTTTATCATTTTTCATTGCGTACATCGCCACGCTAACACACAGATGCATCGAAACATCGCGAGGATGACCATTTCTCGAATTGAAAATTGTCAAAATCCGTTCGCAGAAAAAAAATAGTTATTTACGTTAACTTTATTTCATAAAAACGTGACCTGTTTTCTGATTTGGCACAATAATGTAAGTCAAAACACATGTACATCTGTGAAAAAACTTTTTGGAATAAGCAGGGGATTATTCGAGTTGCGCAATTATTTCTCTCATTCTCACGAAAAAAAAACTTGCAACTGGCTTCTTCTTTCAACTTTTAATCTACCAACAACGAAGAACAATGAGAACGAATCACGCGAGAAATTGGAGATGCCCAATGTTTTATAGTTCATAACGATTATTTTGGTATGATATATTTACAGAATCGTTGCATTCGATTGAACAGAATATTCCACATTCTCCAATAAAATTTTAGTTATTCTTCGTCATATGTACAGTAAATACGTTCGGTTGAATTTCATTGTTTATTATTATTGACAACGCGGTAAATTGGTTGCTAAAATATTTTTTTGTAAGTTTACTTATCAGAAGCCAGTTGATTTCATTCGGATTCATCAGCAAATCGATTCATTCCTGAATCGATCCCGAATTCATTATTATTGTTGTCCGCTTATTTCTCTAGCGCACCGACAGTTGAATTTGGGCCCCGCAAGAAACTTGACCGAATCATGCTGGGCGACAAAAATGTTAAATAAAGTTTTGTATTTCACGCAAAAATAATGGATTTCGTTTTTCCCCAACCTAATATTATGTATTCCATTGCATGGGGATTAGATTTTTTACATTACATATCTTCACTACGTTAAGTTTCGGTTGAACAATTACACAGACAATCAAGTTTTCAACTGGCCCACGTTGGTGCCTTAAAGTGGACTTTTCAAAAAAATATTTCATTACCTACTCGCTTTCCAAATGAAAAATTCTCTGTCCCAGCGCGAATCAGATAGGAAATTCGGTGTCAGTTCCCAGGGTCAGACGCGTTGTTCATCGTGTGAATAGTGGTGACTGTTTAGAGATATAACAGTTTCCAGTACTAGATTCAACGTTCAACCGTTTGAACACGGGGGAGCGCGATAGGGCTCGTCTTTTTTTATGTTAGCATTTTCGAATTGGCGTCTTTTCACGTAGGATTTCTTCTTTCGGGAACATTTGTAAAAGGGGACTTCACGCGTTTTGTCCTGCAAACTAAACTTTTTGTGACCTAATCAGTTATCAACGATCATTGGATGTTAGATCAAAATATACCCAGACCAGGGATGCAAAATTTCGAAAGAACATATTGAAATCGAAAAGCAAATTTTGTCTGTGCAAAATATCTCCACCAACACTCTTCACTTCTTTCTATTACGGTGCCTATAACGATTTGACTGCTGGCTAATTTTCGTTCTATCGACAGAAATATCAGTTCATTCTCGATGTCAGTGAATGCTGAAGCCGCAAAATATTACCTTTCATTGCGTCCTGGTGAAATTTTCGTTGGTCATAAAACCGCAAACCCAGTACTCGATTGTGCTGTTGCCCATCGATGTGGGTGCAATAAACGGCACAACAACGGGACCGGGCTAGAAATAAACCAGGAAAACATACACACGAACACGCGTATAAACGTCTGACGCGGTGTCAGTGAGATGACATTTCTCTGAATGGAATTTTGTTCTCTTCCACTGTCAGCTTATCGAAGATGCGTATGAATATTTCGGGTGTTCATTCTCAGTGAGACAGTGAAACGAATGAGTGAGGGGAATAATGCACGAACCAAATGTTCCACGTGACGGAGTGTCGGTAGCATGTAATTAAGTTCAGTTCATTTGTTACGAGCTGCAGGGGCATTGGTGATTGAATTTGATCTTGTCTCAATATCTTGCTCTGTCAGTAAAATGAGTCTGAGATATTGCTACCCTGACCCAAACTCATCCGCATTTTTGGCAAATGCTCACAAAATTTGCTCCGCACTCAGAGGGTTAAACAAATTTTTCAAAGTGTATCTAAATTATTATTATTCCTAGAAAATTCATTGGCTTTCAACAACTTTTTCGAACATTTCAACATCATTAACGTAGCTGAATTTCGAGCTACGATTTTTTGAGAAAAATATCAGTGTTAACGCCTTTACAAAAATCAGTTGTATTCGAAATAGCTGTAGTTAAAAAAAACAAAATTGGAGAGGGGTGAGGCAGTGACTGAAATTTGGAACGGAATTTCTCTATGATCAATTTTTTTTTCTGACTATTTTTTAAAACACGATCCGATGCTTTCACTTGTGTACTTTCATGTCATACAGCTCTGATGCGGTATAGAATAACGTAAGTACCTATTCTCCTCACTCACTCAACTGATGAAGAGTTAGCCTGTCATGGATTAATCCGGATATTTATGAACATTGGAGTAAAGGAGTGTTTTCAGTATTTCAAAGTTTTTCGAATTTTTTGTAGATAATAAATTTGTTTTTAGGGGGTAGTGTAGACCTTATGTGGTAGCATATCTCTGATGCTCGACTGCCGCTTGTCTGTTACCCGGCCACGTGATGAACGGTCCCGCTGTCGTTGCGATCAATGAAAAAATGTATGTAAAAATAGAGAAGATAGAGAGCATGAGCGCAAACGCAAACGCAAAGTTTATGAAACTGAGAAACGGATAGATTACTATTGTGACAAGCACTGTATTTCTAGTACTCTGGCGCAGCGCATCTTGAGCGCTAAAAGGCTTCTACACTAAACCAGTCTACAGGCAAACTATCTCTAGAAATATTCATTTTCTGTTCTGTATCCTTCTTTGGCGCTGCGCTCAGGTCTCGCTGACTAGTTGATGTTCGCAGTCGCAGCGTAGCATCATTCTGGAATATTGAGTGCTGAGAGATAATCCAGCCAGACCTCTCTTGGCTACTGCTGCTAAAGTAATTCGCCCGCTCTAAGTCACACAACGAATACAACACAAACAAAGAAAGCTGCGAGAAGAGGTTGTGTCTAAATCCACAAAAAGCCTACGGATGACAACTGTGTCTGTCCATTCGCCTACGCCGGTTTGCTGGTTTTTCGCTCGCATTCTTGTACTCACACAAGAAGGAAAAAGGATGGCTAAACTAAATGATACTGGTGATGAGGACTAAAAAAACTGAAGTGGGTGTCTCTTCAAAAACCAACTAAAAAGTATATTTTTGGTTGAGTTCCAATATATCTTCAACGGTCTGGGAGAACAACTGAGGGATCACTGCCATACACGAATATTTGAAAGAGAACAAAAAAAAAACCGAAATAATATAAAGAATCAGAAAGTAATGAAAACACAGTCTTACGGCCTTAAAACCAATCATATATATAGTACTCGTGCATGCACACAACCGGCGTATTCAGGGTTGTGAGACGCGAACCAAAATCGAATGGAAACGGAAAAGTTTTGTTTTGTTTTTTTTTGTTTTCTTCCGAAACGTTTTGTTTTCATCCGAACTGATCGAAACGTTGTCTAGTTTCTGGTTGAAGCGCATTTTGTTTATCTTTTCGTTCGGTTAGCTTGTGTTTTTTCTGAACTCGCAATGCAAAGCCACAATGCGCTTTTGTGAGGGCTATCCTTTTTTTCCGACTGTAATGCATGGATCTAGAGCATGCAGGTTGGTTCTATTCTGCACCGAGAGATGGTGGAAGTAGTATTTGCTTTTCATCTCCCGTTTGCAGTTGGCAGGATATACCGACGTTTCTCAGATCCGTTTCGGTCGAGTGATTGAAAGCGTCTCAAAACAACATTCAACAGTTAAGAATTGGTAAAAACAACTCAAAGAGGTTCTTATCCATCGCATGATTTCAACTGAAGGTTGAGTAAGGAAACAGAAACTAATATACAAAGCGTATACATGTTCGATTATATATATCTTAATACAGTACGAGTAATATAGCATATCGCATTATGCAGTTATTTTCCACGTATGATGTACACTTCACACAAACAACAGACAGAAAGATAAAATTTTGATGCAGAGTGAGGGTCCCTGGCTTTGCGCATGTACTTCTCCTTCGACCAGTCGGAAAACCGATCGAGAGTGGGCGATGAGAGTGGGTAGATTTATCGATTTGTTTCCTCTGAGATGCTATCCGGCCTGGTATCAATTCATCGCCTCTCGATCGCTTCTCCGTTGGCTCCGTTTTGGTATCGGAAAGGATTCTCGAGTCCACCCGCAATGCCTGACCTTGAACCCACAACTTCCTGCGGTTAGTGTATCCTCAAGAGTGGTTGTTTTTTTTTCTCTTGAGGAGGTTGCAATTTGATGTGGTTAGAAGTGATATTTGAAGGCTGTTAAGTACCATTAGAACTTCCGACACCGAACTGATACTCAGCACATACATTGTAACACCAACTTCCACTGGGGGACCTGGAATCAGAGTTTGCAGTTCAGATTTAGTGGTTTGTTTTGGGTTAATCACAGACCGATTGCTGTGGAATTGAAAGAGTAGAAAAAATTGCCTACATTTGATCGACATTCTCGCTTATCTAATTCTCTTCGCGAAAATATCCGTTGGATCTTACTAACTAATGGTATTGTTTTTCGTGATTTTCATCTTCACACTTCGGACTGTTTCAATCGTTTCATGAATTCGCTGAAAAATATAATCATGGATAACGGAAATACGAACACAAAAATGATTACTGATATCCTAGGTCGTTCTTTTCGTTTGCTTTGTAAATGTCTCTTCATTTATGAAAACCAAATCAATGAGCTTTTTCATGCAGTTTTGAGAAAGGACTGAGTACTTCAATTTCCAGGACCGATTCATTCTATTGCTATGAAAACGTATATCGAGAAGTTTCCGAATTTATTTCTGGATGTTATCGTTCAATCACGAATTGCTTTCGGAAAATGATACAGTGTATTTTATTATCAAAGGATATACAGAACTGTAGTCGAAAACTATACGTCAATTGGAAATTGTTGAGCTGTATGAAGTTTTTGAGCAATAATTATGTACAAGCGTTTATTGTGTCCCCATCGCCTGCTCTAAGTTCAATTGTGGATTTTTATTTGTTCGTTTTGATTTTGCAGGAAAATGAACCAAAAAATTTCTCCAGAAAAAAAAACAAACCATAGAAACCTAAAATCTTCATGTTGTGCTTACTCAACTATACGCAAACGCAAAATGAATAACAATCATAACTAATTACATACAGTACTAACAAAATCTTTATTTCCAAAACGAAAACGGAGGAAGGTGACAACAATTTATGAGAAAACGAACGAATAGAGGAAACTTTCTGTCATGAAAATTATCGTTAACGCAACAGCGGACGTTGCTAACGAGACGATTTCACGCCAGCGCCTTCAAAAGTTTTTGTTATTACAAGCAAGTGTTCCCATTCGGGAATTGTTTTCGGTTTTTACATATCATAAAAACAAACTTCATCAGCATCAGTATAGTTTATGATGTGCAAATGACCCACTGTCTCAAATGATCTTGCTCTTGTCAGCACAAGATTCGGACCCTCACCCCACTGATTCCTGTGGCTACTGGTGCTGCTCAGGTGGAAATTTATGACAGGAGAATAAACACCGTAAAGGGAGCAGTGCTGCATCTTCCAACACCAGAAAGGCGTTTTATATACAAGAAAAAAAGAAAGCTACAACTGGCGGGATTTGTCACTCGGTTTTTGGGAGGAAACGGAAAGGTTTATGACGATGACAGTTTCCCGTGCGGCCAGTTTCCACGCCGACTTATCGACACACGGAGCAGCTGGGACTAAACTGGCATCATCATAAAAGGTTATGGAAGAGTTAGGTGTTCTTGGGCAGTGTGTTGATATATACATATCTTTTTTTTTTCGCTTTCTATTTATTCCAAATATTGCTGGTGGTATTCGTTATGTCGCATGCTTCACATTTCATTTTCAATCATATCATTTCATTTCCGACGCCACCCCCAGTGGGGTGGGACACGGCTGCTGTTTTCTGATGCTCGTTATCGAAACCGGTCGGGGGGATTGCTTCCCGAAATCCTCGGGATGAGCTAACCACCATCCATCCTTCGAGCCATCACCAACTATCTGCAGGCCAGGAAAAAGGGGTGAATGAATGGTATTGGTCCAGTGACGATTATGATGATTGTGATGATGTGACGTTTGGGGTGAATTCTTTTTTACTGTTCCCGATTACGGGGATGGATGAGGGTATAGTAATTGTTTGGTGGTAGTGTTGGGAGATTGTGTGAGATTGTTGTCGAAAGTTCGACCGAGAAACCTTTGTTTGTTTTTAAAGATTGTTGCTAACGAAGATTTTTTACCACTATTGTTTATCAGTTTTTTAGTCGATTGTTGATTCACACCTCACGGGAAGGAGACATCATGTGTCGAATTCAGCAGATATTAGCGTTGATACCAATTCTGACCAATATATTCGCTTTTGCAGAGGATACCACGAAATGAATGAAATTGAAATTTATCACAATTTGTGCATGTTTAGAGTTATATTATATTTTTCTCATAAACTGGTATGCTGATTGATAAAAGCACCTGAACAATGGGTGAGGTTCAATAGCACGAGAGGGATTTTGCATAGATATGAGGATTATTCGCTTAACGGCCACTCAATCCGGTATCGTTTTGGTTAGAACAATTTTAAATAGAAGAAAATTAAGTTAACTAAAAATCATATTTGTATAGAACTTGTCGGATAATGATCCAGGATCCAATTCTACTCCAGTAGCTAGCAAAAAAATCACACCTAGTTCGAGAAACATGGATTGATTCTATTCGTGACATCAACATTTTTATTTATTATATTTTTTTATATTTTTATTTACTATTTAGGAAATATAACATTTTAAATGCATTGTTGAAAAATCATACTTTTTAATATTAAGAACTTTTAAATCTATGACGATTAAAACCTTATAAAGTAAATGATTTTGGTTTGTCCAGTCGAAAATATGATCATGGTTTGTTCACTTTTTTGAATGGTCTAATTCAGCACATCTTTGCCAAATCAGGTATTCGAATGTTTCAAAACATATAAATAAAATTTTCGTTTTCATGATTTACCGTAGTTTTATAGTATATTTTTACGGAATCACATGTTTTACAGGATTATAAAATACACCTTCTATTGGTGTCAATGCGCCCCTCATTCGAGCTAACTTTTAATCAATCACCAGATGATTATTTCGCACGTATTCAGATATTTTCTGGATTATAACACTATTGTAAACATCATGATTGCACACCATTTGTATCAGATTTACATTGCTAAATCATAACATTAACGCATTTTGATGAACTCAATTCTGATAATGAGTTGTCCAATTCAATAATGTTGTTTTGTCCACATGATTTCTATGGCAGCCGCTTGGCGCGCTGCAGTTTGTTTAGGGTAAATGATCTTGGTTTGTCCAATTTGGGGTGTTTTTACGCAACAAGTAAATGCAAATCGATTTTTCTTCATGAAAATAACACATAATCGATACGAGTTTGGGTTGGTTGAAAAGCCCCAAGTCTCTAGTTGCTAATACTACCATAAGGTGTTGAAATTAGTCAAATTTTTATGTTTTTTAACGATTTTCCTTAAAGAAGATTTATGATCATGGTTTGCCCAAAAAAATGATCATGGTTTGTCCGGTTTTAGAAATCTCCATTTTTAATGAAAACATTCGAATTCACAAGTAGATGTTGCATTTATCATTGCTTGAGATTACTGTCATCATATTGATTCATTCATTCGCTATCCAACTCTTGACGAGTAAAGTTCAGTGTCGTTATTGTGCGTTGCCACTTTTACTATTGTGCGATTGGTATAGTGTACGAGTGAAGGTCATTGCTGTCCGCTTTCGAATTGACCTTTTGTGAAGTGGAACAAAGGAAGCAGCGCTCTTGCAGCTTGCAGCCCTTGGCGGCTGTTGAACATTGGCATAACGGGATCGCCATCGTGTGGCTGTCGTTAACGGGAATTATCATCACGTGACCGTGTGAGCTATTCTTGCGCTATTGTGTTGATCCATAGCGCGTAGCCTCTGTCTCTCCCTGGTTAGGGCAGTAGAGCGCAGTATCGGAACAACTTTTATATTAAGGTACACATAACCTTATGGAAGCCCCCAATCCTTTCGTCACAGTCGAGACATTTCAGCCATCGACCTTCAGCCATCCCGGTCCTGTGTACGAAAGTAGAGAGGGGGTCTTCCAGTCCTCTTCAGCAGGCAATTATGCATTTGATTTGTACGTATCCCTTCCAGTAACGCACCTTGCTTTCAGCTATCAAAGGCCGGGAGTTTCTGATATATCCAGTCGAGCGACTCAATTTGTAGAAGATGCAACCCCAGCCGTCGCTCTCAATCCATTTACAACACCTGAGCAACATCATAGCGTTGACCCTTCAGCTGCTCCTGGATACGATTCACCCCGACGAATCTTTGCTCTGTACTATCAGAATGTAAGAGGGATACGTACCAAAATTGTGCAACTGCGATTGCTGCTTTCTAGTTGTGACTATGAAGTGCTTGTCTTCACGGAAACATGGCTTCGTGCAGATATCGATAATGCCGAAATATCACCCGAATATAAAATTTACCGTTGTGATCGTAGCGCCCAATCCAGTCAACACTCTCGTGGCGGAGGTGTATTGATTGCAGTCAAATCTCACCTCAACAGTGGAGTCGTTATATTGTCAAATTGTGAAAACCTTGAGCAAGTAGCAGTTTGTATAAGATTGAAATGTCGATGCATCTATCTCGTCGCTGTCTACCTTCCGCCTAACTCAAGTGTTGACTCTTTTTCTGCACATGCCAGTGCAGTTCGACAAATCGCCGACCGTGCTTCTGCAGTGGACATCATTGTCTCTTTAGGTGACTTCAACCTCCCACATTTACAGTGGCAATTGGATGATGATATAAACGGACTTATTCCCTCGAATGTTTCTACTGAGCACGAGCAGGTTCTTATTGAAACTATGTTTACCATCGGATTACAGCAGTTTCATCGCTATTCGAATGTGAACGGTAGACTTCTTGACCTCATATTCGTAAGTCACCCTGAGCAGCTCGATATTATAGAGCCGACTGCACCTCTACTGCCGGTCGACACTCATCATGTACCTGTGGTCGTGCTTTTCGATGAGAGAAGTGATGTTCTTGTGGAACAAAGAACGTTAGATAGCGAACTTCGTTTTGACTTTCGCTCTTGCGATTTTGGGCGGCTTAAAGTGGTATTGGATGACATTGACTGGGACATTTTATTGCAAACCGGATCTTTGGACAGATTAGTTTCTAAATTTTACGACAAGCTTTTCTCAGTACTTGATGACAATGTCCCACGCAAAAGACGAGCAATTCACAACTCCAACAAACCCTGGTGGACCTCAGAACTTCGGCATCTCCGTAACGTCCTAAGAAAGGCCCGTCACCGTTTCTTCCGAACAAAAACCGAGATCAACCGCGTAAATCTCCGTGATATTGAAGCTCATTACAAGTCGGTACTAAAATCCACCTACGATAACTATCTGTCCAAGATCCAGGCCAGTGTTAAGCAAAACCCATCGTGCTTTTGGGACTTCGTAAAGAGTCGGCAAAATTCAACTCGCATCCCACGCAATGTTATCTTCGAAAATGTCCAGGCCAACACGGACACAGACGCTGCTAACCTGTTTGCCTCATTCTTTGAGAGTGTGTTCAGTGTAGCATATCCAGTATCGAAACGTGACAGTTTTGCTCATATTCAGTCTCACACCATCAATCTACCCGTCATTCGCTTTTCGGTTGATGATGTTGCAAACGCCTTGGACGATCTTGACATCAAGAAGGGATGTGGTACAGATGGCATACCATCCCTGTTACTTCAAAAATGCTCCACTGAACTTGCGAACCCTATTGCTCGCCTCTTCAACAAATCGCTTCAGGAGAAAACATTTCCAATAGCATGGAAAACTGCTTTCGTTGTTCCTATTCACAAATCGGGAAACTGCAATCAGGTGACAAATTATCGTGGTATATCTATGCTGTGCTGCCTAAGCAAGGTATTTGAACGACTAATGCACAAGGTTTTATACTACGTGGTGTCTCCAATAATCTTCAATGGACAACATGGGTTTATGAGGCACCGTTCAACCACATCAAATTTAATGTGCTACGTCACCGCACTATCACGCGAGATAGAAGAGAGACGTCAAGTTGATGCGGTGTATGTCGACTTCGCGAAAGCTTTTGACACAGTCCCACACTTCCTAGTAACGGAGAAAATGAAATGTATGGGCTTCCCTGACTGGATAACGGAGTGGATTTCATCATACCTTTGTGGTCGCACAGCACATGTCGTCGTCAATGCAGCTAAATCCCGCAGCTTTTATATCACGTCTGGGGTACCACAAGGAAGTGTTCTGGGTCCACTGCTGTTCAACATATTCATGAACGATTTGTACTCACTGCTTTCATCGCTCAAGCTCTCTTTTGCCGATGATCTTAAAATATACCGGGTGATTTCATCTCCTTTGGACTGCGTAGTTCTTCAAGATGACATTAACTCAATGCTAGAGTGGTGCTGTGATAATGGGATGCGAGTCAATGAAGGGAAATGTAAGACTATATCTTTCGGTCGCTCTAAAAGCCCCATAGTCTTCCAATATAAAATGGAATTGACGATATTGGATCGCACAACGGCAATCTGCGATCTTGGAGTCACGATAGACTCAAAACTGAGATTCAATGACCATGTAGGCATTATGACTGCCAAAGCTTTCTCAGTTCTGGGTTTCATACGCCGCCACGCGTACGAGTTCAGTGATATCCATGTTCTGAAAATCATGTACTGTTCGTTGGTCCGTAGCATTCTTGAGTACGCTGCTCCTGTCTGGTCCCCCTTCTACGTAGTTCACAACCTGAGGATTGAACGGGTGCAGAAAAAGTTTATCCGTTTTGCACTAAGACAGCTACCATGGAACGACCCACTGAATCTCCCCCCCTATGCCGACCGATGCAAGCTCATAGGACTGGATACACTATCTGTCAGGCGTACAACGATACAAAGATTGTTCATTTTTGATGTACTTCAAGGAAACATCGACTGCCCTGAGCTTCTAGCTCAGGTGTCTCTAAATATTCCCATTCGACGCTCGAGGAATTCATCTCTACTATCGGTTCCATTCCATAGGACAAACTACGGCTACAACAACCCGCTAGATTCATGTATTCGTCTGTTCCATGTTGTATGTGATGTTTTCGATTTCAACTTGACAAAGAACGCATTTAAAAATAGAATTAACAATTACATCTAGTTTATAAGTAAATAATTCAGTCTGTACTAATAGAAGACGGTGTTGAAATAAATAAAAAATAAATATTTAATATTAATATTATTATTCAACTCATATGTTCATTGCTTAATATTATCATCATAATTTTTTGTTTGTTTGTTTTGTTATTTTTTTTTTGAGATTATTGTTAAAATCAATAATAGATTAGAAATAAGACAAAAAATTTTGTAAAATGGAGAATAGTGGAGGATCTCCAGAGATGGAGATCTCCGATAATGAATCCCATTCAAGATCTGGGAAAAAACATAAACGAGTCCCTCAAAAAGAAGATAATTCTTCTGGGGACGAATCTGCTCATCCTTCCAAGCCCCCCTCTAAGAAAATAGCAAGCCTCCCTTCTGAACCCACTGTTACTTCCACTCCCCCTCTCCCATCATCGATTTCGCTTCCTCCTTCTGATGTTTCCGATCCAACCCAATCCTCGTCCTCGTCCTCGTCTTCTCCCTCTGTTGTCTCCGCTCCACGTGTCAGAGTTTATCCAGAAGATGCACCTGGAACTGGCCCGTGGGTTGTTTTCCTCCGGCCAAAACCGAAAGGAAAAAACCGTAACGTGATTCAGATCATGAAAGATCTGGCCAGATACACTTCTGTATCTGAAATTCGCAGGGTTAGACCGAACAAATTGCGGGTTGTCGTGAATGAACGGAAACACGCAAACGAGATTATTGCTGACCAACACTTCACTCTCGAATATAGAACATTTATACCCTCCCATAACGTAGAAATTGAGGGGGTGATAACTGAAACGGGTCTGACGAGCGAACAAATGAAAAAAGAAGGAAAAGGCAAGTTCAAGAAGCTTCCCTCAATGGAAGTAAAGATCTTGGACTGTCGCCAACTCGGGAAACTCTCCCATGATGGGGATCAAACTAAATTTACGCCGTCAGACTCGTTTCGAGTCACCTTTGCTGGTGCCGCCCTCCCTGACTACGTTATGGTGGACAAATTGAGACTACCTGTGCGACTCTTCGTGCCAAAGCCCATGACTTGCAACAAATGCAAGTCAGTTGGTCACACTTCAGATTATTGTGCCAACAAGGAGCGCTGTGCCACTTGCGGAGAGCAACATGAGGGGAAATCCTGCAGTGCGACTGAGCATAAGTGTCCATATTGCGGAGGATCCCCACACGCGCTCTCAGCTTGTGAAACTTACAAGAGTCGCTGGGAGAAACAGAAGCGCTCTTTAAAGGAACGCTCGAAGCGCACTTTTGCGGAAATTCTAAAGGGCGCTTCTCCACTGGCCCAACAACAACAACAACCAATCTCAACACACAATATCTTTTCCACGTTGCCAGTTGATGAAATGGAAGCGGACACAGCTAGCGGGGGCACACCGTTTATTTTCAAAGGGAATCCCCGGCGCAAAAATGTGACCACTCCCAAAGTTCAAGAACAAATCCCCCCGGTGATACCCCCAGTTAGCTTGCCTAAAAAATCGAGTGCAGCGGACAAGCAAAATCAGGTTCCTCCTGGCTTTCGTGGGAATAGTTCACCTTCGAACGACCCAGCACTCGAGGGGACATCAAAAACCCCAACTGTCCCTGTTTTTCCGTCTAGCTCAACTTCCCAATCGGGATTTATAAAGTTGTCTGACCTTTTGGATCAAATCTTCAAGTGTTTTAATGTTTCCGACTCCATCAGAACCCTTGTCATCTCAATGCTTCCAGTATTAAAGACAATTTTACAGCAATTGATGCAAACATGGCCCCTCCTTGCAATGATTATCTCTCTTGATGTCTAATTCAAATAGAGAGGTCGGAGATATCACTGTTTTACAGTGGAATTGTCGTAGTCTTATCCCTAAATTGGATACATTCAAATTTTTAATTCATAACTTCAATTGTGATGTTTTTGCTCTGTCCGAAACTTGGCTTTCTTCGCGAGATGATATCTCTTTCCACGATTTTAATATTATACGCTTGGACCGTGATGATAGATACGGAGGGGTGCTTTTGGGGATCAATAAGTGCCACTCATTTTTTCGAATTGACCTTCCACCTATTGGAGGGATCGAAGCTGTTGCTTGTCATGCAAACATCAGAGGCAAAGACCTCTGTATTGTCAGCTTGTATTGGCCTCCGAGAGCTGCGGTTAGCCGCAAACAACTTGATGACATGTGCTCACTCCTTCCTGAGCCACGATTGATCTTGGGAGACTTCAACTCTCATGGAACTGCCTGGGGGGAACAGTACGACGACAATCGTTCATTGTTGATATATGACCTTTGTAACAACTTCAATATGACCGTTTTGAACACTGGGGAAACAACACGTGTGCCTAAACCTCGAATGCTTAGGAATGCTCGAATTCACTATCGTTAGATTGCAAGTGGAATGTAATCCAGGACCCCAACGGTAGTGATCACTTGCCAATCAAAATTTCCATCACCATTGGTTCGAATTCTTCTGAATCTATAAACATGGCATATGACCTCACAAGACACATTGACTGGAAAAAATATGCGGACGCGATTGCTCTAGCCATCAATTCCAGAGATGGTTTACCTCCATTGGAGGAGTATAACTTCCTTTCTCGTTTGATCTATGACAGCGCGGTTCGCGCTCAAACGAAACCCATCCCAGGTTCCACTCTTCGCCGAAGGCCTCCCAATCCATGGTGGGATAGCCAATGTTCCAAGCTTTATCAGGATAAATCGAACGCATTCAAAGCTTTTCGGAAACGTGGAACCATTGAAAATTTTCAGTCGTATTTGGACCTTGAAAATCAATTTAAAAACTTGATCAAAGGGAAAAAACGTGCTTATTGGCGAAATTTCGTGGGAGGTTTGTCACGAGAAACGTCAATGAAAAAATTATGGAAAGTGGCTCGAAACATGAGAAATCGCTCTTCAACGAATGAAAGCGAAGAATATTCACATCGATGGATTTTGAATTTTGCACGGAAGGTTTGTCCTGATTCCGCTCCTGTGCAAAAAATTGTTCGAGATATACCACAAGATAGGTGCGATCTTGATTCCGAGTTTTCGATGGTAGAATTCTCTCTTGCTCTCCTTTCATGTAACAATTCTGCTCCGGGATCGGATAGAATTAGGTTCAACTTACTGAAAAATCTCCCTGATGTGGCGAAACATCGCTTGTTGAACTTATTCAATCGGTTTCTGGAGCATAATATTGTTCCAGATGATTGGAGACAAGTAAGAGTTATAGCTATTCAAAAACCCGGAAAACCCGCGTCCGACTTCAATTCGTACCGCCCAATAGCAATGCTGTCTTGTATACGGAAATTGTTGGAGAAAATGATCTTGTTTCGCCTTGATCGATGGGTTGAAACGAATGGCCTACTCTCAGATACACAATATGGGTTCCGCAGGGGCAAGGGGACGAATGATTGTCTTGCGTTGCTTTCTTCAGAAATTCAAATGGCTTACGCCGAAAAAAAACAAATGGCTTCAGTATTCTTGGACATAAAGGGGGCCTTTAATTCTGTTTCAATAGAGGTTTTGTCAGACAAATTACACTCTCGGGGTCTGCCGCCTCTATTGAATAATATGTTATATAACTTGCTTTGTGAGAAACATTTGAACTTTTCTCACGGAGATTCGGCAGTAAGTCGGGTCTCTTACATGGGCCTCCCCCAGGGCTCATGTTTAAGCCCCCTTTTGTACAACTTCTATGTAAGCGACATCGACAATTGCCTTACACAAAATTGCAGCCTAAGACAACTTGCAGATGATGGAGTGGTGTCTGTCGTAGGATCAAACGAATCCGACCTGCAAGGACCCTTACAAGATACTTTGAACAATTTTTCAACCTGGGCCATTGGGCTAGGGATCGAATTCTCCACGGAGAAAACAGAGATGGTGGTTTTTTCTAGGAAGCATAGACCAGCAAAACCAAAGCTTCAACTTTTGGGTAAACCGATCACTCATGCTATGTCATTCAAGTATCTTGGGGTCTGGTTCGACTCCAAATGTACTTGGGGGGCCCATATTAGGTATCTGAGTAAAAAATGTCAACAAAGAATAAACTTTCTCCGTACAATTACCGGCACCTGGTGGGGAGCCCATCCCGAAGATCTTATTATGTTGTATCGAACAACTATTCTCTCAGTGATGGAGTATGGCAGTTTCTGTTTTCAATCAGCTGCCAAAACACACCTCATTAAACTCGAGCGAATTCAGTATCTTTGTCTCCGTATTGCGTTGGGATGTATGCCCTCAACGCATACCATGAGCCTCGAGGTTTTGGCAGGCGTACTCCCACTAAAAGATCGCTTCAATTTATTATCTCTTCGGTTCCTCATCCGGTGTAAGGTTATGAACCCATTGGTGATCGGAAATTTTGAGCAGCTGATCGAGCTAAATTTTCATTCTGGATTCATGAGCTCATATCATGAATTCGTCTCCATGCAGGTTGATCCTTCTTCGTATATTCCCAACCGTGTTTGTTTCCCTGACTACATCAATTCCTCTGTACATTTCGATCTGTTCATGAAGGAGAAAATCCATGAAAATCCAGATTATCTTAGATTGGGGTTCGTTCCTACAATCTTCAATGCAAAGTATGGGCGTATCAATTGTGATAATATATACTTTACTGATGGGTCCTCTATGAATGAGTCCACAGGATTTGGAGTGTTCAACGTATTTTTTAGCACCTCACACAGTCTTCAGAATCCTTGCTCGGTATATATTGCTGAATTGGCAGCGATATACTGGGCGCTGGACAGCGTCGCCTCACGACCTGTTGAACACTATTACATTGTAACGGATAGTCTTAGCTCCGTCGAAGCTATCCGTTCAGTGAGGCCGGAAAAGCACTCGCCGTACTTCCTTGAGAGAATACGAGAAATTTTGAGTGCTTTATCCAGACGCTGTTATGTCATTACCTTTGTGTGGGTCCCTTCTCATTGCTCAATTCCGGGTAATGAGAGGGCTGACTCATTAGCAAAGGTAGGTGCGATTGAAGGCGATATTTATCAGCGTCAAATCGCCTTCAATGAATTTTATTCTTTAGTTCGCAAAAATACCATCGCTAACTGGCAACGCAAGTGGAATGAAGATGAATGGGGCCGGTGGTTTCACTCGATTATCCCTAAGGTTAGCCTCAAACCGTGGTTCAAAAGTCTGGACTTGAGTCGGGACTTTATTCGCACCTTCTCTCGACTCATGTCCAATCACTGTTCGTTAGATGCACTACTCTTTCGTTTCAATCTTGCCAGCAGCAATCTCTGCGTTTGTGGCCAAGGTTATCACGACATCGAGCACATTGTTTGGTCGTGCGAGGTGTATCTGGTCGCCAGATCGAATTTAGAAAACTCCCTTCGGGCCCGAGGAAGACAGCCCAATGTGCCGGTGAGAGATGTGTTGGCTCGGTTAGACCTTGATTACATGTCCCATATATATGTTTTCCTTAAAGCTATAGATCTTCGTGTGTGATTGTCCCTACATCCTTATACCCTCCTTTCCTTCCTTTGCGGATAATTCGTCCCCTTGCTATAAATAGTAGAATAAGTTGAAATGTAAATACACTATAGATATACGAATAGATTTATGAAATGAGTGTTCATCAACATTGTTACAATTTCCTTATATCCCATCCTTCTCCTAAAAATATGTCACCCTCCTAAACTCGAGTACACCGCGAGTAATCGGTTTTCCACCTTACTAACCATAGATGTAAGAAAATTGTTTCTATATATATATATATATATATATATATATATATATATATATATAGTTTTAAAAATATATTTAAGAATTCGGCTCCTTTAAACTTAAGTAACTGAGCCTGTAAAAATAAACGAATTAAAAAAAAAATATTGATTCATTCATAATTTAGGCTTTCTTCAGAATATTGCCTTTTCTTGGGCATTTTAGAAGTGTTCACCTCAACACACTCAACACAGAGAAACTTTATTTCTGCTATCCGCGAAGGACACAATAAACAAACTGCAGCGCGCCAAACGGTTGCCTTAGAAATCATGTGGACAAACAACATTATTGAATTGGACAACTCATGATCAGAATTGAGTTCATCAAAATGCGTTAATTTAATGGTTTAGCTATGTAAATCCGATACAAATGGTGAGCAAGCATGATGTTTACAATATTTATAAGTGTTGTAATCTCTAAAAGGTCTGAATACGTGCCAAATAATCATCTGGTGATCGATTAAAAGTTAGCTCGAATGAGGGGCGCATTGACACAAATAGAAGGTGTATTTTATAATCCTTTAAAACATGTGATTTCGAAAAAATATACTATCAAACTACTATGAATCATGTAAAAGGCAATTTCATTTATATGTTTCGAAACACACAGACACAGGAGCGCTGAATTAGAGCATTCAAAAAAGTGGGCAAACCATGATCATATTTTCGACTGGACAAACCAAAATCATTTACCTTATTGTGTTCTTCGCACATAGCAGTAATAAGGTTTCTCTGTGTTGAGTGTGTTGAGGTGAACACTTTTAAAATGCCCAAAAAAGGCAATATTCTGGAGAAAGTCTAAATTATGAATGGATCAATATGATGACAGTAAACTCAAGCAATGATAAATGCAACATCTACTTGTGAATTCGAATGATTTCATTCAAAAACGGTGATTTCTAAAACCGGACAAACCATGATCTTTTTTTGGACAAACCATGATCAGAGGTGGTCAAACCATGATCTTAATTTCTCTTCAAGGCAGATCGTTAAAAATTATAAAAATTCGAATCATTTCAACGCCTTATGATAGTATTAGCAACTAGAGACTTGAGGCTTTTCAACAAACCCAAAATCGTATCGATTATATGTGATTTTAATGAAGAAAAATCGATTTGCATTCACTAGTTGCGTAAAAACACCCCAAATCGGACAAACCAAAATCACTTACCCTATATAGTTTTTCACGTAGAATCGCATGTACACTACTTTTTTTTGTTACTTGTCTCAAATGGTTACGATTTCACAAAGCATTGAAGTTAAATTCAAATCTCCATTTTGGTTAGTTTGTCGGTGCTATGGCAAACTAACCAAAATGGAGATATGAATTTATACGTTCGTATACGTTCGTTAAATTGGAAGGGATTTCCAATAAAAATATACAAACAAAAATATCAAAGAGGGGTGTTTTACGATATGAAAGTTTTTAATATTAAATTCAATTTTTAAGTGATATTTCTTAGCATTCAAAATGTAATTTTTGCTAATTTTTTTCATTAATTTTCCAACAACTTTGTCAAATATCATGTTTCAATCAAACATCTGGATTTTGAGTTACGGAAATTTTAAAGAAAGATCAATGATTTTGAGTACACTTTTTTGAAAAATCCGTCGTAATATAAATTGGTCAGATGATAATTAAAATTGTGAATTTGGGTAGCTTCCATCATATGTACCGAGTTTCAATAAAATCGAAAGCGGTCGCGTCAAAACTTGCTGTTTTTTGCTGATTTGGAATTGCTTTTCATGAATTAGGGTTGCCTGATAGATCTTCTTCTGAGTATACGCCTATTTAAAAAAAACGGACAAATTGACCAATACCAAATCCTTTATCATCAAATGAATGGTATTCAGATGAACTTTCTCGGAAAGATGCTGAACAGTACCAACATTATCTGTTTCGTGTCATTTTCTTTAAAATACTTTAATTATTTAATGGTTTTTAAGATATTGAGACCAAATAAACCCTTGCTGTAGATATCATTTTTGTAAAGCCAAGTCCTCTCTATATAATATTTGATATTTATTTGATAAATTCAAAAAGTTTGCTGTTTCAATTGAAAATTTTCTTTCTCATTTTTTGCTAACTTTTTCTGTTGATTTTACCGAAAATAGGCATTCTTAAAAAATGTGTACACTAGGGTGCCAATGAAAATGGTCATATCGAGTTTCAAAAAGTTGCCCCATAAAAAATGTTCACCACCTCGAAAAAACACCCTATGCAAAATATCAACTCAATCGGACTTGAGGGAGAGTGGCGCAAAGCGGTCAAACTTTGAGTTTTTTTGAAAATCGAAAAATCAGTAAAGGAAATCGAGGTTTTCGAATTTTTTTTTATGCCAAATGTCTTAAAATTGCATGAAGCGTCGAGATCTAGTGTCATCTGGAAAAAAAAAATTTTGTCAAAAATCGACACCCTGGGACTTAGTTTTTTTCGGCATGCGAAACGAAAAGTATGGTTTAGGGTGATAATAAAAATAGTTGTCTCGATTTTCATTCGGAATTTGCTACGAAATGTTGATTTGCACAATAATATACCCTATGCAAAATATTAGCTCATTCGGACTTCATTAACTGGTGTCACAAACGTTAAAATTTGAGTGTTTTTGGAAAACGAAAAATCGCGGTTTTAAAAAAAATTTCTAATGCCAAATATCTTAAAAAAAAAAAAGTAGGGGGTCTCCGTAGCCACATTGGTTGCGCGTTCGCTTAGTAAGCGATCGATCGTGAGTTCAAAACTCAGGGCCCCCATTGACCATCTTTGTATTGTTACAGAATAACTACGTCCACGCAACAATCATCAGCGATGGAGATCGATCCACGGTCGAAATAAGATCGATTCATCCATACAACTGCTCTGCTCTGCAGAAATATATCGGGCTGCTGTTCTATAAATAACTCAACAATGGATCAACGACTGTCTCCGCTGTCCAGTCTTAACTGTGGATAATGGAAGAACAGATAGAAAACTCTTTCGCCTAAATGGCTACTGTGTAAATATGTACCATTTGCAATGGTATAGAAGGGAATATTCTAACGCCGAAAAATGGCAACTGTGTAATGTGCTAATTATAGATATGATAAATATGTGACATGTACACGATTAAAATTCGGCTCTGTTACAGCTAAAATGCTAATGAGTCTAAAATAAACAAAAGGGATAAAAAAAAAATATATCTTAAAATTGCATTACTCGTCGAGATTTACAGTTATCTCGAAAAAAAATTTTTGTCAAAAAAACGTTTGTTTTCACTTGGTCGTTTTTCCGTCTGAAAAATTGATTTTTGTTTGATTATGCGCCACTCTCCCTTAAGTCCGATTGAGCTGAAATTTGGCATAGGGTGTTTTTTCGAGGTGGTGTACATTTTGTATAGCGTAACTTTTTTTAAATTTTAGGGTCGATTTTTTTCCCATACATTCGTTGGCACCCTAGTGTACACCTATGAATATATCTCGAGTATTTAGAATGGTATTTTTTCGTGTATATTTTTTTTGTTTCGGCATTTTCTCGAATTGAATAAAAAATGTCCGAAATAGTTTTCGACATATTCACATTAAATATAAGGTAACTAAAGAATTTCAGACTTTTTTATATTCAAATGAACCATCTATCGATGCCTAGGACCAATTTAGAAGAAGTTTCAAGATTTTCCCGGATTTCTCCTAGGACCACCATTTGATCCTAGAGAGCTCACCGTACCAATCCAAGAGATACCTACAGACTTAAAGCCCTTGATTTGGGATTGGAAAATCATCCTAGAATCTTTATTTTAATTTGGTAAATGCAATATCTTTAAAGCAATTCCATGAAAAAAAAAATGCTGCGAGTTATCGTTGTTATCGAACGTTGAATACGTCACGTATTTTTTTTAAATTTGGTCCTTAAGGAGGACCTTCCAGAATTCGAGTGGTCTGAGTAATAGTTTTTTGCTGTTTTTGTGTAGCGTTGATTTGGTATTGAATATGCTCATTTTTGTATTGGAATAATATTGTAGGATCTAATCAAAAATTATTCCACAATCCTAATACATAGATCTCTGCAGCATTCAGTGCTCAAAGAGGTCAGTTTGACAGTTTTGAGTGTTCTCCCAACTCCCATTCGTGGCAATTTACACATGTGCCTATTCAAATGGTAACGAATGGGAACTGAAACAAACCTCGCAAACGTCAAACCGAAGGTAAGGTTACGCGCCTGGCATTTGTTTATTCATTTCATTTACATTCTTCGTGAGTGCGAGGAAGATAGCAACGGAGATGTTTAAAAGAAACATTACAGAAATGTCAAAATAAGCGTTAGTAGAAAAAGATCAAAGGACGACCATCTTCTATCCGCGGTATTACGAACATGAGGCAAAGTATACGATATTTTCAAGTTTTATCTAAATAAAACCGTATTTTCAGGGGGTCCTGAAGGATCATCCATGTTACCGTCAATGGAGAGTGCTATCGTGACATATTGGACGACTAATTTTAGCCAGAACACATAGCGCACGTTACATTGGATTTACTGAAAAGTTAGTTTGATGATTGGATTTCTTTTTATGAGTATATGTCAAGTCACTGGTTTATGCCAACAAGCCAGCAACTTGTTGGAAGAGAAGAGCTCAGAGACAACGTCCATCGCGAAATTCGCAACATTCCGGTCGACGGTAACGCTCACTCTGCCACCCTATCGATAATAATCACGTTGAGAGTTGACAGGTTTCTAGAAGTTCGTACGTTGCAAATCGAGACATTTTGTGGTTTTGGAGACATTTTTAATCCGCCAAACCAAATCGGTGGCGAAAAAACACCATAATGAAAGTACAGATAGAAAACAACAAACTAGACACACTATATAATGTTAATATTTTTCATTGCTCAATTTAGCAGGAATGAACGTAATCTACTTCAAGGCATCTTCAAAACTTTTCAAACTAACATTTATACAAGCTAACAAACTAACACATTATAGGACAAACTGAGAAAATGCTGTTCTTGTCATTAAAAAAATAACAAAAATCAATCTCTTTTTTTTTCAAAAATCAAAATCTTTTAAATCTTTGAAGTACCGTGTGATATGTCTTGAAACGGAAAGTTTTTTTTTCTACATTGCAATGTACCATGACCAGTTAATTCTGCCGGGCAGAATTTGGTGGGAAAAATTGTGCTTCTGGAAGAAATCCACCGCAAATTGATTCTCAAATTTTGTCAGAATAATAAAGAAAATCGACACTATCAAACCTATTACCACACCGATGTTTTCCAAATTTGTCAGCAAAATCAAAGAATGAATAAATTATTGAATTTATTTGGCTTGACATTTTAATTAGCAGTAGAAGGTTGGCTCAACTTCTGTCCCTCAAACGTTACATTATTGGAAGATGAGAAGGACGTAGAAAAATTTTGAGTAGCTACCTACAAAAAGTTTAACATCTCAATAGAACAGGCATGTATTTCCTGTGATTATAATACGGCATTATTTCCGCATAGAATATTTACAATCTTTACAAAGCTGTTCAGACAAAGACAAGGTTTCGAAGTGTTTTATTCATGGGTTTATTTCACAAACATTACTACTGAGGTACTGAGATCAATAAGTAAATATCAGTCAAAAACATATTCAGGAATGCCGCTAACTATGGAGTAGCATTGAACCAGTTTGAACGAACCTCGATATTTAGTTTGTGTCTAACAGCCCTTCCCCTAGCAAAGACGTGAATAGTTATGTGGCGTCTCTGAAAAAATGTTTTGTGGTAAAATTAAACCATGCGAACTCCGTTAAAACATGTTTCTTTCTGTTCGTTTGTTCTATATGACCGAAACGCTAATATTTTAACAATATGTAAATTTGAAATATTCAAGTTTTTTTTGAGTTTATTGCTTACACCATTAGATATTACCGATTACAATTGATCAGAAGGTAATAGTTGTCAATAACTCATCGAAATGCCCAACATCATCTACTAGCGATTCCAATTTCAAACAGCTAACTACCGGTGCAATCTCCTACCGTGCGATGTGAATCCCATAATAGTTAGAACCAAAGGTTTTTTTGCTACAACTTTTTTTAAATAGCTAATCAGAACGGCTACCGTTCCTGTGATTTGTGAAAGAAGTACTTGATTTTCAGGTTTTCCGTGATATCTTGCGATCGTGGGTCTGTGTGACTCAGTGTGCAATAATGGTGGGTATAGCTGTCGACTTTAATTAATTGGTGTGTGTGTGTGTGTGTGTGTGATTCGTTAAATGTGATGAGATCAACAGCTGACCGGGCATTGGTGTGGATAGGATTAAAGAAAGTACATAGTCAAGGGTATTGTGGAAAGGTGTTTCGGTAGATTGCTCCCAGCGGACAGCTGCTACACACGGTGATGTGAAAATGAAATGTGCTTATGTTGCAAAAATTGAATTGCTTCCAAAACAAATTTTGTAAAAACTGTCCTAACGATTTGAACAAGTGCTGCTTGTTAAGGGCAAAGTTCTTGGCTGATATATACAGACACGCATACACACGAATACTTGTTACAGAGAAAGACGAAATAATTTGGAGAGGCGGTTTAGCTCGGAATATTTTGGGTGGCAGTTAACTAGAGACATACTTCTCGTTCGTGATTATCTGTGACAATGATGCAAATGATATCGAAACAAATTTTCAACTGATTTCAACTGGTTTTCAATGCTGGGGAAAAGTGTGGTTTTGGAGGAAGCATTACTTGCATCCAACATAAGTTTCGTCATATTTTTTTTCTTTGAGACTATAAGAGGATCAATACATACCAAATACCAATTGAAAACGCGAAATGAAATTATAAACAAAATAAATCATACATTACAATTTTGTGAAAACTAACAGAAAATCCAATTGCTTATATGTAAAGAAAAACAGGTACGTAGTCATAGTAGTTGTACCATTTTAACTTCAGACAGCGAACTGATAGACAGCACATACATGGTGACTCCCACTTCAACCGGCGGTCCTGAAACACGGATAACGTGGCAAAACATACACGTCATATTATAATTATTTGCAGGCATTAAAAGAGAGGTATATATTGAGAGAGGTATAAAATGAAATTTGTAGTATTTTTTTTTATTCTATGAGCACGTTTATGTCTTTCACTCTGTTGTTGCTGACGTTCTCTCTTAAAGTACTTCGCAGTAGTTTTATTGTTTTTTTTTTGGGTATGACTTGCTGCTTCACTACAAACACACGCACACTTTTAGCAAGAAAGTTCCAACATTCTACTAGTTGCATATATATATGACACATCCACTATTAAGTTTACTGCAGTGAGTAGCGATTCTGCGTTTGATGAGATTTGCTGTTCCTGTATTGTTTTGTTTGTTAAATTATGTTTTAGGTTTTGATTTCTACGCTAGGGAAGACGAAATGCTTTCGACTGCTCCGTCCCAGTGGTAAGCAGTCAGTGGGTTAGACCAGGGAAGAAAGATATGGACATTTGGGGTGTTTCTTTTCCGTTTTGTATATATTGATACTGATCCTCGTGTTATCTTTACTGGCATCTAAAGTACTCATGAGTTTTCGTAAAGCAAATACTAAATAATATCAGTTTTAGTATTGCTTTTTGTCTATTTTATTTATTTTTATTTTCTCGTCATTGGTAACTTAGGTCATATGAAGAATGCTGTTTATTTTACCTTTAACTATCTGATTTATCTTCTGTAGAACTATGGCAATCACAAACGTATATTATAACATATCGCTCAATAAATATCCGTTATTGAGACATAAATGGCTGTACTGTTTGTGATCCAATTGATTTCTGTGTGACACGGCATAAGTCAAACTCTCATCGCTATCTGACATTCATTTTAATTAGTTATTTTTTTACATTAATTTTAATTAGTCTACTGTTTTTAGCTTGCAAAGTATTGTCTAAAAATAATTTAATACGCTTATCAAACATTTTTAATAGTTAAAATACTGTTGACGCTAAAAAATGGCCTAACAAGCACTATAGAGACTACGCGTTAAGGAATCTCAAAATTTTCTCGAAATTATTTAGTTTCAATTGCAATAATTCAAGTTCTACTTTTATTCAAAATTGTGTTTTGGTTCGTCTGAGTTTCATACCATAGTGATATTTTTATTAAAAAGGAATCCAAAAAAGCCAGAAGGGTTGATATCTTGAAATCAACCCTTCTGGCTATCTGAAACAAAAAATATGCCAGGAAACTGTTTTTTTATTCTTCACCTCACCAATTTGTAATTTTTATTAATTTTTTTTTGTTTAGTTATTTTTGTGTTCTTCAAAATGATAACGAATTGATAATAAAATAATATATAGTAATAATATTTTTTTTTGCTCGAAAAAACGTCCGAAATTCGACCCACTACCTCAGAATATAACTTCAAGCATGTTAATAAAGATTTACGGTATCGGTATCGGTATCGTCATCTAAATGGCCAGTAGTCGGTGAAAGTCGACCAAAACGAACAACGGTGAGGAAAACGTCAATTTGTCATAGAATTTTGACACATATAGATTAAAAATTGTTTTTTCCTGAAAGTTAAATTCATCATCACTGGCGCTATTTATTTGTAGTAATATCTAAACCAATTGAGTTTGGTGTCCATTTGCTGATTCAAGTTTAAACACTCATTTAACCTTGAATCACATGAAACTGTTATAAATCATTACCAGTGGTAACGAACTATTGTCATACAGCAGGATTACGCGGCATCTGCTAAAATACGGTTGATTCGATCCCAACCCCGGTTCCAATAATATACCCATGGTGATGGTTACCTAAATATTGTTTCATAATCTTGCGATGAATATTATTTGAAAGTATTTTTCATATGGGCATGTTCGAAATTCCATATTTTTTCTCGCGAAAGAGGCCTCAACCAAACACTGTTGAAGAAACATACATAGGCAACTTGTTATAAGTAGTCAACACACCACCTGTTTTATTCGTTTCAATTTCATAACAGCACTACTTACTTTGAGTATAGTGCAGTAGTTTTCCCAAAGAAGGAGTTATCTTATGATTTGAAGAGTAACAGTTATTGAAGAATAATAAATTTTATATTTGGTGCATTGCCACTATGCTACGCATAATGATGTTTTATTTAGTAGTAATGTGGAATAAGGGTGGAAGTGGAATAGGGATGTAACCACCTGTGACCGTTGTGTGTCAGAGGCGACCGCGTTAGTTGGTAGACTTGGTAGACTTCTTAATTGACCTTTTTCAAGGCTAAAGGCGATGAATTTTAAAGTTTTGAGCTTCTGTAATAAATAGAAGAGAAACGTTCGCAATGCATAATCAGTGCAGTGAGAGTAATGCGTAAGCGTAAGCGTAAGAGTAAGAGTAATGAGAACACAAACATCGACATTTGGCCAACTTGTATATTGTTCTCGTGAGGGAAAAAATGAATCCTGAATCAGACATCTTCAGCTGCTTCAACAAATCCACATGATATTTTTTCAGAGCTGACATTTTACAGAATAGAAATACTGAAAAAATGTGCATTTCAATCATCAATTTTTTATTACTAACTCTTGATCGTTAACTGTGGTCGATGGTCATTCGGAACGTCAAGGCTGATCTCAACATTTGAATGATTTGACGAAAAAAAGGGAATGCTGACTGTTATATTGTGCGGAAAACCCGTCTTCTGGTAGATTTCAATCGTTACCGAGCAAGTAAACAACTCAGTTGAAGCATCAATCAACAAACAATGTACAAAAACTTATCGGAATTTGGAAGATCTTTATTCTTATGAAATAAAATACAGCCATTTCAATTATACAATCTCTCAGAATTTTGGGATTTTTCAAAATAGTGATTTGAAAAAAAACATAGCTTTGCAACTGCTAGACCGATTTTTGTTATTCACCCCGCAAACAAAACATCTTTGGGAATTTTTGAAATTTTCGAAAATACTTCATTTTGTATGAGAAAAAATCCCAAAAAATGTTTCTCTGGATTTTCAGTGCATTGGTCTGCAACGACTACTCGTTTTCATATTTTTAAATGAAAGACAATTTAATTTTACATATCATATGATAAAGTGATGTATACTCATAGCCGTTTAATTAGAATGTCAGTGCTCCGCAATATATAACAGTTCGGTTAAAAAGGTCATAAGGTTGACGTCTAGATGGCGCCTCTTGCAAAAATCTACTTGACTATCACAAAGCACTATCCTTCAATGGATACGTGTCAAAATTTGATAGCAATCGGTCGATTGGTTCGTGAGTTACAGTATTGAGAGTGATGCAACTTTTGGTATTGTGAAACTCCTTAAAGTGTAAACTTTTCAGCCGAACCGTTACGCATCACGTACATGGTGTTCCATCATGCGTCCCCATCGAGTCGCAGCAGCTATGACTAACGAAATCTATTAAAAAAACGACTCCAAGTACATTGGCTATTTTTTATATGTTGTTTGAAATAAATTATCTTGCATTGAAAAATATTGAAACAAAAAGTCGTTGCAGACCACTGCACTGAAAAACAAAAAAAAACATTTATGCGTATTTTTTTCATGCAAAATCAAGCATTTCCAAGAGTTTTCGTATTTTTTCAAAAGAAAAGAACTAGTTCAAAAGATCTTTAGTTTATGGGGTGAATTATAAGAATCGGTCCAGCGGTTTGGAAGTTGAGATTTGTTTTTTAAATCATGATTTTTTGGACCAGGAAAAGATCAGTCCAATGACGAAATAAAAAAATTCGGGTCTAATTATTTTCGATGAGAAACGATCCTGTGGAATTACTGAATGTTACTTACTTTTTTTCCATTCCTAGAAAGGTTTTCGATTGAAAAAAATAGTAATAGAAATACACACATTTGAAAGTGTCCTTCTGCTTAATGACCATAGCTATAATTTTTGGGAGTAAAGGTAACTGATTGCTTCTATAAAATGTTTCAACTAATATTGATCATATGACAATCGAATACAGCATAACCATCACCATACTACGATGTGATAAAATGGATGAGGATCGGAGCAGTGGATGGACTTCACGTGGAATTGATCCATTGATTAAGTTCCATTATATTATGTGAAAATGAACACCAGTCCGACAGCAAATATGCTGGATCACATAGGAATTGATGAAGGCGGTAATTATCGATTTTGTCCTTTTATTTGTTTAACCATAAGTGGATGGTACTCCTATTTTGAATTTAATAATACAATTGAATAATCAATACAAGTTGGTTGGGTTCCCCGATGTCCATTACGAGCTAACATGAAAAAAAAATCTTATTTTTTACTTAAAAGAGTTTGAAATGCCGAATATTCGACAAATCCAATTATTATATTGTTTGAGAGTATTTGACATTCTTTATTTATTTAGTCTTTTCTTCATTGATAATAAGTATTGGAATTGCTTTTTTTTTCATTTTAATACGGTTTCCTAACTGTGTTCTTCATCACTTCTAGATTTTATTAATTTGCGTCAACCTACGATGCGTTTCTTCCGGTACACACTATCTCGAAAAAACTATTCTAATCTTCCACCCCAAATGTCCATCCGATAAAGAGTACTCATTCAGGGCTCGATTTAAGGCATAGAATGCCACTTACGGTAACAAAGCAGAGAAAAGATCAACTCGAAAGGGGGGAAATCAACAGAAGAATTATAAAATAGTAAGAACGTGATTACTGAAAAAGAAAAGAAAAAAACGAGCGCAATAAGAGATATACTTTCACGACAGGCCAGAACCAATATCATCAATGGAACAAAACAAAAATCGAATAAGATCTACACGCTAGATGAAAATAAAAACCTGACCGAACTAACTGGCTGAGTGAGTGGTCGGGAGTAAAACTGGAGGGGCCACACTGCGGACCGACACTGCTCTGGCTCTGACACGGGAAGTTTCAGTCCGCTTGGCGGAACCTTTTCTTATTCGATAAGTTCGCTTTTCTGCAATCCCAGTTTTGTCACTTCTTATCACGGTAGGTATATAAGTGGTTGTGTGTTGATCGTGGGGGGATGAGAATCGATTCAGGTCGATTCCTGTTCCGCTGATGTAACTACTATCATTGCTCACCAGAGTTGTGGTTCGTTCTCGCTAGACAACAACATGACGCAAATGAAGTTTTTAATTAAAACAAACAAATTCACGAGGACACACCACTGTCGCTGCAATAAACACCTGCCGACGTTCCCAACTACTGAATACGTTTTTTCCGCGCTCCCCTTTCCTGTTAAACACTTTTCACACTTTTATCACTTGACCGTTCGCTGTTTTTTTTCGCAGTTGAATTGGGTAACATGTTTCATTAATGTTGATACAGAAAAAGGAGAGGAAAAAACTATCCCAGGAGTGAAAACGTAACCTCAACGGTACCGATTGGTTTGGCGAAAGCCACACTGCGATTGTGTTGATTTGCTGGTGAATGTAGTCACTTAATTAAATTCTTTTCGTTGGAAATGGAAACTCGTGATGGTCGTTACATTTTACTGACACGGGTTGTGGTTAGTTGTACGTGCGTGTGTGTCTGTGTGTCCCGGATATAACACTGTTACTGATTCTAGCATATCTGCCTATAATTTTCCGACATCTCTCCATTAGTTTCTTAATCAAAACCTGCGGTTTCTGTTCCGCTGATTGTGTGTTTTTTTTTCGCTTTGTTAGTTAATTTTTCATGCTTTCTTCCTGCTAGCGGACCCTAACATTTTCGTTATCTACTACCTGGATCAACGGAAGTCGTAAAAAACGCGCGGCGAGTTGGCTCCTGTCGTCGTTAGACAGTAGCACGGATTTGAGTGAGTGAGACAGAGAGAGCGAAATACAGAGACAGAGATCGTGTGTGTGGGGGAGGGCTGGGAAATACCTACCTCCGTAGTTTGGTCTTACTCTTTTGTCATAGCCAACGCTAAACGAGTCTAGGATAGCCGAAATATTTACATCTCCTAGCATACTGCCACCACCGGTCCTGGAATGGGAGGGAAGAGAAAAGAAAATGATGAGTATCTTCGGGCGCTTAGTATGGTCATCATCCGACTGCGGGAACAGGAAATTGCTCAATTGGCCAGAGCCAACAGATGGCTGTGTTTCGCGAATGGGGTTTAAAGGTGGAAATAAAAGTGGCGGGTTGATGATGATTTGTAGAAAATAATATCGCGGCAAATCTTGAGCTTGCTGGGAATATACCAGGCCAATATTGCCTTGTTCTTTCTTGGATTAAAAATAAAATTAAAACTTCTAGATTAATGCACGGAGGTTGATGCGCCGATTATGAATCATTTTATAACTTTAACGGTTCTCAACCGATTCGCATCATTGTTACCGTTGCGGAAGTTCCACACAATTCCAATCATGTACTGAAAGAATGCGCCGAAAAAGTGACCCTTTACATCGAAAGGAATCAGCTGTGTTATCTCAGCGCGCGTTACATTTTTTGGGGTACGGTGTTACTCAAAAAGCGTATTCGGGCCTTTTTAGAACTTTTTGGTGCATACAAATAATATATGTTTTACAAAAATTTATAATTTAAAAACTATGATACCTACGAAATTCTTGTCAAAGGATGAAATGTAGGAAATTATTTAAATTTTCACAAAAAATGCCAAAATTTTTTTGGAAAAAAATTTCGCTGACAAAAAAGTTATTTTAAAAATTAAAATTCATTTTTCTCAAAAAACGTATGCTTTTAAAATTCTGAAAAAATAGATATAAATAGTCCTTAGAATTTCCAACAAGTTTTCCACACATCGGACGATGGACACATTTACATGGATAGAGTTGTTCGAATGGTGCTGCCAACGGCCAGTCAAGTTGACATGAAATTAGTCATATTGTTAATAGTATATCGCAAAAAATATACAAAACACAACTTTTATTCGGTTCCATTGGAGCATTTTACACTTAGAATTTTGTTTCTAGTTTTAGTTTAGGCACATACAAATTGTTTTTTTAATTTTATTCTCTTCAATATCCCTATTTTGTTATGCGAGGACTCTGAAGTTCTAAAGAAAGTGCAGCGAAAATAAAATTCAGGACAGTTTTATTTTATTTGATCTCCACACTGAAAACGTAGGAATTGAACAAGATATTTGTTGCTATTTTATACCGAATAATGATTAAGTGGGTTTCTAATGGAAGTTTAATTGTATTTAATTAATGGAAAAACTTGTTCGGGGAAAACCGAAAAGAATTTCCATAGTGTGTGGTGCTGTGATGAGGCAACATAAACTTTTTAGAACGTGTCCCTCTCAATGGATTTAGCTTGGAGAATAAATAGTAGGGCGTCCCACAGTTTATAAGTTTGAACAAAAACAGGCTACAGCGTAGTTTACAAACATTTTCAAATGGACATCCAATGAAGTGGCGTTGTAAGTGCGAAACATGTGAATATCTGTTCAAGTTGAAAACATATCGTACGCAAGCATTTAGTGCAACGCATAGTCGTTCACACGCGATGGCCGATGCTTGAATCAACCATAAGTCACATGCAATGAAAACAAAGCATTAACAGATTGAACAATGCACTGACAGATTGATCAAAGCACAACGAAACTCAACAAAGTCATGACTTAGAAACACACACACGCACACACACACATATAATAGAGAAGTAAGAGAAGAAATAGATAGGCCTAAGAAATAAACCAAATGTTTAATGTCAATTTGTTGTTCCTCAATTAAAACTAGAAACTAAATTATCAAAATTTAATGTTTGGGAACCCGTTAATTTCCGGTGATCTTTTTGTTCATAATCCGTCTTCCGCTTTGCGGAATTTGAATTATATGTTTGTTCAATTGCATTGGGTTACGCTCTCTGGTATAGAGTAGCGACCTGGCCTGTGATGAGATTCATTCAGGTACTGGTGGAAGTTACCGTTTTCTTTTAGGTTCGTATGAAGATTGATGAGGCTTCAGTTAGTTGTTGAGGTCTAGCTAGAGTATCGTGGCCTGGCTGGAACGGTCCGTACATCTATTACGGAAGTAACAGTACTAGAACTCGCTCTTAAAGGGAGTCTCAGCCGGGCAAACTTGATCTTGGTGGGCAGTCTCCTTCGGGAGTGGCGCACAAGCTGCGCGCTTATAAAGGATTAAAATCAGTGATATACCGTTTTGAATCATATTAGGTTGGGGAAAAAGTAATCAATTATTATTGGGTGAAATTCAAAACTATTTTTAATATGCTTCGGATTGTCCGATTTGAAATATGCACCGGTTTATCGCAAAATTTGTTGCCATTCTAAAGATAGCTTCATAATGTCCCTATCATAGAGGTCTTGGTCCTTATTGGCGAAAAACTCTGACAATAGATTTTTGTAATGTTTTCCAATTCTTTATCACTCTGGAAATTTTGCAATGCGAGAAAAAGGTGGTAATCGCTTGGACTATATGGTGGATGCATTTCCAATCAAGCTCTCGGAATTGTGTGGCCTTGCGTTGTCCTGATGGAACATGGTGTTTTGTTTGTCAATTCTGGACGTTTTTGATCTATTGCTAGCTTCAAACGGTTCATTTGTTGACACTAAATATCTTAATTTAGTGTATTGCACTTCAAAAAACTATAAAAATGTTTAAAAAAAGTGAAAAAAATGAAAATTTAAAAAAATTAATTGAATTGCACGTATTTTACTGTTGCAGTATCAGCACCATGAACACCATTCACAATTTCAGCGGCCTGGCTTGCATTTTCGCATTTATAAAAGAAAATGTGTAATATGTACCGAATTTTCCCTTAGTTCTCCTCCATTGTTAACACCCTGTAAATCAGAACTCAATGGAACAAAAAAAACAGCAAAAGATTTTTTTTATTGTGTAATGTCACCTTTGCAACGAGCCTAAACTTGAAATTGTATGATTTTTTTTTTATTTTTTCCTTTAATCTTACCTTGGTTGATTTTTCGATTTTCAAAAAACTCAAGCTTCGACCGCTTTGCGTCACTCTTCCGTAAGTACAATTGAGCTGATATTTTGCATGGAGTGTTTCTTAATATTCTTTTATGTGGTAATATTCTTTTATGTGGTAACTTTTTGAATTTCAAGATGACTATTTTCATTGGCACCCTTGTGTATATACATTTGGTGCAGACACTCTACATCAACACAAACATCAAACTAGAACTTAAATTTGGGTGGTAAATGACAAAAATCGGTCCAGTGGTTAAGAAGTTATGATCGAGATGTAATGGATCAATCTAATGTGGAAAGGACCAGTCTAACGACGAAATAAAAAAATATGGGTCCAATTATTCTCGATATGGAACGATATTACGATATTCTGAGAGATCGCATAACTTTTTTTTTCTGTTGATCTACTATTATAATTAGGACCTCAATTGTCTTGACGACTTAGAAGATCTGTTGATGCATGTTGTAACTGAGAAGAAGAGGGAAAAATAAACTTCTCAGGACATCATCGTTGGAACGATTTACAAACAATATTTTGAAACAGAACGTACGGAAGTTACTGTAAAGATGGAAAATTACTATCGAAAGATTTGCTATGCTCTTATCCAGGATGCCGAGATCGATTAGGAAAAATGTATGATGAAGTTGTGGTAATAATCTAAAACTCGATGAACGATAAAGTTTGTCAGCTATATTTGACTTATCTGTCTTATATTCCCAAATCAATGAATTAAATGAATAAGCTCTTCCAAGGTAATTCTTATAACATAAAATTTACTGAAAACCAGTTGGAATCACTGCTATTCACTAAACGGGCTGTATAAGTGACGGGACTTTCTATTGCAGAGAACATTTTAACTATTCACAGTGAGGAAATTAAAATGGATATGGACATCCCTCTACCATAGTTTGAAACGTACTGAGCGCATGAATTGTTCGATTCCAAGATGGCGTCTCTAGCCCCATCCACTGCTGCGTTAGTCAAAAACGTCTGTAACTTTCTGGATAGGCCATACATATTTTCATTTATGAAAAAAAACATTTTTATGGGATTCTTTGGGAAAATCAAATTTCAGTTCGCAAAAATGTAAACTTATTCAAACAGTGAAATAGTTGTTTTTCATGGTACTCAAAATAAAATTACCGCGGAAGTAAAACAGATAAAGTTGTGGTATTGAAGAACGAATGGTAGGGCGTACTTCACGTATTTCTGCTACACTTTATCTCAAATCGAAGTAATGCAAAAGTACATGTCGATAGAACATTTTATTTCGAAACATAAAAATGTATGCTGATTGAATGAGAGAAACAGAAATATCAAAAAAAAAAAAAAATCAAAACAAAGAAAAAAAAAATACAGTTGCGTTAGTAATGACTATTACATAACCTTTTACCTTTTCGAGCGGAAGCAAATATCTGATTGTCAACAATCAACTCGGTTGATTTTTTTCCTAGCCTAGTCTCTTCTGGGGTCTTCAAGGATCCCATTCCATAACTTTTCTGTTCATAATATTTTCGAAGATAATTATAGTTGTTTTAATTTATGATTACAGTCATTTACAAGGTAAATAACATGCTTCAACTTCCGAAATGTTTTTTTATCGCTCAATTAAAACATAAGTACATAAGAGTCAATATATAGTGTTTTAATGTAATCTGGTCATACTTTTCAGTAACGTTTAATCGACGAAATAAATGCGAACAATTCTAAATTGATTGATAACTAGTTTTATTTGGAACATATAGTATCCTTTTTTTTGGTTCTAAGAAAAAAAACCTAACACGTGTCGTTTTTCAAGCAAACGAAAGAGTAAAACTCGCCCGCGGCAATACGCTTTACCACCAAGGCCCAAAACTATACAATAATATATTTGACAAGGCTTACCACTAAATAAAACCCGGGCCCCGACCAGCGCCACTATCAAGTGGAACGATAAAGCGAAAAACCATATGTACATATCAAATAATGATGATGTATGAGTCAGTGTCAGATGTTAATGAAAATAACATAATTTTACGAGTTATTTGGCTATCTGTTTCATGCCAGCCAGCCAAGCCAGCCGGAAAGCTGCGGGAATACGGGGCTGTATTTCTATACATGCTCTCAAAATCTCGTGCTGCCACCCACAGAAAAAAAGCAGCTGAACTCGAGTGTGCCTGATCCTCTACATCAGTGGCGGCAGTTCCGAGTGCCTTTCGGGCACTCGGCACAGAAACTTTCGCTAACTAATCTAAGTTCCATGGAAAATTTATGATTGTATAACCTCCGGTCGTTCTACTTGCGCCGTCGCCGCCCGTCGTCGCGTCCGCCCTTATGTGCACACGAATTCCAACAATTTCACTTCTGGCTAGCATTAAATGATATAATTTAATCTGAATGCTGCTCTACGTCACTGATTCAGCGGCCGACCGTATGGCATTGTGTGAGAAAAGAGCTGGGAGGTCTTCCAGTCCCACCGGTCCACAAACTCACGGACCAACGAACTGTATCATTCGGTGCATTGAGTTTGCATACAGAGTTGCACAAAAGGCGGGCCAGAATTTCCTACACATGGCAGCTGGCAGCCGTCCGCCCTCCTGGAAACTTTTGTTGTTGTTGCATTTTGCTACCCCTTCGCTTGCCAGCGGATGATAAATTCCGCACAGCGGCAACTGCCGCCTGTGCATGACTAGTATTTATTGATTAAATAGATTAAACTGTGAGCTCACGAGATCAAGTAAACTAACAGCACGGAAGCGGAACTGGGTGAGTGTATCTGCACCCATAAGTATATGTGGTAAGGTCGCTTTTCATATTGCGAAAAATATGAAAATTTGATCCGATTCGCTGCGATTCTCTGTGCACACTATTCATGAACAATCATCATAGACGATAGACTATATCGTTTATCCATATAAAATGCTTGAAAAAGTTGATTTTCCAATCCTATTCAAGTCGAAGAATACTTCAATGTTTTTGGGATTGGTTTTCAACCATGAACAGCATTTCCTCATATAGGGGTACCGCGGGTAATACGGACAGTGGGGGTAATATGGACAGGTGGTTGATTTGTATAGTTACATTTTGAATTTCCGATTTCTGTTAATGAGAACACCTTCTACATGTTATTCTATAATATTAAAGCCACCCTATGGCAATGAATACTAATCAAAAGTGGAAAAGAGAAACAAAAACCGAAAATCATACATGATTCCACATGTGGATGTAATTTTAGCTGCTTCGATATTAAGCATTTTGAGCAAAATTATTTCGGTTTGTGAGTTAACAGAGAAGCGATATTAGGTATGTACGGAAAAGTAAATTCATTTTTGAGTGGAAAAATTTTAATTATTGAAATAATTGTACTGGTATGGTAAAACGGACAGTTTCCAGTGGGAGTGAGATGAACTGTGAAAAGTCTGTTTAATCTATTCCTAAGGAATGTCCTGCCTCTACAAATGGAAATCAAATCGCCAAATGTGGACTGTGTAGAAGCTGACTGGAACCAAATGCAAAATAGTTGAGGGTCAGTCCGTTTATACTGCTGAAAATCACGATATCACTTCTAGGTGGATTATTTCGATTTTTTCATCATTTAACGGACATTCGTGATGAGTTCAGACCTTGGCTGAATAAAATTATTCCTCTCGCGATCGATTAACCTCTACACTTCATATATTACAAACCTGTCCATATTACCCCCACTACATGTCCATTATACCCGCATCGGAAAAAAATGTTGTACTTTTCGGTCTGTTTTAATTTTAGTAAAAAACATTGAAAAACACTTTTTTGTAAAATATTTGACCAATTAGGTAGAAAAACAGTATATTGAATTGCGTCAAAGTTTTGGGAAACATAAGTATCCAAAGATATAATTGAAGTTCTTTTTAACATGTCCGTTTTGCCCCAACCTCCCCTATTTGTTTGAGTCCAATTTCTTTACTTTTGTGAAACAGACAGTGGAGCGTTCCATTGTCTCCCGCAATTGATATTAGGTTGAGGAAAAAGTTATCCATTATTTTCTCGTTGGCTGGCCTTAGTGATCAATATCTCGGGTAATATCGATCATACAATTTTGAGATTAGGCTCGTTGTAAAGGTGACATTTCACACTAAAAAAGAATCTTTTGTTATTTTATGTTTGTTCCATTCAGGTTTGAGTTACAGAGTGTTAACAATGGAGGTCAACAAAGAGAAAATTCGGTACATTTTGCACTTTTTATTTTATAAATGCGAAAATGCAAGCCGCTGAAATTGTGATTGATGTTTATAATGCCGATACTGCAATAGTAAAATATGCGCAAATAAATTTATTTTCAAATTTATAAAAATATTTTTTTGTAATTTAAAAAAAAAATTTAACTTTTTAAAAAAAAAATGTTTTCACTGTAATACACTAAACTATGATCTCTACTGTCAACAAATGGACCGTTTGAAGCCAGCGATTGACCAGAAACGTTCAGAAGTGGCCAACAGAAGAGGTGTTGAGTTCCATCAGGACAACGCAAGGCCACACAATTCCGAGAGCTTGATTGGGACGTTTTAATGCATCCATCATATAGTCCGGACCTGGCACCAAACGATTGTCACCTTTTTCTCGCATTGGAAAATTTTCAGAGTGATAAGAAATTGGGATCAAGAGAAGATTGTAAAAACCTGGTTTTGGTTTTTCTCTAATAAGGACCAAGACCTCTATGATAGAGACATTATGAAACTACCTTTAGAATGGCAACAAATTTTCCAACAAAACGGTGTATATTTGACCCAAATCGGGCAATCCGAAGAATATTTAAAATAGGTTTGATTTTCACCGAAAAATAATGGATTACTTTTTCCCCAACCTAATATTTGAAATTTCATTTTTGTCATCAACAATAAAACTGACTGCTGATTAATGTCACTAGAAATGTGAACAATCATTTCCTTTCTGACTCAAATTTGGAAATAATTTTATCCGTAATACTGAGTAAAAAAATTTTGTGATTTTATTGTGAAGTTTCAGGTGGAAAATACACTGAGGCAAGAACGTGAACCTGGTACAAACAGTAGTTTCTACCCATAAATGGTTAAATTCCTTGTATTCATTTGATTTAATTAGTTCCGATTAATAAGCATTACGAATTGTGATTAGTACCCCTCCATTACACTTTCTTTCATTATGATTTGTCACGATCAAATATTTTTAATTATCACGACAAACTGTTTTCAAGTTTTGTTATTAGTATATGCATTAATTTTGTATAGTTATTACTGTAATGCGCTTACAATGACAACTTCAGCTATTAGAAAATATTGACATATAGCATGAAAAATTACCGTTCCTTTAGTATATGAAGGCATTCGTGTGAGTTATAAATCCCAGAAATCCACAAAACCATGTTATGTTTGTTCAAAATTTGTAAATTACTTCATTGTGCCATGATTTGAAATCTGAACATTTTTTTCATTCATGATTTGAATTTCGGACACATTTTTTTTATTTGCTTCCCCCCGTTAGAGAGGGGGGAAGAGTGTTGAACCACCATTTAAACTTTTCTTGTCCCCTGAAACCTCCACATGGCAAGTTTGGTTCCATTTGCTTGATTAGTTCTCGAGTTATGCAGAATTTCTGTGACGCGTTTGTGACCAAGGTTATCACGACATCGAGCACGTTGTTTGACCGTTTGTCGCCAGATTGAATTCAGAAAACTTTCTTCGGGCTCGTTGAATGGAATCCAATGTGCCGGTGCGAGATGTGTTGGCTGGGTTAGATCTCAATTTTATGTCCCAAATCTATTTTTTATCAAAGCTCCGTGTAATAATCAATATTGCCCAAAACTTCTTATATCGGCCTCTATTTACGATGAAAATATGTCACCCTATTAACCTCAAAACGACTGCGAGTAATCGGTTCTCCATTCTTTTAACTATAGAATAAGTACAAAAGTAAATAAAGAATAGAATTGAAAAGAGAATCACAAATTGAACTCCTTTCAATTTATGTGACTGAGCATGAAAAAATAAACTAACTAATGAAATCCTCCTAATGAAGCCTCGCAGTCGGTCCTTCCAATCATATTCACCTTTTCCGTAATGTATGTCTGTAAAGGTTACATTATCTAAATACAGCCAATCCATGCCGATATAGTGGTTCTCAGATTTTCGTCAACAGTGGTAATTTTGTTCTTCATCGCTAAACATTAGACCCGTATTTTTTTTTGTTGGGGGTCCATTTCCATTTTAGGGTGGTCCGAAAAAAAACATATTTTCCACTTTTTCCCAAAAATGACTTTTCTCAAAAATTCATAACTTTTGTACCACTTAACAAAAAAGTCATTTTTGGGAAAAAGTGGAGAAATGGATTTTCGGACCATCCTAAAATGGAAATGGACACCCTAATAAAAAAAATAAAAAAAATACGAGTCTGATGTTTAGCGATGAAGAACAAAATTACCACTGTTGACGAAAATCTGCCTAGTCTAATGTTTTACGATAAAGAACAAAATTACCCTTCTGACCAAAATCTGAGAATCACGGTCAGTGAATGCCGCCGCTCTTGAGTTCAGACAGCTGAGAAAACGTGGCAATCGTTTATTTAAACCGACATTTCAAGTAAATTAGAACTCTTAATTAGATCTGCCGCAGCTCATAAAATCTCCATTGGTCCCAAATATATCATTCTCAACGAAATAATCCAGAAATTTTCATCTTCAGGTTTTCAACCGAAGAACACAGAGCACACCGCTGGCTCCAGAATACGGGTGACCATAGTGTAAATTGGAAGAATGTTTTTTAACGAAATATCTCCGACTAGAACGGGAATCGAACCCGAGCCTCCGGCATGATATGGATGACGCTATCTACTCGGCCATGAGTGCACACTACACTCTCAAATGTATCCCGTAAATAACAATTTAGCGGTCACTCCTACATACCATTTTTTATAGAAGATCGTCCGGGTCTATCGATTCAGGAATGACAGTCAATTCAAAGAGTGACAGGAATCGGTGATAATGGTAACTGTGATTCAGCATAGGATTGGGCGATCTTGGATCGGTATTTAGAAGATATATTTTTTCTTCTCCATTTTTTTTTTTGGATCGCTTCCTGCGAAAAACGATCTTTTCTTTCCGATCTTTCCGATCCTCTTGGTCGTAGATTTTCCTGTAAATTTGTTTTTCAGTGAACATTTATTTTAATCTCATCAAAACCTCTCAACAAATTTCATAAACATTGGATCCTTTCCATGGTTTTGAAATAGTTTTGAAAAACATTTTATCACATTCACTAGACTGAAAGTGAAAATTGTGATGGTGACATCAGATCCAAGCGAAACCTTCTTTTCTAGAGCTGGGACTACTATCAAGATTTCGACTAAATGACAGACATTGGGCACGGTTGGATTATATGGGATTATAGCGGAGCTCTGGCCGAATATCAGTTGTTGAAATGTGAATATCAGTGTAACAATGATCACCTCAATCAATAAACAATGATTAATGAAAATAGTGAATCAATAAACGAAAGGAAAAAACACAACATACGAGAGCAATTTCTTTCAGAGTGTCCAACCATAAATTTTTGCACGAATTTAGTTTACTTTATTGATTTTATTCTGATAGACAACAAATAAAAATGAGGGAAAATCAGGCAAAAAGGAGTACCTGTCTGTATGTCAGTCATTCAAACCACAAGGCAAATCCGTGAACGAGTTTGTCGTGCAATCTAACTCTGTGGAACCGAAGTGAATCCGTTACTACGGCTTCATGTAGACTTTTTTTCAAATAGAACTGGTAGTTAGTTATTGTGTTAAAATTAAAATTGAATTAATGCTTAACTTTCCCAAATACAGGTCGGACTCGATTATATGTGATTCGATTATATACAATTTTGGACTCGATTATATTCAGTTTGGGAAAATATATATATATTTTTTTAATATTTCAAATATGGCTTATTTCAATAAGAAATGTAACCTTTCAACGTAAAGGTGAAGTTTAAGTGGCTATTACATGTACAGCGGGGTAAAAATCGTGGTTTTTTAACATTTTGCTTGAATTTTCACCAATCATTGTTTATATCGATATTGCAGCCAAATTAAGAAAGATAGAAGTAAGGTGTCAAAGAAAAAATTGTAGAGCGGTTAAAGACCTTCAATTTGAGGCAACAGAGTCCAAAACAAAAAAAAAAGTTCTATCACTCTGTCATTGTTGAAATTCGAACATTTGCGTACGAGTATTTTTTTCATCAAATATGATCGACCATCACTTCCTGAGATAATCTGTATAAATTTATGTTTTTCATGTGAGAAAGGTGTTTTCTGACTTTAAGGGGATGCATCAAAAATGAAATTCCTCTTTTATTTTCAAAAAACGAAAAATACATGCAGAAAAAAAAGATGGGTGGGTAATGTCGGGGACATAACCGGAGTGACGTAGGACTATACAAAGGGGACAGCTTTTGCTAAATATATATTTTAAATATATTGTTTTATTGTCTTCTCCTACGTGAATACCTACCTATCTACCTGAAAAATGGATTAGTTTACTGTTTACTCTTTATGAACATGTTGGGGGTTCTGAAAAGAACCTTTGATGTTGTGTTTTTGCGTTTTTTTACAAACTTGATTCTTGATTTTTTCCTGAAAGCTTTGTACTTAAAGGGTGTGTCACATCAAATTGCATCACGGAAAAAACGCTGTAGAAATTCGCCCAGTAGACCGATCCTTTTGAAAATTTTAGACAGTAAAATTAAAACTATTAAACAACTTTTGGCATTTTCTTTTTATTCATACTTCGAGCCCAAGCCCGTATGCTCGCACCTTCCTCTTTACCCCGTCCATAAGATTCTGTACAACGTCAGGTTGTAGTTTTTTTTTTAACAGAAATTCATTTTCTCTTGAAGTCCGCCTCCGATTTGACAACTTTTGGGTTCTTCCGGAGGGCCTGCTTCATAATCGCCCAATTTTTCTCTATTGGGCGAAGCTCCGGCGCGTTGGGCGGGTTCATTTCCTTTGGCACGAAGGTGACCCCGTTGGCTTCGTACCACTCCAACACGTCCTTTGAATAGTGGCACGAAGCGAGATCCGGCCAGAAGATGGTCGGGCCCTCGTGCTGCTTCAATAGTGATAGTGAGCGCTTCTGTAGGCACTCCTTAAGGTAAACCTGCCCGTTTACCGTGCCGGTCATCACGAAGGGGGCGCTCCGCTTTCCGCAAGAGCAGATCGCTTGCCACACCATGTACTTTTTGGCTAACTTGGATAGTTTCTGCTTGCGAATCTCCTCCGGAACGCTGAATTTGTCCTCTGCGGAGAAGAACAACAGGCCCGGCAGCTGACGAAAGTCCGCTTTGGCGTAGGTTTCGTCGTCCATTACCAGGCAATGCGGCTTCGTCAGCATTTCGGTGTACAGCTTCCGGGCTCGCGTCTTCCCCACCATGTTTTGCCTTTCGTCGCGGTTAGGAGCCTTCTGAACCTTGTATGTACGCAGGCCCTCCCGCTGCTTGGTCCGCTGGACGAATGAACTTGACAAATTCAGCTTATTGGCGACATCCCGGACCGAACTTCTCGGATCACGTCTAAACTGCTTAACTACGCGCTTGTGATCTTTTTCACTGACGGAGCATCCATTTTTGCCGTTCTTCACCTTCCGGTCGATGGTTAGGTTCTCGAAGTATCGTTTTAGTACTCTGCTGACCGTGGATTGGACTATTCCCAGCATCTTACCGATGTCCCGATGTGACAACTCCGGATTCTCGAAATGAGTGCGCAGGATATATTCACGACGCTCTTTTTCGTTCGACGACATTTTTCCAAATTTACGAAAAATTGACAGTGAAGCATGGCCAACGTGATCTATACACTCTTATCTGATTATAAGCGAAAGCTGAAGATATAATTCCTAAAAATTTAATTTCTACAGCGTTTTTTCCGTGATGCAATTTGATGTGACACACCCTTTATTAAATGTTCAACGCCGGGCATCTTTCGGCGTATGCACATATCGTACAATTAAAAAGATGGCTGTGATAGGGAATGCATAGGTGGTCATCAGCTCATTCACTATCATATATTTCACTATTGGCACATTACCGTACCTTAAACTGTGGTTTCGGAGACGAATGAATTATAAGATTTGTAGTCTCCGCAAACAAAGTAAATAAAAATGAAAAAGAACTGAGGTTTTGGAGACGAACTCTACGTTCTGTCGAGAAATAAACGAGCTATAAGCGTTCTGAAAAACCGACAGTAAATACAGGGACGGATGACCTTCGGATTGAAGTTTTTTTAAATAAGAACAGAGCAGCAGGAAATACATAGCTCATCATGTTGCTCCTTAATTATTTCTATACAATGCAGATGTAACGTCAATCAATTTTCAACATAACTTATCAACCAAAGAAAGCAGTTCTTGCTACCGAGAAAATTCGTTAATGCCATTCTGCATACAATGTGTTGTAATTTGAAGCCACTTTTAATTCGGAAACCATGCATGGGTTTGTGGAAACTGAATGATCAATTTAAAAGACCCCAACCACCAATAAGTTCAAGAACAAGCATAAACAAAATAAATTAGTTTATATTATATGTCATATTATGTCACTTTAGAATGCATTGGTATTGTGAAAAACTTTTAATAACTCTTCTTTGAAAGGTTTAATGGCCCTGAAAGGCGCCGTGTTTTACGGTGGCTGGTTTTGCTACCAAAGCAGCCCGTATAAACAAACTTTTTCCTTCTTCTACCTGCTGCCGTTTTGCGATTGCGTTTGCCACTCGCTGAAACTAGTTGTTGCCACCAAACCGAATGTGGTATGTTCTGTAGGCGGGGTTTCTTATTGTCGTGAGCAGCTACGCAAGCCAACTCGAGAACTCCGGCGGCCGAAATTCTATAACCGCTATTCATTACATTCATTACGATTTGTTCGCTCGTTGGATTCACATGCGGGCTGAAAAGGGTCTTTTTCAGGATCACAAAATTATCTTTAATATAAAGAGTTTATTGTTTTGTTATCACTCGATATCCTCATCTTGTTCGGTTAAACCTTCCTGTTTAGCGATTGCGTTTGCCACTCGTCACAGCTTTCACAGTTGGAAAATTTCTTCCCATCCAGGTTGTGACATGTTGTACAGTAAATTATATTTAATGCGACGTGCCGAAGCACCACTCAGTGTCGCATTGGAGGCGATTTTAACCTGTAATTGAACATTTGCGATGACAGTGGTACAGTGTCGACTTTCAATGTGGGGTCATAATTTGGACCCCGAACTCTATGTTTCCAAAAATGTTCAACTAAATATGTCGCATAACATGTAGCTAAATGTCGAACTAATTGTAAATTACTGTACTTTCAATCTGGAAACAATTTAAGAATAGGTGAAAATTGAATAATCAGGAAAGTCCCCAACTATCAAAAAGCTCAGAACAACTGCCAAATTCACATACTCATCAGATCCTGGCAAACAATTATAAAAAAACCAATTTGTGTTTTATTATTATTTTGGATATTATTTTAGAAACCATTGAACTGTATTTCGTAAACTCTTTTTTGAAAGGTTTAATGGCCCTGATAAGCGCCTTGTTTTATGGAATGGTTCCAATTTAGAAAACTTTGTACTCGTGGTTTTGAAAAAAACCATTTCGAACGCCCTCGATGCCGCCTTGTTCTGGATTTGCCACCGAAGCAGATTGTAAAAAGAACAAACTTTTTTCTTCTGCTACCAGCTGCCGTTTTGCGATTGCGTTTGCCAATCGCCACTCGCTGCAACTGCCTGTTGTCTTGATGTCCCCCGAATGTGTTTTGATCCGAATGCAGTTTTTCTTATCGTCGCGAGCAGCTTTGCCAGCTAACTCGATCACTTCGGCGGCCGAAACTAAACACGGTTCGAGCGGGATTTTGCCTTTCCCTTCCTCTTTCCTCCTTTGCCATGTCCAGACATGGCTGCTTGGGTTGGTTTGTTGATATGTTGTGATGCGAACCGATGTGGTGTACGGTTTGAATGAGAATGATCGTTACGGCAGCGGAGCGGGGATTTTTAAGCTGACTGGTTGGCTCGAGAATTACGCATGTGTGAGACTGCGACCAATGTTCATTTTTTTTTCTTTTTCCTTTCCAATCGTGCTTCATTCTAGTTCGCTGCTGCTCTGGTTGCCCGTTTTGGTCGGTACGATTTGAGGAGCACAAAATGGACCAATCAAAAATGGGCACATAGTGCATTTTGACAATGTTTGATATTTCACAATTATTCAATTATTTATCTTAAGAAAAATGAAATGTTATTCGTTATGATAGATGCGTAGATATATTTCCTATCAATTGATGCAAAAACCTTTGTGATCTATTGAGAAATGCTCGAGTTATAAGCGTTCCAAATCTTGCATTTTTTCCTACTTGTTCAGTGCCTAGATTTCCATTTCACCCCCTATATCTTCCGGTTAGACGTAGTCCTACGTCAAAACAAATAAAAATTTTTTTTACTCGAATCGAAGATTCGATTATATACAGTGAAAAGAAATCCAAAACTGTATATAATCGAGTCCGCGCTGTAACACATTACTTTATAGTCACCCTGTTTGTGCCAACCTACTCCGAATCGTATGTTGAATGTTTCCTGTAAGGGGTGGTCTGAACAGTATGTAGTCTACATTTGTTTGACGAAAATTAATAAATGAAAAGATTACTATTTTTCTTAAATTTCCTTTCAAAAATCGACTGTAGGGATAGCTCAAGCTTTTACTTAAATGATCTTAATGTATTGAAAGACCCCTACAAGACGATTTGAGTTTTAGTTGAGTGGTCCAATTAAATTCCGCGAGATATGATCTTAACTCGAATTACGCATTGATTTTCAAGCCAACTTTTGTTGTATTCGGCACCGTTTTCCATATTGGCCGCATGGCATCGTTGAATGCGTGTACACTGCCTCGCCATAGCTCACATACCCAGTAAACTATCGAAACGGTGGCATCCTTGGAACGGTTCATCAATTTCTGGCCGAGAAACGAAACATAAAGTTGTATCGTTATGTCGGAGAAATTCTGTCCTGTACCGCACCCATTTCTGGATTCGTCGAAGCAGAAGCGAATGTATGAAGGTGTGAGATTCTTTGGAGTTGTATTGGTTTAGCAGCGCGCTAGGTCCGGTACCAATACTTGCAACTCGAACACAGCGGCGGCAGCTGGGAAAGCTTCTAGCCAAAACGGCTGATTTCCGCTCGCGCTGTTTTAGGGAGTTTCCTTCTCGCGTATGCTCTCGGCAGCTACGGGAGAGCAGAGCATAGGGTGAGCTTTCGTGAGCCAATTCACCCGAAAGCTTCGTCAATATACACGAAATACCGTATGTATTGGTGGAACATTTGATTGAAGTTTTCCCTTGGAATAGCTATGACGTATGCAAACGGGTTTTTCGGGTTTATTTATTTTTTCGAACCCCGTTTCGAGGAACCCAGCCTGGCTGGCCTGGTTCTGGCCCACTGAGTACCGAACAGAGATAGACTCCCCAGCGTGTGAAGGAAACGCACGGTGGGTGACATGGATAGGGCAAGTGGTACATATTTTATTCCTTTGGCCTGGAATTCATGCCCTACGGTTGCCCACCCCATGCATAGGTGTGTCCGTTATCTGTGCATATAAACATAGCGTTAGTGTTTTTCCGGCTCCGTTATGAAGGAAGCGTGCGAGATAATACCCTGTTTTCGTTTTTTACTCTGACAAGCATGGCTTTGGACATTCCAAAACGTGGCGGTGGGTTGCGGATGCTGCCACTATTTCTGCTGGCAGGGCGGAAAAAGCGAACACACATTGATTTTTGCGAACTCGTCCCGCATAATCATCGGCGCTACTCATCCGTAGAAGACTAGAAATGGTGGTCGAATGAATGCATTGATGGTAGAATATTGAGATGAACAAAAAAAAATGCGAGAGCTGTTCGATATTTTGTTTCCACACTCATCTCTGCGAAGTAGCAGGGTTTTGCCGGTGGCACCAGCTGTGACAATCGATGTTCGCGAGAAACATTTTAACAGCCCGTAAAACGCAAGTAAAAAATATCCCGTAACATAGAGTGCCGAAAATAATATCCGAGGGTGGGGATTTTCCAAGCAATAGAAGAGGAAATTGGTCACTAGCTTCCAATCGATACCTGGCGGTAGGAAATGAGCATGTTACTGCTGGAATTAAGTGTTTTACATTTCTGTTACGGTTTCCCTACGCGAAATGGAATGAAAAACAACTATGGTAGCTGTTTATAGCACTCCTATTTCATGTTTGGACAGAAAAATTATGTAATGTTGTGAGTATGATCAAATTTCGTTCTACAAAAGCATTTTCGAATTACTTTGCAGCTGGGATGATTCGGAAAAAAACTCTACACAGTACATACATTAGGGTGCCAATGAAAATGGACATCTCTAATTTCAAAAAGTTACCACATAAGAAATGTTCTCTACCTCGAAAAAACACCCTATGCCAAATATCAGTTAATGGATCGGACTTAAGGGAGAGTGGCGCAAAGCGGTCGAAGTTTGAGTTTTTTGAAAAAGGAAATCGGGGTTTTCGAAAAATTTTGTTTCATGTCAAATGTTTCAAAATTGCATGAAACGTCGAGATCTAGTGTCATCTCGACATAAAAATTTTTCGACACTCTGGGACTCGACACTTCAGAATACGAAACGAAAAGTTTTGTTTTGGGTGCCAATAAAAATAGTTATCTCGATTTTCCATTCGGAACTTGCTGCGAAATGTTGATTTGCACGATAATATACCAAATGCAAAATATTAGCTCATTCGAACATCATTTATAAGTGTCATAGACGTTAAAATTTTAGTTTTTTTTTTTGAAAAACGAAAGATCACCGAAAATCGTGGGTTTCAAAAAAATTGGTTGATGCCAAATGTCTTAAAACTGCATTACTCGTCGAGATTTACTGTTATCTCGAAAAAAAAATTGTCAAAAAAAACATTTTTTTTGTGGCGCCTGGTCGTTTTTCCGACTAAAAATTCGATTTTTGACAAAAAAAAAATTTTTTGAGATAACTGTAAATCTCGACGTGACATGCAATTTTAAGACATTTAGCATCAATAGATCGTTTTGAAAACCCCGATTTGCGGTGATTTTTCGGTTTTCAAAAAAATCAAATTATAACGTCTGCAACACTAATAAATGAAGTTCGAATGAGCTAATATTTTGCATAGGGTATATTATCGTGCAAATCAACATTTCGTAACAAGTTCCGAATGAAAAATCAAGATAACTATTTTTATTGGCACCCTAAACCATACGTTTCGTCTCGTATTCCGAAAAAAAAAGTCTCAGAGTGTCGATTTTTGACATTTTTTTTCGAGATGACCCTATATCTCGACGTTTCATGCAATTTTAAGACATTTAGCATCAAATTTTTTTTCGAAAACCCCGATTTCCTTTCTACCCCCTTGGGTGATTTTTCGATTTTCAAAAAACTCAAACTTTGACCGCATTGCGCCACTCTTCCTTAAGTACGATTGAGCTGATATTTGGCATAGGGTGTTTTTTCGAGATGATGAACATTTTGTATAGGGTATCTTTTTGAAATTTGGGGTCGATTTTCCCCCATACATTCATTGGCAGCCTAACATACATATACCAAATTGTTATACAAGTTTTGTCGTTCGATTTTAACTATACACTATCACTCCCTTCAATACAATTGTTTCAGTATAAAATAGTTTTATTTTACTATTACACATTAACCGTTTAGGCGTTAGAGTACTCCTACTCTATCGATACACAACACATGTCGCATTTTTCGGCGTAAGAATATTCCTATTGTTCGAAATAAATAAATAATAATGTAATAAAAATAGTTTTACCAATTCCCTTCTTGGAATTGGAATACGGTTGGACTCTCGAAATACGCTTTCATGGCTGCCATAATATTTTCGACTTAAAGAACGAAATCTGGAGATATTGCGGATATTGCGAACTTTTGTTGTTTAGTTCGCAATTGGATTTTAGCAGTGTATGAGGTGTTTTTTTTTCTTTCTCGGCAAACCAGAACTTTCCTACATTTTTTTTACACCCAGCTAGTCTAGAAGGTTACAGCTGAGCAATTCTACACCAATTCAACCGACCAATCTCCATTTATTCATTTATTTTAAACATTGTATATATTGTGTAGGCTACTCAAGAAGTCGTCGACCAGTTTGATTTGATGAAGATTACAGAATTAACTAGGAATTGTTTTTGGAGAACTCTAACTTAAACCTCAACAACTTATTGATTTAATTTTTTCCACTGATAAAAGTTAGCTCCTTCCCGTGTCTGATTCAAGATAAAGATTTTGGCTCAAACAAAACGAGCGAGCCAGGTTTGCTAACCGATCTGGCCAGACATAAACATCACGTGCCAGGAACGTGAGCTGATAGACGGATCGAATATGATCATCACCCTTCCTTCAAAAAAATATGTCGAATAATTCCTCCACTAAATATGGTTGAAAAGGTTTATTTCCGTGAGACGCTCAGAATTATTTGTTCAGTTCAATGCAACGGTTAAATGGCTCTTCTTAAGAAGTGTGTTATTCCGTCGCGTATTTAAAAGAAAGAAGATATAAACAAAATGAAAACCAAAATAAATGAAAATGAAGTCTTCGAGTCTGAAGCCTCTATAATTCAACACATCATCATCATTATCATTCGCACTACATCATTCGGTAATCGATTGTTTTCTAGCACAGTTAGGTAAAAAATCTTCTGCAGTGATTGTTACAATTTTCTTTATATATAATTTTCTGCTCTCTTCGTTGTATGTGTTATGGTGTTTTGTCATCACATCCGCCGTGATTACCGACACTTTTGGATGTGTTCAGCGTCCTGATGATGAAAATTGAACAAACTCAATTGAACAGCTTCCAATGTTTCATTTAAACGAAAGAAATCGATCTCGTCGTTGATAATGAAGCACCTACTCCTAGTAGTGAAACATTTTCTATTCACGACGCTCATTGATAGAACTTAAAAATACCCACAGTACAGGTCGGACTCAATTATATATAGTCGACCATTTTTTTTCAACAATTATTTTCAAATCCTATACATAATCGGATCCCAAGAAAACAATTTTTTCATTAATGTATGAATGTCAAACATTAATAGAAGAATAGCTTTTTTGTGATTCGATTATGTATTGGATTCGAAAATTAACGTTGAAAGTGAAATTGCGATTATATATCGCAAGTCCGACCTGTAGTGTGATCATGAGTACACCACTCAAGACAGTAGAAGATCCTAAGAAGCTCTTCATTTCTTGTTAACGGAGACTCCAAATATTTCAATTCTTTCATCTTCGAAGCTCCCCAATTTTCTAAGAAGGAACACAATATTTTCGCACAGGAAATGTGTATAATCAGGCGGAGAGAGCAGTACAGCACGAGTATCTTTACCTAGCGTTTTCCTCAATGGATTTCTCAAATCTGATGCTGGCCGTTATACTAAAGAGTTGATTATATAAACTGGATACAATCTAAATATGATCCTAAGTGGTGAAGAAGCGAATTTTTATTCCGTAGTCGTACGTCTACAATGCGGTTTGTTCTGGATAATACCGTCTACATTTGTTTTTTAGAAAGACTGTATATTTTACAGACACCATCAGCCCCCGCCAATCCGATCCGTAACTATTCGTAAGACTTTTCCATTTATATTGCCCTTCCGATCAAAATGAGATGAAATCGCTATTAACACGTTGAGCCCAGCATCGGTCCCTAGGGGCCGACGTTGAGCTTCTTGGTAGGAAAGTGCTGACTGACTGGGACTGACAGTTACAAAATAATGAAATTAAAATATATTCGGTTTGTTCTCGGATGTTTTACAAAATGTGACTACTTTCTAGTCGAATTGCTGACTATTTTCTATTTATACAATAAGTATCTTTGGGAACTGGGACCGACAATGAGATTGTACAAACGCTCTTGATGCGCGCTGAATGAAAAGCGCAGCAAGAAAAAATTGGGGCTTAACGTGTTAAGGAGGGACCCTACTTTCGAAGGACGAAAAATAATGTATTTTCGTGATTTTTTTTACTTTGGCATTAAAGTTTGATGTTGAAACAATTTGGTGATAAGTTAAGGTATATTTGAAGATTTTTTTTTATTTTTTGGATGTCAAAAAAGTGCTGTTTCCAGTTGGGCGCGTGGATACTCTCTATGAAACAGGTGGTAGGTTATTTTTTTTTCAGATTCTAGTGGGCCGATCGGGCGGATTTTTTTTTCAGCTTGTAAAAATTAATTATCTGAATTGTTCGAAAAATTGTCAAAATGGCGGCCATTTGAATAAATAAATTACTGTTTTTCAAACAAAAATCGCGAATTAAAAAATCATAAAAAATGAAAAATTATTATTAATTATTAGTTAGACTGTTTTCCTAGGCGTTTTTATCAATTTTCTTCACAAAAACGATTAAATTTATTAAATTAAGACAGCTACTCGGTTGCGAGTAAACGTCAAATAATCCGAAGATTTACGAGCACACCCATACCACGAAATTTGACATTTGATTTGTATGTATGGGGCTACTCGCCTGTTTAAAACAGACAAAAACTTTAAAGTAGCTCGGCTGCGAGTAGCTAGATGAACTCTGGAGTATCCTACGAGAATATGACCAACGTACATTATCCTTGGTTGGTCAAGATAAATGTTGGGCTTCGGGTTGTTACGATATGGTTGAATTATGTAAGCAAAGCGGCATTATTTTGATCTGTCTACTTCCATGCTTCAACTAAATCATTCAGTCAATTTACGTTTCAGTTTTTAAACCAACGGAAGCTGTCTGGGATACTAAACTTGTTAGGCGGTGTTTTGAAAATGGAGAGGCAATGATTTCAGAACGAGACTTTGCTCCCTTTCTAAATAATTACTCCACTCCACTGCCAATTACTGATCAATGGATTTCTAAATTGCGGCCTGCATCCATGGATCGCCGAAGCCTTTCATTATGAATCTTTTCCTGATCCAAGTTTGATTCTCAAACTTAGACTGCAAAATAAAAGTTCTTCATTGATAGCCGCTGATCCTTAAACAAGACTGTCCCGCAATATTACTGCATATCTGTGCTGTTCGGAATTTGAGTCAAATATAATTGAAAATATTTTACTCTATGGTACTTTATCAGGGAACTAATTTGATCTTCGTACAGTGTTGGACAAAACATTAAGACTACTGCTCAAGCAAAAAATGAAAGTTACAAAACTTTGAGAAAAAAATAATCCAATTCAGTACTTCAATCTATTCATAATAATTTATTTACATCGCTCGAAAAAAATTATAACAATGCAAATAAATTATTATAAATGGATTGAAGTAGTAGATTCGATTATTTGTTCTCTAAGTTTTGTCACTTTTTTTTTTGCTTGAGTACTGATCTATAAGCATAATTTTGAATAATGAGACACTATTTAACACATTAAGGACCGCAGCACGTTTTGGGGTAAACTTGAACGCTTCATTTGTTCGGATTCCACGAATGAGATTGTTTCCTTTGATGTGGATGAGACGAAGGCGAGCCATCGGTAGGGCCTTGTTAGATTCTTGCCAAACAATGGATTTAACCTTCAAGTGCAGAAAACACGAGTTATTTCGTGATCCATCCGTAACAAGCCGAACGCGAAACACGAAAAATCTCGTGAGCGGTCCGCAATGTGTTAATTGTTAACAAAGTTTAAGTGTTCAAATTTAAGAGTTTGAGACAAAACGGTATGTTTATAAAATAATAATCATAAAATAAATTTCATGACTTTAGTTCATTATTGATGTTTGTTTTAAGATTATAATAAAATAACTATGAAATAATAAGCTCAACAAAAATCAATAACTAATTTCTCTCAAAGAAATGCTTCTGATAATATGTGTTCGGAATTGAAAGCAAAAGTGCCCGGAATTAAAATTGTGAATAAAAAAAAGTGTCCGGATTTAAAATCACGGCACAATGAAGAAACTTAAAATTTGTGAACATTGAATGAACAAAACCGCAGCTCCGGCCGAATTTGCGGAAGCCACTCTTAAATATTATCTTGTTAAAAAATCATTGATTCTTCTTGTTTTATATACATGATTTTAGGTAGTCTATTGACTATTCCATAGTGGATAGAGATGGGCTTTGTCAGAAAGAGTGTACGAGCCATAGCTCTTCAAATATAGAGCTATGGCTATCTTAACATATTAAGGACCGCTCAAGAGTTTTCTCGTATTACGTGTTCCGTTTGTTACGAATGGATCACGAAATAACCTGTGCACTTGATGGTTCAATCCGTAGTCTGACAGGAATCTAATAAGACCTACCGATGGCTCGCCTTCGTCTCATCCACGCCGAAGGGAACGACCCCATTCGTGAAATCCGAACAAATGAAGCGTACAAGTTTGCCTCAAAACGTGCGGTCCCATGTCCTACAGATTTCTTTGCAGTCCTTAATATGTAAAAGAATGGCTTCCGCAAATTCAGTTGCATGTAAAACGGGATGGATAAGTATTGCACGAATATATTTTTTTAAATTATTTCCATCGGAATTTTAAATTAATACCAACTACAAAACTACTAGTCTTGATGGCGTTAGGAAATTTTAGTACTACATTCAATTTATGAGTACCGTAACCCGTCGAAATCCGAACACTTGAGCGTTCACGAGAATAACATCAGCTACTAAAAATATTGCTATAGCATAACATGGAACAATACCAACCCAATGTAATTAGGAAGCATTCATGTCTGTTATGAATCACAGAAATCCAGATTTCAGATATTTTTGACGAATTTTCCTAATTTCTCGACTCCACGATGATTCTTTCTTCATCGTTGAAATGAATGCTACTGCATCTTTTATGTAAATGAGTAGCGTTCTCTAATCCGATCTTTCAATACACTCTTCGGTATACTTAAAATACCTGAGTTTATTGCTTTACCAATTTGGAGATAATCCACGAATCCTTTTTCATCTTAGAAAAAACTGATGCTATTAGCTTCTTGACCGATATCTGAGCTCTGGCTCACATGGGCGTCGAATTGGCGAGTTCAAACCACTTATCATGTTTCGGTTAACCATGGGCTGAATCACCATGATAGATAGGATTAATGTAGATTAAAACTGATAAAAAAAGTACGAAATAAATTACTAATAACTTTTTTTTCTATTTTTTAACAGTTTGCACAATCCGAAGTCTTTTTGGTGTATTAAATTGCGGCGTTTTTAACTCTCTAAAACTTTGATTTAAATAAATCGAAAATTGAAGCTTCGATTTTTCTCCATTACTACTCTCATGTGTGGCTTCCATAATAATCGAACTTCTTGAATGGTGTTAACGTTCCCTGTGGAACTTTTGCCGTCTCAACGTATGCATTAACTAGCGTCATTTATTAATACTTAGTTGAAATTTCGTAAGCCAAATAACACGCCTTGAATGTATTCCGAGGGGCAAGCTCTTGAATACGCGTGACCACAGTGCAAGTCGAAGGAAATTTCTTTAACGAAAAATCCCCCGGCCAGAACGGGAATCGAACCCGAACACCCGGCATGATAATGTGAGACGCTAACCACTCGGCCACGGATGCACTAATAATCGGACTTAATCCCACCAAATACATATCAAGCCCCTTAGTAATAGAAATAGAGTGCTTCCATGATGGTCTTACTCGACAATTCCCATTATTTCAACGACATTTGCAACTAAAACAGTATCGTAATCATGAACACCATTGGCAATTTTAGCCGCTGGGGTCACATTTTCACGTTTATCATAGAAAAGCTGTAAAATGTACCGAATTTGCTTTTTGTTGACTTCCGTTTTCAACACCTACAGGCTACAAGCTTATAATTAAATGCATCAAACAAAGACAAAATAAATTTGTATATGTTTGATCGATACATTACGAGGTACTGATCATTACATCCATCTACTGGAAAAACATGGATTTCTTTTTCCCTAACGCAATATACACAATTTCTCGCTACAGTTGCACTTCCGAAAAGCGTTTCCGATTTCAATGACCTGCAAGAAAGTTTGCTCCGGGGCCGGGTTGTGAGCATTGTGAGGGCAGCTGGGATTAATGCTAAAAATAATTATCAGTAGCGAAGCGGAACATGGAATGGCCACCAGGTTACCGGTATAATATTGCTGTGGTAGGCGCAACTACACAATGAGCGCGTTCTCTCCCACACACACACATACACATACCGTTATATCGTAATCCCTCCCGGGCGGCGGAAGGAGCGGAGGCGAGATCATTTATTTAAAAAAATCCTTTCTGGTGGCTGGAGAACGAGGCGGTGCTCTGGCAACCAACGCGCGCCAGAGCGTGGTTGTGGTAATATACACCTAGCAACAGCGAGAGCTGCAGTACGCTCCGATGTGTGAATAATTTTCAAGCCAGCGAGGCGAATAATTTTCATTAAATTATGCACCTTTCATCCTTAAGCTGACCTCTTTGGGTGAGGTTTTTCCTTAATGCATCATGGTTCGGTTGTGTTCATCGATGTTGTTATGAAGTTTGCGTCTTAGTAGAAAATCCTCTCCGATCCAACTCCTGCACTGCTTCATTTGTGGCATTGAGCAACCCTTTTGCCGGTTCGAATGCATTTTCCGCCAGCAATACGTGCTCAGATTCCGTAAAATAGCGAACGTGTTTCCTCCACACAAATCCGCTTTCGCCCCCTTCCACCGGGACGATTCGTGGAGCAGCTGGGAAAAGTTTCTTTCGTTTGTGACAGGGGTTAGCGAGAAAAGATAATTAGAACAATATCATCCGGTCGAGGGGCTGAATTTTGCTGAAAGCTCTTGCTTTTGCTTCAGAAAAAAAACTAAAAGCGCAAACAGAAGCGAATTTTCAGTTGCAATGTTTTAATTTATGACGTTCCTTGGAGCGATAAACGCTACACAAAAGCAGCAGCGGAATTTCCTTTCCGCCTTTCAATTGGAACTAGAATGGTCATGAGGTTGGAAGCATTAATTTTTCAGTCGAGAGAATGCAATTTCTTCATAAAAAAATCACTAGCGGTACGAATTGTCAGATTGAATTTCGTCAAAGAAATTTCCTCCGACTTGCACTGTGATCACGCGTATTCTAGAGCTTGCCACTCAGAATGCATTCAAGGCGTGTTATTTGGCATATAAATCTTAACTAAGTACTAATAAAAATGACGCAAGTAATACTACGTTGAGACGGCGAAGTTCCTCTAGGAACGTTAGTGCCATTGAAGAAGAAGAAGAACGAATTGTCAGCGTGGAAACTGGAACTAAGATGTGCTAAAGTTTGATAAATGCAACCAAATCAATTTAAATTTCAAATGCGCGTTCCACAACCCACAACAAAGGTAAGTGGACACAATGGGAAATAACCACAATAATTAAGATGCTTGAGAATAAAAGAAATAATTCCGCCTACAGGCCCAAAACAAACATTGGTATTCCGTAAAAAAAGCATAAAGCGTTTATTTTTAGCAACGAATTACATTTAAATAGTCACAACATCGCAGGTATGTAGGAGTATACATATGTAGGGCAACACCTTTGATTCGTTTTTTTTTCTCTCTCAGCCATACGCTGCTTTTCTTCGTCACCCAGCAGCCTTGGGCTGTGAATGAGAGTCCCATCTGCCGGTGCATATTCTTGTCTCGTAGTGGTGCAATCTTGCAGCAGCAGGAGCAGCAGCCACTCGCTTGGTGTCGAAGCGGAGCCACTCTCGAGAGTGTCAACATGGGGCACCTGGAAGAGACTGCCACCCACGATGTTTCCCGTTCCCCGGTCCGTTCGAACGTCTTTTAAACCCAACAGCATGACAGCTGAAACATATCAGAAACCTCAATTTCCGTGTGTCCGTAAGTTCATTAGAATGGATGACTGAGTGCTTAAAATATGCACGAGGCGTTTCGGATTCAAGCGGACAGCAGTGATGGCCTAAATATAAAACTCAATGGGAAAGGCCCGCAACGGAGGGGCCGACTCCGAGATTGACTGCGACAGTCACAAATTGTGAATTTCCCACCGGGATGCTAGGAGGATATTGCGGTTGTTTGCCGACTGCACAGTCAGAGGAGCCGCGTTGGGAGTCTTCCAATAAAAACTAGAGATGGAGTGCACACATAATTTGCTGGGGAAACCAGTTTTGGTAGAACCGAATTTCCAAGGAGAGCCCGGGCGATTCTATTGCCACTTTTGCAGATTGTGGGCGTCAGTTACATTGGATTTTTTTTTTGTTTGTTTGAATGTTATAAATATGTCACCGATGACGTCCATCGTAGATTACAATCTTCTGTGCGCTCAAGCATGCGAGAGTAAATTCTGTGTGCATCTTCAATGAACAGTGAGCAAACCAATCAGCACGATGAATAGGTTGCAGACGGTGTAAATAAATACAACTAGAATGAACGCCAAGAAAATATTGACATACAGAGAGAGGGTCACTAGGACAAACTTAGCGCGGGAAATCTGTGAGCGTTCAGTCATTAGATAACACTGTTCCTGTTTCTGTTTTTACTTAGGTGGCCCGACGAACTTCGTCCCTCCCAAAATAGATTTTTTGATTTGAATACTTCCAAATATCCACGTTTTCTTACTAAGTGAATGTTAGTGAGTCCAATCACTGAACTCATTGATTGATTACCCTTACAATTTCTTTTTACTTTAATTACCTTTACAATTTCCTTTTACTTTAAATTATCCAATCATTAGAGCTAATCTTGTTGACGTTAGTGAATGAAAATGAAAATATGAATATGGAATCATTACCTATTTTTGGACATAAGACTACATACGACTTTCAGTAAGGGTACCAAATCAGTAAACAGGTCACGCTTTTTATGAAATGGTTTCAACGTTAATAATTGCTTTAAACGGATTTCTCTAATTTTTTTTTCAATTTTTTCTTACATTTACATTGAAAGAAAACACATGTTTTTATCATGTTTCTGTAGTCGTGGTACAATATTTAAAATTCACTGCTAATCAGGTGAGCGTAAATCGGTCACTCGAAATACATATGCAGCATTCGTTTTTCGGACGATGTGGGTAGAGGGAATGTTGCAATCTAAGCTCCGCTGTATTATATTCATAAAGTATAAACAAGCTATTCGCGATTTCACATTACAGTATTCACAATTTATCAGTCATCTAGAGACCAGACGGCAGCAATGCTTTCGAAATGAACTTTTTCAAAAAAGAATAAAAAATAGATACCGCACAGTATGGGACAATTTTGTTCGGTAGGGTAGTAAAGTTTTGAGCGTTAATACATCTTTCTCGGCGGAACAAAGTGGTACATCAATCACTTCATTCGAATGATAAAAGTTGCATGTGTAATGCTGGTTACTTATTGCCCCACAAACACCTTTCAATAGCTCGAAACTGCGTCTAAAGCAAACTATTGAAATCACAAAAATCTATAAACATGAGTACCTGTTTTAAAGTACATCTTAGTCATTATTTGTCGATGCATGTCGTTGACTGTCAATGAAATTTCTCCAAATATTGTGGTCGCCCTAGTTTTTATTTTGCTATTGTGTTGAACAATTTTTTCTCCAGAGAATACATCTTCTGAATACACAAGAAGCAAGCATAGTGTGAAGCAGAATCAAAGCATATATTGAAAATATACGACATTTCTTTTTTTTATTATTGAATTTTTTTAATGTTTGTTCTCACCGGCAATAATTTCGTATTTCTATGTTAACATTGCGGTTGTGGGGGGGTCTCCGTAGCCACATTGGTTGCGCGTTCGCTTAGTAAGCGATCGATCGTGAGTTCAAAACTCAGGACCCTCATTGACCATCTTTGTGTTGTTACAGAATAGCTTCGTCCACGCAACAATCATCAGCGATGGAGATCGATCCACGGTCGAAATAAGATCGATTCATCCATACAACTAAAGGGTGTGTCACATCAAATTGCATCACGGAAAAAACGCTGTAGAAATTCGCCCAGTAGACCGATCCTTTTGAAAATTTTAGACAGTAAAATAAAAACTATTAAACAACTTTTGGCATTTTCTTTTTATTCATACTTCGAGCCCAAGCCCGTATGCTCGCACCTTCCTCTTTACCCCATCCATAAGGTTCTGTACAACGTCAGGTTGTAGTTTTTTTTGAACAGAAATCCATTTTCTCTTGAAGTCCGCCTCCGATTTGACAACTTTTGGGTTCTTCCGGAGGGCCTGCTACATAATCGCCCAATATTTCTCTATTGGGCGAACAGCTAGATTGCTAATGAGCCTTAAATAAATAAATGGGATAAAAAAAAATTGCGGTAGTGTCCTGGACATCATTCTTTATGATTTTTTGCGGCCCGCGACATCATGCCTAACACGTGTTTGCAGGCTCTATGAAGAAAAGGTTGAGTACCGCTGGGATAGGATAGGAGAAATGTTGGTAAAGTGGTCATCCTATAGAATAAGCTGTTTTTCTGCGAGATTTACACTTATATCAAACAACTGTTTCTGTCAAAAATCGGCTTTTCAGAACACCAAACAAAATACTTTTATACGAAATTTTTTTTTTGAAGAACCGGATTTCCGGTGATTTTTCGGTTTTGAAAAACTGAAATTTTAATGTCTGCGACACTAGTGAATGAAGCCCAATTAAGCTAATGTCTTTGATTGGATATTTTATCGTGTAAATCAATATTTCGCGTCAAACCTAACATGCCGGGGGTTCGGGTTCGATTCCCGTTCTGCTCGGGGGAATTTTTTGTCAATGAAATTTCCTCTTTCTTGCACCGTGGTATCGCGTATTCTAGAGCTTGCCACTCAGAATACATTCAAGGTGTGTTATTTGGCATAGAAATCTCAACTAAGTACTAATGAAAATGATGCAAGTAATACTACGTTGAGACGGCGAAGGAATGTTAGAGCCATTTAAGAGGAAGAAGAAGACTTCCCAATTCAGAGTATTAAAATTAAAAAAAATAATAAAGATTATATCATACGAGGTCAGACCAGAGTTCTAAGTGCAGTCTAGTCTTTAACCAAATCCTTTTCATGCAGAAACAAAAGAAAAAACAAAAAAGGCGCTTAAAAACAGATTTTCCTGTTTTAGTATCTAAGATTGGGTTATTCCGCTTGAATATCCATTATCACTTTCTTACAGAGTTTAATTTGTTTGTTCTACAAAGATATCTCAAATAATTGGAGCTACAATATTGTCGAACTATGTTTACCTCTATCTATAAAGATAAAAAAGCTAGATTTTTTATTCCATCGACAATTTTGGTCACCCTATTTTTGAAAACGAGCGCTCTATCATGAGTAACAACTTTGTCTAAGACAGTTTTTGTCTAGAGAATAACTGTCGATCTCTAAATGCTAATTTTCACTTAAATGCATCTCCTGGACCATTGTACATTGTCAGAGAATCCATATAAATGTTTATGCATCCAGTGTAGATGAAATAAAGTATATTATTGTGGCTCCCATGGTCTAGTGGATAGTGTCACACGTGTAATGTCAAGGCTTCGGGTTCGAGTACCGTTCTGACCGGGTTTTTTGAATAAATTATATTAGGATTCCCCTCCTGCAAACGGTTTCAATTGACGAAAATGGGAAGCAGGGAACCTATCTTATCATACATTTGTTCTGTGCTTACCTACTCGTGCTGTCAATATCGAGGAACTTATGCAATGGCAAGGTATAAATTTAGTCGTGACCTGAAAAAATCGCTTCAGTAAACAACATTATAATCTAATACTACATTTCAAGTGATCAACCTAGGATTCTAAACCTTTAAGTTGAGTATAAGGAGGCGCCAAGATGAAGCGATCCGAGTCGACCGCCGACCCGCCGACCCACCCGGAAGCGGCAGTCTTTTGTACGCAAAACTGTGTTCCACTGATTGGCCGGTTAGTTAGAAACATATGATACGATCCATTAGCAAGGTCCAACCAAACTTTTGCGTGCATTACGTTTGCCCGGTTAATTTTTGTTTCGAAATATATCATACATTGCAATTCAAAACTTTTGCACTAAAATCTGAAAAAAAAATCCAGTGGGCAAAATCATAGCTCGTATACTCGCGCTCGGTATCACAGACCGTCTTATACCCATGATGGTTTTCCGCGTCAGCATATTTCTAGACAAAGTCAGCATAGACTGGACAAAGACGCTTATAGCAGCGTCAACTCGCTTAGAAGAGCTGTTTTCGGGGTTTATGGGTTTTGCCATAAAACATGTTCCCCCGAATAAGTGCAAACCAAAAAGAACGATATTCGACAAACATCTTGGTAAGCTTGGAGTCAAAGTGACAGTACGATATCAGCTGCGAAAAAGACCGCCGCGTTAGCTGATTGGTTTCAATTTCCTAATTGACCCTTCCTAAGGTTCGACGCGATGAGCTTTAGAGTTCGAAACCTCTTCGATACAAAAATAAAAAAAGAACGTTCGCTATGCATATTCAGTGCAGTATATGCTTTGGCGAGAAGGGAACAAAATACGACATAGGACCCACTTGTATACTGTTGTCGCGAGGGCAATAATGAACTATGAATCAATCATTTTCAGCACTATTTAAAAAAAACACGCAAACTATCCGCCCGTTTCAAGGATATCTGCTTCAAATAAAATAAAGGGTGTGTCACATCAAATTGCATCACGGAAAAAACGCTGTAGAAATTCGCCCAGTAGACCGATCCTTTTGAAAATTTTAGACATTAAAATAAAAACTATTAAACAACTTTTGGCATTTTCTTTTTATTCATACTTCGAGCCCAGGCCCGTATGCTCGCACCTTCCTCTTTACCCCGTCCATAAGGTTCTGTACAACGTCAGGTTGTAGTTTTTTTTGAACGGAAATCCATTTTCTCTTGAAGTCCGCCTCCGATTTGACAACTTTTGGGTTCTACCGGAGGGCCTGCTTCATAATCGCCCAATATTTCTCTATTGGGCGAAGCTCCGGCGCGTTGGGCGGGTTCATGTCCTTTGGCACGAAGGTGACCCCGTTGGCTTCGTACCACTCCAATACGTCCTTTGAATAGTGGCACGAAGCGAGATCCGGCCAGAAGATGGTCGGACCCTCGTGCTGCTTCAATAGTGGTAGTAAGCACTTCTGTAGGCACTCCTTAAGGTAAACCTGCCTGTTTACCGTGCCGGTCATCACGAAGGGGGCGCTCCGCTTTCCGCAAGAGCAGATCGCTTGCCACACCATGTACTTTTTGGCAAACTTGGATAGTTTCTGCTTGCGAATCTCCTCCGGAACGCTGAATTTGTCCTCTGCGGAGAAGAACAACAGGCCCGGCAGCTGATGAAAGTCCGCTTTGACGTAGGTTTCGTCGTCCATTACCAGGCAATGCGGCTTCGTCAGCATTTCGGTGTACAGCTTCCGAGCTCGCGTCTTCCCCACCATGTTTTGCCTTTCGTCGCGGTTAGGAGCCTTCTGAACCTTGTATGTACGCAGGCCCTCCCGCTGCTTGGTCCGCTGGACGAATGAACTTGACAAATTCAGCTTAGTGGCGACATCCCGGACCGAACTTCTCGGATCACGTCTAAACTGCTTAACTACGCGCTTGTGATCTTTTTCACTGACGGAGCATCCATTTTTGCCGTTCTTCACCTTCCGGTCGATGGTTAGGTTCTCGAAGTATCGTTTTAGTACTCTGCTGACCGTGGATTGGACGATTCCCAGCATCTTACCGATGTCCCGATGTGACAACTCCGGATTCTCGAAATGAGTGCACAGGATTAATTCACGACGCTCTTTTTCGTTCGACGACATTTTTCCAAATTTACGAAAAATTTACAGTGAAGCATGGCCAACGTGATCTATACACTCTTATCTGATTATAAGCGAAAGCTGAAGATATAATTCCTAAAAATTAAATTTCTACAGCGTTTTTTCCGTGATGCAATCTGATGTGACACACCCTTTACTACAATCTTTATGTATTCTGAAATAAAATTTAAAGTGATAAACGAGCGAATTGTATAAAATAATTTCTTAGTTCTATGTCAACAATGCGGTCGTGAAAAGAGAAAGTTTCTTCCGGCTCGCACTGGCGCATGTGTGTTTTTGAACTTGTAACAAGACGTGGTTTTTGGAATAAAAATCTGAACTAAGTAATAATCGTAAAAATCACACAAGTGATACGACGACGTTTTTTTTTATCTTCGCTTATTTTTCGTCGGCCTATTTCCGCCACTTCAGTGCCAATCACCGACATCAGGGAGGCGACTCCACCTGTTCCTACCTATCAGACTCAACAACTCATGAGCTGGGCCAACTTCTTTTACTTCCCCTCCGAAGGAAGACGTAACCAGAGATTTTTCGCCTCAGAAAATCCCAACGACTCCAGCTGGGATTGAACCCGGGCCGATCGGATTGTGAGGCTGTTACGCTAACCACACAACCACTGGCGCCGTCACGACGGCGTTGAGAAGACGAATTTCCTCTAGGAACGCCAGAGCCATCTGAGAAGAAGAAAATGTTATCCCGAGCTTGGACTGAATAGAGGATGAAACACTGCATTTGACAGACCAAGCAGCCCTGTAATGGCCCATGATTCTCCCACCCGTTCCCAGAACGTGACCGGTACATTGTTTTATGACTCCAGAGGCGAATTGTTCACTTGATTGCACATCGTTAAAATAACTTCACACCCAGATAAGATAATGCTTAATCAGTTTTGACCACATCAGTCGTACAGCCAGCCCGCTAGGGGAGTGAGTGTGTGCGGTAGTGTGTCTCATGGTTCATGGTAATCCTTTACGAACCACCAGCACTCGCTCCGTTTCGTTCCGCATTGAACCTACTATTCCGCAAGCCATCGTGGCGAAAAGGGTTACCCTGTTGTCGTTGTAGTGTTTTGAATTGTGGAAACACTGCAATTTTAATGACACTGTAAAAATAACATATAGCTGTGTCGAACGAATCGTGTTCTTCGTCGTCGTCGTGACTCTCGTTATAGCTGCTCTCATTTCTTTTATCGTATAGAAAGCATGTCTGTGTATGTTATATGAGGAAGCGGAAGGAAGCAGGAAGCACAAGATGGTCGTCTACATATGAGTGTGTATGGATGCTGCTGCATTGGGCGACTTCAAGAGGCAAAAACTGGTGCAACATGGGGGGATAGCTATCGATGATCAGTGACAGCGTCGCACACTATGGCCTAACTAAGCAACAGATATTTGTGCATAGATAATCGAGTGTATTCTATCGGAAAATGATACCGAGTTATCGGGAGCACCGAACTGAACATGGATGGATGGGTCGGACTAGAAACAACCTTTCATCTGCACGATGCACTTTTTCACCCCCCTGATCTTAGTGCTGCACTGGAAAATGACATCGTTTCCGTGCCGATATGACCCGGCAGGTGGGAGAGAGTGCGACCAAGTGGATGGCATTCATGAGACGTGTTTGTCAATATCTTGAAAGTTTCGTTTGCATAAACAGACGCGCCTGCATATACACTGCGCTGCACTTTCACACGCGTCACCTAGAGTGACTTGGGTAGTGTGCATGAGTATAGCGAGCGCTGAGGATGTCCTTATTACGCGAGCTCTTAGCGTTCAATTGCGCTATCGTCTGAAGAGGTTTGGCGTGAAGTAATGGAACAGAAAATAATATTTACATTGCAGGTTTGCAGTGCTGGGTTAGCCAATTGGGGAACGACATTAGAAGGAGAAGAAAAAAAGTCGATCAGTGTTAAAAGAGTAAACTCATTGAGTGAAAATTTGTCATTACCCGAATAACGTGCCCTCGACGCTAGACGAGATCCGCTAGTGACGCAACCCGCTAGAAACGGTTGACTCTTGCAAGATTTCACACAAGGTTACACGCCCTGACGGATGTTGGGCATGCCATCCCAAATTCCCTATCCAATTATCTTTTCATCATCAGGGAATTTGTGCAGCACTTTCTATGTTCGTGCGCCGGGCTCTGTTGGTCCGCAGTGACGTCATTGCCGAAAAATTTGTCACTATTCGGCCTGGACTGGTTTAATTTCGCAGCCCACTGCCAGGCGGCCATAGCGTGTCGCAAGCGGCAAAAGGACAATTGTGCCGAAATAGGTCAACGTTGGCAGGACGCGAGAGGGCGAACTTTGTCACGTTTCCACCGCAGTAGCAGCGGCCCAGCCATTGTGTCGCATGTTTTTTTTTCTCTTCTACTGGAAGTACCTTCCATGCTTCCCCCCACCGGTTGGTTGGGTGCAGATGGGTGTAGCTCTGCCACTGAACCGTACTTTGCATGCGTTCGGTCTGATTAGGTTAGTCACGCCATGGACTTGGATTTGAGGCGTTAGCATTGAATGCTAATTTGCAGTTGGTTCACTCTTGTGGGTTCGAAGGTTATAATCTATGACCCAGTCGCGATTGCTGCATTTGTGACTAAGCGCGGGGAAAGTATGAGGATAAAAAATAAATATTGATAGCAAATGGTTGTAAAACAAAACAAAAAAAAAACTTCCGTGACGATTATATTGACTATGGACTCAGTGGGGAACTGCGACCCTCTCCAAAGTATTCTGGCTTCGCGATGTATTTTTCTTCATTGCTTCGCGTGTTTCCCCGCGAAAACCGCCATCAACATAACTCGGAGAAAGAAACACTGTGAAGGTGGCGAAAAAAGCCAATTAGATGTGGGGTTTGATCCTCGCTAAGGTTCCTAATTCGGCACCATTTGGCCGTGGTCAGTTGAGTCGTCAGAAATCGATGACTGTTTTATATACTTTTTTCTTTGTCCCAATTACACAATTTTTATACGCGATTATGTCGTTTGTGGTATTCACGGGTGCATTTTCAAGCATAACACAAATATTACACACATCATAATTCAGGTATGTTCAGAAACTATAGGATTATGTGGCTACGAACATAGTTTTTATCAGAGTAGGTAAAATCAAAAAGCAAATTACAAGCAAAAATTCATTTTAGAAAAATGCAGAAATGCAAAAAAAAAATCTTTTTTCTTAACATTTCTGATGTTTAGACACTCAAAACTATTCCCCTAAATGGATTTTACGAAACTCTCATTATTTATCGAGTTATAGCAATTTTAGTGAACCAGTATCTAATTTAGTAGAGCCTTGACTAAAAACAACAAACGCTTTTTTTCAAAACAACTTTTTTTTTCTAGCTGACCTACACGATACCTCAAGTTTTACTGAACCGATTTATTTGAATTCTGATATGAATTCATCTTTGTACATCTCTCTATCGCTTAAACCAGGGGTTCTCAAACTGTTTTGGGCAAAAGACTCCTTTTCCATAATTAAGTCATACCTTAGACCTCTATAGCCAAATTTTTTGAAAATCCTATCTTTAGTTTTTTTTTCTTACTGAAAATTTTGTTGCACCATGCACCAAGCATTTTGGCCAAGCATTTTGTAAATTTTTTTTCAATCAATTTATTCTAGTTCACTTCATTTAGCTGTGTAAATACCTTGTAATCTCTTGAATTAAATTAGAAGTTGAGTACATTATCATTCAAGCTCCAACGTATTTAAGAAGGCAGATGAACTTGCAACCTAAGGGCAAGCTTGTTATACAGTAAGACACCAAGAGCATGTTTGGACATGAATTTGATGATGACTTCCTTCGTGTTAAATCACGTATATGTTTAAAATACAGAGAAATGTTAAACATGCCTGAAGAACTCGTACGCTCAAACACATTATCTTGCACGAACCTGTTCACGTTTTTTTACTTGCCGAATTTTTCATCTTGTACTTTTTGTGCATCTTGTGCACACTCATCGTCTTGTTGAGTTTTTAAAATGTACAGCAATAATATTTTCTACTAAGATATTAGTCATTCTTAGGGTTGCCATATATACAGAATATTCTGTATTTTACAGATTTTTCGCCAAATTTCAGATACAGAATCTGTATATACAGAATTTAAAGGTCTTTTTTCAAATTGAAATTTAAATGGTAAATTAATTACATTAATTACATTTTTTCTGTCTACCTTCTTACTAATAAACATAGTTTTTTTTATATTTTTTTTAAAATGTTCAGCCATATGAAATGTCACTACTTCTTCATTCCTGCTAAGGATGTTTTTGGGACGCTTTTAGATAATTCCACGTTCATCAGCGTGTGTTGAGTGAATATTCTCGCTTCACAATTCCAACAAAACAAAGTTCTGAAATCGGTTGACTTTCACAATGATGGATTCTATTTTGAAAGCAAAGAACTATGAATCGGTTCAAGGAGAAGCGTCAAGGATGAAATTGACGGAAAATTTAAGAAAAGCAAAGTTCAACAAAACCATGTACAAACATCATACAATTTATTATGAGAAAATTTATGATTTATGATTTATTTTCTTGTATTGATGCGAATTAGGCAAACCATAAATAAGAACAATAAATTCAAAATGAAAATAAACCTCTCTTTCCATGTTTTTGTTACTTTTTTGATACAGATTTTTTTGCTAAAAATACAGATATACAGATTTTTTCAGAAAATTTTACAGAATCATATGTGGCAACCCTGGGCATTCTTATAATAGAGTGGTTCACGTAACACAACTTATGGAGCATCTTAAGTATTTCAAATAAGAACTTGTGTTATTTCATATTGGTCGTTATTCAGACCTCGTCGACCCCCAAAATAAATTTTCGTGTCTGTCGACCCCTGGGAAACCGGAATCGACCCCAGGGGGTCGATATCGACCACTTTGAGAAACCCTGGCTTAAACCAACAAAAAACAAATTGCTTAATTGCACTATTTTGAAAAAAAAATGGAATCGGCATGAAAAACTAAACTAAAACACAATTAATTCCTTCGTACGGCCACCATTTTGTCTAAAAGCAGATTTTTGTCTTGTCTAAGGTTTACATCATAGCGGCATCTTTACTAATTAATAATCTGTTGATTTTTTTTTCTGTTTCGGTTACGATGAAATTGTGTACACCAGCGCACGGCTTTTTTGGACTCCTCCACTTCACCAGCATGCAACTTTTTAAATTAATTTTAAATTTTATTTTTTGTTCTATTAATTGATTTTGCATTTTCAATAGATCAGTATCCAAGTGATAAAATAATGGATGGTGAAAATATGATTTGGTTTAGTGGTTTAGAGCTCGAAAAATCATCCAAAATTTGTGCCCCTACATTAGAAATTAAAATTCAAAATTGAAAAATGGTTTTCCTCCATTTTTTTCTCCTCCTATATTTTATTATTGGGAATAAAATATAGAATACTGATCTGATTTAATAAGTTCTCATTTCATAAATCGTGGTGAGCCCGTGTCGTTCCTATGAAAAATGGAAGAATACAATTTTAATTTTAAAAACCTTCGAAATCATAATTTTTAAATAAAAAATAGGTGGGTTATATCTATGATATAATCGCAAGGTTGACGTGTTTGTATTTATTAAATTATTGATTAAATGAAACAATTCTCGAATTGTTTTTTTATTTCATGCCGGGAGTAGAGGCTTTCAACTAGAAAGTTTTTTCGCCTCTAGTATCTGAAATGATGATTTTACCAGGCTTTTTAGCTTAGCAGTACGTTTTAGGGAAACATATTCCCGCCTGCACAAGGCCAAGTCGAAAGTACTCGCCGTTCGCATGTATTTTCAAAGCGGATTCTTCCAGGCACATTGATTTTGAAGTCTGTATTGGGAAAACCGTAAATCGGGCCAATCAAAACGCGACAGCTTGGGCGTTTAGATAACGCTTTACATTTTACAGTTATTTAATTGTTTATCTCTTAAAAAAAAAACAATTTATTAGTTGTGATAGAAGCGTAGAAATATTTCCTATCAATCCTGCATGTGCTGTGTTTAGGTTTTCATATTGCCCCTCATTATGGGGGTCGCAAACATTCCGGCTAGACGTAGTCCCACGTCAAAAAAAAAAAACTGCACATAAAATATTCTACAGATGATTCTGTACGACAAATATTGAAAAAATCGTGAGTTCTAGAATAACCTTCTTGAAATACAACAAATTTTCTGTTCATTAGACATAATGTTGAGGAGAACCCCGGGCGCTATCGAATAGTTGGTCGAATGAATGCAAAGTGCGTTGGGCGCGAAAGGAATTCGGAGCCGGTTAGATTTGATCAATAGGATGGATGTTCATGATTTAATTCAACCAATTTTGATTTCACACCAGCATTGTTATGAGAAGGTTCGTTGTCATGGCGATGGACAATTCTTACTTTTATAAAGCTAGTCCTTTTACACGTATTTTTTAATCAACTTCTCCAAATGGTTCTTACAATATTATTCTGTTATTGTTTTACTGATTTGAATGTAATCAATAAACATTTTGTTGCGTCCCAAAGAAAAAGGGAGAGGAATTCGACAAATTTGCTTGCTTCGGAGCTCATCACCGGGGTTCACATCGCTATGGATATTGTTACTGCAGTTAATAATCGAAGTGGTAAACCACAGTTTCGAGTTAATCCACTTAATTTCAAAAAAAAAAAGAGGTTCAATCCTGTTGAGATGACATTTTCTCAACAGCATTTAGTCAGTTTTCAATAGTTTTTTCCATTTAAAGATAACGAAATCGTCAATATTTCAGAGCCATATCATGTACAGAATTAGTAATTGCTTATCAGAATGATATGCACCGTTTTGTTCGATAGCTGTTTGTCATTTTTAGAGTAATGCCTCTTTTATAAAAAAAAACCCTTGGGGTGATATTAGGCTGTCAAAAAAGTCCTGCGGTATTTCCGCGAGGTGTTGTTGTAAGCGCGTAGTTCTAGTTGTATTCATTGTATCGAGTCATACTATAGCTTGTTGGAAAGGTATTTTTATGCGCTATAATATAGTCCTTGACAGTGTTTTATTTGGTTAAGTCGTTCGTGAGTTATAGTGTCGCAAATATGGAGCAAAATAAAGAGAAAATCCGACATATTTTACAGTACTACTATGACAAAGGCAAAAATGCATCTCAAGCTGCCAGTAAAATTTGTGCAGTTTATGGACCCGATACAGTTTCCATTTCCACCGCACAACGATGGTTTCAACGTTTTCGTTCTGGTGTAGAGGTCGTCGAATATGCGCCACGCTCCGGAAGGCCTGTCGTCGAAAATTGCGACAAAATCGCTGAATTAGCCGAGAAAGACCGGCATAGTAGCAGCCGTAGCATCGGCCAAGAGCTGGGGATAAGTCATCAAACCGTTATTAACCATTTGAAGAAGCTTGGATTCACAAAGAAGCTCGATGTATGGGTGCCACACACGTTGACGCAAAAAACATTTTTGACCGTATCGACGCTTGTAAATCGCTGCTGAATCGCAATAAAATCGACCCGTTTCTGAAGCGGATGGTGACTGGCGATGAAAAGTGGGCCACTTACGACAACGTGAAGCGCAAACGGTGATGGTCGAAGCCCGCTGAAGCGGCTCGGACGGTGGCCAAGCCCTCATTAACGGCCAGGAAGGTTCTGCTGTGTGTTTGGTGGGATTGTCAAGGAATAATCTATTATGAGCTGCTTCCCTATGGCCAAACGCTCAATTCGGACCTGTACTGCCAACAACTGGACCGCTTGAAGGTAGCACTCATGAAGAAGAGGCCATCTTTGATAAACAGAGGCCGCATTGTCTTCCGTCAGGACAACGCCAGGCCACACACTTCTTTGGTGACACGCCAGAAGCTCCGGGAGCTCGAATGGGAGGTTCTTTTGCATCCGCCGTATAGTCCGAACCTTGCACCAAGTGACTACCACCTGTTTCTGTCCATGGCGAACGAGCTAGGTAGTCAGAAGTTAGCCATAAAAGAGGCCTGTGAAAATTGGCTATCCGAGTTTTTTGCCAATAAGGAAGCGAGCTTCTATAACAGAGGTATTATGAAGTTGGCATCTCGTTGGGAACAAGTCATCGAACAAAACGGCGCATATTTGACTTAAAATAGATGATTGTAACTAATTTTATGAACAAATCAAAATTCAAAAAAAAAATACCGCAGGACTTTTTTGACAGCCTAATATTTTCACCAACAACTTCATTCGCCATAAACAGGTGGTTTTCACTTGATGTCGCAAATAAGAGACGATTAGACTTCGAGTATCTTTTTTGTGCACATATCTTACTATCAAACGAATAAAATTCTGTTCCAAAATCACAGAAACTTCTACCGATACACTATAATCGATGGAATTGCTACAATTCCATGAAAAAATTACTTGGAAAAATGGTAGACCCGTTTTTTTTTTATATTCCTCTTAGGGTCCATTACGCAGAACTAGTGGCCTCTTTTATCAATACGCTCATTATTGAATATCTGTAACGAGCAGCTTGACCGATTGACCATTTATTGAGTGCAGAAAACAAATCATGCGTCTCCATAATGCCAGTCCCGAAATATTGAATCAATGGAGACGCATGGATTATTGACGTGGGACTATGTCTTTCATTTCTGTATCGAGGTTTAAGTTTCGAAATCGAGAGCGTTACGTTTTAGTTGCAAGGTTTTCAGCATAAATTGGAAAGATAAAATGTCTAAAAGTTATACTGCCGTTCTACGCATAGTTGTCCCATGTTACTTTTTGACAATTTTCACTTTTCTTCATAAAACGATGTTTTTATGCCTAGTCTTCCGGAAAAACACAAAAAAGGTATAGTTTGTTCCCAGCTTTAAAAAAAACAACATCAAGCTCAATTGTCCCATGTTGATATTCTATTCATAACTTTCCCCCATATATTTTTGTAGAGTCGGTTCAAGTACAAAAATGTTATATCACGCTTTCAGCAGGGTTAATGTACTCATTTCTGGTTTGGAAGAACGAACTAATTCTCAAACAAATAAAAAAAAAGTTTAACAGAACACGTGTACACCTTGTTAGCGAAAGCCTAATAACAACGAGACTTATATTTTGCAAAGTATTGCAGATCACTCCCATCTTCATAAAACGATGTTTTTATGCATAAACTTTTAGAAAAAAACACAAAAAAACTTATTGTTTGTTCCCAGTATATCAAAAAACAACATGAAGTTCAATTGTCCCATGTTCCATGTTGATATTCTAGGCATAACAGTCTCACCATGAATTTTGAAGCCTGTCTCTGATATAAGCTTCGTAGTTCTTCGACAACAATGCGATAGTGTCTTGTACACCACCCTTCTGGTTTTTTAAATGAAACGACCCCTCACATTTAAAAAAATATATCTCAAAAATGTAAATAATAGTGTTCTTGAAATTTTGATGTTTCATGTACGAAAATCTGAACTATTCGAAAATATTAGGTTGGAAAAAAAGAAATTCATTATTTTCTGTCAAAAAAATCACAGCAGTAATCGAAATTGACCGGCATGTTAGTAGTCGTGTAGCATCTCCCATGAGCTAAACATCGACCATAAAACAATTCTAAACCATTTGCGCAATGTTGGATTCAAGAAGAAGGTAAATTTTTGGGCGTCACACCAATCAACAACAAAAAAAAATGCTGGATCGACTTTCTATCTGAGAAGCCTTGGCCAAACGGAATGAAATCGACCCATTTCTTAAACGGATAGTGACTGGGGATGAGAAATGGGTTACACACGCCAATATTGTGCGAAAACGATCGTGGTCAATGCGTGTTGAAGCTACTCAAACACGGGACAAACTAGAACTAACGGCCAGGAAGGTTCTACTGTGTGGTGGAATTTGAAAAGAACAATTTATTATGAGTTGCTTCCGTATGGCCAAAAGCCAAACACATTCTGATATCTACTAGGTGAGGCATTATTAATCTACATTTGAAATGGCAACAAATTATACAACAAAACGGTGCATATTTGACCCAAATCGGACAATCCGAAACATTTTGAACAATGTTTTGAATTTCACGTAAAAATAATGGATTTCTTTTCCCCAGTCTGATATACAAAAATCTGTGTTTTTTTGGGTTGGACACCTCACCGTGGCCGAGTGGTTCTAGAGCTTGGATAATAAATCACAACCTAGTATTAATAAAAATGACGCACATAATACTTATGTTGAGCGACAAAAGTTCCACGGGAAACGTGACGGCATTCAAGATAAAGGAGGTTGATATACAAGAACGGGTCTTGATTTTTTTTTGGAAATAAATAAATATAGGTTTGAGTAAAATTCAAGTAGATCCTTTGATATGGAATTGCTATCATTGTGTGACCCGTCGTAAATTGGAGCTCAGAATTTCATCCTGGAATGCTGATTCAAGATGACAAATATTAAATTCAAACTTAAATTGTATGAGGGAATTTTAGTTTCAATTTGATTCCTATTACCCGATTTGAAAAAAAAATAATCAGCTTACAGATAATGATTTCTGATTGGGTTAGGATAAAATAATAATATATCAAGAAGATTTCGAAATGCAGATTTTTTCTACCTGGGTTTGAAACGTGAAATTGAGTATCACATTCAGAGTGATTTCAGATCCAGATTTTAGATTCAGATTTTTGTTTCCAAATTCAGATTTTAAATTTCGGATTCTATATTCAGATTCTAGGCAGTTCCGCTTCCAGATTTCAGTCATAGAGGCGGATGAATTGCAAAGTTTAAAGCCCCTTAAAACCAAATAAGCAAGCAACCAGATTTCAGTTTCGGATTCAATATTTAGATGAATTTGATGAATTCAATGAATTTGAGTAAACTTTAGGTCACGTTCTTCAATATAGAACTTGTACGTTGATCGATTGAATTTGACATTGACTGTCCCTGTCCAGGGTGATGAGTATTGTGTAGGGTTCAACTAGTATTTTTTAAATGATCGGTCAGTCATAGCTCGACTGTCTTGTGTCTTGAGTAGCCAGTCTTCTCAACAATCTAATTATTATCAAACAACCAAATTATTTCAATATATGATCTAACGTTTTTTTGTCCATAACGTGAATGTCGAATACATTCTGATAGTTTTCAATAGAAAATTCAGAGACTTGGGCACACATTCCAACGACTGAAAGGGAATGTTTTGGGATAAGGGATATGCATTCGACACCATTCTTTTCAGCGTACTTTGGTGCTCAGATGGATTTTACACGAAAATATTTCGCCAAACTATTTTAAAAGAACGCTGTCGGCAAACAACATTATGCTGTCGAACCAACCTGACACGTGACCTTTTGCTTGTGGTATCATCATACCCGCCAGATTGCGCTCCACATATGCTATACACGAACTATCGCTGGGCACGACCACATCGCGTAATTCACATGTGCTAATCCTGTTCCACCCAAACCATAATCGATTAGTTTCATCCATTTTTTTCCGCGAACGACACCGTTTCCGACATTCCCATGATACTCATCGGCAGTTGATCGTTTTAGCGCGAGTTCATATAATATTTCCATGAAAACACACCCACACACACACTTAGTCATAACCTCGAATATTCAAAAAGCGAAACCTCTCCTGACAGCCGCTAGCCATGTGCCGAATGAGCCCCAGTCCGGTGCCGTTGAAATCATTAGCCTTCGCACGAGTGGTTTACCGAACGTTGGATATGTACAAAGTTGTCCTAGACGGCTGGGGGCATGCCGAGGAAATAGATTTCGCATTCGGTAGCACACGGCACCCGGTAAACCATCAACATCAACATGGACACCTAATTGATCGCAAATCGCGTACCCATAGTGGAAATAACCACTCTGCTCCACATCCGCGCAACGCAGCGGCACTGCGGCAAGAAATGTATCATATTTCGCCCCGGGACACCGTGTGCTGCCGCTGCTTGTGGGTTTTTCTGTAACCATTGGCTTTTTTTTTCTTTTGTTACCCCTCAAACGACCAAAACCTTAGCCTGGTCAAGCTCCTCCTTCCCACGAGGATTGTATTCCACTCGTGCTGCGATGAACGCATGCACACGCAACTGCCATGTGACGGTCACAGCATGAAGGTGTGTGGGGCGTTTATGGATACGAATAAGCTTGTTTGAAGGATCCCACCACCCTAGGGTGCAAGCAAGCACTGTTAACGCAAACGAACTACGAACCTTCAACTCACTCCCCTTCGAATTCATAATGTTTACACAATTTTAGATTACGGCGGTCATCGCGGAAAATTGCATAAATTTCGTTGCTAATCTGTGGGTTATGGTTTGATTATAATTAGCTAAATTGCGAGGTATCGTCTACCATTTTTCCTACCTACATTGTCGGAATGAAATGATTCCTTAGAATCGCAGCTGGTGCAAAAAGCTAGCAGCTTTTCGAACATGAAATAGTATCGATAAATGTTTGAATATGATTAGATATAGATTTTCGAGCTGTCTGGAGAGAAGTCCTGCATTCATGACTTTTTTTTAAATTCGTTTTTCTTACAAACTCAGCTACATAATGCAGTCACGATCTTGTCAGAGATAAAATTTACTAACTCAAACTCCCCTATCTATACATAAATATTTTTTTTAAAATAATAAAAAAAAAATTATGCAATTTCATTCAAAATTATGGTTTGCTACACAAAGCGCGTGAAGTCCTCTTCAAAAAATGTCCCCGAAAGACGAAATCCTACGTTAAGAGGTGCTAAGTCAAAAATAATAACATAGAACAAGAAGAGCGCTTTTGCGCTCCCCGCACTTTTCGCATACAACATGAGGAGCGCTATCGCGCTCCCCCATATTCAAACGGTTAACCAAATGCAATCAATAACTCGAAATTTTAAATTTTGCTAAGTAAGAGGGGACTTACTTAACACCGACCATATTAGGGTGGCAATGGATGTATGGAAAAAATGTTTCCATCGAATTTAAAAAAAAACGACCATATACAATTTGTGTATTGGCCCAAAAAAATGACCTGTGCAAAATTTCATCTCAATCGGACATGATTTAGGGGTGCCTCAAAGTGCTCAAAATTTAGATTTTTTGACTCTGGAAAATCTTTCAAGGGGGGAGTAAAGGAAATTTGGATAATCGATTTTTTTTTCTGTGCAAATGACTTAAAAATGCATAAAACGTCGAGATCTGGTATCATATAGAAAAAAAAATTCTTGGCCGAAAATCGACCTGCTGGGACAGATCTCGAAGTTTCATGCATTTTTAAGTAATTTGACATCGAAAAACAAAGTTTCGATTTTCCATAATTCCTTTACTTCCCCCTTGGAAGATTTTCGAGAATCTAAAAATCAAAACTTTGAGCGCAGTTAGGCATCCCTAAATCATGTCCGATTGAGCAGAAACTTTGCACAGGTCATTTGTTTGGGCCAATAAACAAAATATACATGGTCGGTTTTTGAAATTTGACATGACAATTTTCGCTGCCACCCTACCTTATATATTAGGCTGTCAAAAAAGTCGGATAGCCAATTTTCACATTCGCACTTCGCAGTAAGGAAGCGAGCTTCTATAACAGGGATATTATGAAGTTGGCATCTCGTTGGGAACAAGTCATCGAACAAAACGGCGCATATTTGACTTAAAACAGTAAACTAATTTTATGAACAAATGAAAATTCAAAAACTAGAAGTTGGTTATATCTTTAATAGAACCGCAAGGTGGACGTAGAACTAACGTTGACTTAGCAATCAATAAGTAACAAGCATATGAATCTTAAAGTTTCATCTTTCGAATAAAGTGATTATCATACCATTCCGTTTAGCCGGAAAAGAATTATTAACGTTCAAAGGAATCGATTCCTCCTCGCAAATAGTACTCACTCCCCGAACCCCGACAATTAGAATCATCGTTGATCCGGATCAGGATTATTAACGATTGAGAAGAAATGGATTCCTTCTCGGAATTACACAGCGAAAATAAGACCCCCTTCCCAACAATTCCAACTTCCCAATAACGACGATCGATTCCAGCAATATTGCAATGCCGATTTCCTCTGGCTACATGGTTTTGAAGTCTGTGTTAGGGAAACATCCATCCATTTCAGCGATCGTACCTCAATCGTTGCGCAATTATAACTGAGTGTATTTCCGAGCGGCACTCGCTTATATACCGATTGGTGTGATTTCAATAGCCTGTTTTGAAAGCAATTTTAGGGTTACTGAAACACATTTTTGGATCAAAAAGTAACAATCATATAACGCGTAGACATTTTATCTTTCGAATGAAGTGTTTATCATACCATTTCGTTCAGTTGTTTAGGAGCTATTAACGCTCAAAATCTCGGTCTCCGGCGTAACGCTTTCGTTTTCGAAAGTTTGAACTTACACCCCAGTATAGAAATGAAAGACGTAGTTCTACGTCAAAAAAACAAACCGCAGGACTTTTTTGACAGCCTTATATTTAATTTTTAAAAGTCCGTGCGTTTCCATTGATTCAATATATAGAAACTGTCATTATGGAGACGAATGATTTTTTTTTTGACTGAAACATGATATCTAATGGCGGGTTTACATTAGGGAAATCTATAGCTATAGATGGAGTTGTTGACGCGAAAATAGATGTAAACGGGTGAGAATATATATCATATACTTCTTCGAGGCATATATGACTACTATGAATAGAATAAATTCAGGCATAGGTAAACGCTGATGAATTTCTCACTGGTAAAGAAAACACTAAAGATGGAAGCAGTTCTACTTCAGGTGAATAAATTCACCGAAAATATGAATATGTTCATAATATAAGCTCGCGCTAGTGTAAACGGTTGATGCGATTTATTTAAATCTCATCACATTTCTTCACATGAATATATCCCTAATCTAAACCCACCGTAACATTTGTTAAAGAAATATCCCAGGAACAAAAATAAAAGTGTATCTGAAGTTTTGATATTTTGTGTGAAAAATCAGAATTGAAAAAAAAAACATGAAATAAAAAAATTATACAAGATTTGAGCAAAATCTGGGCATTTTTTTGAAAGCAGATCTTTTTGTCATGAAATTGTCGAATAGAAATAATGATACCTAATAGATTAAATATCTAAAACTTATGTTAGCAGAATGTATACTTTTTTTTGTTTCGCATTGGTATCGAGGCGTTGAAACCAGACAGACTCTAGATTTTTAAACTGTTGTAATATAAATATTTATGTATTTATTTATTTATTTACTAGCTAACCCGGCAAACTTCGTCCCGCCCATTTACTTGATTAATTCTCGAGTAATGCAGAAATTTGTGTTTTATTTGTATGGCAGTCACCCCTAAGAGAGGGGGGAGGGGTATCTAACCACCATAGAAACATTCATTGCACCCTAAAGTTTCCATATGCCTAATTTGGTTTAATTTGCTTGATTAATTCTCGGGTAATGCAAAAATTTGTGTTTCATTTGTACGGCAGCCCCTTATTGCACCCTAAAACTTTCACATGCCAACTTTGGTTTCGTTTGATTGGTTAATTTCCGAGTAATGCAGAAATTTGTGTTTCATTTGTATGGCAGCCCCCCCTTAGAGAGGGGGGAGGGGTCTCAAAATATCACGAAAACCTTCCCCGGCCCCAAAAACCCCTACATACCAATTTTCATGTCGATCGGTTCAGTAGTTTCCGAGTCTATAAGAATCAGACAGACAGACAGACATCACTCCATTTATATATATATATATATATATATATATATATATATATATATATATATATATATATATATATATATATATATAGATTTAAAAAAAAAGACAATCTTTCAGACCATGACCATGACTATGACCACAACCATAAAATATAGACCCTAAGGACGAAGTAAAAAAATAGGCATCATTTTTATCGAATGTGAAACATTTTTCTTTCGAATAGATAATACCGACGATGACCAAACCGATACGTTGAGCAAGAATAAACCTCGGTATATGAAGCGTAAACTAGCAGGTTCACTACATCTCAATCCGCGCCGTAACGAAAATTTGCCGTTTTAGAAACGAATCATAACGGACCGTATTATTTGTTACGGTGGGTTTAGACTAGTGATATATTCATGTGAAGAAATGTGATGAGATTTATAGAAATTGCATCGAGCGTATACACTAGCGCGAACTTATATAATGAATATATTCATATTTTCGGTGAATTTATTCACTTGAAGAAGAACTGCATTCAACTTTAGTGATTTCTCACCAGTGAGAAATTCACCAGCGTTTACAAATGCCCGAATTTATTCTATTCATAGTGGTTATATATACCTCGAAGAAGTGTATCATATATATTCTCACCCGTTTAAATCTATTTTCGCGTGAATAAATCCATCTTTAGCTATAGATCTCCCTAATGTAAACGTGACATTAGTTATAGATGTTTTCGTGGGTTATCGATGTTGTTATTGTTCACTTCCATCGTCATCGAACGGGCTCTTGACAAGGGTTGCCATAATAAAATTTGTGCTCTTGATCTAAGAAAATATTTTTGTTTTAGTATTTTTTACAGCAGCAAAGACTGATACGAGCGAGCGTAACAAAAGACAAATCAGCTTTCCGCATACTTTGCCACATGCACGGCCCAGGCCGAGATAGATATTGCTCATGCGCTCCTTTTTTACTCTTAGAAAAAAACTTTCCAACTTCATTAGATAATCAAGTGCAATATTATCACGCATTTTCTGAACAACTACCGAAGCATCATTAGCCATGTGGATAACGTGGTCGTGTAAAACAGTCTTGTGTCCTTGCCGGTCTTGGTTCGATCCCGTTGTTGTCGTTTGGACTATTTTTGGGGTGCAATCCCAAAAAGATGAAACAAGAAAAAAGAAAAAGATGTCTGCTTCCATACATACAAATATTTTAAAGCGTTGGGGGACAGATGACATTATTTGCCTATTTGACGCTTCAAGGCATGAAATGGCATGTTTTCTGTCGAAAATGAAATGCTCTCTGACAACGCTAGTTTGGGTTTACTTTCGAAGGAAAAATCAAACTGTTATATTTATTCTGCGACAACCGATATAAATGATGCAGTTGTTTTTCATATTTTCCCACGTAAAATTGATCTCTATGAACAACTAAATGTCGAAAAGAGGTGACACTCGTTCAAACAAACGATTCTATGAATAAACAGGTGATGTAGCTGGTTGAGCAGAATGAAATAGACGTGGCGCAAAACTAATTATGGAACGTCATTTTGAGAAATCTGTAAATTCTGTGTGACACAAAAAAAAACATCTGTAACTACAGACTCTTGGTTTGATAAAGTCTAGGAAATCTGTAGAATTCAGATTATTCTGTAGTTATGGCAACTTATGATGCTTATGATACTTGTATTAATCGTATATTTTACAAGAGTAGCGTTGCAAAAAAAGTAATTACAACATGTCCGAATAATTGTTACAAATATCTATGTATGCCTTTGTAATTTCACATGACTATATTTTTGATAGATGTAGCATACAAACGGAGAAGAAAAACAAATAGAACGCAATATGGATGGATTTTGGAGTGAAACAAAATTCTGATTGTTCCTAATATTTCAATACGAATGTTGAATACGTTTGACTTGAATTTAATTCGATAGCTTATGTATGGAATGTTTGTAAAACTAGTACAATATCAGAGGGTTTCGCAAAAGAAATCTAAGTTTTCATCACTCAAGTATTGTGTCAACAAGAGCGATTCGATTTAAAACTGAAATTAACTGCAGAAATTTTGGCCAAAAGTGCAACCAAAATAAATATTAAGCACATTGTTTGACATCCTCATACATTACATGAAATAAACTTAAGAGTGTCAGGGTACAGCATTTACTCAAGCGAGTTTGTGTATAACATATATGCCAAAGAAATACTCCACCTGCGAACGACGTATCTCTATACTAGGATGTCTGAAAAAAAAACCTGAAACTATTGAGAATCAGAGCAGAGGGTCCAAAGCCCCTAAGAAGGATCATTGTAATAGCTGTTATCCATAGTTATTATGCAAAGAAAGTGATGGGTGAACTCCTAATCACATCACTCATCACAGTGAATCCTGAATCTTATCTCCCTCCACTAACAACTATTCTTTCCTTGATAATCCCTAGGGAACCACGCTATAGAGGCATCCCTTCTGGCCTTCTGGCGACGAATATCATACAAACATTCCTTCTTTCCCTTCCCCTGGTGACTGTGAAGAAGTGGCAGGCGTCGTTATTAACTATTTAAAGCTCGACCTACCGAAACTTGCACAATGAGAATGATTTGTTACTCTCAAACGCCATTCGGGGTGTTCTTTGTGAAATTTAGCTGGTTCAGATCAATCTACGAAGCGTACAGTCTACCCAAGCTCAAACTCAAACTCAATATATATGCCAAAGAAATATAAGAGTAACATAAGAGACCAAATAAGAAACTCTTTGCAAATAAGCACCCATCAAAGGCAACAAAAGTTGTTCATGTCTTCCGTTTCACTGTCAGAAAAAAGCTCTCTTCTGGGTAAGATAAATTTCATTTTTGCATGTGGTATAATATTCTCGTACAGTAGTTGTGTGATTAGCATGGTTGTGCGTAACAGCTTCACAGCCCAGCCGGCCTTGGCTCGATCCCTGCTTGGTATAGCATGGGATTCTTTTTTGTACAATTCCAACCTGAAAATCAGTCTGAAAGAATGAGAGGTCTGATCCATATATACAAACATTTTAACATACTTAAAAATGTGCTTTCATTTGTGCGTTTGACGCTTTAACATAAAATGAAGCACCTTTTTTTTGCCAAAGATAATATCTTCTTTGTCAACGCTAATTTGGGTGTGGTTGAAAATGTTATGTCATTCATGTCATTTCAACAAAATATTGTTCAAACGATTACCCGGCTTTTTGCCCATTGCTGTATATTAGGTTGGGGAAAAAGTTATCCATTATTTTCTCGTTGGTTGGCTTTTGTGACCAATATCTCGCGTAATATCGATCATACAATTTCAAGTACAGGCTGATATTTCACACTAAAAAAACTTTTTTTGTTTTTTTGGTTTGTTCCATTCAGTTGTGAGTTACAGGGTGTTAACAATGGAGGTCAACAAAGGGAAAATTCGGTACATTTTACAGTTTTTCTTTTATAAATGCGGAAATTCCGCTGAAATTGTGAATGGTGTTTATGGTGCCGATACTGCAACAGCAGAATACGCGCAATTTAATTTATAATCAAAAAATTTTCAAAAACGCTAAAAACAACTTTTTCGAAAGCCGTTATTCTCTAGACAAAAACTGTCTTCGACAAAGTGGTTACTTATGATGGAACGTACATTTCGTATTGTCAGAATTTTGGTGACCAAAATTTTAAGTGAAATCATAAATCTAACTTTCTTATCTTTATAGATAGAACTAGCTAACCCTGCAAACTTCGTCCCGCCCAAAAATTTATTTTTCGTTATCACATTCAGGTTTTTTTACTAACCGCACGTTCATAGGTCCAATCGCAGAACTGTTCATTGATTAGAAAATGTACCCTTTAAAATTACCTTTTACTATAAAATTCCCAGTGCTTCTACCAAAACACGTCATTATAATATCAGATTATTTTCAGACACAATCCTCGTTCAAGGTTTTTCAACCACTTGCAAATAACATGTTTCTCTGTTACATGGAATAAATGTTTGATACAGAAAATATGATAGAATAAATACTGACCCGTCCCCTCTTCTCCCCTTAGAGAGGGGCAGAAGTGTCCATTCACAATAGAAACGTTTCGTGCCCCCTAAAATCTTCATATGCCAAATTTGGCTCCATTTGCTTGATTAGTTTTCAAGTTATGCAGAAACTTGTTTTTCATTTGTATGACAGCCCACCCTAAGAGGGGGGTGAGGGGTGTCGAACCACCGTAAAAACATTTATTGCATCCTAAAACCTCCACATGCCAAATTTGGTTTCGTTTGCTTGATTAGTTCTCGAATTATGCAGAAATTTGTGTTTCATTTGTATGGGAGACCCCTCAGAGAGACGAGAGGAGTATCTATTTGCTAGAGGAACGTTTTGTATTCCTTAAAACCTTCGCAAACCAAATTTGGTATTTTCTTGATTAGTTTTCGAGTGATGCAGAAATTTGTCTTTCATTCGTATAACAGCTCCCCCTTAGAATGGGGGTGGAGTGTCTAACCACCGTGAAAACATTTATAGCGCCCTAAAACCTCCATTTACCTAATTTGGTTTCGTTTTCTTGGCTTATTCTCGAGTTATGCAGAAATTTGTGTTTCATTTGTATGGCGGCCCCCCCTATAAGAGGGGGAGAGGAGTATCTATCCAACATAGAATCATTGATTGCACCCTAAAACCTCCAGATGCCTAATTTGGTTGCATTTGCTTGATTAGTTCTCGAGTAATGTAAAAATTTGTGTTTCATTTGTATGACAACATCCCTTCGGAGAGGGGGGAGGGGTCTCAAACTATCATAAAAACCTTCCCCGGCTCCAAAAACCCCTACATACCAATTTTCATGTCGATCGGTTCAATAGTTTCCGAGTCCATAAGAATCAGACAGACAGACAGACAGACAGAAATCCATTTTGTTGTCCATGTTGTAGCCCTAGTTAGTTTATTCGACTTTATGAAACAAAGTTTTTTTCTATCATTTAATATAACAGATTCAGAGCTTTTTTCTTCTTTCACCCCTATGTAGGTGAACATGAAAATTGTTGTTTTGCTCTAACTTTTGTATTTCAAATTCCACGTGAGAACTGTCTTCGGACGGCCTTATCAAGGTGATCCTACTGCAACTTTAAAAATGCGCTAAGTCGGATATGACGAATTTCACGCCAACTCGACTAGCCGTTGGCAGCATCATCTCAGATAGCAGCGAAACGTTGTGGACAATCGCGAGAATTTATTCATAAAAATGTTACGAATTAAACATTAACAACAATTTTTCGAAGAAAAACATGAAACATTTGTTGTTCGAAAAACTTTTGCCCTGTAAAAGTGCCCATCTCCCGATGTATGGGTAACTAGTTGGAAATTGTTTGGGCTATTCATATATTTTTATTTCATAATTATAAAAAAAAAGTTTTCGAATAATTGAATTTTAATTTTCGAAATATTATTATTGATAGATTTTTTTTATCTAGATAATAATTGTCGAGCTCTAGATGAAATATTTCCACCTAAATTTGTTCCCTGGACCATTGTGCAGTACAAGTCGGCAGAAATTTCTATGACAGAAAATCTACTGGCTAGAATGAGAATGGAACCCGAACCTCTGACTTGATATGTGTGACGTAAATCAATCGGGAGCACATTATCTTAGTCTAAAAAAACATTTTTTTTTGTTTTTATTTTGTTGAAACTAAGACATAGGTTCCAAAACAAATCTTTTTTTTTCTGACATTTTTATTCTTTACAAACATCAAAGCAAAAATGATGTGAATTTCTAATGATATGAAGTTACAACCTGTTTAAAATCCTTCAAGAATTTCTGAGTTTCACCTTGCTCCTCTAATTTTTTGCCGAGTACATATGATAACGTTTCGTAAACGTCCAAAATTCGTACCGCTACTCTGGAATAGCCCCTTTATATAAAATTTTGAGAAATCCCTAGACAAAAATTTGATAATGTTATTATTTCCACACATCACGAAAAATTTTAGCATTATAAAGTTGTTGGAAATTTTGACATTAGAAAAAAAATTTCGTTTGCGTATAGATTCGTGAGTGAACTTGTAGATGGATCAGTAGTTGTAGCAGGCAAACGAGAGTATTTATAATGAATACGAGAAAATATGAGCAAGGCCTTCTTCAGACAGATTTGTCTTCAAACTTATATTTTTTTTAATTTTAAGTATATTTTTCCGAAAGAAAACGAGTCAACATTTTATACTTAGGAAATTTTCTGATTTATTATATCTTATTATGGTAGTTTTTATTAAAGAAAAACATGAATCACACAAATTATTCTGAGATATAACTCATCTGAACATAAGCTACTCTAACATATATGTTTATTTTACGTGATCGTATATTTGCTCGGCTTCCCTTGATGATTTTCCTGGATAGGAATCCCTCTTCCACACATAATAAGTCCATATAATGTTGCACTTATATGAAATTATTATGTTCGGAATAGGAATTCCGGTCTAGGAAAATTTCTGCAATTGAAACTTATCGTTGGCAATTGCTCCCGTCGCCACATCCTAATCTTCTACTTCGATTACAACTTAAACACACGCTGTAACAGCATCTGACAGCAGTGGTCGAGCGTTGTAAAAGCTCGATGAAGCTACCAAATGTCCGCACTGCCCCCTCCAAACCCTGCGGCATCTTCATCCGTCGTGTCCTTGTGTCGTTTTGTTATTATCTTTTTCCACACCGCCTCCACCGTTTTGTTTTGAGGGTGGTAGAAACGGGTGGCAAATGTTGCGAGAGTGAGCGCTACACAAGAGCACAACTGTGCAATTGGCAACTGACGAGAAATCCCGAGAGACGATGGTTCCTCGCATAAATACATACATATGAGGCTGTACGAGTTTAGAGCGAACGCCAAGCGTAAAACTAAATCTCGTCCATCAAAAACCTGGCAAACGATCTGCTGCTAGAGTCAGAGCGTGGGGGAGCATATGGGGCAGCCTGGGAACGGTGGGGAAAAATTGAGGGATAAATTTACACCCTAGGTGCCGCTGTAAGCAACGCCCAAGTAAAGCGGAGTCAAGATTTTTCTTTCATTCGCCCCGAAACGGAGGTTGATTTCTGGGTGCTATGCTTTTTTATGTTTCGAGTACATTTGGTGGAAAAACATGCTTAGAAAGATCTGAGAGTGGTAAAATATTCGAAAAAGTTTTCACAGTATTGAGTAGCGAGGGGGTGTTTGTGTGACTTACCCCGCAAGCACGTATGGTGGTGTCCTATTTATAGACTGCGTCATAAACAGCACCAAGTTAAGTGCCAGTATGAAGGCACCTAACGAGGGGCTTCTGACATGCGGCACTTCAATATCCATCGACATGGTAAACATCGTTCTATGGTCTGACGTTGGCTGGTTGATTCGTTTCCGAATTCCTTCCTGTGTCTTCTCGGCTTCCTCCCGATTTCTGCGCTTCCTCTTCGATTTTCTAGATTTTGGTTCCCCCTGCTGGAGTCGGAGAGTAGAGGTCCTATTCTTCCTCAGATGGTTCCCTCCGCTCCGACGGTTTGTTCGTTACTTTATGCTCTCGCAAAAAATGGTCTCAATTCTCGCTTCTGTTTTTTCTTGATTGTGTTATTGTTGTTGCTAGAATTTTTGTTGCTGGAAAATTGAGGTAAAAGCTGGATGTTGTTGTTGCTAATTTATGTGCTCTTTTCGGTTCGTCTCATTTTCCCATAAGACCGAAAGAAGGAGGGCGCTGTTGGAAATTGTTACACCCTTGTCGCCGTTTCGCTCGTGGTCGCTCCTCCGTTCTCCTCGGTAACCTCCACGCATTAATTTAAAGCACTTTTTTTCTTCACTTCTACTTTTTCTTCTCCGTAACTTAATTTCTACCACGCACTGATGTTGCTTCTTGCTCGGTTGGTCACCCCGATTTGTTCGGTAAGTTGTTCATTTCACCGAGAGAATTTACGCATTGCTAGTACATTTATACCTTCGAATCGTCCTACGCTACTACAGCTTATTGAATACATTTTCTGTTATCCTAGGGAGGAGGAAAAAAATGAGAAAAGAAATAAATCACGTTCCGTGTTGAACTTAAAGCTCCAATACACGAATTGTTCTTGGGATTTTGCTGTTAACTCCATTGAAACTGAAGAAAAAAAAACACCACGTCGTTATTATGTTACAGGATTCCAGTAATCTGTTCGAAAAGTTGTACGTTTTCGCTTTGCAAACTCTCAGTTATTTGTTAAATATGCGACCGATATTCAAAACACTATCCACTTTATTCACACCTCACCACTAGCTAGTGTTCCTCGATAAAACGACTTTTTCGTTTTCGGAAAACCGACGGTCAAGGCAAACAGCAGCACAACATATTTCCTTTTCATAGAGTCCAGCTTCTGTGTTTTGCTTAACTGTTCAAAATTTTATGTAATTTCATTTCGCCTGCAAACAACAGCCATATCTGGCTGGATTTCTATCTCAGACTAGAATATTTTGGGTGGGACACACAAAAAACTACACACTTGGAAAAGTTGCTCCAAAAGCTCGGCCGCTGTTGTCCTATACTCCCTCTCTCTCTCTTCGATTATCTCTCGCTCAGGGGTCTTATTCCCCAGGACCTAGCGCTCGCTGGAGAGCGAAAGCTTCCTGCCTCGAATGGTAAGAAAATCCTGGCCACTGGAGAAATTTTATCGCAAATTTGAACACTACAACAGAGGGAAGCTTTTCTACTGTGTGCAGAACGATTCAACGTGACACCTGCGCACTACAAACCAGCATTTCCAAGCAATGTCCTGTCTTCTCAGAGCCTGCTCTCGGGCGCTCGAACGCAACGAACACAACGAACGGGAGCAAACAGAAAACAGTTAAATCCTTCCGATTTTCTTCTCCTCGTATGGATCCAGGTTTTCACACACACCTTTTGCTATCGATCTGCTGCCACCCGAAAACAGGCCATCGTTTTTATCCCACACACGGGTGCCTCCATCTGTACTGAAGGATCCTTTATTTTAGCACACTTTGAGACCTCGAGTTCCCGACTCACTGTTCCTGCTGCTAGCTTAGCACTTGGCTGTCTGCTGCTCCCTGTACCAGATCTTCAGGAAACCTCCAAGGAGCAACGATCTGGGCCGTCTTCGTCCGCTGTGGGTGCAGCATTTGGCGTTCTGTTCCATTCGCTGGAGCTTTTCTCGTACGACTGAGCGATTGTCTGGGCCCGGTGATCCTTTGAATTAGATATTCCACTGTCTTCTTCGAGCTCCAACCAACCGGACTATCCGGAGCGGGAGAGAACTTTCCCGTCACTCTCACTCACTCGCACACACTTACACTCGCGAAGGATACCACGGGTGGGTAGAAGAGAAACAGGAATCGGACTACGGTTACGGTTACCTTTGTACGCTAAAGGCTATGGCGGCATGCCCAATCTACGAGGATGATTCCGCTCCGCCGACACAAAATCGCTCCTTGGAAGAATTGCCACTTCGCGGTGGAGCAATGGTCAACCGCCTGAAGCCGAAAAGAAAACAAAAAACAAGCAGTCGAAAGCAATGAGAAAAGTGTGCTTCGCTGCCGCCTCGATTGCAAGTTATGTTAAGTTGGGGCGCACAGCGATGTTGGGCCGTTGTTGGGTTTTTTTTTCGTACAGTCAGGTTTTCTCATCCAAACACGTTGTTCGTAGTTATATGGTACTTGAAATGATCAATTGAAGCATTTGTCGTTACGGTAGAATTTATCGATGACTATATAAACATTACGTAGATAATTCATTAGTAATTTAGTCAAAACTTCAGCGGCTGCGGTTTGAAATAGAAGGGTGACTCTGATTTCGAAAACGAAAAACTACATTTCGTGGGTATAGCAAGAGAAGATAAAATAGTTTCACTTTTTTACTAATAAAATTATACATTTTTTTATAAATGATGGACTTTCAAATTCTTAACATTTGAACATTACCCAGTCATTTGGATCACGTAGACCATAAACGTAGAAAAAAGCTGTCAATTTCAAGTAGTCGGCAAAAAATTCATAGAATGATATATTGAAATCTATTAAAACAAAAAAAACTAAAAAAAGACAGACAATGCGTTGGAAGGCGATAAAAGTTATATAACGCAGCCAGATTCAAGAGCATTTACGAGAAACAAGGTCACCTTTTATCTGGATAGAAAGATTACCCGAATAGTAAATTTGCATTGAAATATGAATTATATATTTCAAAGCGAAGATTAACCGGCCAAACGAAATTCACCGACAAACATATATGTGTCCGACGCTCATATATATGTCCGACGCTCGCCAACCCGCGGTTGGACCTTACTGAAGATCGTCTCCTATGTTTCAAACTAACCGGGGTTTGCTTTCAAAAGGCCGCCGCTTCCAACGGCGAGTCGGCTGCCGCCTTGGATTGCGTCACCTCGGAGGCCTCGGTTCCTTATCCTCGTTAGTTGGGGACTTCACTCCCATTACATTGATCTCAGAATAAATTTCATTACGGAAAAAAGCAGAACAAAAATTGCGCTGCGGTGGCGTCAATACATAAGTACTTTATTTTCTCATCAATTCGTACATTTCTTTATACCATTTCTTTATTTCATTTTCATTATACCATTTCTAAGATATTTATTCTTTATGTTTTCCATGTTAAAATTATCCGCTTAGTTTTCGAATGAATATTCCAAAAACGTGCTTATTTCCAAATGATCTCTTAGAAGAGGAAAAAAAAGGCATGTTAATTATCCGTACACTAATTTCTAAAAATGAATCAGCGAATCCTCCCGCATCATTTCCTAATTTCCTCATTACAGTTTTTCATTTTACTGCATATCTTTGTTGCTCTCTCTTTTTGTGTTGATTAAATCTTATTTATTATAAGGATATTCGACGAAATTCACATTCGAATGTTTGTTTCACTCGTATGAATGTATTTCGGGTAAATGTGCTTCGGGTAAACGTGTTTCGGGTGAATGGTATTCGGGTAAATGCAACACAACCACTTATTGCGTATCTTATTGCTCTCACCGCAGGAAAACATCCAGCTTGAAATGCACTCCACTTTGGCACCACTTTTAACTTGGAAACAACGCACGAATTCGCCAAAATTGAATGATCGTCAACTTCTGAATTCACAAAATCTCTCTTCCGGAAAAAGTATAAAAATCAATGCGCTTTTCATTACCGTGTGCGTGATAATGGTTGAACCATCGTATAAATAAGGCTCCCTTCTCTCCTGTGCTTTAGTTTTCTTTTCATGCACGTAAGCTAAAAATCATATCATAATAGGTTGCGGATAAAAGAAGCCGATTTCTTCGATTTGACAGTAGTAGTATTCGTAATTAGTCCCACGCGAAAATGTCACAAAAAGAAATTTCAATCGCCGTGGGAGTGTTCTGGCGGATCGTGAAAAGGGTTCTAGACCGAGAAAAGAATGGACAACTATCCATGAAGGTGACTACAGATCCTCCGATGTCAGCTCGGATTCCGAGAGTTATCGCTGCCATCAAAAGGAAGATTCGGGCGAATCCAGTGCATTCAATGATGAAAATTCCGAAGGAACACGGGATCAGCGACTTTTCGGCATGGAAGATCGTGAAGGAAGTCGAGGACACGGAAAAAAAAATTAAAATATTACAAACCGCATCCGGGAGCTGCGTGTCGAGTGATGTGAGAAAATCTTGAATTTCCTCAAACGAAAGAATCCGGTAATCCTGTTCACCGACGAGAGCATGTTTACCGTTGATCCTGAATCAACATTCCAGAACCGATCGCTATATTAGTTCTCTCCCGGTAAAATAAGTGGACGACGAGCATAAAAGCGTGTATCTGACCATGCGTCCTTCAAGCCTTATAGTGTTTGGATTGGTGGCATCCGATGGCAAAAAATGGATCCATTACAGGTGACAAAGTGAACATGGTGGACTAGATCGGGATTTTAAGTAAGTATGTTCTTCCGTGGATGCAGGCGCAGTACGGTCCAAAGCCAAATGTTGTATTACAACAAGAGGGGGCTCCGTATAACACCTAGAACCGCACTCAGAAGTGGTTGGAGGAATATCTGCCGGTCCGGGTGAAGGATATGTGGCCGCCATCCAGTCCCGATCTTAATCCGCTGGATTACTCCATATGTCACGCCGTGAAGGCCAAGGCCTGTTCTAAACGCCACACAAGTACAGCAAGCCAGCAAGTACGAGATATCAGCATAAGGAAAGGCTGTTGTCTGCTCACTAGCGCTCCTCTTGTTATATACCATAACTGCGGAGAGCGTATGATTTCGTCTATTGAAAATAAAAGTAGATTCTATCGTTTATTGCTCATCCATTTTCGATCATTTGTGCACCCATCCATCAATCCATATAAATATAAAAACTCATCCGCAAATTTGCTCCGCACTTAAACGGTTGAAGAGAAATACAAAATAAGAACTAGAATATAACGTTTGTTTTGATTTCTGAATTCTATGATAATTGACGTCAACGGTTGATTCGCAATTGACAGTGCGAAATCAGCAAGTTTGTATTTGAATTTTTCATTCCCATCCTTCCATCAAAGAAACAACTTTCAGTTCCATGCAGCCAAAAGCACATCGAAATTAATACACTTACAGCCACGCGCAAACGAAAAGGCAACTTGTCCCAACGTACAGAAGGGAAACAAAAAGAAATCGAATGATGATCACGATTGGAATCATTAGGATTTGAGTTATTTTCTTGAGGGAACTTTTCTCATTGTGTCCCAAACCTCCGCAAAAAACTTTTTTTTCAAATTGTGTTTAAAACTACTGATGAAACTACTTCTTGTGCGGTCACTACCTCTCGCGCAAAAACAGGTTTACCTGTATCGATACCATGGTGAAAACAATAATATCGAACCAACGTGTATCATTGTATTGAAGCGAAATAAGAAAATATCCATTCATCCATTTATTGAAATTGATTTAGATACAATCTCGAACTAATGATTACTAAGCCAACGGTAGTCCTATGTAAACATTGCGGTTATATAACAAATTTAACCCACCCCTAGTTTTTTTCGACTAAGAATTAAAGTAGACGGTAGATGAACATTAGTATGTTTGGAAGAGTGTTGCTATACGTTGGATGAAGATTCTAGCTGCTGGCCGTCATTTATTTTCCAACATGCTTACATGAAAACACATAATTTGTGGAAAATGGAACCAAACGAAACACGACTTTTTAAAGTTTTTTTACCACTGATATTTATTCACTAGGGAGGATTGCATAGTCTGTTCTTGAATAAATAAGCCTAGAATAAGATAATAACAACATTGTTGTGATACTCGCTCTGATAAGGAGCACATACCCGTACGTCTTGACAGTTGTAGGCAACGTCTCGAGCTGCTGGTTAACCATGTAAAAAAGCGTCAAGTGCAAAGAGTTTACATTCTTAATAGTTTTAGATCGGGTACACAAAGTCTTTTGAATCTGTTGTAGTTCAGTTACCGGAAGACTAACAAGTAGTTCATAAAACCTCTGTATATAGTTCATGGAAAATATTATTGAACAAATTTAAAGCATATTACCATATTTTCAATCGGTAGAGGTTCTTAGTTAGCAATTGAGGCTGAATATGAAGTTCAAGAATGGATTTAGTCTTAGTTTGATCATTTTGACGAAAAGTCGTTTGCTTATGAAAAACAAAACCGTATTTGTCACAAATAAACCGCGTTCCTTGTTGCTAACGTTGTTAAGCCATTCTTGGAATGCATTAGAGAGCCTTTGTCTGTTTTTATCTTTTCAATGCTGGCAATGCTCACAATGTATTATTAGCATAGCTTTTCGAAACATTCGTTTCAATAACTATGAATCGCTTATGAACCTACAAAACGCCGGTATTATCCGCAATTAATGACCGTACATTAACGTTATCCACGCCACAATAAAAAAAGAACAATGGTGCTAGAGCGAAGGACACCCGGACACACAGTTTTATACACCACGAAAACCGATTCTATCATCAAACGACCGCTCGAAACCCATCTTGTTTCATTTGACCCTAACCCTTCTCGCAATCAACCCCTTTCAGGATTTTAGAGGCGTCTCTCGCGCGGATATAAAATATTCATCTTTACTTTTACAAGCCAGCAGTTCGTGCAGCGCAGAATTTTACTGGCTTATTTTTCCGGTTTTAATGCACATTACCGCGGTTTCCGCTATGCTAAAACGGAGCCACTGCAGTGCTGCCATACTCTGAATCATTGGATACCCCGAGTTGATTCGTATGTGTGTACTTCAGGCAATGCCCGAGAATTAAGATGCACATTCGATTTCATACCGAGGTGGTTTGTCAAAGTTGCTTCTAGCTGGCCACTCTTTCAGCAGACCCAGTTAATGCGTCATTATTCGCCACATTACCCGGCGTCGGAGCCGCACAGCGCAGTTCGATGGGAAACCCACCGCACGAACCATGGACGCTCCCTTGACTATGGCATTTTTAATAACTTTCAAATTTTACCACCGAGTATAAATCATATTAATAATAATTTATTACTAATTATTCGCGTCTTTCCCGGTCGAACACGTGATACCCCGGAACTTTACACGGCGCTGTGTTGGGTGCCAGTCTTCCAGCCGAAGCCTGAGTTTGCGGTTAGTTCTATGTCTTTACTAGCTTCCAGTTTCTAACCGCAACATCATGGGCGCGCCGCGTACCGGTACCGGTGAATTGAGATCGAAGAGCCAAGGAAGGATTTTATCTCGCACACACAGGGTGAGCCCTATGCTAGGGCTCTGCGGCACTGGGATCAGATATCTTTGCAGGTGAGCTGCTGATGCAATCGACCGGAAAGGAACTGCGGATATCGGTTGCCGTATGTGTTTCCCCTTTGCTTACCATCGTTTTAGGATTCATTCGAGTGGTTTTACTGCAGCGAACGAACACTTCAAGTAATATGAGAAATTAATGGGTGCTCGGATATGGATGCTGCAAACTTATAACAACATAATCGGGTTCGTTACGTCGTCGGGACGAAGTGGTGCCCTTTCTGTGACACATAACTTATAGTGACACGATTTATCGGTGGCAAGGAAAACTACGTTGATTAACCAAACGTCTTATTTACAGGTAATGACTGGAAAGAACAGGAAAAAAGTTGATCATGATAAGTTTCTGCAAGAACACGATGTAAAAAAAAACTCTTTGCTCAGCCGTTACAAGAGTGAATGTGAGGTTTACAATTTTGTTTTTGATAAAGCAGGTTATCTTAAGCCACTGCTACACGATGCTACGAACACCCTCGAATGCTGGACGCTCGATGATTCGACGCATCGTGTAGTCGACTGACGAGCTACGAACATTCACTTCACCGTGTAGCAGCACATTCGTCACAACATTTGTCGATTCATCGAGTCAAATGTTTGAGCCCAACAATCGAGTGAAACGTTGGACGAATCGTGTAGCGCCCGCATTAGGCGATCCATGAATCGTTTCAATTTTATTTCTTCATAATGTGCTCGCAGCATAGAATTATCTGGTTTGTTTTACTCTCAACCATTAAACAATACAGTAGAACCCTGATTTTCCGCAAGCGAATGATCTGCGGTTTGAATTATTCGTGAAAGCGAGTTTCATGGTAAATTTATAGGCCTTCCTGAAATTTATCAGTAAATGGTCACGCTCACGCTCTCCTGTTTTGGTCATGGCTTTCACATTATCTGGCCCCTTGTGTATTGTAATGCATCGAAATCCGGACACTTAAGCGCTTACGATGATAACTTCAACTACTGAAAAATCATGACATATCATATCATGAAAAATTACCGTTCTCATAGAAGAAGAAGGCATTCGTGTAAGTTATGAATCACAGAATTCCATAAAATCATGTTATATTTGTTCAAAATTTCCAAATTTCTTCATTGTGCCGTGATTTGCATTCCGAACACTTCAAATTCCGGACACATTTTTTTTTCTTCTGTAGGTGTTTTTGACTTAGGACTACGTCTCTCAGGAAGGGTGCCAAATCAGAAAAAAAGCTCATGTTTTTATTGAATAAAGTTAGCGTTAATAACTATTTTCACTTGGAACGAATTCTGATGATTTGAAAACTAATCGAATCAAAAGATTGATTCAAGATTGTTTGATATGCTATACATTACAACTTCCTATTCCATAAGAAAGATTAGTGTGTCATGTTGTGAATTTAATCGTGTTGCAATTTGATTCGTAATTTCAAATCCAAGGTGAAATTCGATTAAATGATATAGAGCGCCGGTTTCATGCCGCCTGTTGACGCCAGATGAGTTCCCATTAAGCCGTTTTAATGTTTTTTTTTTAAATTAGAAAAGTGGAATAATCCACGATGACGTATGTACAGCATCGACGTCTGGTAGCGATATCCGTTTAGGGGGACAAGTTATTCTCTATCAGATTACCAGGACTGAACACAGTTTCAAATTGTTAAAATTTTGAATCCAAATTTTTACTTCATGTTATTTGATTACTTGTAACATGATGTCCTGACCCTTACTTAACCATTTGTCGATACATTTCCTGATATTTCCACTTCAACTCTTCATTATTGTATACGAACTTCATTCAACACATTTTTTTTTTTATTTTTTTCACAATTTGCGAAACAACCTGTTACACTTTTACGTAAAAACATATTCGATTCTGAAAATTTAGTTTTCATTTAGAATTTTAACTTCGTCCAGCCCAAAATTGTTTTTTTTATATGAACACATTTCAACAATTGCATTTTCTTACCAAGCACGATATTGGGTTCAATTCTAGAGCTACTTATGAATTGATTTTTACTGGCCGTTTTACAATTTTCTCTTTCTGTAAATTTTCTAATACCTTTAACAAAACTTGTCATCATAATATGAACTTATTATCTTCTTGTGTATCGTTCGTTGCTTGGTGTTTTAGTGATGCGGCTTGCAAGACCTGCGACCAACCCCACTATCTCGCAGGAGGACCATCGTGATTATTGCTGCTTTACGTCCCGAGTACTACCAGGACTGGGCAGAGACACTTATAGCGGTGTGGAGGCGATCTGGCGTAGTGGTAAAATTCATACCACTCACGCTAAAGGTCACGAGTTCAATTCTCACTCCCGACATTCTTCCAAAAATGGAAGTAAAGTGACGAACCAGCCAAAAGTGTTGAAAGTCACTATAATACAGATAAAAAAAAAAAACTTATAGCGGTGTCAATTCGCTTAGAGAAGCTCTGTTTTCGGGCTTTTGTGGCTTTTCTTGAGGACTGGCAATGCTCAATGTTCATATTCCCACCACACCCTAGACAGTTCCCCTTTACCAGTGCAAGTCAGAAAAGCGATCTATGACGATAGAATTTCTGACCCGAACGGGAATCGAACCCGAAGCCCCCATCTTGACAAGCGCAACGCTTACCACCAGGCCATGGGAACCACTAATATGAACTTATTATCAGACACAATTCTCGTTCAACATTTTTTACTGATTTGCAAAAAAAATTATATTTCTTCATGACATTGAATACATATTGGATACGGAAAAGTAAATTTTAATTGATAGTTTTTATTTTCGAAATTCGTTTTTTCACCTGAGAATTCATCACAATTTACGCTTCACACCAACGCAACACGGAGAACAATTCCGTCAACGCGTATTTGAATTACATAAACAATGCCTTCTACACCCAAACTAGCGTTGGCAGAAAACATTTCATGTTTGGCAGAAAAGACGCCATTTTGTGTGCATCTGGGTGAAATGCGCAAATAATGAGCTGTTTTAAAAGCCTAAAAATAGGTTTGCATGTACGCGAGCAGACATCGCTTTCTGTTTTCTTCTCTCATTTTATTTGGGATTGTGCAAAAAAAAATCATACGACGTCAATGGGGATCGAACCAAGGCCGACTGGAATGCAAAGCTATTTTTACACGACCTCGCTATCCATATAGCTGCCAGTGCTGATATACGGAAGCGTGATAATATTACACCTCATCATAAAATGAAGTTGGAAAGTGTTTTCCAAGAGGATAAAGAAAAACATGGACGAGGATATATCTTTCTCTGTCTGGGCCGTGTATTTGGCAAACTATACGAAAAGCTTTCATATGCTTTCATTTAAATGTGTCTCCTGTTTCGCTCGCTCATATTGGCTCTAGCATATATATTATACAAATGATATACATGTATTGGGGAGTAGAACGTTCTCTGTTATTTTTTAGCTCATTTAATGTAATAAATCGGGATGCCATAAAATGTGCTAAAAATTAACTTCGGGTGTAGGTGGTAAAATGAACACATGCACATATCATGCTAACTGGGATAAATTTATACGTTGTTTCAGGTCCAAATTTGTTTAAATCGTTATCGAAATAGTAGGTATATGTATGAAATCATCTGGGCCTTTTCACCTAGAGTAGTAATAACAATTTTCTCATACGTACTAAAATGTAGTAAGAAACACATATTTAGGCTTGGTTATGGTTGGGGTGACATATTTTTGCAGAATCAAAGCCACAAAGCCTTGAAGAGCAACATGTGATAAGGTAGATCAGCTTTAGAAAACATAACATTGCAAGTCGTTATCCAGTGGTGGCTCATTTTACCCCCAAACAACAAAGTAATTAGGAATACGAATCAATCGCCGAAATTATTATTATTATTTTATTGTCGTCAATCAAAATTGTAGACCAATACATTCTTAATACTACTTAAAACTAAAAAAAAACTAAAAAGAGCTGGCTGGATAATTTATCCGTTTAATTCAAAAGACGATTTTAACAACAATTTATTTATTTATTTATTTATTTATTTGTTTATTTCTTCAAGTGAAATTTACCTATATCTTATTCTATTCAAATAGTCTTTGAGCATTGATCTTGACACGGTTACATCAATTATTTCACTGTGTTCGTTACAGAGGCTCATCATACGATTAATAGGACTTTATACTTCCTCGCTTCTAACACTATCATCCCAACTTGTCTCTGTGGCCATAATTATGTGGCCATAATTATTTTACGAGAAGAAGAACACCATTGACACGTCAGATCAATTCTCGAATACTGTAGTATTGTATGGTCCCTCTACATAACTTCACACGAAGACAGAATTGAATATGTACAAAAACAATTTTTGTTATTTGCACTTCGTAAACTAGGCTGGTCTTCATATCATCTACCTCCATATGAAGCACGCTGTATGCTAATCAATATTAAAAGCCTAAAAGAACGTCGGAACTCTGCCATGATTCTATTTATTATTGATATCATATCACAACGAGTGGACTCAGAAGAAATATTAGGAAACCTGAATTTTTACGCACCGATTAGAAACCTGAGAAACCCTAACATTACATAGATTATCGAAGAACGAATTATGCCAAATTTAGTCCTATTAATCGTATGATGAGCCTCTGTAACGAACACAGTGAAACAATTGATGTAACCATGTTAAGATCAATGCTCAAAGACTATCTGAATAGCATAAGATATCGTTAAATTTCACTGTAATATTTGGGCAGCATATTTAGTCTACGCTGGTTTGACGAAATAAATAAATAAATAAAAATTGATTCTGTAACTTTTTAAAATCGTCTTTTAAATTAAACGAATAAATTATCCAGCCAGCTCTCTTTAGATTTTTAGTTTTAAGTAAGTAGTTTTAAGTAGTATTAAGAATGTATCGGTCTACATTCTACATTTAGTCTACATTTAGATTGACGACAATAAAAAAAAAAATAAATAAATTAAAGTCATCAAAGTGCATTTCCTAACATTGAGCTGTAATAAACTCTTAATGCACCAATTATAAACTATGTTAACTTCATTTTGGAATGTTTGAGAGTCTTTTTCATTCTTTATTTCCATATACAGCTTCATATCATCTGCGTAGATAAGTGCCTTTTTTTTATAAATTCGTTTATTTTTACAGGCTCAGTTACATAAGTTTAAAGGAGCCGAAATCTTAAATATATTTTTAAAACTATATATATGAACAATTTTCTTAAATTTATGGTTAATAATGTGGGAAACCGATTACTCGCGGTGACCTCGAGATTAGAAGGGTGACATATTTTTCTCAGGAAAAGGATGGGGTATAAGGAAATTATTACAATGTTGATAATCACACACACTTAATTCTTAAATCTATTCGTACATCTGTTGTGGATTTACATTTCATTCTCCTGTTTATATCAAGCGGACCAATTACTCACAAAGGAAGAAATGGAGGGTATAAGGATATAAGGATAATCACACACGAACATCGATAGATTTAAGGAAAACATATATTTGGGACATGTAATCAAGGTCTAACCGAGCCAACACATCTCTCACCGGCACATTGGGCTGCCTTACTCTAGCCCGAAGGGAGTTCTCTAAATTCGATCTGGCAACAAGATACACCTCACACGACCAAACAACGTGTTCGATGTGGTGGTAACCTCGGCCACAAACGCAGATATTGCTGCCGGCCAGATTGAAACGAAAGAGTAGCGCGTCTAACGAACAGTGATTGGACATGAGTCGGGAGAAGGTGCGAATAAAGTCCCGACTCAAGTCCAGACTTTTGAACCATGGTTTGAGGCTAACCTTAGTGTTCCCTAAACTTTTGAGGGTTGATGTGAATCCCGATTTTCTTTCAGCGAGTTACGACGTTTTTGCTTTTCCGTGTAACCTAGCTTTTGCTGTAATTTTATTTCATTTTGTTTTAATTTTAATTCATTTTTATAATTTATTTAATACCTACATAAATTGGTTTGCAGGTAATTTTAGGACAGTTTTCCTGCTTTGTGTAGTGTTAACAGGAACAATAATTTTAATTTTCAATTTCAATGGTACTTCAAATTGTATAGCCTTTTATAATTTTTTGGACAATAAGTTGCAATTGATGACAGATATTTTATTTGTTTTCGCTAATGTTGGCTGCCATCGATGATCGTACGTTTCATGCCGTTACCCGAAGTGCTGCCAGTATCAACACTTAGGGATAATCGAGTGATGCCACCGGCCCAATTCATCTTCGTTCCATTTGCGTTGCCAGTTAGCGATGGTATTTTTACGGACTAAAGAGTAAAATTCATTGAAGGCGATTTGACGCTGATAAATATCGCCTTCAATCGCACCTACCTTTGCTAATGAGTCAGCCCTCATTACCCGGAATTGAGCAATGAGAAGGGACCCACACAAAGGTAATGACATAACAGCGTCTGGATAAAGCACTCAAAATTTCTCGTATTCTCTCAAGGAAGTACGGCGAGTGCTTTTCCGGCCTCACTGAACGGATAGCTTCGACGGAGCTAAGACTATCCGTTACAATGTAATAGTGTTCAACAAGTCGTGAGGCGACGCTGTCCAGCGCCCAATGAATTGCTGCCAATTCAGCAATATACACTGAGCAAGGATTCTGAAGACTGTGTGAGGTGCTAAAAAATTCGTTGAACACTCCAAATCCTGTGGACTCATTCATAGAGGACCCATCAGTAAAGTACATATTATCACAATTGATACCCCTATATTTTTCATCGAAGATCGTTGGAGCGATCCTCGATCGTTGGTAATCTGAATATCCATGGATATCTTGCTTCATGGACAGATCAAAATGTACAGAGGAATTGATGTAGTCAGGAAAACAAACACGGTTGGGAATATACGAAGAAGGATCAACCTGCATGGAGATGAATTCATGATATGGGCTCATGAATCCAGAATGAAAATTTAGCTCGATCAATTGCTCAAAATTTCCGATCACCAATGGGTTCATAACCTTACACCGGATGAGGAACCGAAGAGATAATAAATTGAAGCGATCTTTTAGTGGGAGTAGGCCTGCCAAAACCTCGAAACTCATGGTATTCGTTGAGGGCATACATCCCAACGCAATACGGAGACAAAGATACTGAATTCGCTCGAGTTTAATTAAGTGTGTTTTGGCAGCTGATTGAAAACAGAAACTGCCATACTCCATCACTGAGAGAATTGTTGTTCTATACAACATTATAAGATCTTCGGGATGGGCTCCCCACCAGGTGCCGGTAATTGTACGGAGAAAGTTTATTCTTTGTTGACATTTTTTACTCAGATACCTAATATGGGCCCCCCAAGTACATTTGGAGTCGAACCAAACCCCAAGATACTTGAATGACATAGCATGAGCGATCGGTTTACCCAAAAGTTGAAGCTTTGGTTTTGCTGGTATATGCTTCCTAGAAAAAACCACCATCTCTGTTTTCTCCGTGGAGAATTCGATCCCTAGCCCAATGGCCCAGGTTGAAAATTTGTTCAAAGTATCTTGTAAGGGTTCTTGTAGGTCGGATTTTGTTGATCCTACGACAGAGACCACTCCATGATCTGCAATTTTGTGTAAGGCAAATGTCGATGTCGCTTACATAGAAGTTGTACAAAAGGGGGCTTAAACATGAGCCCTGGGGGAGGCCCATGTAAGAGACCCGACTTACTGCCGAATCTCCGTGAGAAAAGTTCAAATGTTTCTCACAAAGCAAGTTATATAACATATTATTCAATAGAGGCGGCAGACCCCGAGAGTGTAATTTGTCTCTCAAAACCTCTATTGAAACAGAATCAAAGGCCCCCTTTATGTCCAAGAATACTGAAGCCATTTGCCGGCGTAAGCCATTTGAATTTCTGAAGAAAGCAACGCAAGACAATCATTCGTCCCCTTGCCCCTGCGAAACCCATATTGTGTATCTGAGTATAGGCCATTCGTTTCAACCCATCGATCAAGGCGAAACAAGATCATTTTCTCCAACAATTTCCGTATACAAGACAGCATTGCTATTGGGCGGTACGAATTGAAGTCGGACGCGGGTTTTCCGGGTTTTTGAATAGCTATATCTCGTACTTGTCTCCAATCATCTGGAACAATATTATGCTCCAGAAACCGATTGAATAAATTCAACAAGCGATGTTTCGCCACATCAGGGAGGTTTTTCAGCAAGTTGAACTTAATTCTATCCGATCCCGGAGCAGAATTGTTACATGAAAGGAGAGCAAGAGAGAATTCTACCATCGAAAACTCGGAATCAAGATCGCACCTATCTTGTGGTATATCTCGAACAATTTTTTGCACAGGAGCGGAATCAGGACAAACCTTCCGTGCAAAATTAAAAATCCATCGATGTAAATATTCTTCGCTTTCATTCGTTGAAGAGCGATTTCTCATGTTTCGAGCCACTTTCCATAATTTTTTCATTGACGTTTCTCGTGACAAACCTCCCACGAAATAAGCACGTTTTTTCCCTTTGATCAAGTTTTTAAATTGATTTTCAAGGTCCAAATACGATTGTAAATTTTCAATGGTTCCACGTTTCCGAAAAGCTTTGAATGCGTTCGATTTATCCTGATAAAGCTTGGAACATTGGCTATCCCACCATGGATTGGGAGGCCTTTGACGAAAAGTGGAGCCTGGGATGGGTTTCGTTTGAGCGCGAACCGCGCTATCATATATCAAACGAGAAAGGAAGTTATACTCCTCCAATGGAGGCAAACCATCTCTGGAATTGATGGCTAGAGCAATCGCGTCCACATATTTTTTCAAGTCAATGTGTCTTGTGAGGTCATATGCCATGTTTATAGATTCAGAAGAATTCGACCCAATGGTGATGGAAATTTTGATTGGCAAGTGGTCACTACCGTTGGGATCCTGGATTACATTCCACTTGCAATCTAACGATAGTGAATTCGAGCAAAGCGAAAGGTCAAGAGCACTTGGGTTAGCAGGAGGTTTAGGTACACGTGTTGTTTCCCCAGTGTTCAAAAGTGTCATATTGAAGCTGTTACAAAGATCATATATCAACAGTGAACGATTGTCGTCGTACTGTTCCCCCCAGGCAGTTCCGTGAGAGTTGAAGTCTCCCAAGATCAATCGTGGCTCAGGAAGGAGTGAGCACATGTCAACAAGTTGCTTGCGGCTAACCGCAGCTCTCGGAGGCCAATACAAGCTGACAATACAGAGGTCTTTTCCTCTGATGTTTGCATGACAAGCAACAGCTTCGATCCCTCCAATAGGTGGAAGGTCAATTCTAAAAAATGAGTGGCACTTATTGATCCCCAAAAGCACCCCTCCGTATCTGTCATCACGGTCCAAGCGTATAATATTAAAATCGTGGAAAGAGAGATCATCTCGCGAAGAAAGCCAAGTTTCGGACAGAGCAAAAACATCACAATTGAACTTATGAATTAAAAATTTGAATGTATCCAATTTAGGGATGTCTTATCCGAATTATACGAAAATTCCACTGTAAAACAGTGATATCTCCGACCTCTCTATTTGAATTAGACATCAAGAGAGATAATCATTGCAAGGAGGGGCCATGTTTGCATCAATTGTTGCAAAATTGTCTTTAATACTGGAAGCATTGATATGACAATGGTTCTGATGGAGTCGGAAACATTAAAGCATGTGAAGATTTGATCCAAAAGGTCAGTCAACTTTATGAATCCCGATTGGGAAGTTGAACTTGACGGTAAAATAGGGACAGTTGGGGTTTTTGATGTCCCTTTGAGTGCTGGGTCGTTCGAAGGTGAATTATTCCCAGGGAAGCCAGGAGGAACCTGATTTTGCTTGTCCGCTGCACTCGATTTTTTAGGCATGCTAACAGAGGGTATAACCGGAGGGGTTTTTCCTTGAACTTTGAGAGTGGTCACATTTTTGCGCCGGGGATTCCCTTGGAAGATGTACGGTGTGCCCTCGTTAGCTGTATCCGCTTCCATTTCGTCAACTGGCAGCGAAGCGAAGACATTGTTTGCGGTTAAAGGTTGTTGCTGTTGGGCCAATAGAGAAGCGCCCTTTAAAATTTCCGCAAAAGTGCGCTTCGAGCGTTCCTTTAAAGAGCGCTTCTGCTTCTCCCAGCGACTCTTATAAGTTTCACAAGCCAAGAGCACGTGCGGAGTTCCTCCGCAATATGGACTCTTTTGCTCGATCGCACTGCAGGATTTGTCCACATGTTGCTCTCCGCAAGTGGCACAGCGCTCCTTGTTGGCGCAGTAAGTTGCTGTGTGACCAACTGATTTGCATTTCAGGCAAGTCATGGGCTTTGGCACGAAGAGTCGCAGCGGTAGCCTCAATTTGTCCACCATAACGTAGTCAGGGAGGGCGGAGCCAGCAAAAGTGACTCTAAACGAGTCGGACGGCGTAAATTTCGATTCTTTCCCTTCCTGGGAGACTTTGCCGAGTTGTCGGCATTCTAAGATTTTAACCTTAATCAAAGGCAGCTTTTTAAATCTGCCATCTCCCTCCATAATTGATTTGCACGTCAGACCCGTTTCGGTTATCACCCCCGAGATTTCTACGTCATGGGAAGGCACGTAGACACGATATTCCAGGGTAAACCTCTGGTCGACGACAATACCGTTTGCGTCTTTCCGATCAGCCACGACAACACGCAGTTTGGTCGGTCTAACCTTCGAAATTTCTGTCACGGAGGAGTATCTTGCCAGATCTTTCATGATCTGAATAACATTTTCCCATTAAATCGAACAACATATCTGTTTATGTTGTTATTATCAGACCGATGATTTGACGAAGACATCAGCACGAATAATCTAAATTGTACGGAAAATTCCTTAAATACACAAAAATTACATCCGAATGGCTACCGTGAGAGAAATCTCTGTTTTATCTATTGTTTTCAACATTTGAGTTTTTTACATTTTTTGTTAACAGCCAGGTACTACACTGCGTTTCACAACTAGAGAACCACTATTTTTTTCTGATTTTCCAGAGATATGTAAGATGTCGGTTGAATTGAAGTATGGAGTGTAAAATACAATAACTATCTTCATTTATAAGACTGGCCATTTCAACTTTATTGTTGTGTTCAGGTGCGAAACATTCAAAAAACTATAATTCCAGTGTTTTATTATTATAGAACCAGACGGAAAAACTCTATCTCTCTTTTACAAAATTAACGCCCATTTAACATGAATTGCGATAAGTTTCTAACTCGTAGGTTATCTCTAGTTCTAAATCAGTTCAAATAATCCATTCGGGGTGGTTTCTACCAAGCTGCGATATGTTGTAGTGTGTATCTTGTTGTACGCAGAGGATACTGCTCGTTTAAGCACTTCAAATCACTCATACTGCTTGTAAGCTGCATCTAATATTCGTAAGATTCCTCCTCATAAATTCTTGATAGGGGTTTGACCTGGTAAACAAGCTGACCAGTTCAGAATCTGAAGCCCCTATTCATTAGACCATGCCGTGACCTTCCGGATTTTATGAGTTGATACCAAATAACCCAATTATCAAATTGTTTTTGATGTAAAAAGAGCAATGAATGATTCTGAAGTACTTCGTTGCACATCTGACTGTTCATTCGTGTTGATGGTAATCTTTTTTGAGAAAATTCTCCCCAAACCGTAAAAAATCCATTTTCAAAGCTGTGCAGCGTAGCTTCGTCGAAATTACCCCAAATGGGTTATTTGAACTGATTGTGAACTAAAAATAACCTACGAATTAGAAGCTACTATAGTAGCTATAGTACTATAGTTTTAAAACGCCGTGTATGTTTGACACTACACTAATTTGATCCCAATTTGATCGTACTCCCATGCCAAATTTTGTTCCATTCACATTACCATTTACTCTTTAATTTTTCATTTAGAGAGGGGGAGTGTATATTGAATGTAATGAAAAAGTTTCCAGATTTCAAAAGCCGTCCGGATTCAAAAGCAGTATGGTACACATTTAATGTTTATATGAAAGAAGATAGTTAGGAATTCACCTCAACCCTTTATAAGGCCATGGAAACTAGGAAAGGAATCGACTTAAACATCAAAGAACATAATGTTTACATGAGGAAGAGCACATATTTACGTGTGATAAAAAATAAACGATTGAGACAGTTGAAAAAAATTGGTGAAAATATAGTCGACACTGCCCGTTAACGCCAAAATACTGTTTGCCGTTGCCTTGTGGGCTCACTTTAATGCACCTTTGGTTATGCAAAAAATAAAACGATATTACTAGTGCAGCGAAACATTTTTTTTAAATAGACTTACAAAGAAAAAAAATTAAAATTGAATTTTTCACAAAATACGCTATGTATTTTATTGAAAAAATTGCACGATCTAACACAATAGATCCTAAATAGAAAGCTTACAGTGAAAAACTCATCAACTGGATGCATTTTCAACGAATTACAACATAATTTTCCAAATAGTTTCGCTCGAAAGTCGCGGTTTTTCTACATAAAGATTACTGCCAAATTTATATCGTACATTTTTAAAAGCACTAAAAAATTGTAATATTGTCAGATACCGTCGATGGGGGTGAAAAGGGGTTATGGGGGTGAAATTGGGTCAAAAATGGAGAAAGTTACTATTAGTAATATCTTGACAAATACAGGTCGGACTCCATTATCCGGAGACTCGATTATCCGGGATTAGATTATCCGGAATTTCAGACTCGATTATCCGGAGTATTTTATTTTTGATTTTCGGAAATTTTGAATAATTTGTATAGTAATTCCATATTGAATGGCCAATATGGGTATCAAATGAAAAGGCTTGACAAGTAGAATACAGTTATTTATGAAAAATGCAAATCCAAGATGGCGGCCATTACAAAATGGCGGATTGCTTTTTTTTTCACAATCCCATCAATATGGGTATGGGATTTTCATGATCATGGAATACGCAGTTTTATAATGACACCAGAGATAGAGATGTGTTCCAAATTTCAGATCAAATGGTCAACAGGAAGGGGGTTAAATTTCTATTAATGTGGTACAGTGCTACAAACAAAGTTACAAAGTTACAAAGTCACAAACATACAAACAGATCCAAGCAAGATAAAACCGTTTTTTTTTTCCTTTATTGATTTAATTAGGCTCAAGTGGATAAAGAGCCACCATCAAGCAATACATATTAAAACTATTTGAATATATTATAACTACATAATTATTAACTTAAGTCTAATAAGCTAAAACTGCAGTGCAACTACAGTGCAATATAAAAAAAATATAATTTATTCCTTCGTGGCCTCGTTGGTATTATCCTTGTCTGGAACAGTGCCTGTGGTGGGTCGTAACAACTATATCGCCAGTTGATGTAGCATCGGTATCCTTTGGTAGTGAGTGCCTCCTTGTTATGTTAATAGCTCCTGTAATGATCTTATCTCAACGGGTACTAAGTTCTGCTTGTGTAATAGGAAAGGAAGGGAGAATGGACAGTGGGAGTAGGAGATGCGACCTAAATAATAACATCAGCGCTTCTTAGGAAGACATATATGGGGAACATAAAATTAGGGTCGCGAGTAGCTAAGATATCGCGAACTGGCATGCGTGAGTGTACTCTTTGAGCCTGTAAATCGGCAACCAGTTTAATTCTTTCATTGCAAAATTCATTACATGACCAAACAACGTGATCGATGTCATGATATCCTTGACCGCAATAAATTATTAGTAGCAATACCTATGCGGAAGAGATGCGCATTTAGCGCGGAATGATTGGACATCAATCTGGACATAGTTCTAATGAAATTTCTGTCAAGATCTAACCCTTTAAACCAGGCCTTCGTTGAAACTTTGGGGATGATAGAGTATAGCCATCTGGTGAGTGACTGCTGTCGGGAAATGGAGAAGAATTCCCGATACGCTATTTGTCTTTCAAAAAACTGTGCCCTGCATACTACCCATCTTTGCGAGTGTATCCGCTTTCTCATTACCTAAGATGAGAAATATTACCTAGAGCATTTCTCATTACATAGAGCAATGGGAAGGAATCCAAATGAAAGTGATTCGAATATTTTTATCAACAAGAAAATTCAACGCATTCCTAATTTCGTAAAGAAAATATGATGCTTTCGTCTGTTGTTTCAAGGATTGAATGGCTTGTATACTGCTAAGACTATCCGAGAAAATAAAATAGTGATCAGGTGGTAAGGACTCAATGGTCTTAATTGCATGATATATTGCAGCCAGTTCGGCAACATACACTGAACAAGGGTCTTCAAGTTTATGAAAGCTAGTGTAATGTTCATTAAAGATACCAAAACCAGTGGATCCGTTGATAAAACCGTTTAATAAATGCAAATCATAATTATATTACGTTTACCGAAAGAAAATTGGTTTTTTTTATGATTCGATTATCCGGAGTGAAAAAAAAATCAATACTCCGGATAATCGAGTCCGACCTGTATTGCGAATATTTTTGAAAGCTGTGAGTCGTTTAATAGGAGACAAATTTCCACAACATCCAATGCATGAAACTTAACTGTATAACATTTATGTATTATTATGTATATTATTATATTATGTATTATTACCAAAGTTTGATGTGTAAATAGCCATCAAATAACACCTCACAAAAATCTCATGCCCAGCATTATACAGAACTACTAAAATTATAAATATTTGATAGAATTATTCTTTAAAGTCTTGCCAGATGAGTCATTACTGATTTTGAACATCAATTTTTTTTTCCATTCGAATTTCAATATTTTCGAAATAATCTCTTATTTACACTGAGTGGGGGTGAGAATGGGTCAAGCACAAAATTGAATTCCATCCCAAACCGATATAGTTATTGACAGATTTTAATGAAAATTGGTCGTTTATTCCTCATCGTAAAATATTACACCCGTATTTTTTTTTATCAGGGTGGCCATTTCCGTTTTATGGTGGTCCGAAAAATCAACTTTTCACCCTTTTTTCCAAAATTGACCTTTTTCAATGATTCATAGCTTTTGAACTACTGTACCGATTTAGATGATCGATATATCAAATTTAAGCCAATGAGCTAGTTTTTAATGTAGTTGAAACACATTACACTTGAAAAATAACAGTTTTTGTTTTCGTTATTATTGATTGTAATTGTTTGTAAAAGCTCACATGGTTTCGGAACTAAGGTCACCATATTTTTTATATTTTTTCTTGAAAGCTGAGATTTTTTTACATAACATATCCGAATATCAGAGAGGTGTTTTTTTCGTTTTCGTTTTTGAAAAGTCATTTTTGAAAAAAAAAAAAAAAGGGAAAAATTATTTTTCGGACCATTGGTGGATTTTGGAAAATCCTAACTCATTAACACAAAATAACGCATCTCTGAGTTTTGGATGTTTTCTAAAAAAAACTTAGCTCCCAAGAAAAAATGTGATAAAAATATAGCACCTTTGGTCCCGAGACAATGTAATTCATACAAAAAATACAATCAATAATTACAGGACCAAAATCACAGTGTTTTTCGGAAAGAAACCAGCTAATTAGCTTTAATTTGATATATCGATCATCTGAATCGGTGCAGTTGTTCAAAAGTTATGAGTTTTTAAAAAATGTAATCTTTGGAAAAAATGTGAAAAAAAAGATCTTTCGGGCCACCCTGAAATAGAAATGGTCACCTATTTAATTTTATATATAAATTATCCGAATCGGTACAGTAGTTCAAAAGTTATGAATTAAAAAAAAGCCATTTTTGGAAAAAGTGGAAATGATCACCCTAATGAAAAATACGGGTCAAATGTTTTGGGATATAGAACAAAACTACCACTTTTCACGAAAAACTGAGAACCACTATATCGGTTTGACATGAAATGGCTGTATATAAACATTTCCATCGCACTTCATTTTTCATAATCATTCAAGGCACTTGCATGTTGTTAAATTATCGTGAAATTATTGAGAAATTGATTTCTAAACAAACTTCTTAATAGAAAGTAATATTCACTACTTAAACCCATTGTCACCCCCTCTAAAGGGTGAGATTGGGTCAACTTGAAAAATTCATATTATTCAACAATTTCTTGGAACACTTACAAGTGTTCATCATTAGAGAACATTTCTACGTAATCAGAATTGTGTTTTACACTAATTTATGATAGTTATTCAACAAAATGTTTCAAAAACTACCTTTTTTGACTCATTTTCACCCCCATCGACGGCACATGTAGATGTCTTTGGTCTATCAAAATATTGAAATAATATTTCAATTGCGACGAAAAATATATTTGTTATGGGTAGCAATATAGTTTCCACGACCTTGTAAAGGGTTAAAGTAGTCAAATTATGTAACACGTCTGGAAAAAAAACATATTTTATTTGGCTTTTCTCATTTGTAACAGTCATTCGCAGTGTCAGTTAGCTCTCCTAACAAAAAGTCCGTTGTCAGCTTGCAGTGTCCTACGAAGTCCACGCAGATAGTTCACTGTCAGACCCACGAGACCGACGCGGGGCTCAACGTGTCAACAGTTTAATGATTTCTGTATTGATAAAATATAGTTTCCATGCTGAAATATCTTTTTCTTTCTATTTTCGTTATTCGCGGTGATCTTGCCAGACTTTTGCACGGATAATCGGGGTTCTACTATAATTACTAAATAATGCTCACAATAAATACCATGAATGGTAGTACATGTGAATCATTGCAACAAGATTAATGAAGTTTTGAAGGTAGTGTCACTGCTTTAAATTCATTTTTTGCCGATTAAGGCAGTATTCTAGTCTAGAAAATAAAAAAAAAATCAAATTGTTTTCCTTAATATTTCTGTAGTTTAGGCATTCAAGTATATACCCTAGAAAGGACTTATCGAAAATCCTATAATTTATAGATTTAGATTTAATTTTTCCATTTCAATGATACATTATCTAACCTTGTACGGCCATGACAATGAACTTCAGACGCGTTTTTCTTGAAACTAGTTTTTTTTTCAAACTGACGTACACGATATCTCAAGTTCTACTGAACCGATTCATGTCAAATTAATATGAATACAATCTGTATGCATCTCTCTATACCACTACTATGAACCACTATGAACCTCTATGAACCACTACAAATGATTTTTTTTAAATTTTACTATTAAAAAAAAAGGGGAAACGAAATAACGTTTTAAGCCGCATTTTGTTTGTCAAACGGCCGTCATTTTGTCAAAAAAGATGTTTTTGGTTCATGCGATAGCAACATATTTAATGAATCAGAATCTGCACAACTTTTTTTAACCTCTCATTTCATCAGCTTGTAACTATTGTGACTATGAACATTTTTTTTCCATTCATTTTTTGTTCTATTGTTAAAAGATAGATTAACAAATCATGATATAATGGATGGCAAAACTATTTTTTGTTTTACTTTTACGGAGATTGCGAAAACGTCCGAAATTCGTGTCTCTACACTAGAATACCCCCTTAACATCAAAAGCGCGAGGCCCACATTTTTACACGCCACAGTGAGGATTAATCCGGAGGTGAAAATAAAATGGCTAGACAATAATGTAATTTCCTACAGGAATCGATCTGCGACGCTAATGCTATTACTCTCTCGAAATATGTTCCACGATCGTCTACGCTCCATGAATCATGTACGAGCGACAAATTTGATTCATCGTTGGCTGTGCTTCAGCACGCGTGCTGTCATATTCTGTCTCACGAAACATCTAGCAATCGTGGAGGTCCAGCTTTCTGAATAATTCACACGCAGTTTCCAGGAGTGCCACACGAAGCATACGGACAAACTTTATAAAAACAATCTTCCAACCAACGCTTTGCAACGTTGTTGTTGTCGTCGTCGTCGTCGAAGACCATTGCATCCAGCCCCCGCCCACAATTCACTTATCACGGCTTACGTTTGAGCTTTTCCACTCCGCGCTGCGAAGCCACATATCCCCTCACGGCATAAATATCGTCACATCGTCACATCCACTGACTCTGTTGAAAGAAAAGCTTTATACTTTGGTATTTATAGTCCCGCTGAAACGAATAAAAATGAAATATTCATTCATCAAGATTAATTTATGTAATGTAATCATTTCAACAGCAGATTAAGATATATGCGGGAAGATCTCGCTCTGTGCGCTTCTTCTATCTTTCGACATCGCCGCCGTCGCCGCCGCCGCCGCCACTGCCACCATGGGGAACCACATTGTCCTGCTTCAACGCCCACACGTCGAACTGGCGAGGTCAGGTCCGTGTCTCCCGCATGTGGCAGTGTTCTACTCGCAACGATTCATCCTGCCCAGTGTGTACATAGGAACGTGGCTGATTAGGGCTTCATCGTCTTCACTGTCTTCGGCATGCGTTCAATATTAGTTATAGTTCCTAGGTAAGGGATCAGCGAAACTACCGTCCGCTGGAGCGAAATTGAGTGCGAAATTATGGCGAAGAAAACCTAAGGGGCTGTCCATATACCACGTGGACAGAAAAAGCATGATTTTAGACACCCCCCTCCCCCTTCGTGGACAAGCGTGGACATTCCTTATACCCCTCCCTCTGTTGTCCACGTGGACATTCCTCCGATTTTGAGGAAAAAATCAAGAAATTCTATTTTTTTCGCTTAAATTTCATTTCAAGTTTGTTTCTATTTTCTATTCTATATGTTTATTGATAAAAGTTATAGCCTTAGCAATGGTAACGATTTATCTTGAAATCTTCGTTTTTCCAACATTGTCCGGGAGCTCTCATTATTTTCTTCCGAATTCCATTTACGTTATCTTTATTTTCTTCCGAATTCCATTTACGTTATCTCCATATCCATTTTAATTGAATTTTTATTTTAATTTTTATTGAAGCTGGCTGTTTGAGTTTTCAAAACATCAGACAATGAAATCAAGCACTTTGTTTAAAAACAGAATTTTCTGGTCTAAACATCAATGACTTTCGCTTTCACAGGTTCGGTAATGCCTGATGACTATAATGACCCTAGTAAAAACAAAACATCTGCAGTATCATCGTGATCGATGATTTCGTTGACATGCAACCCTTAATTAATTCGTGCCGATTCTAAGGAAAAAAATCAAAAGTATATTTTTGTAGACATACATCTTTTCGATCATAGATGCACCGTTTTTTCCTGGATATTTCAGCATCCTTCATACATCTTGAGAATTCCATCCTCTCAGAACTTATGCTATGCAGTAAGTTGAAGTTCTTACAAGAATCTTGACAGTTAAAAATCTGAAGATGCAATATGGCGTTCTGGATCGTTGATTTTCATACTTTCAGCTGCTAGCAGTACTTGTTGAAATTCATCGAAATTAGTTTCTTGGTAGAAGTTCATGATACAGATTTTCTTCCAGTCCTACCAGACCCAGCCATAACTTTCTTCAAGCGAAAACCTGCTTCGGGGTTACATTCACTTGCTGATAATATTTTTGGATCAACATTCCTGTAAATGATTTGTCCTTTACAAATATGTATTTTCGTCGCGTTTTTGGAACGAATCGCAGATTGAGATAAGTCCCTTCAAGTGTTTTTCGGTAAAATTAACCCTTAGGGCGATTACACATTATCCGGTTTTTGACGGACCGGTCTGAAACCCAAATGGCAAATTTCGACCGTACCAACCTCTTTACGGCGCCGTGATACAGCCGTCTACTGCGACTACAATGTCCGGCGACCGGACAAGTATTATACGCGATGAAAGTAGTATAGTGTCGACGTCTGATGGAGACATCAGTTTGGGAAAGCAAATCATTCTCTATCAGATTATTAAACCTTAAGACAGTTTTGAGTTGTTTAAATTTTTAATGAAAATTTATTTCATTACTTATTTCATTTCTTAAAACCCGCGGTACTGATTCTTGCTTAATCATTTCTGTATAATTTTCTTGATATTTTCACTAAAACTCAATATTGTAATATAAAATCACTATCAAACATAATTATTGTTCCGGGGTATTTCCTCTCTTGCAAAAAACGTGCTACTCTATTACATAAAAAACATATTTTATAAGAAAAAGTTAATTTTCATTAATAATTTTTTATTTTATATATGTGTTTACTGCACCTGAAAATCCATTATTACTATCATTTCCCAAAAGCGGAGCATGAAGCTCAACGCGAATTGACAGTTGTTTGTCATGTCTGTTAGTATTAGTACAATTCAGGCAATTTTTCCTCTCATGCATTAGTATGTGTGTGGTATTGACGTTTGTTTGTTTTGGAGTCAATTCAGAAGTCGCAAGTGATATGGATGCCGAAATTTTTATTTCGCTGCTATGGAACAAGTTAAGAATGAACTCAAAGCGAAGTAATGGTCACAGGCGCACGAGGGCATCATGGAGTATATTGCCATGGATTGTGTTATTAACGGTGGGTAGTGTTTTTCGACAAATTGATCGAGTTCTTAATTAACCTCTGTTTTTGTTTTGTTCACAGACAACTTCCCTTATTCGAAATCAGTATTGATCAAGATCAAGAATCAAAAAGGAGATCAAATTTCCAACTGGTTCATCAAGGGCAAAATTTTGAGCGACTTCATCGAGTTCAACACACCAAAATAGTTCTCTCTTCTAATTCTTATACCGTATTCCACACAGTTCGACCTGACCCGGAACACGATCGACGATGAGGTGTCCGCAACTCGACTCGAGGAACTCAAACCAAAACTGCCCGATCTGTGCTCGGCGATCAAGATGATCCCCTGTCCGACACAAAAGTATCGGTTCAGATAGAGCGAAATCACCCAGTTGTTGGCATTTCTGATTCGTCATTCATCGCCCAGGATCCGCTTATTAACAGCTGTGCGTTGAAGCGAAATGCGTTCGAGAAGCTGTCCTTGCTCCAGGAGTACGTGCACCAGGAATTGCGACAAATGTATGCTGAGCGCGTTTCTGGACGAAGAGATAGTGAGATAGTGTTTGAAGGAAAATTACTATGTAATTTTAATCGTAAGAATTATTACTGCAATGGTGGAATAAAATAGACAGTCTAGAATGGATGAATAAGCATATATTTTCTCGTAGGTTTCTAAGGATAATCATAGGAACTGAACACATACCACATATAATTAAGTAGCCCCCCCAGCTTGTTACGAAATGATATAATTATTGGTTCATCAAATTGTACACTTTTCTCTAACAGTGTTTCTGAGACTGTTGAAAAAATATGTGGCAACAGAACGTGTGAAATAAATTATGCCAGTTGTGTATGTTTGGAAATAAAAGAACTTAGCGTGTGGATAAGTACAACTGGACTAAAGTTAGTTTTTTTTGTAATACTGTTTATTACAGCCATGTTTTTTATCCAGTAGGTTTTTCATGTTTATTTATCATAAGAACACCGCTCTGATGTGCGAGTAGTGTACGCGAGGCCTGGCATACCACACCCCGGCCGAATGTACTCTCCAATGGATACAAATTTGGGAAGGCTCGTGGTTGCCGCAGCAGTTGTGGTGTATCTTTCTATCGCATGAACCTATAAAAAATCATAAATAAATTTCGTAACTTTACTATTTTAAATAAATCAAGAAACTTTTAAAAAATGTTTTATACAGCATTTTTTTCTTCAAATTTCCGTCATTTTATCAAAAAAAAATGATTTTGACTTGTCCGAGGTTCATGCGATAGTGGCATCTTTACTGATTCAGAATCTGTTCGATTTGTTCGTTTCAGAGAACCAGAAGTGCTGGAATCTTGTACGCCATGGCACAACTTTTTTTTGAACCCCCTCACATGATCTGCTTCTAATTATGGATATATTTTTTTCCGTTCAATTTTTGTTTTATTGTTGAAAGATAGATAAACAAAAATTGCTTTACTTTTTCGAAGCTCTATGAAACGTCCGAAATTCGTGTCTCTTTCCCCCTTAATCTGATCGAGTCAAATCCTATCGGATTGTACAAATGTTGCAACCTTGAAATGCAGAATGCAAAGATTTATTTCGTTCGGATTGCGATATGTCAAATCCGATCGGGTTCCGTAATATGGGTTAATATGTAGTCCATGCATTGTTGCATGTTTGCATGTTGCATGCATGTTTTTCGTGATGTTTCGTTTCTGTGATTTCGGAGATCTACTAGTTCATGTGCATCAAAGATTAATCTTTTTTTTTAATTAATCAGCAGTAGCAGCATGAACTTTCCAGACAACTAAAAAAAGCGTATTACAAAAATTACCAGACATACCAGATATCAAGAATTTGTTGTTCTTTTCAATGTTCAGAAATCCTAGGGAGTTCTCGAAAAAAAAAACAGTTTTGTCAGCAAAACAAAAGCTGAATTCAACCCGCACTTAAGTCGTGATTTTTAATACTACAAAAAATCCAACATTCTTTGTGTTATTGGGTGTCTTTATTCTGGCGGATTTAATGGCCCTCTATTATCGATTGGAATAAATTGGATCCTAGTTCATGTGCGTTACCTTCAGAATATACATTTCAGGAAAGAGGTTCAGTCATATGAAAAAATATGGATGATTGACCAAGCAGCACTCTCAGGCAGTTCAGTATTTTTTATTGATGAATACTGAGAAATTAGGGCGGGCGTGAAGTTAAAAAAATCGTGTAAATACAAAACAGATCTCATTCATTTTTGACTATAACTTGAATGTTTTACTTTATATGTTTTACCCCCCTCACGTGGACAAGCGTGGACATTTTCGTAACCCCTACACACCCCCCTCCCCCCCTAAAGTTGTCCACGTGGTATGTGGACAGCCCCTAATCATATTGCTGCACCTTGCGTGAATAAACAACAGATGGAGATTCATCACGTTCAAAGCCCGCATTCGATACGGTAATTCAGTAACTGAACCAGGTAAGTGTTTTTGTTGTTTTTCTTTTTTCATCATACTGTGCTATTTTCTATCGCTACTCCACGTATGTTATTGGACAGCTCCGGTAGAAGTCCAAGAAGCCAAACGATGCGTTTATCATTTACGCCAGGACCTATTTCCACGAACACGGCCATGTGCTCGCTGGGATGTTTTCCATACGCCATGGCATCGAGTGCGCTGATGTCGGTAGCATCGAGGATGAGAAAAGATTCTTTCCTAGCCCATATCTTATTATATGGCTGATCGCTTGATTAGCTCAGGGACGTTGAAAAATGAAGACGCGTGCTTCGCTGCCGCTGGCTTTGATGTCAGTGTGTTGTGAGTAGAAAATTAATTTTTGCGAAGTCTTCCTTTCTTTTTTTTATTTCTTTTTTCGTTTCGTTGTTACACTGGCGCTGCTCTCGCTACTTGAGTTCTACTCCCTCGGGTGATCATCGGTGTGATAGTGCCGAAGCATAAGTATACACTGTTTATGGCAGCGTGAAATTTTACAGGTTACGTGAGAATGGTTAGAATTGCTGTTTGTTGCAATCTACCGCTTGGATGAGACGGCACTTGCCAGTGATGGGATTGCTTCTTGCCTCCGGGGTAATTTATGTGTATTTTTCAGGAAATGGCCGATCAATCCGGCAGCAGAAGCAAAATTGGATGCACATAACCTAAATTGAAATTTCTATGAAAGCATTGAGTCATCATAATCATGCTACTTTGATTACCGATTCCAGTTCAGACATACAACTTTACATACATCGTATCGTATACGTTGGCTTGAAGGTAAGAACGGAGAGTGAAATTATTTTTTTATGACAAAGCCAAACTAAATATCCGGTTGGATCTGAATTATTGATTATGAATTATGATTGAATGCGTCACTGATTGAAATAATAGTGAAATTTAACTAATAAGGAACGCATTTTGTAACGGTTTCGATGAAGATTAATTTTGACTGGCTCTCGCATAATTAGTATTCGCAAAACTATCGTTTATTAATAAGTAACACATTCTTTTAAATTGAAAAATGAGAACAGAAGTTCAATTTGGTATTTATTCTAACTAATGCAATCTAGACATTTTCAGGAATACTAGGGTTTTTTTTGCAATGCGAATGTTATTTTTTTTTAATATAAATGTATTCATATACAGCCATTCCATGCCAAACCGATATAGTGGTTCTCAGATTTTCGTGAAAAATGGTAGTTTTGTTTTTCATCGCGAATTGTTAGACACGTATTTTTTTTTTTTTTTTTGTTAGGGTAACCATTTCCATTTTAGGGTGATCCGAAAAATCAATTTTTTTCGCATATTTGCCAAAAATGACTTTTTTCAAAAATTCATAACTTTCGAACCACTGGACCAATTCAGATGTTCAACATATTAAAATAAAGCCAATTAGCTTGTTTTTTTCAGATCTCATGGTCTCGGGAACAAATATTTTTTAATATTTTTTCTGGAAAGCCGAGGATTTTTCACATAACATATCTCGAAACCAGGGAGGCCTTTTTTTCGTTTTCGAGTTATGATTTTTCAAAGTTAGCCGATGGGCTGAAAAATCATTTTTCCCTTTTTTTCCACTACAAAAAATCATTACTTTTGATCTACTAGACCGATTCAGATGATCGATATATCATTAGCCAAATTAAAGCCAATGAGCTAGTCTTGTTTGAAAAAAAAAATATTACACTGAATAGAAATGGATTTTGTTTTCGTAATTATTGATAATATTTGTTTTTTATAGCTTACATCGTTTCGAGACCAAAGGCGCCATATTTTTTTATATTTTTCCCGAAAGCAGAGGTTTTATCACATAATATATCCGAAAACCAGAGAGGGGTTTTTTGTCGTTTTTATGTCATGATTTTTCAAAGTTAACATGTTTTCAGTTTTCGTTCAATATTTCTATGCGACTAGACTGGATGTATGTAACTATAATCCAATTAATTGGCAAGTGTGTAATTTTTTCAAAAAAGGCTAAGTAAGCTTTAATTTGATATGTTTATCATCTGAATCGGTCCATTATTTCAAAAGTAATAAATTATTGAAAAAAAAATTTTTTGGGAAAAAAGGGAAAAATGATTTTTTGGACCATCGGGTAATTTTGAAAAATCATAACTCAAAAACGAAAAACAATATGCGTCCCTAGTTTCGAGATATGTTATGGACAAAATCCTCAGCTTTCCATAAAAAATATAAAAATATACAGCGTCCTTGTTTCCGAGACCATGAAAACTATTAAAAAACAAATACAATCAATAATGACAGAACCGAAACCTCAAATTTTTGCCAACGCAGTATTTTTCCAAGAATGACTAGCTAATTAGCTTTAATTTGATGTGTCGACCGTCTAAATCGGTCTAGTAGTTTAGAAGTTATGAAAAAGGCGATATTTCGGGCCATCCCAAATTAAAAAGGGCACCCTAACAAAATAATAAACAAATACTAATAGTTTGCAATAAAGAACGCAACTACCACTTTTTATGAAAATCTGAGAACCAGTATATCGGTTTGACATGGAATGGCTTTATAGTGTCGGTAGTCTCCCTGAATTCAGGAACCTGTAAACAAAATGAGATAAATTGGCATTCGTTTTTTTTTTTTTTGGCAAGGAGGTGGAGATCTTCAATAGACACCCAATCGCCATGTTGACTGGGTAGTGTGAGATTTCTACTCACTAAAACCACCTCCTTGTACTTCATACCAGACCTTCCCCGGAACCACCAATTGGTATTACTTCGGGGAGGAGGCTGTGCTTATACACTCATTGCTCAATGTTTGTTCTGGTTACTCTTTGATCTTCTCTCCATCTTCGTTGAAGTTCTACCATAATTTTACATATTGCGCGGTTCACTGCATTCCACGTGTTCTCTTCTTTACACATTGCCTGTATTATATTTTCAGCATTCACATCGGGACCGCTCACTAAGATAATTTCTTGTCTCTCTGTGAAGAATCGAGGACAGTCAAAAACCACATGCTCCGGTGTTTCTTCTATTTGATCGCACGAAGGACAGAACGGTGAACTTGCGTGTCCGAATCTGTGCAAGTACCGTCGGAAACATCCGTGGCCTGACAGAAATTGCGTCAGGTGGAAATTCAATTCACCATGCTTGTGATCAATTCAATTCGCGATGTTCGGTATCTATCGATGGGTCCATCGACCGTTGGATGTGTTGTTCCATTCCTGCTGCCACTTCTGTATCGAGTCTAATTTTGCTCTTTTCCGCACTTCTCTGTTTCTTTGCACATTCGTCGTTTTTTGTTTGTAGCATACACTGTCTTCGACTAGAATGATGTCGATGGGAATCATTCCCGCTATGACGTATACTGCTTCCGCAGATATCGTCCGATATGCGCTCGCTACTCTCATCACCATTACTCTAAGTGTTCTGTTTAGCAGAGTACGATTTTGTTTCACTCCGAGTGCTGCCACCCAGACCGGGCCGCCGTAACGGAGTATCGACGTGGATACACTGGCAAGAAGGCGCCTCTTGCTGCTACATGGTCCTGCATTATTCGGCATAATTCTTGCCATCCCTGCCACGACCCTTGCTGCTTTCTCACATGCGTATTTTACATGACTCTTGAATTTATGACATGACAGATATTTCAGCTCTCGTTTGGACGTAATTTTGTGATCTCCAACAATAATTTCTGCTTGATCCACCACTCTGCAATTGCTGATCAGCACCATTTCTGTTTTCTGGTGTGCTATGTGTAATTTTGCATTCTTCATCCATTCTTCAACAATTTGAATTGACTCTGTAGCCAACATTTCAACTTCCTCTCTTGTCTCGCCAATCACCGTCAGCGAAATATCATCTGCGAAGTCTGTTATCTTCACGCCCTGCGGAAGCTTCAGCGTTAACACTTCGTCGTACATCCCGTTCCACAGCGTTGGACCTAGGATGGATCCTTGTGGGACACCCGCTGTGATATTGTACGTTTTTCGTCCTGTCTCAGTGTCGTAGATAAGAACCCGGTTTTGGAAATAACTTTTCATGATCTTGCACACATAGTCGGGAACTAACAATCTATGCAACGCCTCGACGATGGCTTCCCAGCTGGCACTGTTGAATGCATTCTTTACATCGATCGTTATTACTGCACAATAGCGATCTCCACACCTTTTCTTCATCAGTGCTTTTCTGGCTGTCTCAGTGACTGACAGGATAGCATCCACTGTGGATCTATCTTTCCGAAACCCGAACTACATCTTCGAGAGACCGTGCTCACTCTCTGTGCACCTTGTTATTCTATTGAGAATGATCCTCTCCAACAGTTTCCCTAGAGTGTCCAGAAGGCAAATGGGCCTATAAGAGGATGGCTCACCAGGTGGCTTTCCTGGTTTTGGCAGTAGAACCAATTTTTGCCTCTTCCAGATATCTGGAAAGTTTCCTTCATTCAGGCTTTCCCTAAACAAAGCGTTTCCCTAAACATTTCGGGGTATGCTTGCACCGCTGTTTTGAGTGCCACGTTGGGAATTCCATCTGGACCTGGAGCTTTGTTCACCTTCAGCTTCTTTGCTGCCGTTTTCAGCTCGTTTCTTGACACCCTCTCTACGTTTTCTTCATCATGATTGTACGGCGTAGGTGGCCAACTCACCGAATCGTGTTGCGGAAAGAGCACTTCTATGATACGCTTCAATTTATTTGGGCACCCTTCTCTGGGTATCGATGGACCTTTGAGTTTTGACAACACCACTCTATAAGCATTACCCCAGGGGTTCGCTTCTGCGTCCCGGAACAGCTCTTTGAAACAGTTCCGTCTACTGCGACTGATTTCATGCTTAAGTAAGGTTCTTGCCTCTCTGAACGCTACCCTGCACTCTGCTCTGTCGGTTACAGTCTTAGCCCTTTGCAATCTTCTCCTGGCTCGGAGGCAGCTCGTCCGGAGAGAGTTAATTGTTTCATTCCACCAATAGACCGATCGTCGTTCGTTTTTTGGCGTTATTTTTCGTGGCATTGCGATGTCACATGCTCGGACAACACTCTCTGTCAATTCGCTTGCACTTAAATTGGTGACAGATCGCTCCATTTGGAGTGCTTCCAGAAAGAGATTTTTGTCGAACAATTTTATCTTCCACTTTCGACCGTCTTCTATCATCCCTCGTCTTGTTGATGAGTTCTTATTGCAGATAGTGTAGCGAACCGCTTGGTGATCACTGTGAGTATAGCTATCGCAGACTCTTCAGTTCATATTTGGTGCTAGTGTCGGGGTGCAAAATGTGACATCTATAATGGATTGCCGACCGTTTCTATGGAAGGTGCTGGTGGATCCTTCATTTACCAGTTTTACATTCAGCTTTGCCAAGGCCTCGAGCAAGCTAAATCCCCTTGCATTGGTAAGTCTGCTCCCCCACTCCACTGCCCAAGCATTAAAATCCCCACCGATAACAACGGGATTCCGTCCGATGAGCTGTTCTGTCAAATTAAAGAGCATCCTGTCAAATTGCTCAATCGTCCATCTCGGGGGTGCATAGCAACTGCATACGAAGAGTCCGTTAATTTTGGCAATCACGAACCCTTCGTATGCGATGGATACCACTTCTTGTATTGGGTATCTCCCCATCGTCATTAGTGCGGCTATGTTGGCTTTATCGGCCAGCCAATTTCCATTGCTCGAAGGGACTTGGTACGGTTCAGCTATGATCGCCACATCGCATTTTGTTTCTGCTGTAGACTGCCATAGCAGTTGTTGTGCAGTGTCACAGTGGTTTAGGTTTATCTGTGTTATCTCCATTTTGCCATTGCCGCCATCGCCTTTTTAAAGATCGGACATCTCGGGCCTCCCGAAGCGTGACCATTTTCAGAGTCTGTTGAGCAGAGCATGCATCTCGGTGGTTTGGTGCAATCCTTTGCCAAGTGCCCCTTATCACCACACCTTATACAGTGGTCGGATCTATCGGGACCCGTGCATCTCTTAGCTCGGTGGCCGAAATCCATGCACTTGAAGCATCTTACTAATTGTCGGTCAACTCTCAAGGGGCATACCGTCCAACCGACTTTTATTTTTCCAGTGTCGAGCAGCTTATTTGCTACGTTCGTCGGCAGTCTTATTTTCGCTGTTTGCGTGTCTCCGAACGCTTTTCTCAGTCGGATATTCAGCGATACATCTCCCAAAGTGAACTGCTCGTTCAGGGCTTCAATTCATCTTCTGTCGTAATATCATCCAGATTCCTGCATTCAATCACTGTCTCTTGAGATAGCGCCTTCACTTGCGCTGTTTCCCTCAGGGATTTCTCAATTAGCTCTTTATAAGCTGGGCTCTTTATCTTCGGGTCTTTCTTTAATTCGAACAGCATTTCACCGTTCTGGGTGCGTCTTATTTTCGCCACATTTTCTCCGAGATCTTTCAGGGACGGATCACCTTTAACCTTTCGTAGGATTTCGGCATAGGTCATAGTGACCGCTGTAGACACGATCAGAGCGTATGATTTCTCCCTCTCCTTCCGGCGTTTCGGCCTGTCTTTCTTTTCCTCCCCTTGTTTTTTGCTTATAACTTTTTGCCACTCATTATGTTCGTTACGGTGTAGATCGTTTTCGTCACGTGTTTCTTCACGACCCTCTCTCTGTTTTTTCGTTGCCCTTTTTTTCTTCTGGAGTTTGCCTTCTCCTTTTTGCGGTTAACGGAGTTGAGTCTCCTGTTGGAGTTGAAATCACTTCGTTTGGGTCTCTTTGTACAGCCCCTTTCAGGGCATTTTCCGCCTTTTCTGCTCTTGCCTTCCAAGACTGTTGTTCACGTTCTGCTGCTGCGAGCGCAGACTTGATTCTGATCGTAAGGGTTCGTACCACGGCGTGGACATTGTTACGAGACTTGATGTACTCGTAGAGCTCTTCACTTGCCTTCTTGGCTTCTCCCAACTTGGACTTGTTTTGTTGTAGCACTGGCTGCTCCTTGAGGGGAGTATTATCACTAGTTTTTGATGTTGTCGATTGATTCGGCACCGGTGACTTTAGCACCTGTCCTCTTCTGGCAAAAATGCTCGCCTCTTCTACTTCTACTTCCATTCGTGGTGTGTTTTTTGGTATTCTCCATGTTCTATTGGGTCCCAACTCCGGGCCGCTATCTCCACTCGTTGTACATAGTCGCTTTTTAGTGATCCCATGGTTATCTATGCAAGCAGTGAGGCCATGCAAGGGTTGACACGGTCCTTCATGGGGACCGTGTTCAGAGCCAGATCAGTGCAAATCAGGAATGTGACATCTGATGCCTAATACCTAGTGCCTAGACGAGCTTCGAACGTACCCGAAGACATGCCAAGTTATTACCGGGACGGGGGCAACCGCACTATTAACCCACACGCCATTTCAGGAAGGTGTCACCCTTCCTTACTCCGGGAGAAGAATAGCACGACTGTCAGCCTTTAGCGTCACATGTTATCTATTTCCGTGTCATGTCCATTTTCCATTTTCTACCAGTATGTCATAATCAGGATCTTACTGGCGTCGATCCTGATGTGCTTGGCACTCCCTTCGTTGCTCCTGTACACGGTATTTCCCCCGTGCATTCTCTATAGGCTTTACCGCGCCCTTACTCGCGTTAACACCCGATTAGTCGCCTTCTACGACAGGGACAGGGACCTAGACCCGAAGTGCTATTCTAGGCCGGCAGCTCCACGGCTCAAATTGGCATTCCTGTCAGAAAGGTCAAATACAACTGATTGCATCATTTTATGTTGAAGTGTTAGAGTTGTTTGAACATTTTCAAACTATTGCTTGACTCGATTATTTTTTCTGACCTATGGAGTAAATGTTGGAACAAACGATTTCACTTATTATAGCGCTAGTTAACTTTCCCGACCGGGTTTTCGGTTTTAAAAAAAAATTAATCTAACTACACTCGTCGACACCTGAATTCAGACTAACTTTATTGATTACATTAATGTTACAGTTCTCCCCAATAATTATGCATGCACAGCAGCTCGTGGCGACGCTCAGCAAGTTCATCGATCGCAATCGATATCGTTGAGAATGTGATAAAAAAAATTTGATGATCGCGGCTGTTGCCGTGTTGACGAATTCTGCTGACTCTGATGGCACCGTCGTTGGACTTTGACCAAGTCTGGCTAACAGCGTCGTTAACTCGCCCCTGCTTAGTCACGTACCTCCTGGGTCATAATATCCGCTATTGTAAGTTTTTTGAAGTTGTCGATGACCTCCTTAGAATCCGATTTTCCATAATGTACTCTAACGTCTGGTGTAATATCAGGGATGTTGTTCTGCAACTTGATCTTCGTTATTCTGCGGGAGAAAATACTAAAGAAAATAACGATACCGATTATGACGGGGAGAATCGTTATTCCCCCAAAAAATAACCAATGTGGAAAATGCAGGCTGTTGCTTTCTAAACGAAGTGAATCCAGATCCTTTCGTGTTTCATCTTGTAGCTTATGAAGATGTTTCAGATTGAGATTTAGTACATCACCATCTTTGGTGATAGATATTCCGTCTAGAAGAAGATGTAGGGGTTTTCCGGTAATGTTTTTGGTTTTACTAGCCTATAAAATGTTGTTGATTCGTATTGTGCAATTTTCGTATTGAATCAAATACGACCCCGAAAGAACTCTTTCAGTAGTACCACAATCTGATGATAGGGTAAAATTGCTTACAATGCTTAGAGAATATTGATGGAATAGAACTCTGATGTTTTTGATTTAAAAAGCTGTATGGCATCTTTGGTTTTGAAGACTGATTCTTTTAATTGAAGCGAAATATCTCGAATCATTTTGACCTGTCTATTATTATTGTAAATGAGATCATTGATACTTGAATTTATCATTCCCAAATCACCTGCATCAGGCGACCCTGCGATAAACTTCCAAATGGTTCCCACGGTATCCCATCGTTTTTGTCTTATTGTTTTGTCGGGTATTATGTTATCCAAAGCATGATTGATTTCATCAAATTTTTCCAATATTATTTCTGAAAATTGATTTTTATCGATCTGATTGATTTTTATCGATTTCTTAGGTCTTCAATGTGAGTTCTAAGTGTTTTTATACTGAACTGATGTATATAATAGTATGATTGAATTTGAATCCTACCTATGCCATATTCAAAACTAAATAGTGGTGTGTCCAGTCTCTGTAGGTGTAACGTCCAGGTTTGTGCAAGAAGTGTGAATAATAGAATTGCCAGCATGGTCGTCTACTGGACTTCAACTCCCATTGTGCATTACAATGGAGAAATGTGTTTTACGCACGCCCTAAGCGAGAATGGATTTATCTTGACCGTGCTCTTAAAAATCAAGGTAACAACTACGTCAGTACGTAGATTAGTTAACCCTCAGTCATCTGTAATCGTTCTGAATAACAAAAGTGCTACGAATTTTATTTTGTAAGGCGCCCAAATTTATTATTTTCCAATCATATGGTGTTAAATGGCCCAGCAGAAGTATAATATGCTCATAAGCTGTTTCTCTCAGAGACTATAAAGAGAGAGAGAGATTCATTTAATCTGTTTACTTCATGCCCATCAGCGAAGAAATGAAACCGTTTCTCTGGTGAGCGTGTTCTCCCAGCATTCATGCATTAATTCTCCAGTCCGGGCTCTTGTTTTCCTGCATTCTCTGAGCACATAATATAGATGCCAGATGTGAAGATATGTTTTCATTTTGAAGACACTTAATTTTGTGAAAACAAACTGAGGTCATTTCAAAGTATATGAAAACAATTGTTTGTGTGATTTATCGAACATTATATAGAAATATCGTGATGATTTGCTCATCTTTGTTCATTATGATTACATTTGAAGACAATTATTTGTGCTATACAGAGATATTTGAAAAAATCATCTGGTATCCCTCACATGCAAGCTAATTCTCTCATGAGAATATTATCCTGCCGAAAGCGAGCAAATTGCCCCGATCGAGGGTATGCCGTACTACCCGATGGTAAGCTCATACGGAAAATATCAAATTGAGGAGAAAATGCATCCTTTCTTACCGTTTTCTTCATTTGAGTTATCCACTGGGAACTCGACTCAATAAATATGACTCACAGTTATCGCCTCTGAATCGGTTGCAAGCAACAAAAACCTTATAGAAATAATGTAGAAAATTACATCGAAAATCGCTTCCACAGAAAATTATTTTTCTTATTTTTTTAAAGCATGTTACAAATGTAAAACTTGCATGGTAGGATTCTATATTTGACTAGCACGATTGCTTATAACCATTGCCTTTCTATTCTTGCTGGTTTAGGGGAAAAACAGGCGGGTCAAATTGCCCGGCAGGCGCGTTTTAGACATATCTCCTCTACCTTTCTCTAACAAAATAATATGCGTTCCATTCGTATGTACTAAGTTGTGGAGACGCATGGTCCACACAGCAATTGTAATTTTATACACTGTACATTAGAGAGCCAATGTATGTATGGGAAAAAAGTGACCTTCGAGTTTTCGAACGGGACTTCCTGCGAACCGTACCGTATGCAAAGTTTCAGTTGAATCGGACTTTATTTACTAGTGTCGCAACCAGGATTTCCATCTAAAATTTTCAAAAATCAAGAAGAATGAAAATTTTAACTAGGAAGAAATCAGGATAGCTCATATTGGGTTGTCCGAAGAGTTCACGCCGATGCAGACTTAGATATATTAAATTTTATTCTGCATTCTTGTTATTTCGATCTACAATATTTCGTCATCTTCCTCGCAACTTAAAATACTATCCTCCAAGAAAATGTTTGTTTTGTCGTATTTTTTATACTGTTTATAGAAGTGAAGCTCATGTCATGGAGACAATTTTGCAGGGATCTTTTGAACATTTATATATTTTTCCCAAAAACCTGCAGTATCACTATAGTGATTTGCTGAGGAATCAATATTCATAATTTCTTTGAATTCAACATCCATACTTTGGAATGAATCCTTACTCATAAAATGAGGAAAGCATTTAATGATGGATTGTTGATTTTTTATTATGATATTATCTGATTCGATTAAAGGTATATTAGTTACGGACAGGCGTGTCAGAGAACCCTACAATAGATTATCAACAGCAGCTGCATTGCCGCCACCCATGGCGGTATCAAATTCGAACGGCATAATTGCCGCCAACAGATAAGCGCGCGAGGTGCAGATTCAGCGATCCCGGAGACTGGAAATGGGAACATAAACATCTCGACAGCATCGGTTCGCATCATCGGATAAACATAAACAACGGACGGACAACAACAACGGCATGGAATGCTGACGAAGTGTTTTGTGATTAATAAAAGCTTTTGGAAAATAAAATTTAGTTAGTTCTAGTTAGGACCTGGCGCAGTCAAGTGTTAGTTTTTAAAAAACCCGAACGTTGCCCAGCAACTATAACTTATTTACTATATTTGATTCTACTTTGAATCTGACGGTCAAAATTTATAAAAAAATGATTATAATACATTGAATTCAAAAAGTTTCTCTTGTGTAATATCACACTCTGAAACATATTCCTTCATCAATAAAATGGCGACTACGCGTATATACACGTCATAGAAGGTAATGTTGTTCCTTAAACATAATCTCGTTACTATTTCTTAAATCTGTGAAATATTCTGGTTTCATTAAATTATCTAGCATTGTTTTGAAATGTATCGAAATATTCGTGCGTAGTGAAAATAATTTGGGATTTCACTCTGGAAAAGCTTATTCAGTCGATTTGTAACGATCATACATATTCATAAATGAGTTTGGACAGCATTGTATCAATAGAATTTATTTTAATGTATGCATTATATATGTGCGGACCGGAGAGCTATTATAATAGTTCTCATTTAAAACCAGGAAAACTTTGATAAGGATACCAGTATATTTTTGCGGGTAGTATTCATTCTGATAAAGTGAAAAGTACAAAAATCTGGAGAAAACAGGATCATTTCAGAAAAATGATAAAATGTATTATAAAAAGCTCCATGTAAAATTTTAGCTCAATCGGACTGAAATCTAGGACTTGGGTCGCAGACGCCAAAATTTGAGTTTCCTATGTTTCAAACTAACCGGGCAATCAGTGGAACACTGGTTTGCTTGCGAGCAGAGATGCCAACCAAATTTTTGAAAAAGCTGGAAAAAATCTAAAAAACTGGAAAAATCTAGAAGAATCAATTTTTCTTTAATCTCAATGTTGCTTCTATCTATACAGGCAAACATTTCTTTGTGCGGGGGATAGGAACCACACAAAAAAATCGCGTGAAATATTGTACAAAACTTCACCAGAATCTTTAAAAAATCGTGTTTGGTACACAATTTGAAAAAAAAACTTTTTTTGTGCGGTACATAGGGACCGCATAAACAAGTTTCCCTAAGAAAATAACTCAAATCCACACCGTTCGCCGTTCGATTTCCTTTTGTTTCCCTGGTCTGAGATGGGAAAATTTACCTTTTCGGTTGCGCGTGGCTGTGGTTTTAGTTGCATGTGGAAACTTGTTGCTATTACAAATCATGTCATGCGCAACTTAGTTCATTTGGTGGATGGATGCGATTGATTTGAGAAGTGGATAATTTAGACGCAAATATGCTTTTTTCGCACTGAAATGCATTAAAAACATCGAAAAAGACTATATGGACGATAACTTCGTGAAATATGCTTCTTTTTATAAACCGCACAAAAAAAATCGAAAAAAAGGAAAACAAGAACAGCAAATCGCACAAAATAACTCGTACCGCACAAAAAAGGTTTGCCTATATGCTATGAAAATTACGATATACAGCGACAGTGTCAGTGAGTGGCATTTTAAATTCCCTTATCCTGTTCGTAATCATACAATTTTTACACTTTTGATTTGCATTTTGTGCTACAAAAAAATTTTGTTTTCTTAATCATTGATTGTTTAGAGCTCTCGCCTAGGGCAAAAATTTAGTCGCTCCCAACATGAAGAATATAGGCATCAGTGGTAGGAAGTGCAGCCTCCTAATATGCTGAACAGACGCGCCTTCAAGCTTCCAATGACCCGGTAGGCCTACATGAGAGAGATAAAGCGAATATCCTATCATTTACGTAGATTGATAAAGTAGGGGTATTTGAGATGGGCCTGTCCTGAAAGTCTCCAAGGTCATTCCCCTTCGAAAACTATAAAAAAGAAAATAATAAAAAAGGAAAACAAAAACAGAAAAAAAGTCATTGAGTCATTTTCGCATATTTTAATAAAAATTGAAGCGCTGCTAAGCAAGTGCGTATCCTATCGATGAAAACAAATGGTGATCGGAAAGATCCAAGTCTGGTGAATAAACCTCATGTGATCCCAGTTAAATAGCTGAACCATTTCCCCTGTTGAACTCGGTGTTATGGCGCATTGTTATCTAGAAAATCACTTTGCGTTGAGCAGGATCCTACGGACTACGCAAAGCGAATAATTCATATTCATTTACAGCAACAAATGCTAATCCAAAAGTCTCAGAGACTGCAAACTATGTGAATATTTAACTTTCTAGATGCTCAGGAAGGGGTAGTCAGATTATATTTTTCATTTTTAAACGCTGCTATCCCTTGAAATATATATATTCATATAGACCGCACAGCTTTACTAGCAACACCGCTCCAGTGAGAAACAATATGTCTCTCGTTTCAGATCTTTTGCCATTCGCTGCTCTCGGCAAATGGTGACTGAATGATGACGTAATTTTTCTTGTATCATTTATCGCTCTGCACTTGTCTGTGCAGCGGTTTTCGCTATAGTAGGATGGGACGGTTCAAACTTGTATGCAGGCATCGAAAATAGTGTGCGATGTTAGGTACAGCTCGGATATGCAATCAACAGGCTTTGTTCCTAGCTTCTTATAATCATTTGGTGCAACAAAAGTGAGTACCGTCATTCGGTCAAGTATTAACATTCACTCATGTTAGGTTATATATTCGTGAAAGGTGACTTACATGACACGTTGTGTATCATTTCTTATTGGTAGAAATCGAAACACTGCACTCTATAGTTAGTAGGCATAAAATCCACAATTTTCAACACCTAAAAAATCACTGCATGAAATTTCAGATATTTTGAATTGAATATTGTAGATGTAAAAACAGAAAAAATAACGATCGGCAGAACTTTTGATAACTCAACATTAGCATGTATAGCTATTAATGTTTGAATCCCGTATTCATGTAAATAGAATTGATAAATAGAGAGCTGAACATTCATCTTTCAATCGGCCATGGTTAAGGTTCGGACAACTGCCGTAAGGCTATCCGGCAGGGCGTCCAAGCATTTTTGTAGAACGCTCAATAAACGTAGGTAGTTAGTTGCAAAATTGTTATTCAATTTTTAATATTGTTTTCTGAAAACAGTCCATATTTTTAATTCGTAGATTACTGGACACTGTAAGCGTAGTCGTGTCAGCCACACACAGTACATTAGTTTGTCTCAGTTAAAACTGGAAATTTTCACGAAAAACAGTAACAAATTTGGCAAATTGTAGTGGGGTCAGTAAAAACGCTTAAATATTAGCTAACACTAATATTAGAAACGCTGAATATTAGCTAATTCATAAATGATTTTATTTTCCAATATGAATGTCCGATTTCAATAATAAATATTTATTTCTGGTTACGTATGTTTAAAAATCGTAAAATTCGTTCAAGTAGGGGTATGCTTTACTTTGGGTCATTTTCGATTAAATGTTTGAAATGTTTTTTGTCAAACATTTTAAATTTCCAATAAGTAAACAAAACATGAGCACAACATTTCTACTAGCAATGGAATACGCAATATAGTACCAGTCGTGGTGGTCATCGCTCGCAATTTTCCCCGAAAAAGGAAAAAGCCCCACACAACAAGCGCGTATATTGGTGAGGCTCGCAAATTGCTCGTGTGAATCTAATCAATAGACTAATCTTGTTCCTCTCTCTCTTTCGCTGGCGTGTGCGTTGTTCTCCGGTTTGAAATTTGCACAAACAAGAAGTAGAAAAAAAAAGAGCAAAAAATACATTCCCATTCAGCACACGGTAGTGTCGACGAAGAGCGTGAAAACGGGAGCTTTTCGGGAAAGATTCCCAGGGCCGCGTTTGCGCCTTTGCGTCGTCCGCTGGAAAGCCTTTGCCGACCATCGTCAACCTCAAACTATGTTGGGCTAAAAGCACTGAGCAGTTGACCTATTCACAGCGGCTGCTGCTTATGTTCTCTCGTTCGGGTGTGTATACACAGAGCGAGACACGCACTTATTTTGCCTAGTGTATTGAGAGAGGGCGAAAATATGTTACACTCATACACTGGGAGCTTTTGACGTTCAACAATGGCCGTCATTACTTTTCTTCGCGTGTTGACACTATGACCCATGCAGGGGCCGTACGTATGTGTGGACATTGTTCTACAACTACTTCAAATGAGCATCTGGAGAGAGGCTCTGTGTGATACGAAGTGCACAAAGAGGAAAAATATGTAGAGCTATAAAAACGGCCTAAGAAGGAAACAGTTTTTCACGGTGATGAAAGACGATGATAGAGAAAACAATCACAGACTCTGCTCCTAAAACGTGGCTGCAGCATAGGAGGAAAGCTTGTTTTGATACGGCACCGTCATCATCATCGTCATCGTCATTTGGCGGTGGCAGCTTTCAGTTCCACGTGAGAGCAAGGAAGAGCGGGGAGAGCGAAAGGACGAACGTATAATGTTTATGGTCCAAGTTGCGAAAAAACGTGGCTTCCAAACAAAACTCATTAGTGACGTAAAATACGGCTTTCTCCTGGGTTTTTTTCCTTCTTCGCTGTTTCCCTGTTTCGTTGAGCTACTCCTCGTTTGTGTGTTGGTGCGAGCGGCAAAACCTCCTCATTCGCATTTCGGGGGCAATAATTATCTTTGGTAGTAACCGAACGAGCGCCCGGATTGAGTAATGAGGGAAAGCTTTGCGATGTCAGACTAATGTGTTCGTATATATCCACTGTTTAAGGGGGATTATTTGATTTAATACCACCATTCGTTGGTGAGCGATAGAACGAATCGCGAGATGTCGCCGAGTGGGAAATATTTTTAATGACTTGTTGAATGTGAAGATTAGCGAAGAACATCGATATGGTGTATGGCCTAGATATCGTTGACATATTTGTTTTTTTTTTTCATCGACAGTTGAAACGAGGTGTACGAATATAATGTTGAAGATATAAAAGAGGAGGCGTCATGTACATGGTAATCCGAATGTAGAGTATGTTCGTGGGGTTCTTCTACGAGGCGATTTAGGAACAGGAAAGCTCATGTTAATTTAACTGGAACCTCATCATTTCTCCTGCCAGTATCATAGAATATTGTTGCTGTTGAATTTTTGTCTCATTTTGCATAAAGTCCTATCAAACTGTGTTAAAATATTAGGACCTAAAATAAGTCCCCACTCACAAATGATCGGTGTTATGTCAGACCGGACCATGTGCATTTTTATGATTTCGAGAAAAACGATCTTGAAGTTTGGTGCTATAAGGGTTATTCCTGCTGCACGCGTGATTTTCCAGATCTGATAAAGATGGTATGTGGCATACGAAATGCTTAACCTAGTGCAATCAATAACTCGATTATTTTGCTACTTGATCCCCTCTGACTTAACATTGACCAAGCCGCAGAATAACAAATTTCGAGTTATTGATTGCATTAGGTTAAGTATTTCGTATGCCACATACAAATTGGACTCGATAATATACAGACTCGATTATACAGCGCGGACTCGATTATATACAGTTTTTCATTTCTTTTCACTGTATATAATCAAATCCTGTATATAATCGAGTCAAAATTTTTTTTTCTTTTTTTTTTGCATGAATTTTTTGTTTTTTTTGAAAATTAAAAAGGAATATGATTTTTGATTCATCCCCTTAAAATCAGAAAACACCTTTCTCACATGAAAAAAATAAATTTATCCAGATTCTCTCAGGAGGTGATACATGATCATATTTGATGAAAAAAAATACTCCTACGCATATGTTCGAATTTCAACAATGACAGAGTTATAGAACTTTTTTTTTGTTTCGGACTCTGTTGCTTCAAACTGGCTCTACATTCAAAAGTACGCTACGGAAGACTATTATGAAGTTTTCATTTGAAATATGAGAAAATTTAGTACAGAATATAGTAGTGGAATAGCTAAATTGGTGGATTTTAATAACATTTTGGAAGTGAAACACTTAAAAGTCAATAATTTTTAATGTGTTGTTATTAATTTTATCCCAAAAATTTATATTAAACTAGATTTGATTGATAGAAACAATTAAATTGATGTTCTTTAATCGCTTTACAATTTGTTCTTCGACGCACAACTTCTATCTTTCTTAATTTGGCTGCAATATCGATATATTCAATTCCTGGTGAAAATTCAAGCAAAATCTTCAAAAATCACTATTTTTACCCCACTGTATATGTAATAGCCACTTAAACTTCACCTTAACGTCGAAAGGTTACATTTATTCATAAAGTGAGCCATATTTGAAATAAAAAAAAATCCAAACTGTATATAATCGAGTCCAAAATTGTATATAATCGAATCACATATAATCGAGTCTGTATATAATCGAGTCCGACCTGTATACGATTCATGAAATATTTCATTAAAGCGTCATGCTAGATGGAAATAAATAAATAAAATATACAGTTTGAAAAAAAAAATAAGGGGTTGTATCTAGGACACGACCGCATTTTCGACGTAGAACTACGTAGTTATATTGTGCAATCCACTTTTCTTATCACTTTGAATATAATTTTAGAATGCATCAAAATTTTTGAAATAACTTCTTATTTTTTTACTACTTCAGTAGTAAAAATTTCCATTTGAAATTCGAACAATTTAAAATTATAAGGCCTGGCCTTATAGAGAATATGATAGAGAATAATATTAGGCTGTCAAGTTGTATTCATTGTATCGAGTCATACTATAGCTTGTTGGAAAGGTATTTTTGTGCGCTATAATATAGTCCTTGACAGTGTTTTGTTTGGTTAAGTCGTTCGTGAGTTATAGTGTCGCGGTTATAGCGGTTATAGTGGGTTTAAAAAAAAAGAAAAACGAAGCGCCAAAAAAAATTTTTTTTGCAAAAAAGTTTTCGAGATAACTGTAAATCTCGACAATTAATGCAATTTTAAGAAATTTGGTGTCAATTTTTTTTTTAAAAACCTCGATTTTCGGTGATTTTTCGTTTTTAGGGTATATTATCGCGCAAATATACCCTATGTAAAATATTAGCTCATTCGGACTACAGAACTATTCATATTGTGTGAAGAAAATTGCAGTTCTAGTTTTCCAGAGTCAAAGAATGTTCCCCTTATCATGACAAGTCTTTCCCCATGATTCCTGTTAGAGAAAAATCGGGGTTCCTAGCGAAAATCTCGCCAATAGCCGTTATGTCCATCCGGACCGTCCAAGTTGAACTTTTTCTCGTCTGGGAATATCCCCTGTGAGAATTTCAGTAGAGTTCATGTTAAATGGTTTGAACGTGGTTGATCGAGGTGGTAAACGACTTAAGGGTAGTAGTACAAGTAGTACAGTTTGGAAATTTAAAAAACATAGTTCTGGCATAAAATGTTCTCTGGGATGTCTACTGTACTGTAGTTTTTGTCCCAGGTTTGCCCGATGCTCCTTTCCGAAGTTACAAGCCAATTATTGAACCTATGTCTTTGCTTAAGGAGCGCCTGAAAAATCTGCGCAAAGCATACATCAGCTGCTTACGGGAATGGATAACCTCCTGGCTACCAATGCTATCCAACAATATAATGGATGGATATATCTAGATTGATTTTTGAATTGACCCTATACGCATTTGTCGATCAAAGATTCGAACAACTTGATTCGCTTACTATCGCGACCAGAGCGGTGGATTTTCAATATTGATGCATGCAACCAAAAGTCAACAGTTTTGGAAATTGCAGTAAATGTAGGAACCTATAAAATTAAGAATGATCATCACGGCGTTTTGGAGATAATGAAAGAATTTAAAATTGGACCGGAGTGCAACAATTTCTGCGGAAAATCGGATAAGGAACGAAACGAACGAGCAGAAGTGCGGATGTCAGAGGCAGCTAGAGAAGTCCGCATGTCCAATTTGGCAGCAAAAAAGAGACAGGAAGATCACCTATTAAGCGTCGAAGGACAGTTTTATGATCAAGGGATTGCAGACTGAAAATACGATGTAAAATAAACGAAATAAAGATGTTCAAAATTTAAAACGCGATTTTCTGGAAACCATGTTTTGCTAACTGGTGGGAGTTCTACCTCCGAAACGATCCATCCGATTTTGATGAATGCCAGAATTAATCCCAGATTCTCCACAAAATTTCCTGTTATTTTACGTAGTATTTTTTCGATATTTTAAAAAATAATATTTTGGTGAATGTTTTTGCCTCGATTTTTGAGGATATATTTCCTGAACGCAATTTGCTTATCCTAGCTACATCCATGTTTCATTTAATTATCATGTTAGGTATGTTTAAATATTAAATCAATGAATGATTTTAAATTTGGAATTTTCAACGTATATAAATCTACAGCGGATAATCGAAACTAGTTGTATGGAACAACCCCTATCTCATTCCCCTTCTCTATCTACCTACATTTAAGTTTGTTCAAATAATCATATTTTTAAAAGTATATTACAAATCATTCAAAATTTATGATAAAAAAAACCAAAATACTCCGGATAATCTAGTCTTTAATTCCGAATAATCGAATTTCGGATAATCGAGTCTCCGTATAATCGAGTCCGACCTGTATTTCAATCAGATCGTGTGCCACTTGTTTTATTTCTCCTGGTTGACATTTTTAAAGCAGAAAGCTGATTTGACTCTTTAACTTCATTATTTATCACGAGTATGGTTTTGCAGGCAATTATGTCAGCTTGATTTCACACAGATTAAATTGCGCAGAAAAAAGCCAATCAAGCCAATCTAATCAGATGCAGATTTTGGCTCACACGGGTACCAAAAAATATTCCAAATACAGAACATTTTGTGATGAATTTTGTTGATATAAATAATTACAAATACTAACCTCATTTCTTACTTCCTTTCTGGCCAGGTCAACGGAAGCGGGACTCGTCGTGCCTTGTGCATAAGCATTCTTCTAATAACATCAATGTTTCTCATCACGTCCAGGTCCAATGAGATAAGGTAATACACATTTTGTCATATTTTTTATCTGTCAGAAAAATGTCCTCATCCTTTTCTGAGCAAAAAAATGAATAATCCACCATTGCTTACTTGAGCGAAAAGTTCACGTTCGTGCTTAGGCTGATATTTTCTCTGTGTTGCAGAAGCAAATCATCTTCCTGATTCCGACTCGAATTTTCCTTGCATGAATAACTAATCGCATCACTTCGCCGAGCTGAAACGGACCATCAATTTTACTCTCCAACCGTGCGAAAGGTGTAAATGTCAGACTTTTAACGTGAGAGCAAATACGATTCAAGTTTATCGCCTTAAATTTTGGTAACCCCATCAAAAGCAATCATTTCGATGTTTTCCTTTAATCGACTGGTCAGCATTTAGGCAGGCGAACGTCATACATCACAGCGATAATTCGTTGTGGTTAGCTAGATCTTACTTCGATTCATCGAATGAAAAAAAAAAAGAATCTGTGGCCCGCAATCTTCTCCCAGAAACATCAGTATCACAAAACACCGTTTCCTTCATTTTGTGTCATTTCACCGCAACGACACGTTTCTCACGCCCGCTACTGGTTGTTATTTCTTTTTTTTTTCTTATATGGTGGCGGCGAATGGTACGGTGACAATGGGATGACGGTGGACTTTCTACATTTCACCGTCCACTTCCCCGACCGATTCTGTGTATGCGGCACCGATTTCAACCTCGGTGAACCCTGCCGCGATGTATCGTGGCTTAGGCCGATTGAATTTCATGTCACGTTTCCTTCTATGATACAATATAATCTTTATGTTTTCTTTTTTAGTTATTTATTTTCCAATTTCAAACTATCGTTCGCCTATTCAGCATTCCGGATGCGAGTTTGGTTCGACCAAAGTTTTCGGGGTGGCGGGGTGCAGATAACCTTTGGGTTGCACAGCTACGGGAGCACACGATTGGCACAAGTAATGCGAGAAGTGTTTGGGGCTTCCAGGTCGAGCTTATTCGGACAAGAAGGAATATTGTGCTCGGTTCTGATTCTTCCTCTACCAAAAGTCAAGAGAACGAATCGTTTGTTTCCTCCACCTTCAACCCTGTGTGAGAAAGTAATCTACAACATTTTTTGCTCTCTTCTAGGTTGACAATGGTTGTACCGCACCGCGGGTCAACATGCGGGGGATCCCGCACTTAAACGTGCCGATCGGTGTTGGTCATTCGGGAACATTGGACGTGTCTGATCACGAACGTTGTCCCCCTCACGCAGGGATGCCTGGTTTGAAAACATGTCTTCATTTTGAAGACATTTGACTTACTGTGAATACATTCGATTTTGTGAAGACATTTGAAGAAATTATGAAATATACGAAGACATTTGAGTATAATAGCGTATGTAAATTTATGAGAAATATTATTTCCATAAATTTTCGTTGGCCGAAAAAATCGTCAAAAGAAGTAGGGCTTTTGTCTCAGTGTTATTCGCTCGCTTTTTTATCAGTGTCACTTGTTCACTTCTGTTCTTAGTTATCAATGATTTTTGCCTCGGGTTTTTTTAGTTTTCAACTACCAATAATCACACCTTGGATAAACCTCAATGGTTATGATATCACCACCGCGCAAATCTAGTTACGGGGTCATTAACTCGCTTTTTTCAAACTTTTCCAAGCAGAAAATCCACAACTATATACAAGGAATTCAACAACAAAGCGACCTCTACTACTAAACTTCAAGCGGTCTGAATACATTTTGTCTCTAAAAGACATTAGTTCATTTGCACTAGAGAATTCGAATGATTGTGACATTGTATTTTTATTAATTTGGACCTACATTATATAATAGATCAACCTAGATCTTTCAAACGACCACTTCACAAAACGAAGGTTTTCCGGTTACATACCGTTTCAATAATCAGTTTTATGGATATGGTTTGAGTTACAACCAAAACTTCAAAGCTTAAATAAACAAAATGAGTTATCACAGTTCGGTTTTTGCGGAAAAATTGGGGCGATATTCACTCAATCAACGATATATTAGACTAATTATCATTTCTAAACTCATGAGATTTAGTTCGCAGTTGTGAAATATGTTCATTGTTTTGTATTGAAATTTGAAATTACTGAATTTATTGAAATAAACTTCAAAACCTTAAGGGGGTATTCTAGTGTAGAGGCACGAATTTCGGACGTTTTTTCGAACTCCGTAAAAATAAAACAAAGAATATTTTTACTATCCATTATATCATTATTCGTTTATCTATCTTTCAACAATAAAACAAAAATAGGACGGAAAAAAAATATTCATAATTAGAATAGTTACATGCTGGTGAAGTGAGGGTGTTCAAAAAAAAGTTGTGCCATGGCGTACACAATTCCAGTCCTTCTGGTTATCTGAAACAAAAAAATCGAACAGATTCTGAATCAGTAAAGATGTCGCTATGGCATGAACCTCGGACAAGTCAAAAACATGGGTTTTAACAAAATGGCAGCCGTTTGAAAACAAAAATGCTGTTTAAAACGATTTTTTTTTTTGCGTTTACCGATTTTTTAAAAATAGTAAAATTAAAAAGTTATAATTTTTTATTGGTTCATGCGATAGAGAGATGTATGCAGATTATTTTCATATAAATTTGACATAAATCGGTTCAGTAGAACTTGAGATATCGTGTACGCCAGTTAGAAAAAAACTAGTTCCGAGAGAAACGCGTTTGAAGTTCATTGTGATGGCCGTAACAGGTTAGATACCACATCACTAAGATGGCTCTAACTAGGTAAATAATAGGATTTTCGATAAGTCCTTTCTAGAGTATATTCTTGAATGCCTAAACTACAGAAATATGGTAAAAAAAAATTTTGGATTTTTTCAGATTTCTAGACTAGAATACCCCCTTAAGGCAAGTTTAGAGAAATGCGCTATATAACAATGCCAGTTAATATAAACATTGAATAAGCTATTAAACTTTTCCAAACGTAAGCTATGATTTTTAGTTTATTTTTCGATATGACTGTGAAGACATTTGAAGATATTTTTTCGTACCATGTGAAGACATTTAAAAAAAATAACCTGGCATCCCTGTTCTCACGTTCCACTTTGGCCCAGACTAAAGCAATCATTGATGTAAATCTGTGATACAATGAGAACTGGAAACTTTTCCCATTGTCACCTTGCTTGTACACTGCGTTTCATATCTATAGAACCATTTTATTTTTCTGAGTTTCTAGATATATGTAAGAAGTCGGTTTAATTGAACTATATAGTGTTTGATATCTAGTTATGTACGGAAACCAGCCCAGCAGCACAACAATCCACACTACACATTAGGGTCAGAGAATCATCGAGCCGCGCAGTCATCATGTAAACATTCCGACGAACCGTACGATACCAAAACAAATTCCAGCGCTATCGCCATAGAAGACATCGTCAGCAGAATCCGGAGGACCAGATGCAACACGACACATCATGAACGGGAACCAACCAAGATTGAATTATGCTGACTTAGAAATTTATAGTTATAAAAGGCTTAGCGACAGGGAACTAGAGTTAGTATCTAAGTTGACTTTATAATCAAAAGTTCGGTAAATAAAAGTTTGTTTTTTTTACACCACCTATGGTGTTTAAATCATAACTGGCGCAGTCGTACGGGCCACTTCCTAAATCGCGTTGAAGTGAATTTGCGCTAAGTGCTAAATTTTTTTTTTTTTTTTATCTGTATTATAGTGACTTTCAACTCATTTGGCTGGTTCGTCACTTCTACTTCCATTTTTGGAAGAATGTCGGGAGTGAGAATTGAACTCGTGACCTTTAGCGTGAGAGGCATGGATATTACCACTACGCCAGATCGCCTCCAAAGTGCTAAATTAAATCGGAACTTAGAATCGAAACGTGGAAACAATTTCGCTTTCGCTAGTGCAGTGTTTGTGTCCGATACGTGACAAATTGAAAGACGCGGCGCTACATCGCAAGAACGTTTTCAGTGCGTGGAAATTCGGAACTGTTTTAATGAACATTTAGTGTGCTGTGGAATAGAGTCCACTACGTGATTTTCTATTCGCGGTGTGATGCTACTCGGTGAAAAACTATCTCCCAACACGTGGAGGATTTGCGGTGCTTCAATAAGACATTTCAAAGTGATTTAGTGAATTTCAATTCGAAGGAGTGGTTCCAGAACCTATCGCAGGTGAGTCGTTTTTCTTTTTAAAAAACCTAGTGCTATATGCCAAAATTCAATCCATTGCCAAAAGTAAAGGCATTCAAATTTAATATGGAGCCAGCAAATCTCCAAAGCATTTATGCAACAGTACAAAGTCTGGAACAGAGACTAAGCGCTCTCCAGCAAGAAAATAATACGCTGCAGCGACAGCAACAAATTTTACAACAGCAGCAGCAGGCCCCCGCTCTGGAGGACCGGCGCTCTGATTTCTACAGGATTCCCGATCCAATTAGAACGATCCCATCGTTTGATGGAAACAAAAAGCAGTTAGCGTCTTGGTTGACAACTGCAAGAAAAACTCTAAATTTATTTTGATCACACGTAACAGCAGAATTATTTTCTGTCTATGAACAAGCGGTGATTAATAAAATAGATGGAAGAGCCCGAGACACAATATGTGTAAATGGTAACCCATCAACATTCGAAGAAGTAGCAGAAATTTTACAAAATGTATACGGTGATCGCAATAATATTGCCACCTATCAAACGCAACTGGTCTCTAAAAATGACTGACTCTCTTCACATATACTATAAACGTACAAGAGAAATCATGATTAACATGAAATCTCTAGCGAAGCAAAATGAAATCTACTCCAACCACTGGGAGGCAATCAATCATTTTCTAGAACAGGAATGCCTAGCTGCATTTATAAACGGACTTAACAAACCTTACTTCGGTTATGCGCAAACAGCCCAACCTAGTGATTTAGAAGCAGCATAAAGGGTGTGTCACATCAAATTGCATCACGGAAAAAACGCTGTAGAAATTCGCCCAGTAGACCAATCCTTTTGAAAATTTTAGACAGTAAAATAAAAACTATTAAACAACTTTTGGCATTTTCTTTTCATTCATACTTCGAGCCCAAGCCCGTATGCTCGCACCATCCTCTTTACCCCGTCCATTAGGTTCAGTACAACGTCAGGTTGTAGTTTTTTTTTTAACAGAAATCCATTTTCTCTTGAAGTCCGCCTCCGATTTGACAACTTTTGGGTTCTTCCGGAGGGCATTTCCGGAGCTTCATAATCGCCCAATATTTCTCTATTGGGCGAAGCTCCGGCGCGTTGGGCGGGTTCATTTCCTTTGGCACGAAGGCGACCCCGTTGGCTTCGTACCACTCCAACACGTCCTTTGAATAGTGGCACGAAGCGAGATCCGGCCAGAAGATGGTCGGGCCCTCGTGCTGCTTCAATAGTGGTAGTAAGCGCTTCTGTAGGCACTCCTTAAGGTAAACCTGCCCGTTTACCGTGCCGGTCATCACGAAGGGGGCGCTCCGCTTTCCGCAAGAGCAGATCGCTTGCCACACCATGTACTTTTTGACAAACTTGGATAGTTTCTGCTTGCGAATCTCCTCCGGAACGCTGAATTTGTCTTCTGCGGAGAAGAACAACAGACCCGGCAGATGACGAAAGTTCGCTTTGACGTAGGTTTCGTCGTCCATTACCAGGCAATGCGGCTTCGTCAGCATTTCGGTGTACAGCTTCCGGGCTCGCGTCTTCCCCACCATGTTTTGCCTTTCGTCGCGGCTAGGAGCCTTCTGAACCTTGTATGTATGCAGGCCCTCCCGCTGCTTGGTCCGCTGAACGAATGAACTTGACAAATTCAGCTTATTGGCAACATCCCGGACCGAACTTCTCGGATCACGTCTAAACTGCTTAACTACGCGCTTGTGATCTTTTTCACTGACGGAGCATCCATTTTTGCCGTTCTTCACCTTCCGGTCGATGGTTAGGTTCTCGAAGTATCGTTTTAGTACTCTGCTGACCGTGGATTGGACAATTCCCAGCATCTTACCGATGTCCCGATGTGACAACTCCGGATTCTCGAAATGAGTGCACAGGATTAATTCACGACGCTCTTTTTCGTTCGACGACATTTTTCCAAATTTACGAAAAATTGACAGTGAAGCATGGCCAACGTGATCTATACACTCTTATCTGATTATAAGCGAAAGCTGAAGATATAATTCCTAAAAATTAAATTTCTACAGCGTTTTTTCCGTGATGCAATTTGATGTGACACACCCTTCATGCTTTCTTGACTCGATTCCAAAGTGCCGAGAAAACTAAAACTCAAACAAATTCGGCTTTCGAGCAACATCCTCAATCTAATGAAAAGCATTTTGAAAAACCATTCAACGAATCAATTGACAACAGACCGACACAATTTGTATCACGACAGAAACCACTTTCTGACAGACAAAAGGTAGAACCTATGGAAATTGATCCATCATTGAGATCATAACAGAACAGAATATACAATCACGATGCAGAAGATGAATCTGAAAAACCATTTGAAGATCATTCTGAGGACGAACATGAATATGAATACGAAAATGAATCGGAGACAAATTTTTAAATTTCCCCAGGTACTCTCTTTCCGAGTTAAATGCTATAAATGGACTTCCTTACATAATCATAAATATTCTCGGTAAAAAAGCAAAAATTCTTGTAGACAGCGGTTCTAATAAAAACTTCATCTCACCACGTCTTATTCCGGATATAAGACAAGAATCATGCAAACCAATAAGCATCAAAAATAGTGCAGGAAAACATATCTCTGATAAAAAATTCACTCTCTCTGTTTGGGATTGAACAAAACTTTACTTTTTATCTTCTTAATTTTCATACGTTTTTTTATGGCATCATTGGATACGAATCATTGTCAGATCTTAAAGCTATAATTGACGTTAATAATCATAAATTAATTCTTCCACAAAAAACAATTCCCATGCAAATAAGAACATTAGGCCCACCTCAAATCACTCTTAATGCACATTCAGTACAAACTATTAAACTCCCTGTTTCACAGCAAAACGGCGACGTGTTTCTCCCTTCAGACATACGCATTAATAACGCTGTAATACCATCAGGATTATATCATGCAAGGAATGAATTCATTAACGTTCAAGCAAGAAATTTTGGCGAATCAGTTACCTTCACTTGGACCAAACCAGCAAAGGTTCTTCCAATTGCCAAAGCCATGGAAATAAATAACACAATATTAGAATCCCATCCATTAAATTTGGACTAAATTAATATTGGATAAATTAATCCGAACAGAACACCTCAACCCTGAAGAAAAATCATCATTGTTTAAAATTTTGAAACGAAATAGTAGCATCAGTCACAATAAAAATCATAAGCTTTCTTGCACAACAGCGATAAAGCACGCAATCAAAACAGTTGATGATACAATAAAACATACAGGTACCCTCATATTCATAAAGCAGAAGTTGAAAAACAAATTAACGAAATGCTGTTAGATGGAATAATTCAAAATTCCATATCACCATGGACTTCACCAATCTGGATTGTACCAAAAAAATCTGATGCTAGTGGAAAACAAAAATGGCGCATTGTAATTGACTATCGCAAATTGAATGAAAAAACCATTGATGACAAATTTCCTACACCAAACATTGAAGAAATATTGGACAGGTTAGGTCGCAGTATTTATTTTACAACCTTAGATTTGAAATCCGGCTTTCATCAGATAGGAGTAGAACCTAAAGACAGAGCAAAAACTGAAAGCTGTTTTTGTTGTTTGTTGTACAGACAAAGGCCATTTCGAATTTATCCGCATGCCTTTTGGTTTGAAAAACGCACCTTCTACCTTCCAAAGAGCGATGAATTGCATATTGAGCGATCTGATAGGTAAATGTTGTTTAGTTTACCTAGACGATATAATCTTTTTTGGTAATTCATTACAACAACATCTTGAAAACCTAGACAAAGTGCTTCAAAGACTTATTAATGCAAACTTAAAAATCCAGTTGGATAAATGTGAATTTCTTCAGAAGCAATGTGAATTTTTAGGCCATATCGTCACTCAAGATGGTATAAAACCTAATCCCAGTAAAAAAGAAAAGATTTTAAATTGGCCGATACCCAAGACTACTTCACAGATAAAAGGATTCCTAGGACTATTGGTGCTCCCGTGGCCGAGTGGTTAGCGTCATAACTAACATGCCGGGTGTTCGGGTTCAATTCCCGTTCTGGTCGGGGGAATTTTTCGTCAAAGAAATTTCCTCCGACATGCACTGTGATCACGCGTATTCTAGAGCTTGCCACTCAGAATGCATTCAAGGCGTGTTATTTGGCATAGAAATCTCAACTAAGTACTAATAAAAATGACGCAAGTAATACTACGTTGAGACGGCGAAGTTCCTCTAGGAACGTTAGTGCCATTGAAGAAGAAGAAGGACTATTGGGATATTATCGGAAATTCATCAATGATTTTGCCAAACTCACGAAGCCATTGACAAAATGCCTTAAGAAAGATGCAAAGATTGTCCATGACGAAGAATTTATAAATTGTTTCAAAGATTGCAAACAACTGTTAGTAACAGATCCCATCCTCAAATATCCAAACTTCGAAAAACAATTCATCCTTGAAACAGTCTTATCACAACGCTCAGATGATGGAAAAGAACATCCAATTGCATACGCATTTAGAACCCTGAACGACACAGAATGCCGATATTCAGCCAACGAAAAAGAATTATTAGCCATAATTTTTGCAACCAAACATTTCAGGCCATAGATCTATGGTACCAAATTTGAAATCCGTACAGACCATAAACCTCTTTTATGGCTAAGACAAAAAAATGACTTGAATCGCAAGCTACTGAGATGGAAACTTGAATTAGAGGAATTTGAATTCGAAATCAAATATAAAAAAGGTACTCTAAATAACAATGCTGATTCCCTTTCCAGAATTGAACCAGAAGAATCAGTGAACAATGAAATAAATTCAAATACAATAGATGAAAGTATGACTCAACATTCAGCAGACTCTGATGATAGTGACTTCATTAAAAGCACAGAAAACCTCTCAATGAATTTAGAAATCAAATCACCCTCGAAAAATCAAATGAAAATAGTCGAGAAAGTTTAACAATTTTTCCAAACTATCATCGAATAACCATCAAAACACAAATTTTCAGTCCTGCTATTCTTATAAATATTTTAAAAGACTATGCATCATCTAACTGTGTGAATGGACTTTACTGTCACACTGAAATTCTTAAATCATTGCAAATCATTTACAAAAACTACTTCTCTCGAGCCAAACCATTAAAAATACTTTGGACCGAAAAACTCTTAATTGATGTACCAGACGAAGAGGAACAAGACCAAATTATTCTAACGCAACATAACTATAATCACAGAGGTATTATCGAAACTTGCAAACACATTCAAAGAAAATATTTTTTCCCAAAAATAAAATCTAAAGTTACAAAATTTATTAACGTTTGTAAATTATGTCAAAAATCTAAATACGAAAGACATCCATACAAACAGAAATATAAACTTACTGAAACCCCATCGAAACCATTACAAATAGTTCACATGGATATTTTCATAATAAAAGAAAAGAATTATCTCACTTTTTGTGATAAATTCTCCAGACTTGCATTCGCTATACCAATTCGTACGCGTAATACTGTACACATTCTCAGAGCTTTATCTCATTTCCTATCAACTCTTGGTAAACCAGCACTACTCGTAATGGACCAGGAAGCCGCATTTACTTCTACCACTGCGAAAAGCTTTCTAGAAGAAAATCAAATACAATATCACTACACCAGCGTTGGTCAATCCTCATCAGACGGAACTATAGAAATTGTTCATCGAACACTAAGAGAACTACATAATATTCTTTCGAACAAAGACTCTACCAAAGATCTTCCTGCATCGAGCAAAATTAACTTAGCAGTTGCAATTTACAATGATTCCATTCATACCCAAACAAATATCACCCCTAGAGAATTATTTTACGGATTTAGGCAAGATACGACGATCCCTGAAGACCTAGACGAAAGAATTATAATGAAAGAAAAAATGTATAAAGAATTCAAAGAAAGAATTATGGAACGGAAACGTAAATAAATAGGAAAATTAAACCAATCCCGAGAAGATTATGAAACTTTTCGAGATAATGAAACTGTATATGAAAGAAAAATAAATAATCTCAAACATCAAGAAAGATATAAAGAAAACAAAGTATGAGAAAACAGGGAAACTAACATAATTCATCAATTATGTTAGTTTCCCTGTTTTCTCTAACCGAATAACCCAAAAATTCACAAAAGTAAATTAAAAAGGAAACGAATAATCCAAAGTTTATTATGAAACACTTTATTAATGACATTTTTCTACTTTGCAGGATCATAGACGAATATCCGTTTGAGCCCTCACATCATACTCTGGAAACTAACTATGATTTTTACTTCACAGGACAACAGAAGAATGATCACAATTATCCTCTTATTCCTGATCCTATCCAATCCTATCCACTCATCCCACATGGAAATCATGGACCTAAATCTAAATCCTGGCGTTTTTGCCGCAAAGACAGGGAAAGTTTTCATAAAAGAAGGTTTCCACACATTATTACATAGATTTAATTTGAATTCATTCAAAATTGTATTAAAACCATACGAACCAATAATAGCTAAATTAGAAGAAAATCCAAAATTTTGTGAAATTGTTAAAATCATCAAACAAAAAAATAATCAGGCAAATTTTGTAATTGAAAACTTAATACCTAGGAGAAGGACGAAAAGGTCACTAAACTTTTTAGGATCAGCCATCAAAATGATAACTGGAAACCTAGACAACGAAGATTTATTAAAAATTGAAAATCAAATTCAGACAATACAAAGTTCAATTAATGCACTTATCACAGAAAATAACGAACAAATAGCAATAAACAAATTATTTGAAGAAAGAATAAATAATTTGACGATACATGCATTTAAACAATCTATAGCAATCAATGATATTATCAAACAAGCTAGGTTGAACTCAGAAAACTCAATTAAATACGAGCATACATTACACATTCATAGTATTATATTCAACATCGACGCAGTTAGGCATCAGCTGGAAGACCTCTTCGAATCTATACAACTCATGAAAGTCGGAATAATTTCCAAGCTACTCCTGCAACCATCAGAATTGGATTTCGCAACCCAAATCCTAGAATCACAAGGCATTAAAATTCAAAGCTATGATCAAACTTACGAGTTTTTAAACCCGATAGCTTTCCATAGCGGGTTGAACATAACAATTCTCGTTAAAATACCAAAATTAAGACAAGGCGATTATGAACTACTCAAATTAGAAACAATACCCGTAAGAAACAAAATTATTGCAATAAACGCAACAAATGCTGTTATAAGCAACAACGAATCATATTTAGTAACATACCCATGTTCAAATATCGAAGAAAATTTCATCTGTGACATCCAAAATTTGTTCAATGTTTCCACTGACAATTGCATACATACAATATTAAGAGTATATACAAGTAATTGCACCTTTATCGAATCATCAAAAACAGCAGAAATCAAGACAATCGAAAAGCTTGGAGTAATGATTAAAAACGCAAGAAAACCAGTAACACTATTAAACGATTGTGGTTTTGGCCCGAGAAATCTAACAGGCACGTTTCTCATAACGTTCGAGGACTGCTCAATTTATTTAAACGGAGTGCAGCACAAAACTCAAAACTACAATACAGAAATGAAACCGGCATTTCTTCCCCTGTACTCAGTTCACATCAACGAAATAAAGAAAGAGATGACACCCTTTGAACAATTGCATATTCAAAACCGCCACAGATTGGAACATATTGAAATAATGACGCAGAAAAGTCGGACTATCACATTTGGAACAATTATAATATTGTCAGTAATTGTATCAATAATAATTTGGTTCATAATCAAAGAAACGAGTTCAGTAATAACCATCAACATAAACATGTTAACGGGAGCCGAAACCTTGTCATAACATGTTGAACCGGGACGGTTCAATCTAAGACGGGGGAAGTTATGTACGGAAACCAGCCCAGCAGCACAACAATCCACACTACACATCAAGGTCAGAGAATCATCGAGCCGCGCAGTCATCATGTTAACATTTCCGACGAACCGTACGATACCAAAACAAATTCCAGCGCTATCGCCATAGAAGACATCGTCAGCAGAATCCGGAGAACCAGATGCAACACGACACATCATGAACGGGAACCAACCAAGATTGAATTATGCTGACTTAGAAACTTATTGTTATAAAAGGCTTAGCGACAGGGAACTAGAGTTAGTATCTAAGTTGACTTTATAATCAAAAGTTCGGTAAATAAAAGTTTGTTTTTTTTACACCACCTATGGTGTATAAATCATAACTATCTATCTTCATTTATAAGATAGACCAGTTGAACTTTATTAATGTGTTCAGGTGCGAATCATTCAAAAACCAAAACCATCATTCAAAAACCAAAACCAGTGTTCCATAACTATAGAATCAGATGGAAAAACTCTCACTCCTTTGCAAAATTAACGTCAATTCCACATGAATTACACTAAGTTCCTAATTCGTAGGTCATCTTTAGTTCTCAATCAGTTAAAATAACCCATTCGGGGTGGTTTCGGCCAAGCTGCGCCTCTACGCAGGGGATACTGCTAAACGAGCTCTCCAAAACACTCATACTGCTAGTAAGCTGCATCTATTCGTACGATCACTCTTCATAAGTTCTTGAAACGGTTTTGATTCGGTAAAGAAGCTGACCAGTCCCGAATCTGAGGCCCCTATTCTTTAAACTATGCCATGACCTTCCGGATTTTTATTAATTGATGCCAAACTACCCTTTTATCACGTTGTTTTTGATGCAAAAATAGAAAAAAAAATACTCTGAAGTACTTCATTGCACTTCTGATTGTTCAATCGTGTTGATGAAAAGCTATCTGAACCAGACTCTTTTGAAAATATTTCTGCTTAAACCATCAAACTGCCGCCTACAAAGTTACGAGTTGCAAAAATTACATGACATGTTCCGTAAATCCTTCCATTATGAGGAAATTCTATTCAAGTGGGATTTCTTTTTAATAGAGAAGTTCTCCTGAAACAGTGAAACCCATGGCATTAGCTTCCACATTAGTTTTGGGACCCGCAGTTTTGGAGATGGGGTTTTTATGGTTTGGGGAGAATTTTCTCAAATAGGTCTGGTTTTAATAGCTTACCGTAAACACGAATGAACAGTCACAAGTGAAACGAAGTATTTCTGAATCATTTACTTCGGTTTGTGCATCAAAAAAACCGTCATAATTGGGTAATTTGGCAGCAATTCATAAAAATCCGGGAAGTCATGGTATGGTTTAGTGAACGATTCAGCTTGATTCAGCTTGTTTACCTAATAAAAACTCTATCAAGAACTTATGAGGAGTGATCGTACGAATAGTAGAGGCAGCTTAAATAAAGTATGAGTGATTTTAAGAGCTTAAATGAGCTGTATCATCTGCGTAGAAAGAGATACACACTACAATACAACACAGCTTGGTCGAAACCACCCCGAATGGATTATTTGAACTGATTATGAACTAAAGATGAGCTACAATTTAGAAACTTATTGTAATTCATGCGAAATTAATGTTAATTTTGTTAAGTTGTGAGAGTTTTTCTTTCTTTCTTTAAACTTTGCAGTTCATTCGCCTCTATAGAGTTTTTCCATCTGGTTCTACAGTTATGAAACACTGGAATTTTGGTTTTTCGAATGTTCCGCGCCTGAACTTGTTATAATAATGAAAGTCCCGCCTCATTCCCCTACATAGGTTTGAGTTGATCGATTATCTTATTGATAATAAATTTTTTTTATCCCATTTATTTATTTAAGGCTCATTAGCATTTTAGATGTAACAGAGCCGAATTTTAATCGTGTACATGTCACATGGTTATCATATCTATAATTAGCACATTACACAGTTGTCATTCGTCAGTATTCCTTCTATACTATCACATATGGTACATTCACACAGTAGCCATTTAGGCTTAAAAGTATTCTTTCCGTTCTTCCATTATCCAGTTGGACCACCGGATAGCGAAGACAGTTGATTGATCATTGTTGAGTTATTTATAGAACAACAGCCCGATGTGTCTTGCAGAGCAGAGCAGTTGTATGGATGAATCGATCTTATTTCGACCGTGGATCGATCTCCATCGCTGATGATTGTTGCGTGGACGTAGCTATTCTGTAACAACACAAAGATGGTCAATGAGGGCCCTGAGTTTTGAACTCACGATCGATCGCTTACTAAACGAACGCGCAATCAATGTGGCTACGGAGACCCCCTTTGATAATAAATTAATACATAACCAGTTTTACAAAAAAAAACCGAACTGATATAACCTACAGATATGAAATCACCTCTCTGTGATACAGGTATTTCACTAAGCTTCATCTATTCAAAAGTTTCTTTGGACATGCTTGAAAAAAGTTCAGCCAAATCACAATAAGAAACGCTTGCTGTCCCGTCAAGCTATCCCATAGCATCTTCTGAGTCCACTGTGACCTAACTGCCAAATCTGTCAGACTAACTGTAACCAGTTTAATCAAACATTTGACCCGTTGAATGAATTTCAGGTAGTAGCCTATTCGTTAATTCTGACGCTAGTCTGCTTGATCCTTCGGAAATCGCTCGTGGGCCTTCTTTACCCGACAACATTCGCACTCTCGATCTTCGACCAAACTTCAATCATAGCTGTGTTCCTTTTTATCAAGACCTACATATCCATTTCCACAATAAAAACAAACTCTACTATGTTCTAATCGCAATCACAATTCAGATTTGTCATGGCTGCATAAACGCGCGCGTGCTCAAACTTATGTAGACTACTTTCTATTTTCTTTTTTTCTTTTAATTTCTATAAACATCTATGTATATATAAATGGATTTCTGTTTGTCTGTTTGTCTGTCTGATCCTTATGGACTCGGAAACTACTGAACCGATCGACATAAACCATGTGTCCTTGCAATTAAACCTGATCTGTATTATGTCTTTATGAGTATCGGAACTCAGTTGTGATTTTTCGGTGGTTTATATTTTGTTTACGCCTGAAAATCACTCACTCAGTCAGAGCATTTAAGTCTGGCAAGCAGGATTCAAATTCTACAATTTTCTTCCAATTATCGAATGGAATGCTCGAAAATTCCAATCCATTTTTCATCGATTTAAGTGTTAACGTATGCATTAAAAAAATGGACTAATTTCGGATTGCGATGAAAAAAAAACTGCAGAAGATAATTCAATGGAACAAACTTTTCTTAAATCTTACGTTTATTAAGCCTACAACAAAAATTATTCAAGGCTGTTGATTCGCAGTAGCAGCACTGTCAAGCAACTTGAGTTTTTTTCAAACTGTCATCTCCACCCCATAGCGAAGTTGTTGGACATCCTGAGGCACTTTGTGTCCGACAGATATAGCCAATCTAGTATTTACAACATCCTCTCCCTGCCGCTCCTTAAGCCGGAAAATCGAAGCAACCGGCCAAAGGATGAAGGAGAATCTGGCCAAAATGGACATTTTTATGCGGAAGCGTCAGACGAGACCGGCCGTATCTGAGCAGCAGGCAATCAACCAGAAGGAGTTGCGAAGGTGATGTGGTCCTTTTGCTGAACCTGTGATCAGCCCATTATGCCAAAAGATCACTGGAGGATGGAGCGGCTGGAGATAAACATTGTCGTGAAGACCGCCAACCTTCCCAACATCCCCGAGCTGCGATCGATAGAAAACTTTTGGGCAAATAGCCAAATTGGAGAGACAGACCACCAAAGCCAGAAAAAGGTAAAAGAACACGCCGACATGCATCTTTTCATCGGCCATAGTTGAGGTTCCGGCCAACTTCCGTAAGGCTGCCAAGCGCTTCATTTACGATACTTCATCAAACAACCCTGCCTCTTCCTGTCCCGTATACACTAGTTCTTCCGGCTTATTTCGGTCTGACACACCGACCCGAGTATAGGAGTAACTTTTTTGGACAAGTGCCTTTTTTCATATTGTAGAATATTGTTGAATGAAATGTTAGCGGCGTGGAATATTTATTGAATATAATGCATAAGATCATTACCGGACTATTCTTATTTGATTTCAGTCCCTTTTGTAACTGGATTGAACACATCCATATATTAACTATTCGTCGATATATTCGTCGTTAGATTCATACGTTCAAAAGCAAAATATGAATGTTTGACTTTCGTATAGTTATTCGCTAAATATAATGGTCATACACATACACATTTGTGAAAGAATTTCACTTGTGGAAAAATTGTTAACAGTAAACTATAAATTAACCGGTGGCTTTTGGTAATTTTTAACAGTTACAGTTTCGGAGATATTTTTTATTATAATGGACAATATCTACAAGAAAACAAGAAAAAGAAAAGGATGTTTCTAGAAATCCTTTTATATAATCTTTTTATGCCCCATCTAAAAAAAGGCATTAATTCTTAGTTTACGAAGAATACAGTGACAAAGAATATTAGAAATATGCAAACTTTATATTCCAGAACCTTTATCATCTGGTAATTATCTAGAATACGTTATACATTCTTCTCTTTGATAATAAAAAACGCAACAACTGCATGAAATGTAAAAAATATGCTTGCTTTGATCATGCAGTTATGCTAGGTTCCGATTCTTACTCCAATGAAACCACAATCGATTAAATCGTTTTTATGTTATTTTATAGCTCTTTATACTTCAATGAATTATATTCTGTTGCTTACTTTTAATAAATAACAGTGAAACATTCGAATTTCGTTATTTGTGTTGGAGGATCAAAAATTACTCTGTTTTGATGAGGTTGAATTGGATGACTATCAAAACATAATAAAGACGAAGAAAACATATTTTTTGGAGTTTTTTCATTCAATCATATCCTCTTCTTCAAATAAATGCCAATAAAGCCTGAAAAATACACAATGGCAACATTACAGAGAAGTTTAATTTTCGGCCTGTGACACCGTGCGCGAGTATACGTTTTATGATTTTGCACGCAAGTACAGGTGGGTTAATAAAATCAACATGATCAAATTGTAACATTGGAATATAATATATTAATATGGCTGGACATTTTCGTTTTTTTGCCAAATGCGGAACGTTTCGCGGGACGTTGTCTTACGCGGGACTGTCCCGCGTAACGCGTAATCCTCTGTAAGGGGGGGCTGCCATACCAATGAAATACAAACTTCTGCGCAACTCGAGAACTAATCAAGCACAATTTGCGATGTGAGGGTTTTTTGGTATAAGAAATGTTTCTATGATGGTATGATACCCCTACCTCCTCTGGAATGGAGAAAGGGTCCCATAAAAATATTACACATATTTCAACCAAAAATATTCCAATCAATCATGACAATTAGAAATTGTCGGAAAAGTCTGAAGGAAAAGGGAAAATTCGGAAAATTAAATTCCTCTATGTTCTACAATTATATAGTGACAAGCGTTGTTAGTCCATTTAATGTTTGCGCTAACGAAATATCTTCATCTTCTTCTATCTCCACCAATAAAAATGGATTGCCGAATATATAAGAGCAAAACTCGAGGAAGAAATTGTCCGATTTAGGGCTGTCTTTATTCTATCATATTTTCTGTATCAAACATTTATTCCATGTAACGGAGAAACATGTTATTTGCAAGTGGTTGAACAATCTTGAACGAGAATTGTGTCAGAAAATAATCTGATATTATAATGATGAGTTTTGGTAGAAGTACTAGGAATTTTATAGTAAAAAGTAAATTCTTCTTCTTCTTCTTCTTCTTCTTCTTCAATGGCACTAACGTTCCTAGAGGAACTTCACCGTCTCAACGTAGTATTACTTGCGTCATTTTTATTAGTACTTAGTTGAGATTTCTATGCCAAATAACACGCCTTGAATGCATTATGAGTGGCAAGCTCTAGAATACGCGTGATCACAGTGCAAGTCGGAGGAAATTTCTTTGACGAAAAATTCCCCCGACCAGAACGGGAATCGAACCCGAACACCCGGCATGTTAGTTATGACGCTAACCACTCGGCCACGGGAGCACTGTTAAAAAGTAAATTCAACGGAGTCGATTAGAAGATCAATCAATGAACAGTTCTACGATTTGACCCATGAACTTGCGTTTTGTAAAAAACGTGAATTTTTGAAGGTATTGATAACAAAAAATAAATTAATAATTATGAATAAAATAGGCCCCAACATGCTTCCTTGTGGAACACCTAATGTACTAGCTATTGGTTCATAAACAGACTCAGCAAAAACAGTCCTCTGTATTCGGTACTCAAATAACTTTCGAGCCATTTGAATGTCGAACCCTCTAAACCAGAATTCTCAAAATGGTCAATATCAACCCCTTGAGGTCGATATCAGTTTCCCGGGGGTCGACAAGATACTGTATAAGTTGTGTCACGTGAACCAACTCGTTATAAGAATGACTAAAATTTTAGTGGAAAGTATTATTGTTGAAACTTGTTTTAATATTTATTAATTACGCTTGGTATTTTCTGAATTGAATGTCTATTTATTGATGAGAAAATGATATCAAGTTTACTCACTTGACCAACCACAAAGCTTTTGGGGGTCGATGGTATCACTTCATTCTGGAAAAGGGGTCTATTGTCCAAAATAGTTTGAGAGTCCCTGCTCTAAACCAAAGCGCCGTAGAGTCTGTTAAAACAAGGGCTTGTATATAGTTTCAAAGGCGCGCTTCAAATCCAAAAACATTGCAATGACCGCTTCTTTGTTCTCGATATATTCCTTCCGTTTAGCTAACACCAAATTCAAAGCGGTTTCACAGGAATTTGATTCTTGGTATCCCGTTTGCTCTGGTGCCAGCAAGGAGTTATTATTCAAGTAATTCACCAGCTGGCCTTTAACGACTAGTTCTAGCAGTTTCTCTATTGTGTGCAACATATTGATAGGACGAAACTCTTCGGATTTAATCGTCTCAGCAATTTTCTGTATTGGCGTAGCGATCTGGCGTAGTGGTAACATCCATGCCTCTCACGCTAAAGGTCACGAGTTCAATTCTCACTCCCGACATTCTTCCAAAAATGGATGTAAAAAGTGACGAACCAGCCAAATGAGTTGAAAGTCACTATAATACAGATAAAAAAATAAATCTGTATTGGAACCACTAACGATTCCTTCCAAACTTTGGGCACGTGCCCTGTTCTTAATGAATCATTTATCAGGTCCAGCAGTGAAGGTCCAATGACATGAAAGCAATCTTGAACAACTATTGCATTGACGTTATCAATACCTTTTCTAGTGAAAAACAAATTCTGTGCAGGCCTGCAAAAGTTATTGGGTGAAAAAAACCAGTTCACATCCACTGGCCGTCGGCTGTACTACTTCGTCAGGTTTACTGACCAAATCAAAACTTTCATTGATGAGTGAAACACTGTCAACGAAATATGAATTGAACTTATTGGTAATTAGGCTTTCTGATTTTCTGGTTTTCTATGAAGTTCGAGTAACCAGTCTTATAAATGAAGATAGTTAATGTATTCTACACTATATAATTCAATTCAACCGACTTCTTACATATCTCTGGAAACTCAGAAAAATTGAGTGATTCTATAGTTATGAAACGCAGTGTATGTACGAGTTTTCTACTATTCTTTAATTATGTTCCAGGTAGCCGTGCGAGATGGTTGAGCTTATCATTCAAACAACCGGAGTTCGAATTCAATCGGAGCAATTTTCTTAACAATCACCACCACTTATTTCAATTATTTATATCTTCCTCCCACTAGAAGTCAAATGAATTATTCCTTTCTCTACTAACATAAATGTTTTCATATATACAAATGGCTATTTGTCAGGTTACAAAACTAATTATAACCATACGAACATTTTCCGCCATTCTTTTTTTTTTTTCTATGCCTGTAGTAAATGGCATATACGTGTTGCAATAGCAGTACTAGATGCATGTATAAGTGTATGCTAGTTAGGCGCATCATATACTGTCCTAAAAAATAGAAGGTGTTTCAGATACGTTAGTTATACGTTAGACATCCCAGCCTGAAGTTCCAATCGAATCGACCGATAGTGAAGGTGAACCGATCCGTTTCGTTCACAAAACTGAAAGAGTCAAGAAACAGGTAATTCTCGGTAATTCTCGTTACTGACCCCCCTAGACGGTGTTTAAAAAGTTACCATAACGGTGAGGTGAACATGAAACAAAAATCAATGATCTGCATAACGCACTTATAATTTTTTCATCAGATATGCAAAAAGTGGAGAGGACTTGCAACAAAGTGTGAAAGGAAACGTTGTTATGAAGTGCCGAACAAATGCTGAAAGGGAATTTCGACTGCATCAGATCTCTGTATTAACAGGGAAATATCTGATCTCTACTGATCTCAACGAGCGGAGTCGAGTAGTGTGTGATGCTTGGTTCTCCGGGCCTTTGATTAAAAGTTGGTTTTCTACGCGATATGTGGACTCTTCTTTTCACATGTATATATTGTGCAATCTTTAACCAAGTCAATTATGTAAAGCACAAAACTGGAACCGAAAAACTTAATTAACGAATCGCAAAAAATATTTTCGACATAAAAAGTCTTGGAAAAAAGTCAAGTTGAAATGTTCTATAGAATACAATACTTCCCCTTAAGGAATCCTGGTTCATCGTGACTCATCTCGCTCATCTCGCTAACATTAAGATGACCACAACAAACACGTGCTAGTTCCTTTCTCTCAGGTTTGCACCGAGTGGTCAGTCGTGAGAGCTTCTTTGTACTTTGTAACCACTTGCACCACAGTACTTTTAGGATAATCCAGCTGCTGGAAACTCTAGCTGACGCTGGTGGATCTTGGAAGCGGCTGACCACCTTTTTTCTTCCCTTCATTTCATAATATCTCTAAAGTAAATTAGTTTTCATCTACGAAAGAAATAGACCAAATTTGTTGGACAGAGAGATCTCATCTGAATTCTGTATTTTTTGACGTAGAACTACGTCTTTCATTAAGGGTGCCAAATCAGAAAACAGGTCACGTTTTTATGAAATAAAGTTAACGTTAATAACTATTTTTGCCGCGAACGGATTTCGGCGATTTACATACTAAACGAATCGGAAATTCCCTAAGATTTGTTTAATATGCTATACATTAGAATCCCTTGGTTTGTAAATGGTTTAAATTCATAAAAAGCGTTTCTATTTTCCCATACATTTGTTCAGTCCATTTGTGTGCTTTCCCGAACAGAGCTGTCTATAACGAGCAACTTATCGACGAACAACGAAGGGGAAATCGTAGGATATAAAGTCACCGTGAACAAAGGAAAAGAAGAAGAATGAAGGGGAATACTTGCCTAGAGTATAAACATTGGATCTCGCTGAGGCAAACTTTCATTCGGCATCGGACTGTTGAGCAATTCAGTTCACTTTGCTTTCGCTGCGCTTCGATCTAAGATTGGACCCCACCAGTGGTAATACAACTTGGATATCGTCGTGTGGTTTTTCCAGCTCGTTTTTCTTTCCGCGTCATAATTTGGACGCTTCGCATAGTGTGTGATGAGCAATAAGAAGAGGAAGGCTGGCTCGAGCCCTGCAAAAAACGAACGCATTGCCGGGGGCAATAAAATTTCGAGGCAAGCGTCATCTAATGATGCACGCGATGTTGGTGCAGTGAAAAGCGCTCTAACTGAACCGAGCCTTCGCATCGAACAACAGCGAGATAGGCGACTTCAGCGCGTCGGTCGAAAATGTAAACGCCGTTATCTAGGCAGCAACCAGCTCCCCCCGCTGGTTGTGAACGCGGTTGCTCTTGACAAACTCATCAGCGAATTCGCATCGACGGGTGTTACAGCAAAGTACAAGCTGTGTGGCATAATTCAGTCTTTTTCCAAGCAGTGAACATTGTTTGTTTTCCGTCATAAGGGCTTCGATGGTGCTTTTGACATTGCATGAATGTATGAAATTGACGTTATGGCGAAGCAAGCGTTAAGTTTGTGCGCCAAAAATCATTTGGGGAATACCAACCTCTTTAATGTAGTACTGGAATGTTATAAGTTATTCGGGTTCGCGTGCCAGTCGCAAAACTGCCTTCAACTAGGATTGCATTTGCACTAGTCTTGATCATAATGAATCAATGCTACTGTTTTCGAGGTTGTTGATATAAAAAAAAGAGTTTATTTCGCTTGTTTAATCACCAAAAAAGTGAATGTCGTTTAGGAATTTTGTATGTGATTAGGTTTCGCTTGCCAGTAGCAAAACTTCCTCCACTAAGGGTGACAGCTGCGCTTAGCTCGAGTATGAGAAAGTAATGCAACTTTTTTCGAGGCCAGTAATGTAAACAGAAGTGTTTTTTTTTTGAGAATAGCGCAAAATGATGAGAAATGTTTATATTCCTAGTAGTTTCAAGTTTCCTAGTGCATGCTATGGCGAACGCTTGTTTGGCGCTTGGTTTACGTTGTACGAACGATGCCTGGAGGTGCAATTCCACTGAGGCAATACTGAATAACATGTAACATGATATTTGATACTTGCATGTGTTGTTATTGTTGTTGTTTCCTCGCGGTGCCAAAGATATATTGATATAATCGACTGTAACCGAGTCTATGTCAATTGCGAAAAAGGCCACCGGAATAGCGTTCGAGGTAAATTTTAAAATAAATTGCGACATACGATCAGCTAGTGTATTGATCTGCGAAGGTAAGAATGAATCATCAGTCAATTATCGTCAACTGATTCTACAATGAAAAAAACATTTCAGAGATTGTTCTACTAAGCAGCTGTTTCTAAAATTTCACAGAATTATAGAATAATATCCGAAGGTTTAAACAAGGGATTTTAAAATATAACAGCGTAGTTCTACGTCAACAATGCGGTCGTATCTTGAACACAACCTCCTATAATTTTTTTAATATGTTTTCATGAAGCTTAAGTGCGTGAATGAGAACCTCAAAACAACGCCAAGCAAACCAAGTAATATTGTAAAATTGTTCCAAGTATTCATTCTTATGTAGCCCAACCAACGGAATTGAATTTGTTAGTCCATTACATGAAGACAACCCAATATCAGGCCTCAGGAAGCTATCTCCAGTATTTTATTCGCATTTAATTATCATCATTGCGTCCAGATATTTATCGTACTTTGTGACTAGAGTACAAAAGATGCGGTTGCGAAACTTCCTCAGTGGACTTTTCGATTATACTCAACGTCACGCGGCGCAATAAGTATTCACCTCCAAACTCGCGCGAAATCACCAATTTCTATGCGCGGCCAATCTCTACATAGCCAGAGCAGTCAAATTCAGTTGCCGATCCCATTATGCAGTGAATTTCATTGACTGGGGCCATCATAACTGTTCCGGCGTCAGTTCGCGACAGCACGATCGGTTCCCATCCGTGTGACCCGATGATTCGTATGTCATACACCAAACGCGCTCGTTCTTCTCGTTGGAACCCATAGGGAATGGAACGGTTTTCAGAATATGCCTCTATCGATGTGGGGTGGTTAATTTACATTTTAGTTTTCCGTCTCCGCCTTACGGTAAAACACCCCCTCCGAAAAACCGTATAAAACGTGAAAGACAGCGCGTAACGACAACGCTAATCTCCATGTTAATGAAAACAGCCATCATTTACATGTAGAACAAGGCACTGTGTTAGCGTTTATTTAATTTCGTTTTCCACCTTTCGAACGCACGGAGCGGCGGCCGCTGAAAATGTGCGTCGTTCGCAATCTCAATCTGCGGAACCGTGCGAAACGGAAAGCTAAGCTCGTAGGAAAACATTCCCCGTCCTCCTTCCGTTCGCCCGAGAGTTGTCCTCGTGTTCGCTTCCAAAGTGAGCCATAACCGCCACTGGCCGGAGGGAAAAGCAGCAATATGTCGTCCACTCGACCAATCCGCCATCGCCTGTCACTGGTGGTGACTTGTGCCGGCAGGGTGGCGGCGTTTTCTTCCCCCGAAGAATAGGCACAATTGCTGGCGAGAGGAAATTAAGCAGCGGTGTAAGAAATTGCTTTCATTTAGTGACGCAATGACAGCGCACGATTAATTGGGGCCGTAACAAAGAGAAACATATTTGCGTCCGTACCTGGGATAATTTGAATTGGCGAGAGGAATTGCCTTCGGCAGCAATATTGTGGTGATATACATTGCGCCTTGTTCTAGTTATGCGCTCATGAGTTGATATGTTAATTATTTTATGTATGTATAATGGGCTGATGTTCACCGACATGTTTTTGTAAATGACTCACGATCCTTAGTGCATTTTTTGGACTTCTATCCTTGATGACAGGTATTTATGGGTCTTAAAGACTACGAAACTAATTAAACAATCGAATAGTCGACAGCAATTACTTCATAAATGTATAAAAACAAACTAACATTCACATCGATTGAAATGTAATTGTCAGGAAAATTCCACACACTCATTTATTTAGGTAATGAAACGTTTCCTTCAATGCCAATAATGTTCCTAGAGAAACTTCGCCAACTCAACGTGATTTGCGTCTGTCTCATCAGTAATCAACTGATAATTATACGTCTAATAACACGTCGTATTTGTACTTTGACTGGCATGTTCCAAAGTACGCGCCTGGCAAAAGGCGGAAGTCGGACAAAATCGGCGTAAAAGCTTCTGACCAAGAAGGATATTGAGTCCAAGGCACCCAGCATGATATTAGGTTGGGGAAAAAGTTATTATCTTTACTATCATTATTATCATTATTATCTCGATAGTGATCAATATCCCGCCTAATATCAATCATACAATTCCAAGTATGGGCGCGTTGTAAAGGTTACATTTCACACTAAAAAAAACTTTTGGTGTTTTTTGTTTGTTCCATTCAGTTGAGAGTTACAGTGTGTTAACAACGCAGGTCAAAAAAGAGAAAATTCGGTACGTTTTCACTTTTTCTTTCATAAATGCGAAAATGCAACCCAGGCCGCTGAAATTGTGAATGGTGTTTACGGTGCCGATACCGCAACAGTAAAATACGTGCAACTTGATTTATATTTCAAAAAAAATATTTTTTTAAATTTTTATTTTAATACAATACACTTAATTAAGATCTCTACTGACAAAAATTGGACCGTTTGAAGCTAGAGATTGACCAGAAACGTTCAGAATTGACCAACAGAACAGAGGTGTTGCGTTCCATCAGGACAACGCAAGGCCACACAATTCCGAGACCTTAACTGAGATGTTTTAATGCATCCACCATGTAGTCCGGACCTAGCACCAAACGATTACCATCTTTCCCTCGCATTGCAAAATTTCCAGAGTGATAAGAAATAGGGATCAAGTCAAGATTGTAAAAATCTATTGCTAGAGTTTTTCGCCAACAAGTACCAAAACTCTATGACAGCTACATTATGAAGCTACCTTTAGAATAACAACAAATTTTACAACGAAACGGTGCATATTATACCCAAATCAGACAATCCGAAACATATTGAAGGCGTTGCTGATTAATGATCAGCTGCATCCCAATAGGAAGTATCCCGTGTCGGGCACACGTACAGAGCATTGGAGACAGCAACATCACAATTACGAGAACACTTGTAATACTAACCTCGAGCCGACCGCGAGTAATCGGTTACATATTACTAACATAGATAATGAGAAAAACTGTCAAAATATTGAACTCCCGGCCCCGTCAGGCTAACGCCATATGAGCCTTGATAAAAATATATATTTTGGAAAAAAAAAATCCGAAGCATATTAAAAATTGTTTTGAATTTCACCCAAAAATAACCCAAAACCAAAAATAATGGATAACTTTTTCCCCAGCCTAATATAAGGTCGGTAATCCATTATTTTCTCGGTAGCTGGTTTTAGTGATAAATATCTCGCGTCATATCGATCATACAATTTCAAACTGAAAAAAATTCTTTCGCTGTTTTTTTTTTGTTCCATTCGGTTGTAAGTTACAGGGTGTTAACAATGGAGGTCAACAAAGATAAAATCCGGTACATTTTACACGAAAATGCAAGTCAGACCGCTGAAATTATGAATGGTGTTAATGGTGCCGATACTGTAGCAGTAAAATACGTGAAATTAGTTTTTTTTAAATATTTTTTTGTTAATTTTTAATTATTTTTAAATTTTTGTTTTTAATTTAATACACCAATATTTGATCTATACACCCAACAAATGGAATCCAATAATAGTGGATTACTTTTCCCCCACCCTAATATATGTGTGGCTGACCACTCGGGTGCCGGAAGGACGGTCATTATTTTTGTAACTTCCTAATATTCACAGAATTCTTCAAAGGCTCGAAAAGTTCCAAATATTAACGGCTACCCTTTTACGCATCAGTGCAAAAAATTGAAACTACTGTAGAAACCCGATTATTGGAAATCCGGAAATCCGCTGATGCGGGTTCTATAATAATTCAATAGAAATTTCCCAAATTTGTCAGTGAACGGTAGACTTCGATCTTTTGTTTTGGTCATGGCTTTAACATTATCTGTTCTCTGGCATATACGACCTCACAAATGGATAGTTGTATGATTTCTGTACTGATAAAACATGTTGAGTTATCATGTTTTTCGCATTTGCACTTGATTTTGGTCCTTTATTGTGTTATCCGCTATTTTTGATATCCGAAGTGATGCTGCCAGACTATTCCAGGGATAATCGGGATTCCACTGTATTTCGTTATGTGATCTTATCGCTTGGTGTAGCTTGTACTATTTTCTCATTATCTAAACGATTATTACAATTGCTTTCGGTATAACTAACTAAATTATTCGAAATGAAATTCGTTATAATCAGCTTCCCACCGATGTTCGTTAATCGTAATCGGTTACATATTACTAACATAGATAATGAGAAAAACTGTCAAAATATTGAACTCCCGGCCCCGTCAGGCTAACGCCATATGAGCCTTGATAAAAATATATATTTTGGAAAAAAAAAATCCGAAGCATATTAAAAATTGTTTTGAATTTCACCCTAAAATAACCCAAAACCAAAAATAATGGATAACTTTTTCCCCAGCCTAATATTAGGTCGGTAATCCATTATTTTCTCGGTAGCTGGTTTTAGTGATAAATATCTCGCGTCATATCGATCATACAATTTCAAACTGAAAAAAATTCTTTCGCTGTTTTTTTTTTGTTCCATTCGGTTGTAAGTTACAGGGTGTTAACAATGGAGGTCAACAAAGATAAAATCCGGTACATTTTACACGAAAATGCAAGTCAGACCGCTGAAATTATGAATGGTGTTAATGGTGCCGATACTGTAGCAGTAAAATACGTGAAATTAGTTTTTTTTAAATATTTTTTTGTTAATTTTTAATTATTTTTAAATTTTTGTTTTTAATTTAATACACCAATATTTGATCTATACACCCAACAAATGGAATCCAATAATAGTGGATTACTTTTCCCCCACCCTAATATATGTGTGGCTGACCACTCGGGTGCCGGAAGGACGGTCATTATTTTTGTAACTTCCTAATATTCACAGAATTCTTCAAAGGCTCGAAAAGTTCCAAATATTAACGGCTACCCTTTTACGCATCAGTGCAAAAAATTGAAACTACTGTAGAAACCCGATTATTGGAAATCCGGAAATCCGCTGATGCGGGTTCTATAATAATTCAATAGAAATTTCCCAAATTTGTCAGTGAACGGTAGACTTCGATCTTTTGTTTTGGTCATGGCTTTAACATTATCTGTTCTCTGGCATATACGACCTCACAAATGGATAGTTGTATGATTTCTGTACTGATAAAACATGTTGAGTTATCATGTTTTTCGCATTTGCACTTGATTTTGGTCCTTTATTGTGTTATCCGCTATTTTTGATATCCGAAGTGATGCTGCCAGACTATTCCAGGGATAATCGGGATTCCACTGTATTTCGTTATGTGATCTTATCGCTTGGTGTAGCTTGTACTATTTTCTCATTATCTAAACGATTATTACAATTGCTTTCGGTATAACTAACTAAATTATTCGAAATGAAATTCGTTATAATCAGCTTCCCACCGATGTTCGTTAATCGTAATCGGTTACATATTACTAACATAGATAATGAGAAAAACTGTCAAAATATTGAACTCCCGGCCCCGTCAGGCTAACGCCATATGAGCCTTGATAAAAATATATATTTTGGAAAAAAAAAATCCGAAGCATATTAAAAATTGTTTTGAATTTCACCCTAAAATAACCCAAAACCAAAAATAATGGATAACTTTTTCCCCAGCCTAATATTAGGTCGGTAATCCATTATTTTCTCGGTAGCTGGTTTTAGTGATAAATATCTCGCGTCATATCGATCATACAATTTCAAACTGAAAAAAATTCTTTCGCTGTTTTTTTTTTGTTTCATTCGGTTGTAAGTTACAGGGTGTTAACAATGGAGGTCAACAAAGATAAAATTCGGTACATTTTACACGAAAATGCAAGTCAGACCGCTGAAATTATGAATGGTGTTAATGGTGCCGATACTGTAGCAGTAAAATACGTGAAATTAGTTTTTTTTAAATATTTTTTTGTTTCCTTCAAATTATGACCACTCAAAATGTGGCTTATCACCGCGTCAAATTTATGAAACAATAAAGCGAAATGAAATTACAATTTTGAGTTTCACGGAGATGCTCTCTCATTCTAAAAACTATGACTTATCAGAAAAAAAAAACAAAAAAGAAAATCAGTTTGATTTTTTCATCTGTGTTTAATGAGGTATGTTCGAATTTCGTTTATTAATTAAAAGCTGTAACGCTATAGAAAATACAGAAAGAGGCCATCAGCAGGATCATTGGATCATGGACAGGCGTTGGGTTTCTAAAATCGATCAGTATAAGTACTTATCGATTAACTTTGGATTATATTTGGAGTATTTAACAAAAAACAATCTCAGGAAGGTTTTTTTTTCATTTTCTGTGTGTGTGCTTCCTGTTCCATGTTAATAACTTTCTGATGAACATGGCGGATATTCAAACAATTATAACCTTTTAATTGACAATCCATACGAGGGTCACTATTTATATTTCGGGAATAGGAACAAAAACAAATAGTTAAGCTGCAAATATATTTTTATTGTTTTTCAAAGTACTTGCCACGATGATCGATACACTTTTGCATGCGCTTAAACCAATTTTCAATGCATTTATTCCAATCGACACGAGCCTTTTTTTGAGCGATTGTCAAATTATGTGGGATCCAACGTGAACATAATTTTCGCACAACTAAGTGTTCATGTAAAATTGCATATATGCTGGTGGAACTAATGCTTAGGGATGCCTCAATCTCACAATAGGTTACATGACGATCTTGCTTAATCATTTCGTGCACAGCATCGATGTTTTCTGGCACTACAGTCGATTTTGGACGACCTTCACGAAACTCGTCGGACAGCGAACTACGACCACGATTGAATTCACTATACCAGCGATACACAGTGGTTTTTGATGGAGCTTCATCGCCAAAAGTCAAATTAAGTTGATTGACGCACTCTTGTTGTGATAATCCACGTCAAAAGTCGTAAAAAATCATCGCACGAAAATGTTCACGATTCAGTTTCATTTTTTTTGCCGAGACCAAACTTTCAACTAAATATAAAATAAACAAATAGCGTCCGTATGACAAAATGTTCTGAGTACGTATATCGTCAAAAATGTCAAACTTTACTATGGAACCGTCAGATGGACTCACATGACATCAGTGTTGCCAATTCCCGAAATATAAATAGTGACCCTCGTAACTGGACACCGTTATAAATCAGAATCAGCAAAATCACAAAATGGAGAATGTTACTATTAGTAATATCTTGACAAATATTGCGAATATTTTCGAAAGCTGTGAGCTGTTTAATAAGAGACATATTTCCACAACTTCCAATGCATAATACATAACTGTAGTACAAATAGTGACTATTTAATAATTTATCAAAGTTTGATGTATAAATAGTCATCAAATAACACCTCAGAAAAAATCTCATGCCCAGCATTATACAGAACTATTAAAATTGTAAATATTGGATAGAATTATTCTTTAAAGTGTTGCCAGATGAGCCATTACTGATTTTGAACATCAATTTTGTTCCTTCCTTCCGAATGTCAATATTCTCGAAATAATCTCTTACAAAATTGAATTCCATGCCAAACCGATATTGTGATTGTCAAATTTTCATGAAAATTTGTAGCTTTAATTCTCATGGTAAAAAATTAGGCCCGTATTTTTTATTGTTTTCATCTGGGAGGCTATTTCCGTTTTATGGTGATCCGAAAAATCAACTTTTCCCCCTTTTTTCCAAAAATGACCTTTTTTAATAATTCATAATTTTTTAATTAATGAACCGATTTAGATAGATGATCGATGTATCTTATTAAAGCCAATGAGCTAGTTTTGTTTGAAAAACATTACACTTGAGAAAAAAAAAAACAGATTTTGTTTTCGTTATTATTGATTGTAATTGTTTTTCATAGCTTACCTGGTTTCGGAACTAAGGTCACCATTTTTGAAAAAAAACATGTTTTTTTCGGAACATCGGTTATTTTGAAAAGTCATAACTCAATAACACAAAATAAGGCATCTCTGAATTTTGGATATGTTATCTAAAAATAATCTTAGCTTTCATGAAAAAATATAAAAAAATATATCGCCTTTGGTCCCGAGACAATGTAAACTATAAAAAAATACAATTAATATTTAAAAAAAAAATTATAAGCTCTGAAGAGTTTCGTAGTGGAATTTTTACATTTTATTCTATGAGCTTCGTTTACTAATTTAAGGGAGCGTGAAAGAATAGCTGGTTTTCAGTCGGAATGAACACGTTTTCAAAATTAAAATTTAATAAATTAGCTTTTCTATATCAAAATAGTATTCTATTTAAATGAAAAACATTTTTGTTTGGGGGTGGTGAAAAAGTCTCATACGAAAATTGTTTATGAAGACAACTCTATATTATGATGAAAAAATTCAGTAACAATGTTGGAATTGTTTAGCCATATGGTTGAATGAAAGTCAGAAACACGTGTTTCAAGTAATCAAATATCATGATGTGAAAATTTTCATTCAAATTTTAGAATTTAAATACCAGCTTCGTATCTTCTAATCTGGTAGAGATTACACTAACGAGTTTGGGACCCAAATTATTGCCCTGATTTGAAGTTGCCACCAGACGCCGACACCATGTCACTGTTATTGTGTTCGACTAAATGGAAACACACATATTTAAAATGACGTGCCAAAGCACAATTGTCGGAACGCGACGCATAGCGCGGCATTCTGGTCCCACCTTAAGAGCCATGGCGAAGCGTCGGTTGTGTGATGGAGAAGTTCTGTTTCCGAATCATTTCGAAACACTATTTTATTATAATATCTGCATCTATTATCGGTTCGGGTTCATTATTGTTTGTATCCTGGCATTTTTTCAATGTGAAATTGTTTTAACTTACGACCGGTTCGGGAAATTATGTTCACTCGTGAAACATGATTTCCCGCTACGCTACATTGAAGCGGCGAAGCATATCGAGCTATTCTCCGGGAACCAGTTATTTTGTTTGGATGTCTTTTTATGTGTGGGTGTGTAGGTTTTATTCATTCTTTATTTATTATTAATTTATTAGTTTGAAAACGAATCCAATTCTAAATTTCCGGTTTTCAAATGTTTGTAATAGAACTGAAAATTTAGAACTGAATGTTATATTAAATTTCAATGCAATGGAGTGGTTTTTCGAAGTTTGGTATATAAATCTATGTGAATATAAGTTCGTGATATATTGTAGATATTTGTATCTAACAAGAGGTTTATACGTGGCCTCTAATTTTATCGCCAGTTTATTTTACTTTCTATAACAAGTTTGGATAGTGGTCTCTGTTTGTTTCAGTTATCTGTTGTATTTGTGAAAATAAGTGCGATATATTTGTGCATTCCTCCCGGAGGCTCATGAAACCAACTTTTAGATTTAGTTTTTCTATTAGATTTGGATGATTTTGGATACTTTGTTTGTGAGCTACCTTTTAGAACTGTGGAGGTACACATCTATATCAGTGTGGGTAATTGCTCAGGACAAACACAGTACATTATGTACTGTGTTTGACTGGAGTTGCTGTTTGTACTTATATAGGCGTGTGCTTCTATTGTTTTGAAAGTGATCCTGGGTAGATCACTCAGTAGATCATTAATAACCCTAAAGCGTCGCGCTCTCAATCTGATTAGAGGAATACTAAAAGGGTTTCTTAGCGACCTTCTCAGGTTGCCAACATATCCTTGGTTTCCGCGATTGAATAAACATATATAGATCGATGGTTTTGAAGGAGTTTTTCATGACCTTCTCAGGTCAGGAAAAATATATATGTACTACGCACGATGAATAACGAAATGCATGACCGGTCCGATAAGAATGTATATTTTCTTCAAATCTCATTTCGCCGAATAGTTGAGAGTTCACGTTTTTAAAATCACATCACTTACCGTAGTGAAGCCTGATTTTCTTAGCCATTCCTACTAACAACTATCCCTTCCATGATAGACGCAAGGGAATCCCGCTATAGAGGCGACTCTTCTGGCATTCGGACGTCGAATATCATACTAACATTCCTTCCCTTTCCCTGGTGACTGTAAGGACGTGGCCGGCGTCGTTATTGACCATTTAAAGCTCGAATCGGCGAAAATTGCACAACAAGAATGATTTGCTAGTGCCAAGCGTCATTCTGTGTGTTCTTTGTGCAATTTTGTTGGTTCAGGTCCATCACGGAGAGCAACTACGAATTGTACAGTCTACTCAAGCTCAAGCTTAATCTAAGCATAAAATAATTGTTGATTCTATTCGGCGTATTGTTCATTTGAATTTTCGATTATTGTTGGAAACATAAATCTTTGCATTTGTTTTTGACATTTCTGACGCGAGAATTTCTATTGTTTTATACATCTACAGTAGACAGTAGAACCCCGATTATCCCCGGAATGGTCTGGCAAAGCGAGCGCGGATAACGAAAATCGCGGAAAACGCAATAAAGTACTAAAAATGGTTAAAACACAAAGAAAAGATATTTCGGCATTAAAACTATGTTTCATCAATACGGAAATCATCAAAGTGTCCATCTATAAGCACATGTACACCGATGTTTATATAATGTGAAAGCCAACACCAAAGCAAAACAGCAAAAGGCTACCACTAACTGATAAATCACGAGAATTACTATGAAACTCGATTTCGTGAATAATCGAGGTTTCATTGTAGTTCCAATTCGTTACACTGTTTTTAAATTACAAAAAAACAAAACAATTATATCGCCTGATGAACATTTTTTTGATGAATAGCAAATGCAAATTACTTAAATTATCAAAAATTCAGCCAAATCGGTCAAGTAGATCCTGAGATATCGATACCACCAGTTGAAAAAACATGGTTTCGAGAAAAACGCGTTTAAAAATTCATACAGCAGTACTATATCCCTCGAGGTATCTTCATATCTTGGCTGTAACTTTCCAACAAAATAAAATATCAAAAAATTATAGGAGGTTGTGTTCAAGATACGACCGCATTGTTGACGTAGAACTACGCTGTTATATTTTAAAATCCCTTGTCTAAACCTTCGGATATTATTCTAAAGGGTGTGTCACATCAAATTGCATCACGGAAAAAACGCTGTAGAAATTTAATTTTTAGGAATTATATCTTCAGCTTTCGCTTATAATCAGATAAGAGTGTATAGATCACGTTGGCCATGCTTCACTGTCAATTTTTCGTAAATTTGGAAAAATGTCGTCGAACGAAAAAGAGCGTCGTGAATTAATTCTGTGCACTCATTTCGAGAATCCGGAGTTGTCACATCGGGACATCGGTAAGATGCTGGGAATCGTCCAATCCACGGTCAGCAGAGTACTAAAACGATACTTCGAGAACCTAACCATCGACCGGAAGGTGAAGAACGGCAAAAATGGATGCTCCGTCAGTGAAAAAGATCACAAGCGCGTAGTTAAGCAGTTTAGACGTGATCCGAGAAGTTCGGTCCGGGATGTCGCCAATAAGCTGAATTTGTCAAGTTCATTCGTCCAGCGGACCAAGCAGCGGGAGGGCCTGCGTACATACAAGGTTCAGAAGGCTCCTAACCGCGACGAAAGGCAAAACATGGTGGGGAAGACGCGAGCCCGGAAGCTGTACACCGAAATGCTGACGAAGCCGCATTGCCTGGTAATGGACGACGAAACCTACGTCAAAGCGGACTTTCGTTAGCTGCCGGGCCTGTTGTTCTTCTCCGCAGAGGACAAATTCAGCGTTCCGGAGGAGATTCGCAAGCAGAAACTATCCAAGTTTGCCAAAAAGTACATGATGTGGCAAGCGATCTGCTCTTGCGGAAAGCGGAGCGCACCCTTCGTGATGACCGGCACGGTAAACGGGCAGGTTTACCTTAAGGAGTGCCTACAGAAACGCTTACTTCCACTATTGAAGCAGCACGAGGGCCCGACCATCTTCTGGCCGGATCTCGCTTCGTGCCACTATTCAAAGGACGTGTTGGAGTGGTACGAAGCCAACGGGGTCACCTTCGTGCCAAAGGAAATGAACCCGCCCAACGCGCCGGAGCTTCGCCCAATAGAGAAATATTGGGCGATTATGAAGCAGGCCCTCCGGAAGAACCCAAAAGTTGTCAAATCGGAGGCGGACTTCAAGAGAAAATGGACAGAACCTTATGGACGGAGTAAAGAGGAAGGTGCGAGCATACGGGCTTGGGCTCGAAGTATGAATAAAAAGAAAATGCCAAAAGTTGTTTAATAGTTTTTATTTTACTGTCTAAAATTTTCAAAAGGATCGGTCTACTGGGCGAATTTCTACAGCGTTTTTTCCGTGATGCAATTTGATGTGACACACCCTTTATAATTCTGTGAAATTTTAGAAACAACTGCTTAGTAGAACAATCTCTGAAATGTTTTTTCATTGTAGAATCAGTTGACGATAATTGACTGATGATTCATTCTTGCCTTTGCAGATCAATACACTAGCTGATCGTATGTCGCAATTTGTGGCCTTTTTCGCAATTGACATAGACTCGGTTACAGTCGATTATATCAATATATCTTTGGCACCGCGAGGAAACAACGACAATAACAACACTTGCAAGTATCAAATATCATGTTACATGTTATTCAGTATTGCCTCAGTCGAATTGCACCTCCAGGCATCGTTCGTACAACGTAAACCAAGCGCCAAACAAGCGTTCGCCATAGCATGCACTAGGAAACTTGAAACTACTAGGAATATAAACACTTCTCATCATTTTGCGCTATTCTCAAAAGAAACACTTCTGTTTATATTACTGGCCTCGAAAAAAGTTGCATTACTTTCTCATATTCGAGCTAAGCGCAGCTGTCACCCTTAGTGGAGGAAGTTTTGCTACTGGCAAGCGAAACCTAATCACATACAAAATTCCTGAACGACATTCACTTTTTTGGTGATTAAACAAGCGAAATAAACTCTTTTTTTCATATCAACAACCTCGAAAACAGTAGCATTGCTTCATTATGATCAAGACTAGTGCAAATGCAATCCTAGTTGAAGGCAGTTTTGCGACTGGCACGCGAACCCGAATAACTTATAACATTCCAGTACTACATTAAAGAGGTTGGTATTCCCCAAATGATTTTTGGCGCACAAACTTAACGCTTGCTTCGCCATAACGTCAATTTCATACATTCATGCAATGTCAAAAGCACCATCGAAGCCCTTATGACGGAAAACAAACAATGTTCACTGCTTGGAAAAAGACTGAATTATGCCACACAGCTTGTACTTTGCTGTAACACCCGTCGAACCGAATTCGCTGATGAGTTTGTCAAGAGCAACCGCGTTCACAACCAGCGGGGGGAGCTGGTTGCTGCCTAGATAACGGCGTTTACATTTTCGACCGACGCGCTGAAGTCGCCTATCTCGCTGTTGTTCGATGCGAAGGCTCGGTTCAGTTAGAGCGCTTTTCACTGCACCAACATCGCGTGCATCATTAGATGACGCTTGCCTTGAAATTTTATTGCCCCCGGCAATGCGTTCGTTTTTTGCAGGGCTCGAGCCAGCCTTCCTCTTCTTATTGCTCATCACACACTATGCGAAGCGTCCAAATTATGACGCGGAAAGAAAAACGAACTGGAAAAACCACACGACGATATCCAAGTTGAATTACCACTGGTGGGGTCCAATCTTAGATCGAAGCGCAGCGAAAGCAAAGTGAACTGGATTGCTCAACAGTCCGATGCCGAATGAAAGTTTGCCTCAGCGAGATCCAATGTTTATACTCTAGGCAAGTATTCCCCTTCATTCTTCTTCTTTTCCTTTGTTCACGGTGACTTTATATCCTACGATTTCCCCTTCGTTGTTCGTCGATAAGTTGCTCGTTATAGACAGCTCTGTTCGGGAAAGCACACAAATGGACTGAACAAATGTATGGGAAAATAGAAACGCTTTTCATGAATTTTAACCATTTACAAACCAAGGGATTCTAATGTATAGCATACTTATCTCACTTCTTAACTAGGCGAACCTAGCCAGATTTTTCACCTGCCCCCGGGCTTCTGAATGCCAAAGGGGGACTAGGCTCTGCGGAATGCACGTATCTGCATGCTCGTGCTGTTTCAGTCCTGACCGAGAAATTGTCGGACAATCGCGCAGGTGCTGAGGATGACCGACTTTTGGATGCCGGCCAATTCCTTCTCCATGTTCAACACCTTTAGCGCTTCCAGAAGTGTCTTCGGGACAATTCCAGTTCCAGAGAGAACGACTGGAACAATTCTTGGGACCTCCCTTAGCCCCCACAGTTCCTTGAGCTCCACGGCCAATGGTCGGTACTTGCAGATTTTGCGACCGTGGGTCTCCTCCAGATTCTGGTTCAGTGGAATAGCGACATCGATGATGGTGACTTTGCGGTCGCTCTTGTCGTAAACCATTATATCTGGCCGGTTGTGGTGGATCGAGAGGTCGGTCAGAACAGTGCGATCCCAGTACAGCTTGAAACGGTCATTTTCCAGGACAGGTGCAGGCAGGTACCGGTAGTTTGGTACGTTGTCTTCCAGTAGAGCACATTGGAGCGCCAGTTGTCGATGAACAATACGGGCCACGTTGTTGTGGCGCTCGGTGTAGGCTGCGTTGGCCAAAACGGGACAGCCTCCCATAATGTGCTCTATGTTTTCACCTGGTTGATGGCACATCCGGCAAATGTCATCAACGTCTTGATGCCAGACGTACCGCCTGCAGTTTCTCGTCGGCATTATCCTGTCCTGGATGGCTATCATGTCGGCTTCTACTACTGAAGAGAATTCACCACGCGTTAGCCACAGATTAGATGCGGCCTTGTCGACGTTGGGCCGGTCCAGTTGATGGGGGTGGGCACCATGCACTGCCTTCTGCTTCCAAGCTGCAATCTTCTCCTCCACTGTCTGCAGATTGCAGTTGAGTTGGTACTCCGCTTGCGCCAAGTGCAGAGCGCTGTATCCTCTGTCGGCGGCGCAGACAGCCCGGTATAGCGCGTTTTGGTTGGCGCGTTCTGCGAAGTACTCGCGCAGTTGTCGTACCTGGGCAACACACAGTGCAGAAATGTCGACGATTCCAAGTCCCCCTTCTTTGCGTGGTAGTGAAACTCTCTCCAGTGCCGATTGAGGATGGTGCATTCCGGCCTCTTTGAATGCTTTCCTCATCCTCCTCTCAAGGTCCTCTAGGTTAGTTTTGCTCCATTTGACTACACCAAAACTGAAGGTCAGCAGGGGAACCGCGAATGTGTTGATCGCGCGTACCTTGTTCCCCGCGTTGAGGAAAGTCCTCAGGACACAGTTCACTCGACTCAAGAACTTGTCTCGCAGCTCCGTCTTGATGTCGGAGTGGCGAATCCCAGTGAGCTGTCGGAATCCAAGATATTTATAGGATTCGCCACGAACCATGTCTCTTATAAACTCGCCGTCATAGACCTCGTAGCCTCCGGATTCGGTAAGTTGTCCTTTCAGCAGGTGGACACAGCGACACTTGTCGAGGCCGAACTCCATACAGATGTCCCTGCTTATGTCTTCGACAACCCGGATAGCTACACCTAGACGCTGACGTGAATCAGCGTAGACCTTGAGATCGTCCATGTAAAAGGTATGGGTCACTTCTTCGTGGACGCCGTCGCCATACCTTATTTTATAGCCATGACCGTTTCTATTGAGTGTCCTACTGAGGGGGTTCAATGCCAGACAAAACCAAAGCGGGCTGAAAGAGTCGCCTTGGAATATCCCCCTCTTTATCTGCAGCGTTCTAGACTGCAACACATTTTCCCCATCACTAAGGTGCAGAGACGTGCTCCACTGCCTCATCGCATGCTGCAGGAACCTAACGACGACGGGATCAATTTTGTAGAGCTCCAATACCCGGACGAGAAACGAGTGAGGTATGGAGTCATAAGCCTTCCTGTAATCGATATAGGCCATGCTTAGGTTCCGCTGGTTATAAACCGCCTGGCCGACTATGGCTGCGTCGATGATGGCCTGGTCTTTGCAGCCATGCGTATTTTTCCTGCATCCTTTCTGCTCTTCTGCGATGATGTGATGCTGTTCGCAGTGAGCAGAAACTTTGGCGGTAATTATGCTGCTCAGTATTTTGTACAGACTCGATAGGCACGTTATCGGTCTGTACTTTGATGGGTTCAATGTGTTGCTGTCTTTCGGGAGGAGGAATGTGACGCCACGGGTGGCGAATTCAGGGAGGTTGTGTGGGTCACGTAGCACCTTGTTGAAGCACTCAGCTATCTTTTGATGTGCGACGGTCAGCTTCTTGTGCCAGAAGTTCTGAACACCATCGGGGCCCGGTGCTGCCCAGTTCCTCAGGTACCGCGAGGCTTCGCGGACATCGTTCTCTTCGACGATGATAGCTGGCATCTCTCCAATTTCACCACAACTCTCCTCCTCCCGTCTTAACCACATTTGCCCGTCGCGATGTTGTACTGGGGTCTCCCAAATACCAGCCCAGAAGTTCGTCACATCGCTAATATCTGGCAAACCTTCGCGGTAGTCGGGCTTCTCGTCGCTAATGTGGTCGTAGAACGCTTTTTCGTTATCTCTGAACATCCGATTTTGTTCCTGGCGCTTTGCAGAGTCAGAGTAACGTTTCAGCCGTTTAGTTAGGACGCTCAATTGCTGTACCAGTGTGTCGAGTTTTTCCGTCAGCTGGTGAGCTCCCAGCTGGCGAAGTTCAGTAGGCCGCACGATCACAGCAACTTGGCGACATAATTTCGCCGATCTGCTGCCTCTTTTGTACGCCATCAGTCTTCCAATTGCGGCGCGCTTGTTTAGGATCCGTTGCTCCAATCTCCTTCGCCATGGAGGCTCACGCCTTTCACGGAGATGTTGGAGCAGTCCGCCTCTTGGCCTAATACGGTATCCTAAACTTTTGGCGGTCGCCACAGCAGCACAGTAAACTTTCAGTTGCAGCTCCTCCATGTTCTCAGCATCAACCAAGTGCAGCGGAAGAACGTGCTCGTTCATGAGCTTTACTGCACTTGTCAGCCTGCGGGAATGCTGCAACTTCGGGATCCTGGGGCGCGACAATGGGTCTGTGTCGCGGAACTGTGAGATCGCCTCGTCGTAGTGGAAGACCAGATCGCGTAGTAGTTGTTGATCTGGCTGTGGGTCTTCCGGCTCAGGGGGTTGTAGTACTGTGGCCTCCACTGGTGCTGATTCGCGTGCCCCACTCGCGAATGAATTGCTCAGCCGTACTGAACTTCGTCTCGACACATCGCTTGCTCTGTTGGAATTGCATTTTTTTTTATTTTTTTATTTTTTTTATTTTTTTTTATCCATCTGACTTACAGTCTACATGAATATGAAATTATAATTAAATGTAAATAAATAGTCGAAAACATAAAACATCAAGTTGTCAAGTTGAAACGTTTCAAACGGTACTTAAATTCATCCACGGAACAACAGAAATCAAACAAATGAAACACATAATTAAATTCACGACACATCGATACAATCGGTTCATTTCTTCCGTACTCGGTTCGTCTGAATTCTAGTCGCAGAAATTCCCTTGATCGTAGGACCACAGTCGGTGCGTTTAAATTAAACTGTTCGAGAATGTGGGAGGAGTCCGTATGTCCCAGTAGTACTTTAGCGACAAATAAATCTTTTGCCGAGCTACGTCTTTGATGCAGAGTTTCTATCCCAAGCAGACGGCAACGGTCCTTATACGGTGGTAGGTCAGCCGAGTTAGTCCATGGTAGAAATCTCAATGCAAGTTTAATGAATCGAGATTGAACAGCTTCAATTCTTTTTATCCACACGTGCGCATATGGACTCCATACCACTGAAGCCGACTCCAGGACAGATCGAACAAGGGCGTAGTAAAGCGATCGGAGACAGTAAGGATCACAGAAAGTACATAAATTTTCCAACATACTTGTCGATATCAATTCTTGTTGTTATTCACAGTTTTCAATCATAAACTGCTCTTGGAACAGCTTCGTGGCACTACAATAGATCAAACTAATGATCGCAGTGGAACAGTGCTCCTACACAAGAACAGCCTCGTGAATCGATAAAATAAATGTTAATTCAAACACTCGATCGATGCGCGAGTCATTTCTTGCATTTTAATTTTTCAAATGGTATTACTTTTGAACAGGTGGATAGTGAAAGATAAACCCAATGAAAAAATTTTATAACCAGTGCACAGGGATAGTAATTTTTGTGATTTTTCCTACGAAAATAATTCAAAACACTGCCATCAAAAGTTTCTAGATTTCGGTTTATTTCAAAAAACATTCCTCAACGAAACAGTATGATACTGACTGTACAAACATAACACAGGTAAAACAATTTCCCCATACTTATACCTTAATTAGCTTACTTATAACACATCACTTTTGTATTTGTTTTTGATATTCTTTCTTCGGTTGTGTCTTTAAAGTTTTTTTTTTAATTTTTCATTGTTTGACCGCGTGATTGATTTCCATTCATCTTTCGTATGTCTGAACGTGATCGTGAACATCATGTCACCCTTCACTCTGTCACCCCTTTCAACCTAATCATTCATTCCGCTCGGCAGTTCACGAAATGTTATTTTTTTTTGTTTTTCGTTCCAATGTATTTTCATCGCTCCATTAGAGGATACAGGAATTTCTCTTCCACTCTAGCTGAACGAACATCTCCTAATTGCAGAGAGATACTCGTTCGTTTGGCAAATCACGTCGGGTTTTTTTTCTTCCTGTTTTGGTTTCTGTTCATGATAGTTGCTAGTTGCTTCTGTAGTACTTCACTATTTACGATCGATTAAAGGTAAACTATTGTTTTGATTTTGCAGCTTATATCTGTCAGTATGATGGGATGTTGATTTTTTTTCATAATATTCGTTTCTTATGTTCCTGCGCTCGACCAAAGGATTTCACTATCAATTTAACGAACAAATAACGAAGAGTAGGTTTTTTTTTGTTACAATATTCTATTTTCATTCATCAGTTCAGTTTTTTTGATTCTGACTGCGTCTTACACTTGCAGAATCTGAAATTTGATTAAGTTTCTTTGTTTGTTTTTTGGTTTAGATTTTTTAATTAGTTTTAATTTTACATTTTATAACAAAAACTAAACTATGTACACCATTTTCTTACATTTATTACCTAGTCTTCGTATCATTAATGATTTCCAAGGTTCCATTCCGCTTTTTTCCTTCATCCGTCGGATGAAGTCGGCAACCACTTTTGAGATGTAGGATATTGTATGCTTCAGAGTTTAGGGTTAGCATTTTATAAGCCAGAATTATCGTGCACCATACCGCCGGGGCCAGTCACACTGCCCGTGGGTGCTCCTGGGCCGGCCGAAACCCGCTGCTTCAACAGGGTGGACGTGTCATGCTGACTGTTGGCCACGATTTGTCGAATGGTGGGCGCGTAAGGTGGGCGTCATAGGCGTAATTCTGGCGGCTCCTTACATCAAACCTGCGTGTGCGAGTTGGCATGGATCGGATCGGGCTCGGAGTGCGTCGACGGAGTGTAGTACTAAAACGGATACTGAGGATTAATATTAACGCGTCTCGTGCGCCGGTAAGCCACCACTGGCACTTACCCCAATTCGTCCATTGTCGTACTCTCGTGTGGTCGGAGGCATCGTCAGTCTGTTCTTGGAGTTCGAATTAGAACCCATTGTGTCGGAGAGGGGAATCCGGTTCGATGCCCGGTTGGAACTTTTCATACAGAATTCCACCAGAGCAACGGCAAGCGCCACCAGCAGCCCACCAATCAGGATGTAAAAGATTCCCGCGACGTTGCTGAGCGACAGTTCGTTTCTCGAGGCGTCCTGTTTGTCGGTGTGTTTGCATTCCGTTCGATCGTACCACCACTTGTTGACAAGCTTAGTGAGCTCACCATTCTCCTTCAATGACAACACGGCCAGATTGATGGGGTCTCTGTGGATAAGATGAGAGTGAGAATCGTCAAAACAAACAGGTCGTTAACAAAAATGCTATGTTTTTATCATTCACTTTCCCCCCAAGAATTATCGACAAACTGATCTGCAATATAACCGTCGCCACCTTACGATTCATTTGAAGCATGCAATGCCTGCTAGAAACGCAAATGTCGAATTGTTTCTCAAAGGCCATCGCTTGAATCATCCGTTCATTTATATTGTTTTTGGGTCACACGACATAATAGGTAAAAACCCCATCTATACGTTCACGTTATCCTAACCACCGCAGAAGGTAGTATCGTGAATTACCGTGTAACACATGATTAAGAACACTCCCATCGAAACTAAAAACGAATGACCCTGTCTAAGTTGCATGCAACGGCTTAACAATTATCGGACAACAATCACAGCAATGCAAACGTTGAGTTCCACCCAATGAAAACAGGGTGCGGAAAATGCGACGGATATCTGTCATGCTAGGTCACACAAACGAATACACACACACAGTCAGTCATTTACTGTTCATTCAATGGGTCAAGTCTAACCTCGGGGACTGCCGATTTGAGGTTCGTGTCATCGTTCCATCGAATTAGCTCCCGGCTCGAATATTTCAAGTTTTATTGCAAACAAATGAGACCCGGTTTTTGGTGCCGCACAGAAGAAGCAATTTTGTGGTCTTGGGTGGCACGATAGGTATAATTGATGGGCGACTGTTTCGAAATGTTCGCGGAATGAGCAAAGAAAGCATACAAATCTGCACGCATATGATGAAGTTTGTTGCATTTCTTTGAACACAGTGCACGAAACTGTCAAGATCTTTTGAATAATGGAGACTTGACGTGATACATATTCAAATTTGTGCCCGGACGGGTAGACTCGCGGGAGAAGGTCATAATGTAGGTATTACTGCGTGTTGATAAATGGTTTGGCCCTTGTCAGTTTTATCGATGTTTAATATACAGAGTAATACACTCAGATTTTTTACGCGGGGGATACGTATCTCGTAAAAAAACCGCGTTAATTGGAGAATCCGCGTGAAAAAACGGCGTTAATTGGAAAATCCGCGTTAAGGGGGGACCCCGGCCTGGAAAATCGAAAAAAAATAAATCTTTGTTTTTTTCTGCATTTTTGGGAAGCTTATACCCTCAGAAATGTTGTCCTAAAAGGACTCTTCGATATTTGATTTCGTTAGAAGGTTACAGTCAAAAGTATGAAGTCACTTCAAGGGATATAGTATTGCTGTACGAATTTTAAAACGCGTTTTTCTCGAAACCATGTTATTTCAACTGGTGGTATCGATATCTCGGGATCTACTCAACCGATTTGGCTGAATTTTTTTATCAGCGTGTAAGAAGAATTATCTAAGGCGTTACATAGCCATCTTTTGATATTTCCTTTTTTCGATTTTTTTAAAAATCGCTATTGTAGCATCACAGGCTAACCTAAATTCCTTTCTCAACTAAAAACATCTTGACCCCAATTTCAAATCTGTATTCCTACCAACATGCTAAATAACCATAACCGCTCATTTTCGTAACTAACACTTTTCCGCTTTCTGCTATCAGCAACTTTCTATTTTTTAGGCAAGCGAACGCTTCCGTCTGACGTGATAACACCCATCGGAATTTCCGCGTGATGACCTTCACGAGAATTCCGCCAACTTAAACATTGACCATTCCACAATCTTTAACTAACAATAGTAAACAATAATAACCCCGCTCGACGCTTGGTATATTAATAATAGTCAACAAGCAGGAAAAGAAAACATATACAAACCAAAATGTATATAAACACAGGTAGCACGTTAGGAGGCTTATAAGTAAAATTAAAGTTGAATACAGGGAAACTTCGATATAACGTACCCTCGTTATAACGTACCCTCGGTATAACGTCACTCGATATAACGTACATTTTACCTCGATATAACGTACACATTTCCAAAGTGTAAAGGAAATTTTTTTTTCAATATTTTTTTTTCTGATAGAACAATGAATTATCTGTATTGTGATGCTAAAACAAGTTTTGTACCTTCAATAAAACCCGAAATACAGCTGGTTTTGTGATTCCGGATTCTAAATGAATCAAGCTTTAATCAACAGTACGTTGGAAAACATCATGAGGAAGGCTGACTTCGTCTTCTGATTGAAGTTATTCATTAACTTTACTAAAACAGCAACACAATAATGTATTATAGACTACGTTTGTGAGTACTTTATAATGCTTCGATATAACGTACAATTCGATACAACGTACAATTTTGAAAGTGAAATGTACGTTATATCGAAGTTTACCTGTACATTCTTCTCCTAGACTTCACAGAGAGCGTGTTGTCTGTAATTCCGAAAATCCGTTTCCCCCTAAAGAGGGAAGAGCAACACTATTCAGTGATTTATCATGAAAAATATCTCATTTTTAACAAAAATTGCCGCCGTTTTGGCAATTTTTTTAATTTTCAAAAACCCCTATGTAAAGATAGGATATTGTCCTAATGTTTCAAAATATTCATTGGAATTTGTCCTACGACACCCCGTTGCTTCAGAACCGATACAACCAGCAAGATACCAATTTTCAGACAGCATCTACGCATCCAGCTGTCAACAGCGTCATAATCATTATTCGGGCATTCAAAAAATGGAAAATACATCCGCCCTAAATAACCAAAATACACGAACACTTCACTTTATTTGTAGCATCCGAAAAAAATCCACAAAAATTCATTATTTTCCGACCTTTCAGACAGGGGTCTTTTCTTAATTGAAAAATCCGCGTCAAAAGTTGACGATTAAATTTCTCATTGCAGGAGTTGCATAAGGGTATGTTAGAAGCCTTGGTATGGGATATGGAGTGTGGAGCAAAGATTTTCGACCCGGGAAACCGCAAAACTCTTCGTTATACAGGACAGGGTCGATTATATGACCCGTTTGTTTGTACGTGGGTAACTTTGTAAAGTTTGTCTGTAGCAGTGTCCCACATTAATATAAATTTAACCCCCTTACTGCTGACCGATTAATCTGATATTTGGAACACATCTTTATCTCTGCAGTCTGCGTATGCGTATTTCATGATCTTGAAAATCCAAAATGGCGGCCACTATAAAATGGTGGATTTCATATTTTCTCTAAACCCCATCAATATGGATATATTGTCGGTGAGTTCCCGAGCAGTTCAGCAGCGGCTAGGCGTTAAAAGCCCCCGGAAGGTCCCGATGCGGACGCCGAAACATCTCAAGGCGCAGCTGAAGTTCGCAAAACTCCCCTTCGATAGGATCGGTTCAGAGAAGTGGTGGCGAAAAAACTGTCGGATGAGACGAAGATAAACCTCATCGGCTTGGACGGAAAAACTTGGGTCCATCGCCGAATAGGCTGCGCTTACATGCCACAGTTATGTTATACTGATACATTCAAACATGGAGTAGGGAACATTATGGTGTGGGGGTGCTTCTCCTGGTACCGGATAGGCCCCCTGTACTGGCTGGATAAGATCATGTATCAGTACCTCTACGCGGAAATCCTAAGGGATGTTATACTGCAACACGCCGAGTATTTGTGAAAAATGAAAATACAAAATGACCGCCACTACAAGATGGCGCCATATTTTTTTCAAAACCCTATCAATATGGATATCAAATGAAATGGCTTGACTAGTAGAATACAAATATTGATGGAAAATGTTGATCAAAACTGCATCAATATGTGTATCAAATGAAAGGGCTTGACTATTAGTATACGGTTATTTATGAAAAATGCTAATCCAAAATGGGTCACGTCAGATTTCCATTATCTACAGTTAGTTGTTTCATTACATGCCCCACGATTTTATTTTAGTCTCATAAATGCCCCAGATTAATGAAGAAAGGGTGTGAAAACTACTAACTGCTACTTGCCTTATTATTTTCTAGCTTTTAGTACATCATCTGTATTATTATTATGTTTAATCATAATGAAACCGTTGAACTTAAAAAGTGTTTTTACTTATTTTATTTTTTTAGTTTTTAGTACATTATCTGTATTATTAGTATATTTCTCTACAATAAAACCAGTTAGAAATTTCATTAAAATTTTTGATTTGCATTTTTCATAAATAACCGTGTTCTACTAGTCAATCTCTTTCGCTTGATTCACATATTGATGGGGTTTTGAGAAAATATGTAATCCGCCATTTTGGATCTATATTTTTCATCAATAATTGTATTCTAGCTGTTTCATTTGATACCCATATTGATGGGGCTTTGTAAGAAAATATGGCGCTATCTTGTAGTAGCGGCAATTTTGGATTTTGATTTTCCATGAATAACTGTCTACTAGTCAATCCCTTTCATTTCATATCCATATTGATGGAGTTTAAAGAAAATATGTAACCCGCCTTGACTAGAAGGGCGAATATGGGAATAGATTTTCTCAGTTCAAAACATTTGAATGTTGAATTAAATCGGGGGCATCGGTTGGGTCACCATACAAATGAAAATTTTTTTTTGCATAATTAAAAGAACTAATCAAGCAAACGGAACCGAATGTGGCAAGTAGAGGATCTAGGGGCAATAATTGTTTCTATGGTGGTTCGACACTCCTCCCCCCTTTCTAAAAGGGGCCTGTCATACAATTGAAACACAAATTTCTGCATAACTCGAGAATCAATCAAGCAAACGGAACCAAATTTGGCATGTGGAGGTTTTAGAGAGCACGAAACGTTTCTATGGGTGTTCGACACACCTACCCCTTCTCTAAGAGGAAGGCGGCTGCCATATAAATTAAAATGGAGCCAAATTTCGAATGTGAGGCTTTTTGGGTACGAGAAATGTTTCTATGGTGGTATGACAATGTGATAATTGGGTAATTGGCATCAGTTCATAACATCTGGAAAATCAAGGCATGGTTTATTGAATGGGTCCTTCAGATTCTAGACTGGTCAGTTTGTTTACCAGATCAAAACCCTATCAAAAACTTATGAAGAGTGATCGTACGAATAGTAAATGCAGCTTATAATCAGTATGAGTAATTTGAAGAGCTTAAACGAGCTTCTCTTTGTAGAACGAGATACACACTACAACATACCGCATCTTGATCAAAACCACCCCGAATGGGATATTTGATCTGGTTGAGAACTAAAGATGACCTACAAATTAGAAACTTATTTTAATTCATGTGAAATTGACCTTAATTTTGTACAGGAGTGAGAGTTTTTCCATCTGGTTCTATAGTTATGAAACACTGGAATTTTAGTATTTTGATTGTTTTGCGCCTGAACACAAAATGATCAGTCTTTTAAATGAAGATAGTTATTATATTCTACACTATATACTTCAATTCAACCGACTTCCTACATATCACTGGAACTCAGAAAAAATTAATTGTCTATAGTTGTGCAACGTAGTGTATATTATTGAAAAATTTCATGCCATTGAAAATGAAAAAAAATCCTTAATTTTTTATTTTGGGATTTCCTGTAGGTTCGTGGCATTTGGTCTCCAGGAGCCTGTTGCATAATCAAAATTTCATTAATAATGTTAGTCATATAACTTGTAACTTGTAGATTCCTGTTACAAAATTAATCTCAAGTACAAATCTACAAGTCTAATATTAAAAGTTGTTTATACTCATATTAATAGTTCAGCGAATATTGCATGAACAAATTACAAGAACAAATTATTAGTTTCGATTTGTACTTTTTCTACAACTTCGAGTGGACACGTAACTCCATTTACAAATTGGTTTTTTTGAGTTCGATTTTTCTTTTGATTTTTTCGAGTACGGAATTATACCGTTTTAATGTTTTTGATGAATCAAGTGACGAAGAAAATTGTTCCTTATAAATAGAATTGCCATAGAGTGAATTTTATGCTGCGTTTCTATGCAACAATGTTTTTGTTCTGATACAAGTATATAAAATATAATAGCCAGTAAAATCTTTTTTGAATGCGATTAGCTAAATATATGTAATCAAATTACATGTTTTTGTATTTCAGTAATGCCAGATGTGCTGATTTTTCTGCACACTTTCAAATTTTATTTTGAAGATTACCTCTTTGATTCCGTTGTAGATTTTTAGAAAGTCATGTATACTTTCAATTTGATGCTATCTGCAAAATGAAGAATTTCCATATTTTTTTTTGTTCGAGTTGAGGAAAGTCTCAAGTAAAGCAGTTTTTTTTTTCAAAAACGTTTTTCGTAATTCCCTCTTCATATAGTTTCCTTCGGCAGCTAAAGAAATAGCATCTCTGCCAGCGATTATGTAGTTTATGATGACGGATGAAAACTTTTCCATCGATTCCATCACATTTACGTTGCCCCAAAGTGCAGAGCTGAGCTGGAGATCCATTTGACATCGCCAACAAGAACAGGGTTCGGTTGTCCAATGTGTTTGAGTCGATATACTGGTTATCAGATTTTCGAGAAAACTGTTAGTATTGTTCATTATCGCAAAATACGAGACTCATTTTTTATGGTCATCCGCAAAAAATCCAAGGCAGGCAGCAGCCAAAGCGAAATCGCAGAGTACTTGGGACGATCCAAAAACTTCGAATTCATTGCCCTCCACGACCCCAAAAAAACCGAAACGACTGGACGCCCGAGGAAAACGACCGCGAAGGATGACTCTGCCATAAAGCGAGCCTCCAAGAAAGATCCTTCAAGGCCTTGAAAAAGATCCGGGACGAACTGAATTTGTCGGTGAGTTCCCGAGCAGTTCAGCAGCGGCTAGGCGTTAAAAGCCCCCGGAAGGTCCCGATGCGGACGCCGAAACATCTCAAGGCGCAGCTGAAGTTCGCAAAACACCCCTTCGGTAGGATCGGTTCAGAGAAGTGGTGGCGAAAAAACTGTCGGATGAGACGAAGATAAACCTCATCGGCTTGGACGGAAAAACTTGGGCCCATCGCCGAATAGGCTGCGCTTACATGCCACAGTTATGTAATACTGATACATTCAAACATGGAGTAGGGAACATTATGGTGTGGGGGTGCTTCTCCTGGTACCGGATAGGCCCCCTGTACTGGCTGGATAAGATCATGTATCAGTACCTCTACGCGAAAACCCTAAGGGATGTTATACTGCAACACGCCGAGTGGGAGATGCTCCTGAAATGGCAGTTCATGCAGGATAACGATCCGAAACACACCGCCAATACCGTCAAAAAATTGTTCCAGGATAACAAAGTCGACGTCATGGAGTGACCAGCGCATTAACCGGATTTGAACTCCATAGAGAACCTATGGAAGATCGTGATAAGGTCGGTGTACACGAAGAAGTCGGAGAGTAAGTAGCAACTGTGGAATAGGAACCAAGCTTGTTGGGGCGTCATCCCGGTCACCATGTGCCAGAAGCAGGTGGAATCCATGCCGAACCGGGCGCGCGTAACAAAGATTACACGACCAAGTACTAACCCTAGAAGCATAACGCATTCACGGCATAAATGTTCTTGTTTTTATTTTTTACCGTGAATTTTTATTTTTTATTTTTATTGCGTCATTTTAGTTGTTAAGCATCTTCAGTCAGAGTAGCGTTTTCTTTCGTTTTTGAGGTATGATTTTTCAAAGTTAACCGATGGTTCGAAAAATTTGACCTTTTTTCCAAAAAATCATAACTTTTGAACCCCTCGACCGGTTCAGATGATCGCCATATCAAATTTAAGCCAATAAGCAAGCCTTCTTTGAGAATTGGTACACTAGCAATAAAATTGGATTATATTCGTATTGGAATATTAAACTAAGACAGAAAACAAGTTTACTTTGATAACTCATAATTCGAAAACGATAAAAAACGCATCTCTGATTTTTGGATATGTTATGTAAAAAAAACCTCAGCTTTTAATTAAAAATATATCAAAAAATATAGCGCCATCTATCTTTAATCATGTAAACTATAAAAAAATAAATACAATAAAAAGTTACGAAAAAAAATCTATTTTCTCAAAAGTGTGATTTTTTTCCAAAAAAGATTAGCTCATTATCTTCAATTTGATATGTCGATCATCTGGCTCGGACAAGTAGTTCAAAAGTTATGAATTTAAAAAAAATCAGTTTTGGGAAAAATGGTAGAAAATTATTTTAAGGACCACCCTAAAATGGAAATGATACCCTGGTGAAAAAATGAAAAATACAGATCTAATATTTTTCAGACAAAACTAACAATTTCTGAGGAAACCTGAGAATCACTATATCGGTTTGAAATGGAACGGTTGAGGTCAGCTTTCCAACACACTGCATTTTTTCGAAGACTTTTGTTAGTGTTTTATTCGTCGCCAAAACTCCGGAGATACCCTGTACATTAAATATTGTTCGTAAACCTTTTTGGTTAAAAAAAGTCAATAAAATAACTCAGTTTTCATGCATATCCCATTTGACGAAAGTCGTTTTCCCACCAATGAAATGTTTCGTAGAACCAAATCTTATAGCGCTTCGTTTTTCATCTGGGAGAACATGAAATCTTTCACCATAATAAAAAGCTTTTAGCGAAGTTTATCCAGAGCTTCCATTTCCAAATCCAGTCCCATTTTAGTTATTGTTTTCCCCGCCGAACGCTTGCAAGCTCCAAAAGCATCAAGGGTGGCACTCCACCCAGCTGTACGTGTCGTTCAAAGCACAACCCAACACAGCACAACCCACACTCACCTCAGCGGTGACCCCAAGGGCGTAGCGATGCCGAATCCTTTGGCGTCGAGATTTCGGCCCACCTTCATCGTGTCGCACGGTTCCCGTTCGTTCGTATAATCATTTTTGGGCGACTCGATGAGCAGTGCGTATTTGCCCTTGGACGTGCGCACCCTCCGGATGCCCTCGTCATACGTCTTGACGAACACGTGCTTGCGGGAGTTCATGTATTCCCACATGCGGCTGTACAAGGAGATTTGCGATTTCTACAATAAGAGGGGAAAAATGTTAAATGATTGATTTTCGGAATGACGCACATGCAAATGACAGCGTAAACATTAGCAATCCTACCCGGAAGAAATCCCACGTCGAGCCGTGTATTAGCGTGCCGTACTGGACCTCAGTTTGCGAGGCCAAATCTTCCGGGGAATTGATTGGTGTGACCATTCGCTCGACCGTCAGGAACGCCGCCAGATTCGCAGTGTACGATGAGATGAGAATGAGCGTGAAGAACCACCAGACCGAACCAACGATCCGACCGGAAATGGAACGCGGTGAAATGTCACAGCCCTGCTGCATGAATGCGCCCAGGGCGAACCAGAACGAGTTCAGAATGCTGAACTCGTTGACGGTGGCCTGCGGGACGGCGTCCGGTTGCTCTCCTGTAAGTAGGCCAAATGTGTTTCCTTTGTCTAGGTTAATGGGGGGAATGAAAGGCTACAGATCGAATTAGCTGCTCGAAAATTAATTACCGTTATAATTAACTAGCCGCCACTCGAACGGCGAAAAACGTGACACTATGTACAGGACAATGCTAACGCCAACATAGCTGAACAGGACACATATCTATGCGCGGGAGAGAGAGTGAGAAAGCGCCGGAACAAATTGATGACAGCGTTTGGCGTCCGCATGTGAAATAGATAGAGAACACAGTAAATGTCATTAGTGCATACGAGGCATGCGATGGGGCATCCTCCGGGGCGCACTCGAATGCCCGTGTACACATCTAATGCAATCGTTTGCCAGAGGTGAGGAACTCATTGTTGTTTTGGCACCTACCCAAATCTCCTTCGACAGTGGGTTGAGAAAGCTGAACACACCCGGCTTCTGCTTGACCGGTCGTTTGATCATAATGGAAATGCCGAGTGACATAAACGGTTTACTGAAGTCGATAACGCGCTCGCGCTCCGAGGTAATTGTCATCGATGCGATGGCAATGTCCGCTTCCTTGCGGACCAGCTCGCCGACCATTCCGTCCCATCCGCCCTTCACGTCCGGATTCTCGGCGCCATACTGGCCGTCCTTGACGATGCGCAACTCGTCTGTCCATGCAAGCGGCGGCAATGCAGCGTCCAGCCCCGAAGGTAAGGGTAATTAATTAGATTTATGGGATGGGCAAAATAGTGCCAAATAGCTCATCGAGGTATGTACACACAGTATCATTTTGCTCCGCCGGCTGCGAAGATTTATGATGCACGCGGATGCATGCTTAAGGGGGGGGGGGGGGGGCATGGGGTGAGATAGAGAGAGCTCGCGGTGGCATTTGCTACAAACATGTTTGCTGTTGTTCCCGTTGTTCGGTTTGAGCTGGCAAATGTTTCAAAAATGGTTTTATTGAGTGTTTCGATGTTATAATATTTATGTTACGGTGACATACCAGCTGGTGGTTTTTTCCTTAAGGGTCATCATCAAGCGGTTTGTTGCAATTTTCCCAATTACTCAAAATCAACATGGCATGGAGAAAAAACACAATCGAACTACCGATTGCTGATGATTATAGGAGACTGTAAGACTAATTTATTTCGATGCACATATATATTTCTTCCACATTCATGCTAGATCTATCTTTATTATTGTATGGTTATATTGTATTCAAAAAAGTCAGTACGAATGCTTTCAACTTTTATATGGGTTTTGCTTCATATTATAGTGTGATTTACCTTAAGGGAGTTTTGTTTTAAATTTGAAAAACGCCTTTGTGACCGATAACTCGAAAGTTTTCATGTTTTCCATGAATCATGATGACATTTTGCGCAAATCTTTCTAATGATGATGCTTACTATGTAAAGCTTTTTGATTGAAAAAAAAATCATCAAAACAATTTTTCAGGATGCTAATAAAATTGAAAAAAAAAGATTAATTGTTTTTTCTATAAAATATTTTAATCAGTGATTTTTTAACCTTTCCATTTACTTTCGGTTCGTCTCCGATTCAAAAATACTTTCCGTTACCATAAGGTGCTATAAATAGACATCGGTGACAGCTGATTTTTTGTTGAATCGTGAAATGTCGACACCTGTCTGCTGAATATGATTTTAAAATCGCTGAGTTTTGCACAGCAAGTTCAATTTTTACTCCATTTAAAATGTCGAGTTCCGTTGCAATATGAGGCAAGTTTTGATTTTCTATTTCCATAAAACGCAAGTGCAACTGAATAGAACGCTTGTTGAAGTTTATGGCGAATCTGCACTATCGGGTAGATTTTGTAGGGAATGGTTTGGACGATTTAAAAGAGATAATTTTAGCGTTAAAGACAAAAAGCGTCCGAGTCAACCGAATTAGTTTGAAGATGGAGAATTCGAGACATTATTCGATCAAGATTCGTGCCAAACATAAAAAGGACTTGCAAAATCATTGGAAGTAACTCGACAAACTATTTCTAAACGACTCGAGCCGAAAATACGTCTAAAAGCATGGAAATTATGTTCTACACCAATTGAAAGCGACAGATGTCGAACAACGATATTGCATGCCCCAAATGTTGTTTGAACGTACCAAAAGGAAATCTTTTTTGCATCGACTTGTTACCGGAGATGAAAAATGAATTTATCACGACAATCCAAAGCGCAAAAGATCGTATGTAAAGCTCAGCCAACCAGAAACAGCCGAGGCCGAATATCCACGGTGCCAAATTAAGGGGGGACCCCTGTCTGGAGGGGAAAATAATGAATTTTCATTTTTTTTGTGCTACGAATTAAGTGAAGTTTTCGTGTATTTTGGTTATTGTTTAAGGTATATTTGAAGATGTATTTTCCATTTTTTGAGTGCACGAATAATGATTATGACGCTGTTGACAGCTGGATGCGTAGATGCTGTCCGAAAATCGGTACCTTGCTGGTGGTATCGGTTCTGAAGTAACGGGGTGTCGGAGAACAATTCCAATGAATATTTTGAAACTTTAGGACAGTACCTAAAGCGTTATATAGGGGTTTTTGAAAATTCGAAAAATTACCAAAACGGCGGCCATTCTTGTTAAAAATAAGATATTTTTCATGAAAAATCTCTAAATAGCGATTTTTAAAAATCGAAAAAAAAGGTATCAAAAAACGGCAATGTAACTCCTTAGATAGTTCATTTTCATATGCTGATAAAAAAATTCAGCCATATCGGTCGAGTAGATCCTCAGATATCGATACCATCAGTTGAAATAACATGGTTTCGAGAAAAACGCGTTTTAAAATTAGTACAGCAATACTGTATCCCTTGAGCTGACTTCATACTTTTGGCTGTAACTTTCGAACGAAATCAAATATCGAAAAATCCTTTTAGGACAACATTTCTGAGGGTATAAGCTTCCCAAAAATGCAAAAAACCAAAATTCATTTTTTTCGATTTTCCAGACCGAGGTCCCCCCTTAATGCTCTCTATTTGTTGGAATGAAAAGGGATTGATTAACTGAGCTACTAAAACCTGGTCTAACATTCAATAGAGGGTTCTACAGGCAACAATTGATCCTTTTAATGCGAGCTATTGCCGAAAAACGTCCAAGTTATACGACCAGACACGAGTCGATAATAGTCCATAATGACAACGCTCGGTCTCAGGTTGCTCGAGCTAAAAACTAAAAACTTGGAAAATAGCGGATTGGAAATTCTGTTTATTGTTCATCTATAGGAGCTTTGACCCACTGTGACCATTACTTTGATCTATTGTAGAGAAAATTCTGTTTCACTTGCCTTATAGCTAAAACCTTGCACCTTTCTGCTACCATTTGTTTCAATCGATGCAGAATGCTTTGATTGGAATACACTTTACTTCAGTGAAGAATATCAAAAATTGGATTCATTCATTCTTCAAAAGATAAGCTTCTTTCAAGACGGAATTCGTAAATTGTCATAAAAAAGTAGAAAGGTCTGTTCCTAGAAGCGCGGACGGAAACTTGACGTAGGACAGTGCATTTTTAAACTTTTTTTTTAATAGCTAATTTGCCTTGGCAATGTTATACTTGTCTTAAACATTGCCTGTGGTGGATCATAAAAATTATATCGCCAGCTGATGCAGATAAGCGAACTTATGACCACGAGTGCTCCTTTGAGAAGTTCATGTGCATTCTGTAGTGAACTGATCTCTGCTTATTTATAGGGAAGGGAAGGGGGAATAGACAAATGAGTTTGAGGAAGTGTAGCTGGCTAAATAATACTATTAGCACATATTGATAAGATATCGCGATCTGTGATGCATGAGTACCCTCTCAATCGGCAGCCATTTTAGTTCTTTCATTGCAATATTTTCGACATTAACGACGTACTTAATATTATATCCTAGAGTGTCGCCATCTTCCAAGTCATTTTCTCTCCTTTGATTCTAAATACTAAACACTTGCTATCGACGAATGTAAAACAATTCGTAATACAAATCCACTCTCCTTGAACGTCACGAAAAAGCATGTGAGAACGATTAAGGAAACCAGACTATGAATTGTAGATAAGCAAATCAGTTCAGTTTGATAAACGGCTCAGTCGCTAACCGTTCATTTACCGTATGCGTGATGATCATAATGTTGATTTTAAATATTCTAAGAAATCTCAGTTTCAGTTATCATCGATCGAGTTTCTACTTACTGCAATTACGGCCTCCATACGCTTCCGGAACGCTCGTCAGCTCCAAATACTGTAGCCTGGATACATTTTTCTCCAGGTACGAGTCAATGTTTGTCTGAGACTTGCTGGTGCTTAGAACAGCATAGAACAACATTTGGCTTCGGACCGTACTGCTCTGTGATCCCAGAAGAACATACACTGGAGTCGCTTTTTACTCGGGGGATAGGTGCCACGTAAACAAAAACCGTGTAAAAGAAACCGCGTAAATTCCGAAATCTGCGTTAAAAAGCTACGTAAATTCCGAAATCTGCGTAAAAATAAAGAGCGTTTAAAAAGCCACGTAAAATAAAACTGCGTAAAACGCGACTTCAGTGTACTTACTTAATGTCCCGATGTGGACCTCTATGTTTACTTTGTCGCCTTCTGGGATGAACAATGGGTTCATTTTTTTTTGCATCGCAAGCCATTAATCTAAACACAATCACGCTAGCAGGATGCTTGGTCAGATTCACGTTTTTATGCTCGTCGGCCACTTCTTTTACCAGGAGAGATGTATGTATTTTTTATTTGAATAAAAACATGCATTTTGAATGATAAAACATGTTACATACGTAACAAATTAGAAACCGATCCAATTGAATTTTTATGAATATGTCATATAATAATTGAATCCTTATACGGGTTTTCGCTTTGCGGCCAAGTTTCGTGGAACGTATCTAGGCCTCGCAATTTTATTTACAAGCTGTTTGATATAATAAACAATTGCATTATATGAAAAATATATAGAAGTAACGAACGTTTTAATATCTTCATAACAAAAACATTTTTCCTATATGGCATCTCTGCTAAAGTTAAATAACGGAGAGGGACGAAAACAAACTGACGTCATATAACGAAGAGCTGGAGCTGGATAAATCGTTCACATCCTACAATTCATTCTTTGGAGCAGCACTTTTCCGTCGCTCTTCAGTAACTCAATTATTTGATCTAGGTTCAGTCTAGCAATGCATTGGTCATCGCAGAGTTACCAAGAGAACATCATTTTGTTATGATGCATTGTTAGTTGCAAACTGTAAAGATCGCGTTATATGAAATTGGCGATTAATCGTGAATCGAATCATGATCGCACAGTTTCCATCCTTGGTTATAATAAAATGCTGAATAAACTTCCTATCTAATGATATATAGTATCACATATATCGCAATAAGGCTTTTGCGTAATATGCATTTGAAATCCCTTAATTCGTAACATTCGTCATAACATTCTTCGTAGATTGACACACTTATATAGAAATCAAAGACGTAGTCCTACGTCAAAATAGTGTGGACACTTTATTTTGCCAAACACTGTAGTTCAACTATATAGTACAACATACCCTCGGAAAAGTTGTTCAACAGAAGCAACAGAAGAATTTTATTTGAAGTTCAAATCAATTCTGGTTAGAGTGCCAATGAAAATGGTCATTCAGAATTTTCAAACGGAAGTTTCCTAAAAATGTTGATTTTCACGAAAAACTGACCTGTGCAAAATATCTGCTCAATCGGACTTCTTTTACCAGTGTCACAGAATAATAAAATTGAGTTTTTTTGAATACCGAAAATTCACCCAGAGCTTTTTAAAAAAATAAAAAAAATTGTGCCGTATGCCTCAAAATTGCGTGACCCGTCCAGATTTACTGTTATCTCCATTTTTTTTTTGTCAAAAATAAACTTTATGGGACTCGGTCATTTTTCCGTCTGAGAAGTAAATTTTTTACAACTTTTTTTTTTGTTAGATAACAGTAAATCTGCCATGTTGAGACATTTGACTCATATTTTTTTCTCAAAACTCCTACTCACTCTCTTGGGTGATTTTTGGTTTTCAAAAAATTCAAATTTTGACGTTTGTGCAACGCTAGTAAATGAAGTCCGATTGGGTCAACATTTCGCGAAAAGTCCCGTATGAAAAATTGACTTTTTTATCGGCCCCCCTAACCACGTTTTGCCTTATATTCCGAAAACATGACTAAGTTCCAGAAAGTCAATTTTTGACCAAAAAAAAATAGATATGACAGTAAATCCCTCTAGATATGACCTCTTGAGTGATTTTTCGGTTTTAAAAAACTCAAACTAGTAAATAAAGTCCGATTGAAATGATATTTTGTATAGGATAGTTTTTCATGGGAATCTACATTTTTATGAACGTTCCGTTTTAAAATTCGAAGGTCCCTTTAATCCGGATCAAGTTTATTACCGGGAACCCCAAATGTATAGAATTGCTCCACTCATTTCATGGAGTCGCCTTATCATCGCCAGATTCATTGATAGCGACGACAGGGCTATGAACTTTTTTTCTCAATGCAAAGTGTTCCAATGATAAAAATATCGTTAACAATAAAAACTGGTATTTTCAGTAGTGAAATTGTATAGTTTAGTTCTAAATTGAAAACAATATTTAGTCAATAGAAATCATAGAAAAATAAAAGCGTTGTTGAAAAGTACTCCAATTATAATTGGCGCGAGTTTTGAATGTTAGGCTAGGGTGGGGTTAGTTGGTCATTTTTGAATAAATTTGGTTATATTTAACTTTGTAGTACGAAGTTTTTCGTTAGAATGTTATGTACCACAATGAAGCTCACCTTTTACTCACCTTAATTATCATCGTTGAAAATTAGTCAGACAATCTTTTCTAGCGATTTCGTCTCTCTTCCACTTTGTGGCGAACCAGAGATGCCAGGTTTGAAGACATGTCTTCATTTTGAAGACATTTTATTTTGTGAAGACATTTTGAAGACATTATGAAATATGTGAAAAAATTTCAGTATGATAGCGTACGTGGATTTTTAAAAGATATTATTACCGTGAAATTCTAACTATTGGCCGAAAATATCGTCAAAAAAGCAGGGCTTTAGTCTCAGCGATCGAAGCGGTCCGAACACATATTCTCTCTAGAAGACATTAGATCATTTGCGCTCGATAATTCGAATGATTTTGACAACAAATTTCTATTATTTTGGCCCTACTATACAATAGATTAACCTAGATCTTTCAAACGACCACTTCACAAATCGAAGGTCTTCCGGTTACATGCCTTTTCTACAATTAGTTTCATGGATATGGTTTGAGTTACAACCAAAATTTCAAAGCTAAATAAACAAATAGAGTTATCACAGTTCCGTTTTTGTGTGAAGAACTTTCCTCCGATATTATGATGAAGACATTTTCTCGTACCATGTCAGGACGTTTGAAAAAAATCACCTGGCACCCCTGCGACGCACAACCGCTTGCATTCTTGCTTGTTTTGTTTTAATGACATTTGTACCGTTCGCCCCAAAGTATATGGGTATAGCCTCCAGGTATGCTACATTACTCAATGCATTTTTGTGAGTCCTGATATGCAATGATAGCGTTTATCATATTTAATGAAAATTGTACAACAAAAAATATAAATATGACAATTATGTTGCAAGTGGTTTTTGTGGTGGTTGTCTCGTTTCAAATGCACTGGGTTTAGCAGTGAAACATTTGCCTTCTATATTTGTTCGTAGCTTGCGTAATGAAACACAGGATACCTGAAAATTTTATATGCGTTGCTCTCAAACGATCAATTTGTGTGACCAACTAGCCCCACTAGCCCACTATATATATATATATATATATATATATATATATATATATATATATATATATATATATATATATATATATATATATATATATATATATATATATATATAAAAATGGAGTGATGTCTGTCTGTCTGTCTGATTCTTATAGACTCGGAAACTACTGAACCGATCGACATGAAAATTGGTATGTAGGGGTTTTTGGGGCCGGGGAAGGTATTCGTGATATTTTGAGACCCCTCCCCCATCTCTAAGGGGGGGCTGCCATACAAATGAAACACAAATTTCTGCATTACTCGGAAATTAACCAAGCAAACGAAACCAAAGTTGGCATGTGAAAGTTTTAGGGTGCAATAAATGTTTCTATGATGATTAGACAGTCCTTCTCCCACTCAAAGGGGGGGCTGCCATACAAATGAAACACAAATTTCTGCATTACTCGAGAATTAATCAAGCAAATGAAACCAAATTTGGCATGTGGAGGTTTTAGGATGCAATAAATGTTTCTATGGTGTTAAGATACTCCTTCCCCCTCTCTTAGAGGGGGCTGCCGTACAAATGAAACACAAATTTTTTCATTACCCGAGAATTAATCAAGCAAATTAAACCAAATTAGGCATATGGAAACTTTAGGGTGCAATGAATGTTTCTATGGTGGTTAGCTACCCCTCCCCCCTCTCTTAGGGGTGGCTGCCATACAAATAAAACACAAATTTCTGCATTACTCGAGAATTAATCAAGTACATGGGCGGGACGAAGTTTGCCGAGTTAGCTAGTATATATATATATATATATATATATATATATATATATATGTATATATATATATATATATATATATATATATGTATATATATATATATAAACAATATTCTTAAACCTATGGTTAGTTATGAAACCGATTAGTCGCGGTGGAAAGCTACACCTTTTAAGGTATTTAAATATTTTACGTACATATTTTTATCTTGGTGTGTGTAAGTGTAATGGGCAACAATATCGGGTAGAAATGAAAAATCGATTTTTCTTTGTTTTTTTTCAATGATTTTCTGGACTTACAAATTTTTTTTGCCAACCAACTCAACAACAAATACAATTAACCTTATCAATCATTTTCAGTTGCTTCCTAGAACATTCCTGTAGGACCTTCCCATACAGAGATTTTTCTGTTTGATTGAAAAATTATTCCTTCGCCTTTAATGACAACCATCGCACCACAAAACGAAAGGCAGTTTTTTGAAAACTGCATTAAACTCTGCCCTAGGATAATTTGTTGCGTTTACGAAAAAAAAATTAATCTGTTTACATCGATTTCAAAAAAGTGTCAAAAACAGGATTTTCATAGTGCTATACAAAATTCTTAAAAATTGTGTTAGTCCAGAAAAGATTTGAAAAACCAGAGAAAAACCTATTTTTCATTTCCTCCCGATATTGTTGCTCACTACACCTACACACACCAAGATAAAAATGTGTACGTAAAATATTCTAATACCTGAGAGTTGTAGCTTCAAAATACTTATCGATATGTGTTGATTTTTCACGAAGTTACAGCATGTCAAAAATCATCTAAAATTTCCGACATCGCACTCTGTTCCTCTAAATTTTTGTTTGTCGAGTGTATATAGCGCCCTCCAGTCCAATGCCATGAAAACAACAAAATACAAATACAATCAATATTTGCGAAAATATAATCCATTGTTTTTGCAAGTTCAATATTTTTTAATAAAATGATAATTGGCTTCAATTTGATATGTCGATGATAATCGGTACAGTGGTTATGAAATTGTGAGTTATGACTTTTTGAAAAAGGTCATTTTTGAGAAAAAGTGGAAAAAATAAATTTTCGGACCGCCCTAAAATGAAAATGGGTGAAAATCGGGTCTTATTTTTGAGATAAAGAAAAAAATTACCACTTTTGACGAAAATCTGAGAACCACTTAATCGGTTTGGCGTGGAATGGCTGTATTAGAAAATCTAAAATAAAATTTTATTTCGACCGTACCGGTTAAGTTCGTATAATCTAAAACCTCGGGCATCAAGATCTGATAAAAGGAGTAACGAGAAAATTCCTAGAAGCATCTATGAACCGGTGCTCCCATGACTGAGTGGTTAGCGTCAAACTTCACATGCCGGTGGTTCGGGTTCGATCCTCGTTCTGGTCGGGGGAGTTTTTCGTTCGACTTGCACTGTGACCACAGTGCATATTCTAGAGCTTTCCACTCAGAATGCATTCAAGGCGAGTTATTTGGCATAGAAATCTCAACTAAGTACTAATAAAAATGACGCAAGTAATACGTATGTTGAGAAGGCCAAAGTTCCACTGGGAACGTTAGTGCCATCCAAGAAGAAGAAGAATCTATGAACCGAATTGGTACATGCTTTAATTTTCACAGCTGCATACACATAATTGAATATTTTCAACATAGGCGTCAAGTCATCAACATCATAAAAGCTGACGCGTACGAAATAAGTGTATAACTCTTCCTTACGACTCACATACGCTTCGTGGTGACGAAAACCAGACCGAAGCGGAATTCCACTGCTCTATATATTTACGCAGCCAGCTAGTGGCGTTTAATGTCTCATACCCCTTTCCCTACAGCATCTTAGTCATCGGCTAGGAAATGCGAGAGCAGCTCTGGAATTCAGCTGTAAAGCAACCGTCATCAAAAGAGTTTTTTTATTCTTCCTTCCAAACCTGAAAATTAAATTTTTCCAGCCATGAAATCCGCTGGAATTCCATACATGTGCAATTTCCTTCTATCGCTTCAACCATAAAGACTGATTGTACATTGCCGCCGTAAAGCAAAAAGGGGCAAATGACAAAAAAGGAAACTCCCCACCATCAGCGGTGAACAGCAGCAGCCATCACACATTCCAGAGAGCTCTGCCGAAAAGTGTAAATAACAACAAACACGAGAGCCACATATATCACCCCGTGTTTCGCCTCTGTTGCAGGAAATACGTACAGTTGATGCCAAGTTTTCTCGCCACTAAATCAGCCAGATCCTTGCAGTAGCCCTCGAAGCGATCGTTGCCCTCCAGCGTTTCGCCGGGTTCCGGCTGGCGCAGCATTATGTACGGCTCCTCGATGATGGTCGTTACGACGTAGGTCTTGTTCTTCTCGTAGTTCATGTCCGTTTTCAGCCGGGTGTATTTGGCTACCACCGGCGTGAGCCCGTTCTCGTCGGACCACTCGGCCACCTTTACCATTGCGCTGTTCACCGTCATCTCGACCACGTGGAGGGTGTAGTTCTGCCGTTTGCCATCTTCATTAAATCTTATGTCTCCCGTAAGGCCAGAAATTTCCACCTGTGCACAACAGGGAACACAGTAATAAAAAAAACACCGTAAATAGTAGTGAGAGATAAAAGCTACGCTTGCAACACCTGTGGTATAAATAACATCAAATCGCAGTGGACGCCGAGCACTCTCTTTTTATGGCCGCGTCCATGCAGCTGAAGTCATAAATCTGATAATGCTCCGAGATGAGCAGCCATTTACTGGAAATGTTCAAAAGCACTTTTTTGCGGACGTTCTGAAATCTGAACTAAGGTGATTCGAATCACTTATAGTAAACCGACGAGCGTTTATCGGAAATGAAATGATTTTAGGAGCGTCGTTTGCTTTTGAACATCCGCCGCAACGATGCCACTTCGCACTGCGAACATACAGCTTACCTTTCGCAAGTAGCGTGAAATTTTGTCGCCATGTTCCCACGGTGTAACCCAACCCTTGGACATGTTGCAGTCCAGCGTGCGGGTTCCGTTCGTGGGCAGGTTGAATGGCTGTCCTCGGTTGCGCACCGTGTACGCCCGGAATTGGTCCGGTTTTTTGCGAACGATTTTCGAGAATGCTTCCACCAGCACAAAGACCGCGTCGTACATCAGTGCTGCCTGGGCGGAGATGAGTTCCTTGCCGGCGCCCTGCGATGTCGCCGGATCGAGCCGCTTCCAGCCGTCGAGGAACTCTTTCACGTACTTTTTGCTAGTGTCCACAATCCGGAAGCCGGTGATATTGATGGCGCCGTACTCGATCACTTCGCTCTCCCAGCGGTCGTCCATCACCTGCAACAAAAGGGGACGAGAGAAAAAAAAATTAAAGGAAAGGGGAATGAATGAGAGCTTCTGAACAACGGAAGGAAGTGGCCTCGTGAGAGGTTCTGTGTTACATGATGTGGTATAAATCACGATTTCATAAATACAACTTGTATACATGGCTAGAGCGAAGGTTTTTTTTTCTTGCGCAAAAAAAAGAGAGAGCTTTCATTGGTTTGATTTCAGTAGATGAACACGAAATGTGGTTCGAGGAAAATAGGTATGGGCAAAAAACCACCAGGCGACTCGTTCTGCAATGTGAGTTTTATTTATGTTTAATCATAGATATTGATTGGAAGTTTCCCCATCATTCGGTTTATCGTTTGTCGCCAGGAGGGGATTTATGATACAACGACGACAAGGACGACGGAAATTCGATTCCGGATAAAAGACCTCTATTATCACTCAGCTCGAGTGTGGCTGGTTTTTGGGAAACGGGAGTTTCTTGCATTCATATCATATCAGACGGTTCCAGACTTCACTATCATTCTTCATCAAACTGCTGGATTTGTGCGATTCGTGATGTTCTGAGAACGAAATCCGAAAAAGCCTTCCGAATTCCTCCCGTGGAGTTAATATTTCATCAAGTCTACTTAGAAGAACTCGTCTTTTTTGTTTCTTTATTATAGTGACTTTCAACACATTTCGGCTGATTCGTCACTTTCACTTCCATTTTTGGAAGAATGTCGGGAGTGAGAATTGAACTCGTGATCTCTCCGTGAGAGGTATGGATGTTACCACTACGCCAGATCGCCTCCAAGAACTCGTCTCCTACTAACGCATTATTTTATTAGCAGCTGTTACTACAGTTACACTATAACACGAACGTACTTTAATGTTCACCCTGTATAAAGGTCGTCCATTACGTGTTTTGGAAAATGAATTGAAGCATATATAAAATTTTAATATCAATTATTTCCTCTCACTTTTTAAATTACCGTCACGCACCCACTCGGAAAACTCTTTTTTGGGGTAATTTTCGATTACTTTTCAAATCTATTACATAATTGTCCACGTAAACTCGTTGTTTCACGATCCGCACGTTGGATGACATCTACAACATACCAGATAAAAAAACAGAGGAGTCGATATTAACCGATATCATAAAAAAACACAGAAGCATTCTTTAAACAGCAATCATGTGAACAATTTCTGGAAAATTTCTAAAATTATTCTCGATATGATACAATGATATTGAGATAATAAAACTGAACGGACCATAACGGTCATTGGATGTTTATCATCATTTCCAATCAAACTTCAAATGATACATGAATTGACGGTAGGTTTTATTTAAACACAATTAAAACGTAAAAAAGTTTATACGTTTGGTTTTGGTACATATTATAATTGAATAAATTGATCTATACAGCCATTCCATGCCAAACCGATATAGTGGTTTGAATTTTCGTGGAACTTGGCAGTTTCGTTCCTTGTCGCAAAATATTGAACTCGTATTTCTTCATTTTTTTATTACGGTGCCCATTTCCATTTTACGGTGGACCGAAAAATAATTTTTTTCTCCTATTTTCCAAAAATGAAACGATTCAGTAATAAGACACTAGCTAGTCTTGTTTGGAGAAATATCAAACTTGCGAAAGAATTTGATTTATACCGCACATGGCAGGTTCGGAATAAAATTAGTTCTTCTGTTATATTTTTCACGAGGCTACATACTCAACCAAAACATATTAGCTTTTGAAATTCTTAACTCAAAAATGAAAGAAAACTCCTCTCTCAATTTTCCTCAACTTTCCAGAAAAAAATATTGCACCCTCTATCTTTAACCATGTAAACTATAAAAAAAACAAATAAAATGAACAACTACGGAGACAAGATTCAATTATTGTCCAAGCGTAATGTTTTTCCAAAAAATATAGCTCTATAGGATAGCTCATTGGCTTCAATTTGATATGTCGATCACCTGAATCAGTGCAGTAGTTCAAAAGTAATGCATTTTTGAAAAGAATCATTTTTGGGAAAAAGATTAAAATTGATTTTCCGGATAACCCTAAAATGGAAATGGGCACCCCAATAAAAAATAAAAAATACAGGTTTCATGATGAATTTATGTTTGTTGTTATAACCACTATTAAAATATTAAAAAAAAACACGCGTGAATGGATTCATTTAGCACCAAACTTAATGACACATTATGAAAACATTTCTATGACAATGTTATGGGTGCATAAAAACCACTATCAAATAGCAAATGATGAGATCTTATTTGCAGTGGGAAAAGATCTACCAAGTACCAAGTCTGTGTTATTCTTAGGAATAAGAGATATTATTTCTAAAATCCTCCAATCGTCTTACTTACAATACAATACAAGAGGTACTTATTCACCCATTTGTGGTTCTTGCGGAAGAATAGATAAGTGGAGAATGGAATAAAAAAATGTTTGGCTCTGGCATTAGTGGCAGAAAGTATTTATTCAATTCAGCTGGAGAGGATAGTGAGCCATGACCTATCATTTCATTATTTAACTTGAGTCTGACTAGCTTAGAGGTACATGAATATAAACTAGAGTTTGATTATCCTATAACTACAGAAACATATCATGGTCTATATTATCCTTCGTAGCCTCCTCGATGTTATCTTTACCAGAACATTGTTTTTGGTTGGTCTAAAACTAAAACTCGAATTCGTTCACCACATGTAGATCTTTTTTCAATACTTTCGAGAGTCGAAAACAAGCTTTCGAAACATTATATTTAGATAATGGGATGTACATCACTTTAAGCTCAAACCTTCTGATTTCGGAATATTTTACGAATATACTGTCTTCTTGGTGTGTGTAGATGTAGTGGACAAAAATATAGTAAATAAATTAGAAAAATCGTTTTTTTCTGTTTTTCTGAAAAAATTGTGTACTAACACTCATCTCTAATTTTCAAGTCAATTTCGAATATTGAATTTCAATTTTGATAACAAATATTTTCAACACGACCCTTCACTGAGGTCGTGGTTTTCGTTGTTAGTCGTAGAAGATTTGGATTTCGTAAAGCAATTTCTGGACAGTAACAATTTTTCTAATCCGTTGATTATGTGACTAAACCAACAGAAATAAGTAGTTCAACTGTAGCCTGAATTCACTGGAATTCTAGTATCGTCCCCACATAGCTACAACCGAAGGGTTGACCCCGTCCTGGAAGGCCTTAAAACATGGGTTTTTGTCGATTTGTTATGATTTATTATGTTTGAAAATGTAATTTAAAAAATTTGAGACAGAAAAAAGGTTTATTAAGACGCTGAGAGTTGTGCGTGTATGTACCCTTTCTAAAATTCGGTACCAGACCAAATCACCAGCTCGATGGGAAATATTTGTGTAGGGTACACAATAAGAAATTTTGACTTTTTTACTGAACCTCTATGTGGTTCACCATTGGACCCATTGTGAAAAACGGATTTTTTGTATGTCATTCTCAATAGCTTCGAGGTAAAAGATTGAAACAATACTGAAAGTGCATCTTACTATGGTGTATTGAGAAATATTTTTTTTAATGAAAAATTGAAAAACAAAAAAAAAATCCACCACTGCTCCAATTCGTATTTAAATATGTACCTACGCCTTTTCTAGATACGTGTGATTTGTTTCAGAGTTTGAAAAGTTTTGTGTAGCACGATTTTTTTATATATATTTGAAAAATTTTGAATTTATTTGTTTAGAATTTTGAGACCAGGTACTGATCTAATTTATATTTGAATGTGCTCGTATGTGTTTTTGATATGTGTTTTTTTCCGAAATTTCCGTTTACTGCGCGGTACGAAAATAAAAAAAAATTAATGAATATTTCTGTTCATTTCTATTTTTATTATCTTATATATGTTATATTTTTTTTAATCGTGTATTCTTAAACAGTGTCCCAAACGTTATCACCGACGCTATGAAAAATATTGTACCAAATTAGAACATAAGGTAGTTTTTCTGAATTCCTATGTCACTATAATTTTTATTAGGCTCATTTAGCAATTCAGCTGTAACAGAGCCGAATTCATTCGAAAAAAAAAAAGTTCATCCGTCGTGATAACTTTGATGAACTCGGTGTTATTATGAATACCACGATACTGTCATGTCACGGTGAAAATCGAGTATATTTGTCACTTGTGTTTTAGGTGGTGAAAGCTAGTCACGCGGAATGGAGTATGTTTGATTTCGTATTTATTTAGCTTTTTTACAAACATTTTGAATCTTGTCTTGCTTTTTAGGAAAGAAAAGATAAACAAACAGCAATTTATCCGTCTGGTGGCATTTTTGGAACGAAATTCTGACGTATCCAAAGGACATAAATTTGTTTATTTGTATTCGGTAAATGCGTTATGGCATGTAATTAAGGACTAAAAATGTAGCTCCCGTATGCACATTGAAGCATAGCGAGAGGTCTACTTCCGGTTGTCTTGAATGAATAGAAATTTTTTGTTTCCATTCTTAGGATTAGCCTAACAGAGAGTTGCAACATCATAAAATGGCAGTGGAGACCACTCAATAATCTCTTATTAGAAAGAATGATCATTACTCGATCAATCGATTCATTATTATGACTATGTATAATATTGATTTGTTGATATTTTGAGTATAAAAAAATAACTGTCAAGTTTTTCCAACATTGCAGAATTGTTTTTGTAATTCAAACATTCGCAATTGGTGGACAAGACCAGAATCAGGCCAGACCAGTTATAACGTATAAGGCTTTTGCTATTGTTTTTTTTAATGGATATTTTCAACGATATTGTTTTGAAGACATTCTTTGGATGAGAGAATATAAAAAAAGTGATAGTAAGTTTTAAACAAGGAAAAAATGAGTCTATCATTGCAAAGCATTCACAAGATACTGTATCTAAATTCTTCTCTAGTTATTTTTCCATAAATTTAATATCCATCTAAAGAAAATCTAAATCACTTTCTGCCTTTGACAAATTCCTTGAAGTCCATCAGATATATTATATGAAGATTATGCTTCTGACCGACGCTGCTGACTAGTTTCAGTTTAAATAATTAAATCAAACTTCATGTCCCGTATATCAAATTACAGAAATTCAGAATCCCATATAGGAGTAGCTCAGATTATACTGATCGTGAGGTGGATAAAGTCGGGTTTATTCAACAAAATTGTAGAAATGGTTCTTATAAAATGATTCTAACCTTGACCTGTATTAAATGCTTCTCATTATTCAAACGAGTAAGGCAGAGCTAAGAAAAAGAAAATGCGAGATATACATAATAGTCATGTTTTACGTCTAGAGTAACTTATAGAAGGGAAAATAAAATTACATTCTCATATGTTCAACAACTACATTATTCACGAGCAACCAAGTATTCATCCTCATCTTTGAACCAGCGTTTGATTCAGCAAACTGACGCACCGAATAAATGAATCATGAGATGAGCACGAACAGATGGCATTGAAATACCGAATCATCAAGGTATAAGGCTGTTAAAAAAGTCCTGCGATATTTCCGCGAGGTGTCGTTGTAAGCGCGGAGTTCTAGTTGTATTCATTGTATCGAGTTATACTATAGCTTGTTGGAAAGGTATTTTTGCGCGCTATAATATAGTCCTTGACAGTGTTTGTTTGGTTAAGTCGTTCGTGAATTATAGTGTCGCAAATATGGAGAAAAAAAGAGAAAATCCGAAATATTTTACAGTACTACTATGACAAAGGCAAAAATGCATCTCAAGCTGCCAATAAAATTTGTGCAGTTTATGAACCCGATACAGTTTCCATTTCCACCGCACAACGATGGTTTCAACGTTTTCGTTCTGGTGTAGAGGTCGTCGAAGATGCGCCACGCTCCGGAAGGCCTGTCGTCGAAAATTGCGACAAAATCGCTGAATTAGCCGAGAAAGACCGGCATAGTAGCAGCCGTAGCATCGGCCAAGAGCTGGGGATAAGTCATCAAACCGTTATTAATCATTTGAAGAAGCTTGGATTCACAAAGAAGCTCGATGTATGGGTGCCACACACTTTGACGCAAAAAAACATCTTTGACCGTATCGACGCATGTGAATCGCTGCTGAATCGCAACAAAATCGACCCGTTTCTGGCGATGAGAAGTGGGTCACTTACGACAACGTGAAGCGCAAACGGTCGTGGTCGAAGCCCGCTGAAGCGGCTCAGACGGTGGCCAAGCCCTCATTAACGGCCAGGAAGGTTCTGCTGTGTGTTTGGTGGGATTGTCAAGGAGTAATCTATTATGAGCTGCTTCCCTATAGCCAAACGCTCAATTCGGACCTGTACTGCCAACAACTGGACCGCTTGAAGGTAGCACTCATGAAGAAGAGGCCATCTTTGATAAACAGAGGCCGCATTGTCTTCCATAAGGACAACGCCAGGCCACACACTTCTTTGGTGACGCGCCAGAAGCTCCGGGAGCTCGGATGGGAGGTTCTTTTGCATCCGCCGTATAGTCCGGACCTTACATTAAGTGACTACCACCTGTTTTTGTCCATGGCGAACGAGCTAGGTAGTCAGAAGTTAGTCACAAAAGAGGCCTGTGAAAATTGGCTATCCGAGTTTTTTGCCAATAAGGAAGCGAGCTTCTATAACAGGGGTATTATGAAGTTGGCATCTCGTTGGGAACAAGTCATCGAACAAAACGGCGGATATTTGACTTAAAACAGATGATTGTAACTTATTTTATGAACAAATGAAAATTTAAAAAAAAATACCGCAGGACTTTTTTGACAGCCTAATATAATCGCAAGCTTGTCATTCTAAAACATACGCTTAATTAAATGACATATTATCTCATTAACTGTATTAATTTTACCTACATAACGTTCAAACGTCCGATATTATGCAACCGACATAACGTTTAAATGCCCGAAATTCTGCAACCGACATGTCTCTTATAAACGGGAATGAACACTCTCTCTTTTTTTTTTTTTTTTTAATTCGTTTATTTTTACAGGCTCAGTTACTTACGTTTAAAGGAGCCGAATTCTTAAATATATTTTTAAAGCTATATATATATATATATAGAAACAATTTTCTTACATCTATGGTTAGTAAGGTGGAAAACCGATTACTCGCGGTGTACTCGAGTTTAGAAGGGTGACATATTTTTAGGAGAAGGATGGGATATAAGGAAATTGTAACAATGTTGATGAGCACTCAATTCTTAAATCTATTCGTATATCTATAGTTTATTTACATTTCAACTTATTCTACTATTTATAGCAAGGGGACGAATTACCCGCAAAGGAAGGAAAGGAGGGTATAAGGATGTAGGGACAATCACACACGAAGATCTATAGCTTTAAGGAAAACATATATATGGGACATAACACTCTCTCTTCACGGAGTTTATTTCTACACGCAACTGTCCGTGACAATGATGATAGACACAAAAAGATTAAGTCAAGTGTAAATGATCAGGCCCAATATAATCGTCGAAAAAATAAAAAAGGAGATGGTGACAAATGTAAATAAATTTTTGTTTGCGACGCGCAAAACTTTTAAAATTCATTTTTTGACTTCAGTACTGCAGTTTTAACGACGCCGGTGGTTGCGTGGGTTCAATCCCAGCTAGCGTTGTTGGGATTTTCTGAGGCGAAAAATCTCTGGTTACGTCTTCCTTCGGAAGGCTATTGAGAACGACGAGCGGAAAACTGAAAAATACGAAAAAACGGGAAAAACGGACACCAATGCGTCAAATCAATAAGTGGAGTTGACAAATCAACACAAAATCCATTTGAAATATAGTGAAATATAGAAGAATCACTAGCATCTAGTAATTCGTATCGGATTCGTTAATACCCAAATGAACCTGTCGAACACAGTCAAGATTGATTTAAGCCAATGACCACATCAGAATCATCACTTACTAACAGTTCCCCGTGTCGGACGGCTATCGCACGTATCATTAAATGTAACTCAATTGGAATGTTCCACTGGCTCTCCACGGTAGAATTCACGGTACAATAAACTTTCCGAACTAACGGTCACTCTCACCCACCCAGGTTACAGACTGCTTTGCATAACCTAGCGAAATTATTCCACACGAAAAAATGCGAACGCAGCAGCGGCAGGAGCAGCAGCGAATAGAACACAAACTTTGCCATCCTTTTCCGGCCAGTTTCCATTTCATCTCCACTCACAGTTCTCGTTCGACCGAGTGTGGCATAATATCTCGAATGGATGCCAGTGTGATCCGGGTTTGAGTTCGTTGAACCTGATAATAATACACCTGAGCCGCCATTGAGGTGGCCGAGGCTTCCCCACCAGGGATCGAAGTTTTTCGTTTCATCTTTTAATTAACGCATACCTTTGACCTTTTTAGTGGGATGATGATTTTGGGAAGGTTTTAATTTGATGCTTCCATAATTGAATCCCTCTTGTAATAAAACATATGTGTTATTACCGAAGAATTATAAACTGACACGAATGGTTTATACACGAAACTACATCACTGAAACTACCTTCACGATGTACACTTGTCTGCACGTCACAAGCAACAGCTAGCCCTGGTTTATCTTTTCTTCACTGCCAGGAAAAATCCGCTTGTTCCTATTGATTTCACCAGCATACACATGCATACACACAAACACACACTCGGTGATGAAAACCGTTAGCGGATGCTGTCATAGAGATATTCATGCGAGCAAGCGAGAGTCAGACACACACACACAGACAGAGAGAAAGATATGAGCGATGGAGCTGTCCAAAGGCGGAAACTGTTCCCGGGTCCGCCATCAGCCGACATCCTAGAGAGCTCACCGAGCGCCGGAGAAGTGATATTCCGGAACACCAGCACGTGCTGTTCAGAAACTCGCATAACACGCTACAAACGATCCCGCAATTCTTGGTGCTCAGTGAGCTGCATCGAAGCGAGGCAGCAAAATACAAGCACACAGGCTATTCAGGCCTTCGGATGTGAATAACTTCGGATGCGGTTTGCCCTCCGCAGGACAGACATCGACGAGGGCCGGGGACAAATGCGGGATTGTCGGGGCAGCAACAGGGGGCGAAAAAAAAAAGAATCAGCACATATCAGCCTGCACTGAGTTTCTTCGCTCGGAAAAACCACAAAATTAGAAAACAGTTCTCGGGGCCACAACGGGAAGGATTTGTGGTCGAGAGGGAACATACGTTTTCTGCTATCGGTCAGTGCATCAGTGGCATCTGTAGGTACTACACTCCGCTTCACCCGCACACAACACATCACCCGGTGGGGTGGTATGTAGGGGTGGTGAAAATTATGAAATTAATTTGAACAAATTATGCAGACGACTGAGCTGCAATGTGGCGAACATGTAGGCTCTGGATTGTGATTCACTTTTTTTTTCGTGCTCTCGGTTTCTAGCGTCTGGTTGATATACTTTGGGGCTAACAAACATTAACCACGACAATGAGTGATCGGCCTGTGCTTTGGTTTGACATAATAAGCTCTGCTCATTTTGGGGAGTAAATTTAGCATTTAGTTTGGAGTATGTTATTCGAATATACATATGGAGCTCGCTTTGACCTAGACATGACATCGGTTAATATGTGGTTCAATGATTATTTGCCAGCCTTGGAAATCATATTGAAAAGGAAACGGACTGTTTACATTACACACCTACATTTCTAATCAAAATAACAACTTAAGCCATCATCTGAAGACATTTATTCCATGACATGTCTCTAGACCGACCAGGAATTAAACCAAATACCTGTGTCAGTATTAGCCAAAGCGTTAGAATTCTACCAACATTAAAACTTCTCAGCGCTCATCCATAGTTTTTACTCAATTGAGGTGGTTGCCTAATTTAGGAATGGATTCTACAAGTACAGCAAACAGTTTCATTAATGTGGATTATTTATGCTGGTTCATACATTAATTGAGTCGAATTGTGTGTTGAGAAATATTAAATCCCATCCTGTTTTGTCAGAGAAACTCCCAATCAGATGTCATAGGAATGTCCTAAGAACCAAGCACAGCTTGTCTTCCGGTACATTCAATTGTTCTGGAGCACACATTCCTACACATGCCTCTTTTAGAACATAAAGGACAGTTGAACTCGGAATTCCCCTGTCGAAGCCAATAGAATTAAATTTCAGTGACTAATTTGTGTGGGCGCATCCGATCGAACTGGGATGGTTATTGACATATCATCATGGCCGTGTCGTACGCATGATTCAGACCAATTCCTGATGATGGGAATGTTGGAAAATGCTGTGCTGTGGATGGCTGGCGAACAGAATGAGCTTTGAGGTTGAATCAATCCCCATGTTCTGGTTCGGGTTTCTCCCCATCTTCCAGTTGCAGGACGACAGAAGGTGGTTGACCGCACAACATTGAGGGCTGCTGCATGAAAGGTAAAACATTTCAATTAGTCTCAATATATCATCATTGGGGATGGTCCGGGGCAGCATCACCTGTTGACTGGGCGAACAAGCTTTATTTGTTGATATATATTATTCAAGAATTCGTCTAATGATAATTTAAACTGATTGAATTGAATATTTACAAAACTAAACCGGACAAAGGAATTTCCCTTTGAATGAATTTCGCAGGATGAAGCGTATTAATTAAGTTTTCAAATGTGCATCTCTGAATATCACCATCAGTGTCTGAGACCGAAACATTCGCGATACAATTGTTCCACTGGTTAATTGGTAAACGAACCATTCGAAAGGCACACGAATGCATAGTAGCCGAATCGCCTCGTTCGATAAGCGAAACAAAACTGGTCGTTGTACACTGGATGTGATATTACTATACAGCCATTCCATGCCAATCCAATATAGTGGTTCTCAGATTTCTGCGAAAATGGGTAGACCCACATTTTGTTATCATATCCATTTCAGGATTGTCCCTAAAATCATTTTTTCCCCTTTTTCAAAAAAGGACTTCTTCAGAAAATCATAATTTTTTAACTATTGGACCGATTCAGATGATCGACAAATCAAATTAAAGCCAATTATCGCTTTGAGGCATCCTAGACCATGTCCGAATGAGCTGAAATTTTGCACAGGTTATTACTTTGGGCCAATAAACAAGATGTACATTAGGGTGCCAATGAATGTATGGGAAAAAATCGACCCTAAAATTTCAAAAAGTTACCCTATACAAAATGTTCACCACCTCGAAAAAACAACCTATGCCGAATTTCAGCTCAATCGGACTTAAGGAAGAGTGGCGCAAAGCGGTCAAAGTTTGAGTTTTTTTGAACATCGAGAAATCACCCAAGGGGGGAGAGTAAAGGAAATCGAGGTTTTCAATTTTTTTTTCGATGCCAAATGTCTTAAAATTGCATGAAACGTCGAGATCTTGTCAAAAATCGGCATTCTGGGACTTTTGGTTTTGATTTTTTGCGGAGCTCGAAACGAAAAGTATGGTGCCAATAAAAATAGTTATCTCGATTTTTCATTCGGAACTTGCTACGAAAGGTTGATTTGCACGATAATATACCCTATGCAAAATATTAGCTCATCCGGGCTTCATTTACTGTTGTCATAAACGTTAAAATTTGAGTTTTTTGAAAACCGAAAAGTGCTCCCGTGGCCAAGCGGTTAGCGTCTCACATTATCATGCCGGGTGTTCGGGTTCGATTCCCGTTCTGGCCGGGGATTTTTCGTCAAAGAAATGTCCTTCGACTTGCACTGTGGTCACGCGTATTCTAGAGCTTGCCCCTCGGAATACATTTAAGGCGTGTTATTTGGCTTAATAAATCTTAACTAAGTATTAATAAATGACGCTAATTAATGCATACGTTGAGACGGAAAAAGTTCCACAGGGAAAATTAACGCCATTCAAGAAGAAGAAAACCAAAAAATCATCGTAAATCAGGGTTTTTTTTTTAATTTTGGTTTTTCAAAAAAACTCAAATTTTAACGTTTATGACAAGAGTAAATAAAGCCCGGATGAGCTAATATTTTGCATAGGGTATATTATCGTGCAAATAAGAAACTCAAACTTTGACAGCTTTGCGGAGGGGCATAGTGAAAAGAGAATATTTGCGAAGTAAATTCCACCCATGCATACCCTTAGAAAAATCCTCGGTCGAAAACTACTAAATACATTTGGTAATGCAAAATTAGTAGAATGTACAAATTTTTTGTACATATTGTCAACAAACCCGCATCCCTACCAGAGTTTAATATATTTTACTCGATAACATTAGTAAGCTTGGATATTGTCATATCTGAAAATTGGTGAGAAAAGCGCGTATTAACCATTTTCATTGTTCCCATAAGGCAATACGGAGGTATAATAAGGATATAATTCTGATACGTGCATTTTCGGCGAGAAAATGTAGCCGATATTGGGCTTCCGAATCATGGTTCTGCTTGACATATGTGTTTATTAGTACGGTCGAAAATGACTATAGATTGGTAGTATTTACCGAAAAATTCGTTATATTTACTAATTATTTCTCTCAGTGTAGTAAGTAAGCTGTCGCTAGCGTATAAGTAATGCATCTCCTCTGAGGAGAATTCTCAGAATCTTTGTGTGTCCGAAACAACAAAGGTCGCTTATTATCGCTCGTATTATGTTGTTTGTATGTTTCCCCTCGAGCTGTGAACGCTAGCGAATATTTCACTTGAAGCACATCAGGCATTGCAACTACACCAACCCATGGCAAAGCGAAAAAAGAGAAGAATGCAAATATTTATAGGTCGCTTCTAGCCATCAGTGTTTGGCTTTGTGTGTGTTGCTCGTTTTCGTTGCACGAAACATAGAACTTGTTCATTTCCTGTTCATGTGAATAGCACACCTTCGATACTTTTAGTTACCATTCGTATTTGCTATCGTGCGCATCGACTCTGTTCTGATGCAACATGCTCCTAGCTTTGTTGACGATTTTGACCGAGAGTCGAGAAACGATTTTCATAAACGGTCATTCTCGCGATGTTTCATTTTTATCGCTGCAACTGTGTGCATCTGTTAGACGCGTGCTTGATGCTTGTTGAATGGCGATTCACGGAAGATGTCTCTCGTTAAATACTCAGTGCAATGCGTGCATTGATATAAAGAAACACATTGCGACATATGACCAATTAGTGTATTGTTCTCACAAAGGTAAGAAAGAATCGTTGCTTCTCGAAATGATTCTACAAAACCACGCAAGCCATTAAACCTTTTCAGGGTCCCCGGAACTTTTTACTAATGAGTTATTTATGAATTTTCAACGTATTAGCAAATAATATTCGAAATGATAAACCAAAAAAAAAGATTGCGTAGTCCTACGCCCTAAGCGGTCGTGTCTTGGATACAACCCCTCGAATTTTTTTTGCTGTTGCTTTATATATTTTGTTGTATTTGTGAATGAATAGTGAATGATCAGAATTGATTGTAATGCTGACTATCCAAGCGAGCTAACAGTAACCATTCCAAGCTACAGTGCTATTTTGCGTGTCAAAAATTGTAATTTCAATATTTCGCTAATATTTTTTATCCCAAAATGTCGAAATATACAGAAGAAATGTGCTACGATACGTGTCTCAACAAAACTTGATAAATCGAGTAATTGTTCATAAAGGGTGTGTCACATCAAATTGCATCACGGAAAAAACGCTGTAGAAAATCGGCCAGTAGACCGATCCTTTTGAAAATTTTAGACAGTAAAATAAAAACTATTAAACAACTTTTGGCATTTTCTTTTTATTCATACTTAGAGCCCAAGCCCGTATGCTCGCACCTTCCTCTTTACCCCGTCCATAAGGTTCTGTACAACGTCAGGTTGTAGTTTTTTTTGAACAGAAATCCATTTTCTCTTGAAGTCCGCCTCCGATTTGACAACTTTTGGATTCTTCCGAAGGGCCTGCTTCATAATCGCCCAATATTTCTCTATTGGGCGAAGCTCCGGCGAGTTGGGCGGGTTCATTTCTTTTGGCACGAAGGTGACCCCGTTGGCTTCGTACCACTCCAACACGTCCTTTGAATAGTGGCACGAAGCGAGATCCGGCCAGAAGATGGTCGGGCCCTCGTGCTGCTTCAATAGTGGTAGTAAGTGCTTCTGTAGGCACTCCTTAGGGCGATTACACATTATCCGGTTTCTGCCGGACCGGTTTCAAAAAGCGCCACTTGGTTTGGATGGAAAACCGGATAACAATGTGAAAGAGACCTCGCACTGCACAAAACCATACATCTCTCACATACACATACATGCAGTTATTTATACAGTGGATTTGACAGGTAAACATTGCTTCAAAAATTCCGGTTACATGCAGCTGACTGCAGACGGAAAATCTTAAACCCACAGCTGCTGCGGCAACCACGAGCGTTCTCATATGTATGTTCCTTGGAGAGCACATAAGGCCGAATTTTGGAGTGTAGCACACCATGAGCATGATCAAAGTGAGACCAGGCCTCACAGACATTACGCACATCCTGCATCATAACGGCGTTCTTACCGTACCTATCATGAATACTTCCGCCCCACTTCAGAATACGTATACAAAAACAAAAAAACAAACTTTAGTCCAGTTGCGATTTACTCATTCATACGCATAATTCTTTTGTTTCCAAACATACACGAATAGTATGATTTATTTCACACGCTCTGTTGCCACATATTTTTTCAACAGCCTCAGAAACACGGTTAGATAAAAGTGCAATTTGATGAACCAATTCCGTAACAAGCTAGGGGCACTATTTATTTATATGTATAATGTGTTCACTTCCTGTGATTATTTTGGAATTTGCCTACAAGAGAATATATGCACATCCATTCATTCTAGTGTTTTTTATTTCACTACTACAGTAAAAAAAAATTACGATAACATCAACATCATCATCATCAATAACATCATAATTCGTTCAAACACTATTCCATTGCTGCTTCCGCTGATCATCGTCCAAGAACGCGCTCAACATATGCCGCAATCCCTCGAGCACGTACTCCTGGGGCAGGGGCAGCTTCTCGAGCCCAATTCGCATCACAGCTATCAATACGCGGATCCGGAGCAAAGAATAACCGAATCAGATAAGCTGGAATTTCATTCTGACTCTGACAGAACCGATGCTTTAGCGTCGAGCATGGGAACAATTTGACCACAGAGCACATATCGGACAGGCTTGAGTGCCTCGGTCTCGTCGTCGATCGCGTCCCGGGTCAGGTCAAACTGGAATACCCAAAAAATATTAGACGAGAGAATTATTTTTAGTGTGTTCAAAATAACAAAAAATGACCTCCTCATTCAGCTCGATGAAGTCGCTCAAAATCCGCCCCCGATGAACCAGTCGGAGATTTGTTTGACATCCTCGAACTCGTTCAGTAATAATTTCAAATAAGGAATGTTGCCTATGAACAAGAAAATAGAGGTTAATTAAATAACTCGATCTGCTTGTCGAAAGACACCACTCACCGTTAATAACACAGTCCGTGACAATATGCTCAATGATGACATCGTGCACCTGTGACCATAGCTTCACTTTGAGCAGAAATTTGCATCACATAATTAGTTCCACAGCACTGGTAGTTGCTGAAGAAGTGAAATAAAAATTTCAGCATCCATATCACCTGCAAATTATCAACTGGTTTCAAAATCAACAAACAAACGTCAATAGTGCACACATACTATTACATGGGAAGAAAAATTGCCTGAATTGTACTAATACTAACAGACATGACAAACAACTGTCAATTCGTGTTGATGGCATAGAGCTTCGTGCTCTGCTTTTGGGAAATGATAGTTATAATGGATTTTCAGGTGCAGTAAACTCATATACAAAATAAAAATTATGAATGAGAATTATTATTTTCTGATGAAATATGTTGTTTATGTAATAAAATAACACGTTCTTTTACAAGTAGGGAAAAACCCCTGAGCAAGAATTGTGTTTAATAATGATTTTATATTATAATGATGAGTTTTAGTGAAAATATCAAGAAAATTATACAAAAATAGTTAAGTAAGAGTCAGTACTACGTGTTTGAAGTAATAAAATAACATGAAGTCAAAATTTTCATTAAAAAATTGAGCAACTTAAAACTGTCTTAAGGTCTAATAATCTTATAGAGGATGATTTGCTTTCCCAAACTGATGTCTCCACCAGACGTCGATACTATACTACAGTCATCGCGAATAATGCTTGTCCGGTCACCGGACATTGTAGTCGCAGTAGACGGCTGCATCACGGCGCCGTGTAGAGGTTGGTACGGTCGAAATTTGCCATTTGGGTCTCAGACCGGTCCGGCAGAAACCGGATAATGTGTAATCGGCCTTAAGGTAAACCTGCCCGTTTACCGTGCCGGTCATCACGAAGGGGGCACTCCGCTTTCCGCAAGAGCAGATCGCTTGCCACACCATGTACTTTTTGACAAACTTGGATAGTTTCTGCTTGCGAATCTCCTCCGGAACGCTGAATTTGTCCTCTGCGGAGAAGAACAACAGACCCGGCAGATGACGAAAGTCCGCTTTGACGTAGGTTTCGTCGTCCATTACCAGGCAATGCGGCTTCGTCAGCATTTCGGTGTACAGCTTCCGGGCTCGCGTCTTCCCCACCATGTTTTGCCTTACGTCGCGGTTAGGAGCCTTCTGAACCTTGTATGTACGCAGGCCCTCCCGCTGCTTGGTTCGCTGGAGGAATGAACTTGACAAATTCAGCTTATTGGCGACATCCCGGACCGAACTTCTCGGATCACGTCTGAACTGCTTAACTACGCGCTTGTGATCTTTTTCACTGACGGAGCATCCATTTTTGCCGTTCTTCACCTTCCGGTCGATGGTTAGGTTCTCGAAGTATCGTTTTAGTACTCTGCTGACCGTGGATTGGACGATTCCCAGCATCTTACCGATGTCCCGATGTGACAACTCCGGATTCTCGAAATGAGTGCACAGGATTAATTGACGACGCTCTTTTTCGTTCGACGACATTTTTCCAAATTTACGAAAAATTGACAGTGAAGCATGGCCAACGTCATCTATACACTCTTATCTGATTATAAGCGAAAGCTGAAGTTATAATTCCTAAAAATTAAATTTCTACAGCGTTTTATCCGTGATGCAATTTGATGTGACACACCCTTTAATAAGGTCACTTGACCCGTTGTGATAGGAATAGGTATACATGAAACATCGGTAGGTTTAGTGTCAAGTCCGATTAAGCTGAAATTCGACATAGGGTGTTTTTTCGAGGTGGTGAACATTTTTTATGAGGTAACTTTAATCGATTCTTTAAATTCGATGAAAAATTTTTTCCATACCTTCATTGCCACTCAGGCTCAGAAGGCCGATTTTCGGCCAAGAATTTTTTTTAAGATGACACCAGATCTCAGCGTTTTAAGCCATTTTTAACACTAAACCTACCGATATTCATGTATACCTATTTCTACCACAGCAGGTCTAATGACCCTTCTTTATAATATTACTATGTAAAGCTCAAAATATATTATTTCGCACAATTTCATAAGGAGTAAGTATTGAAGAATACACTGATGATTTTTTAAGAAAAGGAGCAAAGACAAATGACGATGAGGTAATGTTACTTGTATAGCAATTTTGAAAAAAAAATTCAAATGGAGTCATTTGACCCCGCCGTGATAGGTTTAGTGTTATGTCTTTGGCATCGAAAAAAAAAACAAGAAGTGGGTTATATCTGTGATATAATCGCAAGGTAGATGTAGGACTACCGTTGGCTCGGTAATCATTTATTTGAAATTGCATCTGAATCAATTCGTGATGAATGAATGAATGAATATTTTAAAAGATTGCTGAAAGTTTTCTTATTAATGTGTGGGCGGATGAGTATAAGTAAGGAATTGTTTGTTAACATAAAATTCAATTCTTTCGAGCTTGTTGGTGGTCCTGAAACGAACCGATGGAATTTTAATGGCCTTGTAGAAGCAACTGAAAATGTTTGATACATGATTCATTTTCGTTTTCGTGTGAATAACACAAGACTTTCCATGATCACTCCATGCGCTGAATAGAAACTGAGGGCGCCATTTCACGGTGAAATGAAATAAAGTCTATATAACTTGCATAAAATTCATTTCGTTTTTATCGTGATGAGACAATTGTTCATGAATGTTCCATGCGAAAGCAGAACAGAAACATATGCTATTGGATTGCATCACGGGAATACCATGTCGAATGCGTAAATGGGTGCGAATATTCCTTCGCTCGGACGCATTCACACGCTAACAATTTTACATGACTGTTCCATGCGGAAGCAGAACAGAAACTGATGCTATTCGCGTTGACGGCGGAATGGTGTCAACATCTGGATACGACATTAGTTTGTATGAGGCCAACTATTAATTCTCTATCAGATTAGTCGGCCCTAAGGCAGTTTTAAATTGCTAAAATTTATATGAAATTTTTTTTCTTGGCGTTATTTACCTACTAGAAGTACGTTGTTCTGACCCTAATTTAAGCTCATTCTATGGATTTTCAGATATTCTCACCAAAATTTACCATTATGATATAAAACTATCTTTAGACCCAATTTTTGTATGATATTTTTTAACTACTTGCAAGCAAAAGTAATTTTTCATTTATATAGAGTACTAATTTGATTTGGGAAATCATGAAATCATTCATAATTTTTATTTTAAAAGTTTGTTCACATCTTCTGCAAACTCCCCCATTCCGTAATACGAAGTTCAATGCCGTCAACGCGGATTGGATTGCATCACAGGAACACCAAGTCGAATGCGTAAATGGGTGCGAATATTCCTTCGCTCGGACGCATTCACACGCAAACAATTTTTCATGACTGCTCCATGCGAAAGCAGAACAGAAACTGATGCGAGTAAAAGTACTCACGCCTTGCATGTGTCCGCTATGGTTTCCCCAAGCACCAATGCAAGCGAGCAAAAGAAATCACAGCTTGTATGTATTCGCTATGACGGTTTCTCCAGGTGCCTAGATTTTGCGTCCGTGTTCGGGAACACATTGCGATTACCAATCATCATTGATGAGTTAGATTGTTATGATTTCATTAGCTTGCTTTCAAAGCAAGTTTTCAGCTATTGAAACGATTTTTTGGACCAATAAGTGACAATCATATAACTCGTTGACATTTTATCTTTCGGATGAAGTGATTATTATACCACTCCATTCAGCCTGTAAAGAGATATTAACGGTTAAAACCTTGCAGTCCAGCGTCACTCTCTCGTTATCGGAACTTTGAACTTACACCCCGGTACAGAAATGAAAGACGTAGTCCTACGTCAAAAAAAAAATAGATTTCCCCCCGTGGAAGATTTTCCAGAATCAAATAATCAAAATTTTGTGCGCTTTGAGGCAGCCCTAAATTGCGTCAGATTGAGCTGAAACTTTGCACAGAGCATTTTTTTGGGGCCGATAGACTAAATGTACATGGTCGGCTTTTGAAATTTGACATGACCATTTTCGCTGCCACCCTAATTTATAATATATGACGAATTTCATGCCAACTTGTCTTAGGAGTTGGGAGCACCATCTCAGATAGCAGCGAAACGTTGTGGGTGTAAACAAATGGGTCATGGGTCAACTTTGCATACATGAAATATTAAAATAAAACTTAAAATATTAAAAAAAAAAATCTTCAAAAGGACTAAAATTTTTTTCTGTATTTTTTACAAAAAAATTATAACTCAAAAAATATAACACCTACAAGAATCGGGTCAAAGAATGGAATGTAGAAAATTGTTTCATAAAAAAATGTTATTTTTTTCATTTTCATTTGATTTATATATATTTTTTGTAATTTCTTCAAAGAAAACATGAAAAAGTTGTTGTTAGAAAAACTTTTTTTCTGTAAAAGTGCTCATTTTTCGATGTATTGTTGGATGTTGTTGGAAATTGTAAGGGCTATTCATATGTTTTTTTTTTGAGAATTACGTTTTTGAGAAAAATGAAAGTAAATTTTTAATTTTTTTTTCAGCGAAATTTTTTTTCAAAAATATTTGGGTATTTTCCATGAAAATTTAAACAATTATCTACATTTCATCCTTTGACCCGAACTTTCAGATATTAAAGTTTTTGAGTTCTAATTTTTTTGTAAAAAATCAAGAAAAAAAAATTTCACCTTTTCAAAGAGTAGTCTAATTTTTTTTATATATTTCAAGTATGCAAAGTTGCTTAAAAGACTCATGCGCTTACACCCACAACGTTTCGCTATTCGCTGCTGTCTGAGATGGTGCTGCCAACGGCCAGTTGAGTTGGCATGAAATTCATCATATTAGGGTGGCAATGAATGTATGAGAAAAAAATCGTTATCGAATTTCAAGAACCTACATGGTCGGTTCTTAAAATTAATTTTGTTTATTGGCTCAAAAAAAATGACCTTTGGGAAATTTCAGCTCAATCGGACATGATTTAGGGGACGCCTCAAAGCGCAATCGAAAATCTTCAAAGTCTTCAAATTGCATGAAACGTTGAGATCTACTGTGACCTTCAAATTTATTTTTTGTCAAAAATCTACTCTTTGGGACTGAATACAAGATAAAACGTATGGTTTGGGATGCCAATAAAAAAAAGCCATGTCGGTTTTTCATACGAGACTTTCTGCGATAAAATACCCTATGTAAAATGTAAAATATAAGCTCAATGGGATTTCATTTTCTAGCGTCGCAGACGTCATAATTAGAGCTTTTTGAAAACTAAAAAATCACCCAAAGGGGGAATATATGAAATCGGGATTTAAAAAAAAAATCGATGCCAAATTTTGCATAAAACGTCGAGATTTATTGTTATCTAAAAAAATTGTTAAAAATTGACTTTTTGGTACTCAGTCGATTTTTCAAGTTTTGTCAAAAAAAAAATTAGATATAACAATAAGCTCCGCCAGTCCGGCTGGAATGTTCATTAAGTTGACGTCTAGATGGGGCCTCTTGCAAAAATATACTCGACTACCACAAAGCACTATCTTTCAATGGATACGTGTTAAAATTTAACAGCAATCGTTCGATTGGTTCGTGAGTTACAGCATTGAGAGTGAAGCAACTTTTGTTATTGCGAAAAAAATGGAAAATGCAAAATTGCATCAATTGGGCTTCGAATTGCTTCCGCATCCAACGTATTCTCCAGATCTGGCCCTGGAGCTGGAAAGAGTACTATCAAAATGGTATCGAAAAGTTGCAAGATCGCTATAATCGCTGTACCGCCCTCGAAGGCAATTATGTTGAATAATGGAATTGAATTTTGCAAAAAAAAAAAATTGTTATACTGTGTTACCTAATAAACTTTTCTGTCCAACTGCTAAGGATTACAATAAAGTATACACGTATCCGTTTGGATTCGAAGGAAATTGTACAGTTATTGCTGGGGATGTGATTCCATTCTTAATTAATTTCTTCTTGCTTTGATCTAACTCGGAACGAACTAACATGAATCACTGAATTTCTAAATCACCATTGACCATCCCTAATGTGTTCGAATTACATTTCCTGCATCAAGCTAAGATAATTTTTAATGTTTATTTAAATGTATAAAAAATAAGTAGTAATGTTTTTGTTAAAGCGATATTTTTCCAAAGGTGCGGTATTTTTTCAAAATTCCAAAAATTGCATAAATTTACAATTTGCAATTTGCTGCGATCGTAATTTCTTAAAATATGAATCAAAGACAAAAGCCTAAATTTTAATGCAGTAAAATTGATCGTGGTAGTAAGTGGTCCTATTGAAATATGCAAATGATGGCTGAATAATTGTGCTCATTAGTTTCGAGATTGAAGGGTTTGAAATATAAAGGGTGTGTCACATCAAATTGCATCACGGAAAAAACGCTGTAGAAATTCGCCCAGTAGACCGATCCTTTTGAAAATTTTAGACAGTAAAATAAAAACTATTAAACAACTTTTGGCATTTTCTTTTTATTCATACTTCGAGCCCAAGCCCGTATGCTCGCACCTTCCTCTTTACCCCGTCCATTAGGTTCTGTACAACGTCAGGTTGTAGTTTTTTTTTAACAGAAATCCATTTTCTCTTGAAGTCCGCCTCCGATTTGACAACTTTTGGATTCTTCCGGAGGGCCTGCTTCATAATCGCCCAATATTTCTCTATTGGGCGAAGCTCCGGCGCGTTGGGCGGGTTCATTTCCTTTGGCACGAAGGTGACCCCGTTGGCTTCGTACCACTCCAACACGTCCTTTGAATAGTGGCAGGAAGCGAGATCCGGCCAGAAGATGGTCGGGCCCTCGTGCTGCTTCAATAGTGGTAGTAAGCGCTTCTGTAGGCACTCCTTAAGGTAAACCTGCCCGTTTACCGTGCCGGTCATCACGAAGGGGGCGCTCCGCTTTCCGCAAGAGCAGATCGCTTGCCACACCATGTACTTTTTGGTAAACTTGGATAGTTTCTGCTTGCGAATCTCCTCCGGAACGCTGAATTTGTCTTCTGCGGAGAAGAACAACAGGTCCGGCAGCTGACGAAAGTCCGCTTTGACGTAGGTTTCGTCGTCCATTACCAGGCAATGCGGCTTCGTCAGCATTTCGGTGTACAGCTTCCGGGCTCGCGTCTTCCCCACCATGTTTTGCCTTTCGTCGCGGTTAGGAGCCTTCTGAACCTTGTATGTACGCAGGCCCTCCCGCTGCTTGGTCCACTGGACGAATGAACTTGACAAATTCAGCTTATTGACGACATCCCGGACTGAACTTCTCGGATCACGTCTAAACTGCTTAACTACGCGCTTGTGAACTTTTTCACTGACGGAGCATCCATTTTTGCCGTTCTTCACCTTCCGGTCGATGGTTAGGTTCTCGAAGTATCGTTTTAGTACTCTGCTGACCGTGGATTGGACGATTCCCAGCATCTTACCGATGTCCCGATGTGACAACTCCGGATTCTCGAAATGAGTGCACAGGATTAGTTCACGACGCTCTTTTTCGTTCGACGACATTTTTCCAAATTTACGAAAAATTGACAGTGAAGCATGGCCAACGTGATCTATACACTCTTATCTGATTATAAGCGGAAGCTGAAGATATAATTCCTAAAAATTAAATTTCTACAGCGTTTTTTCCGTGATGCAATTTGACACAACCTTTATTTTCTAAGTCTAGAGTCTTGTGCATCAAATGAATATTAGATATGACAAAAAACATGCAGCTTGAAAATGGTTCTTAAAATATCGCGTTTTTCTTTAATTGAAATGGCATCTAAATTTTCTAGACGCCGACAGCAACTAAGTTATGCAATATTGAACGCTGAAAATCGGTCGTTTTTCCGTCTGAAAAGTCAATTTTGCACAAAAACCTGTTTTTCCTAAATAACTGTAAATCTCGAATCTCGTTTCATGAAGACATTTGGCAACGATTTTTTTTAAACCCTGATTTCCTTTAGATGGTTTTTCAAAAAAATTCAAACTTTGACGGCTGTGCGACATTAGTGAATAAAGTCCGATTGAACTGAAATTTTGCATAAGGTCGTTTTTTGTGGGAATCAACACTTTTAAGAATGTCCGTTTGAAAATTCAATATCAACATGAGTATCAAAAGAAATGAAGTGACTAGTAGAACATAGTAGATTATGGAAATTCCGAATCCAAGATGACCGCAGTAACGAAATGGCCTAATAATTTTTTTGCAATACCCGGCTGTAGTTGATTTGAATTATGCTCAGAGTATTCGCAGAGAAAGAGTTCGTCTGCCAATTGTGGGTTCGTGTAGAACAATTGAAGAGTTTTTGTATTTTTTGAATAGGAAAAATTAAGAGCGTGATGAATCACTGTCCAAAAATATCCTTCGCCGCTATGTTTGAGATGCGATAAAGATTTCCAAGTGCAATGAATGACGAAGTGCACCGTCGATCCAATTAAATTTAGAGAAATTGCGACGCGATAGTTGTGGCTCCGCTTTTTGTGGAGGTATTTCCTGGTGACCTCCTCTGGTTTCTCATGGATCCTCCGTCGTCGGATATAAAAAAATTCTAAAATTCAAATGCAACGTTTGCTTTAGCGTAGAGGTGTTTCTCAGTGAACTTCTCAAGTTTTAGGGGACTTCTTTTGTTAGGTGTAAAAATATTATAAAAATTAGAAAGTATGCGACGTGAGCGTACACGAAATATGTTGTGGGTTAGCATTATTGTTTTCCGGTGACCTTCTTAGGTTTCTCATTGATTTGTCGGTGTCTAGTATGAAAAATTCGAAGAATCAGAAAGTATGCAATGTTTGGTTTAGTGCAGAGATATTTCCCGTTAACCTTCTCAGGTTTCTCTTGGATCCTCCATCATTGGTTATAAAAATATGTCAAAAATTAGAAAGTATGCGACGTGAGCGTTCACGAAATATATCGTAGGTTAGCATTATTGTAGAGAAGTTTCCCAGTGACCTTCTAATGATTCCCATGAATCCTCCGTCGTCGGGTATAAAAATATTTCATAATTAGAAACTATAGATGTATTGTAAGTTCATTTTTATTATAGAGGAGTTTCCCGGTGACCTTCTCAGGTTTCTCATGGATTCGTCGTCTAGTATGAAAAATTCGAAGAATCAGAAAGTATGCGATGTTTGCTTTAGTACATAGGTTTTTCCGGTGACCTTCTTAGGTTTCTTATGATTAACCTCCGACGTCGGCTGTCAAAATATATGAAAAATTGAAAAGTTAGACACACAATGAATCCAAAATATATCGACCGACCTTCGGGTAATCGATAATTGATTCGTTTCTGATTACTGATTGATCTGATATTTGGAAAATACCTTTAATTCTACCGTCATTATAAAACTGCGTATTTCATGATTTTGAAAAATTCAATTTGGCCGCCGCCAAAAAATGGTTGAATGGCTTGACCTGGAGAATACACTACATTGTGAACAACATAAATTCGAAATGGTCGACCATGTATTTTTTGCAATCCCCTCAATATTGGTATCAAATGAAATGATTTGGCTGATAAAATACAATAAATCATCAAAATATTCCGAAGAAAGTTAGGTAACAAAATCAAAATTTACAAAAAAAAAGTTGAATGGTTTTACTTTAGAGAAGTATACTAATGATACAGATAATTTACTAAGAACTAGAAAATAAAATAAGAACAAAAAATTAAGTTATACTATTTAATGTATTAAAAGCTAGAAAATAATTAGACAAATAGCAGTTAGTAGTTATCACATTCGTTCCTTCATTAATCTAGAGTAATAACGAGACTGAAAAAAACGTGGGGTATATGATGAAACAACTAACTGTGGATAATGGAAATCTAATGTTTATTTCTTACCTAATTTTCATTGGATATTTTCATGATGTACTGTATTCTATTAGTCAAATCATTTCATTTGATACTAATATTGAGGGGATTGCGAAAAATGCATAGTCGACCCTTTTTAGGTGACGGCCTATTCGAATTTATGTTGTTCATAATGTAGTGTATTCTCCAAATCAAGCCATTCAGCCATTTTTTAGCGGTGACCAAATAGAATTTTTCAAGATCATGGAATACGCAGTTTTATAATGACAGTAGAATTAAAGGTATGTTCCAAATTGTAGATCAATCAGTGATCAGGAACGGGGTCAAATTCCAATTAATGTGGGACAATCTTACAAACACTCAAACATACATACAAACAGCGCAAGCTGAATGAAAATATTAAAAAGTAATTGTATATTTGGGAACTGCGGCCATCTTGGACTTTGATTTTTCATGATCTACTTAGTTCTACCAGTCGACTACTTCCATTTGATACCCATATTGATGGGGCTTTGAAAAAAATATGGCGTCATTTTGTTGTGGTGGCCATTTTGGATTTGCATTTTGTATAAATTACTGTGTTCTACTAGTCAATACCTTTTATTTGATATCCATATTGATGGGGCTCTGAGAAAATCCGTCATTTTGTAGTGGCCACCATCTTGGATTTTCATTTTTCATAAATAACTGTGTTCTACTAGTCAAGCCTTTTCATTTGATACCCATATTGATGGGGTTGTGAAAAAAGATATATATGGGGCCATCTTGTGGTGGCGGCCATTTTGGATTTGCATTTTTCATAAATAACTGTGTTCTACTAGTCAATCCCTTTCATGTGATATCCATATTAATGGGGTTCTGAGAAAATTCGCCATTTTGTAGTGGCCGCCATCTTAGATTTTCGAGATCATGGAATACGCAGTTTTATAATGACACCAGAGATGAAGATGTGTTCCAAATTTCAGATCAAACGGTCAACAAGAAGGGGGTTAAATTTTTATTAATGTACAGCGTTACAGACAAAGTTACAAAGTTACAAAGTCACAAACATACAAACGTGTCCAAGCTGGATAAAACCGTTTAATAAATAAGTGCAAATCAAAATCATATTACGTTTACCGAGAGAAAATTCATTTTTTATGACTCGATTATCCGGAGGATAATATAGAGGTTAAGTTTTCGATACTAACGATATCTTTCCTTCCATCCAGAAATATCTTTAGGTCTAATTCACATTCTTGCTCTATATTACGTTACCTAAAAAGAACATGTCAGAAAGACAGGCCACTCTATTAGATCGACACACCATGATCAAACCCTTGAGTATATTGATTACTGTAGTTAACGTAGTGAATAAAATTGCCTTCTTCAAGGAAGTCAAAGACACTTCTTTTCTACCGTGCGTCGTCGAGATCGCCGCTTCAAGGCCGTTTTATATTATCCTATACGACACGTAGCGACTCGGGGAAATGAAATATTCTGTTCGAGAGTTCCGTGATGTCTTTGTTGGATTGAATTTTCGATATATATGCATAAAACTTTAAAAAGGTTTTGTCTCTTTGATCGAATATGATGGGGTAAGAAAAGACAAAAAAACGGACTTCAAAAAGACAAAAAAACGGATTTTTAGACCGTCCAAATTTAGGGTGATACATGCCAAGTGTAAAATAAAAAAATTATGTCAGAAAATTTTCAAAAAAAAAAAATTAAAATGTTAGGTTTAAGGACAATTATCCAGTTCTTTCCGAGCAGATTTCACTGATTTAATAATTAAAATTGTCGATTTAACAATTAAAAGACACTGTTATTGTTATTTATCAGATGGTTTAGTACATTCGTACAGTATTTAATTACACAATAAGACTTTTCGGTCATTGAAAAACATGTTAAAACACATAGGTGACTAAAGATTAGAGGGATCAATTGTCTCGAATTGAAAGGTAGTTATACAGAGACGACTGTTGAAAAAAAAGTTAGAATTAACATCTGCCATTGTTGTACAGTTAATTCTAATCAATATGCTCAGTCATGCCATCGAATGACTTACATTACAAGTACACAATATCCCCATCTCGTGCTACTTACCAGCCCGCTCAGCAGATAGTGGTAGGTGCGCTTCCCGAGCGTAATGTCCCGCACGTGACTCACGACGATGTCCTTGGCCAACTCGGTGCTACAGTCCAGCACGATGTGCTTGCGGGACCACCGATTCAGCTCCTCGATCGTCCGCAGAAACTCGATAGCATCGCTGACGTTCGCTATCCGCTTCACGGTTTCCACGTGGAACGTTTCGTTGCCTGGCCGCAGGCCCTGATAGATCTGCTGCAGCCGAAGTAGTCCTGCAAAAGGAAGGAAGAGGGAGACAGTTGAGAGTTTAAATATAATATGCACTAAGCGTTGGTCGGTGAGACGACAGTTAGGGGAGTTCAAGAAAATGTGCGCTTCCCGAGGGGCGCCGTGATAGACAAATTGGATTACGTTAAATGTCGTTGAATTTCCCGAGGGGGTGAGTTGCCTCTGCGTGACGTGCGTTGATCGCTGTGTCTTGATATTCTGGGAAGGTTATGCCCACGGCTTTGCACGGTGCAGAATAAAATGAAGACGTTGATATTAAAAGAGGATTCTTTCACGCAGAAACACAATCAATCATATGAGACTAAATTGTTCTTAACGAAGCATCACACCATTTTCCGAAAGTTATTGGCACTAATTTCGGATAACTTAATATTCGATGGGAAAAAGGGTTGTTTCTCACAGCAATGAATTATTCAATTGATATATTTGGGCGACCATTCTGAATCTCGAAGTCAAACAAGGTGGAATGTGATTTATGAACCATTCTTGCTATAATATTAACATGATGTTCCCGAAACTAACAAGGGTCGTTACTGGTTGACTCCGATTACGACCGCAAGCCACGAAAATAGGGATATCACACGACTGTGCGTGCCTTCAGCGAGCGTAAAATGTCAACAGCGAATTAATTACTAATATATTCTCCTGTTTGGACCTTTTCTTCTATAAGTAATTATATGTGTCAACCTGCCTCGGAATGATAGCACAATTCATTCCGTGTACATCGCGTCCTTTGCTAACCCATTCTGCTAGCTATTTTGATAGGAACACCCATAATTCATACACATACACTTGAATTATTAATTTGTTCTAACGTTGTAGATTGAGAAATGAATAACGGTGTATATTTTGCATTAGAATTATGCGAAATGCTCCGTTCATCGTTTTAATCATCTCTGACGGGTAAGCTTGAAGTTTATACTCTTAGACGTTGTCAGCAATGTTGGATAAAAAATTAAATTTCTGCTCAAGCTGAGAAAGTCTGTCAGCATGTTCAAAACCAATTGTATAAGAAAAAAATGCAGCTTCTCCGCTCACCTTTAGAAAAATAAATTGCAATAAAAGTCCATCGCGCAGAGTTTTGCGTGGTGTTAATTTTCTAGCGTTAACAACGAGGTGGGGAACGAAAACTAAGCTGCTCCAGCCAAACTTCAAGTTCATTGGCGTCTGATAGCGTGCATTATATCAAGACGACACCGGAGGCACACCTCTCCACCCTCTTCCGCCAGTTGACACTTTCACCAGCAGCACGACCCATGTCACGAAAAATTGAATTAATCCGAGATGAAAGCGGTACTGTGCCAACAGTCAACTTCCTGGGAGGGAGGAGAGGCGTGGGGAGCAGAGAAGCAAATAACAATGCTCGCCTCAGCGGCCTTCAGCGACGGAATCTGGGAAGTACTTTGTGCGACATCTCACTCCTACGCTCCTTCACCGTCGGGCTTGACACTCTATTGATCACTAAGGATAAGCGGATTCTGCAAGGTGACACTTGTGGGGGCAGATTGGCGCCGTGCAGTGATTAAGACATGCGGTGAGAAGTTCAGACGTTTGCATCGCCCGATTGAAGGAGGATTTTCAAATAATTAATCCCTACCAAACCGACACTTATCTTTTGATTTGGAAAGTCTTCCGAAGAATGCTCAATCAACAAGTGTTCAAGTTTTTTTCGGTCTCGAATTGATGATATGATTATTCTTTTATTGAATCAGATATTCCTGGGGGATATCAATGAACAGAATGGATGAAGATGTCGCCTTCGTGGAACACAGAACCCGAAGAATGTCAAACATCTACAGTTTAACCCTTGATGGCGACTATATTTTCACAAACAGAAAGGACCCACCCTAGAAAAACGGCAAATTATATCGTCGTCGGTGATGGAGGATCGGAGTAAATATTAATAAGCTCGATAAATGAGATACTTAATGATCAATTCAAGCGTATTCAAAAAAATTCTTCAAGCTCAAAGAATTTTTTGTTCAAGACTTTTCAACCACTTGCAAATAACATGTTTCTCCGTTACATGGAATAAATGTTTTTTACAGAAAATATGATAGAATAAAGACAGCCCTAAATCGTTGAATTCCTTCCTCGAGTTCTGCTCTTATCAACACATTCGGCGAGTGGAGTTTAGGAGTGCGTTTCACACATTAAAATCCATTTCCAGTTTCGAACAAAGATCAATTTCGCTAGCGCAAACATGGACTAACAGCACTTGTCACTATATAATTGTAGAACATATGGGAATTTAATTTTCCGAATTTCCCTTCTTCCTTCAGAGTTTCCCGAAAATTTTCAATTGTCAAGTTTGGTTGGAATATTTTTGGTTGAAATATGTGTAATATTTTTATGGGACCCCCTCTCCATTCCAGAGAAGGGAGGGGTGTCATACCATCATAGAAACATTTCTCATACCCAAAAAACCTCACATCCCAAATTGTGGTTGATTAGTTCTCGAGTTATGCAGAAGTTTGCGTTTGTGTGCCCCCTGTAATTTGTGTTTCATTTGTATGGCAGCATATTTTACAGTACTACTATGACAAAGGCAAAAATGCATCTCAAGCTGCCAATAAAATTTGTGCAGTTCATGGACCCGATACAGTTTCCATTTCCATCGCACAACGATGGTTTCATCGTTTTCGTTCTGGTGTAGAGGTCGTCGAAGATGCGCCACGCTCCGGAAGGCCTGTCGTCGAAAATTGCGACAAAATCGCTGAATTAGCCGAGAAAGACCGGCATAGTAGCAGCCGTAGCATCGGCCAAGAGCTGGGGATAAGTCATCAAACCGCTATTAACCATTTGAAGAAGCTTGAATTCACAAAGAAGCTCGATGTATGGGCGCCACACACGTTGACGCAAAAAAAAAACATCTTTGACCGTATCGACGCATGTGAATCGCAACAAAATCGACCCGTTTCTGAAGCGGATGGTGACTGGCGATCAAAAGTGGGTCACTTACGACAACGTGAAGCGCAAACGGTCGTGGTCGAAGCCCACTGAAGCGGCTCAGACGATGGCCAAGCCCTCATTAACGGCCAGGAAGGTTCTGCTGTGTGTTTGGTGGGATTGTCAAGGGGTAATCTATTATGAGCTGCTTCCCTATAGCCAAACGCTCAATTCGGACCTGTACTGCTAACAACTGGACCGCTTGAAGGTAGCACTCATGAAGAAGAGGCTATCTTTGATAAACAGAGGCCGCATTGTCTTCCATCAGGACAACGCCAGGCCACACACTTCTTTGGTGACGCGCCAGAAGCTCCGGGAGCTCAGATGAGAGGTTCTTTTGCATCCGCCGTATAGTCCGGACCTTGCACCAAGTAACTACCACCTGTTTTTGTCCATGGCGAACGAGCTTGGTAGTCAGAAGTTGGCCACAAAAGAGGCCTGTGAAAATTAGCTATCCGAGTTTTTTGCCAATAAGGAAGCGAGCTTCTATAACAGGGGTATTATGAAGTTGGCATCTCGTTGGGAACAAGCCATCGAAAAAACGGCGCATATTTGACTTAAAACAGATGATTGTAACTAATTTTATGAACAAATGAAAATTCAAAAAAAATACCGCAGGACTTTTTTGACAGCCTAATATATAGATTAATTTGCTGTCGGAAATAGTGATAGATACCCCAGCAGATGTACGAGTCTTGATGATACAGTTACGTTTGCAATTATTCACGCCAACCTGGGGTTATCTGTTAATTGATGTTTTTGTAAATGAGAGCAATTTAAAGCTCTAAAATAAAAAAGATATAAAGCATATTCAAGCGTTGAAGTCTGTTGAATGTTAATTTGAAATATGAACAATTTCAAGTCAAATCAGCCGAAAAACAGCCGAGTTCTGCCTTTCGTGTTGTATGTTTTTTAAAAAATATTAAAATTAGCAAGTTTCCTTTAATTTTCACAACAGTATCATTTCATCAGTGTGCTTGAATATCAGAAACATCGTCGTCATTCGAAAACATGTTCTGAATTATATCAGCTACAAAAAACTGTAATACGTCTAACAAATCAAAGAAGGTCAGTGTGAATTACATAGATTCCTCAAGTGTGTTACTCCATCACAAGAAATACAAATCTGATATCAGCGATAATACCAAAATTGAACACGATTCCGGATGGCTTGTTTTTGTGAGAATTTAATTTCACCATATCAAGTTTTTACGATGAAAAAAGCGAACATCAATTAACAACCCTCGGGTTCACATTATAATGTAATGGAAAGCAATGGAATACAAATTAGATGGCTTTTGAGTCACAGAATTGTTTTGCAAATTGGACTAAGTACGCAAATCAGTGCGTTGCAGTTTATCGTAATAAGGGAAAGTCGGGAAAGGCGGACAGGGTGGGAAAAATGGACACTAGGGTGCCAAAGGATGTATGGGACAAAAGTTTATTCTTCACGGATGGGAACAAACAGAAATCATTGGGTGCCAAATCAGGGCTGTACGGCGGATGACCCATCAATTCGATGGTTTGAGTGCTCAAATAGTCTCTTGTTTGAGCCTTTCAAAAAACACAGATAAAGGCTTAGTGATTATGCGAAAACTCGATTTTTATGCCCTGCGTATGTCTCGGGAAAAAACGACGTTCGAATGTTTATATTCACCGATGCCGCCTTGTGTGTGTGATTGTGACGCACGTCCTTTCAATAAAAGTGACTTAAATATACTATCACTACAGCAAATAAGTATCTCGATAAAAAGAACATTCCTAGTTATTTTGTATTCATGAAAACTGGAAGAACTTCCTTTTTTCCATACATTTGTTCTGCCGATTTGTATGCCGACTCTAACTGTGCTACTCTATTTCTACGCGTCTATCACAATTGAGGGGCTTAGAATGAAAGGGGTGTAAGTGATTTGATCGATTTCTCTACATCGACTCTCTCTTTTGGTTATAACTTAGCTGCAAATACATTCCCAGCTGTATTTGACAATGTGGAAGATAGATCAGAACCTCAACTATCGGATTATATTACAAACTAAATTTGGAACATTTTTGCAGTTGATTTGTCAACTGAAGAAAAAGTTGATGAAGAGTAATCGATCAAGTCACTTACACCCCTTGCATTCTAAGCCTCTCAATTAATAAAATGTTATTTTTCATGAGATGAACAATTGAATAACTGTGAAATGTCAAGCGTTATCTAAACACACTAACCGCCAAGTTTTGATTGGCCCGATTTACGGTTTCCCCAACACAGACTTCGAAATCGATGTACCTGTACCTGTGGAAATCCGCTTTCCAAATACACATGTAAGTCGGTATTTTTGTTCCCACCGAGCTGTGTTACCCTAACACGGACTTCAAAATCAATGTAAAATTAAAATTGTCAAAAAGTACCATAGGGAAACTATATGTGGAACGGCAGAATGACAATACTTTCCAAAATCATTTCACATTACTTATAAAATTTAAAAAAAAAGTTGATGAATAGGAATATTGAGGATTCTAAAATTAAATATTAGTAGCAGGCTTCAATCTTCACAATTTAACATATTCAATCGTGTGTTAGTATATATATATATCCTGGAGTATATTGAAATTTATAATAGTAAATCTCGACATTTCATGCAATTCTGAGACATTTGTCATCTTGGGCCTTGGGCGATTTTTTGATTTTCAGAAAACTTAAATTTTGAGATCTGCGACAATAGTAAATGAAATCCGAATGAGCTAATGTTTTGAATAGGATATTTTATCGTGCAAATCAACATTTCGCAGGGAGTCCCGTAAGAAAAATCGATATGACGATTTCCATTGACATCCTAAACCATACATTTTGCCTCGTATTCCAGAAAAACGATTCCCTGAGTATCGATTATTGATAAAAAAAAACTTTGACGACTGTGCGACACTAGTATATGAAGTTCGATTGAGCTGATATCACGGCTATGGAACTCCGTACAAATCACTCGTCGAAAAGTGTCTCCTTCTTCATCCCTTGTTTACATCGATGAATATATTTTTTTCCACTATGTTTCGTAGGAGAGTGTATGCATACTGACAGATTTCTACTACGATGTGTTCAGTAAAGGTTGAAAGGTGGGAATGTTTATGTTCATATAGGTATGTATTATCGTACGATTCAATTGTATGCATCTTTAACACTCCTATACTCGCGCATTGGTCTGTCAGACCGAGAAATCAATAATTCGTTCATTTCTCAGAAAATATCAACACTACGTTATTCGTCGTTCGTCATCGTTTAGCACCATTCATAAGAGTTGGGGCTTAAAGTATTAAAAACTATATACTAAAAATTTTAAAATAATCAAAATTCTGAAAATCTAAGAATCAAAAAATTAAAATCTTAAAATCTCAAAACCTCAAAATTTAAATATTTTAAATCAAAAATTTAAAAAAGTTAAAAAATTTTAAAAATTAAAAATTAAAAATTTAAAAATGTAAAAAATTTTAAATTTATGATTTTAGAATCACATCACTTACCACAGTGAATCATGATTTTTTCTAACCCTTCCCACTAACAACTATCCCTTCCAGGATAAACGCTAGGGAACCACGCTATAGAGGCGACCCTTCTGGCCTTCGGGCGGCGAATATCATGCTAACATTCCTTCCCTTCCCCTGGTGACTGCTCGAATCACCGAAAATTGCACAACGAGAATGATTTGCTAGTCCTAAGCGTCATTCTGTGTGTTCTTTGTGCAATTTGGTTGGTTCAGGTCAATCACGGAGAGCAACTATGAATTGTACAGTCTACCCAAGTTCAAGCTCAAGCTCAAATAGTCTCTTGTTTGAGCCGATGTGTGAGAGCTCGCATTGTCATGATGAAGAACAATCCGACGTCTCTTGTTTGTTTTCCTTATTTCACCGAAGATTTCTGGCAAACAGATGGTTGTGTACCACTCAGAATTTACTGTTCTACGATCCTCTAGAGGCACTGTTGCAATATGACCAGTTTTTCTGAAAAAACAGGCCACCATTTTCTTTGAAGTGCTTCGTGCGCGAACAACTTTTGTTGGATTTGGTTCATCTTGGAACACCCATACAGTCGACTGCTGCTTACTTTCGGGCTCATACGAATATATCCATGATTCGTCACCTGTCACGATTTTATAAACGTCTTTTGAAGCACCGCGATTGTATTTCTTAAGCATTTCTTTGCACCAATCGACACGAGCCTTTTTTTGAGCGATTGTCAAATTATGTGGGATCCAACGTGAACATAATTTTCGCACAACTAAGTGTTCATGTAAAATCGCATATATGCTGGTGGAACTAATGCTTAGGGATGCCTCAATCTCACAATAGGTTACATGACGATCTTGCTTAATCATTTCGTGCACAGCATCGATGTTTTCTGGCACTACAGTCGATTTTGGACGACCTTCACGAAACTCGTCGGACAGCGAACTACGACCACGATTGAATTCAATATATCAGCGATACACAGTGGTTTTTGATGGAGCTTCATCGCCAAAAGTCAAATTAAGTTGGTTGACGCACTCTTGTTGTGATAATCCACGTCGAAAGTCGTAAAAAATCATCGCACGAAAATGTTCACGATTCAGTTTCATTTTTTGCCGAGACCAAACTTTCAACTAAATATAAAATAAACAAATAGCGTCCGTATGACAAAATGTTCTGAGTACGTATATCGTCAAAAATGTCAAACTTTACGATGGAACCGTGAGATGGACTCACATGACATCAGTGTTGCCAATTCCCGAAATATAAATAGTGACCCTCGTACTTTCATACAATCACCCAGTGGCGTAGTGTAGGGGTCTTGGGGGGCGGTGTCCTCTAGTGGTGATACCCTCGACCATAATAAATATATTCTATTTTTCTAACAAAAAATTATTCAAGATTTCTTATGAATTTTATTTAACGTTGCTAATTTTTGCTTATTAAATCTTTACTAGTTTGGTGTAGTGTGTAGTATACTAAACTTCACTGCACCCTTACCGGAAACAGCGAACATGCAAATTTGGTATTGTACACATTGTTCGTAAACTTCAGTCTGAAAGTTGTAAAAGAAATTTTCCCTTCAAAATATACCACTTCAAATTGTTTTTTCCCAAGGAAAACCTCAATACATAATTCACCGGGCATATAAGTATGAAACCAGATTTTTTTTTTAAAAGCACATATTTATTGGATTAAAATGAAAAATTCTACTTTATTCAAAGTATTTTTCATCGACATATGTGATACTATATGACAATAATTATTCTTCTTTAAGAGTAAATCATTTATCAAGCCATTTAATCCAAACTCTCGTGAGAATTGAAGCACTGTTCAGCCAAATCTCATGAGTAATCCCCATGTGAAAGAACTTCCATAATCAAATGACTCAATCGTTTCCTTGATTTCCAGCAAAATCACTTTGTGTTACCTTTTTTGGTCTCAAAGCACGATTCAAATTGATTCTTCTTTGTCGATGGCGTTCAGTATTATCGGTTTGGCAAGGTTTGAATAACTTATATTATTCCATCAAATACATATCATTGTCTTCCGTCTATAGATATTTGGCCTTTCAAACGATGTTATTGATTTCCCTGGATATACCCAAGATCTTTGACACTTAGCATTCTCGAAATAGTTCCATTTTTAATAGTCAGCCACAAATCGTTAGAGAAAAGACTTTCTCTGTAACTGACGAGCATCATTTCACATGTGAAGCCCCGAAGGCAAGCACAGTGGCTTGGACATTCCCTTTTTCGTTGATTGTAAGCCACAGAAGATTCTCCTGCTCCGCAAAATTGCTGTGGGAGATATATTTGACGTCATAGCTTATGTCATTGGTGAGAGACATAAAGTACCCGATGCCCTACCAGCCGTTGGAGTCCTGTAAATGCAGTAAAGGGCCTGGCCGGGTAAAGGAGTAAAAAGTGCCCCCAAACCAAATCACTAGCTGTATGGCAAATATTGTAAAGGATATTAAATAAGAAATTTTGGTGGTTTATTTGAACCCCTATGTGGTTTGACGTAGGATCTATAGTGAAAAACGTAAGTTTTCGTTTATTTCTCGCCATCCTCAAAAGATTCGAGATAAAAATTTAAAAAAAAATACTGAATGTGCATCTTACTACGGTGTATCAAGAAAAAACATAAAAAAAATCATCAAAAATTTTAGTACTAAAAAAAATACTGAAATTCTGAATTTTTTTTGGGATTTAGAAATGCAGTACTACTTTAATTCATATTTAAATGTGCTCCTACGGCTTTTCTAGATTGATAAATATCTTCAAACTATTTTTTCAAATATCTTCAAACTATTTTTTCATTTAATAATAAAAAAAATACACAGTACAAAAAAATGTTATAGATTTTCTGGCATTTCAAAATTTTGAAAAAAAATATAACTTTGAGACCCACATCTGCTCAAATTTTAATTTAAATGCGTTCGTATGTGTCTTTTTTCTACATGTGGCGAAATTTTTCCTGAATTTTTAGAGCATTGCGACGCACAAAAATAGTTTTCTTCATCGTCTGTATTATTTTTTTATTCTCTTAAAATCGATTATTTTATTGTATTCGTGGTTTTCAATTGTAAGATCAAAATAAAAAAAAACAAATCGGATTTTTTTAAGTGTTCTTCTCATTAATCCGAATGATCTTTCCACAAGGACTTAATTTTTTTCTCACAGAGCTCTATCGTACTGCTGACTCCTATGAATTTGGTAAACCATCTAAATCCAATGTAAAGATAATCTCATATATTTTAAAATACGGGAAAAAAAGTTGTACAGCGCAATGCTCTAAATATACCGACAAAATTTAGACATATGAAAAACAAAATTTAAAAAATATTAGAGCAGTTATGGGTCTCTAAATTCAAAATAAATTAAAAATGCCCAAAGGCCAAAAAAACAATTTTATTTCGCACAATCCTCATAAAAATTCAAGAAAAAAATACGCTACATGTGGAAAAAACAACACATACGAACACATTTAAATAAAAATCAGAGTAAAATTAGGTCTCAGAGTAATATTTTTTTTCTGAATTTCGAAATGCCTGAAAATATATATATTTTTTTTGTACCGCGAAAAACACTCTAAAAATTCTGAAAAAAATCACATATACCTAAAATAGACGTAGGAAGAAATTTGAATACAAACTAGAGTAGTACTGAATGTCAAAATAAAAAAAAATTAAAATTTAATTTAAAATAAAGATAAAAATTAATTTAAAATTTTTTTAGTGTTTGATTTTCTGATAAAAAAATTGTTTGAAAATATTGATCGATACACCTAAGTAAGATGTACTTTCAGTTTTTTTTTCAAATTTTGTCTCAAAGCTATTGAGAATGACGTGAAAAAAAAACGAAAAGGTGCCTTTTTCACCATAGATCATATGGTGTACCATATAAGGATTCAAATATATGGTACTACTGCCAAAATATTTTATTTAGTACCCTATACAATATTATCTATACAGCTGCTGATTTGGTTTGGGGGACTTTTTACTCCCTTACCCAGCCAGACTATTTGGAAGTATAAAAAATTTTTTTTTGGTACCGCGCAACACTGAAAAAAATCTGAAAAAAATCACACATATCTAGAAAAGCCATAGAAACACATTTAAATATGAATTAGAGTAGTACTGAATCTCTAAATCCCAAATTTTTTTTTTTAATTTCAATATTTTTTTTAGTACTAAAATTTCGAGATGAATTTTTTTTGGTAATGTTTCTTGTTACATCGTAGTAAGATGCACATTCAGTATTTTTTTCAAATTTTTATCTCGAATCTGTTGATGATGGCGTGAATTAAACGAAACAGTATGTTTTTCACTATAGATCCTTTGTCAAACCACATAGGGGTTCAAATGAACCGTCAACATTTCTTATTTAATATCCTCTACAATATTTGCCATATAGCTAGTGATTTGGTTTGGGGGCACTTTTTACTCCCTTACCCGGCCAGGCCCTTTGATCATCCATTGAGACCATAACGTCACGTTTCGCCGGGAATATGGTTTTCACCAGCACACATAGTTTTTGCCACAAAGGATTAAGAAAAAACTTTTTCCCTGTAATGTACACTTATGTATGAACGATTCGTAGCATGCATAAGAAAAAAAATCAACAACTTCTGAAAATGGTTTTTTTTAGCATTGGGTTTGAAAAGATTTTTTTTCTAAATTTAGTTAATTGTTAAGTAAAAGAAAATGAGTGGTTCTCGTCTATGATATAACCGCAACGTTGACATGGGACTACCGCTAGCTTAGTAATCATTTGTTCGTATCGATTAAATTATTGATTGAATGAAACAATTTTCGAATTCAATTGAATACAACACATTTGCTTTATAAGTAAAAAGTTTGAACAATCGTCATGTAAGCTAAATTCATGCATTGTAATAGATTATGTTCTTCGTTTCAAGTAAATTTGATAACCGTTCTTGCACCTTTGGTATGATGCTTGGGACTACCAAAATATGGGAGCGGAAGAATTGTCAAACGATCATTGTATTTTATATTTTCCTTTAAAATTATTATTATCGAACCACGAACTTGTTTGATTTGATGAACTTCAGGCACTCAGTTTCGATTTTGAATTGCACATCCAACGCATATTGTTGAATCAATCGACGTTATCACAGCAAATGATTATCAAAACTTTGCCTAATGATCAAACGGTACACCCAAACTAGCGTTGGCAGAAATCATGTCATCTTTGGCAGAAATGATGCCATTTAGTGTGCTGTTGAGTCAGATGCGCAAATAATGAGCTATTTTGAAAGCTTAAAAATGGTTTGTATGTATGCGTGCAGACATCTCTTCCTGTTTTCTTTTCTCATTTCATTTGGGATTATGCAAAAAAAGACAGTTCATACAACGTCAATCGAACCTAGGCCGGCTGGAATGCAAAGCTAATTTACACGACCACGCTATCCACACCCAAAATTGATTTTTAACTCATTTTTTGTCATCCCGATTCATGACATTAAATAAGACATAACATAACAGAAAATGTCATGACTCACAAATACTGGTAAGCATTTGTATGGTACATCAATATAAGATTAATTCGAGCAAATACATGATACTATTGCACCTGGTTATAAAATGAAGTTGTGAAGTGTTTTCTAAGAGTAAAAAAGAAGCGCATGACGGAGAACAATATCTATCTCGGTCTGGGTCGTGTATGTGGCAAAGCATGCGGAAAGCTCATTTGTCTTTTTTTTTCGCTCGCTCGTATTAATCTTATATTGCTGTACCATGTATATTATACAAATGCTTACCAGTATTTGTAAGTCATGACATTTTCTGTTATGTTATGTCTCATTTAATGTCATAAATTGGGATGACAAAACATGAACTAAAAATCAATTTTGGGTGTATGCGTAGAAAATAAGTGAGCAGAAGATATGAAGACATATCTTCCAATGCAGTCTTGAGTAATCCAGCCAAAGCGTTGTGTTCCTATCCGCTTTTGAAGTCTAAACTTTTGTAGTTGCATGTATGCCGATTTCCCCAGTCTCCTTCCTTTTGAAGTCTGTGTTAGGAAAACCTTAAATCGGGCCAATCAAAACGTGGCAGTTAGGCCGTTTAGATATCGCTTGACATATAACAATTATTCAATTGTTCATCTCACGAAAAATAACATTTTCCTTAGTGTGATAGATGCGTCGAAATATTTGCAATGACTTAATGTAAACATCTCCACGATCTATTATGAAATGTTGAAGTATTAAGCATTCGAAATCTTTAATTTTTTCCTGCTTGTTTTGTTTTTAGGTTTTCATTTTACATTCCATATATTCCGGTTAGACGTAGTCCCACATCAAAAAGAAACAGAAATTACCTTCACTCCAGCATTCCTGCAATAAAGCGATGCTTCTGAGTGATATTCAAAATACAAATATAGAAGACCTACAGGCAGAAAATTTTATGAAAAAGAGTTCCACGGAAAAGGTTTAGTAACCGATTCCCGAAATGTGATTTACTGCTTTACTTGTTAGGTAACATAATTTACAGAGCCCGAACAATATTCCATGGATCCCATGGCTACGGACCCAACTCGACTCGCTCTTTAAGCCAAGTGCATAATCGAGCCAATCACATCACCAGACTGGGAAATGTCGCTAGTAATTACATTATCAATCGAAATCAGGCTGACTTTTATGCGTACAGATGACATATAGCAACGAATCCCGACGTCTTATTTCCAATACATTTTCCGTTTGGTAGCTGCTGTTGAAAGCCCACAAGCTTAGAGAAGTAATCTTTCCTCCCGTTCCATCTGGGACTAAGCTTTCTCCTTCACCAAGATGTAATTCCGCTTGTTCGCAGGAAAGGGTCCGTTTTGCTCGTTCCCTCCCTTAAATTATAGGCGAGGCTGGAGGCATATGTGAAACGAAAAGGCACTCTAGGGTTATTTATTCAACACTCAACAATCGCTCGAAATGGTTGGGGAAACCGAAGGGAGCGAAAAAAACGTAAGAAAAAATGTTGGGAAATCCGACATCACTTACTGTCGTGTCATTCAAGCGACAGTTCGGGAGAACACTGTTTTGAACAAGCCCACCGAAGAGTGTCACGGATGTTCCGAGCGCACGAAAAGAAGGACAGTAACGGAATAGTAGCTGAATAAGATGTCAGAATATCCCCCTGAGAAGAGTACGTTGTGATTCGGTTGTATGGCCAGCTCTAATGGATTACAGAAAAAAAATCCTTAAATCTCTTGTATGAAAGCGTGCTGTTTGGGGCGTAAGAATAACTAATAAAACTGATCGTATTCTTTCACACAGAGGATCATACGGCGTAAATCGCCTTGTATCTGCTTCTACTATATGAGTAACAAAACACCTTGTACGGGACGGCAAACTACTCCGCATAAGGTACATTACCATTTTTTTTGGTGATATTTCCAATTTTCGTGCTGTCTCGAGATACAATCAAGTGAACCCTCCCAGATATAGAAGAACACTGGGTAACTCTTTAGCATAAATATTCGCACAATTCTGATAAAGCACATCTCCGTTTTCTTGAATCGTGTAATACAATCCGAATTCGCTTCGCCCGGCGTCCTTCCATGTCCCCCGGCACCGTGTTACCAATTACGGCATTTTCACCAGCAGCTACACGGGTTGTAATGGCTCTTGAGCATGAGCATGAACAACTCAACGGGCTTTATCTCGAATGCAATCAGAATCTTTTTAGGAGTGTGTCTCACATTTCCCCCCTCCAAACCACCCACAAACACAAACAAACCAAGCAGCACAAAGAAGAACAGCAAACGTGTGAAAACGTTTTATCTCGATTTATTGCCGTACGTAAAAAGTACGTGCGAATGATAAATACCAACCATAAGGTCAGTGTCCTTGTGCCGAGAATAGTTGTCAGAGAATTACTCCCATCGACACTACCGGCCGTGTTCGGATTGCTCAATCAACACTAGCAGCAGACAGCAGCGAACCATCCCGTAATGATGTTATTCCGGAATTCGGGCTGGCCTACATTTTATGGTGGGATTACGTTTCGTGTAACGATTTCATACCGTTGTTGTTCCTAGGACACAATCCCCCGTGGGCCCGAGGGCCATGTGTTTTTTATAGTTGTCTCCATCATAACCTCGCTTCGTTCGTTCCCACGTCCGCTCGATGGCGGAGTAGAAAGGCCAAATCTGCAACGTAATAACAATGGCATTATTTGTACCCATCCCACACACACACACACACACACACACACACACACACAAACACACATACAGGTTGACTCAGAAGTAATCAAACGAAATTGGACAGTCCAGCGGCATGCCGGCGAGAAGTATTGGCTATTTTTCAGCTTACTGCAGTCGACGCGAACTTTACTATCTCCCAGGCTGGCGCGTGTGTGGGTGGCAACAAGATGCTGCGATAGCAATAAAATTGACACCCTCTTGGACGCCTGGGTCCTCCCACGATAGGGGCCGGTGTTGGATGTGTTTGCTTAGCTTACCTCTAGAATTTATTTCAGCACGGATTTCGGAATACCCGAGAATTACACTTTTCCTCTCTAGGGATTGATAAATTATACTACGTTGTGTTTTGTTCTCGGTTTTCGATATCTTTACAGCATTTTGGGCAATATTGAGCTCACAGTAAAATGAATCACGTACCCACCTTGCCGAGAACCCACTAGAATCATTCTATGAAGTTATGATTAGTGTGAACATAGTTCTTTAAAGAAAAAACAGGAAGTGGGTTATATCTATGGTATAACCGCAAGGGTGACGTAGGACTATCGTTGATTTAGAGATCATTTGTTTGAAGTTGAATCTAAATCCATTCTGAATGAATGAATAAATGAATATTTGGGAGACTTCGAAAACGAGAGCGTTACGTTGGAGGCACAAGGTTTTATGCATCCAATATTGGATACGAAAAACCTTGTCCTGAAGAATAATCTTCAGAAGCTAACCTGCTAACTGTACTTGATTGACAAATCACAAACCCAAATGTATTATATGGATATTTTATGGATAGAAAACATTAAAATAAACTCTTTCATATGAATGTAATTTTAAATTCCCAGAGGAACTGGCAGATTATTTTCAGTAACGATTAGATATTTCCACATATTCCTCGATACTGGAAGCCCACCAGTGGTTAATGCTAACTCGATACCCATCTGTTAATAGTACTTGATTGAAACATATTTGATCATAGTGTTACATGGATAGAAAACATTCAAATAAACTCTTTCACATGAGCTTGAGCTTGAGCTTGAGCTTGGGTAGACTGTACAATTCGTAGTTGCTCTCCGTGATTGACCTGAACCAACCAAATTGCACAAAGAACACACAGAATGACGCTTGGGACTAGCAAATCATTCTCGTTGTGCAATTCTCGGTGATTCGAGCTTTGAATGGTCAATAACGACGCCGGCCACGTCCTTACAGTCACCAGGAGAAGGGAAGGAATGTTAGTATGATATTCGCCGCCCGAAGGCCAGAAGGGTCGCCTCTATAGCGTGGTTCCCTAGCGTTTATCATGGAAAGGATAGTTGTTAGTAGGGAGAGGTAAAAATCAGGATTCACTGTGGTAATTGATGTGATTGTGTAAACGCGACAAATAAACTCTTTCACATGAATGTATTTTTAAATTCCCAGAGGAACTGGCAGATTATTTTCAGTAACGATTAGATATTTCCACATTTTCCTCGATACTGGAAGCCCACCAGTGGTTAATACTAATTCGATAACCACCTGTTAATAGCACTTGATTGAAACATATTTGGTTACAGTGTTACATGGATGGAAAACATTAAAATAAACTCTTTCACATGAATGTAATTTTAAATTCCCAGAGGAACTGGCAGATTATTTTCAGTTACGATTAGATATTTCCACATTTTCCTCGATACTGGAAGCCCACCAGTGGTTTATGCTAACTCGATAACCATCTGTTAATAGTACTTGATTGAAACATATTTGATCACAGTGTTACATGGATAGAAAACATTAAAATAAACTCTTTCACATGAATGTATTTTTAAATTCCCAGAGGAACTGGCAGATTATTTTCCGGATTATTCTCGATGCTGAATGGCATCCAAACGGAAAGAATTCCGCGCGTGTATGTGTGTGTATGTGTGTGTAGCGGTTGCTTCGAGATCTTCCCGGGGAACCGTTTGTGGCATCACTCTCCTCCTGATGGATTCATGTCTAGCCTAAGGTGCACAAACAGGCTCTTGGTGACACCTTCATCAGCGCTTTCATGATAAACGAAGAGCTTCACCACAACAGCGACAACATGCTCCAATCGCTGTTCAATTAGAACTGAGTGGATTTCCGAGCGGCGCTCGCTTATATACCGATTGGTGATTTCAATAGCCTGTGTTGAAAGCAATTTTAAGACTATTGAAACAAGTTTTTGGATCAAAGAGTAACAAGTATAGAACGCGTAGACATTTTATCTTTCGAATGAAGTGTTTATCATACCATTTCGTTCAGTTGTTTAGGAGCTACTAATGCTCAAAATCTCGGTCTCCGGCGTAACGCTTTCGTTTTCGAAACTTTGATTTTACACCCCGGTATAGAAATGAAAGACGAAGTCCTACGTCAAAACGTGATACAATAGCAATGGCTAATTCTTTTTTTGTGTTGAACGAATAATGCTTCAACACGCAAAGAAGTGTATTCAAGTGTATCAGAATGAATTTTGCTTCCATAATGTACCTGGATAACGATAAAGCACTATCGGATTCAATGAATGTCGGTTTGACTACTATCATTAAACAGATTAGGGTATTCTCCAATTTCTTCTTCTGGTTCATACTGAGCAGACTATGACTGAACGGCCTTAGTTAATGGAAACTGAAAAACTAAAAATCGGTCGCGTCTCGAAAATTGTACAATTTCTAATGCTTATTGCTCAATGGTTTCCTGATGAATTTTAGATAGAATGGATAGAAAATTAATATTTTTCCTATGGGTAATTTGTTGAAAAGCTACAAACTTTCCGTACATGTACAGACAGAGCGTGACGAAATCGCTATTGACGAATATTTACGATTCAGCAATTACCCAATTGGCGACCAGAAAGCAGCGGCAGCGAGGCTTCGAAATGGCCTTACTCAAAGCCGAGGGTTTAGTTTAGGTTTTCCATAGGCTGCCATACAAATGAAACAGTAATTTCTGCATAATTCAAGAACTAATGAAAAAAATGGAACCAAATTTGGCATGTGGTGGTTCGATTCTTCTCTCTCTCTCTCTCTCTCTCTCTCTCTCTAAGGGAGGACTGTCATACTTCGGAAATAAGTGGTTTTTTATAATTAAAACAAATGAGTATTTCCGGAGTTGCATTTCGACGATTTGACAGCAATAAAAATAGGTAAACAGATTTTGCTTCTGTTGACTATAACCACATAACTAAATTAAATGATGTTTTAGGAAAAGGGTGTAGCGCTATTTGAATTGATACTAATTCTACTATAGAGCAATTCCACGCCAATTCAACCTAAAAACGACCGATTTTGACGCGAGCCTCCCCCTTTTGACGTGGGACTACGTCTAACCGGAGTATATGGGGGGTAAAATGAAAACCTAAACACAGAACATGCAGGAAAAAATGAAAGATCCCAAATGCTTATAACTCGAACATTTCTTACTGGATCGGAAAGATGTTTGCATCAATTGATACGGAATATTTCTACGCTTCTATCGCAATTAATAAAATGTTACTTTTCATCAGATAAACAATTGAATAACTGTGAAATATCAAGCGTTATCTAAACGCCCTAACTGCCTAGTTTTGATTGGCTCGATTTACGGTTTCCCGAACACAGACTTCAAAATCAATGTACCTGTAGGAATCCGCTTAGCAAATATACATGCCCCTACTTGCAGTATCTTTGTTCCAACCGAGCTGTGTTTCCCTAACACGGACTTCAAAGTCAATGTGCCTGGGGGAATCCACTTTGCAAATACATGAGAGTCGAGGGTATTTTTTTGTTCGACTGAAATGTGTTTCCCTAACACAGACTTCGAATCCATGGAGTGTGGGGAAATTGGTATTGAAAATACATGCTAGTCGGGGACATTTTTGTTCCGGCTGTATTGTGTTTATCCAACACAGACTTCAAGGAGCGTGGGGAAATTGGCGTTACAAATACATGCAATTCGGGGGCATTTTTATTCCGGCTGAAATGTGGTTATCCATTACAGACTTCTAAACGAAGGTGTCTGGGGAACTCTGAATTGCAAATACATGCAAATCGGGGGGATATTTGTTCCGACTGAAATGTGTTTGTCTAACACAGACTTCAAAACCAACATGTCATCATACCAAACGTAAATGGATTGTCATTAAATTTACTTGTAACGAAGAACATAATCCATCCAAATGCATGAATTGACCTTACATGGTATGATACAATCGTTTTACTTACAAGGCAAATATATTCAATTCAATTGAATTCGGAAATTGTTTCATTCAATCAAAAATTAGATCAATACAAACAAATGATTGCTTAGCTAAGGTAGTCCCACGTCAACCTTGCGGTTATATCATAGATACAACCCAATCACTTTTTTGAAACATTGTACATCTGCCTAACCAAAATCACAATTTTCATAATCATATGACCAATTTTAGTTACGACTGATTTTTCATAAGAGTGTATGCATAAAAATGGATTTTTTCCAAAAATCATAACTCCATAGAGCAATTCTACTCCAATTCAGCCGGCCGATGACCCGACCCTCACCGATTTTTTTGAAACTTTGTACACATGATGGAAGCTATCCAAAATCACAATTTTCATCATCATATGATCAAATTAAATTACGACTGATTATTTGAAAGGGCGTATTCAAAATCATTGATCTTTCTTCCAGAAACCAGTAACTCAAAATCTAGATGTTTGAATAAAATATGATGTTCGACAAAGTTGTTGGAAAATAAATAAACAATTTAGGAAAAATCACAATCTAGATGTGCTGTTAAATCTCACGCGAAGATTGAATTTGATATTAAAAACTTTTATGTTTGAAAATAGCCTTCCTTCGATATTTTTTTGTATATATTTTTTTGAAAATTTCAATACTTTGTGAAATCCTAACCTTTTAAGAAAGGTAACATTATAAATGGAATCTTAATGCAATTCTACATGAAAAACTATATACGGGTCGGACTCAATTCGGGATTCGATTATCAGGAATTTTAGACTCGATTATTCGGAGTATTTTATTTTTGATTTTTCTTATTTTCAGATCGGAAATTTTGGATAATTTGTATAATAATCTGGATAAACAATGTGGACTTGACTAGCTTGACTAATAGAACACAGTTGTTTATGAAAAATTCAAATCCAAGATGGCGGCCACTACAAAAGGGCGCCATATATATTTTTCACAACCCCATCAATATGGGTATCAAATGAAAGGGCTTGACTATTAGAACACAGTTATTTATGAAAAATGCAAATCCAAGATGGCGGTCACTACGACATGGCACCATATATATTTTTTTCACAACCTTATCAATATGGGTACCAAATGAAAGGGCTTGACTAGTAGAACACAGTTATTTATGAAAAATGCAAATCCAAAATGGCTGCCACCACAAAATGGCGCCATCTTTTTTTTCAAAGCCTCATCAAAATGGATATCAAATGAAAATCCTCGCCTGGTAGAACACGGCAGTTCCCAAATAAACAATTACTTTTTAATGCGGCCTTAGTTACAAACAGCTTGCGCTGTTTGTATGTATGTTGGAGTGTTTCTAAAAACATCCCACATTGATTGAAATTTGATCTGAAATTTGGAACATACCTTTAATTCTACTATTGTTATAAAACTGTGTATTCCGTGATCTTGAAAAATTCAATTTGGCCGCCGCTAAAAAATGGCTGAATGACTTGACTTGGAGAATACACTACACTATGAAAAACATAAATTAGAAAAGTTCGCCGTCACAAAATGGTTGACTTTGTATTTTTTGCAATCCCCTCAATATTGGAATCAAATGAAATGATTTGACTAATAGACTACAGTACATCATGAAAATATTCCGAAGAAAGTTAGATATAAAATAAAAATTAAAAAGTTGAATGGTTTTATTGTAGAGAAGTATACTAATGATACATATAATTTACTAAAAACTTGAAAATGAAAAAGTAAAAATTTGTTTTATGTTGAACTGTTTGATGTTCTAAGAGCTAGAAAACAATTAGGCAAGTAGCAGTTAGTAGTTATTACATCCATTCCTACATTAATCTAGGGCAATGATGAGACTAAAATAAAATCGTAGGGGCCCCTTCAGTGGCGGCGCCTTTTTTAAATTTATGTTGTTTATTATGTTTCGTGTTCTCCAAGTCAAGTCATTCGGTTATTTTTTAGCGACGGCCGAATTGAATTTTTCAAGATCATGGAATACGCAGTTTTATAATGACAGTAGAATTAAAGGTGTCTTCCAAATTTCAGATCAATCAGTCAAACAGGTCAAGTTGAATGAAACCATTTAAAAAGTAATTAGTTGTTTGGGGACTGCGACCATCTTGGATTTGGATTTTGCATAATCTGCTATGTTCTAGTCGAGAACTTTAATTTGATACATTTGTTTTGGAACAAAAATATATGGCGCCTTTTTGTGGTGGCGGCCATTTTGGATTTGCATTTTTAATAAATAACCTTGTTCTACTAGTCAATCCCTTTCATTTGATGTACACACTGATGGTGTTCTGAGAAAATATTTAATTCGCCATTTTATAGTGGCCACCATCTTTGATTTACATTTTCCATAAATAATTGGGTTCTACTGTTCAGGCCCTGTGGTCCATAACAATATCGCTGGGTATCGCTGACATGATGATTTTTGAAGTAATGATTTTTTATGGAATTGCAGCCATCTTACTAGCCCACTTCACTCTCTACATTAATTGGTTTGATAAAACGAATTATTGCACACAATTTTGTGATGCATTAACACTACCGAAAACGTCAATTTGACGGATTTCAAATTTCATGGTCACAAATTTTATATAATTTTTATGTATTGTACTAAAATTTTATGATGACTTTTCATGAGATTTAAGGATAGTTTTTTATTCATATTCAATTTCTGTTTATCGGCTTTAACTTCCATAATCAGTACCACCTATTCCTATTTCTACCGAGACCCGTCAAATTGACGGATCTGGCAATTTCAAAGTTTATAACAATCCATGCATCATCCACGGAATGGTGGACATCAATACGTATTTGCATTCAATTAGACATGCAATTTCGTGCAGTATACGCACAATAGTTGTCCGATATGTTTTGAGTTCGGAGCAGTTAGAAAATTTAGACTGTAAACAATAGAGAAAGTATGATCACTCTATGATAATAAAATTGTTATAAAAGAGTAAATAAGGCTTCTCCACAGGATGATATTGAATAGGAGTCTAACTGAGAGTAAAAGACAGACTCTTTTCTCTTTGAGTTTGCAAAACCGAGGGATTAAAAAAATCCGAATTTTATTCCATTGTTATAACGTGTATATTTGTGTCCAAGAAATGGGTACCATCTTTTTTTCGCGAAACGATGTGCAGAAATCGATTTTCGGAAATCATGAGATTCATTCGTTCCGACAAAAAAAAAGCGAACGGAATGCTCGATTACAAACTGATAAATTTGGATTAGTTTCTGAAACATGGAAACCATTCATTGAGAACAGCCAAGCTTGTTACAAACCTGATCAAAATAAAACAATAGATGAGCAACTGTTTCCAACAAAGGCAATATTTTTGCAGTATATGCCAAATAAATCGGAAAAGTTCGGAATAAAATTTTGGTTAGCTGTAGACGTGAAGAGTTAATACCTTATAAATAGCTTCCCTTACTTAGGTAAAGATGAACTTAGACCATCAGGGGTACCATTGAGCGAATCTGTAGTATTGAATCTATTATGTGAACTGTGGAAGAAATATCACCACAGATATTTTTTTTACAAATATGGAAATCGTAAAAAAACAAGTCTTGTTGGAACTGTGCGATCAAATAGAATAGAATTGTCAGTAGCAGCTGAAGTGGTGAAAAATAACATGAGCTTTTACTCTACTTTACTCTACAAATCAGATAATATTATTCAGACAATTTATAAAACTAAACCTCGCAAAAAAGTACTGCTTCTTAGCTCTAAGCATAGATCCGTAAAAATAGATTCCAATAGAAAACGAATACCTGAAATTGTTTCGTTTTACAGTAAAACCAAGTTTGGAGTAGATGTAGTTGACCAGATGGCACGCTAATATAGCGTAAAAGCAGGGTCTCGTAGATGGCCATTGCAAGTGTTCTACAATATTTTGGACTTGGCAGCAATCGTGGATTTTATACAAAGAGACTTGTGATGGGAACATAACTAGGAATCAATTCATTTTTCAATTGGCAGAAGAACTTTCCAATGAATATAAGTGCTGCATAGAACAAGCTTCCTCAAAAAACAACCAAACAAAGCAATGGATTGTACTACAGAAAACTCAACTATAAGACCTCAAGAACGAAAATCTTGCCAAATACAATTGTGCAACAAAAACAGAGCGATGTATACTTGCAATACATGCAACAAATATGTTTGTGGCAAGTGTTCATCCAGAATAACATGTTCTTGTAGACATATAAATGTAAATATAAACCGTTTTTGTTTATTTTTTTATGATAAACATATGATAAATATATGATAAATATATGAAATGTTGTTTTTGTCAAATCACATTCTTTTATTAACATAAACTAAGTCAAAAATACAACAGAAGCACTTATCAGAAATCCGTCAATTTGACGGGTGCGGTAGAACTAGGTATACATCAAACGTCGGTAGTTCTAGTGTTAAACATTCACAGGAACCAAGCTGGAAAAAAGAATGTATGATACAATTCATATTGAATAATGAAAACCCTGACATTCTTCAGGGTATAGGCTTCATTTTAACATCATTTACAGGTACCACAACAGCCTATAATTTATAATACTAAGCATTTGCAAAAAAGTGACTGTCTAAACCAGTGATAAAATGTTTGCGTTAGCAAATTCCGTAAAAAAACAAGCATCGTGATTTTTTCAGTGTTTGTTCGGTTGTTTTGACTATTCTGTTTGCTGTTTTCATGCTAGAAAAGCTATCTGCTATCTAATATAAGCTAATGGAAAAAATAAATGTTCTATGCAGATTTTATTTTTATTAAAATTAGAGACAAATGTAATTGAACATATTTTTAGTTTTTTAGTTCAATCAAATTTATTGTAGTCAAGTGAAAAAAAGGCTCTATCGTATCGAAAACTCTTATTAATTTCATGAAACAGTATCATTCTATGTAATGAGACACTGTTCAATGACCAACAAAGTTTAGGTGTTCGGAATTTGGTACAGAACGGTGGATAATCCCAACCATCCAGAATACGATAAAAATAATGTTTGTCAAAATTCTACCAATTTCATGAACGACATATGCATTCTTCGCCGATTGCCCGAAGTAACCAGACGAAGGAAAGTCGCGTCCAAGTTCCGTTATCGGTTACCGCGTGATTGTTGTTTTTTTTGCCGCTGAAGAGTTCATTTCGCTATCTGGATAGTGAGTGAAGTGCCTTGCCTGCAAGTGGATAAAGGCTTTCATCCTCGGAAAGCCAAGCATTGGTTTTTGTTTTGTCGCTGCTTCGCCGACATTGGAGATTTCGCCGAGTCATCGTGCCAACAGTGACAGTGCGGGTAAGCTTTCACCGACGACTGTGTGTAGTGGTGTCGTAGGCACATTCCCACCACCAACGAGCTTTCAGCACGCTCCCGTTCATCTGCACTGGAGTGCGTTCATAGGTGAATAACATTAAATATACTGAGAGAAAATATTTAATAATTATAAGTTTTTTTTTGTTTTTGTGAATTATTTTATTGTGAAATATTGTTTAAAAAAATACTTAGAATATAAGTGAAAATTTAAAATGGCAGAGAGTGGGGGACCTTCGGATATGGAGGTCTCTGACTCTAGTTCCCTCCTAACGGATAAAAAAAAGTCACTCAAACGTGTTCCAAATACGGAAGATACTTCTTCTGGGGACGAGTCAGCTAACCCTACCAAGTCTCCCTCCAAAAAACTAGCAAATCTCCCATCTGCCCTTAACGATCCCACTCTACCTTCAACCTCGTCTTCTCCCTCTGTTCTTCCCGCTCCTTCTCAACCTTCGCCTTCCCACTCTCAATCCCCGTCCTCGCCTTCCCCCCCTGTTATTCCCACTCCCCGTGTAAAGGTCTATCCAGAAGATGCGCCCGGAACTGGTCCCTGGGTTGTTTTCTTCAGGCCTAAGCCAAATGGAAAGGCGTTGAGAGTCATGCAGATCGCGAAAGATCTGGCAAGGTATACCTCCGTTTCGGAAATTTCGAAGGTTAGACCAAACAAATTGCGAGTTGTCGTGAATGATCGAAAAGACGCAAACAAGATTGTTGTCGATCAGCATTTTACAATTGAGTATCGGGTCTACATACCCTCTCACATAGTCGAAATTGAGGGTGTTATAACCGAAACCGGCTTGACGTGCGAATACATTACGAGTGAAGGTACAGGCCGTTTTAAAAAACTGCCCTCGACGACTGTTAAGATCTTGGGTTGCCGCCAGCTCGGAACAGTCTCCCATGAAGGAGAAAAAAAGAAATTTACGCCGTCCAACTCGTTTCGAGTCACCTTCGCTGGTTCAGCTCTCCCTGACTACGTGATGGTAGATAAATTGAGGTTAGCCGTGCGACTTTTTATTCCAAAGCCAATGACTTGTCTAAAGTGCAAGTCAGTTGGTCACACGGCTGCTTATTGTGCCAATAAAGAACGATGTGCCACTTGCGGAGAACAACATGAGGGGAAATCCTGCAGTGCGACTGAGCATAAGTGTCCATATTGCGGGGGATCCCCACACGTGCTCTCAGCTTGTGAAACATACAAGGCTCGCTGGGAGAAACAGAAGCGCTCTTTGAGGGAACGCTCTAAACGCACTTTCGCAGAAATTTTGAAGGGCGCTTCTCCACTGGCTCAAGAACAACAACCAATTAATACACACAATGTCTTCGCTACGTTGCCAGTTGACGAAATGGAAGCGGATACAGCTAACGGGGGCACGCCGTTTATTTCTCAAGGGAATCCCCGGCGCAAAAATGTGACCACTCCCAAAGTTCAAGGACAAGTCCCTCCGGTGATACCCCCTGTTAGCTTGCCCAAAAAATCGAGTGCAGCGGATAAGCAAAATCAGGTCCCTCCTGGCCTCCGTGGTAATAGTTCACCTTCGAACGACCCAGCACTCGAGGGGACATCAAAAACCCCAACTGTCCCTGTTTTTCCGTCAAGTTCAACTTCCCAATCGGGATTTATAAAGTTGTCTGACCTTGTGGATCAAATCTTCACGTGTTTTAATGTTTCCGACTCCATCAGAACCATTGTCACCGCAATGCTTCCAGTACTAAAGACAATTTTGCAGCAATTGATGCAAACATGGCCCCTCCTTGCAATGATTATCTCTCTTGATGTCTAATTTAAATAGAGAGGTCGGAGATATCACTGTTTTACAGTGGAATTGTCGTAGTCTTATGCCTAAATTGGATACATTCAAATTTCTAATTCATAAACTCAATTGTGATGTTTTTGCTCTATCCGAAACCTGGCTCTCTTCTCAAAATGATCTCTCTTTCCACGATTTTAATATAACACGCTTGGACCGTGATGACAGATACGGAGGGGTACTATTGGGGATCAATAAGTGTCACTCATTTTTTAGAATTGACCTTCCACCTATTGGAGGGATCGAAGCTGTTGCTTGTCATGCAAACATCAGAGGCAAAGAACTCTGTATAGTCAGCTTGTATTGGCCTCCGAGAGCTGCGGTTAGCCGCAAGCAACTTGTTGACATGTGCTCACTCCTTCCTGAGCCACGATTAATCTTGGGAGACTTCAACTCTCACAGAACTGCCTGGGGGGAACAGTACGACGACAATCGTTCATCGTTGATATATGACCTTTGTAACAGCTTCAATATGACCGTTTTGAACACTGGGGAAACAACACGTGTACCTAAACCTCCTGCTAACCCAAGTGCTCTTGACCTCTCGCTTTGCTCGAATTCACTATCGTTAGATTGCAAGTGGAATGTAATCCAGGATCCCAACGGTAGTGACCACTTGCCAATCAAAATTTCTATCACCAATGGGTTGAATTCTTCTGAATCAATAAACATGGCATACGACCTCACAAGACACATTGACTGGAAAAAATATGCGGACGCGATTGCTCTAGCCATCAATTCCAGAGATGGTTTGCCTCCATTGGAGGAGTATAACTTCATTTCTCGTTTGATATATGACAGCGCGGTTCGCGCTCAAACGAAACCCATCCCAGGTTCCACTATTCGTCGAAGGCCTCCCAATCCATGGTGGGATGGCCAGTGTTCCAAGCTTTATGGAGATAAATCGAATGCATTTAAAGCTTTTCGGAAACGTGGAACCCCTGAAAATTTTCAGACGTATTTGGACCTTGAAAATCAATTTAAAAACTTGATCCAAGGGAAAAAACGTGCTTATTGGCGAAATTTCGTGGGAGGTTTGTCACGAGAAACGTCAATGAAAAAATTATGGAAAGTGGCTCGAAACATGAGAAATCGCTCTTCATCCAATGAAAGCGAGGAATATTCACATCGATGGGTTTTTAATTTTGCACGAAAGGTTTGTCCCGATTCCGCTCCAGTGCAAAGAATTATTCGAGATATACCACAAGATAGGTGCGATCTTGATTCCGAGTTTTCGATGGTAGAATTCTCTCTTGCTCTCCTTTCATGTAACAATTCTGCTCCGGGATCGGATAGAATTAAGTTCAACTTGCTGAAAAATCTCCCTGATGTGGCGAAACATCGCTTGTTGAACTTATTCAATCGGTTTCTGGAGCATAATATTGTTCCAGATGATTGGAGACAAGTACGAGTTATAGCTATTCAAAAACCCGGAAAACCCGCGTCCGACTTCAATTCGTACCGCCCAATAGCAATGCTGTCTTGTATACGGAAATTGTTGGAGAAAATTATCTTGTTTCGCCTTGATCGATGGGTTGAAACGAATGGCCTACTCTCAGATACACAATATGGGTTCCGCAGGGGCAAGGGGACGAATGATTGTCTTGCGTTGCTTTCTTCCGAAATTCAAATGGCTTACGCCGAAAAAAAACAAATGGCTTCAGTATTCTTGGACATAAAGGGGGCCTTTGATTCTGTTTCAATAGAGGTTTTGTCAGACAAATTACAATCTCGGGGTCTGCCGCCTCTATTGAATAATATGTTATATAACTTGCTTTGTGAGAAACATTTGAACTTTTCTCACGGAGATTCGGCAGTAAGTCGGGTCTCTTACATGGGACTCCCCCAGGGCTCATGTTTAAGCCCCCTTTTGTACAACTTTTACGTAAGCGACATTGACAATTGCCTTACACAAAATTGCAGCCTAAGACAACTTGCAGATGATGGAGTGGTGTCTGTCGTAGGATCAAACGAATCCGACCTGCAAGGACCCTTACAAGATACTTTGAACAATTTTTCAACCTGGGCCATTGGGCTAGGGATCGAATTCTCCACGGAGAAAACAGAGATGGTGGTTTTTTCTAGGAAGCATAAACCAGCAAAACCAAAGCTTCAACTTTTGGGTAAACCGATCACTCATGCTATGTCATTCAAGTATCTTGGGGTCTGGTTCGACTCTAAATGTACTTGGGGGGCCCATATTAGGTATCTGAGTAAAAAATGTCAACAAAGAATAAACTTTCTCCGTACAATTACCGGCACCTGGTGGGGAGCCCATCCCGAAGATCTTATAATGTTGTATCGAACAACTATTCTCTCAGTGATGGAGTATGGCAGTTTCTGTTTTCAATCAGCTGCCAAAACACACCTCATTAAACTCGAGCGAATTCAGTATCTTTGTCTCCGTATTGCGTTGGGATGTATGCCCTCAACGCATACCATGAGTCTCGAGGTTTTGGCAGGCCTACTCCCACTAAAAGATCGCTTCAATTTATTATCTCTTCGGTTCCTCATCCGGTGTAAGGTTATGAACCCATTGGTGATCGGAAATTTTGAGCAGCTGATCGAGCTAAATTTTCATTCTGGATTCATGAGCTCATATCATGAATTCGTCTCTATGCAGGTTGATCCTTCTTCGTATATTCCCAACCGTGTTTGTTTTCCTGACTACATCAATTCCTCTGTGCATTTTGATCTGTCCATGAAGCAGGATATCCATGGAACATCAGATTATCTTCGATCGAGGATCGTTCCAACGATCTTCGATGCAAAGTATGGGGATATCAATTGTGATAATATGTACTTTACTGATGGGTCCTCTATGAATGAGTCCACAAGATTTGGAGTGTTCAACGAATTTTTTAGCACCTCACACAGTCTTCAGAATCCTTGCTCAGTGTATATTGCTGAATTGGCAGCGATATACTGGGCGCTGGACAGCGTCGCCTCACGACCTGTTGAACACTATTACATTGTAACGGATAGTCTTAGCTCTGTCGAAGCTATCCGTTCAGTGAGGCCGGAAAAGCACTCGCCGTACTTCCTTGAGAGAATACGAGAAATTTTGAGTGCTTTATCCAGACGCTGTTATGTCATTACCTTTGTCTGGGTCCCTTCACATTGCTCAATTCTGGGTAATGAGAGGGCTGACTCATTAGCAAAGGTAGGTGCAATTGAAGGCGATATCTATCAGCGTCAAATCGCCTTCAATGAATTTTATTCTTTAGTCCGCAAAAATACCATAGTTAACTGGCAACGCAAATGGAACGAAGATGAATTGGGCCGGTGGCTCCACTCGATTATCCCTAAGGTTAGCCTCAAACCATGGTTCAAAAGTCTGGACTTGAGTCGGGACTTTATTCGCACCTTCTCCCGACTCATGTCCAATCACTGTTCGTTAGATGCGCTACTCTTTCGTATTAATCTTGCCGACAACAATCTTTGTGTTTGTGGCCAAGGTTACCACGACATCGAGCACGTTGTTTGGTCGTGCGAGCTGTATCTTGTCGCCAGATCGAATTTAGTAGTCACCCTTCGGGCCCGAGGAAGGCAGCCCAATGTGCCGGTGAGAGACGTGTTGGCTCGGTTAGACCTTGATTACATGTCCCAAATATATGTATTCCTTAAAGCTATCGATCTTCGTGTGTGATTGTCCTTATACCCTTAGTTTTTCCTTTTCCTTTGTGAGAGATCGGATCCCTTCTTAAAAATAAGATGAAATGTAAATACATATTAGATATAAGATAGGTTTAAGAATTGAGTGTGATGAGTGTGATTGAGAGTGTGAGTGTGATCATTGTCAACATATCCTCATATCCCCTCCTTTTCCTGAAGAAAATATGTCACCCTTCTAAACTCGAGTTGACCGCGAGTAATCGGTTTCCTATATTATTAACATTAGAATTAAGGAAAAATGTATATATACTAGTAACAATACAGTAAGGAGTTCGGCTCCTTTAAACCTATGTAACTGAGCCTGTAAAAATAAACGATTTAAATAAAAAAAATGAACGACATATTCAAGAGTGTTCGCGCCCGATTTGACTGCTCCGGAATGACGTCATCGATGCACACATTTGAGCGCATGCGCGGGGCAGATTTATTTCATCGCCGACAGCACCGCGCACCGAATTGCATCGCTAGCGCTAAACGTTCACTTTCTCATAAAATGAGGTGGCGGTCGAGAGATGAACTTAGAGGCGAATGAACTGCAAAGTTTAAAGCCTCTTAAAAACAAAGAAAGAAGAAGAAGAGATGATTTAGAGGCGAATGAACTGTAAAGTTTAAAGCCTCTTAAGAACAAAGAAAGAAGAAGAAGAGATGATTCGATTCAGTTTTTACGCGTTATACACTAGAGGTGTGCAAATCAGCTCATCATGATGAACAGCTCTGATCATATCAGCTCATCTAAATGAGCTGTTCTTTATGAACAGCTCTTCAGCTCAGTTGTCAGTGCCGACTTTCAATTTGGGTCCCAAACTCGATAGCCACGAAGCCAGTTTGAAAATGTTAAAATTCAAATGAAATTTTTCACACCATATTATTAATTACTTGAAACACGTATTCCAGACTATTATTTACAACAGACTCGGCGAGTACAACATTTCCGACATTTTTACTGAGGCTTTACATTACAATAGAAAGTTTTCTTCAAAAAAAAAAAAATCTCATGAGATTTTTGCACCGCCTGCAAACAAAGTGTTTTTCATTGAAATAGAATACTCATTTGATACACAGAAGTTAATTTTCATTAATAATTTGAATTTTAAAAACGTGTTCATTCTGCCTGAGAGCCAATTATTATTTTTGGCGCCCCCTAAACTGGTAAACAAAGCTCAATGCCGTCAACGCGAATATAACAGTTGAAAAGACGAGGGACAAATGAAACTAAACTGATGTCTTAACACGAAGAGCGAGAGACGGTCAGTTCATTTGAATCTTACAGCTCACACACTCTCTTCAATTCTACAGCTCTTTTCTCTCCTTCATCATCATCAAAGTGAGCTGAAGAGCTGTTTGATTTTTTTGCGAGCTGTTCCGCGTCAACTCACTTCAAAGAGTCGATTCTTCGGAACAGCTCATGAGCGGATGGCACATCTCTATTATACACACAACATCGTTAAATAAACCGAGGAGAAAAAAGTACCAGTGTTTTTTGACTTCCATTCCGCACTCTTGCCTTCCGAGCAAACCTTCGCACCATCGATATCAGGCTAGTAGACTGCTGTGGAAACAATTGCCTGCCTTTTTCAAGGCGGAAGAAGAGTTTTATTTCCACACAGTTGACCAGTCTTCCACTTATACAGTCCACTGCCTTGGCGCTAAGGAACGCGCCAACAAAGAGGACTCCAGAACGCCCCCAGAGCCTCAGTTTTATACTAAATTAGTTGGAGAGAGTGTACCAACTACGAATACGACTGTTGTGGTGGAAAAAAAAACGGACCGAAAGGTGCTGATCTGGCAAGCCATTTGCACATGTGGCTTGTTATCTTTTACTTTTCTCACAAAAGGTACCATGTATTCTCAAATTCATATGGACGAATGCCTGAAAGCGATTACTTCCATTGTATAGAAACCGTGACTATTCTAGCCATAGTTGGTACGTGCTCATTACTCCAAATCTCGCGTCTCCAACCGCGACTAATACAGGACTCGATTATCCGGAGTATTGATTTTTTTTTTCACTCCGGATAATCGAATCCTCCGGATAATCGAGTCATAAAAAAAAACATTTTCTGTCGGTAAACGTATTATAGTTATTATTTGTACTGATTTATTAAACGGTTTTATCTAGGTTGTGTTGAAAATCCAAGATGGCGGTCGCTACAAAATGGCGGATTACATATGTTCTCAAAACCCCATCAATAAGGGTATTGAATGAAAGACCTTGACCACTTGAAATCAGTTATTTATGAAAAATGTAAATCCAAGATGGTGGCCGCTAAAAAATGGCGGATTACATATTTTCTCAGAACCGCTTCAATGTGGGTATCAAATGAAAGGGCTTGACTAGTAGAATACAGTAAGTTAAGAAAAATGCAGTTCCAAAACGGCCGCCAACACAAAATGGCGTCATATATATTTTTTTCAAAGCTTCTTCAATATGGGTATCAAAAGGAAGTTCTCGACTAGTAGAACATACCAGATCAGGAAAAATCTAATTCCAAGATGGCCGCAGTCCCCAAACAGCTAATTACTTTTTAAATGGTTTCATTCAGCTTGACCTGTTTGTATGTATGTTTGAATGTTTGTAGGGTTGTCCCATATTAATAGAAAATTGACCCCGTTCCTATTGACTGATTGATCTGAAATTTGGAACATACTTTTAATTCTATAGTCATTCTCAAACTACGTATTCCATGATCTTGAAAAATTCAATTTGGCCATCGCTAAAAAATGGCTGAATGACTTGACTTGGAGAACACGAAATATAATAAACAACATAGATTCAGAAAGGTCGCCGCCACTAAATGGTCGACTATGTATTTTTTGCAATTTCCTCAATATCAGTATCAAATGAAATGATTTGACTAATAGAATACAGTACATCATGAAAATATTCCGAAGAAAATCAGGTAAAAAATAAACTTTGGACAGTTAGTTGTTTCATCATATACCCCACAATTTTATTTTAGTCTCACATTGCCCTAGATCAATGAAGGAACGGATGTGATAACTACTAACTGTTATTTGCCAAATTATTTTACATAGTGGATCATTTTATGGCGGTGATCTTTTCGAAATTATGTTGTTCATAGTGTAGTGTATTCTCCAAGCCATTTTGTAGCGGCGGCTAAATTAAATTTTTCAAGAACATGGAATACGCAGTTTTATAATGACAGTAGACTTAAAAGTATGTTTCAAGTTTCAGATCAATCAATCAACAGGAACGGGGTCAATTTTCCATTAATGTGGGACAACTCTACAAACGTTCAAACATACATACAAACAGGGCAAGCTGAATGGAACGATTAAAAAGTAATTGTTTATTTGGGAACTGCGGTCATCTTGGATTTGGATTTTCCATGATGTACTGTGTTCTACCAGTCGAGCACTTTCATTTGATACCCATATTGATGGGGTTCTGATAAAATATGAAATCCGCCATTTTGTAGTGGCCGCCGTCTTGGATTTTCATTTTTCATAAATAACAGTATTCTACTAGTCAAGCCCTTTTATTTGCTATTCATATTGATGGGGTCCGATCATTCATTTTCTAACCGGGAAGCAAAGACGTTCCAATTTTCCTGGGAACCGGAGGAGAATCGTCAATTTCCTTGGCATCAAGAGGAGAACCGTAACACGATCCAGCACAAAGTAATGTAATGGCGTCGACGATACAGATGAAAATTCCCTGTTACTGCATTCAGCCTGCCTGGAAGAGAAGATGCACTAAACGCGTTGACAATAAGGACACAAATTTCGACATATGGCAGACATATTCCATATTCCATGAAAATATGGCGCTTTTCAGATTCATCGAATATTTCACTAAATAGGTATTTCTATACAATTCAATGCAACAATTCGATGCATTCTAAAGTTATATCCGAAAGAATAAAAATTTTGATTTTTTGATTTTTTATAATGTGTTTGTCGTGGGATCGTGCATTGTTTTCGGGTCAAAAGTGGCGCCAAAGTACACAACACATTGCAGGTCAGATGAGAAGAGGAATTTTTCCAACAATGAGAACTGTGTAAATCGGTTGAAAACATGAGGTCAAATTCATTCCACTGCGATTGCTATAGTTGCCACGAACACAATCGATTTCAGATTTTCTGTTGCCGTTTTGTGAAAGGGTCTGCATGATATAATTTGTGGATTATTTCTTTGGGGATGATGCTTGGATATTCGATATATTATTTAAATTGACAGTTGATGTGGTCCTACGTGTTTTCGGGTATATCCCCGACATTAATCTTCATCATTTAAGATTTTCGTTTTTTGTCTTATCGCAGTAACGTATTATAATCTCATTAAACTGCCTCAACAGCTGAAATAAAGATCGCCAGCTAATAGCATAAAGTGGATCGACAGAAGATTGTACAATCACAATTGTTGAAATATTGGGTTTTTCAGAAAGTACGCAACCCTTCGAACAGCTGGTGGAGCAGTAGATTTCCGAGAGACCAAATAGCAATAGAGTAATGATACCTCACATTCCAGGCACATAATCACACCCATCCATACCCATTTCACTGCGGCGCACACTCCTTATTGTATTTGCAGTTCGCACCATGCGGAGGGGCCTATTCCGGACGGCTTTCATCCGTCTGCATGATTAATTATCACGCTCAATTTATTTTGGTTTTTCCGTTCCACTTTACGGGACGGTGTGTATGAACTCCGCCGCAAAAGGCCCCAAGAACCACACACTCACACAGAAGGCATCGACCAGCCATGAATAAGGATGTGGGAAAGCAAAACAAGACCTCCTGCCGCCGCTGGCCTGCTCCGGGTGAGGGCCGATCAGTCCTTGCGGTTTCGTTCGCCCAGCCAGCATCTCCTGTGAGTGAACCTCGGGCCGGACGGTGCCCACTTCTTCTAACCTCTGACCACCACTCATCGATTCATGGTTATTTATTTGTCCGTTCGATAATAGAACCATAAATGTTGGCTCTCTGGTTCGACCGGGGAGGGGTGGACAGTGAGGGGGGACGGAAGAAATGGTGATGTGATGATGACGGCTTGCCGATTGTTCGATCTGTCTTTTTCTCATCAATCTAGTGGGGGGAAGCTGTCCCACACTTTAAAGGGCATATTTTTCCAGCAATTTAATTTTACAGTATGGCAAGCAATGAGGATTTCGAACCGGCATTCTGGTACCGGCTACAGACAGAGGTGGGACGAGACGAGTTATGTTTACATTTGCGCCTTTTGTGTGCCGTTAACTGTGCAGTATTTCCTGTATTTTCTTTCATGTGTTATGCAATTCATTTCCCTTCGAGCATCGCCCTACAAACATTCAGGGAGAGAGAGAGTGAGACAAGGAGAGAGCGAGAAGGTAAGGTGAAAAGTACACAACACTTCTGGAGCTATTAGTACAAAGGACACCATCAAAGCGATGTGCGAATGTGTAACGCTTTTCTGGCCGGAAGGGCTTTCCGGCCCAAGAGTATTGTAATAATGGTTGGGTTGAAAGCGTTGCTTGCTCGAAGAAGCACGCGAAGCACGGCATGTCTGAAAGGGACTTCAACCAGTCCGCGAAAATTGAGGGACCGTTCAAGGGAACAACACCGTAAGAAAGCTACTCCACGGCGGCGCCTTGTTCGATATGATGAATAATATGAACATTATTTCCGCCACGTTTAACCGTTTGAAACGTTAGGAAGGTATGAACACAGCAGTTTTGAATTGTTCATGGAACATGGTTGAAGCGATAGCTTCAATTTATGCATAGTCGTTTTAGCAAAATTGTATCCAATACTTCGCCAAGTCAAAGGAAAAAAAAACAAAATATTTTTTTGTGTAACAACTTCTCAACTCAAGCAACATTTAAACTATACCCTCAACCGCAGCTACCCATCGTCCGCAACAACCACTTAGTCTACGAAAATATTCAAATGCAGCAATCGCGCGGGAAACAAGTTGGAAAAACTCGCCCAACAATTTCCTTCGCCTCACAACCCGTCTCTCTACGCGATAACAAGTAAGGAAACAGATAAAACTTTAACTTTCACTGGGATGGCCCTGAATGCAGACACACCTTTCCCTTCCATCTCGAGTTCCCGGTGGGAAACGATTAAAAACTAACTCATATTCGGTTCGGTCGATGGAAGAAAAGTATCGCCAAAAACTTGTATCGTGCCGCGCGTACGCGTTCTCTTCGGGCGAAGGGAAAACTTTCGAACCCCAATTGCACTTTTGGGCAAAACGCCGCCTCTCCCAATCGGGGAGGAATCAGATGCGAAACACGCTCGTAATTTATTTATTGAACTTTCTGTCGGAACACATAAATAATCGGTTTGTGAATAACGGAATGGAAATATTTTCCACGGGGAAGCCAAGCTTGAACAGGATTTACTGCGAACTTTCGGAAGGTTCCAATTAAGATTTAACCGGAAATAGTGACTCACAGGTAGAATGTGTTTAGCGCTACCGAGAACCAATCGCGCCCCAAACGCGATGTCTCGTGCGGAGGTGTGCGCAAACATCATCCCAGCGGAGTCGTGCGATTACAATATCAACAACTCGTTGTTTATACGAATAAATATTGTCAAATCAAATCCAGGATTTCGGGGAAACCGCGACGCAGCCAATCACTAGCTACGTGGAGCCGGATCCGATTAGCCGATGTTGATAAACGTGTTCTCAGGTAGTGATTCAGGGGAAACATCTCGGAAGCCTGTAGGGGAAGTATGAATGGGAGCGCGATACGTTTAGTGGGGCCAATACTGAAACACTGTTAATGGAATAGGGGAACGGGGGGCTAAAACGTGCCGTCAAGGTAAAACGCACCCCCTTGAAATATCATGGAAAATGAAATAATTGGCAGGATTTTCCGATGCTCATAACTTCATTTCTTATCGTAAAATACTACTGAATATATGCTAGCACAGAAAACCTCATTTTGCTTTAAAATATAGCAATGTATGAAAAACTGCATGATTTAATACACTTTTGAAGCTTTATAAGGCTAATTTAAATTATGGAAACTTCATAACATTCTCAAATATTACTAAGGCTATCGAATGAGTTTGAATCAACAAATGTCACAAGTTCAATTTTTTATTCGAAATGCGATTTTCTCAACCAAGTCATGATGAGACAAATCACCCCATTACGAAGAGCTAGTGCACTGTCAGTGTTACCAAATAACGCAAATATTTTCTCCAATTCTTGTGTGCATATAACCGTTTTCTCATACCTGTTTTTGTATCATGTTATAAAAACTGGAACGAACACAATTACTATAATGTTTCGCATTACTAAAAACCATCCAATAACCTAAAACCATGTAGCAAAATGTGAACAAAATAGGATTGAATTGAGAATTCAAGTTTTACCATGGCAATGACCCTAACCACAAGTCACATATAGTTCGCACATGGTTACATTATAATTACTTAAAAGTTATTGATACTTCTCCCCAATTTCCCAGCATCAATCCCAGTTAAAAATATGGAAGTTATCTGTGCAGGAAATTTAGAAACCATCAAATTTCTAAAAATAACGATTTTAAAAACCACTTGATCAAAAAATGGATTAATATTCCTTCCAAATACATAAACTCGTAGGGGGCTGTCCACATACCACGTGGACAGAAAAACTACGCTTTTAGACCCTCCCCCTCTGTGGACAAGCGTGAACATTGACTATACCCCGTGGACATTCATCCATTTATTGTTATTGCAAAAAAAAAGAAAATAATTGCATTGTGCCTATATTCAATTTTAAATTAGTCTTATGTTATATTTGGAGTTTTTTTTAAAGATGAAAAAACAATTCAAGAAATAAACATGTTCTGTTTTTGTGAACAAATGAATAGAAAAAAAAAATTTTTTTTCGTCTCCGCAAATCACATATTCAAAAAATTAAGTAGGCAAAAGCTCAAAAGCTTCTTAACTGTACTTTATGCAGCTACAGTATCTCAACTTAACTGTTGTTGTCAGCTCAATACCAAACCTTTCCCGTCATCGTTTGGAGAATTTTCAGAGGACGCGTTCCATTCCATAAATCGACTAAGACTACACCATCGCTTTGAAAATATGTGTTATTAACAAATTCCTAGCGACCATTCTGAGGCAAAATTACACTAGACAATTCTCGGCAGTGCAAATGGGCTTTATTAGTAATAACGGTTGTTTTTTATTCTTTGATTCTTTCATTAACATTGCCCGAAAAGTTATTTGTATCGCGCTTCAGTTTGTTCCAAATTCTATTTATGTAGTATTTCTTATACCACAATATATTTGAGAGTTTGAAAATATGTGAAATCATTGGCTTCAGGTATGAAATGGGGGGTAAAATTACAAAAATCAAGATTTCGTTCTTTTACATCCCATTTGTTCGAATGCGTATGATGATCTATTTAATGATTTGTGCAATAATCCCACTATGATAACTGCCCAAACTACTACTTCTTCAAAGCGCTTTTCGAGAACATTCGAGAGAATCAACGTCAAATACATATCTCCTATTCTTATGGTTTCAACGTGGAGATGTGTACTCCCGTGGCCGTGTGGTTAGCGTCACACAATATCATGCCGGGGGTTCGGGTTCGATTCCCGTTTTGGTCGAGGGAATTTTTCGTCAAACAAATTTTCTCCGATTTGCACTGTGGTCACGCACACTCTAGAGATTGCCACTCAGAATGCATTCCAGGCGTGTTATCTGGTATAGAAATCTCAACTAAGTACTAATAAAAATGACAACAAGGAAAACAACGTTGAGACGGCGAAGTTCCTCTAGGAACGTTAAAGCAATTTAAGAAGAACGCGGAGATTGTTTTCAAAGCAACAATAAAAACTGAAATTAGAAACATTTCTTCGGTGACTTCAAAGGACAGTACAACAGTAAAACTGCACAATCAAGCGAATATTTTACAATTAAGCATGAAATAACATCTGAAGAAACTTATTTGACAATAAAATCATTCGCTTGCAGATTATCTCCGAGAAACGGGTGTCTATCGAAAAGAGTTTTTCGGAAAACTTCTGCAATTGTTTAGTGCAATTAAATGTTGATTTATTTGAAGCTAATCGAGGTACTATTTCAGAAAATGTGTCGAAAGCATTCAAATGAAGAAACAACCCATGGATTTAGGCATACTTCTTAACTAACTTTGACCGCAAGATACTAGTTCATATATTGAAGCGAAAATTAGAACAAAGAAAACAATATTTAAAATGTTTTATTCCATGAAGCGTATTGATAGGGTTTTCCTCTTGGATGTGGTGCAGAATATGTAGTCTAATCCCGGATTCAAGCCCCTCTGAAAAAAACACAAATGTCGTAATAACATATGCTTATTAACGGAAATTTCATTTGTAACATCACAATCTTTCGATCAGTAGGACAAAGTGATCCTTAAAAAACTGATCTTTGGTGCTGAGTATACCTAACGCAGTTGTATCAATGTGTCATTAACGTCAGATAATGTCGTCGCAAAATTAATGCTAAAAATTCGAGAAATATTTGGGAACGAGGGTGCTACCCAACAGAAAAGGTGGACTGAATCTGCTTCTTTCAGTACAGAGTTCTGCACATGAACTCTTTTTTTTGAGCTGGTAATAAAAAATTTCAACAGCACTCGTTTCGCTAAGACCTTCGCAGATTTTTTGAAATATCCTAATCAGTGTTGTAAACGGTCGACATTTCTCTTAACCATCACATACTGCCCTTGCTCAAGAATTACGGCTCAATATGTATTGCGAATGTAACCAAGAATGCATTGCTCGGTTCTAACAGTCACATCAGAAATAAACGCACAGCCGCAAACACGACTATCAATTGAACGTTTATATGTTTTCTCTTTCTGTCGACCGTACCCAGAAGAGCGATGAAAATATGCTTTTTCCATTCTACCATTCGTGCTCATAACCATCCCTCAATTCCGGCTAATATGACTGTAGTTTTAATGTCATTTGACATTAAAACTGCAGTGGTGTGCATTCTTTTTCTCCCTTTATTCTGCATTCAAGCGTAGCTGCACATATACAACTTAGAGGCGAATGAACTGCAAAGTTTAAAGCCTCTTAAAAACAAAGAAAGAAGAACACATATACATCCACCTGCTCACTCACACATCCATACACGATGGATGGTATTCAGACGGATTGCTATATCAAAGCAACCGTCGAACTCTCCCCTATTCGCGTCATCGAAGGTACGGTGTCGCCACCTATGAAAGTTTCGCGTGTGAGTGAAAAATATGTAAACAAACCGTTGCATATTTTCTCTGTAATTAATATATTGATTTCTCGAAAACTAGTACCGTGTTTATCTTACAATTAGTGTAAATTGTTGAGAAATAGTTTTTCTTAGCTGTTTCGATGCTCCGAACCAAAATTTATTGTCATTTAGTAGTGAAAAAAAGCCGTTGAAGTACACCCTCTGTCAATCTACCTGCGAGAGAGGTAAACCGAATTAATGCAATTTCATATAAAAATATCTGTATATAGTGTTCATAAAATACCTAAAATACAAAGATCTGGCTTCTATTCAATCAGTGCTCTAATATTTTTCAAAATATTTTTCTTTAGAACGCGTGAAATATGGACGTCAAAAGCTGCGCAAATTGCCCGGAGAACATGCAAGTCGGACGAAATTTGCTTGAAGCTGACTCCGAACAATCTGCAAAATTCAAAAGCCGTATTGTTTGTGTCGTCCCCGGATGTAAGCAGAGATATCGCCCCGGAATTTCTTTTCATGCCTTCCCTCCGAAAACGGACAAATCGCGGTATCTAGACTGGATCCAACGACTACGGCTAAAGATAGCACCTACAAAAACCTCCTGTATTAGTAGCCTCCATTTCACCGTGTCGAACTTCTACTCTCCAAGTATGAAGTGTAATACACGCCTTGAAACAATAATATTATAATTTTTTTTATTATTATTTTACTTTTTATAGCAACAAGCCGTGCCACTGATCGCTTAATTCTTAGGCCATCAGCAGTTTCCGACTTGAATTTGCCACAACCTCCCATCAGCGAAGCCAGGAAAAGACTTATTGAGGGCCGTGCTGAACGTGCTGCAAACCGTGCCAAAGTTGGGGCAGCGATGGACCAGAGACATGATACACCAAACCTTTCAGATCTTGCCATCGATGCTGAATGTGCAGATCATCCCGAAGTCTGTGTTTCTACAGTAGTGAAAGCAGTTCAGGTAGACATTACGGATTTGGATAAACTTAAAGTCAAGCGTATCTCAGCGATACTTTCGTGAAGTAGTATCGTCAAAAGCCTAAATCTACAGTGAAGCTAGAAGAGGAAATACCGGATTCCTGCACAATATACATGTTAAGAATATATTTTTTTAAATAAATAGGCCTTTACTAAAGTGTTTCTTCCCTGAATCTACCTTTTTCAAACAAGTCGTTTATTAGTAGCCTCTTGATGAGTTCAAAGTAATTCCTTAAGCACAGAGGCGAATTAATTACTTATGATTCAAAACACGTTATTGTGCATTTTGCACCAAGTTGGACTGTTTCGGCCTTTTCCATAAGTGCGAAAATACGAATAAAAGTGCGCTCTAACATCGAATCATGTTGGTGTCTTCAGCGCACTTATTCTTCGATTGATAACGAATAAGTGCGCTGAAGACAGCAAATCGATTTGATGCAAGGTCGCACTTTTATTCACATTTTCGCACTTTTGAAAACGTGTGAAACAGTCCAACTTGGTGCAAAATGTGCAATAATAAAGAAATAAAATAAAACATACTTAAGCAAATGATACAAAACAACCATTTGGAGAAGGAGATTTTCGTACGAATTTTTATTGTATGGGGTTCCGAGCCTGGAGATGATGACTGGAGGCAGGACGAGAAAATACTGAAGCCTTCATCGTGAACTTCTTCAACACCAACTATTAAAGATGTTCAGCTTTGAATACTCTTTCGCCTTCGACGACTAAACGGCTTCCACCCGCAGCGTAATCGAACACATCCGCAAACTCCACAGCCAAGTAGCAGGCTTCATTTTCTCCGACTGATGGCTCCTGAAAATGCATGAAACGAGGTCACAGAAAAACACTTATAAGTTAAATTCAGCTTAAGCTACGGCAAAGTTTTTTTCACTGCATAAGGAAAACTCATTTTCCAACCGTTTGGAAGATAAATATTGCACACAGTTATTAATTTTTATTAAAATTTAGTATCCTGAAAATTTGTTTACTTTTTCACAAGTAAAGACAGTGTCCTTTGGATGCGGTAAGAAAACGTTTTCCCCTGCAGTAAATTTATGTGATTTAACTAAATAAGCATCCTAGAGGATAGTTCTTTCGATACATACTCACCATTACGAAAATTTCTGCAAAAAAACGTTAAAAACGGTGCTAAACGCAAAATCACATTCTTTTTGCAATTCTTTGTTGACATTCGCTTCACGCACACAAGCTGTCAAATTCAGCTTCGTAGTCGCGAATCAAGTGCGAATGTGTTGAATGAACGTTTTCAGCGGTAGCGTTCCCCGTGAACACTGTTGTTATAGGACGTATAGGACGAAAAAAAGCCGAAATGTCATATGACATTTTTAGTTCGACGGTTGTTTGACTGTTCATTTTATGATGTTCATTAATGACACAGCACATATGTCTCCATGAACAGTCATACGATGGTGACCATCAGCAACACTGATCCTAATAATATTCCGGTCATTTCATCATATTATCAACATCCCACATATGCTCTGCAGATAGAAATGTGTCAGCAATTCGCTATGTCAAATTTACTCTCACTTAGACCTGGATTTAGAACACAGAGTTCAGTTTATGCTCAAATATGACGTAGCTTAGAAGTTGAAAACAAAGATCCTCCACTACCAATGGAAACCTGATCGTTCAATGTTTATGTGACTTTCATGCAGAATACATATTTCAGTGAAGAAGTTCGATGATATGGAAAAATATTCGACATAACCATTTTATGGATAAATATGGAGTACCCGAAATGGGCGGAAAATGCAGAAAAAAATTCATTTATTTGAACAGATCTGAATGTATATAAAAAAAAATCTGTTTAACGTGTCCACGTGGGCATTATCTGTACCCCCACCCCCCTCACCGTGGACGAGCGTGGACATTTTCGTACCCCCTACCCCCCCTAAAGTTGTCCACGTGGTATGTGGACAGCCCCTAGATAACGGCTATAGACAGCTGAAAATAGTGAACAAGGGATACCATACTAATGATGGAATCCTGAAATTGATCAACGCCTTATGAATCGAGTTGAAATTTCAACCAGAGTACGATTATGAGTTTGAGTCAATTTTCATACATTCGCGCATACATTCGCAATTTTTAAAGAAATAAAAACCATTATTCTGAAAACAGATAGAAAACCTTTTAACCATCATATGACCCTATGACTTCATCTAAATAGAATGTTCTAAAACTTTGTTTTCGACTTTCAGAAGAAGGGAAAAGAGATTTGCACGGTGGAGTACGATCACGAGTTTGTATCACTGTAGATAATTTTACGCTGTCTGTTTCAGAAATGCATATTATATAATCTTGTATTTAGAGTTTTCATCATTTTTATTTGTTTTCTCTATTCGTAATCTCTTTAGTACACATGATTACAAAGAAAACGGACATGGCAACGCTTTTGATGTGCAAAAACAATGAATAATGTAGTAAAAATACATGTTTGGGCCTTATTTGCTTAAGGTGGACATTTTGCCCCCTGTTACCCTATCACTCAATTTGATAAACAGTTTTCCAAAGTTTTCCGTGTGAATCGGCAAATCATTCCGTGCTCTTTTAGTTTTCAGCTAAGGCACGAAAAGTATTGATTTGTGTACTCAATCAAAACACGGCTCCACATTCGGGTCAGATCGAAAATCGCGGCCACGTCCTGCCGCAATGTTTCAGCGCTTTTTAATTAGATGGTTGATTATTTATGGGTGAATTTTGAATCAACATTGTCAGGGGGAGGCGAATGTGTATAAAATTGGGGGTTCAGGTGAATCGGAAAATAATTTCGCTGGAAATTGGTGTAGGATACATCGTAAATTCGTTGATTTATTCATGGGTGGGATTTATGAGTTTAATATAACCTGCCTTAGTTAGGGGTTCGCATAGCGTTAGAATGCAGCAATGATGTCCTTGGATCGATGGTTTACAGCGCACATTTTTCAGTCATCATTATTTCCAATTTGTATCTTAATTTAATCTAAACGGCGCACAAGCTCATGATAATTTTACATTTTCAATCCCATTTCCACGTCATAGACGAGCATCTATTAAGTTGTCGTATAGAATTTATTGTTCAACAAAAAAACGTCGTCTATATTTGTTTTAATAAAAATGGTACATTTTTTTCATAAACGCATGTAGAGCTTCATTTCATCTCTCAACTTACACGTATTTTTGTACAGCAAACAACTTTGAAAATCGTCCAGCTTGAGCTTGAGCTTGGGTAGACTGTACAAAAGTAGTTGCTCTCCGTGATTGACCTGAACCAACCAAATTGCACAAAGAACACACAGAATGACGCTTGGGACTAGCAAATCATTCTCGTTGTGCAATTTTCGGTGATTCGAGCTTTCAATGATCAATAACGACGCCGGCCACGTCCTTACAGTCACCAGGGGAAGGGTAGGAATGTTAGTATGATATTCGCCGCCCGAAGGCCAGAAGGGTCGCCTCTATAGCGTGGTTCCCTAGCGAACAACTTTGAAAATCGTCCAGTGATGAAAGTATTATATTTCGAAAGTGTAGGGAACAAGGTATGTAGGAATGGTACAGGATGATTATGTTCGAAGAATATTGCTTGTTGTAATAAAAGTTAGCCAATTCAACTGAGGGATACGAAAGTGTCTCATATTCCGAACACTTAAGCTTCGTTTTCCATTAAAAAGTGTTTCATTACTCAAAATGGTACTTTTTAGCGAAATTAATGTGATTTTTGGATACAATAGAGCCTTTTCTTTAATTGGTCCACCATAAAATTGATTTTGAAATCCGAACAGCAAAAATGCAATTTAAAAAAAATCATAGCTTTTGAGCTACTAGACCGATTCAGATGACCGACATATCAAATCAAAGCCAATTAGCTAACCTTTTTTTGGAAAAATATTCTGCTTCCAAAAGTTTGGAAGTATAATACTATAAAATATAGGTAGTATCGATACCTGTAAATGATGTTAAAATGAAGCCTATACCACAAAGAATGTCAGGGTTTTCATTATTAAAAAAAAAAAGCATATCTGATATTGAGATATGTTATGTAAAAAATCCTCAGCTTTCAAGAAAAAAAATATTTAAAAAAATATAGCGCCCTCTAGTCCAAAGCCATGAGAACAACAAAAAACGACTACAATGAATAATTAAGAAAACAAAATCCATTTTCTTGCTGGTTAAATATTTTTTAATAAAAGGCTAGCTTATTGGTTTCAATTTGATATATCGATCATCGAAACGGTTCAGTTTTTCAAAAGTTTCAAATTTAAAAAAAAAGTCATTTTTGGGAAAAAGTGGAAAAATTTGATTTTCCAGACCACCCTAAAATGGAAACCTCTAATAAAAAAAATAAGAAAAATACGGGTCTAATGTTTTGCGATAAAGAACAAAATTACCACTTGTCACGAAAATCTGAGAACCACTATATCGATTTGACATGGAATGGCTGTATAAAATTAAATTTCAGTAAATTTACATTTAAAAATGTGTTTGGAATTTGAGACTGTTCAGAATATGAGACAAAACGGTACTTCAAAATCACAAGTTCAATAACATTCATGGCTTTTGGAGCTGAATAATATAGGAATTATTAATTTGCGTCTGTCCAGAACTTTTCTGGTTATCGACGACGGATGATCAGAATTCAGTTGTCTTTATTTCGCTGTGTTCGCTTAACCCTTTTACGGGCCGTGAGAGCTAGGCATGTACTCAACGTAAACTACAATGTAACGGCATGTTTCCATGCTAAAATACACAAAACATTTGCTTTCAATACGCGAAAAAAATTAAAAACATTGAAAAAATTGGTTACAATGTAGTTCTATATATATACACTTGAAGGTGAAAATGATTTTTTCTTATATTTGAATTTTTGAAGTTAGTTTTAACAACAACAACAACAACTAATAACTCATAATCAGACCTAGCAGGTCTTAAACAGTTCGTATGTATTGAAAACTTCAACAAATTGACTGTTTTTCAATAACTTTTCGGGGAATTTGCTGTTGCTGCTCTGAATTGTTGTTTACACAAAAAGTTGTCTACAGGAAACTAGCTCCAAAATTAATAATTTTTGATTTTTTCGCGCTCAAAAAAATTAGGCGTGTTGCTAGATATGAGAACTAGTTACCACATAAGGCTAGAAGCAAAAATTTATTATTAAAGAAGAGAAAAAAAATAAAATCGTTGGTGGCAATATAGTTGTCACTACCCATAAAAGGGATAAATTAGAATGATAGAATGAGTTGAAAAATATTGAAGGAAGAAAGATACATTCTCAAAAATGTGGTTGAACATTTGCTACAAGTGTGCCAGATTTTTTATTTCATTTGCATTAACTTTGGCAAGCAATGAACTTCACTGAGTTAAATTTTACAATAGACAGAAGAACACAGACGGAAAACGTGTTGAAATTACCGAAATTTACAAAATTGTTATAAATTCTGAACAAAAAATCTCTTAGAGAGGGGGGGGTGGAGTGTCTAACCACCACAAAAACATGTATTACACCCAAAAACTTCCACATGTCAAATTTTATTCCATTTGCTTGATTAATTCTCGAGTTATGCAGAAATTTGTGTTTCATTTGTATGGCAGCCCCCCCCCCCCCTTAAAGAGGGGGTGGAGTGTTTAACCACCGTAAAAACATTTATTGCAGCCTAAAACCTCCACATGCCAAATTTGGTTTCGTTTGCTTGATTAACTCTCGAGTAATGAAGAAAATTGTGTTTCATTTATATGACAGCCCCCCCTTAGAGAGGGGGGAGGGGTCTAGAAATATCATAAGAACCTTCCCCGACCCCAAAAATCCCTACATACCAATTCTCATGTCGATCGGTTCAGTAGTTTCCGAGTCCATAAGAATCAGACAGACAGACAGAAATCCATTTATATATATATAGATGTATTGTATGATACGAGAAATCTAGCACACCTGTAGTAAGTGTCAAAGCCTTTTGATTTATATGTTCTGCAGTGAAAAGTTTGTAAAAGGGCCTGGCCGGGTGAGGGAGTAAAAAGTGCCCCCAAACCAAATCACCCGGTGGTGGTATGGCAAATATTGTATAAGATATTAAATAAGAAATGTTGACGGTTTTTATTAACCTCTACGTGATTTAACATAGGATCTATAGTGAAAAACGTACTTTTTCGTTTATTTTAAGCCATCCTCAAAAGCTTCGAGATAAAAATTTGAAAAAATACTGAATGTGCATCTCACTACGGTGTATCAAGATGAATTATCAAAAAAATTTTTTGGGATTTAGAGATTCAGTACTACTCTAATTCATATTTAAATTTATTCCTACGGCTTTTATAGGTATGTATGATTTTTTTAAAAAAATTTTCAGTGTTGCGCGGTACAAATATTTTTTTTTATATTTCCAAAGGGTCTGGCTGGGTAAGGGAGTAAAAAGTGTCCCCAAACAAAACCACCAACTGTATGGAAAATGTTGTATAGGGTACTAAATAAAACATTTTGGTAGTAGTACCATATATTTGAGTCCTTATATGGTACACCCTAGAATCTATAGTGAAAAATGCACCTTCTCGTTTTTTTCACGCCGTTCTCAATAGCTTTGAGACAAAAATATGGAAAGAAATGAAAGTACATCTTACTAAGGTGTATCGATCAATATTTTCAAACAATTTCTACATCAAAAAATGTAATAATGAAAAAAAATTAAATTAATTTTTATTTTAATTTTAAGTTAATTTTTTCTCTTTTGATTCTGAGGTTCAGTACTACTCTAGTTTGTATTCAAATTGCTTCCTACGTCTATTTTAGGTACAAGTGATTTTTTCCAGAATTTTTAGAGAGTTTTTCACGATACAAAAAAAAAATATATATTTTCAGGCATTTCGACATTTTGAAAAAAAATATTGCTTTGAGACCCACTTTTGCTCTAATTTTCATTCAAATTCATTCGTATGTGTTGTTCTTTCCACATGTAGCGTAATATTTTCTTGAAGTTTTAAGAGGATTGCGCGAAAAAAAATTTGTTTTGGCCTTTGGGCATTCTTATTTATTTTGAATTTAGAGTACTGCTCTGATATTTATTTAAATTGTTTTTTTATATGTCTAAATTTTGTCGGTATATTTAGAGCATTACGTTGTACAAAGATTTTTGTTTGTCATATCTGTACATATATGAGATTATCTTTACATTGGATTTAGATGGTTTACCAAATTCATATGAGTCAGCAGTACGATAGAGCTCTGTGAGAAAAAATAAAGTCCTTGTGGAAAGATCATTCGGATTAATCAGAAAAACACTTCAAATAATCTAAATTATTATTACTTTTTTATTTTAATCTTACAATTGAAAACCAAGAATACAAAACTATAATTGATTTTAAGAAAATTAAAATAATAATGCAGACGATGAAGAAAATTATGTTTGTGTCTCGCCATGCTGTTAAAAATTCAGGAAAAAAAATTCACCACATGTAGAAAAAAGACACATAGGAACGCATTTAAATAAAAATTAGAGCAGAAGTGGGTCCCAAAGTTATATTTTTTCCAAAATTTAGAAATGCCAGAAAATATATAAAAAATTTTGTATCGCGTATTCAATTTTTTTATTATTACATTTTTAGATGAAAAAAATTGTTTGAAAATATTGATCGATACACCCTAGAAAGATGTACTTTCAGTATTTTTTTCCATATTTTTGTATCAAAGCTATTGAGAATGGTGTGCAAAAAACGAAAAGATGCATTTTTCACCATAGATCCTATGGTGTACCATATAAGGACTCAAATTTATGGTACTACTGCCAAAATGTTTTATTTGGGGGCACGTTTTACTCCCTTACCCAGACAGATCCGTTGGAAATATAAAAAAAATGTTTTGTACTGCGCAACACTGAAATCTGAAAAAATCACACATATCCAGAAAAGCCGTAGGAACACATTTAATTTTGAATTAGAGTAGTACTGAATCTCTGAATCCCAAAAAAAAAAGTTTTTTCAAAATTTCAATGTTTTTTTAATATTTCAATTTTTAATAAAAATTTTTTTTGATAATTTTTCTTGATACACCGTAGTGAGATGCACATTCAGTTTTTTTTAAAAATTTTTGTCTCGAAGCTTTTGAGGATGACGTGAAATAAACGAAAAAGTACGTTTTTCACTATAGATCCTACGTCAAACCACATAGGGGTTCAAATGAACCGTCAAAATTTCTTATTAAATATCCTATACAACATTTGCCATACAGATGGTAATTGGGTTTGGGGGCACTTTTTACTCCCTTACCCGGCCAGGCCCTTCGGCACTGTATTTGTTGGTACCAGATACAAGGAGCATTATGAGTTTCTGGAACCGGAAAATAATAATTGACGATGTCCACCGATGCCATATAATGTGTACACTAGTAGTTATACATTGCAGCTGAGCATTACCATTTACTACTTTTAAAAAAATCTATCAAATCCAGCTTAGAGTTATAGCCGAAATTTCGTTCGCATTTCAAGGATCATAAAATTAAAAAAAAATATTCAAGGTCAACTTCTAGTGAATTCTACAAATATTAATTATTCGCAAGAACAATGTAATATATTCGATTAAGAAATGAGAGAAACAAAATGCAATATTTTTGATTTGCGATAAGGTGTTGAATGAAAAACTTCTGAACGTATCAATCGGAAAATGAGATTTTAGGAGTCCACTAGGCTAGAAAAAAAATTCTGTTAATATAGCTACTTACTGCAATATCTCAATTATCAAATTTTCTCAAACCATATAAAAACCGTTTTGTAGCATGAAAAATGTGGATGAAAAATGAAAAAAAAAATAATCAAATGAATGCTTATTGGTTCGATTACAAAATATTGTATAAGTTTACAAGAGTATTTTTTTACTTTCATGACATATAGAATGTTTTACTAAGATATTTCAAAATTGATAACTTTGAAACGATGTACATTCCATTTCCAGGTGTGCATTCATACCAATGTTACAGGCTATCAAAAACCACTGGTAAAAAACGATGTTGTACATTGCTCTTGTATTGTTTTTTGTCGAATGTGATTTGATTCTAGAAGATATTTGTAATACAATCACTGATACAATGAAATTATTAAAATGTACCTGCTTCTAAAATGCTTCTTCATGTCCGATGCAGTACCTAACAGTATCTGTAATTCACGTATAAATTAGGTTGTAGTTCCCAGTAGTTCTCAGCATAAACTTTGTTTTTGAGTGAACGAAAATAAACAGTTCTTTGGATAAAATATTGCTATCTCCGATATATGAACGATTCCTTTATCGTCGTCAACAGTTTGTAAATTTGAATAGAACCCAACCGGTAGATATTTCAAGAAAGGTTATAATAATCAATTCAACTTTTCGAACTAACTTTGTCCAAAGGCAGATCAGTCATGAATCTTCAGGAAAATTATATACAATAACCGATATGGCAAATCTCAGGATAATCAGGACACTTTTATATTATTTTCATTCCGTGAAGCACCCTGATCCTCCTAAGAAACAAAACTTCTCTCCACCCGTTACAAATTGCCTCTCCTTTTTATGACACCACACAAATCACCATTGCATTTCATTAACAATTTAATTCCATTACTGAATCTAGGATAATCTTCTCCGAGCCACAGTTTCATTCAATGGAAGCGACACAAGAGGAAGGAATCACTTTTCCTATATCGCTTCATCTTAATAAATTATTCAAATAGGCTACCCTTGAGATGTATGTTTGCCGTATGGTCGTATGTGTGTGTTTGTGTGTGAGCGTATGCTTTTGTTGTCTACAAGTTTGGCCCTCAATGTCCCCACACTGCCTCTCCTCTCCCCACCTCCCAGCAGCACAAAAATGTTTGCACACATTCGCTTGCGGATGAATAATTTATCAAGTCTTCAAATATTTTGTTGACACGACTTTAGGATTGCAAAAAGGCGAAGCATCGTCGGTGGCTAATGCTGCTGCCACTCAAATCTACGAACGAAATCCGAAACTCGGACACATCCGGGCGAACCAATCTGGGGCCCCGCTGCTGTGGTAAAAGCACTCTCAAAAGATGGGAAAGAAAATTAATTAGTAAAATATCATTGGTTGACAAAACCCCGGCGCCACAGGATCGTAGTCTGGGACCATCTAGCGTTCGGCTCCGTAGATAGGCTAATGTCAATTTATAGCGTACAATTTTTCAATTATTGGAATTCCACCCGGTGGTGAAAATTGTGATAGAAATATGTCTCTTATTTCAAATATAAGTCAATGGTCTGGCAAACACTTGCTGCGTGCCTTTCGTGCGTTAAAACAAACTGCCGGCAGCTGGGCGAAGGCGAAACATCAAACTTCGAACGAAAGCGGAGAAATGTTATAAAAAATGATAACATAAAACTTTCACTTTGATGCTACTGAGCGACCGAAACTTTCCCATCAAAGGGAATGTGCCACTTTGAACGTTATGAGTCAACTTCCCCACCCGCCTGACGACGCTCCAATGGCAGTGGCTTTCGAGATGTTTGGAGAAGAGGGCCAAGAGGGTTGGTTAGAATTCGGAGCGGAGGTAAAATGTGACAATCTATGGGATGTGTGTTGAGTTGGAGCTGGGTTCGATGTCAAAATACTTGTGAATAGATGAGGATTTATTCCGCAGCCGTCGCCGCCACCGCCTAAGGGTCAGTGAATGCCCAGCAGCTGGAACGAGACATTCAACGAGACGAATGATGAAAATGTACTTTCCGGGCTGCAGTTCCGAGGGAAGTGGGAAGTGGACCTTCTTGTTCATTCATGGCGATGGCTTCCATTTAGGCAGCAGTAACAGTGCCGTCTAGCGGACAGAAGAAACATTCTGGCTCCCGGGAGTTTTATGGCATTTTTGGAATAAATAAGAGTGTGGGAAATATGGGCAGACCTCCCTTCGATGTGACTGAACTATTTAATTTACTACATCGATACATCATCGTAGCCAACGAGGTAGGAAGCTTGGCATTGGAATTGTGTCTAGATGACAGATGAGACTGATGCATCCTTAACGTGATGTCTTGATGTTGACATCCTGTTGCGAAAAGAATCAATAAATCTCGTGATAAACGTCATTGTAAATGAAAATGTATGTGTATCCAATCAGTATACGAATAAACGTTCGCACGGGTATACTTGCGGCCTTTTCAAGTTATTTTTCCTTAAGGTATTATATAATAGGGTGGATTCCAAATATTTCTATTGTAAGTATACATCTGTATACAACATGTATATGTGACAATGGCTCGAAATATGAACTGATTGATTGATAAATTTAAGTTAATTCACAGCGTGCTAATGAGGTTTAGGTAATGTTAGTGGAAATGAATTCTCTAGCAAGTTATTTAAATATTTGTTCCTTTTATATTTAAAAGCAAAATTCCTCCAACTGCAATACACATTACACATCGATCTAAAGATGATTCATATGCATGCTTTAGCTCATTTCTAGAAGTGGCGTTTAAATAACCGTAGCAAGAGATACACAATCGGACATGATTTAGGGGTGCCTCTAAGCGCTCAAAATTTTGATTTCTTGATCCTCGAAAATCTTGCAAGTAAAGGAAATTTGAAAAATCGAAAAAAAATTATGATGAAAAAATGACTTAAAAAAGCATGAAACGTCGAGATCTGGTGTCATATCGAAAAATACATTTTTGGCCGAAAATCAACATTTTGGGATTTAACTTGTGTGACCAAAAAATCAAAACTTTGAAAGCTTTGAGGCACTCCTGAATCATGTCCGATTGAGCTGAAATTTTGCAAAGGTATTTTTTTGGACAATAAAGTAAATGTACATGGTCGGTTCTTTGAATTCGATAATTATTTTGACGTAAGATTACGTCTTTCGGGAACATATTGGGTACAAATTGTAAATCGAAAATCGAGCACAAGTTATCACCAGACCCACGAAGCTATGATTCGCTAGCAAATAAACAAAACACCCCCGGCAATCATCACGCGAGCAGCGTGCAGAATCCCAGAGCACATTTTCTGCTGACTCAGATCAGCGCATATATTCTTCGAATCAGAGACGATAGCTTTAAGTATACAAATCAAAAATGTAAACCAAATCGAGAAGAATAAAGTTCAGTTTTATCGAGAACTCAGAGTAGAGCGGTTGGTTTTTTTAAAAAGCCGAAATACCGCAAGGAATCATAATTGGCATTCTTACTTATTTCCCATAACCACTTTTCCGCATACCATATCTAACAACATTTACATTCGTCAGCAACTTTTGATTTCCTTACGGAAATCCCCCAAACCAACTAATTTCATAACATCGGCTGAACGCTATTATGGCACGCCAAACTTCCCTGTATACGACCTCCAACAACTAACAACAATAACATACCGCCCCGCTCGACGCTTGTTGTAGACAACAATAATGATAATAAATAAACATGTAAAATCATATGCGAACTTAGCTCGTAAGTTAGTTGGTAAGAGAAATATACTCTTGTGACAGACATCGACTAGTGCATGTCTTTTTAAATCCGAAATCCGAGCATGCCAAAGGGACAGGCATGTATCAGCCCGAAGTCGGGACCCTTAGCAACTGATAAGTAATTACGAAGACATCTTTAGCTGCCTCCCGCTGGGAGAATTCAACATCCGGACCCAGAGCCATCTTCAATCAAGTTGAGGATTTGCGTTGTTGGAGCGCGACAAGGTGCGCTAAGGAGGAATCCCACAACCCGTAGCAAACAAGGACTATCTGGACCTAGGCGATTGTCCCGCGGCACGAGACGATGTACATCCAATTAATATTATTGTGAGTATAATATTAACCCCCGAGAAAGAAATTAGTTTTAAGCTAAAATAACAATTTTAAACGCGATCACGCCTACTAACAACACAGTGGTGAGCCCGGACCCACCGTAAGCGAGCCACTAAAATATCACAAAGTGTTGAACTAACCCAAATCGAACCAAACAAAAAAAAACCCCACGCGAGTGCAAGTGCTAGTTTATAAGCTAACAAAAATGGCTGAACCTATTCCAATTATCAGACCAGCGCGTCTGCTCCCACCATCCAATCCAAATCCAAATCCAAATCCAGATCCAATTCCAAATCCTAATCCAATCCAAAATCCACGGTTCGTGATCGACCGAAATGTCGGATTCGAGGACCGAGGTAAAATTCCTCAAATAGTGAGAGACCTACCCGAATTCAATGGCAATCCACGAGATTTGAGCCAGTGGATGCTAGACGTAGATAATGTATTGGAACTTTTTGTGGACCTCAGGGACACATTCCAATATGATCTCCTCATTAAAACAATTAGGAGGAAAATTAAGGGCGAAGCCAACGACGCTCTTATCGCCAGTAATACTCCTACCCAATGGGAGAGTATTAAAGAGGTGTTAAAATTCTATTACGCCGATAAAAGGGATCTTATGACCCTTGACAATCAGATGAAATCTTTAATGCGTAATAAATCTGAAAGCCTTGAGAGTTATTACAGCAGAGTAAGAGAGCTTGTGACTCTCATCAGTTCCGCCATTTCAATGGATGATCAATGGCGTGGAAATGAAATTATTCTAATGAGATTATACAACCAAATTGCACTTGATACCTTCATAAGAGGACTCGGAGACCCACTCTCCAGATTTTGCAAAAATTTCAGACCGCAGAGCTTAGCACAAGCTTACAGCTACTGCGTTGACTATTTAAACCTGGATGCGCGCAATGCTCCAGTAAACATGCCTACTTGGCACCCTATTCCAAGTGCAGCTCCTAAACAAACTATTGCATTGCCCGGTTTTGATAGGAGATATTCAGGAAAGCCTCCACTTCCCCCACGTCAAAACACAATTCAAAATACTCCACAGCGCATGCAACCTAATGTATTTGCACCAAACAGAACTTTTGTCCCAGCTCAACCCCGTCCCGAGCCAATGGACACAAGCACCATTCGTACTCAACATGTGAATTATGGCAATCGGCCAGTAGCTCAACGTAGAGGGCCAAGCAATTCCATGAGAGCACACGATCCCCATGCTAAAAGATTAGCACACACATTAGAAGAAAAGTTAGACCCTTCTGAATACGAAAAGTGGTATGATGAGCAAATTCAAACAAACAATTAATTTTTCAACGAAGAAAATTATTCAGAACCATTAGAAAACTTAAATTTAATTGATGATGAAACTTCTGAAGAGCCAATTGAGTCAAAAGAAACTGAAACCAATTTTTTAGAGAACACAGATTGGGTAGCGAAATGGCTCGATTAAAGAACATTTCCCCGCTTCCGTTTATTAAAGTTCCCACTACAAAAGGTTACATGAAACTATTAATCGATTGCGGAGCAAATATAAATATAATTTCGAAAAAATGGGCACTCAATTCTGGCAAGAAAATTTTCAAAATTCCTCAACAACCTGTCAAAGGAGTTACAGGAAAAAATGTTATTTCTGAAGTTACCCATCTTGCAATTTTTTCACCAGTGATCGAAGACACTTACGAATTTTCAATTTTTGACTTCCATACATTTTTTGATGGAATTATAGGTACAGGTATAATCTTCAACAAGCTTTTCAACCTTATCTCAAATCAAGAAATTCTGCAAGTATTCGGTAGAAACCATACATTAAACATTCCTATCCATTTTTATACTCCTACTCCTACACCCAGGAAAATAAACTCCGTAACTGTTACAGAAAAAGTCAGACTCAATCACCTTACCGAAAAAGAAACTTCAAAGCTAATACCCATTCTGAAAAAATATAATGAAATTTTCCATAACCCTAAAAGCACCCTTTCATGTGCCACAAATGTGAAATGTGACATTCGCACTACTGACGATTTACCAATTTATCAAAAAACATACCCCTATCCCATGGCCTATAAAGATGAAGTGGACAAGCAAATGAAAAAACTTATCGAATCAGGAATTATAAGACCTTCTAGATCACCCTGGAATTCCCCAGTTTGGATCGTTCCTAAAAAAATGGATGCCTCTGGAGAAAAAAAAATTCGACTCGTTATTGATTACAGGAAGCTGAATCAGAAAACGATATCTGACAGGTATCCAATGCCTGAGATTTCAAATATTTTAGACCAACTAGGAGGAAACAAATACTTTTCAACTCTTGATTTGGCATCAGGATTTCATCAAATAAGGATGAATCCTAAAGATGTAGAGAAAACCGCTTTTTCGGTCAATTATGGAAAATACGAGTTCATTCGTATGCCATTTGGCCTCAAAAACGCTCCCGCTATTTTTCAGAGAGCGATGAACGATGTGTTACGTGAGCACATTGGCAAGCGCTGCTACGTTTATATCGATGACGTAGTTGTATTCGGAAAAGATCTCAACGAGCATAATGAAAATTTGAAAATTGTGTTGCAAACTTTGGAAAATGCAAACCTGAAAGTTCAATTAGATAAATCGGAATTTCTCCACACTTCGATTGAATTTCTAGGGTATATTATTTCAGACAAGGGCATTAAACCCAACGAAAAGAAGATAGAGGTAATCAAAAATTTTCCCGAACCGAAAAATTTAAAACAGTTGAGAGGATTTTTAGGTCTTGTTGGGTACTACAGGCGATTCGTTAAAGATTTCGCTAAGATAGCGAAACCACTAACAAATCTTTTGAGAGGGGAGAGAAACCCTGATTCTAAAAAACAAATAAGCCTTAATCAAGATGAAATTTAGTGTTTTGAACAAATGAAAATGATTCTTACAAGTAATGACGTGCTCATTTATCCTGATTTTACTAAACCATTCCTTATTACAACAGACGCATCAAACTTCGCTGTTGGCGCTGTGTTGAGTCAAGGTGAAATTGGCAAAGATAAGCCAATCCACTTTGCATCCCGAACTTTGAACAAAGCTGAGGAAAATTACTCAGCTACCGAGTAAGAGATGCTAGCCATCTATTGGGCACTTAAAGTTTTCAGAAATTACAATTATGGACAGAAATTTAAAATCGTCACCGACCATCAACCGCTAACGTTTTCTTTGTCTCCACGAAACGTTAATGCAAAATTAAAAAATTGGAAATCTTACCTGGAGGAACACGATTATGAAATCGTGTATAAACCTGGTAGAAGCAACGTTGTTGCGGATGCCTTGAGTCGCATCCAAGTTCATTCGTTATCCCCTACCCAACACTCAGCAGATGACGATGATACAAATTATATTTTATCTACAGAAGCTCCACTTAATGCCTTCCGTAATCAAGTCATCATTGAAAAAGTTAATAGTCATCCAGACACAATAGTAACACACCCTTTTCCAGGAATACGTCGTACCGTCATAAGAAGAACTAGCCTGACTGACCAAATTTTAGCAACACTACTTAAAGACTTTTTCGATCCAACAAAACTAAACGGTTTATATACCTCCGAAGAGATCTTAGGAAAACTTCAAGAGGTCTACAAACAGTTTTTCAGTCGAGCAGGTGTCCTAAAAATTCGGTTCACACAGAAAATATTAAAAGACGTTTCAAACCCGGAAGAACAAGAGAAAATCATAAGTGAAACTCGTCAAAGAGCTCATCGCGGTATAAATGAAAACAAAGAACAAATTTTGCGAGAGTTTTACTTTCCAAAGCTCACGCAAAATATTCGAAACTTCATTCGAGTTTGTGACGTTTGCAATATATCCAAATACGATCGACATCCACTCATAGAAACCCCGATTCCAAGATATCCATTTCAAATTGTACACATCGATATTTTCCAAATTCAAGAACAGTATTTTCTTTCAAGCATCGATAAATTCAGTAAATATAGACGCTGATGATTTACGATTAATAACTAATGAAATAAATGCAGCTGTAGACAATAGCAACAAACAAATCTTAATAAACGATGAGATGTTCGGTAATCTGAATAATTTGACAGAAGCAATAAATTAACTAATTAAGGCAGAATCAAAAAGCTCTACACTAGCAATAGAAAAAGCCCAGATAATAAATCTAATTTTGAGCCTAGACATCTTAAACGATCAAGTATCAGCAATTCAAGAATCAATAGCATTTGCCAAAGTAGGAATAGTTAATTATAAATTACTATCCACGGATGAAATCAGACAAATAGATGAAACTCTCAGTAAACAAGGCCTACACACAGAACTCCTCGAAGAAGTGCTCAACCTCGCGAAGGTGACCATTGGAACAGACAACGTAGACGTAATCAACGTACCTACATTTTACCCACAAAACTATGATGATATTAGAATTGAGGCAATCTTCAAGAAATCAGAACGCATCCAACTAAAGGGAAATAACTACATCAAAGGATCTACAGAACTTTTACTCCAGAAAAACCCATGTAAACGATTTGGCAATTGGAGCCTTTGTTACAGATCAGACCTAGAAGATGTTTCCGAAGACAGATGCATTTCTAAAAAAGTCAAGGGAATAGAAAGCAGATGCACATATGAACACGTTTCTACACATCCACCTACAGTCCAACTAAGCCCGACGACGGTGCTCCTTAACGACATCAATAACACTCTACATAACACGTGCGGAATTACCGATAGAAACCTGACCGGCTCTTTCATCATCGTATATCGAAACTGTTCAATAACAATTGAAAAGTACAAGTATGCTAACAATATCATCAGAACAATCAATCAACGAATCTTCATCCCATCCACAAGTTTGATAGTGATGCAAGAAAGTGTAGAAAACAAAATTGACGTCCACTCACTTCACCAACGACAACACCAGCATCTTAAATATTTGGAACATCTCAAGTCAGAGACAACCGTGCATAGTTGGTCTCTCATAGGAGGATTTTCATTTTCATTTACGTCCATAATCCTCATCAAAATTTTCATTTTTTTTTTTTTTTTTTTTTTTCAGGCAGACTTATCTCACTTCTTAACTAGGCGAACCTAGCCAGAATTTTCACCTGCCCCCGGGCTTCTGAATGCCAAAGGGGGACTAGGCTCTGCGGAATGCACGTATCTGCATGCTCGTGCTGTTTCAGTCCTGACCGAGAAATTGTCGGACAATCGCGCAGGTGCTAAGGATGACCGACTTTTGGATGCCGGCCAATTCCTTCTCCATATTCAACACCTTTAGCGCTTCCAGAAGTGTCTTCGGGACAATTCCAGTTCCAGAGAGAACGACTGGAACAATTCTTGGGACCTCCCTTAGCCCCCACAGTTCCTTGAGCTCCACGGCCAATGGTCGGTACTTGCAGATTTTGCGACCGTGGGTCTCCTCCAGATTCTGGTTCAGTGGAATAGCGACATCGATGATGGTGACTTTGCGGTCGCTCTTGTCGTAAACCATTATATCTGGCCGGTTGTGGTGGATCGAGAGGTCGGTCAGAACAGTGCGATCCCAGTACAGCTTGAAACGGTCATTTTCCAGGACAGGTGCAGGCAGGTACCGGTAGTTTGGTACGTTGTCTTCCAGTAGAGCACATTGGAGCGCCAGTTGTCGATGAACAATACGGGCCACGTTGTTGTGGCGCTCGGTGTAGGCTGCGTTGGCCAAAACGGGACAGCCTCCCATAATGTGCTCTATGTTTTCACCTGGTTGATGACACATCCGGCAAATGTCATCAACGTCTTGATGCCAGACGTACCGCCTGCAGTTTCTCGTCGGCATTATCCTGTCCTGGATGGCTATCATGTCGGCTTCTACTACTGAAGAGAGTTCACCACGCGTTAGCCACAGATTAGATGCGGCCTTGTCGACGTGTGGCCGGTCCAGTTGATGGGGGTGGGCACCATGCACTGCCTTCTGCTTCCAAGCTGCAATCTTCTCCTCCACTGTCTGCAGATTGCAGTTGAGTTGGTACTCCGCTTGCGCCAAGTGCAGAGCGCTGTATCCTCTGTCGGCGGCGCAGACAGCCCGGTATAGCGCGTTTTGGTTGGCGCGTTCTGCGAAGTACTCGCGCAGTTGTCGTACCTGGGCAACACACAGTGCAGATATGTCGACTATTCCAAGTCCCCCTTCTTTGCGTGGCAGTGAAACTCTCTCCAGTGCCGATTGAGGATGGTGCATTCCGGCCTCTTTAAATGCTTTCCTCATCCTCCTCTCAAGGTCCTCTAGGTCAGTTTTGCTCCATTTGACTACACCAAAACTGAAGGTCAGCAGGGGAACCGCGAATGTGTTGATCGCGCGTACCTTGTTCCCCGCGTTGAGGAAAGTCCTCAGGACACAGTTCACTCGACTCAAGAACTTGTCTCGCAGCTCCGTCTTGATGTCGGAGTGGCGAATCCCGGTGAGCTGTCGGAATCCAAGATATTTATAGGATTCGCCACGAACCATGTCTCTTATGAACTCGCCGTCATAGACCTCGTAACCTCCGGATTCGGTAAGCTGCCCTTTCAGCAGATGGACACAGCGGCACTTGTCGAGGCCGAACTCCATGCAAATGTCCCTGCTTATGTCTTCGACAACCCGGATAGCTACACCTAGACGCTGACGTGAATCAGCGTAGACCTTGAGATCATCCATGTAGAAGGTATGGGTCACTTCTTCGTGGGCGCCGTCGCCATACCTTATTTTATAGCCATGACCGTTTCTATTGAGCGTCCTACTGAGGGGGTTCAATGCCAGACAAAACCAAAGCGGGCTGAAAGAGTCGCCTTGGAATATCCCCCTCTTTATCTGCAGCGTTCTAGACTGCAACACATTTTCCCCATCACTGAGGTGCAGAGACGTACTCCACTGCCTCATCGCATGCTGCAGGAACCTAACGACGAAGGGATCAATTTTGTAGAGCTCCAATACCCGGACGAGAAACGAGTGAGGTATGGAGTCATAAGCCTTCCTGTAATCGATATAGGCCATGCTTAGGTTCCGCTGGTTATAAACCGCCTGGCCGACTATGGCTGCGTCGATGATGGCCTGGTCTTTGCAGCCATGCGTATTTTTCCTGCATCCTTTCTGCTCTTCTGCGATGATGTGATGCTGTTCGCAGTGAGCAGAAACTTTGGCGGTAATTATGCTGCTCAGTATTTTGTACAGACTCGATAGGCACGTTATCGGTCTGTACTTTGATGGGTTCAATGTGTTGCTGTCTTTCGGGAGGAGGAAGGTGACGCCACGGGTGGCGAATTCAGGGAGGTTGTGTGGGTCACGTAGCACCTTGTTGAAGCACTCAGCTATCTTTGGATGTGCGACGGTCAGCTTCTTGTGCCAAAAGTTCTGGACACCATCGGGGCCCGGTGCTGCCCAGTTCCTCAGGTACCGCGAGGCTTCGCGGACATCGTTCTCTCCGACGATGATAGCTGGCATCTCTCCAATTTCACCACAACTCTCCTCCTCCCGTCTTAACCACATTTGCCCGTCGCGATGTTCTACTGGGGTCTCCCAAATACCAGCCCAGAAGTTCGTCACATCGCTAATATCTGGCAAACCTTCGCGGTAGTCGGGCTTCTCGTCGCTAATGTGGTCGTAGAACGCTTTTTCGTTATCTCTGAACATCCGATTTTGTTCCTGGCGCTTTGCAGAGTCAGAGTAACGTTTCAGCCGTTTAGTTAGGACGCTCAATTGCTGTACCAGTGTGTCGAGTTTTTCCGTCAGCTGGTGAGCTCCCAGCTGGCGAAGTTCAGTAGGCCGCACGATCACAGCAACTTGGCGACATAATTTCGCCGATCTGCTGCCTCTTTTGTACGCCATCAGTCTTCCAATTGCGGCGCGCTTGTTTAGGATCCGTTGCTCCAATCTCCTTCGCCATGGAGGCTCACGCCTTTCACGGAGATGTTGGTGCAGTCCGCCTCTTGGCCTAATACGGTATCCTAAACTTTTGGCGGTCGCCACAGCAGCACAGTACACTTTCAGTTGCAGCTCCTCCATGTTCTCAGCATCAACCAAGTGCAGCGGAAGAACGTGCTCGTTCATGAGCTTTACTGCACTTGTCAGCCTGCGGGAATGCTGCAACTTCGGGATCCTGGGGCGCGACAATGGGTCTGTGTCGCGGAACTGTGAGATCGCCTCGTCGTAGTGGAAGACCAGATCGCGTAGTAGTTGTTGATCTGGCTGTGGGTCTTCCGGCTCAGGGGGTTGTTGTACTGTGGCCTCCACTGGTGCTGATTCGCGTGCCCCACTCGCGAATGAATTGCTCAGCCGTACTGAACTTTTTTTTTTTTTTTTTTTTTTTTTTTTTTTTTTTTCAGACTTATCTCACTTCTTAACTAGGCGAACCTAGCCAGAATTTTCACCTGCCCCCGGGCTTCTGAATGCCAAAGGGGGACTAGGCTCTGCGGAATGCACGTATCTGCATGCTCGTGCTGTTTCAGTCCTGACCGAGAAATTGTCGGACAATCGCGCAGGTGCTAAGGATGACCGACTTTTGGATGCCGGCCAATTCCTTCTCCATGTTCAACACCTTTAGCGCTTCCAGAAGTGTCTTCGGGACAATTCCAGTTCCAGAGAGAACGACTGGAACAATTCTTGGGACCTCCCTTAGCCCCCACAGTTCCTTGAGCTCCACGGCCAATGGTCGGTACTTGCAGATTTTGCGACCGTGGGTCTCCTCCAGATTCTGGTTCAGTGGAATAGCGACATCGATGATGGTGACTTTGCGGTCGCTCTTGTCGTAAACCATTATATCTGGGCGGTTGTGGTGGATCGAGAGGTCGGTCAGAACAGTGCGATCCCAGTACAGCTTGAAACGGTCATTTTCCAGGACAGGTGCAGGCAGGTACCGGTAGTTTGGTACGTTGTCTTCCAGTAGAGCACATTGGAGCGCCAGTTGTCGATGAACAATACGGGCCACGTTGTTGTGGCGCTCGGTGTAGGCTGCGTTGGCCAAAACGGGACAGCCTCCCATAATGTGCTCTATGTTTTCACCTGGTTGATGGCACATCCGGCAAATGTCATCAACGTCTTGATGCCAGACGTACCGCCTGCAGTTTCTCGTCGGCATTATCCTGTCCTGGATGGCTATCATGTCGGCTTCTACTACTGAAGAGAGTTCACCACGCGTTAGCCACAGATTAGATGCGGCCTTGTCGACGTGTGGCCGGTCCAGTTGATGGGGGTGGGCACCATGCACTGCCTTCTGCTTCCAAGCTGCAATCTTCTCCTCCACTGTCTGCAGATTGCAGTTGAGTTGGTACTCCGCTTGCGCCAAGTGCAGAGCGCTGTATCCTCTGTCGGCGGCGCAGACAGCCCGGTATAGCGCGTTTTGGTTGGCGCGTTCTGCGAAGTACTCGCGCAGTTGTCGTACCTGGGCAACACACAGTGCAGATATGTCGACTATTCCAAGTCCCCCTTCTTTGCGTGGCAGTGAAACTCTCTCCAGTGCCGATTGAGGATGGTGCATTCCGGCCTCTTTGAATGCTTTCCTCATCCTCCTCTCAAGGTCCTCTAGGTTAGTTTTGCTCCATTTGACTACACCAAAACTGAAGGTCAGTAGGGGAACCGCGAATGTGTTGATCGCGCGTACCTTGTTCCCCGCGTTGAGGAAAGTCCTCAGGACACAGTTCACTCGACTCAAGAACTTGTCTCGCAGCTCCGTCTTGATGTCGGAGTGGCGAATCCCGGTGAGCTGTCGGAATCCAAGATATTTATAGGATTCGCCACGAACCATGTCTCTTATGAACTCGCCGTCATAGACCTCGTAACCTCCGGATTCGGTAAGCTGCCCTTTCAGCAGATGGACACAGCGGCACTTGTCGAGGCCGAACTCCATGCAGATGTCCCTGCTTATGTCTTCGACAACCCGGATAGCTACACCTAGACGCTGACGTGAATCAGCGTAGACCTTGAGATCATCCATGTAGAAGGTATGGGTCACTTCTTCGTGGGCGCCGTCGCCATACCTTATTTTATAGCCATGACCGTTTCTATTGAGCGTCCTACTGAGGGGGTTCAGTGCCAGACAAAACCAAAGCGGGCTGAAAGAGTCGCCTTGGAATATCCCCCTCTTTATCTGCAGCGTTCTAGACTGCAACACATTCTCCCCATCACTGAGGTGCAGAGACGTGCTCCACTGCCTCATCGCATGCTGCAGGAACCTAACGACGACGGGATCAATCTTGTATAGCTCCAATACCCGGACGAGAAACGAGTGAGGTATGGAGTCATAAGCCTTCCTGTAATCGATGTAGGCCATACTTAGGTTCCGCTGGTTATATACCGCCTGGCCGACTATGGCTGCGTCGATGATGGCCTGGTCTTTGCAGCCATGCGTATTTTTCCTGCATCCTTTCTGCTCTTCTGCGATGATATGGTGTTGTTCGCAGTGGGCAGAAACTTTGGCGGTTATGATGCTGCTTAATATCTTGTACAGACTCGATAGGCACGTTATCGGCCTGTACTTTGATGGGTTCAATGTGTTGCTGTCTTTCGGGAGGAGGAATGTGACGCCACGGGTGGCGAATTCAGGGAGGTTGTGTGGGTCACGTAGCACCTTGTTGAAGCACTCAGCTATCTTTTGATGTGCGACGGTCAGCTTCTTGTGCCAGAAGTTCTGAACACCATCGGGGCCCGGTGCTGCCCAGTTCCTCAGGTACCGCGAGGCTTCGCGGACATCGTTCTCTTCGACGATGATAGCTGGCATCTCTCCAATTTCACCACAACTCTCCTCCTCCCGTCTTAACCACATTTGCCCGTCGCGATGTTGTACTGGGGTCTCCCAAATACCAGCCCAGAAGTTCGTCACATCGCTAATATCTGGCAAACCTTCGCGGTAGTCGGGCTTCTCGTCGCTAATGTGGTCGTAGAACGCTTTTTCGTTATCTCTGAACATCCGATTTTGTTCCTGGCGCTTTGCAGAGTCAGAGTAACGTTTCAGCCGTTTAGTTAGGACGCTCAATTGCTGTACCAGTGTGTCGAGTTTTTCCGTCAGCTGGTGAGCTCCCAGCTGGCGAAGTTCAGTAGGCCGCACGATCACAGCAACTTGGCGACATAATTTCGCCGATCTGTTGCCTCTTTTGTACGCCATCAGTCTTCCAATTGCGGCGCGCTTGTTTAGGATCCGTTGCTCCAATCTCCTTCGCCATGGAGGCTCACGCCTTTCACGGAGATGTTGGAGCAGTCCGCCTCTTGGCCTAATACGGTATCCTAAACTTTTGGCGGTCGCCACAGCAGCACAGTAAACTTTCAGTTGCAGCTCCTCCATGTTCTCAGCATCAACCAAGTGCAGCGGAAGAACGTGCTCGTTCATGAGCTTTACTGCACTTGTCAGCCTGCGGGAATGCTGCAACTTCGGGATCCTGGGGCGCGACAATGGGTCTGTGTCGCGGAACTGTGAGATCGCCTCGTCGTAGTGGAAGACCAGATCGCGTAGTAGTTGTTGATCTGGCTGTGGGTCTTCCGGCTCAGGGGGTTGTAGTACTGTGGCCTCCACTGGTGCTGATTCGCGTGCCCCACTCGCGAATGAATTGCTCAGCCGTACTGAACTTCGTCTCGACACATCGCTTGCTCTGTTGTTCCTGGAGCTTATTTCTCTCTGCACCTGCTGCTTGATCTCGTCGATTTGCGTTTGGGAGAGCATGTTGTTGCGTACTATCGCTCTACGCCTCGCGTTCATCGCGTTCTGATCAAGCCTCCCGACGAACTCTGGATACGCTTCCTCGAACATTGTTAGTATTCGAGGGCGACCGCTCATGTCCGTCTCCAAAGCAGTGCAGATGTAATAGGCGCGGATCACGAATTCATTCATTTCGTGTGTCCACATGATCCGGCGCCTAGTGGTACCCACAAGTGTGGACGACTGTCGTCTGGCAGTCGCAACACGTCTCGTAGGCGCAGCGTTTCTTGGGTGATGTCGATGGCTGCTGTTTCCGTGTGGCGGTAGCTCTTCGGGTTGAACCCGGCTGGTGGCCCGCTCTTGCACATCGCCCTCCAGCCGCTGGCCGCTCGCTCTTACGCCCGTTCCAGGACCAGCTCCAGTTCGGGGACCCTCCTCGGGTGATCGCATTCTAATTAATCTTCGTGATCGTAGCTCCATGTTATTGGGTGTATCTCCTTTGCCCGGGAGACAGCGGGTTGGCAAGGCCTCCATGACCCGGGAGGCCTTCCCCGGGAGAGATATAGCTTTTAGCGTTTTTTTTTTTTTGCAGACTTATCTCACTTCTTAACTAGGCGAACCTAGCCAGAATTTTCACCTGCCCCCGGGCTTCTGAATGCCAAAGGGGGACTAGGCTCTGCGGAATGCACGTATCTGCATGCTCGTGCTGTTTCAGTCCTGACCGAGAAATTGTCGGACAATCGCGCAGGTGCTAAGGATGACCGACTTTTGGATGCCGGCCAATTCCTTCTCCATATTCAACACCTTTAGCGCTTCCAGAAGTGTCTTCGGGACAATTCCAGTTCCAGAGAGAACGACTGGAACAATTCTTGGGACCTCCCTTAGCCCCCACAGTTCCTTGAGCTCCACGGCCAATGGTCGGTACTTGCAGATTTTGCGACCGTGGGTCTCCTCCAGATTCTGGTTCAGTGGAATAGCGACATCGATGATGGTGACTTTGCGGTCGCTCTTGTCGTAAACCATTATATCTGGGCGGTTGTGGTGGATCGAGAGGTCGGTCAGAACAGTGCGATCCCAGTACAGCTTGAAACGGTCATTTTCCAGGACAGGTGCAGGCAGGTACCGGTAGTTTGGTACGTTGTCTTCCAGTAGAGCACATTGGAGCGCCAGTTGTCGATGAACAATACGGGCCACGTTGTTGTGGCGCTCGGTGTAGGCTGCGTTGGCCAAAACGGGACAGCCTCCCATAATGTGCTCTATGTTTTCACCTGGTTGATGGCACATCCGGCAGATGTCATCAACGTCTTGATGCCAGACGTACCGCCTGCAGTTTCTCGTCGGCATTATCCTGTCCTGGATGGCTATCATGTCGGCTTCTACTACTGAAGAGAGTTCACCACGCGTTAGCCACAGATTAGATGCGGCCTTGTCGACGTGTGGCCGGTCCAGTTGATGGGGGTGGGCACCATGCACTGCCTTCTGCTTCCAAGCTGCAATCTTCTCCTCCACTGTCTGCAGATTGCAGTTGAGTTGGTACTCCGCTTGCGCCAAGTGCAGAGCGCTGTATCCTCTGTCGGCGGCGCAGACAGCCCGGTATAGCGCGTTTTGGTTGGCACGTTCTGCGAAGTACTCGCGCAGTTGTCGTACCTGGGCAACACACAGTGCAGAAATGTCGACGATTCCAAGTCCCCCTTCTTTGCGTGGTAGTGAAACTCTCTCCAGTGCCGATTGAGGATGGTGCATTCCGGCCTCTTTGAATGCTTTCCTCATCCTCCTCTCAAGGTCCTCTAGGTTAGTTTTGCTCCATTTGACTACACCAAAACTGAAGGTCAGCAGGGGAACCGCGAATGTGTTGATCGCGCGTACCTTGTTCCCCGCGTTGAGGAAAGTCCTCAGGACACAGTTCACTCGACTCAAGAACTTGTCTCGCAGCTCCGTCTTGATGTCGGAGTGGCGTATCCCGGTGAGCTGTCGGAATCCAAGATATTTATAGGATTCGCCACGAACCATGTCTCTTATAAACTCGCCGTCATAGACCTCGTAGCCTCCGGATTCGGTAAGTTGTCCTTTCAGCAGGTGGACACAGCGACACTTGTCGAGGCCGAACTCCATACAGATGTCCCTGCTTATGTCTTCGACAACCCGGATAGCTACACCTAGACGCTGACGTGAATCAGCGTAGACCTTGAGATCGTCCATGTAAAAGGTATGGGTCACTTCTTCGTGGGCGCCGTCGCCATACCTTATTTTATAGCCATGACCGTTTCTATTGAGCGTCCTACTGAGGGGGTTCAGTGCCAGACAAAACCAAAGCGGGCTGAAAGAGTCGCCTTGGAATATCCCCCTCTTTATCTGCAGCGTTCTAGACTGCAACACATTTTCCCCATCACTAAGGTGCAGAGACGTGCTCCACTGCCTCATCGCATGCTGCAGGAACCTAACGACGACGGGATCAATTTTGTAGAGCTCCAATACCCGGACGAGAAACGAGTGAGGTATGGAGTCATAAGCCTTCCTGTAATCGATATAGGCCATGCTTAGGTTCCGCTGATTATAAACCGCCTGGCCGACTATGGTTGCGTCGATGATGGCCTGGTCTTTGCAGCCATGCGTATTTTTTCTGCATCCTTTCTGCTCTTCTGCGATGATATGGTGTTGTTCGCAGTGGGCAGAAACTTTGGCGGTTATGATGCTGCTTAATATCTTGTACAGACTCGATAGGCACGTTATCGGCCTGTACTTTGATGGGTTCAATGTGTTGCTGTCTTTCGGGAGGAGGAATGTGACGCCACGGGTGGCGAATTCAGGAAGGTTGTGTGGGTCACGTAGCACCTTGTTGAAGCACTCAGCTATCTTTGGATGTGCGACGGTCAGCTTCTTGTGCCAGAAGTTCTGAACACCATCGGGGCCCGGTGCTGCCCAGTTCCTCAGGTACCGCGAGGCTTCGCGGACATCGTTCTCTTCGACGATGATAGCTGGCATCTCTCCAATTTCACCACAACTCTCCTCCTCCCGTCTTAACCACATTTGCCCGTCGCGATGTTGTACTGGGGTCTCCCAAATACCAGCCCAGAAGTTCGTCACATCGCTAATATCTGGCAAACCTTCGCGGTAGTCGGGCTTCTCGTCGCTAATGTGGTCGTAGAACGCTTTTTCGTTATCTCTGAACATCCGATTTTGTTCCTGGCGCTTTGCAGAGTCAGAGTAACGTTTCAGCCGTTTAGTTAGGACGCTCAATTGCTGTACCAGTGTGTCGAGTTTTTCCGTCAGCTGGTGAGCTCCCAGCTGGCGAAGTTCAGTAGGCCGCACGATCACAGCAACTTGGCGACATAATTTCGCCGATCTGCTGCCTCTTTTGTACGCCATCAGTCTTCCAATTGCGGCACGCTTGTTTAGGATCCGTTGCTCCAATCTCCTTCGCCATGGAGGCTCACGCCTTTCACGGAGATGTTGGAGCAGTCCGCCTCTTGGCCTAATACGGTATCCTAAACTTTTGGCGGTCGCCACAGCAGCACAGTAAACTTTCAGTTGCAGCTCCTCCATGTTCTCAGCATCAACCAAGTGCAGCGGAAGAACGTGCTCGTTCATGAGCTTTACTGCACTTGTCAGCCTGCGGGAATGCTGCAACTTCGGGATCCTGGGGCGCGACAAAGGGTCCGTGTCGCGGAACTGTGAGATCGCCTCGTCGTAATGGAAGACCAGATCGCGTAGTAGTTGTTGATCTGGCTGTGGATCTTCCGGCTCAGGGGGTTGTTGTACTGTGGCCTCCACTGGTGCTGATTCGCGTGCCCCACTCGCGAATGAATTGCTCAGCCGTACTGAACTTCGTCTCGACACATCGCTTGCTCTGCTTGTTCTGGAGCTTAGTTCTCTCTGCACCTGCTGCTTGATCTCGTCGACTTGCGTTTGGGAGAGCATATTGTTGCGTACAATCGCTCTACGCCTCGCGTTCATCGCGTTTTGGTCAAGCCTCCCGACGAACTCTGGATACGCTTCCTCGAACATTGCGAGTATTCGAGGGCGACCGCTCATGTCCGTCTCCAAAGCAGTGCAGATGTAATAGGCGCGGATCACGAATTCATTCATTTCATGTGTCCACATGATCCGTCGCCTAGTAGTACCCACAAGTGTGGACGACTGTCGTCTGACAGTCGCAACACGCCTCGTAGGCGCAGCGTTTCGTTGGTGATGTCGATGGCTGCTGTTTCCGTGTGGCGGTAGCTCTTCGGGTTGAACCCGGCTGGTGGCCCGCTCTTGCACATCGCCCTCCAGCCGCTGGCCGCTCGCTCTTACGCCCGTTCCAGGACCAGCTCCAGTTCGGGGACCCTCCTCGGGCGATCGCATTCTGAGTATTCTTCGTGAACGTAGCTCCATTTTCTGGGTGTATCTCCTTTGCCCGGGAGACAGCGGGTTGGCAAGGCCTCCATGACCCGGGAGGCCTTCCCCGGGAGAGATATAGCGCTCTGACTCGCTCGCACCCCCTCACTTAGCCACTTTCGACACCCGTTCTCGGAGCCAAGACCAGGTGTGTGTTTCCAGTTCACGCCCGATCTAAAAATGTCGTCATATGATCTTCGTGGAGGCGTGAGATAGGAACATTTGAGACCAACAGGTAGGCTCCTACCCTAGTGTTGATCCCCATTTGAGAACCAAATTTTTTTTTTTTTTTTTTTTTTTTTTTTTTTTTTTTTTGATTTCGTAATTGTTTACTGTATTAGTTTTTTTTATAGTTTACATGGTTTTTTTTTTTTTTTTTTATTATTATTATTATTACATTAATAATTTAACAACATTTTCAACCATTTTCCGTGCGCTTGACTGACTAAAACTAACTTAAAATTTATACCGTTTACCCGCGGTTACTCGGGACTTAACCTAATCCATTCAAATTCCCATTCACACTTCCACTCATTTTCCCATTCATACAATCCACTCACACATATTCACATAATTATTGCGTTTCACGCATTTTGTATTATAACACTTTCTTTTAGTTTTGACATCTTCTTTTTTTCTTCATTTTTACAATGTTATCTCATTTCTTGTCTTCTTTTCTATAATTTTTACAGACTTTAGATTAATACCGTTTACCCGCTGTTATTCGGGACTTAAACCTAATCCACTCAAATTCCATTTACAATTCCAATCATTTTTCCATTCATACAATCCACCTACACATTTTCACATAATTATTGCGTTTCACTCATTTTGTATTATAACATTTTCTTTTTGGTTTGGCATCTTCTTCTTTTACTTTTTGCAGAGTTACCTCTTTTCTTGTCTTCATTTTTGTATTTTTTACAGATATTATGAAAACTTCCAAAAACCTTTTTAATACACTTAAAACTAACTTAAGATTAATACCGTTTACCCGCGGTTACTCGGGACTTAAACCTAATCCACTCAAATTCCCATCTACACTTCCATTCATTCTTTCACTCATACAATTCTTGCAGACATAGTTGTATAATTATTACGTTTCACACATTGATTTTTATACTTTTTTACATCTTTTTTTTTTCATTTGATCCTTTGTTTTTACATATTTTTCTAATTTCTTGCTCATTTCATTTTTGTTATTTTAACATATATTAAGGAAACTTCCAAAATTCTTTTTCACTTGATCTTTTTGATTCCACCTAAATTCACGAATTCCTCTTTGAAAAACGAACAAACTAGCATTTGGGTGCCGCTGTACACAGAAAGCAATACAATGGATAACCAACCACGATGCTGCTTTGCAGAGGGGACTTCTACAATCAACTTCCCATGTCAAAAAATCTTCTAATTTTTCGAATTGCAATTTAAATCTTGTTCTTACAATTTTTGTTACCCATTCTCTCACCTCTTTTGAAGAAATGCAATGATGAATTCTATGATCATTGCTATCTTGCATATTGTTTCCACATCGTTCGCAAATATCACTCTCCGCATCCTTTATTCTATATTGTTTCGATTTTTGTCGATTTGCAAATAGGTCGTTAAACAGCAGAAACAGTGCTGACCTATCTTCTGCTAATAAATAAGAATAGCTTAGAATTTTCCAATGAGCAGTCCAACTTACTTCGGGAAAATTAATTTTTACAAGTGGAACAAATCCTTGCTGGTAAATTAATGAACGATAAAGTTGCTTAACAGAATCTACTCCATTATACAATTGAATCGATTTTTGAATCCACTCCTTTCCATTTCGTGATAGTTTAGCTAGATGTTTGAAATTCAGTAAATATTTTTCGCCGATGGTATTGTCATGCATTCGGTTATCTTTAAAAATATTCCAAATAAATAGCGCTTTACATTTTTCAGTAGGGTCAATCAGACCAACTCCACCGTTATCGATATCGAGATATAACTGTCTTCTGTCCACACGAAAAATACAATTTTTCCAAATGAAATTTCCAATTATGGTCTTCATTTTCGCAAAGTGCAAATTTTTGGCTGGGAAAAGCTGAGCTATATACCATAGTTTTGATAATATAAAGGTATTTACATACCACACTTTTTCAATTAAACACATACTGCGGAAAGAAACCAACCATAATCTGTGTTTTATGTCATTGATCAACTTTTCGTAGTTCACATCAACAGTATCATTCCATGTAATTTTGAAGGTAACTCCTAGTATGTTCAAACTTTCAGTTTCGGCTACTTGAAATGGACCACCGTTGCAGTTATTTAAGCGTATGAATCGCGATTTTTTAAAATTTGCACTGATTTTCGAAAACTTGGAGAAGGAAGCGATGATATTCAAAACCTTATCAAGCTCTTCGGAGTTTCGGAGAAACACATTCACATCGTCTGCGAATGCAATCACTCTTAGGAACTTGTCATAAACAAGGACCCCGAGGACGCTTTGGTCAATGCTTCGAATCAATGGTTCCACATACAAAATAAAAAGTATCATGCTTAGCGGACACCCTTGTCTGACAGAAGAGTTAATCTGAATTTCCTTTGTTAAAAATCCGTTATATAGAATTTTAGATGTAGCTTTACCGTACAATCGTTGGATACACTGAATCAGTTGACATGGAAAACCGAATTTCTCCATCACTTTCCAAAGAAATCGATGATCTACTTTATCGAAAGCTTTCTCTAGATCAAGGCTCAGCAAGAGACCCTTGAATCGCTTACTTTCTGTAGCTTTTGTCATAATCCTACGCACATCTTTTAGATTATCTACACAAGACCGTCCAGGAACACATGCACTTTGTCCCGATCCAACACTGATCAAACTTCGATCCCAAGGCACAGTAGTTCAAATCAACCAAAAGAATGAATCAACGGATCCCATAGAAGCAGTAAACACGCAGTACTATCAACCGGCATCTTCATATTTAGCCAAACCAGCAGTTTAACGTTGACCCAGGAGGTTCAACACTCAAAGGGAGAGCAGTTATCACCAGACCCACGAAGCTATGATTCGCTAGCAAATAAACAAAACACCCCCGGCAATCATCACGCGAGCAGCGTGAAGAATCCCAGAGCACATTTTCTGCTGACTCAGATCAGCGCATATATTCTTCGAATCAGAGACGATAGCTTTAAGTATACAAATCAAAGATGTAAACCAAATCGAGAAGAATAAAGTTCAGTTTTATCGAGAACTCCGAGTAGAGCGGTTGGTTTTTTTAAAAAGACGAAATACCGCAAGGAATCATAATTCACATCGTGAAAATTGTCCAATTTCAAACGCTTATTACTCAGTTATTTCATGATGGATTGATGAAATTTTTGCTTCAATCGATTTCGGCACTCCATAACAATTTTTTATATTGAAGAAAATAATGTATGTCAGTAAACTAACTATCGAACAATTGAAAAATCTCAACCCCTATCCTAACGGAAATACCCACTTCTGATACGATTAATTCTAAAAAATAAAATTTAAATTTGGAACTTTAATGTTGGTTCCTTCATGAAATTTGATATCAATGACCGACCGTGTATTGTGAAAAATTTAGCCCAAGTGTAAGTGTAAAATTGTATATGATAGCAGTTGTGTTAAAAATGACTTGATATATGAAACGATTTTTTCAATTTTCATAAATAAAAACCAAGGTGTGTTCCCGCTCGAGAACGAGTCGTTCGGTTTTAGCTGTCTGTTTTGTTGTGTTAATTTTCATCCAAGCAAAGTTTATACGGCGAGAACAATTGGAAAAGTGAAGAAATATTAGCAAAACTGATTACCTCTACATATAGTATTAGGTGGTGTTAGTCCAATTAAAATTCGCATTGGGTTGAATAAACACTCAGAAAGTAGAAATTATAAAAGAAAATTACCTTTTCCATTTCAAATATGTTTTCTCTATATTGAAGTAACAAGTACGGTATTGGTAATTACCTTATATTACATTGGTTAGTTTTTTTTCTTTATTAAATCCATACATAATACAGGAGGCATCTCGTCTAGGATCACAGAGGGCGGTTTTCATCATATCTCGTTCCACTTCGGCATTTTTTATCTGATACGCACCATCCAACGACTGTTTACCATCCTTCTATCATCATCACTCGGTAAACACTGGTGGAGTGAACAAACAATACGGAATAACCAAACAAAACGGCCATTTTCAAGGCCACCAAATAATTATCAAAGAGTTTACCGATGCAATTTTTCAAACATATCCAAAATCAACAGATAGCCTAACGGAATCCTACGTCAACTATGCGGCCGTGTCTCGGACACAACCCTCCTGTGACTTTTTTTTCCATACGTTCATTGCCTCTCAGTCCCAAAAGGTCGATTTTCGGCCAACATTTTTTTCGAGATGACACCAGGGGTGGCATTGCGCATTTCGAAACGAGTAACTCGTTTCAAGAAAATTCTAACTCATATCAAATTGGTATCTATGTATCTTTTTCAAGTTAATATTTTCAGTGTGCTAGATTTAGAGCAAAATTTGTCTCGTAGAGAAATGTAAAATTTTTAGGTTCGTAAACAAAGCTAAGTCAAAGTGGTTGAAACGAACAAAAATCACTCCTTTCGAAATGCGCAATGTCACCCCAGATCTCGACATTTCATACATTTTTAAGTCATTTGGCATCGAAAAAAAAATTAGATTTTTCAAATTCCCCTTACTTGGAAGATTTTCGAGGATCAAAAAATCAAAACTTTGAGAGCTTTGAGGCACCCCTAAATCATGTCCGATTGAGCTGGAAGTTTGCACAGGTATTTTTTTGTGCCAATAAACAAATTGTACATTGTCGGTTTTTAAAATTCGATGATGATTTTTTTTCCATACATCCATTGCAACCCTAGTCTGAATAGCTCCTACTGTCGATTTCTTTCTTCAGTCCAAAGAGTATTCAACGTGTATGCGTAAGTTATATGCATATATTTGAATACTCTTGGGATCGAAATGCGACATTATTCGTACATTGCCTAACTATTGGGTTGCCCGAAATGTAATTACCGATTTTTTTACTACAAATAATATACTTTTTGTTTGTACATAGTATGAACGCATGGAGATGGGATGTACATCATTTTTAAGCTATGGTGTTTTGGAATGATGGTGGATGGATTCAGGATTTTCCTTAGAGAATTTCATTTTCTTGTGCTTGGAATGTGAAATCAATCATTCACGAAATGTAAATAAATGCATTTATGAATACCGTATATTTGCTAACTTGACTTATTTTTCGTTTGCAGTGGTTTTGTACTTGCAAAAAAGTGCAGTTTTCGGCCAATGTTCGATTTTTTGAACAGCCATCTGCAGGCTAAACTCGATCTATGGGAACTAGTGATATATAACAGGGATAACGTATTAAAGTCCTACAAAACAAAGGGCATACAAAATATTGGAAATAATCTATACAAATATTAATAAGCTAATTGTGAATGTAAATAAAAAAAGTCACAGGAGGGTTGTCCGAAAAAAATACCATAACATTTTCCAATTTTCACAAACAACCCGGTAATGATTATCACAATAACAAGTACACGTAGCGGGATGCAATATTAATTGAGAAATATTTTAATTGAGAAATCATATTATTTCATTTGAATACAAAAGCCGCCGTGTACGCGACATGATATTGTGAGTAAAAGATCCTCCACAGCTTGGTTGAATTGCCAGAGATGATGATGTATTGAATTAAGCACGTTTCAAAATCTATATTTAAACAAAACAAAACAAGAACAAGAACTATAACTGAATTTTCGGGTTTCAGAAACATGTTACATATGCGACGCACATCAGCAGAAAATCAAACATGGAACTTATATCACCATACAGCTCTTTTTCTAATTTCTACAGAGTGCATATGCACTGGATGTGAGAGAATAGATTGCTTTTGCGATTCGACCAATCAGAATGTGGAATTTCCATTTGGATTGTTTGATAGTTAGTTTCATATATGTTATTGTACTCATTGCGATGAATTGAGTGAAGTGAATTGATCGATTGATGCAAAAATCTCGATGGATTCCGTAGTGAAGTGAAACTTCGGTGAAAAATACATTATTTTCCAACTGATGCTACTCGCTTCCAGGAGGCCAGGAGCCAACCAGGAGAGGTGTGCATTTGTGTTCTGGTCGCAATGCAGTGTTTCCAGAGGCAGTTGCAGGTTGCAGATATCTTCAGGCATAAATTGAACTCCATTCGTGATCCATTAGCCGATTGTCTAGTAACTCCTTTTATCTCTACCTCCCAACGGTGCTGATTGAGGTACGAGAAACCATAGAGAAACATAGAGTAACCAACCCCGGTGGGATCCTTGTCGTATGCTGATAGGAAAGAGGGAGCACATGTAGCAACTCCACGCCAAACCGACCAAAAAGCTGCAAATTTTGACCCGACCCTCTCCTATTTTTTTCAATTCGGTACTTATATGATGGAAACTACCCAAAATCACAATTTTCCTTATCATATGACCGATTTAAATTACGACTGATTTTTAAAAAAGGCGTAATTTAAATCGGAAAATCAATGAACTATTTAGAAAAAATAATACTATAAATACATTGTTGAAAAATGTTACTCTAAAATTGAATTTAGTATTAAAAACTTTTATAGCTCAAAACACCCCTCCCCCCACCTCTTGGTTTTTTTGTATATTTTTATTGGAAAACCCTTCTAATAAAAAATAGTATGACGTACAGTGGTGCTGTGTCGGACTCGCCAAAATGGAGATATGAATTTTTGAAAATTTATGAAATTATAATACTTTGTGAAATCGTAGCAATTTAAAAAAGTCACAGGAGGGTTGTGTCTGAGACACGACTGCATAGTTGACGTAGGATTCCGTTAGGCTATCTGTTGATTTTGAATATGTTTGAAGAATTACATTGTTAAACTCTTTGATAATGATTTGGTGTCCCTGAAAGGGACCGTTTTGTTTGGTTGTTGGGTATTGTTTGTTCAATCCACCAGTGTTTACTGAGTGATTCTGATAAAAGGATAATAAACAGTAGTCCGATAAAAGATACCGAAATGGTACAAGATATGATGAAAACCGCCCTTTGTGATCCTAGACGAGATGCCTCCTATGTTATGTATCGATGATATAAAGAAAAAAAAGCTCAACAATGTAATACAAGATAATTACCAATACCGAACACAATTATCAATTTTTCTCATCAGTAAAAACATGTTACTTCAATACAGAGAAAACATATTTAAAATGGAAAAGATAATTTAATTTTATAATTTTTACTTTTTGAGTGTTTATTCAACTCAATGCGAATTTTAATTGAACTCATAACACCTAATACTATATGTAGAGCATATGGAAAATCATTTTTTCCAATATTTCTTCACTTTTCTAATTTTATTCGCCGTATAAACTTTCCTTGGGTGAAAATGAACACACCAAAACAGACAGCATAAACCAAACGACCCGTTCTCGAGCGGGCACACACCTTGGTTTTTATTTATTAAAATTGAAATAAATCGTTTCACGTATCAATTCAATTGAAATTCATATTCAATTCAACTGCTACCATATACAATTTCACACTTACATTTGTGCTAAACTTTTCACAATACACGATCAGCCATGGATATGAAATTTCACGAAGCAACCAAAATTAAAGTTCTGAATTTAAATTTTATTTGCTAGAATTAACCGTACTTTACACCTTACAATATAAAAATGCCGCCGACTTGCATATTTTGCAATGTCGATATCCCCCTGGCAGCTTCGTTTTGATGTCTCTGTTAGGGAACACATTTCGGTAGGAACAGTTCCCCCTATTTTCATGTATTTTCAATGCCTATTTCCCCCAGGCAGCTTGGTTTTGATGTCTCTGTTAAGGACCCGCCGCATGTGTCGTCAATTCCGACCAATCAGAAGTGGGTATTTCCGTTAGGATAGTGGTTGAGATTTTTCAATTGGTCGATAGTTAATTTCATGACATATATTATTTTATTCAATATAAAAAATTGTTATGGAGTGCCGAAATCGATTGACGCAAAAATTTAATCAATCCATCATGAAATGACTGAGCAATAAGCGTTTAGTTTTGGACAATTTTCATGATGTGCTCGATTCTCGATTTTCAATTTGTACCCCAATATGTTCCCGAAAGACGTATTCCTACGTCAAAAAAAAAACATGAAAAATATAATCTACATGCGATTAAACATGAAAAACAAAATATAATGTTTTATCCTAGGACCAACCATTTTCGAAATAGAAGCATTTTCTTATAATGAAAATACTGTTAGTAAAATGTCGGAACCTAAATCGTAGTGTCTAGCAGCAGTATGGGTTTCCTAATATTTCACGAACATTTACTTATATTGTTTACTTATATATTATATTTTACTTATATATATATATATATATATATATATATATATATATATATATATATATATATATATATATATATATATATATATATATATATATATATATATATATATATATATATATATATATATATATATATATATATATATATATGTTTACTTACATGTTTACTTATATTAAATAGTTAGTTCTAGGGTGAGATGTTATACGAGGGTCACTATTTATATTTCGGGAATAGGAACAAAAACAAATAGTTAAGCTGCGAATATAATTTTATTGTTTTTCAAAGTACTCGCCACGATGATCGATACACTTTTGCATGCGCTTAAACCGATTTTCAAAGCATTTATTCCAATCTACACGAGCCTTTTTTTTTGAGCGATTGTCAAATTAGGGATGCCTCAATCTCACAATAGGTTACATGACGATCTTGCTTAATCATTTCGTGCACAGCATCGATGTTTTCTGGCACTACAGTCGATTTTGGACGACCTTCACGAAACTCGTCGGACAGCGAACTACGACCACGATTGAATTCACTATACCAGCGATACACAGTGGTTTTTGATGGAGCTTCATCGCCAAAAGTCAAATTAAGTTGATTGACGCACTCTTGTTGTGATAATCCACGTCGAAAGTCGTAAAAAATCATCGCACGAAAATGATCACGATTCAGTTCCATTTTTTTGCCGAGACCAAACTTTCAACTAAATATAAAATAAACAAATAGCGTCCGCATGACAAAATGTTCTGAGTACGTATATCGTCAAAAATGTCAAACTTTACGATGGAACCGTCAAATGGACTCACATGACATCAGTGTTGCCAATTCCCGAAATATAAATAGTGACCCTCGTATACGTGCAAGCACTTGGTGTCGAATGCTGGGCGCTCAGAACCATATACGACGGTGTACAGGAAAACGAAGTTTGAGGAGGGAGGATGAACCACAAACTGGCACAACTTTAGCGCGAAAAAGGATTAAAAAATAATTAAAGTTTTAAACTTCCACTAAAAAATCAAAATGAGGGGTTTCCAGGGGTGCAGGCCCTTCAAAGCCACAAAAAAGCAATTTGTTTTCGAATTTACACCACAAAAATACACTTGTTTTATCGTTTGTTTCAATTGAGATAAGGATATTGTGTAATACTTATGACAGACATACAGCTGTACTAGCGTTTTTTTTTTTCCAAAATTTATATTTTTAACAAGGCTCATATGGCGTTAGCCTGACGGGGCCGGAGTTCAATATTTTGACAGTTTTTCTTATTATCTATGTTAGTTATATGTAACCGATTACTCGCAGTCGGCTCGAGGTTAGTATTACAAGTGTACTAGCGTTGTACTTCGAAAATTGTATGTCTGTCACCATGTACAGCGCTAGAACCATGCAAGCAACTCGGTACAATCGCTGTACCTATACCGACCTATTTTACCGCTGTACATGGCTACAGTTGTACTGTGCGCAGCGCAGTGGTGGGTAGCATGAACAAACCGAATCAAAACACTTGGTATACATTCTTTTCATTGACTTTCTCTTGAGTTAATAACTCAGATTGGAAACATATTTGTTGTGTTTGATAGTTTAGACGCTAAATAAAAACCTTTTTCATTGAAATATTAGTGAAAATACAATGCAACAAATTCAAATTTCCTATTGTCAGTTTGACATGGGATACAATGTACAATCAAAGTATGTGTGTCATGCTATCGTGGTACCTGTACAACGCTGTACACGTACAACGCTAGTGAAGTTGTATGTCTGTCCATGGTATATCGGAGATAGTGGATCGAAGTGTCGATACATTCCTGTATACTATTCATATATTATTGGTGTTTGCATGATTACACAAAATTCTGTCTACACGATCGCGTCAAATTAACGCATATCCGTAGAGATAGGTATACCATATAGAGAATTTCCATATTTCAACACTATTGAAGAAAATAGACTTCAATATATATATATATATTCCTCGATCAATAGATAAAAGTCACTACAAGAGATAAAATTAAAATGCAAATGGTTTTTGAAATTTTACTTATAAAATTCGAATTGCGTCAAAATGACGTGTCTCGTAAACCTAGTGTTAAACATGCGTGATTCCACCTGTTGAGTGTTCAGTAGTTGATGTGTCCTCCTTTGGCCTTCAAAAGTTTTTGCAAACATTTCGGCATACTCTCCACCAGATTTTTGAGGTGTTGTGAGTCAATTTCTTCCCAGGCGTTCTCAAGGACTTGAGAATAGTTATTCTTGTTGATAGCCACTGTCTCATCAACTCGCGAATCCTAGATGGCCCACAAATTCTCTATTGGGTTCAGATCTGGACTCTGCGTAGGCCATTCTATAGGTTTAATATGGCAGGAACGGAAAAATGTCTTCATCTTCTTCGCAGTTTCGGACCGTTAACTTGCTGGGACACAATTTCGTTTTCCAGCTCAGTTTGAAATAACGAAACGAAATTCTCACGTTATATATCAATGCATGAGTCTGCTGTCATAATACCATCAATTTTCACCAAAGCACCAACACCGGCCCAAAAAAACACACCCACATCATCACGTTCCTTCTGCCATGTGCCTTGGATATTCCGATCATGAACTGTAGACTAGATTGTCTCCATGTTTTAGAGAAACTTAACTCAAATATATCTCAATGTGTTACAATGCCTGTCGCATTCTCCAACGACTACACCGAAGATTGTTGCAGCAAATCCAGCGACTGGTATGGGCTAGATGAAGATTTCCGATGGTGTAGTCAGGTTGATCTGCGGCTCCTTATATCCTCGTCCAAACTTTCTCGTTCAGCATTGAGGTAATCGCAGCTGAATTGAAAATCAGCTCGTCGACTTCTACACCCAAACTAGCGTTGGCAGAAAAGATGCCATTTCCTGGTCATGAGAGTCAAATACGCAAATAATGAGCTATTTTGAAGCTTAAAAATGGTTTGTATGTATTCGAGCAGACATCGCTATCCATATAGCTGCCAGCGCTAATATAAAGGAGCGTGATAATATTACACCTCATCATGAAATGAAGTTGGAAGGTGTTTTCTAAGCCGATAAAGAAGAACATGAACGAGAATATATATTTCTCTTTCTGGGCCGTGTATTTGGCAAACTATACGAAAAGCTTTCATTTAAATGTGTCTCCTGTTTCGCTCCCTCATATTGGCTCTAGCATATATATTATACAAATGATATACATGTATTGGGGAGTAGAACATTTTATGTTATCTTTCAGCTCATTTAGTGTAATAAATCGGGATGCCAGAAAATGTGCTAAAAATTAACTTTGGGTGTAGCGTTGGCAGAAAACATGCCATCTTTGGCAGAAAAGATGTCATTTCCTGGTCATGAGAGTCAAATGCGCAAATAATGAGCTATTTTGAAGCTTAAAAATGGTTTGTATGTATGCGAGCACAGACATCTCTTTCTGTTTTCTTTTCTCTTTTTATCTGGGATTGTGCAAAAAAAAAGTCCATACGACGTCAATGGGGACCGAACCAAGGCCGACCGAAATGCGAAGTTACTTTACACGACCACGCTATCCATATAGCTGCCAGCGCTATTATAAAGGAGCGTGATAATATTACACCTCATCATAAAATGAAGTGGAGGCGATCTGGCGTAGTGGTAATATCCATACCTCTCACGCAGAGATCACGAGTTCAATTCTCACTCCCGACATTCTTCTAAAAATGGAAGTGAAAGTAACGAACCAGCCGAAATGTGTTGAAAGTCACTTATAATAGAGAAAAAAAAAATAAAATGAAGTTGGAAGGTGTTTTCTTAGCCGATAAAGAAAAGCATGAACGAGAATATATCTTTCTCTGTCTAGGCCGTGTATTTGGCAAACTATACGAAAAGCTTTCATTTAAATGTGTCTCCTGTTTCGCTCCCTCATATTGGCTCTAGCATATATATTATACAATTGATATACATGTATTGGAGAGTAGAACATTTTATGTTATTTTTCAGCTCATTTAATGTAATAAATCGGGATGCCAGAAAATGTGCTAAAAATGAACTTTGGGTGTAGAGCGATGTTCTGTAAACGCCGTTCCACCACAATACGTCTTCTCCAAAGTCGATCTATGTTTCGACTGTGGTTGATATTCTACTCAGGACCACTATGTTAGTCCTGTCTGCAGTGCCGCCCAGATAGATTTATGAGCAGAGTTCCAGTATCGAGTAGAGAGTAGACTGGCTACCCGATGTTGTAGAAGGAATTTGAGAGATTAGAGTCACCAATGTTTGGCACCTGTCTAATAAAAGTACATTCTCAAAGCGGAAGTTCACGGAACCATGAACTGCACAAAACTTCTTGTGATTTGACTACATCTACATGTAGCATACTCATATGTAACATATTTACATTCAGCCTCACAGATGCCCTTCGCCTCCAAAAGCCACTTAGTGGGAGTATTTCCAACCTTACGTGTTCTCAAGAGTACCGACTGTTTCCCCCCGCATCCACTTCCTGTTTCTGTTCCGAGTTTGATTTTTAAGTGTAGCTTGTATTTCACATGTTTTCAAATGATTTGTGTAAAGCGTTCGGTTGAAGAAAAATTTTAGTGTGAGAATTTAAGTGTGTGTGTGTTTTCTTTTGATCTGATTGTTCGGTCTGGGCCGTAACAGCAAATCGTGTCATACTATTGAAAATAGCATCAAGTTTATGAAAGTATCGTACATCTTTTTATCTTCGGTACATTTTTCCTGAATCAATGATTTGAGCTTTAGTCTGAAACATTTCTATGGATTATTCAGAATGTGTACTGCTTCCCCTCCTGCTTCTATTATTTCTGTTAAGAGGAGATGTGCTTTGAACACGGAGAAATTGCTTCCTAGCGAATGGTATCGCTGTTATACCAAGAATACCTGTTTGCCAGGGTAAAAGCAACGTTGCTACTTTATGCCACTAATGTTGAAGATTCTCTTTTTTTCGCAACAATATTCCGACTGTCTCACTCGTGCTCATTTCAAAAAAAGCAGTTGTGATGATACTTAAAGTCAGTAAACAACAAACAGGATGCGGATGAGGGGGAGGAGAGAAGACAGTCGGAACTGTTGGGACCACGTAAGGTTGGGAATTATCCTACTAAGTGGCTTTTGGAGGCGAAGGGCATCTGTGAGGCTGAATGTAAATATGTTACATGTGAGTATGCTAAATGTAAATATGCTACATGTTTAGTGCACACACGAACGAGAGCACCCTGTCACTTCAACAGACAGCTTTGTGCAGTTCATGGTTCCGTGAACTTCCGCTTTGAGAATGTACTTTTATTAGACAGGTGAGTAGCTCCGCTCCGCTTCGACTGCACCGTGCGAAATGTAACGCAATGACCGAAATATCGCTCGGGACTATCCTGAAAAGCATTCGTTTCCGCTCATTCATTAATCCGGCTAAACACTGCTCACATCCAAAAGATACATTGCCTTCGAATCGCAATGAGTGCCATCCATCGAGCGAGACGAGATTCCATAAAGGATTATAGCGAGACGTGAATGTGATGCCCTTGTGTTCTGTAAAGCTTGCATTGTTCTCCTTCCGAAAGAGGATATGTGTTCGCGCGTGTGTCTATGTGTGTGTGTACAGAGTTCGTCGAAATAGCAGACACTTTTTTCTAACTTCCGTCCTACATTCTCTCATGGGACCTTGATAATGGGATGCTGAACGAGAGGTGCTTATCTGGGCATTGTTTTTAGTTTCTCCTTCTCGGGCTGTGCATAAATCTCAAGCCTCCTCAAAATACAACAACAACAGCAACAACAACAACAACAACAGCAACGACACCAACAGCATACTACTAAAAGTACAGAACATATCGGATTTTGCCACCGCCAAAGATTGTAGCCATGCCCTAGATTCTCTTCCGGTATCAGTGTCGATACATTGCACAGCGCGAAATCGCTCCACTCCTTCTGGTTTGTAGCAGCTTGTTGGTGCTTCGCAAGAGTCCCATCGGAAGGACCCGAGGGCTATGGCTAACAGTGACAAGGGGAGGGGGGCGTGTGGGCGTTTGTACATTGACTGTCCAAAACCGAACGAGTGATTGATCGAATTTCAACGCTGTAATCACAAAGTCATCGGGGGCTGCATTGGAGTGGGTAATTCGTTTGGAAAAGGATACATGTCAGTGGGGGTGAAAAGTGATGTGTTGGCACGGTATTATACGTGTGTGATTAGCTCTAAGTGAGGGCTTCCCATCAATAGATTCTTGTTGGTTTACAGTAGAGATCTGAAATATTTGTTATGAATTAATCCATATATGTATTTAGATACATGCATTCATATTTATTGAAACCGTACACCCAAAGTTAATTTTTAGCACATTTTCTGGCATCCCGATTTATTACATTAAATAAGCTGAAAGATAACATAAAATGTTCTACTCATTTGTATAATATATATGCTAGAGCCAATATGAGGGAGCGAAACAGGAGACACATTTAAATGAAAGCTTTTCGTATAGTTTGCCAAATACACGGTCCAGACAGAGAAAGATATATTCTAGTTCATGTTTTTCTTTATCGGCTTAGAAAACACCTTCCAACTTCATTTTATGATGAGGTGTAATATTATCACGCTTCATTGTAATAGCGCTGGCAGCTATATGGATAGCGTGGTCGTGTAAAGTAATTTCGCATTCCAGCCGGCCTTGGTTCGATCCCCATTGACGTCGTATGGACTTTTTATTTTGCACAATCCCAAATGAAAAGAGAAAAGAAAACAGAAAGAGATGTCTGCTCGCATACATACAAACCATTTTTAAACTTCAAAATAGCTCATTATTTGCGCATTTGACTCTCATGACCAGGAAATGGTATCTATTCTGCCAAAGATGGCATGTTTTCTGCCAACGCTTGTTTGGGTGTAGTAACGTGCTTTTTACAAAAAACTTTCTATCGAAGATAGTACTCGTTAAATGTACTATCTTTGAAATGTAAAAAAAAAAGATTTTATATTGCAGGTATTTATTTGGCTTTAAAAACAAATATGTCATTTTAAATACTACTGGGTGAACATGTGAGTTTTGAGGTATTTTCAAAAGTTGGCGTTAGTGAGAACCAACATTCTTGCTTTGTTGTTTTGTTTTCAACTGAAGACAAGAACAGTCGAAAGTCATCGAATGCTGTATGATGCTTCATCAATTGATAATGCAGATTTAGAAGGTTCAAGAGAGGAGACTCAAGCAACATGAAGAACATGAAGGAAAGTCTACAACGGTTGAAGATAATGAATTTAGACCAAGACACGGGTCAGTCTTAAGCAGTCTCAAGAGATGCTTGTCAAATGTTTGGAAACGACTCAAAAAGCCACATTGCCATGGGTTGGATTCATAATTTAAAAGTAAAATCCACTTAAACAGACTTCTACGCCCAATATATTCCGGCTTAGTTTGATATTTTTGAAGCCCGTTACTACGGATTACCTTTATGAGGTACTTGAATAATAATAAATAATAACAAAATGTTATTTAACAGTAATGTAGCGAAAGGAATGTCGAAGGTCAACAATTGTACAAAAGCTTTTTTCTATTAAAATACTAGCCCGGCAAACTTCGTCCCGCCGAATTTTTTTTTTTATTTATGTGATTTTTCGGCAATTTTACGAAGCATTTACAAATTATCAAGAAATGATGAATATCGACTGAGAACCAAGCTAAGGTGCTATAATTACTTCTTATGAATTCCATGCGAGCCCTAAACAATATAGTCCCATCTTGAGCTTGAGCTTGGGTAGACTGTACATTTCGTAGTTGCTCTCCGTGATTTATCTGGACTAGCGAAATTGTACAAAGAGCATACTGAATGACGATAGGGAATAGCAGATCATTCTCATTGTGCAAGCTTCGGTGATTCGAGGGATATTTGTTAGTGGGTGAGACGAAAGTATCAAAATTCACTGAAGTAAGTGATATGATTATGTTAACGCGAACTATCGACTTGACGTTGCGAAAATCCGAAAATCTCATTTGTCACAACACTCGACAGAGACTATCTTTAGGTAACCTGAGAAAGAAAATATGTAAAACAATTGGACCAGCTATATATTCTATTATTTATCGCGTACTTTTTATCGAATTCCGATCGCGACGACGGAGATTTGATTGTGGGATATCTAAGAAGGTTACCGAGTGGACTTGTAAGGGGGATCCTGTTCGGGTTTGCGAAATCTCCGACTTTCGCTCCAGAAGACGAAGGTCCTCTGACGGGATTCAAATTTATGATTGCCCGGACTAGCGTTTTTGCTTCGTCACAGGACAGTATCCACCTTCAACCAACTTACCAAAAACCGGTCCGAAATTTCCTGTTTTGTTCTACCAAAATATGTATATTTTTGAGTTTAAATTAACCTCCGTCTTCTTGGTGCACAAAGAACTGTTGCAGCCTATGCTTTGTACGAACTAGCAAGAACTATTCTAATGTCAAAATAAAAAAAAAACTTATTACACAAAACTCACTTTAATTGTTCTTTAACTTTCGCACCAACTCACGCTTTTTTAATAAAGTTTTTTTTAAAACTCCAAAAAATTCTGGAAAAGACAATTTAGTTACTTCACTACAAAGCTTTTCTTTTCAACTGATTCGTTCGGTGGCTCAGAAGGTAAAGATCGATTCGGTTGTGTTTCGTGAATTCGAAACCTATCGAATATTCTAGAATTGTTTGTCCTTTGTCTTTTCTACTTCCGGATTCACGACCATATTCGTGACTTAATCCCCGCCGCGTCACATTTGAAATATGAAATCTTCGTCGATTTATTACTTAAGTCTGATTCCATATAGGTTGTCAACTACAAGGCGTCAAATCTACTAAAATCTATTTGAAACGACTATGCTCGTTTCGCCACTCCCTGCTCTCTCTTAAAAAATAAATATATGAAATATATATATATATATATATATATATATATATATATATTTTTTTCTATAAATACTTCAAAAGTTACTTCTAATCCAAACTAAAAATTTAACCCTAAAAATTATATTTACAAAAAACTCAAACTTAATTATGCCAAAATTCATCCATACCCAAACTTAATAATAATTTAGTCAAAATCAGTTTATTTTATTAAATAGAACTAACAAACTATTTACAGAATTTATTTACAACCCCACTTGGAAAATCCAAAATCATTATGATTTGAAACACAGCACCTTACTATGGATGTCATCTACTGCGCTTTGGAAACATTAACAACCTTAACAACATCAGTATCATTAGATGTGCTAAATTGTATAACAACACCAAATCACCTCCAATTTACGAATTGGAAAACTTCTACCAAATAAACCTCCAATTAATCAATTGGAATAGCCTTATCCCAAATATAATATCCCGATATTCATTTCAGAAAATACTATGTCTTTCCTTGTAGGAAAAGACAAATTTACCCTATGTCATAACTCCAATAGGGGAAGTGGGGGCATAGTGGTCACCCTAAGGAATATGCCCATTTCCAGCGCCCACATACCGATTCAATTCCCGTTTCTCCTGGTCCAATTTTTGTCTTTGTCATTGAAAATTTCAGATACAGCTTTCTGATTCTTCACAGGACCCCAAAGTGCTCAAGTTCCAGTTGTTGGTGTTAATAATAATTAGTGGATCGTCCTAGCACTTGATCGATAAATCTCCAAATATTTTTGGGGTTTGGGTCATGAAACAGGTTACTGTAGTATGATCTTTTGGTGTGCTCTTCAATTTTTTGAAGTTTGTTCGATATATGCGTTAGTTGTACCCAGATATCAAGAGGTTCTTTTTACTTTTTTACAGACTTTTGTTCTTTTTTTTCCAAAATATATATTTTTATAAAGGCTCATATGGCGTTAGCCTCACAGGGCCGGGAGTTCAATACTTTGACAATTTTTCTTATTATCTATGTTAGTAATATGTAACCGATTACTCGCGGTTGGCTCGAGGTTAGTATTACAAGTGTTTTCGTAATTGGGATGTTGCTGTCTCCAATGCTCTGTACGTGTGCCCGACACGGGATACTTCCTATTGGGATGCAGCTGACCATTAATCAGCAACGCCCCCCTAGTCTGTACCTCATATCTAGCGTGGTGCGTCTTTCTCGACTCGAGGAATCCAGGATAGAATGGTCACTAGCCGGCGCAATCATCAGCTCGTGTAGAGTTGTCATGAGCGGTACAACCTTTGGCTCTTGTTGAATGATCAGTGGACTGCACAACCTTCGGCCCGTGTGTCTGTAAAGAGTGTGTGTATGTATTGCCGCGACTAAGTAAAAGTTTATAGATCGGATAGGAGGGATATGAAACAGGGACACAACGAAGGAAACATTAAACGTTGACATCGGCGTTTCTGAGGAACAGGTATAGATGAAGCAGAAGATCAGGATCACGGCTACCTAAGATGTCCCGGACGGGGATATCCGATTGTCTGCCTTGTGCTCTCAGTTCTCTAGAGAGCTGAGAGCGAGCAGCATGGAACCGGATACACGACCAGACAACATGCTCGATGTCGTGGTAGCCATCGCCACAATCACAAAGATTGTTTGCTGCGAGCCCAATGCGATAGAGATGCGCGTTTAGGTTGTAGTGATTGGACATGAGCCGAGATATCACGCGAATGAAATCACGATCTACATTCAATCCCTTGAACCATGTCCTCGTCGAGACCTTAGGGATAATCGTGTGTAACCAACGACCGAACTCGTCTCCACTCCACATGCGCTGCCAACTTACGAGCATATACTGACGAGGAATGTGGAAAAATTCATTATAAGCAATTTGCCTTTCAAAAAGAGTGCCTTCTAAAGCGCCCACCTTAGCTAGCGAGTCCGCTTTCTCATTCCCCGGAATCGAGCAATGAGAGGGAACCCATGCTAAGGTAATCTTGAATAATTTTTCGACCAAAACACTCAATAGTTGTCTTATTCTTGTTAGGAAATAAGATGAGCGTTTATCAACCTTCATTGAGCGGATTGCCTCTAATGAGCTGAGACTGTCTGAAAAAATAAAATAGTGATCGATGGGCAATGTTTCAATGATCTCCAGTGCGTAGTATATCGCACCCAGTTCAGCAACATACACGGAACTAGGATCTTTGAGTTTGAAAAAGGCACTGGAATTTTCATTGAAGATGCCAAAGCCAGTGGACCCGTTTATGAATGAACCGTCAGTAAAGAACATTTTATCAGATCTAACTATGCCCTCATTTTCTGCCGAAAATATCGGCGGAATAGAATCTGAGCGTAGATGATCTGGGATTCCATGGATTTTTTGTCGCATGGACAGATTAAAAATGACAGAGGAATTGCAAAAGTATGGGAAGCAAACTTGATTGGAGATGTCTGGTAAAGGGTGCACGTCGTGGGTAAGGTACTCATGGTATAAAGACATAAAACTTGACTGAGGAATCAGTTGGAGTAGATTTTCGAAGTTATCTATCACCAATGGATTCATGATCTTGCAACGGATGAGAAATCTGTAGGATAATTCTGTGAACCGAAGAGTAAGCGGGGGTACTCCTGCCAAAACTTCGAGACTCATCGTATGTGTCGAATGCAAACACCCCATGGCTATACGCAAGCAACGATATTGTATCCTCTCCAGCTTGAGAATATGAATCCTGGCAGCTGATCGGAAGCAAAAACTGCCATATTCTAACACTGATAATATCGTTGTTTTGTATAACTGAATGAGGTCTCCTGGATGGGCACCCCACCATGTTCCGGTTATTGTTTGGAGAAAATTGATTCTTTGCTGGCATTTCTGTTTCAAATACGCAATGTGTATTCCCCAGGTATATTTAGAGTCAAAATATACTCCAAGGTATTTGAAAAACATCGAGTGCTTGATCGTTTTGCCGGATAGGTGAAGCTGGAATTGGGCGGGTTCGTGCTTCCTAGAAAAAACGATCATTTCGGTTTTCTCCGTAGAGAATTCGATACCCAGCATGAGAGCCCACGTGAACAGGTTGTTCAGGGTCTCTTGCAAGGATTTTTGCAGAACTTAACTTTATTAGTATTATTTTTATTATATTTATTATTAACTTTTGTTCTTAATTTGCATAATTTTCCATAAATCATCCATGGAAAAACGCCTTTTGTTTTTTGCATGTACCGCTATAACTTTTGAACACTTTTATTTTAAATCACGGTACAGGTTAACAGTGTACTAAAGTATTGCAACTGCAACACTGCGAGAAGACATATAATAGAATTCATAAAATATTCGTTCAGCTCTGCGTGGTTTACAATTGTTTTCTGTTAGACTCGTTTGCCATTAGATTGTCCCTTTTAATCCAATCGAACCAGCGATATATTCTGTAATTTAAAAACGTAATATTTGCTCAACTTCAAACGCGGCGACGGAAGGTTATCTTTGGGAAACCAGAAAAAGTAACCGAGGAAATTCATCTAACGTTTGCATTAAAAAAAAAATGGAGAAAAATTGCCAATTTTTCACACGCCAATTTCACAAATCACACGCACTGACGAAACTACCCATACAGCATCAATCATGGTAACCCATGAATCAGCAGAAAAAATTGACAGCTCTATCAGTCGAACTCTAACCGTGATGATGAAAACAGTGAAGCTACTCCGGTCAGAAGTGTGCGTGTTCAAGGAACGATACCCCGCCGCGTGGAAAACGGACATCGTGCGGCACTGTGTGGATGCCGGATACGCCCGTTACGGCATCTACAACATCTTGGCACTATTGGACAATAATCAGAGCATCTAAAGAAAGCCCGGTTCCGGACGGCCGACGACCCTGAGCGACAAGAAGCTCCAAAGGATTCTAAAGAGGAAGATCGAGGAAAAAGTGGCTAAATCGCTGCGTGCGCTTGGCCGGGAGGCCGGTACATCCGGTCAAACAGCGAAAAAGAACCTGGCGAACATGGACATACATGTCAGGAAGCTGAAGACGCAGCGGTCGATTTTCCCGGCGAATCGCGACGTGGTGGTGGTGATGGACGACGAGACCTATCTCACCATGGATGGCAACGTCTGGCAGGACACTTCGTATTCTACTTCCCCTACGAAGGAAGTGAGCTCCGAAGTAAAGTTTATTTCACATACCAAGTTCCCCAAGAAGGTGCTGCTGTGGCTGACAATCAGCGAGAAGGGTATCTCCACTCTTCTTTAGCTCCGGACTGGCCGTGAAACTTATAGTACAAAGTGTCTGCTGGAAGTTGTGTCATTCATCAAGAAATACCATAAAGGCGAAGACGCGGTGTTCTGGCCGGATCTGGCGTCGGCACACTACTCGAAGCGATCGTTAGAGAAGATGGAGCGGCTGAATATCGATGTGGTACCCTAGTCGGCGAACCCGCCCAACGTCTCCCAGCTGCGTCCCATCGAGAATTTCTAGGGCTGCCACACAAGTGAAACACAAATTTCTGCATTACTCTAGAATTAATCGAGCAAATGCAATAAATGGGGGTGTTGTAAGTTGCTGAACAACTCAAGAATGAATTAAAGAAACGAATCTAACATTTTGCAAGACTACGTTTTTGGGATTTTTACAGTTTCATCCACCTATTTTATTTTTTTCAAGTTTCTACTTACCAACATTATTTTCTGTTCTCTCATTGATGAGAATTCTACTCCGATGTTTTCTCACCAATTTGCTAATTTAAAGTCTCCCAAATATTTGCGATATTTTTTTTATTCTTTATTTGAAAGGCTTTCAGCCTCCTGGACTAGTTCGCCTAGAAGCGATCGAAATGATACTCAGGGTCAAGGATGGAAAACAAGGAAGCATGATGTGATTTACGATCAATCGCAAACTGCACAGATCGCAATCTGTGCAAACTGCGACTAACTATTAATCCTCAACCATCATAACCAAATGATTTTCTCTTGGTAACTCTGAGTTGACCAAAGCATTGCTAGACTGAAAGTAGTTCGAATAATTGAGTTACTCTCCTTCCTCATTTTGTTTTCAACTCCTAACAAAATTTTGCTCCATGGGAATGAGTGTCTCTATGTCGTACGCTTTACGATTCTCGCTCTCTCGTCCGGGCGTTCAATTTTCCTCTCCGAGCGCGTTTACTTCGATGAAACTGGGTAAAATAAAAAAAAATGCGCTACAGCAGATAGGACGACTTTAATGTTTCATGTTTCACAGAGGATTTCTCAGATGGTGTTTAAATTAATCTACAAGAGACTACTAACAATAATCCCCCTCAAATCACTAATTTTATGAGTTAATGTAAATGCGTTATTGGCCAAGGCTATTACGACATCGAACACGTGGTCTGGCGAGATATATTTTTCCGCCAATACAGATCTCTTTTTTCGGGCCCGAGTAAACTGGTGGCTAGAAAAGACCTTGATTACCTTGAATTAATCAAAAAACATAAATTAGCGCAAATATGTCAACATGTGTTTTTTGTGTAAGCACGTAAATATTTGCTCATAATTTTTTTTTTTGGATTGTGGAACTCTACATAATTTGTATGCAGATAAACTATCCACAGTTTGGGGGGGGGGGGGGGGTAATACTCATACAACTCAAATGGATAATGATTATCTGCTATCACAAAGCTGAGAAGTTTTTGACGTTTTGTTTTACTATTGATTCATTCAAAAAAAAAAGCTTTATTTTTAAATGTTTTCTTATCCTGAGACTGGCTCACCATATTGCACTGCTACTAAAACCGTAGGCTAACTTCAAGGATATTTTTTATTCATTTTCGGCGAAAAAATCGATAGAGTGCCGTGTTATGAAACATCAGAATGATAACAAAAACAATATTACGATCATAAGGTGTTGGACAGGTTATTCCAGACGACATTCGAATATATTCCATCTGATCATCTTTAGAAAGTTTAATGACCTTCAAAGAATAAATTTATCTTGGGCACATTGAATTGATGTTCATGACTTCCAGTCGGACGTTTATTCGCTCTGATAATAATTGTGTGGTCCTCACAAAGCATATATTCCAATGCTGTCAGTTCACTGAAATTTTTCGCATACCGTTTGATGATAAGGTAGGATGTTGATAATCATTTGCTGCGATACCTATTGTTCCAACAGTATTCATTCGACAATATGAAGACTGAATACCTGAAATTAACCAGATTCAACCATGCAAATCTGCGGTCAAAGCAGTATGTATACTTGAGTGATGCAACAAGTTTGAAGGGATATAAAAAAAACATTAGTCGTTCGATAAATCTACTGCCACATATGTCGGAAGTCCACGATATATGAATAACATACGTCCATACTAATTCATTACATTTACTCGCAACGAAGAACGTAACCACACAGAATTGAATTAATCAAATATGTGATCCGTTTTATCTACAAAATGAAAAAGAGTCTGAAATTCAATCGAATTCGAAAGGTGTTTCGTGAAGTCACTAATTGAATTACTGTTGGAAAAAATATTTGGAGAGAAATGTGAAGGTTCAGAATTATTGGAATCTAAACAACGATTTTGGGCGGGATGAGATTCGCCCAAATCTGCTGGTAATAAAATTAATCAATTAATTAATCCATTACCCGTCTGCTGTTTATCGGGCGGGAGACGACAGCAAATTAAAATCGACACGAGACTGAGTCAGCCACTCACTGCGGTCAGTGCAATAGAGATTTAAAAATCCCTCGATGAATGTCGTAAGATTTCAGTTGATCGTCTCTTGTACACTTTACGATCAAGAACTCATTATCCGCTCTATGGAATGGGATTAATCGTTTGTGGCTTGCACTCACGATAAAACTTGAGTAGTAGAAGTAATGCTTCGAGAGTGCAAGCAGTGGGGATTCCGTTTTCATATTGCTTTTTTGAGATCTTGGTAGCTCACCGTTCCAAGTATTCTCTCGGTGTACATATGAAGGATAAAAGAGCATCGCCTGCTGGGGGTGATTTAAAAACATCCGACTAGAGGGATATACTTATTCATTGATAGTTGAATGTGATTTTTTACCATCCCTGCTCAGGGTATCGATAATGAATTTAGAGAGATCCGAATCCTGAATTTTACTTCCTTCACTGTAAACAAAAACAAATAGGTATCTTTGTTTTTAGGGAAAAATTTCATCACTGTATGATAATAATTTTACTTTTCCCCAATTGAGAAAAATTAACCGCTGAACGGTTGTTTTCTTTCAGTATACGAAGTATAACAAGAACAGAAGCTATGCCAAGTACTCTAGCTTCAATAAATTATGTGGACGTGCAGAAATAAAAGCCAGGATCAGTTAGTATGAAACAACATGTAAAATAAAAGTATAATATTAAGAATGATGATCGCAAACAGGATAACCAAAGTTGAAAATACTACTTTTATAGCTAATATAAACTAAATTGAAAAAAAAGAACAATCGATTCTTTCGAGCTGTTTTTCCGAACTTTTCCAGTTTTTACATAAATTTGGGTTGGCATCTCTGTACTAGTGTAAAATTGTTAGTTATAGAAAATGATGTGAGGTACATGGTTAAGACCAAAGTGGAAAAATTCGGCTCATATATTTTTCATACATATGAAAAACATTCAACCCTTGGTATGGAATCGACCAAATATTACATTGAGAGACTCATGCAGCCAACATCGTTGAGTGGGCATGCACTCAAAATAAAATAATTAATAACGGCGGCATTTCGGTGAACCCATTTACAGCCAGTTTTTATTTTTGGGTAATCCAGAAATAGTTGAAATAATCTGCCTTCGCCTGAATGTTGTAAAATTCATAATATGTTGGACGACGAAGCGTTGAACATATGAGAGCACACATTAGCCCAACCGTCCGCCTTCCGCGAACGTACAGCACATCAGAAGCACCCCAAATGTGGGATACAACCTCCGCTAGACAGAAGGGTACTTTTTCAACAATTTCAATCCATCTCTCAGGGGGACCCGGGGCGGACGGCTAAATTATTATGACGCTGGTGGATTGGTGAGGTTATGCAGCGAAGGGCGGGATGAAAAGTATTTCATCCGCTCCAAGATTGTTTCTACCAAAAACGAAACGAGGAGCCGTTGTTTCATTGGGTTGCACATAGAGTGGTTGCAAAACCGCGTTTTCATCTCGGTGAACATCAAAACCAGCGAAACTTTGTGATAAAAATTCTATATTTGTTTGACTTCTTACGCAACGCTCCCTGCAAGGTCCTATTCTGCCGTTCGAAATCATGAAGGGTTGAGAATAAATGCGCATTAACTTAGTGAAAATTGCACCACTTTATCGGTTAAATGGTATAAAAGTGTGCGATTTAGTGCAAGTCTTCAGTAAGGCATCCACGTCAACATAAGCTTCTTGGGTTTTTGTATCGTATAGACATGTCATGATAAGCAGATAAAGGTGTTTTTTCGTATGAAGAATGTACATATTTAGTCTTTAAATTCAAATGATCCGTTTTTATTCCGAATAAGCCAGCCGAAGTGAACAAAATGTTCAAACAGAAATTCAAAAAATGCTTCAGATAGATGAACTGCCACCACTGCTTGACACTCCATTCCAATTAATTATCTGTCATAGAATATCTTTTGATTAGTCGAGTCACATTCTGCACTTCTCACGGCGCATCAACGAGGCGTGAGAAGTAATCACACGGGCCACTAGTTGGAACACTGTTTGCACGGTTATTTGTAGCCGCCGCGTGGTGTGATGGAAAGACAAAGATGCTGCCGCAGAAGATTATTATGACGATAATGACTACACTGCAGTCATATGGCGAAAGGATATGTGTATGCGTACATGTGGGTATGTGCGCTTAAGTCTACGTGCGGTGCTCATAATTCTAGTGTATAATGACAGAGATGCATTGCTTCCTGGATGCCATTCCGGGACAGCTTATGGAAGCGTATTGCGACATCCAGAGGCTGATGTTACGTTGTGTGCTTTACTATTGTAAATCTTCTTCTGAAACATTTAGTTTCATCAAGATTTTTCTCTCTCGGGTTCAACCCCCGCCGTAGCCACCCGGAGCTCTGAAGGGATTCCTTCTCCGTCGACTGATGCAGCAATGAGCTAACATTTTATTGTGGAAATTGTTGTACGATATTTGTATAGTGCTAATCTTCTTTGCGAATACATTATACCGGATAGGCGCTTTTAGTTATTAACAGAGTAGACAAATGAAACAATAATAACCTTCCCGGGCCCAGAGCCCGAGCAGATCTTCGAGTATAGATAGTGAAGAGAGCGCTGCTTCTATCCTGGCTGGCACCAGGGATGTGCACTCTCATGAAGATGGAATGCAGCACACTTACTCGGCTCGGTTCGTTCTGGGATGCTAAAATTTTCATAATTGCGATTCTGTGCGACTTTCAACCTTCACTCGAATTCCGCTGGATTCGCCTGGCTTCCTTAGATTATGGTTCCGAATACTATCGTCGGGTTTCTGTTCTCGTCGTTCCAACAAGCATCCCAACGGTATCTTCTGTTTCCACACATAAAACAATGTACGAGTAGCTGTCATGCAGCATACTGCGTACTTCCACTTTCTTTTGTCTGACTGTACCCGGTGTATGGATATTAGGGGCCATGAAAAAAGAGGTGAAATGGATATCGGATCTCACTCAGCAGGATGCTGGGTGTGATTGTAAGGCGTCTGGGTATATTTCCCGCAGCAAGTGATACTTTTCCTAGAAGTAAACACCATTGAATCAAAGTTGGCCCCCCGTAGACTGAAGCCTTTTGTTCGAATTCCGACCGCCGTGATGAGGGTTGATTTGCTGTTGTTGTTTTGATTGACCATGGGACCGGAGAGGAGTGCAGTGGATGGTTGGGGCATCGTCCAGCGTCGTCATGGTTAATTAATTTCTGAATCAATTTTTGTTTGTTCATGTTAAAGCAGGAGGAAAAACTTATCGTGAACGAAGCATTAAAGCGCCGAAGCAGAGTTTTTCCATGATGTGAATGTGCTGTGAAGGTAGGTAAAAACATGAAACCTTCAACAAATATTTAACATGATTGAATGCGAATGCGTATATTCGAACTAATCATGGAAATCATCGCTAAAATGATGGCTCGATTGGATCAATTTCATTGTAGAACTCTTCATTGTGATTGGGGCATTTTTTCACAACAGTGAATATGTTGTAAACAACTACACTCAAATGTTTAGAACATTTTTTGACATTCCCATACATTCATTCAAATGAGCTTGAAAGTATCAAAGTATCCTTTAGCTTTGATCTTGACCATTTTAGAATTAACATCACCGATTCAAATCTCTGCGAGTACTATAGGGGATACGCCATCATCGACCATCTCGTCAAGGAGTGCGAACGTTTCGAGGAAAATCGAACCAGTTTTCTAACGGAATCCCTGTCCAAACAGTCCGACATATTGTTGGAAACAATTACATGGAACTCTTGCATAAAATCATCATGAAATTCAATTACTATTATTCACATTGTATGCATTCATATTTTTGACTATCAACTTATTATAAGTTAGGTAAGGTAAGTTAGGTAGAACACTATCGAATGATTGAAGAGTTTGTATGGGAGTGTGTATAGAACTAATTTCGAGTAAGCCGCGGGTAATCGATGCCTCAAAATCTAATCCCTTTTTTAGGGTTAAGTTTAGTTTCATTAAGCTTAAGAAAGTTTAGTACTTTATAAACATTTTTATATGATAGATGATTGTCCAAATTTATTCCTATAGCACAAATAACAGCAAAACTGCCGTAATCTCGCAATGTGACGCAAACGCTAAAATTGGCATTTTAATTTTTTTGTTATAGATCGATAAAGAATACCAAATCTTCTCAAACAACTGCGAAGTATTGCAGAAATGTAAAAAAATAACCCCGTAAAAGCTTGAAAACGAAGTGGCGCTAGCGCCATTTCCACTGTGATGCGGCGTAAGCGCCATTTCCCCTTTAATGTGACGCAATATGATTTTGATATGTGTTCTGATAGCACAGGATGAACGAGCAGAGACAGCATATGTCACTTCTTCCGTAATGGACGTTTAGCATAATACCAGTCACATGCTTTCTTTCTTGTAAAAAACACTTTTCCGAAAAGCTGGTCATGCCAAATAGTTTAATCAAAAACATTCCATCCCCATCTTCTTCTTCTTCTTCTTATATGGCACTAACGTTCCTAGAGGAACTCCGCCGTCTCAACGTAGTATTACTTGCGTCATTTTCATTAGTACTTAGTTGAGATTTCTATGCCAAATAACACGCCCTGAATGCATTCTGAGTGGCAAGCTCTAGAATACGCGTGACCACAGTGCAAGTCAGAGGAAATTTCTTTGAAGAAAAATTTCCCCGACCAGAACGGGAATCGAACCCGAACCCCCGGCATGTTAGGTTTGACGCTAACCACTCGGCCACGGGAGCACCATCCCCATGCATCCCCATAAATGTAGCACTTATAATAGAAATGTAGTTTTAAAACTACAACTCATGTACTTAGAAGTTCTGCTTAACAATCTCGTCGAATATTTAAATCCGTATAATCAAACTCAGTTTAAATGAATAATTTATCCTAGATTGAAGTGTATTGCAGTTCTCACATATTGCACATAAAAATTGTAACTAAATAGTTCAGACTCACCAATTTAATTGTTGATTACCAGGATTGATCTCTACTGATAGAAATGATGTCACCTATCCCCAGACATCAAAGAGCAAAACTTCTTGGCGTTGTTTACTTTCCACCTGCTCAATTCTCTTTCGGGTGGTTTAAAGCTGAGTGTTGATTTCAAGAAAAGTATCTCGTAACAAAACTAAAAACATCCTCGCACAAACTGTATCTGCTTTACATCGGATGTTTTCAGTTGCATTTTGGATTGGACAAAATTGGTACTGTCCATAATTGTTACAATCGGGTTCTCAACGTTAGCCTGCTCGACGCATGCTACAAAGTCGGAAAGTGTGTAAAACTTTTCTCCCTGATGCTTTCTCATGCTCCGCACAACGGCGGCATCTTGGAGAAAATAATTGGAAACAGATTCTCGAATACTTTGATGGATGAACGCCAATCGGTTGTGGAAACAGCGAATAAAATTTGCTTCTTCCACAACAAACTGGCGTTTGTAACATAGCTTAAATAAAACTGCATTTTCTTCAAAAATCCAGCCGATGGCAATGTTTTTACATCAGGTGTACACAATTTGTACAGATCCTATTTTCGGAATATACGCGTATGCTCATTATACATGCAATTTTACGAAAAGTCTCGTACTGAAAATCCTTCCCTCTGGCGCTTGCGTCACTTTGCGAGATAACGGCAGAAAAGTTATTGGGTTTCGTTCAAACATTAGTCGTATCTTATATGAACTTAAAGAAAACGGAAAACCACCAATCAACCGTAAGGATATGTTTTTTAAGACGCCTTCATCGAATAATTTTCTAGGTTTATTCTAATACGGTTTTTTTCTATTCTGGCGCAATCTGAAACGGATATCAGGATTGGATCTGCTTGTTTATTTCACATCGTCAAATCGTTTGTTTTTGTAACCTTGTTTATGTTCAGCCTTATGGAGCATTCTTCTCAAATTTCCTGCAAAATGTCTGTAAAATTTAAGAAGTTGTTCCAAAAAGTAGTCATAAATTATAATTTTAAAACCAATTATTTTTATTGGTTCATGCGATAGAGAGATGTATAAAGATTTGTTCACATCAAATTTGAAATAAATCGATTCAGTAGAATTTGAGAAATTGTGTACGCTAGTTTGAAAAAAGTAGTTTGGGAAAAAAACAAGATTGAAGTTTTTTTAAGGCCGTACTTGATTACATACCTCATCACAAAGATGGTTATAACTGGGTAAATAATAGGATTTTCGAAAAGTCTTTTTCTAGGGAACATCATGAATGTTGTCAAATCTTCAGAAATACGAAGAAAAAAAAATCGATTTTTTCAAATTTCTAGACTAGAACATCATAATAATAAGTGTCAGTGTCAAAATATTCTAATGGCCTGATATTGTATGAATTGTATTCTGGCACTTAAAGTTCTCCTCCCTTTTAATACGTTAAAAACGTGTTCTGTTGAGAAATGGCGATATTTTCTATAATAATAATAATAATAAACATAATTTAGAGAAAAAATTAGTAATAATAATAACAGATATGATTCCATGACAAACTATTTACTAAAACTGATGAACGAAAATACAAACTGAAAAAGTAATAAATTCTAGACTATGACTAGAATACAAAGTCCACAGGTCGCTAATGAAGAAATAGCCCTAGATAGATAAATAGCAGATTGAGATATGTAAAATTTCTTATGAAAATTTTGAATAATATATACTACTAATGAAACAAAGGTAAGAGAACTTGAATAAAGAGTACAAAAATATTGTTTGTTCTCGTGTTCCTGTCATTTAAATTTGAAATTTATAGTTTTCGAATGACTTCGATTATCATTTATTATTTGTTTTTGTTTTTTTTTTTTTAAAACCAAACATTATGAAGGAATATCAAACGTTTTGTAATTTCCAAAAATGTATACTTACAAATTATATAAAAGTAAATAGTTTGTTTTTATTTCAAATATTATAAACCATTTATGTAATACCGAACAGTTGTGATTACTAGTATCATTATTGTTACAGGTTTTATTCATAATTTCTAATAGTATGATAATAATATTTACTACAAAAAAAACTATTTTAACATTATGATGTAAATTTTTAATTTTTTTTCTGCGCATAACTTTCATTTTATTCTTCTCATATTATTCTCAGTGAAAATTGTTTCTTCTCTTCTTATTCCCGATTTGTTATGAATCATTAGGAAACATCGTGGCCAATTTAACTTGATTGTTTTTTAAATGTCTCTGCATGTAATCTTTACTTCAAGATTGTAAATCAATATCTCAAAATGATTCTTAATTTTGAGTAAATCAATGCAAATGTTTCTTCAGTTTATGTTTTATATTCTTAAATTTGAATCAATTCCTGGACATTTTAGATTTTTTTTCGATATTTTCGATAAAATATTATAAATTAATTTTATTTTCTAATGGCTATTTATATTCTTCAATTTTTCTGATTCTTTCTGTGTTCATTATTTTTTTCATTTTTTTTATTCGAAATAACAAAATGGCTTTTTTGAGATTTTTTTTTTTAATTTCAGATATTAGGTTATCACAATATACTGCAGTTTACGAGATTTTTTAAATTAATGTTCAATGTTGCTTTTTTATGATTTTTTCCCATAATTTTTATTTTCTAATTTTCCGGAAATTTTGAAATAATTCTACATTTTTATTATTATTTCTTGTTCGTGAAATTTGGTTAATATGTGCATTTCAATGTTTAATTATTTTTTAATATTTTTGAATACGTCTAGATTTTTTTTTGGAATTTTGTGAAGTTTTGAAATATTCTCTATTATCATATTTCCAAATTTTTCTCTTTATTTTTAAATTATCCCTATATCCTTAAATACAGATTTGTTCATTTTATTTACAAATTCAAACAGTTTTTGTATGTATGAGTTTATGAATATATAATTCTTATATTTTCAATCAATGGAAATGTTATATATGTGGTTTGCATGTATTGTCATAAAATTTATTTTGGTACATTTTAGGTACACTGATGTTTCAATTTTCAAATATTCCATTCCTCAGTTTGATTTTTTTATCTCCTGGTTTTTATGAGTTCTACATTTTTCTACATTGTTGAATTTATTATTCGGTCAAATAATGGTTTATGTGGAATATCAAGAAACACATTAAAAATTTTTTATTGTTGCTTTGCTTTCCATATTTTAATTCTTAATTTTAAGAATTGAGATTTTGATTTTTTTTTTCAAAGTTTACAATAATATCGATTTTTTGACGTAGAACTACGTCTTTCAGGAAGGGTGCAAATTAGGAAACAGGTCACGTTTTTATGAAATAAAGTTAACGTTAATAACTATTTTCACTGTGAACGAATTCTTATGATTTGCATACCAACCGAACCGGAAATTCTCTAAGATTTGTTTGATATGCTATATATTACAATTCGCTAATCTCTAAAAGGTTTGAATTAATGAAAACTGGAAGAATTTCATTTTTTCCGTACATTTGTTCTCCCGATATGTGTTTGCTGACCCTACCCGTATTTCCAATGCTTATAACTCGAACATTTCTTAATAGATCGGAAAGATGTTTGCATCAATTGATAGGAAGTATTTCTACGCGTCTATCACAGTTAATAAAATGTTATTTTTCATGAGAGGAACAATTGAATAGCTGTAAAATGCCAAGCGTTATCTGAACGCCCTAACTGCCATGTTTTGGTTGGCCCGCTTTACGGTTTCCCCAGCACAGACTTCAAAATCGATGTTCCTGTGGAAATCCACTTTGCAAATATACATGCAAGTCAGGGGTATTTTTGTTCCCACCGAGCTGTGTTTCCCTAACACGGACTTCGAAATTAATGTGCCTGAGGGAATCAGCTTTGCAAATACATGCAAGTCGGGGGTATTGTTTTGGTGTTGAGTACTTTTGTACACGCTTGTCATTGTGCAGACCGGGATATGTTTCCCTTAAACGTACTTTTAAACTGAGAAGTCTGGGAAAATAGTCATTTCAGATACTAGAGGTGAATGAACTTTCGAGAACTACGTAAACATGAGATGTGCAATAATTTCAGAGGGAAATGTAAAATATAATGATCGTTTGACAATTCTTGCGTTCACATATTTTGGTAGTCCTAAACATCATATCAAACGTAAAAGAACGTTCATCAAATTTACTAGTAACGAAGAACATAATCCATTACCAAAATTTCGATGCACTTTAAATAATATTCGAAGTGGTAAACAAGTGGATTGCATAATATAATTGCGTAGTTCTACGTCGAAAATGCGGTCATGTCCTAGATAGAACCCCTTACAATTTTTTAGCAAAAACTGTACGTACGATGTCTAATTTCTTTATTTATAATGATATTTTCAATGGTTACAATTTCAAATATCTCTAAATTAAGTTATCGTTTTAGCACAGAAAATTTATGTCTCCACATTTTCAATATCTTAGTGAATGTTTTCAATTTTATTTTAAATCTTCTGCCATTTTCTGTATTAACATAAATTTTTCTTTTTTTAATTTTTTGAATCCTAAAATAGTTTTGATATATATTTTGAAACAATTTCGATATTCTAAAATATCTCAGTTTTCCTTTATTTAAATGAAATATTTTTGTAATTTATTTTCAGAAAAGATTGTTTTAAATCCTTTTTTAATTTCTGGTTTTCTTGTGTCTCCAAAAACATTGAAAATTTGGATTCTTCTATCATGTTTTCAGTTGTCTTTTCTAAACTTTCTGAATTAAGATTTTTTTTTAGAGATATTCATAATATTTTTTATTAATCCTGGACTTTCTGAAATACTTTACTCTATTCAGGAATATTCATTATATACGGGAAATTTAATCATAGTTTATTATTTCAATGCTAAAAATGTTTTTATTACTTCCTAAAATGTAACCCTTTATTTGCTTCATGCACACATTCAGTTTGTCCCAGACTGGTATTGAGTAATTTCGAATGAAATCGACAAATGACAAAACATGAGTATTTTTGATTCGAATGAAAGTATGTATTCCGTTCGAGTTAGAGGAAATATGAGTTTTCCTTCTAAATGTAGCCATTCTCGAAATATTTAAAAAAAAAATTTTTAAGTTATTGTCGTTTTCATAGTAAATAACCCCTTTTAATATTTTTGTCATGTTCATGAAGTTTTATGAATTTGCTTATAATTTCCAACAACTTTTCCAAATACATCATCATGGTTCATTTTTTTAACTCAAGCGTAACTTTTGAAAAGGGCGTATCGATTTGAGTAAGAGAAATCTTTGAAAGAGTTATAGAGTATTGTTGGCTTAATTTGATAAAAATATACACTGAGAAGAAAACTTAGTACTCTTTTTTTTTATTTACAAAATAAAATTTTAATTTGCGATATCAAAAAATATGTATTTTTTAATATTTTTTTCAATTTCTTCATATAAAATAGAAGTCATGTAGAAAATTTAAAAAATAGGCCCAAGATAGTAATACTATTTTCGACGAAATTTGTGGAACATCGAATTTTTAGGAATTTTCGAAACTTCGAATTTTTGTATGTTAGCAATCATTCTTAGCCACAAATTATGAATTTTGAAGTGATTTAGAACAAAAAAGGCTATTATCAATCTCCTTCTTGATGCAACCATTCTCGAGATATTTAAAAAAAATATTTCTAATTTATAATCTGTTTTATAGTGAATAATCTCTTTTAATATAATAATATAACACGACAAACATGTGTTATACCGTCATGTTCATGAAATTCGATTAATTTTCTTATAATTTCCAACAATTTTTTTGATTGGTTAAAGTTTGTATTTAGATAAAAAAAAGATTTTTTAGTTTCGCTACGTTTTGTATTAACCCACATGTCTTCGGATGTTTCGTAACGTAACTCCTAAACATATGTCTTTATCATAACAATGTATTTGGAAAAGTTGTTGGAAATTATAAGCGAGTTCATAAAATCTCAAGAACATGATGGTATAACACGACTAACATATTTAAAGGGCCTATTTACTATTAAAACGACAATAAATTAGAAATATTTTTAAATATTTCGAGAATGGCTACAATTAGAAGCAGATTGATAATAACCTTTTATGTTTTAAATCACATCAGGATTCATAATTTGTGGCTAAAAATTATTGTTAACATACAAAAATTCGATGTTTTACAAAGTTCGTCAAAAATAGTTTCACCATCTTGCGCCCATTTTTCAAATTTTCTGCATGACTTCTATTTTGTATGAAAAAATAAAAAAAAATAAAAATATGTATTTTGGATATTGAATTTTAATAATTGCAAATTGAATTTTAATTTTGTAAATAAAAAAAGAGTACTAATTTTTTTTCTCAGTACATTTTTTTCATACTCAACCATCAATATTCTATAAACTCTTTCTAAGACACTATTTCGGTACGACTCATAGTTTTTGAGATATAAATTATCAAAGATTTCTCTTACTAAAATCGATACGCCCTTTTCAAAAGTTATGCTTGAGTCAAAAATTGCTGTGAAAAACTCATATTTCCTCCAACCCAAACGGAATATACACTTTCATTGGAATCAAAAATACAAGTTTTTAAAATCTGCATTTTTAGGACGATTTCATTTGGAATTGCTGTATTTGCAAATAAAGAGCCGAATATCCGGCTATTCGGCCTCGAAGATTGCCGGATATCCGGTATCCGGAATCCTGAAATTTTAATTTTTGTAATTTTTTTGTAATTGTGATTTTGTAATTTTTGTAATTTTTGTAATTTTTGTAATTTTTAATATTTGTATTTTTTGTAATTTTTGTAATTTTTGTAATTTCTGTATTTTTTGTATTTTTTGTAACTTTTGTAATTTTTGTAATTTTTGTGTATTTTTCTGTATTTTTTGTATTTTTTGTAACTTTTGTAATTTTTGTAATTTTTGTAATTTTTGTAATTTTTGTAATTTTTGTAATTTTTGTAATTTTTGTAATATTTGTAATTTTTGTAATTTTTGTAATTTTTGTAATTTTTGTAATTTTTGTAATTTTTGTAATTTTTGTAATTTTTGTAATTTTTGTAATTTTTGTAATTTTTGTAATTTTTGTAATTTTTGTAATTTTTGTAATTTTTGTAATTTTTGTAATTTTTGTAATTTTTGTAATTTTTGTAATTTTTGTAATTTTTGTAATTTTTGTAATTTTTGTAATTTTTGTAATTTTTGTAATTTTTGTAATTTTTGTAATTTTTGTAATTTTTGTAATTTTTGTAATTTTTGTAATTTTTGTAATTTTTGTAATTTTTGTAATTTTTGTAATTTTTGTAATTTTTGTAATTTTTGTAATTTTTGTAATTTTTGTAATATTTGTAATTTTTGTAATTTTTGTAATTTTTGTAATTTTTGTAATTTTTGTAATTTTTGTAATTTTTGTAATTTTTGTAATTTTTGTAATTTTTGTAATTTTTGTAATTTTTGTAATTTTTGTAATTTTTGTAATTTTTGTAATTTTTGTAATTTTTGTAATTTTTGTAATTTTTGTAATTTTTGTAATTTTTGTAATTTTTGTAATTTTTGTAATTTTTGTAATTTTTGTAATTTTTGTAATATTTGTAATTTTTGTAATTTTTGTAATTTTTGTAATTTTTGTAATTTTTGTAATTTTTGTAATTTTTGTAATTTTTGTAATTTTTGTAATTTTTGTAATTTTTGTAATTTTTGTAATTTTTGTAATTTTTGTAATTTTTGTAATTTTTGTAATATTTGTAATTTTTGTAATTTTTGTAATTTTTGTAATTTTTGTAATTTTTGTAATTTTTGTAATTTTTGTAATTTTTGTAATTTTTGTAATTTTTGTAATTTTTGTAATTTTTGTAATTTTTGTAATTTTTGTAATTTTTGTAATTTTTGTAATTTTTGTAATTTTTGTAATTTTTGTAATTTTTGTAATTTTTGTAATTTTTGTAATTTTTGTAATTTTTGTAATATTTGTAATTTTTGTAATTTTTGTAATTTTTGTAATTTTTGTAATTTTTGTAATTTTTGTAATTTTTGTAATTTTTGTAATTTTTGTAATTTTTGTAATTTTTGTAATTTTTGTAATTTTTGTAATTTTTGTAATTTTTGTAATTTTTGTAATTTTTGTAATTTTTGTAATTTTTGTAATTTTTGTAATTTTTGTAATATTTGTAATTTTTGTAATTTTTGTAATTTTTGTAATTTTTGTAATTTTTGTAATTTTTGTAATTTTTGTAATTTTTGTAATTTTTGTAATTTTTGTAATTTTTGTAATTTTTGTAATTTTTGTAATTTTTGTAATTTTTGTAATTTTTGTAATTTTTGTAATTTTTGTAATATTTGTAATTTTTGTAATTTTTGTAATTTTTGTAATTTTTGTAATTTTTGTAATTTTTGTAATTTTTGTAATTTTTGTAATTTTTGTAATTTTTGTAATTTTTGTAATTTTTGTAATTTTTGTAATTTTTGTAATTTTTGTAATTTTTGAGCCGAATATCCGGCTATTCGGCCTCGAAGATTGTAATTTTTGTAATTTTTGTAATTTTTGTAATTTTTGTAATTTTTGTAATTTTTGTAATTTTTGTAATTTTTGTAATTTTTGTAATTTTTGTAATTTTTGTAATTTTTGTAATTTTTGTAATTTTTGTAATTTTTGTAATTTTTGTAATTTTTGTAATTTTTGAGCCGAATATCCGGCTATTCGGCCTCGAAGATTGCCGGATATCCGGTATCCGGAATCCTGAAATTTTAATTTTTGTAATTTTTTTGTAATTGTGATTTTGTAATTTTTGTAATTTTTGTAATTTTTGTAATTTTTAATATTTGTATTTTTTGTAATTTTTGTAATTTTTGTAATTTCTGTATTTTTTGTATTTTTTGTAACTTTTGTAATTTTTGTAATTTTTGTAATTTTTGTAATTTTTGTAATTTTTGTAATTTTTGTAATTTTTGTAATTTTTGTAATTTTTGTAATTTTTGTAATTTTTGTAATTTTTGTAATTTTTGTAATTTTTGTAATTTTTGTAATATTTGTAATTTTTGTAATTTTTGTAATTGTTGTACTTTTTGTAATTTTTGTAATTTTTGTAATTTTTGTAATTTTTGTAATTTTTGTAATTTTTGTAATTTTTGTAATTTTTGTAATTTTTGTAATTTTTGTAATTTTTGTAATTTTTGTAATTTTTGTAATTTTTGTAATTTTTGTAATTTTTGTAATTTTTGTAATTTTTGTAATTTTTGTAATTTTTGTAATTTTTGTAATTTTTGTAATTTTTGTGATTTTTGTACTTTTTGTAATTTTTGTAATTTTTGTAATTTTTGTAATTTTTGTAATTTTTTTAATTTTTTTAATTTTTGAATTTCTGTAATTTATTAATTTTTTGTAATTTTTGTAATTTTTATATTTTTTATATTGCAGACTTATCTCACTTCTTAACTAGGCGAACCTAGCCAGAATTTTCACCTGCCCCCGGGCTTCTGAATGCCAAAGGGGGACTAGGCTCTGCGGAATGCACGTATCTGCATGCTCGTGCTGTTTTAGTCCTGACCGAGGAATTGTCGGACAATCGCGCAGGTGCTAAGGATGACCGACTTTTGGATGCCGGCCAATTCCTTCTCGATGTTCAACACCTTTAGCGCTTCCAGAAGTGTCTTCGGGATAATTCCAGTTCCAGAGAGAACGACTGGAACAATTCTTGGGACCTCCCTTAGCCCCCACAGTTCCTTGAGCTCCACGGCCAATGGTCGGTACTTGCAGATTTTGCGACCGTGGGTCTCCTCCAGATTCTGGTTCAGTGGAATAGCGACATCGATGATGGTGACTTTGCGGTCGCTCTTGTCGTAAACCATTATATCTGGGCGGTTGTGGTGGATTGAGAGGTCGGTCAGAACAGTGCGATCCCAGTACAGCTTGAAACGGTCATTTTCCAGGACAGGTGCAGGCAGGTACCGGTAGTTTGGTACGTTGTCTTCCAGTAGAGCACATTGGAGCGCCAGTTGTTTTTTGTTGTTTTTTGTAATTTTTGTAATTTTTTGTATTTTCTTATTTTTTGTAATTTTTGTATTTTGTGTATTTTTTTGTAATTTTTGTATTTTTTGTAATTTTTGTAATTTTTTGTATTTTCTTATTTTTTGTAATTTTTGTATTTTGTGTATTTTTTTGTAATTTTTGTAATTTTTGTAATTTTTTGTATTTTCTTATTTTTTGTAATTTTTGTATTTTGTGTATTTTTTTGTAATTTCTGTAGTTTTTTTTTGTAATTTTTGTATTTTGTGTATTTTTTGTAGTTTTTGTAATTTTTGTAATTTTGGTAGCTTTTGTAATTTTGGTAATTTTTGTAATTTTTGTTTTTTTCGTTATTTTCGTAATTTTTGCAGCTTTTGCAATTTCTTTAATTTTTGTAAATTTTGTGATTTCTGTAATTCCTGTAATTTTTGTAATCTTGAACGAAACAAATTTGAACCAAGTAATAACCATCACGCACATTATGTACATATATCTCTTCCTTTGTTCTTTGCTATTATTTCATACTCTATCGCCGAAGGAAAAAAGTCCTTTCTGGTTTCCTCCTTACATTCAAACCCTATTAGTGGGTCGGAAATGAACTTCACAGTTTACGGAGACCAGCACGAATGTAAACGAAATAAAAAATATAAATAACATGCCGCAATAAGAATATAGCTGATACGAACTGGGAAGGTACTTGGTCTGCATACGAAATTATCGCCTTTTTACACCATCTGCCGGCTAAACAGCACCACCACACATTCATAATGGGACACAAAGCACATCATACACACATACCTATACACACATTCTCCTGCATACATAGACTGCGCTCATCCGCTCCGAACTTTGGGGGCAAAAAATAATTTTGCAGCTCACATAAAATCAGCATTATCATGTCTGATGAGCGGGCGAAGTACCCACCCTCTCGGCCAACCAGCGCTAAGCTGTTATGTTTTCATTTGGTTTGAGCCTCAACGGACAGGAGCCGAGAAAAAAAAAACTTGCACGAAGACCACATCCGACAGGGGATGTGCACAAAACAAAAAAAAAAACCTCCGCAGAAATTGTGTGTTTATAAAATCAACTTTTATCCTATTTAGGTTGAGATTATTATGCTGTTCTGTGTGCACTTGTACAGTTTAGCGCACATCGAGCCATGTTCGCTCCGGGGCACGAAACCCGGCCCACTATGGAAAGGTACAGCGGGTGATGCTGCTAGAACTCCCTGTCTGCCCGTTCCAGAAGGGATTTGATTGTCTTCCTATCTCGGCGGTCTCAGCAGCATCAGCGGCAACGACAGCAGCGGAGAATGTTTTTGTTTTAAAAATTAAAATTCATTCTCACACCCAGTTCGGCATGGAGAAATCCCTCCGAAACCCCAGCGCTGGTGGCGCTGGTAAGCTTCGTTCTGGAAAGCTGAAACTGTGTCAGCGGAAATGAAATAATCTAGTTAGAGTAGTTTTTAAGCGACCCACTTTTTGCTCGGGCCGGGGAAATAAGGAAAACGAACAGACATCTCCTCGTTCCGGGAGCGCATTTTGTATTTAAATTGTGTGGAGCTATTACTTATCGAGAGCGAAGATTGCTGCGGGGCCATCATATATTAACCTGACGTTGTTTCGCTCCTAATGTTCGTTCTGTGTAGCATCTGTCGGGATGAGCTATTTGAATGTGTCTCTCGAGCTGAGTAAGCACAATCTTGTGTACAGAGTCAACAATTCAGAGTTGTTGCGACATTTAACTCTGCATCAAACCTTTCCACAGACATAACCGTCACGCTTATGCACTAAATTGGCTACAGTTCTCCGGTTCAACGAAACGGTGTACTCCATAACTCCATCATAATATCGATTTGTTTCGTTTGAAATGCTCGTAAAATACAAAGCACCGAAGGCAAGACACGCGAGGTAATAATATGTCAAAAACAACCTGCTCTGGTACCTATTCATCTCTGGTACGTGGCGATAGCGCATCCCACGGTTGTGATGGATATCTCAGGCGAGAATTTAATTTAATATTTAATCGCTAGTTTTCCGTCCGCACGACCCACGCCGGAGATGGTCCTTGCGGTATGACGCCGTGCGCCACTAAGTGGAGGGCCCCATCAACCGTTGGCTTTTGGTAGACGGTTCAAACCCCCTCTGAACTCACCCATCAAAACAACATTATCTGCGATAAAATCGCGTTACGAGGGCGTCAACTCGTCTACCCGTGGCCGGGAATAGATCATGGGTGTGCGAGCGGGCGATTAGAACTTACCGTCGTGCGAGTCATACATGTAGATGATCCTGTCCCAGCCGTAGTAGCGCACCGTGTCGATGATGGCCTGGTAGTAATCGGGCCGCATGCTGATGGCGAAGTCGAGAAAGCCCGACGACGGCGTCAGGACCTTCTCCGGGAACCAGGGCGTGACGAACGGCATCTGGAACGTGTTGCTGTAAGAGTGCAGCGTGTCGAAGGAATCCGGCGAGACGGCACCGAGCATTGCGAAAACGCCGCGGGAAAATTGATTACATACTGCAAGACAGACAGAGAGAGAGGAATAAAATGAAAGAGCGAGATAAGTCAGGAATTATTTAATGAAATTAGAACACGACAGATGTCAAGCAGGGAGGCCACCTCTGGTGCCTCTCTGACCACGCTACATGCCACCCCCATGCGCGGATAACACTGTTTGTGACAAATTAAATTATCTCTCCGGGGATGAGATGCGAACATATTTGTTAGCTTTGTTCGAGATTGTTTGTGCTTGTCTTTCTGTGGTATTTCAATTAGTGAAAAACGTAGCATTGGCGAAACTGCGCCGAATGTGTTTCGGGTTTGCATTCGTGTATACAAAGATGTTTTTATAGCTGCGGAAAACAGACAAACATGGAATTCGCCAGAACGTATTGAAAAATACTCCGCGGAAAAAATATGTAATATCGTATTAGGCTGTTTTGACATCGAAGCAAAAAATGTATAGTCGTAAGGTTGAAGTTGAAGTAAGGAATGGACTGGATGCGTTTCATAAATGTAATGCTGAACAACACTTAGCAGCCTAAAGCTAATTCTAATTCTAATGGGAGGATGGAATAAAGTATTCATATTCCCCGAGAATTAGACAACAGAAAAGAACTCACAAATCAGGAATATTGCGCGTATGTAACACACAAAGTGAATGGAAAAAACAATTAATCAAGATAGAAATCATATGATAAACATTGTTTATTCGAGCCGGAGATAGAAATGATGTGACCACAAATACCTGATGAAGGATTATGGACGAGTCAGAGTGGCCCAAATTAAGGTCTTACTAGCAGTGAAGAACTCAAAAACACATTGTAAACGGATTCCAGGTTCTTTGAAGTGAGTAAATAAGTCAATAGCCATATCGAATGCATCACACTCACACAACCGAACAACAGAACTTATTGTACCACGAACATTGAATAAAACAAGATGAATAAAAATGCGCACACATAGAAAGTAAATATTGTAGTATCAGTTGAAAGTAAATAAGATGAACTTCACAAGAAATCAGGAATTTCAAGAAAACAATAATTATCTGAAATTTCCTAACCGAAGACTCTTAAGACACGTAAGCACGAGATTAAATTATTTGATAACAATTCAGTGCATGTAAACCCACATCCTTGATCGTACGCGTCAATGCTGTGAATGTGAAAATTCATTTTTTTTTTCAATTGGGTATAAATAATAAAGATTAGGAAATGAGACTTTGTTTCTATGCGAGGAAAAACAGTGTGCGTTGTATATCCTTCAGCGAACACGATACGAATACTAAGTAAAAAATTATTTTCTTAAATTGATTTGATAAGTCGTTTTTACAAGAAAATTTACGATAAAATACTCTGAAATATACAACCTTCAAAGTATTCGGAAGGGGATTGTTCCAGTATGAGTGACTGCGGTATGGATTGATCAAAAATAGTGCTACAAATATTGAAAGGGGATTCCTCCTTTTATTGGTTTTCTAAAATAGTCACTGATTGTTTGAATCAACGAATCTTCTATTAATTAGGAAAAAAGGCGCTTTTGTGTGAGAAGAATGAATTATTGAGGGTTTATTCTATCGGATGACTGCCACCAACTCAACCTGAACGAGTGGTTGTAATATATGAATTTCTGCGACCCAAACCTCAAAGAAATTAACAGAGTTTCAACGAAGGCGGGATAGAATCGATTTTTTCGAAATTCTGAGGAATCTCGGCTGCAAATTCGGATTTATTGAATGGGAACCAAAAAAAAAATGTAATCGAATGATCAGTCTGAACAAGTATTTATGAAGTTAAAGGAATGTTGAATATCTCAGCTAATTCTAATTCGGTTTTTATACCGACTCTATGTAAATTTTTAAACGTATTAGGGCCAACGTTTTGATGATATTTTATACAGAAATTTTCATTAAAATTGGATTTGAAATAGTGTTTGGAATATGAATCAAGTTTATACGCATGATTCAAATTCCGAACAATTCAAATATAAATGTAAATTTACTAAACTTTAATGTTATAAATATTTGAATAATCAAAACCCTGATATTTTTTGGGTTACAGGCTTCATTTTAACATCATTTACAGGTAGATACAGCCTATAATTTATAATACTGGGCATTTGCAAAAAAAAATTACTGTCACAGGATAAAATGTTTGCGTTAGTAGATTCCGTAAAAAAGCATCGTGAATTTTTCAGTTTTTGTACATGTTTTATCTATTTTATTTGATGTTTTCATGTTAAGTGCTAGAAAAGGTATAAATCCACTATACATGCTAAACAAATGAGCAGAAATCTTCATTAAAATTAGTATTTAAGTAGTGTTCGGAATTTGAATCAAGTTACGACGGATGATTCAAATTTCGAACAAATTCCGAAGATGATGTTTGAGCATACTATTATCAGAGAAATACAGCAATAGTTTACAAAGGTAGAAGGACCATGCAATTGTGGAGCAACAATATGAAAAGACCACTTGTTAACAAATGTTTGTAAGCTCTATTCTTGCAAAACGTAGATCGCAGGCGAAACCCATCGGGAGTAAAATTGATTTTCTTAGTCAGGTTTTGTGTGTAGTGACGTATGAAGTCGTCAGCGATTCCCAAATACTTCCTGTACGTCGCCTTATAGAGGTCGCTTGGGTCGAGTGACCAAGGCCTAAACCCGACCCTCTTAAACTGTCACCTGGTATATGTAGAAAGCCCCTTTTATGGACCTTAATTTCCAAAGATACTAGAAACATATCATTTGCGTTTTTGCTGTTCGGAATTTGAGTTAGTGACACCATGAATATGTATTTGTAAATCAATTTTACTATAGTCAAATGAAAAAGAAGGCTCTATTGTATTCAAAAATTAAATTAATGTCGCGAAAAAGCACCATTTTGAGTAATGAGACACTGTTTAATGGCCTGGTTAACCATTAAGTACAGGAGTACTCGCGTGCAAAATCATAACACGTATATTCGCGCACGGTGTCACAGACTGAAAGTTGAACTTCTCTGTAATGTTGCCATTGTGTATTTCTCAGATTTTATTGGCAAGAAGAAGAGAGTATGACTGAATGAAAAAACTTCAAAATATATGTTTTCTTCGTCTTTATTATGTTTTAATAGTCATCTCAATCAGCCTCATCGAAACAGAGCAATTTTTGATACTCCAACACAAATAACGAAATTCGAATTTTTCACTGTTATTAATTAAAAGTAAGCAATTGAGTATAAATGAGCAACTGAGTGAAAGTATAAAGAGCTATTAAATAACATAAAAACGTATTAATCGATTGTGGTTTCATTGGAGTAAGTATCGGAACATAGCATAACTGCGTGCTCGAAGCAAACATATTTTTTACATTTCATGCAGTTGTTGCGTGTTTTTCGGTTTTTTTTTTATCAAAGAGAAGAATGTATAACGTATTCTAGATAATTACCAGATGATGAAGGTTCTGGAATATAAAGTTTCCATGTTTCTAATATTTTTTGTCTCTGTATTCTTGGTAAACTAAGAATGAATGCCTTTTTTTAGATGGAACATTAAAAGATGATATAAAAGGATTTCTAGGAACTTCCTTTTCTTTTTCTTGTTTTCTTGTAGATATAGTCCATTATAAAAAAACCCCGACACTGTAACTTTTAAAAATTACCATAAGCCATCGATTAGTTTATAGTTTACTGTTTACTATTCTTCCACAAGTGAAATTCTTTCACAAGTGTGTATATATTATATTATATTTATATTTAGCGAATATCTATACGAAAGTCAAACATTCATATTTTGCTTTTGAACGTATGAATCTAGCGACGAATATATCGACGAATAATTAATATATGGATCCGTTCAATCCAGTTACAAATCAAATAAGAATAGTCCGGTAATGATCTTATGCATTATGTTCAATAAATATTCCACACCACTAACAGTAATTTATACATTTCATTCAACAATATTATAGAATATGAAAAATGGCACTTGTCCAAAAAAGTTACTCGTGGTCGAAGCCCGCTGAAGCGGCTCAGACAGTGGCCAAGCCCTCATTAACGGCCAGGAAGGTTCTGCTGTGTGTTTGGTGGGATTGTCAAGGAATAATCTATTATGAGCTGCTTCCCTATGGCCAAACGCTCAATTCGGACAATACTGCCAACAACTGGACCGCTTGAAGGTAGTAGGTAGGTACTCATGAAGAAGAGGCCATCTTTGATAAACAAAGGCCGCATTGTCTTCCATCAGGACAACGCCAGGCCACACACTTCTTTGGTGATGCGCCAGAAGCTCCGGGAGCTCGGATGGGAGGTTCTTTTGCATCCGCCGTATAGTCCGAATCTTGCACCAAGTGACTACCACCTGTTTTTGTCCATGGCGAACGAGCTAGGCAGTCAGAAGTTAGCCACAAAAGAGGCCTGTGAAAATTGGCTACTCGAGTTTTTTGCCAATAAGGAAGCGAGCTTCTATAACAGGGGTATTATGAAGTTGGCATCTCGTTGGGAACAAGTCATCGAACAAAACGGCGCATATTTGACTTAAAACAGATGATTGTAACTAATTTTATGAACGAAAAAAAAATACCGCAGGACTTTTTTGACAGCCTAATATTTCTGTAACTTAACAAATGTTTTTTGTCATGCGAAAAAAAATTAAATTTATACAACATCTCAAACTACATTCGAATACCCCTCACTGCAAGTATTTACATTGAATATAACGTCAATTCGTGCTGCCATGGCCGAGCGGTTAGCGTCCCATATCATCATGCCGAGGGGTTCGGGTTCGATTCCCTTTCTGGCCAGGGGAATTTTCGTCAATTAAATTTTCTTCCCACTTGCACTGTGGTCACGAGTATTCTAGAACTCGCCACTCCAAAATACATTCAATGCGTGTTGTCCAGAATAGGAATAGGTCCAGTTAGCGAATGACTACTGTAATAGAAAGCATTGTTGTATGGTTTTTTTTTCTATTTTTTTTGGTGAATCAGACCATTGAATGTAATAGTGGATCTTTTGGCCGAAGGAGTCTTCGATGGGATATGAAAATTACAAATTATGACAATAAACACAACAATAAAAACTACCAGTTTATCAAGTGAAAACACATGTTTATGATAAAAACTTTAAGATTTTCAGTGATCTCGATCATTTTACTGCAAAGCTGGGATGTGTTTAACGGGTGTTATATAAAAAAAGAGAATTTTTTCAATACCTTTCAGTAATTCAAATAAAGAACGTAAAATTTTCTTTCTTCAAGAAATTTGCTCTTTGGGCTCCCTAGAAACTGTAGGCGTGTTTGGTTTTGCTAGTTTGAATTTAGTCAAAGCAAAGATGGCGTCGAAACAGCACGTGCTCCGCGGACGCATTGTACGGTTCTACGAAACGCATTTCCAGCAAGGAAAAAAGTTCACGGTGGCACATTTTAAGGAAGAAAATGTACCTGTCAGTACGGTATATCGTATCCTGGGTTCCCTGAACGTAGAGCGGAAGGTCGGAAGTGGTCGTCCGGTGACGATAATGACGAAGCAGAGGAAGACATCGTTAAAGAAGCTGTTTGACAACAAGGACGCAACCAGCCTGCGTGACGCCGGTCGGAAATATGGCTGCTCCCACGTATTGATCCATCGGACCCTCAAGATGGAAGGAATCGTCTGCAGGAAGAAGACGAGGTCGCCGGAGTACACGGAGGAGCATATTGAGACGGTTAAATCACAGTGTCGGTGGATTACCAAAAAATACCGCTGGACGTCTTTCGTTCTGGACGACGAAAGCTATTTTCCGCTGTCCAAAACGCATATCACAGGAAATGATAATTACTACTCCAGCGACAAGTCATCCACACCGCCTGAAGTGAAATACAAGTTCAAGCACAAGTTTGAAAAAGGTTATGTTGTACATCGCCATTTCCGACCGGGGCATTTCAAAGTCTTGGTTTAAGCCGAGCGGTCTGGCAATCAACCAACAAATCTATCGTGAAGAGTGCCTCGATAAAATCCTGCTGCCGTTCCTGAACGAGCATCACGCGGATGGGAAGTACGTCTTCTGGCCGGACAAGGCGTCATTACGCCAAGAAGACGCTGGCGTATCTTAAGGAGAAAAAGATACCGTTCGTGCCGAAAGATCGTAACCCAACAAACTTGCCCCAGTGCCGTCCAATAGAGGATTTCTTTGGCTCACTCAGTGCCCTAGTGTATAAAAACAATTGGAGGGCCAAGGACACGAAGCAACTGACTACAAGAATCCGGAATTGTATCCGGAAAATGGACGTAAGTGCCGCACAACGTTCTTGTGAGAGCATCGCGACAAAGTTGCGTCGAACAGCAGACCACGGCCCTTACTCAAACATTCACTGACATTTTTTTTAAGAAAATCTTCTTCTTGAATGGCGTTAACGTTCCCTTGTGGAACTTTTGCCGTCTCAACGTATGCATTAACTAGCGTCATTTATTAATACTTGGTCGAGATTTCTTAAGCCAAATAACACGCCTTGAATGTATTCCGAGGGGCAAGCTCTTGAATACGCATGACCACAGTGCAAGTCGAAGGAAATTTCTTCGACGAAAAATCCCCCGGCCAGAACGGGAATCGAACCCGAACACCCGGCATGATAATGTGAGACCCTAACCACTCGGCCACGGGTGCACCACGGGTGAAGAAAATACATTATGTTATTAATAAAAAATACTGACATCGATGCAAAAAAAAAAATTATGTGTGATTGAAAAAATTCTCATTTTTTATTTAACACCCGTTATGTTCCCTGTAATTCTCGTGTCAGAAGAATGGCAACATCCTATGAATTAGTTGACAGAAAAAATATAAGCATATTTTAAGTAAGAGTAGAATACAAAAGTAAATATAAACGTGATGACATGGTCCAGCAAATGAAAATACAACGAAGAAAAGCAAAAAAAAAATCAGCACAAGAAATAAGCTAAAAAAGATAGGTATGACCGAAGATTACAAATGGTGAATTAATAATGAACGATGACAAGTTAACAGTTGAATATTTTCCTGTAATATGAATGGCTAGTTTGTTGATATGAATGATTAGTGATTCAAAAATCAAATGAATTGGTAAATAGAGCTCAAATTGCAACTCGACAAGAATATGCTTCTTGCCTGAACTGATTACTCTTGCGTGGTTGATCTGAACGATGTCAATCTTCTGAGTAAATGTGACTATGGTAGTGGAGCAGGCATGTCGGAATCATCTATGATGTTTAGTCGTTTTTGTTGTTTTGTACTGTAACTTTGTTTCTAGGTTCCTTGTCGCACACCCACGCACCATAGCAACATCTTAGATAATACAGTATGTTCAAATGATTCGCGTTCAATTTTTCTCGGTAAATATGACACCAAGATGATGCCAGTAAAACAAAAATTCACGTAATACAACAAAACCGAATGTTTAAATAGACTTATATCTAAAACAAGGAAAGCTTACCTCGATGTAAATTACGTTGTCTGTAAAATTCACGAGCTTTCTTGGGAACATCTGTCATTAGCTGTTTTTGGCACATATTTGACCTCGTGTGCATTATACCATTCCAGGATGGATTTTGCATAGTAACAAAACAAAACAACGCTGGAGAGTCGTGACTTTCTTATGAATGGTAGCAACCGCTTCTGGAGACATTCCTTCTCGTAGACATCTTTGTTGATAGTGCCATTAGAGACGAAAGATTTGGATTTTCGGCCACAACTGCATAAAGGGTGTGTCACATCAAATTGCATCACGGAAAAAACGCTGTAGAAATTTAATTTTTAGGAATTATATCTTCAGCTTTCGCTTATAATCAGATAAGAGTGTATAGATCAAGTTGGCCATGCTTCACTGTCAATTTTTCGTAAATTTGGAAAAATGTCGTCGAACGAAAAGCGTCGTGAATTAATCCTGCGCACTCATTTCGAGAATCCGGAGTTGTCACATCGGGACATCGGTAAGATGCTGGGAATCGTCAAATCCACGGTCAGCAGAGTACTAAAACGATACTTCGAGAACCTAACCATCGACCGGGAGGTGAAGAACGGCAAAAATGGATGCTCCGTCAGTGAAAAAGATCACAAGCGCGTAGTTAAGCAGTTTAGACGTGATCCGAGAAGTTCGGACCGGGATGTCGCCAATAAGCTGAATTTGTCAAGTTCATTCGTCCAGCGGACCAAGCAGCGGGAGGGCCTGCGTACATACAAGGTTCAGAAGGCTCCTAACCGCGACGAAAGGCAAAACATGGTGGGGAAGACGCGAGCCCGGAAGCTGTACACCGAAATGCTGACAAAGCCGCATTGCCTGGTAATGGACGACGAAACCTACGTCAAAGCGGACTTTCGTCAGCTGCCGGGCCTGTTGTTCTTCTCCGCAGAGGACAAATTCAGCGTTCCGGAGGAGATTCGCAAGCAGAAACTATCCAAGTTTGCCAAAAAGTACATGGTGTGGCAAGCGATCTGCTCTTGCAGAAAGCGGAGCGCCCCCTTCGTGATGACCGGCACGGTAAACGGGCAGGTTTACCTTAAGGAGTGCCTACAGAAGCGCTTACTACCACTATTGAAGCAGCACGAGGGCCCGACCATCTTCTGGCCGGATCTCGCTTCGTGCCACTATTCAAAGGACGTGTTGGAGTGATACGAAGCCAACGGGGTCACCTTCGTGCCAAAGGAAGCTTCGCCCAATAGAGAAATATTGGGCGATTATGAAGCAGGCCCTCCGGAAGAACCCAAAAGTTGTCAAATCGGAGGCGGACTTCAAGAGAAAATGGATTTCTGTTCAAAAAAAACTACAACCTGATGTTGTACAGAACCTTATGGACGGGGTAAAGAGGAAGGTGCGAGCATACGGGCTTGGGCTCGAAGTATGAATAAAAAGAAAATGCCAAAAGTTGTTTAATAGTTTTTATTTTACTGTCTAATAAATTTTCAAAAGGATCGGTCTACTGGGCGAATTTCTACAGCGTTTTTTCCGTGATGCAATTTGATGTGACACACCCTTTATGGCCTGCCAAACCAAGTACTTTTTGGAGAATTTAGACTGCTTCTTGGTCCGGAAACACTGGGCTACGGCATTCCTTCGCATTGCAGTATAAAAAGCGAGACCCGGAAGCTGTTTGAAGTCTTCGAGAACATAAGTTTCATCGTCCATTATGGTGCATGAACATTTTTGCAAAAACTGGGTATAGACCACCTTAGCACGGCTTTTTGCAGTGTAATTTTGTTTATCATCACGATTGGGTACCTTTTTCACTTTGTACGCCTTCAGTCCATGCCTCTGTTTCACTTTTTGTACATATAATTTTGATTTTCCAACCATTCAAGCCACATTTTAAACTGAAAGGTTGGGATGTTTCTCAATAATGGCAACCACCTTTTGGTTCATCTGTCGGGAGCATTCTTTTCGATTGTAAACTTTCGATGTAAACATGTTGGACATCGAAATAAAGAGGAGGGTTTCAGCTGTCATGTAAGTGAAATATTTCATTAATTAGCGAAATATTTCATAAACTACACTAAAAGAAAAGTGTTCGAAATTTAACGTGGACAGGCTTTAGGCTGTCGTTAAAATTGGAGCGAGCGGTTTCAAAATCAATACGCTGCCGTCTTACTCTGCATTTATTCATTGTTCCATTCCCATACACTTTACAAAGTTCACGATGGACTGCAATTCATTTGTAATATTTTGCCAACCAAAACGTAATAATTGAATGCACTTCATAAGTGGTGGGATTTTATATTGCAGTGCACCCGCTTCCACAGCTTGTTGAGTATTGAGCGTTTCATATCTTTTGACACCAAAATGGTGGCTTTAGCCTCGCCCCCTAACGCGCCAGTCAAAAACGCCTGCTGCTTTTGAACATTTTTTTAAGAAAAAGAAAAGAGATTCCTCTTATCACATGAAGATGATGACTATAACCAGGCTCGTCGCAATGCTAGTCCAAACGTCTGCTACTTTCTGGATAGCCCTCATATTTCGAAAAAAAGCCAGCAACTAAACGTCATAGCTCTACATCCAGGTCTAAATTCGTCGCAATAACTGAAGGTATTTATATCCGAATGTACCGTTCTGAATCATATTTCGGACGCTTAAGGCATATGATGCAGAAAACAGATCTAAACTTTATGCACATGTGTTATTTGGTTGATATTTTCAATAAATTAGTTCAAGGTGCTTTTCTACTTTCTACTTTCTACTACTTTTACCTATTTGATTGATAACATAAAAAAATCATCGAATGAAATGCTTTTCAAATGAAGCAAATAAGAATCGAACTTCGGACACTATTTATAGAAAGAATCAAATTGAAAAATTGAATTCAAATTTCGAATACTTTATTTTATAATTTTTTGAACGAGAATTACATTACACTTGATTATATTTTATAGTCAAATGCGAAACACTTACCATCAATCACAGTAAACTGTTAACGATGATGAGAACTGATGAAACACGGGAGAAATTTCAATATTGATGAACGGGTAAATTCTACCTGCTTACGTTACGCAAACGTCAAACACAAACGATAGTGAATAGTGTTGTTAGATTTTTGTCGATTATGTTATAATTCAAATGTTGTTCTCATGTGAAATGATAGTGAAAACAAGGGATTACTCTAAAGAAGCAATTGTGATATTAATTTTATAGTTATATCATCAGTGCATTAGGCATTTAAAGATACTAGAACAAAGTGTCCGAAATATGATTCAGAACGGTAATACTTCTTTCGCAGCATGCACATACAGTAAAACCTGTTTTTGTGCGAATTTTTTTGTGCGATTTTCTGTTCCTGTGCGGTTTTTTTTGTGCGGTATATCAAAAGAAACATATTTGACGAAGGTATCGTCCATTTAGTTTTTTTTTCGATGGTTTTTATGCATTTCAGTGCGAAAAAAGCATATTTGCGTTTCAATTATCCACTTCCGAAATCATTCCCCTCCTCTCATCAAATGCTCTAAGTTTTTCTAAGTTTTTGCATGACATGATTTCTAACAGCAACGCGTTTCGATATGCAACTAAAAGCACAAAACATGTTCGCATGTGGTTTTTGATATTTGATATTTTTTTTATATTTATTTTTTTAACTAATAAATAAAAATATATTTTATTTCGCAGACTCATCTCACTTCTTAACTAGGCGAACCTAGCCAGAATTTTCACCTGCCCCCGGGCTTCTGAATGCCAAAGGGGGACTAGGCTCTGCGGAATGCACGTATCTGCATGCTCGTGCTGTTTCAGTCCTGACCGAGAAATTGTCGGACAATCGCGCAGGTGCTAAGGATGACCGACTTTTGGATGCCGGCCAATTCCTTCTCCATGTTCAACACCTTTAGCGCTTCCAGAAGTGTCTTCGGGACAATTCCAGTTCCAGAGAGAACGACTGGAACAATTCTTGGGACCTCCCTTAGCCCCCACAGTTCCTTGAGCTCCACGGCCAATGGTCGGTACTTGCAGATTTTGCGACCGTGGGTCTCCTCCAGATTCTGGTTCAGTGGAATAGCGACATCGATGATGGTGACTTTGCGGTCGCTCTTGTCGTAAACCATTATATCTGGCCGGTTGTGGTGGATCGAGAGGTCGGTCAGAACAGTGCGATCCCAGTACAGCTTGAAACGGTCATTTTCCAGGACAGGTGCAGGCAGGTACCGGTAGTTTGGTACGTTGTCTTCCAGTAGAGCACATTGGAGCGCCAGTTGTCGATGAACAATACGGGCCACGTTGTTGTGGCGCTCGGTGTAGGCTGCGTTGGCCAAAACGGGACAGCCTCCCATAATGTGCTCTATGTTTTCACCTGGTTGATGGCACATCCGGCAAATGTCATCAACGTCTTGATGCCAGACGTACCGCCTGCAGTTTCTCGTCGGCATTATCCTGTCCTGGATGGCTATCATGTCGGCTTCTACTACTGAAGAGAGTTCACCACGCGTTAGCCACAGATTAGATGCGGCCTTGTCGACGTGTGGCCGGTCCAGTTGATGGGGGTGGGCACCATGCACTGCCTTCTGCTTCCAAGCTGCAATCTTCTCCTCCACTGTCTGCAGATTGCAGTTGAGTTGGTACTCCGCTTGCGCCAAGTGCAGAGCGCTGTATCCTCTGTCGGCGGCGCAGACAGCCCGGTATAGCGCGTTTTGGTTGGCGCGTTCTGCGAAGTACTCGCGCAGTTGTCGTACCTGGGCAACACACAGTGCAGATATGTCGACTATTCCAAGTCCCCCTTCTTTGCGTGGCAGTGAAACTCTCTCCAGTGCCGATTGAGGATGGTGCATTCCGGCCTTTTTGAATGCTTTCCTCATCCTCCTCTCAAGGTCCTCTAGGTCAGTTTTGCTCCATTTGACTACACCAAAACTGAAGGTCAGCAGGGGAACCGCGAATGTGTTGATCGCGCGTACCTTGTTCCCCGCGTTGAGGAAAGTCCTCAGGACACAGTTCACTCGACTCAAGAACTTGTCTCGCAGCTCCGTCTTGATGTCGTAGTGGCGAATCCCGGTGAGCTGTCGGAATCCAAGATATTTATAGGATTCGCCACGAACCATGTCTCTTATGAACTCGCCGTCATAGACCTCGTAACCTCCGGATTCGGTAAGCTGCCCTTTCAGCAGATGGACACAGCGGCACTTGTCGAGGCCGAACTCCATGCAGATGTCCCTGCTTATGTCTTCGACAACCCGGATAGCTACACCTAGACGCTGACGTGAATCAGCGTAGACCTTGAGATCGTCCATGTAAAAGGTATGGGTCACTTCTTCGTGGGCGCCGTCGCCATACCTTATTTTATAGCCATGACCGTTTCTATTGAGCGTCCTACTGAGGGGGTTCAGTGCCAGACAAAACCAAAGCGGGCTGAAAGAGTCGCCTTGGAATATCCCCCTCTTTATCTGCAGCGTTCTAGACTGCAACACATTTTCCCCATCACTGAGGTGCAGAGACGTGCTCCACTGCCTCATCGCATGCTGCAGGAACCTAACGACGACGGGATCAATTTTGTAGAGCTCCAATACCCGGACGAGAAACGAGTGAGGTATGGAGTCATAAGCCTTCCTGTAATCGATGTAGGCCATACTTAGGTTCCGCTGGTTATATACCGCCTGGCCGACTATGGCTGCGTCGATGATGGCCTGGTCTTTGCAGCCATGCGTATTTTTCCTGCATCCTTTCTGCTCTTCTGCGATGATGTGATGCTGTTCGCAGTGAGCAGAAACTTTGGCGGTAATTATGCTGCTCAGTATTTTGTACAGACTCGATAGGCACGTTATCGGTCTGTACTTTGATGGGTTCAATGTGTTGCTGTCTTTCGGGAGGAGGAATGTGACGCCACGGGTGGCGAATTCAGGAAGGTTGTGTGGGTCACGTAGCACCTTGTTGAAGCACTCAGCTATATTTGGATGTGCGACGGTCAGCTTCTTGTTCTGGACACCATCGGGGCCCGATGCTGCCCAGTTCCTCAGGTACCGCGAGGCTTCGCGGACATCGTTCTCTCCGACGATGATAGCTGGCATCTCTCCAATTTCACCACAACTCTCCTCCTCCCGTCTTAACCACATTTGCCCGTCGCGATGTTCTACTGGGGTCTCCCAAATACCAGCCCAGAAGTTCGTCACATCGCTAATATCTGGCAAACCTTCGCGGTAGTCGGGCTTCTCGTCGCTAATGTGGTCGTAGAACGCTTTCTCGTTATCTCTGAACATCCGATTTTGTTCCTGGCGCTTTGCAGAGTCAGAGTAACGTTTCAGCCGTTTTGTAAGGACGCTCAATTGCTGTACCAGTGTGTCGAGTTTTTCCGTCAGCTGGTGAGCTCCCAGCTGGCGAAGTTCAGTAGGCCGTACGATCACAACTTGGCGACATAATTTCACCGATCTGCTACCTCTTTTGTACGCCATCAGTCTTCCAATTGCGGCGCGCTTGTTTAGGATCCGTTGCTCCAATCTCCTTCGCCATGGAGGCTCACGCCTTTCACGGAGATGTTGGAGCAGTCCGCCTCTTGGCCTAATACGGTATCCTAAACTTTTGGCGGTCGCCACAGCAGCACAGTAAACTTTCAGTTGCAGCTCCTCCATGTTCTCAGCATCAACCAAGTGCAGCGGAAGAACGTGCTCGTTCATGAGCTTTACTGCACTTGTCAGCCTGCGGGAATGCTGCAACTTCGGGATCCTGGGGCGCGACAAAGGGTCCGTGTCGCGGAACTGTGAGATCGCCTCGTCGTAATGGAAGACCAGATCGCGTAGTAGTTGTTGATCTGGCTGTGGATCTTCCGGCTCAGGGGATTGTTGTACTGTGGCCTCCACTGGTGCTGATTCGCGTGCCCCACTCGCGAATGAATTGCTCAGCCGTACTGAACTTCGTCTCGACACATCGCTTGCTCTGCTTGTTCTGGAGCTTAGTTCTCTCTGCACCTGCTGCTTGATCTCGTCGACTTGCGTTTGGGAGAGCATATTGTTGCGTACAATCGCTCTACGCCTCGCGTTCATCGCGTTTTGGTCAAGCCTCCCGACGAACTCTGGATACGCTTCCTCGAACATTGCGAGTATTCGAGGGCGACCGCTCATGTCCGTCTCCAAAGCAGTGCAGATGTAATAGGCGCGGATCACGAATTCGTTCATTTCGTGTGTCCACATGATCCGTCGCCTAGTAGTACCCACAAGTGTGGACGACTGTCGTCTGACAGTCGCAACACGCCTCGTAGGCGCAGCGTTTCGTTGGTGATGTCGATGGCTGCTGTTTCCGTGTGGCGGTAGCTCTTCGGGTTGAACCCGGCTGGTGGCCCGCTCTTGCACATCGCCCTCCAGCCGCTGGCCGCTCGCTCTTACGCCCGTTCCAGGACCAGCTCCAGTTCGGGGACCCTCCTCGGGCGATCGCATTCTGAGTATTCTTCGTGAACGTAGCTCCATTTTCTGGGTGTATCTCCTTTGCCCGGGAGACAGCGGGTTGGCAAGGCCTCCATGACCCGGGAGGCCTTCCCCGGGAGAGATATAGCGCTCTGACTCGCTCGCACCCCCTCACTTAGCCACTTTCGACACCCGTTCTCGGAGCCAAGACCAGGTGTGTGTTTCCAGTTCACGCCCGATCTAAAAATGTCGTCATATGATCTTCGTGGAGGCGTGAGATAGGAACATTTGAGACCAACAGGTAGGCTCCTACCCTAGTGTTGATCCCCATTTGAGAACCAAATTGATCCCCATTTGAGAACCAAAAATTTATTTCTTTTTTTTATTTTATTGTCTAATTTTTTTTTTTATGTTCCTGAAATCTATAAATGCGCAACCGAAAAGGCAAAGTGTCCCATCGCAAAGCAGGCAAACAAAAGAAAATTGAACGGTGAATGTCGTGGATTTGAGTTATTTTTTTGGGGGAAACTTTTTTTATGCGGTCCCTATCTACCGCACAAAAAAAGTTTTTTTTCAAAATGTATACCGAACACGATTTTTTAAAGCTACTGGTGAAGTTTTGCATGATTTTTTTTATGCGATTTTTTTTGTGCGGTCCCTATCCCCCACACAAAAAAAGGTTTGGTACTTGCATTATAGTATTAGAAAACAGAGTGCGTCATGCATTCAAAAAGTATATATTGAATGAAGAATGAAACTTCAGATAAAAAATCTGATTTTGGAATCGCACAATATTTATATAAGAAACTGCTTCGAACCACATTTTAGAAATAAAACCTATGATTCCACCGCAGTCATCATCGGCTTGCCACAAAGTTAAGCCCACGTTAAGACTAAGTTAGTGTCCCAACTTTCGGCGCTTACCACATTCGGTCTCAGAAGATGGATACTTTCGCACGGTCAGAAACCACTTACTGTACATAAATCAAAGAAAGATAAAACTACGATCGGCCATCCAAACATCCCTTATACCCAATTCATTTTTAATTAAGGTAAAAGTTTCGCCCCGGCTGCTGATCCCAAACACCCGACGGGAATGGAGCGTGGTGACTATGTGGAAAAAAAAAGAAAATCCATTGACATCCGCAATCGATATCGAACCATCAGGAGAGTCCCTTTCCGGATGTCGGTCTTGTTGGTTTCATTTAATATAAATACCGACGGAAGGATTCCTGCATTCGCAGTATTCGACTGGGGCTGGGAAGTGCGGAACTGGAGTGATAGCGGCCGCCGGGGACACCGAACAAAGGAAACCGACGGGAAATAAAACCATCGTTACATCCAATTGCAGAACAGGAGAATCAGAGATGTTTCAACCAATCAAAATGGTTAGCAAGGGGCCGTCAGAGGATACCACAGGGCGGTGGTGTAGCTAAGGTCGTTCGGTAGGGTTTGGTTCGGGGGTGGAAACAAAATGAAGAAATAACAGAAATTTATCTTCCCTCATTTCGTAAGGACTGTTCCGGCCCCTGAACAAATTCACCGAAGCCATGTGGGAGAACTCTAACACGAAAAAAAACATACACATTCACATAGAAATATAGACTTGAAAAAGCACTCATTTGGTGCAACTTTTTATTGTACGGGTAGAGATAAATCTACATTAGATCGTAAAACAAGCAAGAGCGCAATAACCCTCAGATTGTGCCCCGTTAGTGCAGTGCGCCTCTCGAGTGCTCAGGCACGATTGTTCAGTAGCTTTCCGGGTTGTGGAAATACGTAATGTGTGGGTGAGTATGGTCTCGGAACATGAGCCAAAAATGCCCTCGTCTCGCTGGGCTGGGATAACACAAACTAATAGCCAGCGATAACCGTCGGAGCAGACGGAGGACTGGTTCATTGAATTTGAAACAAAATGCTTTGCAGATACGTGTACTGCAGCATGTCGAGAACTAAGTGAGCTTAAATCAACATTTGATCATCTCTGTGTTACCAAACACTGCACAACATATGTTAGCATTCTCAATTCAAACGAACTTTATCAAACCCAGCTTCTGTGTCTTGTAATAACTTTCGTTTCATTATTGTTTCCATCACAATACAACATTCACAAACATTGGGTCCAATATTAAATATTGAACCCATGCTAATCATTGAATAAAAAAATTTGATCCGCAGGCGAAATGAATCGGACCAAATGTTAAACGGAACAATCATTCGGGGGGCATTCGGAGCCCCATCAGAGAATCGTTATCCCGCGCAGAGCAGCGGCTGCAAACGACAATAATAAAACGCTCGTCGTCTATTTATTTTGCCTCATTAGCATGAAAAGCTTAAACAAGTTCATTTTAAACTCTAGTTTACCGGAAGGGACGAAAACGCTGCTGAGTGCGCTAAAAGAGTGGCCAACGGCAGCAATAGATGCGGAACGGAAAACTTATTTCCTCTCTCCCAGCCCGGATATGATTTTCTGCTCGATTTGGACGCATAGTCGTCAAGTTGGAAAGCGAACTTCAGTCGTTTTCTTTTTTTTTCTTGTTTCTTGCTGTCGAACAGTAAGCGCTTAAAACAGAATTGCCGAGTGGAAGAGCAACAAAAATAAATAAATACAGCTACCTGCTATCGGCATTGTATCTTCTGCTGATGCTGCGATAGAATGAATGCAAATTAGCATTCGCTGAGGAGCTTTCGGATCTTTTCCGCGATGTGTCCCCAGTGTCGCGGAAATGCGACGATTTCCGGCTGGCGTTTTGCGCGAGAAGACGTTCGAACGGATAGATTTGGCAAGATTTATGTTCACTTTTGATTGGCGTTTCCCTTGATTGCTAGCTTTGTGAGAGGAGGAGGCGTAGGGTGACATTGCTGTCGTGTTTCCATCTATCATCGCGGGTAGGATTATTATCGGTAGAAATTGTCAGCGTATTTTAGCATCCCAGGGGAGCACCACTGGGGGAGGATGTTTGAACGCGAAAAAGATGAGCTGTCGTCGAATGTTGACGTTTTTGTCAGGCGAGAAACTGAGTGTATAGCCTTTGCTTAAAGGAACCTCTCCAGAATTAATGTATGATATCCATCAAATTCCACTTTGGAAAGTCTATTGCAAAGATAGTTCAACAATCACCTAGCAGCGCCATAGTCAATTTCAATGAATAATATTCTCCGTCAGTTCCATAAATTGAATTGTTTTCTTCCATCGAAGAGTGTTTTATTTGGAAGGAAATCTAGTGAGAATCTACGTTGGATTTCACTTAAGGTTTGAAAACATACTACATTCGGTTTAAGATTATGTTTTGCGCACCAGACTATATCTTTCTCGCTCTCCAGTGGAAGTTTGGAGTTTATTTTTAGCTGTCGTTGTTATGTTTCCAAACATTCAACAAGAGCCAAAGGTTGTACCGCTCATGACAACTCTACACGAGCTGATGTTTGCGCCGGCTAGTGACCATTCTATCCTGGATTCCTCGAGTCGAGAAAGACGCACCACGCTATATATGGGGTACAGAATAGGGGGGCGTTGCTGATTAATGGTCAACTGCATCCCAATAGGAAGTATCCCGTGTCGGGCACACGTACAGAGCATCGAAGACTGCGACATACCAATTATGAGAACACTTATAATACTAACCTCGAGCCAACCGCGAGTAATCGGTTACATATTACTAACATAGTTGTAAGCAAACATTGTCGAAATATTGAACTCCCGGCCCCGTTAGGCTGACGCCATATGAGCCTTAATAAAATATATATTTTGGATAAAAAAAAATGTTTCCAAACAACAAGGTGGATCTGAGTAATGTAACGATTCCACTCATAATTATTGTAGCTCATTATGATTCTCATGATGGATTCGATGTGTATATGCTTAGTATAAACAACACTGAGAATCTTAGGGAGTCAGTTGCGCTGCGCTTGAGTTTAATTTTCATCAGCGCGCGCTCAAAGAAAACTCATCTATCTTGGTACGAAGAGCACAAAATTCATAAGCAGCGCAAAATGTACCCGGCGCAGAACTCAGATACTAAACATTTCTTCTCACTTGTGTGATGCGCGTCTCATTCTATATACACACACACACACATACACATCAACTTCTAGCGCCCGCTTTGTCTTCGTTCGTTCTAAGCAAAGCATAAAAACAACAGCGCGTCCCCATACGCACCGCCTCAACAGAGAAAACAAAGCAGACAAACAAGATTGAAACGCGGTTTAAAATTGGGCATATACACCGGTGTAAGGATACGGTGCAGAAAGGATGTTCGAACTTTAAAGCGAACGGTGTTGAAAAAAAACATTTCAACTTTGTTTCGGTGCGCGTTGATTCGTCCGGGCGCAGGTGTGCGCAAGGAGTGAGAGTTCAACTGGGTGCGAAACAAAAAGTTGCACATCAGCACCGCGTTGCTTTCCGGAGACTGGCTAGAGTAATATCACATTGCTCAAAGCATAATGTTATTCAAATGATATTTGTATTTTTCACTTTTGGTTTAACCCCGAAAAAAATCATGCAATAATTTAATACGAGTATCGGTGAAAATTTTGAAAATATGAGCCTGTCGATAATTTATTTTCATTTTTGGGTATAAATTAGTAATGAAACGGATACCGGATATCCGAGCTTCAAGCAAGCTTCGAGGCCGGATAGCCAAATACCCGGCAGCCGGATATTCGGTTCTGTATTCACGAATACGAAACTAGGAGAAACTGTATATGTGCAAAAAGCAAATAAATGATTACATTTCAAAAAAAAAATATTGCATTGAGTTTTCTCTGGAATCTTGAACAGATTTTTTTCTGATAAGGATTTTCCATGCGAATGATGCGATTTTCGTGGATGATAATCTGATAGAGGGTACAAATGGCTGACTTCACTAAAATTCAAAACTATCATAGGCGGCTACACACTCATTGATTTGACGACTCAACAGTGGGACTCTATGGAGTGGAGCGTTTGGCTTCTGAATCTGTTTGAAATAATGACAAAAATTACATGTTCAGTCCTCTCCTGTACCGTTTTGTCTCATATTCCGAATACTTAAGCTTTGATGGCTTTTAAACAGTGTCTCATTACTCAAAGTTGTACTCTTTCGCGAAATTAATTGAATTTTTGGATACAATAGCGCCTTCTTTTTCATTTGACTACAATAGAATTGATTTACAAATACATATTCATGGTGAAAAACTAAAAATATGTTTAATCACTTTTGTCTCAAATTCCGAACAATAATTTTGTCACTGACTCATATTCCGAACACTTTTGTTTCAAATTCCCAACAGACAAAATTCAATTTAAAAAAAAAATTATAACTTTTAAACTACTGGACCGATTCATATTATCGATATATCAAATTAAAGTCAATAAGCTAGTCGTTTTTGGAAAAAAAATGTTATACTCGCACAAAAATTTGGATTTTGCTTTCGTAATTATTGATTGTATTTGTTTCTTATAGTTTACATGGACCAAAGGCGCTACATCGGTATCGATACCTGTAAATTATGTTAAAATTAAGTCTAAAACCCAAAGAATGTCTGGGTTTTGAATATTTAATTATTTTATTAAAGTTCAGTAAATTCACATTTAAAAATGAAGTGTTCGCAAATTGAATCATGCGTAGAAACTAGATTCATATTCCGAACACTAATTTTAATGAAGATTTCTGCATAAAATATCATTTTATTTCATCCATATATTGTAGATCCCTACTATTTCTAGCACTTAACATTAAAACAACAAACAAAATAGTTGAAAAAACAACAAAAACCGAAAAATTAACGATGCTTGTTTTTGACAGAATTTGCTAACGCAAGCATTTTAACATTAATTTTGACTGTCACTTTATTGCAAATGCCTTATATTATAAATTATAGGCTGTATCGATAACTGTAAATGATGTTAAAATGAAGGCTATAATCCAAAGAATTTCGGGGTTTAAATTATTCAATTATTTATAACATTAAAGTTCAGTAAATTTACATTTGAAAATGAAGTGTTCGGAATTTGAATCATGCGCAGAATTTTAATTCATATTCCGAACTCTACTTCAATATTTATTTCAATGAAGATTTCTGCATGAAATATCATTTATTTTTCACCCATTTATTGTAGGTTCATACATTCACTTAACATGAAAACAACAACAAGAACTGAAAGAACTGAAAAATTCACGATGCTTGTTTTTTTACGGAATTGGCTAACGCAAACATTTTGTCATTGGTTTTGACTGTCACTTTTTTGCAAATCTCTAATATTATAAATTATAGGTTGTATCGATACCTGTAAATTATATCAAACTGAAACCTATACCTCAAAGAATGTCTGTGATTTCATTATTTAATTATATAAAACACTAGCTGACCCGGCAAATTTCGTCCCGCCAAAAATTAGTTTTTTGTTATCAATACCTTCAAATATTCACGTTTTCTTACTATGAGCAAGTTCATGAGTCCAATCGCAGAACTGTTCATTCATTGATCTTCTAATCGACCCCGTTGAATTTACCTTTTACTAAGAAATTCCTAGTACTACTACCGAAACTCATCATTATTATTTCAGACACAATTCTCGTTCAAGATTTTTCAACCACTTGCTAATAACATGTTTCTCCGTTACATGGAATAAATGTTTTATACAGAAAATATGATAGAATAAGGATAGCCCTAAATCGGACAATTCCTTCCTTGAATTCTACTCTTATCAACACATCTGGTGATACTTTATTTTTGTATAGATAGAATAAGATATAGGAGTACGTTTCATTAAAATCCATTTCCAGTTTCGAACAAAGATCAATTTTGCTAGCGCAAACATCAAATGGACTAACAGCACTTGTCACTATGTAATTGTAGAACATATGGGAATTAAATTTTCCGATTTTTCCCTTTTTCCTTCAGAGGTTTCCGAAAATTTTTAATTGTCATGCTTGGCTGGAATATTTTTGGTTGAAATATGTGTAATATTTTTATGGGACCCCCTCTCCATTCCAGAGGTGGGAGGGTTGTCATACCATTATAGAAACATTTGTCATACCTAAAAACCCCTCACATCCCAAATTGTGCTTGATTAGCTTCCAAGTTGTGCAGAAATTTGTGTTTCATTTGCATGACAGCCCACCCTTAAAGCAGAGGGAGGAGTATCTAACCACCGTAAAAACATTTATTGCACCCTAAAACCTCCACATGCCAAATGAGGTTTCGTTTGCTTGATTAATTCTCGAGTAATGCAAAAATTTGTGTTTCATTTGTATGGGGGGTGGAGAGTCTAACCATCCTAAATTTATTTATTGCACCGCCAAACCTCCAAATGCCCAATTTGGATTCAATTGTTTGATTAATTCTCGAGTAATTCAGAAATTTGTGTTTCATTTGTATCATTTGTATGGCAGACCACCCCCCTCCCCTCCTTAGAGAAGAGGGAGGAGTATCTAGCCACCGTAAAAACATTTATTGCACCCTAAAACCTCCATATGCTTAATTTGGTTCCATTTGCTTGATTAGTTCTCGAGTTTGCAGAAATTTGTGTTTCATTTGTATGGCAGACCTCTCTTAGAGAGGGGGGAGGGGTCTCAAACTATCACGAAAACCTTCCCCGGGTCCAAAAACCCCTACATACCAGTTTTCATGTTGATCGGTTCAATAGTTTCCGAGTCCATAAGAATCAGACAGACAGACAGACAGACAGACAGAAATCCATTTATATATATATATATATATATATATATATATATATATATATATATATATATATATATATATATATATATATATATATATATATATATATATATATATATATATATATATATATATATATATATATATATATATATATATATATATATATATAACTTACATTTCTTAACACTAAGGAGGTCTTTTTAAAAATTTTAAATACAACTGCACTACTTGACGATCAGAACTCGAATGATTTTATTATTACAGCTAAAGACCTAACTGTCCTGCCTTTTTCCCTAAAACTGCTAACCTAGCGCCTAGCGATGATCCGATTACATTCTCCGTGCTGGTGCTGTCATCGGATGCCGCCGCATTCCTGTGGTTGCAGATAGTGTCCAGGCTGAATGCTGCTGACTCGGCTGTCTGGGTGTCATCGTGATGTTCTGCTGATGCGTGAGGGCCAACGGTTGACGGCATCGGGGTGGCTCCGTCTATAATTGATGTCGCTGGGGTGGTTCCATGTTTAACTCGTCCCCCCTTAGACATTGCTCGTCCCGAGCAATTTCCTGTTTTCGCAAAGCCATAGTGTTTGAGGATAAGCAAAGCCAGGAGAACGAATGCGAGGATAATAAAGCCGCTGAGCGATACAAATCCGATCTTGTTTTTTAGGTCCATCGTTTCAAGGTGTTCCCGATTTTTCAGGTGCAGTTCTTGGATTTCTGTCATGTTGACGTTCCTCTCGATGGTTGAGATTTTTATTTGTCCTGGTAGTATTGGATTGATGATTGGTTGATTAAACCAAAGTTCATAATTTTCGTGTAGTTCATTATTCACGAGCAAGGAGCAATTGTGAAACGTTACCATATGAATACCGGTTAACGTTCGGTTGCTGATACCGCAGGTGCTGTTGATGTTTACGTCTTGGTGAACGGCTACCACCAACAGTGTTCCTGGGGAGATTATTCGAATCTCGACTGCAGGTGATTTCTCTGACGAAGGACATTGTCCGGGTTGTCCTTTCAAGAGTGATGCTTCACAAAGATGATCGCTTATGTCGACTAGTTGTCTCTTCTCGCATATTGTGACCTTGTTGATCTCCTGACAAGCTGATGTGATGGCCAGAATTTGGTTTGTATTTTGGAAAACTACGTTGTGCATCAATTTGATCGACTGGTTGAATCGAGGTAAGGGTTCCAGGATTATCTTCTTGAAGGCGTTTGGGAGAAGTCGTGGAATGTTAACGCAGATGACTATCGATGATCTCCGATGCAGCACTGTTGTTGTAAGGTAACTACTGGCATCGTCCAAATTAGTGATTTCTATGCCCTGTTTGCTCATCTCCTGCATAATTGTTGTTTTCTCTCTAGTTGATAGAATCAATTGATTTATAATGTTCACCTTTGCCAACATGATGGCGTATTCTATAGATTTCAAATTTTCCAAAAAGGAGTCTAATTGTAATGTTAACAATATTTTTTGATTTTCTGCTATTATTGAACCGTCTTGTTCGACAATTCTTCTAATAAAGTTTTCTTGATCTCTGATTTGTTTATTGATTAAATTGATTCGGTTTTCAAATTTTTCATTAATTTTAATCTGCCGATTGTTTTGTTTTATAAAAATGTTTTCATTTTTCCTTAGTTTGTTTAAATCAGAATTGATTACTTTTAAATCTTCAGCGTCCAAGTTTCCAGTTATAAATTTGATTGCGCTCCCTAACATATCAATTGCTCTTCTTCTTCTGTTTCTCTTGGTATTTAGATTGTTATAAATGGATCTAATTTCGGTTACTTTTGTTTTGATAATATCAGAGAATTGGCTCGAGTTGTCCGGAATTTCGTTTACGATTTTTTCTATTATTGATAGTGATAATTCAAATTGAGCAAAATCAATAACGTGCAACAGTCTATCATGTCCGTCAATAATCCTTCCCTCCCCCCTTTGTAAAAGCAACGCTCCTGCGTTGTTGGTGATATCATGTATTTGGATGGAGGATGGTGTGGATAATGGAATTATAAGGATGGTTAGGATGGATAGGATTGATGGGATCCAGTGGAGTGCATTCATTCTTTTCGTCCCGTCGTGTGATCTAAAAATAAAAATTTTAGTTTATTAATATGCTTGTTTTATTCCTAAGAGTTAGTAAAAATTTTTAAGTGGTTAGAAGGTTAGAGGTGTAAGATGGTCGCATATTTCATCCATCAGTTTTACTAAGGAATCTGTTGATTCTTTGGCCATGTTGCTCTCCACGGCGGCTGCAGATGCAAGAACGAATAAACTCTCGCATATTCTTCGCCATGCCGCGGCTGCTTCTTTTTGATGTTGATACTGATGCTGAAATATAACGTTTTTGATGTTGTTTAGTTGTGCATAACACAAGCTAAACGTTATTCGATCTTTGAGATGATGGTCCATCCTGGAATGAGAAAGTTCATTAGATACGTTTAATGTTATCTTTATGTAATTCCCTATTATTATTGTCGATAAAGGTTCTACCTCTATTTTCCGCGACAGTGATTGGGGAATACTTGGGTTTAGTTTTCTTTCTAATACCCTGAACTTTGTTGAAAGCTATCTGCTCTTCGGGGAGTTCTGGTGCAGGCTCTCTTTGTTTATTGTGATAGTTTAGGTTTTGTTGCTTTGACTTCTCATGAGCCAACATGACTTCGTCATATATTTTATCTCTTGCTTCAACCAAGAGTTCCATATTTAGAGGTCTTTCTTGATTACTTTTTAATCCATAGAAAGCTTCTCTGGGCTTCATTTTAATTGATGAATGAATAGTGTTGTTGTATTGTGTACACGCGATATTCAAAACTTCTTTCGTGCTCAAGTCCCTGTAATTGGGTTTGATGCACCTAAAAATTTCTCCGATAGTGGAGTGGAATCTTTCCACTAATCCATTGCTTTGGCTATGGTTTGGTGGAACGAAAAACATTTCCACGTTGAGGTCATGGAGGAGTCCTCGTACTTCAATTGCTCGTAGTGCCGGCTCATTGTCGCAAACTATGAGACGAGGGGTTCCAAATATTCTGAAGAATTTAGTCAGTCCCTTTCTTATATCGATAATATTTCGGGATTTAATATGAATGAGTGTGCCATAACGGGAAAATTTGTCAATGGCGGAAAGGAAGTACAGTTTTTCTGCTATGAAGATGTCGACATGCACTATATCCAGTGGTCTTTCCGGGTTTGGAGTAGACCCTAGAGCAATTTTGTATGGATGTCGATCGTACTTATTTTTATTGCATGTTTCGCAGAGTTTAACGTATTCCTTTATTTTCGCTTTCATTCTTGGAAAATAAAAACGCTCCATTATCTGTTTGTGGTTTTCCCACATGCCTCTGTGAGAGCGGTCATGTGTCTGTTCCACAACTAAATTTTGTTCCTCTACTGTTTTGAGGTCAATCAAAAGTTTTTGCGAGAGGCAAACTTTGAAAGGTTTCGCTCTGCTAAAATGGTTTTTGTAGGTTATTTGGATGGTATTCATGACATTTTCAGGACAGTAGATGCAGTTAATCCTTTTGGGATCCATGTATTCCTTGAAAATCCGAAAAATAATAGGCATACCGAAGATGAGTCTAGTGATCGTTCTTCGGTACACTCTAGGGAATATTTCTTCATAATTGTCTTGAGCATCTGGTCCAATTTTCATGACAATTTGATTATAGAATGAATTGACCGGTGATTCTGTGCATTTTATAAGATCCGAGTCGTCCGTGTCGGCCGAATGTACAGTTTGATAATCAGACGACGTATTTTCATCATCCGAGTCGGTAGCAGAAGATGCTTCGGTATCAGGTGATGTGCTTTCAATCATATTGAGTTCGTTACGAACTCTAGAGAGGCTATCCGCCACTACGTTCTGTTTTCCAGGACGATAGCGGATTTCATAGTCGAATTCTCCGAGTGATAAACGCCAATGCACAAGTCTATTATTGGAGTCTTTCAAATTAAGCCCGTAGGTAAGGGGTTTGTGGTCCGTGTATAGGACAAATTTCCTTCCGTAAAGATAGGGGCGGAAGTACTTACAAGCCCATACTACAGCTAATAGTTCTTTCTCTATTGCTGAGTATTTTTCTTCGGACTTATTCAAGGTTCTGGATGCGAAAGCTATCGGCTTATCACTTCCGATTGTTCCTTGTGACAGTACAGCGCCAACAGCAAAATTGGAGGCGTCTGTGGTCAAAATGAATTGTCTTGAGAAGTCAGGGTACTGCAAAATATTGCTACTAGAGATAATGCCTTTGCATTGTTTGAAAGCATCAATAAACTCTTTCGAGTGATTAATGCTTTCCCCTTTTCTTAAAGCATTTGTCAGTGGCTTAGCAATTTTCGCGAAGTCCCTTATGAATTTGCGGTAATATCCTAGGATTCCTAGGAAGCCGCGTAGTTCCTTCTCATTTGAGGGTAATGGCCATTCTTTGATAATTTGGATTTTATCCGGATTCGGTTTGACACCATCTGGAGTGACAATGTGGCCTAAGAAGGCAACTTCCTTTTGCAGGAATTCGCTCTTGTCCAACTGTATCTTCAGATTATGTCTTTCCAAAGTACTGAATATTTTCGTCAAATTATCAATATGTTCCGTCAGACTGGTTGAAAACACTATAATATCATCCATGTACACAAGACAGGTGATACCAATGTGTTCTCTCAACACATTGTCCATAACGCGCTGAAACGTTGATGGTGCGTTCTTTAGCCCGAAAGGCATTCTCAAAAATTCATAGTGCCCGTTCTCGACACTAAAAGCAGTTTTGGGAATGTCCTTTTCGTCAACCTCGACCTGGTGAAATCCAGATGCGAGATCTAGCGTAGTGAAGTACATGCAACGTCCCAGTTTGTCAAGGATATCCGTAATGTTGGGAATGGGATAACGATCGTCTATCGTCTTCTCATTCAACTTACGGTAATCTATTACCAATCGCCACTTTCTCTTGCCGGTTGCGTCCAGTTTCTTTGGCACAATCCAGACAGGAGAAGTCCAAGGGCTATTGGATTGACGGATTATTCTTTGGTCCAGTAGTTCCGAAATCTGTCGCTTGACTTCCTCTCTGTGGCAGAAAGGGTAACGATATGATTTCGTATGAATGGGCATTTCATCCTTCGTTTTGATAGTGTGTTTAATAGCACTAGTGAACGAAAGCTTTTGCCCCTTTGTAAAAAATATCTCACTGTGTTTAGAGATAACCTTCAAGAGTTTCTCCCTTTCGTCAGCATTGAGGTGGTCAATCCTCAGCTGATCGTAAAGAGATCTCTTTAGGCTTTGATTATCATAGAGGAAATTATCGGGTGTACCGATTTCAAAGTTATTTACTTCTAGTTCGAGAATATTGGAGGGTAGATTAATTTTACATGACTTGTTGGAATTGTTAGTGACGTACACTTGGGTGTATCCGTTTTTCGCTGTGTACAGACCGGAATGAATAAAGACGTTCGAAGTAATTTTTATGTCTTCTTCTAAATAGAAATCTCCAGTTGCGTTCGAGGAAAGGTTCACTGGTTTATTTTCGTGTGCGTTCAAATACAACGGCTTTGAGTCCGGGTATTTGCGCTTCATAGGAATAACACCGTTTGGGAATTTTAACTCATTGTTGGAAGTGATTATGTCAGCGTTTAGGGTTTTTAAAGATTCATAGCCTATTAGGCCATCGAAAAAAGGGTGGAAGTCGAAGATAAGAAACATTTGCTTTGAAGTGCCTGCGATTTGTGGAAATGGATTCAATTCTACAAATCTGTCAATGACATGAGAACCACTAACATTTCTCACGGTTGTTGGATTTGTTAACCTACAGTTTTCAAAATTTACATGCTGTTTAGCCAAATAGTTTCGATTACTTCCTGAATCAATGAGGAAATTCAACTCTCCTTTATTTGTTCGAAGAGTGATATAGGGTATGAAATTGTTTATGTCGTCGGCCGATGAGTTTCGGCTGTATGAAAATTTAAGTCATCGATCGTTAACTTATTTATCTGGTTTGTGACAGTATCTGTTGTAGGAACATTTTCGGTTGCTGGTGATTCCAGCTCTTTCGCGTGATCATCCGACTCATTTGTCGTTTGATGTTCATAATAGTTATAGAAATCAGACTCATCGTAATAGTCATGATAGTCATAATACGGGTAGTAATAATCTTCCGGTGAGGGGTAAAAGTTCTGATTGTAGCCGCATGCTTCCTCTTGCATGTGGAAGTTGGGCCTATTAATGTAATTGATTCGATGCGATTTAACGGAGGGAGACTGGCGAGCGGTGTCATTTGGGTGTGCCATTTTCGGTGGAAAATTATTCCTACTTGTTACGAAAGGTGGAGGCTTAAATTGCTGGGAATATGGTCTTTGATTGGGATGGAACGGTGGTTTATGATTGGGGTAGAATTGGGGCCTTGGATTAGGGTTCGGTTGGAACGGCGGTCTGTTAAATTGTGGTTGTGTGTTAAATTGTGGCTGGTATCTATGGATTGGTCTTGGCGGTGGAAATGGCGGTTTTATTGGAACTTGTGGTTTGGGGATGGCTTCAGTCAAGGGATTGTGGGTTTTAAAAGGATTTCTCGTATATTGGTAATTCTTTTCCTCAAGACAAAGTCTGAGGGCTTCTTTAAGAGTTTTTGGAGATTGTGCTCTTATTATCGGTCCTATGGGCTCCTTTAGCCCTGCCACAAACACTCTCAGGCCTATATCTTGATAGTATTGTTGTTTCGCGACTTTCACAGCCACGTTTGTTTCATTCAAATGCATTTGATTAACTAGGAGTGCAATGATATTCGAAACTTTGCCATAGAATTCCTCTATGTCATTCGTTTGAACAAGCTTGAATAGGTCTCTCGTCAGAGAGACTTCATCTCGCTTGTCGTTGAAATGTGTTATGAGACAGGTTTTTATTTCGTCCCACGCAAGTTCCGAGCCGTACAATTCTACTACGGTGTCGGCTTCCCCTATAATTTTAGTACGGATGACTTGCATCCATACTTTATAAATTGGTGAATGTTTGACGACATCCAGTAATGGTAGGATGCCATCCACAGTTTTGATAAACTGGTGTAGTTTGATGGGATTTCCATCAAAACTTTGTAAATCCCGCAGAACTGAAGGTGTCTGTAAATTTTTTAATACCTTTTCAATAGGGGTTTCCTGTGTTTGGGGCGTGCCCCTATTGTAGGATCTTTGCAACTGTGTTGCAATGTCTTGAATGTCATGTTGCAAGGCATTGATTTGCTCTTGCCAATAATTTCCTGAAAGATTATTTCTTCTTTCATTCCCAGCTCCGAGTTCCTCGATGGAGTTCGAAGCTACTTCTGCAGATAACACGTCTTGCTCCTCCAGCAATGCGGAGAGCCGTTGACTGCGTGTTTCTGGCATTATATAAGCACTATTTTAAATTAGCTATTGTTTTTAAAAATTATTGTTTCACTTGTTAATAGTTAATGTTGTAAATAGTTGATACAAAATATTCTTTCTGTTTTTATTTTTTTTTAAAAAAAAAAGGTGTAAAATTACTCACCTTTGAACTCGAGTACAGCTACAGTAATTCACTTCACGATTATGTCTAATTCACTAATTTATTACGTCTGATTCACTTATTTATATTTTAGGTTACTATTTTTGTTGGTTGCGATATTCACTCGCGTTTTTGGTTCGCGGTTTTTAGGAGGATTACGCACTATTCCTACGATATTCACTCGCGGAAGCTATCAAAGCTGACGTTAAACACTTCTAAAAATCCGCGCCGACTGCGCCACTTACATTTCTTAACACTAAGGAGGTCTTTTTAAAAATTTTAAATACAACTGCACTACTTGACGATCAGAACTCGAATGATTTTATTATTACAGCTAAAGACCTAACTGTCCTGCCTTTTTCCCTAAAACTGCTAACCTAGCGCCTAGCGATGATCCGATTACATTCTCCGTGCTGGTGCTGTCATCGGATGCCGCCGCATTCCTGTGGTTGCAGATAGTGTCCAGGCTGAATGCTGCTGACTCGGCTGTCTGGGTGTCATCGTGATGTTCTGCTGATGCGTGAGGGCCAACGGTTGACGGCATCGGGGTGGCTCCGTCTATAATTGATGTCGCTGGGGTGGTTCCATGTTTAACTTATATATATATATATATATATATATATATATATATATATATATATATATATATATATATATATATATATATATATATATATTAATCTATATATATATATATAGATTACGGTGCCCCTTTCCTAACCTTTCTTTTTTTACTTTTTTCCGATAATGACTTTTTTTTTTTAAATCATAACTTTTGAACCACTGAACCGATCTAGACGATAACAAATTGAAGGCAATGAGAGAACCTTTTATTAAAAAAATATTAGGCGCAACATTTTTTCAATATTTCGATATCAGAGATGCAATTTTCTTCGTTTTTGAGTTATAATTTTTCTAAGTTAATCGATGGTTCGATAAAATATTTTTTTCCATTTTTTCCACTACAAAAATTCATAACTTTTGAACTACTGGACCGATTCATATGATCGACATATCAAAATGAAGCTAATGAGTTAGTTTTCTTTTAGAAAAAATATTACTTTTGCGAAAATTTTGAATTTTCGTTTTTGTAGTTATTGGTTGAGTTAGTTTTTCTTAGTTTTCTCGGATAAAGATAGAAGGCGCTATATTTTTTAAAAATTGTTTTATGGAAAGCTGAGGATTTTTTACATAATATATCTCGGCATCAGAGATGCTATTTTTTCGTTTTCGAGTTATTGCTTTTCGAATTTAACATGTTTCAATTCTTCGTTTAATATTCCTATGTGACTAGACTAGACCTATGCGACTACATTCCAATCTTCCCGCAAGTGTGATATTTATATATTATACAATAAGATTAGCTTATTGGCTTCAATTTAATATGTCGATCGTCTAAATTGGTTCTGTAGTTCAAATGTTATGAATTTTTGAAAAAAGTCATTTTTGGATAAAGGGGGAAAAATGATTTTTCGAACCACCGATTAGCTTTGAATGGCTGCAGAAGAAGATCCGAATTACCCAATTGACTATTTAGGAGTTCGTGAAACAAAGAGAATCCGTCAAACAATCTGATTTAAGTATATAAAATACCTTGCGATAAATCTTCTGAGAGTAAAGGCGGCATTCCATCTATTCAACATGCTACATGCTACAAGTCAATGGTTCTTGCTTATTAGAGTGTCTCTTTTTACGACATAATTGGTCTTGTCGAACAATGTTGGCCTTATCCAATGGCCTGCGGATCGGTGCGACGTGTGTAGCACGACATGTACGACAAGGTTGGAGCAACTACGTCATTTATTGACGATTATCATAACTTATCACAATAATGGAACAACGAAATATTTGATCATAAAAATAATAACATCAGAACAGATATGTTGGAGCAGTGAGCGTTCGCATACTACTATGTAGTGGTTGAGGTGGAAACAAAATAAAAAATTGCGCAAGTATCATATTCATTGTTGTTTACCATTGACTTGTAGCATGTAGCATGTTGAATAGATGGAATGCCGCCTTAACAACTTATTGTCGACTTCAACGCCAGTTAAGATGAAGGTGGAAGGAAGCCATTGTAGTAGTATAGGTAAAACCCTGTGTAAAAATGGGGTAATAGGGTTTGTGAGAGAAGAGAGAAGCACACGTAAATAGACCAATTCACTTGTCAGACTGTGAGGCGCTTCATTGACACGAGTCTTTGAATACATTTGAAAAAAATTACAATTCAATTCTAAAGTAAAATGCATGAACGATATGTTCCGCTGAACAATTGCAAATATAAATATATATAGAAGGTGCATTTGCATAGAAAGTAAAAATCTGATAATACGCGAGCGTAACATGAGCAAATTTATAACACATGCGAATTGGGACACTTTTGGTATTAACAAGTTCTTCCGCATAGTAACTCGATGTTGATAATTCCTTAATATTTTCCTTCGTTGATCGTATTGTTTTCACATATTCACGTTGGAAAGCCTTAACCCTTCTCTTCGTTGGCCGAGGCATTTAGATTGAATTTAATACTTTTCCGTTTACTGTTTTTGAAAGCATAGGCAGCCGTGGCAGTGTTCCGAGCTCTGCAATACAATTTTCTTACCCAATGTTAAAGTTGCTAAAACTTACATTATAGATCCATTAAACGTAAAAATAATAATTGTATTGATATCAACACAATTTTATTCTATTGATTTTCATGACATGGGACGCTATGACTCAGGAATAACATTTTATTGAGTGGTTTTTATAGCTGTTTGGAAGATGTTGTCTGGCATCAGTGTTGAGAAAATAACGATGCTTTCACCAATACAAACAAAACCATTGCCGAAGATTGAAAAACGATAATTTGACTTTCAGAGCACTTGCTCGAGTTTTCCGACGTTTTTCACTATACAGTACGACAGCAGATGAAAATTTAATATCTTGTGAGTAATCGATTAGAGTTTGGTTGATATTACTTGATGGGAAGTGTGCGAAAACGATCATTTTCTTCACACTGCCTCGCAAAATTATTGATTTTCGGGCGAGAGGTGAGGGAGGGAGACGAAAGAAATGAGCACCATTGTGGCTAGCTTCCACCTTCACCTTAAGGAAACTTTTTTATCCTGTATATCGGTTTGGCATGGAATGGCAGGTTTAAAAACTAAAAAAGTTACAAATTGGTAGGGATTTTCACGATTTTAACCCTTCTGGTTATCCAGAAATGGACCCAACAGATTCTTAATTAGTAACGATGCCGCTATGGTTATGAATCTCGGACAAATTATATGTTTTTAGACAAAATGGCGGCCGTTTGAGAACATAAATTGTTTTAACGCGTTTTTATAACGATTCTAACTTTTTTTAAATAGTGATTTTTTTACGAATTTCTAGACAAAAAAGTGGGTATGCGTCAAGGTATTTTTACATCGATCAAAAATGTATGAAGAAAAATTATTATTAGATTTTGTATTTGAATGGATGAAAACGTAATCTAAATACCTCAACTGATTAAAAAACAAAATGGTGTCAACTATTCGCTCCAGACATATTTGAGTGGTTTGAACGGCCAGAAACATTAAAAACATCAATAAAGAGCCTGAGCAGAAACGTCATTTCACGGTGGAAACGAAATGAAGTGAATTGCACACAAAAAATCGTTTTCACCGGGAAGTGACATTCGTGATCAGGCCCAGCTGGGAACTGACCGAATTTATAAAACACTCACAATTTAGTAGTGCGTTTTATCATATAAAAATCCATTTCCACTTTCGAACGAAGATCAATTTTGTTAGCGCAAACATCACATGGACTAATAACGCTTGTCAATATGTAATTGTAGGACATATGCGAATTGAATTTTTCGAACTTTTCCAATTTTTTTCAATTTCAAACGGTTTTATTTAGCTTGCCCTGTAATCTGTTTGTATGTTTGTATGTTTGTAACATGTTTGTCTGTAGCGCTGACCCACATTAATAGAAATTTGACCCCCTTTCTGTTGACCGCTTGATCTGAAATTCGAAACACACCTTAATCTCGGTAGTCATTATAAAATTGTGTATTCCTTAATCTTGAAAATCCAATATGGCGGCCGCTACAAAATGGTGGATCACAAATTTTCTCAAAACCTCCTCGATATGGGTCTTCCAAAACCCCATCAATATGGGTATCAAATGAAAGGGCTTGACTAGTAGAACAGTTATTCATGAAAAATGAAAATCCAAGATGGCTGCCACTACAAAAGGCGGACTACATATTATGTCAAAACACCGTTATTATGGATATCAAATGAAAGGAATTGACTAGTATAACACAGTTATTAATGAAAAATGCAAACACATCAAAATCCTACCAAATGGCGTACTATATATTATGTCAAAACCCCATTAATATGGTTATCAAATGAAAGGGCTTGACTAATAGAACACAGTTATTTATGAAAAATGCAAATCCAAGATGGCTGTCACTACCAAATGGCGGGCTACATATTTTCTCAAAACCCGATTAATATGGGTATCGAATGAAAGGGCTTGAATAGTAGATCACAGTAGATCATGAAAAATCCAAATCCAAGATGGCCGCAATCACAAAATAGCAAATTACTATATGAAATCGTTTTATTTAGCTTGAACTGTTTGTATGTTTGTAGGATTGTCCCTTATTAATAGAAATTTGACCAATGGGAACTGACCGAATTTATAAAACACTCACGATTTAGTAGTGCGTTTTATCACATTGAAATCCATTTCCACTTTCGAACGAAGATCAATTTTGTTAGCGCAAACATCACATGGACTAATAACGCTTGTCAATATGTAATTGTAGGACATATGCGAATTGAATTTTTCGAACTTTTCCTATTTTTTTTCCGAAAATTTGCAATTGTCATGTTTGGTTGGAATATGTGTGTTATTTTTTTGGGATCCCCTCTCCATTCCAAAGAAGAGAGGTGTGTCATACCATCATAGAAACATTTCTCGTACCCAAAAACCCTCACATCCCAAATTTGGCTCAATTTGCTTGATTATTCCTCGAGTTATGCAGAAGTTTGTGTTTTATTTGTATGTTAGCCTCATTTGGCTACATTTACTTGATTAGTTTTCGAGTTACGCAGAAAATTGTGTTTTATTTATATGACAGCACCCCCTTAAAGAGGGGGGAGGAGTGTCTATCCATCATAGAAACACTTATTGCAACCTAAAACCTTCACATGCTAACTATAACTTTGGTTCTGCTTGTTTGATTAGTTCTTCAGTTATGCATATATTTATGCTTCATTAGTTTGGCAGCCCCCCTCTGAAGGGGGAGAGGAGTGTCTGACCACCATAGAAACATTTATTGCACTCTAAAACCTCCACATGCCAAATTTAGTTTCGTTTGCTTGATTAATTCCCGAGTAATGCAGAAAATTATGTTTCATTCGTATGGCAGCCACTCATATTATAAGACATTGACATGTGATGTTGTTGTCAATTCGTCTTTAAATAAAAAAAAATATTGATAGATCATGTAAATGTTATCTACAAACTATATTTGATCTTCGTTTAATAATTTATCCGCAAGTTGGGTCTCGCAAGAAACTCAAAAACGTCTCGTTGGGCGAAGAACGTGTTAATCGGTCTGTTTTTTTTTTTTTCAAACTATACTCCAACCAATTGCAGCACTAAACAAGCAACTCATAAAATATAACATTTTCCTGTCCGTGTATAAATTTCCATAAAAAATATAATTCTTTTTCCTTACTCCTGTTTCGTTGCAGTATTTTTGTTGGTTTTAATTTTGCATAGGTTCTGGAGGTCGGATACAGCGCGGAGAAAGCGTAACTTCTCAAAAACCTCACAAAACCATCCCCAATAAGCATTGCATGAAGCGTAACTTTCGTTACCACACATTTTCTGCCCGGCTGCGCTTCTAAACAATGGCGGCACCCAATTTACCATCGTGCTGCCGGCAAAGCAAACGCTGAACACAAAATGGTGAATAAGTGATGAAGTGTAAAACTATTCGCTCCATATTTAACGACGTTGCTGCGATGAATCGGTCGATCCTTCCTTCTCGCGTTGCCGGAAGTCGTCTATCGACGAACAGATTCAGGTCGATGAATCGAAAGCTAGCCGCGAGGGGAAGCACTCAGCGATGAGAATGAAAACTTGATGACTTTGAAATTGTTTTCCAAAGAGTTGGAGAAGATGCTGATAGCATCCTCATTCTGACTGGGGCTGACTTTGCACAGCAACAGTTTAGAATTGTGAGGTTCCCCTGGCCGAGTATGAACTCTTGGTTGCCGCTTAGAGAGATTTTGTTTTTCAAATTATATTTGCCAACAATATTATACAAACAACAAAATATACAATATACAAATATTTTTCACGGATTGTGAGTGCCATATGAAAAGAACTATTATACTCATTTCATCGTTTGCCTCATTTCTTGCAATTCTTCATATGTTCAAAATAATTTTGTAAAGAAGATCGTCCAACCTTCTATTTTTATCTCGTACAGTTTAGACTATTGAACCTTCTCATTCATTCGTAGAATATAAAATGAGCAAAAACTTTTAGGATTTTCCCCAAAGTATTCTTCTGCAAAAGTTTCGCCGGAATCGAAGTGCGCAATATGTTTCCGATGAAAACTCAAGAGGTCGGGTGTGTTCGTTCAACGATCCTGTGAGCTGGGTCCTGGATTTAGAAAGCCAGCCCTTGCAAGCCGCGAATGGGACATTGAAGTGACTCACACAACATCAGCAACGGATCCCACGCGAAAGTGCGATTCATTTCGCCGCAAAGTCAGACGGCTTCCGGAAAAGGCAATCGACTCTGTTTTTATTTTTCCACCCCTACCCCACTTGAGCATACCTCAGAGCACTCACAGCTAGGCCACGGTGCGTCGCAGTTGTTTATGTAACAGCACACATATTGAATCCATCTTTCCGGCTTAGTAGTACAATTTATTCCAGCTTCGCTCGCGTGTAATGAAAATAAAAAAGAGACGTGCATAAAAAACGTAAAATATTAAGATGCTCGCGTGCTAACGCACCTTATCTGTGCGGAATAACTTCGCCTTATTTTTTTTTCCCGTCAGCTCCAAACAAGGATGAACGGAATTGAATTTCGTCGCGACTTTTGCGTGTTTTCCAGAGTCGTTTCTCGGTTCCTCGTGCCGTTTGTTTTTTTTATTTTAAATTTATTTGTTCGGCTCGCTTTCCATCTCGCGTCTGCTTTTTCTCTCGTTCTGTATACTCAATAAAGGTTGGTAAAAATTCCGAATAAAAAGGCATTCGCTGGAGCAGTGCCAATAAGCTTCTATAGCACGAGGTCGCACAGTGGGGGAGCGTAACCTTATGTTGCAGGAAAGTTCGCAGAAAATCTCTGAATTACCTATTCTTCAGAATTTAACTATATTTGACTTGTATTATCATTCCGCAATCTGGAGGTCAGCACAGTACATAGGTCAGGGTGGGTCTGAACCGACTGGTGGTCCTAACATGGTGTCAAAATTCTAGAATTAAGGGAGCACGAAAAATGTCCCAAACAATTATATTGCCAGCGTTGTGGGATCTTTCTTTCGACGTTACTGAATATTTGTTTGTTTTACTACCCAAATACAGGTATACCTTGATTTTCCGCTCCCTCGATGATCCTGAAAATTTGTATTCGATGTTGTTTAAATACTTAGAAAACATATTCCTGACCAAATCACAAATCTCCGTACTCTCTATTGTATAAAATCATTATCAGAGACAATTTTCGTTCTATATTTTTTCCCAATTGCAGAGAATGTGTTATTATTTTACATAGAACACATATAATAATGTTTGTTATAGAAGCGTGTTAATTTTACCCGAAAATTCAATACAATTCTCGCTCCACAGAAATGCAACACGAAACTCAATGAGGTCTACATCGAATTGCGTTTTGAAAGTTGCTGGAAATGTGCATATGAGGTAATCCTCGATTTTGCCATCCCATCGAATACGTCGAGCAAAGTTTGAGACCGAATACGTGTAATGTTGTAATAAAGCTCATTACAGACTACAGTTTTTGTTTGAAAACACACGCTGTAATATCATGACAATGTATGCGTTTTGGTCTGGCAATGGCAAATGTTGTGTCGGCGTTACTCATGGTAGCGTCTCGAAAAGTGAATGTATTTTTTCATTTCTTTGGTTGTCTAGAATCGCAGATGTCCGCTCTCTGCCTCTCTATCGTTTGCAAGTAATTCTACTATGAGATGGCGATCGTTAGGAACATTAGGAACGCTAGTACCAATGAAGAAGATGATGGAGAGCGTCGCATAAATGAGAGGACCGAGGTCTCGTGTCGGGATTCGGAAGAGTTGTTGCCCTGACTAGCGTGTACCGTAGGCCTCGCTACAGTATCCTCCTTCGATTTGCTTCTCCAACACTTCTTCACAAAATCTGAAAGGTTTCTCTATCCCAAATTTGAAAACTGATCTTTTCTTTCTAACCAAAATTTAAATAAATCCAATTTAAAATTTAGATCTCAACTTTAATCAAAGGAAAAAATAGCCACATTTTCCAGAAATTTTCTTATGACTTTGTTCGTCCAATTCCTAACTCCTAATTCTCAACAAATCTTCGTTTGTGACGTCACTCTGTTTTGTGTTACCTCAACTGTAACTTCCTACTAAATACAGTGTGGTGTCCCTATTATTTTGGTGTTCTGTGTAACGGTGGTGGTGGTCCGTGCTATCACGTATTGAGTTTTCAGGGTACTCATGAATTTTGAATTTCTATACCGGTATGGACTTGCAGCAACGGTGGGGCATCCAAATGCTGGAGCAGCGTGGTGATTTCACCGGAGTAGGGTCGCGTATGGCTGGCGACACACACGGGGCCCAGCTTCCCTCTCGATTACCAACGCGCTCCACAATGGTCTATAGTGGTCCGCAACCACGAGGCGATAGACCACTCCGGGGGATTTACCGAGCACCAACTGCACAGGAGATGGCTGATCGCCTAAACGCAAAATACAACCTAAACACGGAGCCACCAAGGCTGTATAAATTGCCTTTTATTAAAAAATCCACCAAACCGATTTCGTTTTTATAAAAATCACCTTCGTTTTTCTGGGTGCAAAAGCACACTGCTGCAACTGATTATTATCACTACTAAATATTTGTACGCGATTGTTCAATTGTTCTAATAAAATGGACAGAATGAACAAAAGTTTTTTTTTTAATATTTAACAATAAACTTACTCAAAATCTATTCGAATAATCGAACAACTCACGATTCTTTATTCTACTTTATTCGAATCACCCCAAAAATTTCTGGAAACAGAAAAACTGTAAAAACGAAATCACTTTGTTTTTTTTTCAATTATACCTCAACAAAAAAATCTTATCACTCAACTTTCACTTTTATGATCTGTTTCGCTCGGCGGCACAGAATGGAAAGGTCGATTATGGTATTCTTTCGATTGCGAAACTTTTCGAATCTTCTAGAAAAACTCTCAATAATCCTATCTCTACTTCCGGTTCCGACCTTATTCTTTGGGTATCCGTTAATCTAGAATATTCGAGGACTACTAAGAGACTACAAGATCTCGATTCGATCCATTTCGAGTGTCTGATTCTATCAATGCTATCAGTGATCTACAAGTAGGCGTAACTCAAATAAACTCGCATAATCCTCTTGAAACGACCTACTCGTTTCAAATGGTATGTGTGATCTCCATATTATTGTTTGTTTTCCGAATCACAATTTCTCGCGTCGCTGTGCAGTCGCCTACCATGATTCCAGTAATGTCTTCAACAACATGTGCATTCAATATACACACGTGTTCTTCAGCCGATGTTTTAAAAAGAAGAGTGTGATTGTCACCTTGCAATCCAATCATGTTTGATTTGACGAATATAAATAATTCATTGGGTTTATTAATAAAAAACCTCCAGCTCGCCAGCATAGCGCATGGCTTTAGACGTATTGAGGTTATTGCGCATGTGTGGATGAACATTCGATGAAGCGGGCGTTGCGCCATATGTTATTCAACATCGCAAACAAATCCGTTGTATTTGAAACGCCTACGACGGTTATATGTGTTTATGTATGCCAAAATTAAGAAAAAAAAATACAAAAAATAGTCATTTATATTTTTTTTCTGCATAGGGTATATTAAACTGTGAGAAACTGCTATCATGTTTTGGGAAACATGAGTTTTCAGAAATACAACTGAAGTTCTTCTTAATATGTCCGTCTTATCCCCATTCACCCACTTTACTTTTGAGCACAATATACTTTTTTTAATTAAGTGGTACTGAAAAACAAACCCAACTTAGCGTCCGGCTGCTTTGATGTCGACATCGTAGTTAATAAGTGCGACTTTGAACAAACATTTAACAGATCGAATAGCGACGATAATAAAAGTTAAAAAGAAGAACCTACCACCATGAGTTGATCGAACTAAGATTTGGGTTCCCACACAAAGAAGAAAACTGCCGACATGGTGCAGTGATATGAGTACGGTTGTCAAATTATTTTTCTCTAACAACAACATCAATATCTACCGAGGACCTGTTCATTATATCGGAAGGAACTTCACGCAGCTACCTTACCTCAAATTGGGTTTGTGAAGGCTTTATGGTAACATTGGCTTCTAAACATACTGATGTAATCTCGAAAGGAAAGAAGAATCGGAAGGTTATTCTCCTGACAGATGAAATGAAGATTATCCATAATCTGGAGAATGGAATTTCAGTTCAAGACACAATGAAAAAGTACCGCATTAGATCACGATGTACCCTCTGAACTATTAAGGGAGCTGAGGCTACATTCACAAATTCATTAAGAAATACGAGATTTCTTCTGAAAGTTACGGGCGAGAAATTGTCTAGCAATTGAGGACTACGTCAATAAGTGCTCTGCAGAAAGGCAAACAAGAAACTTATGCCCGAGTCAGATTTCAGATGCCGATGAAAGCGATCTATATTTTAAAAGCACCCCACAAATACGTTGATATAGATTCAGTAGGGGCACCAGGATAAAAAAAAATCTAACCAAGAACAATGGCATTTTATGGCATGTTCTAGCATGGACGTTAGATTGAAGTTGCCTCTGATAGTCATCGGGACGTATCTTAATCCTCGACCATTGTAGAAAATACAGGAGTTGCCTGTTTACTACACAGTATACAAGAACGCTTGGATGACTCGTAATTTATTCAAAGCATTTTGTGCCACAGGTCCGAAATATTTTGCGGGATCGGGTCCTGGTGTTTGACAATTGCTCTGCATATTTTAATTTAGAGGAACTGATAACTAGTGACAATGCTATAAAAAACTATGTTTCTACCCCCAAAACACCACAGCGATTATTCAGCCTATGGATCAGAACGCAATCCAAATGATTAAAGTACGCAACAGGCAGATCATGATGAGTGAGGTCCTGGGTAGATCAGATGAGTTTCATGACAATGTGAGAAGGATTAACGTAAAGGATGAGATGTTTTGGATTGCGGAGTCTTGGGATAAAGTACCTCAATCGTCGATAAGAAAGTCTTGGGATTTACTCTATAATCCGGGAGAAGTTTAAGATGACGAGCACCTACCAATGGTCGTTATTCGAAAGCATCTAACAAAGGACAAGGACAACATTTTGCACTCCAAACCGATTTCTGAAGAATCGGCGTTGAATTCTGAGTAGATATGCTGAAGAACATGGCTGTTCCCTTAATTCTATATTTTCATTGCGTGAGATGATGCTGAATATCCCGAAGAAAATATCAGATAGAAATTCTTTTTGAGGATGTTTTTATTAGAAATTCTTCGCTATATTGAATTATTAAAATTAATTGATTTCAATGTGACGAGACATGTTTAACGCTAATTAATTCAATTTAGAATTTTCACTCTTCATTTTTTTTTTAATATATATATATGTTTAGTCAGCCATTCCATGCCAAACCGATATAGTGGTTCTCAGATATTCGTGAAAAGGTGTATGATTTGCAAATCATTAGACCCGTATTTTCTATTTTATGGTGGTCCGGAAAATCCATTTTTTTCATAACATTTCTACTACTGAACCGATTCAGATGATCGACACATGAAATTGAGGCCAATGGGCAAGTCTTTTATGGAAAATATTACACCTGCGAAACTATTGGATTCTAGTCGCATGGAACTAATCTAGTAGTTAAATTTGAAAAATCATAACTCAAAAACGAAAAAAGATACATTTTTTTTGGATATTTTATGTGAAAAAATTTCAGCTTTCAAGAAAAAAAAAATGAAAAAATATAGCGACCTCTATCTTTAACCGAGAAAACTAACGCAATCAATAATTACAAAAACAAAAATCCAAATTTTCCGCAAATGTAATAGTTTTTCGAAGAAGACTAGATCATTAGCTTCAATTTCATATATTAATTATTTGAATCGTTATTATGGATTTTTTCTTTTTTTTTGGAAAATTTTTTAAGTAACAAAAAACAAATACAATCAATAATTATGAAAACAAAAACCCAATTTTTGGTAAGGGTCATATTTTTCCAAAATAGACTATGTAATTGGCTTTAATATATCGATCATCTAAATCGGTCCAGTAGTTCAAAAGTTATGAATTTCCAAAAAAAGTCATTTTTGAGAAAAACGCGAAAAATGGATTTTCCGGGCCACCCTAAAATGAAAATTTAAAAAACCAGTCTAATATTTTGCGATGAAGAACAAATATACCACTTTTCACGAAAATCTAAGAACCACTATATCGGTTTGGCATGGAATGGCTGTAGTTGCATTAATGCAAATAATGTCTGAAATATCCTTTGTTTCAGGAACAGTACCCAAAAATATATTAATATTCAAATATTTTTGATGAAGCCCAACTGTATGAAAGTTTTGCTGATCATCCATGGTCCAGAATATGTTTATTTACCTATTGTAACGGGATAACACATTATCCTGTTTAACACATCTTTCCTTCCCCACACATCTATCCTTTCCCACACATCATTTTCCCCACACATCATAAATTTCAATGCATGTCAAGTGCAACCAAATATCGCTGTCCCAAAATAATAAATAACATTAGTCACCCAGCTCGAATGTATGTTTATTACTTTCCGAGCGTTGCGTATAGCAATGCGGAAAAGTAATTAAAACATTACCCACTTGAAGCTACAGCCACGCTTGCTTTCTCTCTCTCTCTCCTTTTACATAGAATGTTCTAAGTTTGAGCCACGCGTGATCGCGTATTTATGATTGTAAGCTGTGTAGAGTTGAAGACAGTATTTAAGTAAATGAAAATAAAGATTGACCGCAGTTGTTATAGACGAGCTGTTAAAGTGCATATTTTCATTCTAATATCACATCACAAGATCAGAGTTGGGATCTACCAGACTACTCTTAATTACTAAAATTTAAATTAAATTACTAAAAAAAAACTAAAAATAATTAATTTTACGCACATTTCAGGAACCAGAATGTACGTTAAATCGAGGTATACCTGGTACACACAAATAATTCAGAGGAGCTCAACTATTTTTGTCGCTCTAAAAAGAAATCGAGAAGGAACTTCTTTTTGAGACCTTCCGAAGGAAGTTCTCCTCTTGAAGGATCATGCAACTGTTAGACATAAAAACCCCTCATATTTTGACCTATTATCAATACAAAATCATCACTGTCCCTCGGTATAGGAGGTATAGACCGTGTGTGTGATATTTTTTGACTTCCTGCCAAAATGTAGCGAACTGTGTATTGCACGCCTGCTGTATATATGCCATCCCGGGTACTCTCAAACACACTCACACAAACTCGCCCGGATATACCTGTCGCGTCGTGTAGTCATGTTGTACATCGAACTTATCCCAGGATGACGTCTATATATTCAAACGGAGCCCTACGAAACGTGTGCCGGAACGAAGTCGCGCGGAACTCCTGACACCATAAGACACACATGGAACCCGAACGAAGGTAGAGGAGGTACAGCCTCCGGTCGAGCCGGATCAACATCATCCAGCCGGGAGGAACATGATAAAATTATATTTCACGCTCAAACGGGGAATGTATTTTCCGGTCGTGCATGCAGATGCCGACTGTGTGAAAAACTTCACGCGCAGGGAACCGAAGAACGCTAATTCAGTGTCGATTCGAGGAATTTGGCACAAAAAAGATAAGAATACATTGGGGAGAAAGTTGACTGCTGCTAAAAAGAAAAAAAAAAAAAAAATGCCACCATGCGAAATCCGGCAGCCGACTTGAGTGCCACCAGCCGGGATGCTGTGATGTTGATGTTGTTTTTTTATCCTGCAATGTGTGGCTGTTTTATCGATGAACGATTATGCCTGGCGAGCAATTCGCTCGAGGAGGCGTAGAGCAAACAAATGGTGAGGATGGAGAGGTAGCTTTTCAATCTCCTGTGCGTACGTATGGTTGATTTTAATAAATTAAAAAATAACACTACACGCAGCACAGGTAGAAAGCGTGTGTTTGCGTTTCTTTTGTGAAGGTTCAATGGAGCTTGATTTTGTTGGATTTGAGTTATTTTATCTTCACGTCCACAGACTCTTACTACAATGGGATTGCGGTGGGTAAAATAAAACCGATTTCACGCGGCTTGAAATCACGGTTTAAAGTGAACAAAATGCGACTCTTATTCTCCCCTGGCTTGAATGATGTAAAAGTGATTTAATGAGCGATTAAACAATCACCATTCGGCTGCGCACGAAAGTTTCTAATCGCAGAGTCATTAGGGTTATTTTTTCTCTTCTCCAAAAGCCATACATAGCTGATACGCATTTTCAACGCCGAGCGCCAAAACATTCCTGGTACTGCCAAATTCCGAAACAAATGAGAGGCGTAATATGACGACAAACTCATTAAAAGAGCATAAACATCATCACTGCTATTATAACAGACAATACGGCCCGAATCAGTGGAAATGTGCTGGCGGCAGTGAGGGCAGATTTTTGTTTTAGTGTTAAACCACTGAAATTATTACTTGTTCAAAATTGGTTGAATATTTATTGTGAGAGATAGTGATAAACGATCGTCACATTCAGTACTCCAGAGTTGTGGAAGGTCTCTTGCATGTTTTAAGAAAAAATGAGAATTTTCTTGACATGCATCGGAACGACCTTTGTTCCAAAATTGTAACCAGATTTATGGTAAGGTATACTCAACTGAATGTGAATGGAGTTGATCGCAGGCTTCCAGACTGGTGGGGTTCCTTTGAAAAACTAACAGTTATTACGGAAAGGTGCGTTGTTATTATGTTACAGTTTTTGTTAGTTGTAACTGCATTTTTTAATTGTGCTGAAAATTTTGCGAACTTCACCTTTACTAGTAAAAATGTTGAAACCGAGGTTGATGTAACAGCAACGAATTTTTTAATCTTTTTAAAATTTTTACTATTATGATGTATTTTAAAATTTATTAAAATAACTAGCTGACCCGGCAAACTTCGTCCCGCCCAAAATTTGTTTTTTGTTATCAATACCTTCAAACATTCACGTTTTCTTACTAAGCGCAAGTTCATGTGTACAATCGCAGAACTGTTCATTGATTGATCTTCTAATCGACCCCGTTGAATTTACCTTTTACTAAAAAAAATCCTAGTACTTCTAACAAAACTCATCATTATAATATCAGATTATTTTCAGACATAATTCTCGGGGTCTCAAACTATCACCAAAACCATCCCCGGCCCCAAAAACCCCCACATACCAATGTTCATGTCGATCGTTTCAGTAGTTTCCGAGCCCATAAGAATCAGATAGTCAGACAAACAGAAATCCATTTTTCTCTCTCTCTCTCTCTCTCTCTATATCTCTCTCTCTCTATATATATATATATATATATATATATATATATATATATATATATATATATATATATATATATATATATATATATATATATATATATATATATATATATATATATATATATATATATATATAAATGTTCTGTTCGTTTATGTACGCGTCAAAAACTCGAAAAGTACGGAACCTATTGAGCTCAAAGTTGTACACAATATACAACCCACTTCAAGGAGTGTTGTTACGGCATAAAAAATTGGAAAATTGGAAGAAAAAAATATTTTATATATGACCAGAGTGCGTTTCTGAAATTGAGCTTCTAATGAAAATCGACTATTCAGCCATGAATATGTGTTCTATGCGATGGAAACATCTTTTTCCCACGTATTTGACAAAATCATGAACTGTATGTGTATCGAAGTGATTAAAAATTTATCGATTTCCCTCATCTATCTCTATATATATATAAAAATTTTCTGTTCGTTTGTGTGCGCGTTAAAAACTCGAAAAGTACGGAACCGATTGAGCTCAAACTATGATACAACATACAAAACAACCAAACACATCTAGGATTGCTGTTACAACATAAAAAAATGAAAAATTCAACTGAACCATGCAATCACAATGTGCCACAGCAAAGCGTGGCAGGGTACAGCTAGTATATATATAGATATGCATAGTCAATTTTTTCGAATTTTACTAATCATCTCGAATATTTTACAAAGTGATCTATCATTGTAATTTGGGCGAAGGTAAACTCACAAAATATATGGATGGCGTAGATCTGATCAGCCGTTCTCCCGTGATGATATTTTACATGTACCTGGGAAAATCCTTCTTTTATATATAAAGATCGCAATTTATTTTCAATAATTCATTAATCATATATCAACGTTATTCTTGGTGAAGTACCATTGCCCTCCGTTTCCGCCCGCTCTCTCGGTTAGCACCATCCTTGGATATGGTTTCTGGTTGGATACTCTGTTCAATATCAAGGTTTCATATTGCATCAGGATTCGAGAGGATTAACGGGATACGGCCTTCGAATTCATCCTCAGGGAGATTACTCTCTTTGAAGAGGTTGTTTGTTCACTTTATTGCGCTAGATCGAGGATTCAACATTTATCGTTAGATATTTATCAAACGTAGTTTTCGAGTCTGTTTCGCAAGGAGGATTTTATTTTCAGCTTGAATCTTTGCACATTTCGTTCACTTTCCAATTCTACTGGAAGTCAATTATACTGACGTTTTCCATGGTAGGTGAGAGATTTTTTGTGGCTTCGGTATTCGGACGTCTAACTGTTAAGACAGCTTGGTTCCTCAACGGATATCGATGGCAAGTTCTTTGTAGAGATTGGTTGTGTAAAGCAGCAGAGTTAGTGGAATGTTGTGCATTTGGACTAGAGACTGAAGATCACGGAGTGCTAATATCGGAAGAACTGTAGGTTCAGCTTCTTCATACAGCCCGACGGTACAACGAAGGTCTTTTGTAAACAACTTTCAAACATTCATTCTGCGTTGACTGTAGGGTTTGAAGTTTTGTTGTGCTAGCAACTCCCCAAATTGACACCAGATGCTGTAGCTTAGATTGTACAAACGCATAGTACGTATCAATCAATGGTTTGGTCGGCAGGAATTTAGACACTTTCCACAGAATTCCTCGAATTACGCTTAAATCACGTTGAAGCGAATTAATATGCTCATTCCAAAGTAGCCGGGAGTCAGATACCAAACCAAGATACTCGAAACTGTGTACTTGCTCTAATTTCGTACCGTTGACGACGAGCCCAGCATGGCGATCCACTTGAAGACGAGATGAACGGAAGAGCATATGTTTGGTTTTTGATTATACGAGGTTTTCCAACTTTAAATTCCGAAAGTAAATTGAAATAAAACACACTTAGAATTCGAATTTCGATGAAACTTTTATTTCAAATTGAAGTTTGGTTTATGCCATTATGTATAAAATACAACATCATTCAAATGTCCACCTAGGGCTTCCTCGCACACCTTGGTCCGGGACAGGTAATTTTCGATGACTTTTCGGTACATATGGGGCGGTATCTCGGTCATAATTTCACGAATGTTGTCTTTCAAATGTTCAAGAGTTTGCGAAGAGTTGGCATAGACACGGTCTTTCGCATAACCCCACAAAAAAAAGTCTAGCGGGTTCAAATCGCATGATCTGGACGGCCAATTGGCATCACCAAAACGCGAAATTATGCGTCCCTTATTTCGTTCGCAATATGGCCATGTTCGGTCGTGTTGTGTGGCACGTGGCGCCGTCCTGCTGAAACCACATGTCATCCGAATCCATATCTTCAATTTGTGGCAAAAAAAAATCGGTTAACATGCGGCCATAGCGCTCACCATTCACAGTTACCGTCTCGCCGCCCTCATTTTCAAAGAAATACGGCCCGATGACTCCACTAGACCGTAATGCGCACCAAACAGTGACTTTTGGCGGATGCAATGGCCTCTCAACAATCACGTGTGGATGAGCCCCATATACGGAAATTTTGGGTGTTCACATAGCCACCGAGCTCGAAATGTGCCTCATCGCTGAAGAAAATGACGCTGATGCGAAAATTCAGCATTTTGCTGCTGTTGTTCGTTCACCCAATCGACGTATGCCCGACGCATTCCATGGTCACCACGCTCTAATTTTTGTACCAGTTGGACTTTATATGGATGTAGGTGCAAGTCCAAATGCAAAATTCGCCACAATGATGTGTTTGACAAGCCCAATTGCTGAGCACGCCGTGGAGTCGAAACATTCGGGTCATCCTCCACACTGGCAGCAACAGCAGCAATATTTTCGGCCGAACGCACATTACGATGATGCACAGGTTTCACAATATCCGCTACGGATCCAGTTTGTTCGAATTTACGCACTACATTAGCGATTGTGTGCTCTGTAGGCCGTCCATGACGACCAAAATCCGTCCGTAATGTTCGAAAAACATTTGCCGGTTTTTCATCATTTTTATAGTATAATTTAACAAAATTAACACGTTGTGCGATGCTAAAACGGTCCATATTGTAAAATGGCAGACATTCAACTAACGATATGACGCTTTGGTTGATAGCTATGTCAAACGGTTGTCAACGCAGGGCAGTATACTTTCGGAAACCCGAAATGGAAAACCCTGTATTTGGGGAGAGCATTTATTTGGCCATGAATACTTAGTTTGGCCAGATCGTTGATGTAAGAGGGCAGTCCGATAAGTACTTTGCCTACAAAAAAACAAAAATTTTGGGAAAGTGGCGATTTATTTCTCAACATAGTCTCCTTTTAGCTCGATACACTTGACCTAGCGATGCTCCAACTTCTTTAATTCATCTGAAAAATACGTTTTCTCGAGGACTGCAAAGTAGGCCTCCGTGGCGGCGATGACCTCCTCATCCGACTCAAATTTCTGCCCGGCGAGTGACTTTTTCAAGTTTGGAAACAAAAAAGTAGGCGCACGGAATCAAATCTGAAAAATACGGTGGATACAGTGGTGGCAGCAGTTCGTAGTGCAACTCGACCAATTTGGCCGTGGCGACGACGGAATTTCCATTTTTCTAAAAGCCGTGGACACGTCCACTTCCACACACGGTCAAATCAAAACTACGAGTCCGATTCGGCTGAAATTTTGACAGTAGCCGTTTACGAGAATGTACTACACGGTAAGTAATCTCTCTCTCGCGATACTGACACCATCGGGCGATGAGGCTAAGTACTTATCGGATCACCCTCGTATAACAGAAAAAATACGGGCCCCAAGTTACTCCCTTGTGGTACTCCTACCGTAGTCTAGCGAACGGAACTCATCGCACCATTGACATAAACGCTTTAACTTTTCCCATTTTTCAGGTCATTAATCCTCAAGATTACTTCTCACTCTGACGTAGGTTGTAGAAAAATTGAATTTGATAACGGCTGCATCATTCCGAATTTACCGATTCTACGACTACTATTTATGCAAAAGGCAAGTTGGGCTCCAATAGAGCTGAAGTAATTGTTGAATGTGTCAGCAATCGTTGGTCCATGGTTAGTCTCCTGCTCGTCTAGAATCAGCTTAATGGCACTCCAACTCCAACTTGACTCCGTCCTATGACACTGTTGAGGTTCTTCCACATATTCTTCTGATTCGTGTTTGAAAATAGTTTTTTTTTATAACAGGCCTTCTTAGCCTGATCATTGCCCTCCTGTACCTTTTCGAAACATATCATATCTATACTTTTTTTTCGTTCGTTCATCTCAGGGTCGTCGGTTATGATCTTTAAGGATGTTCTCTTTGATCTTTATTAACTTCCAAAGATCGAGAGTCATCCAAGGGCAAACTCCTTTAACTTTGGCCTGCACGCATACCTTCATAGAGCAACTTCATTTTAAACGCTCGAATGTTGTTAAAATATATTGAAGTTTATTCTCTGCGTTTCTCTCCGGAAAATAAGAAAATATAAGAAAAAAACGTTCCATTAAATTTTTTTTTCATGGTTTTATTACTAAAATTTTCAAACACAAGCTTCATTAAAATGTTAAATTTCGTAAAATTTCCACAACTTTTTAGAATTGTGGAAATTTTACTCAAATTTGTTTAAAATTACAAGCTATTTTCATTCAGATTTTTTTTATCTCCAAAGAAATTCAACATTCCGAAACCCAGAGTCTCCGAGCGAAATTTAATTACAAGTTTGTGATGACCTATTAAAATTGAAAATATTTTTTCATGTTTTCAGATTTTCGAAGATCATTTCTCGCATAACTCTTGAAAAGGTCCAATGTAACATTTTCGTCAACTCGAGAAAAACGAAGTTGAAGACCCGATCATTATTCCGCGAATTGTCTTAAAAGTTATCGATCTTTATCGCTCCTCTCACCACTAACGATCAAGAATAGCTCTCCAAAACCAATCGTAGCTGTTGTTCCTTGATTTGAGTTTAAAGTTGGAGCCAAGGAGCGAAAAATGCTACTAAACAACAATCCAAAAATCAGCATTTCGTTCTAAAGACAGATCATTATTGTTATCACCCGTTGAATTGAACTGAAATCGATACCAACTATTGTAAGAAACAAAAACTCAAAACGACCGAAGTATGACTTCGTGTTGTTTTGACTGCTTTGCTACTTCGGACGTTTCGGGCATCGGAGGAAAGTGGCGTCCGAAGCAGTGCCACAAATTATCAAAATCTGTTCACGAATGAAGACATTAGCTTTTTCCCAGTGTCGGATGAATTCTCTTCTGTCGAAACTCAACGCCATATCTGTCATAATGAGTATAACACAAGAGTCGAGGCGCGTGAACTTTGTCTGGTATATTGAGCGAATAGAGCATGAACGAATTTCGGAAAGCCTGCATTCAGGCACTTCCATTACTGTCAATAATTTCAGGTGATTATCACGAACGTTAAGTTGATCTTCATCGCTTGCAGTGAATTTCTATTGAAAACGTGTTTGATTTCCATATTTGGAAACAAAGGAATCCGGAGAAGGCAACATTAGCTTTCGTTGAGCGTTTACCGTTGTGCGGTGTTGAGCGGTAAAGCGACGTCTAGCGTTGAACGGCGTTGAGCGTTCCGTTTCCGTTTCCGTTTCTTTTTATTTTTTATTCTGTATTATAATGACTTTCAACACTTTTTGGCTGGCTTGTCACTTCCATTTTTGGAAGAATGTCGGGAGTGAGAATTGAACTCGCGATCTTTAGCGTGAAGGGTACGGTCCGTTCCCGTTTCCGTTTCCGCTTTATATGATCTTTTACTATCGCCAATTCGCTCTAACACGATCTTAGTTTCAAATACTTTCTTTATCTAACTCCACTTCACTAACTCCATTTTCGGTCTCCTAGGGCGGTTTTCAATGAACCGGAAGCCACCGGAATACGACATTCGACTTCCACTGTTTAAGCCCTTTCATCCAATACCCATATCGTAGGGGTTTCATATGATTGCTAGTCATTTATAGCCAGTATCATTAAACCGAAAATCAAAACAAGATTATGTTCGTTTTTCGCTCGTCTGTTATTGTCACCCATTGCCCATATAATTGGGGTGTTCGCCATTTCTGGCCAATCGGGAGTAGATTCATAAAATATAGCTAGAGTTATACCATACATTCCATTGCCAATGTCGCCAAAAACAAGAATTTTGTATAATAAATGGCTATCCTTTACCATTAATCGATTTCACTCTCAATTAGTTGACGTTGAATTTTATGCTTTGATTTTCACTAACACGCAATGATATTCAATTTCGACGTTACGAATATCATGGCGAAAATGAATATGCAAATGAAAAATGAACCTAATGGCAAGCTGATGTTGATGTTCATTGCACTGGTGTTCATTGATAGTGTTGTTCCATATTTACTGACTCTCGCTTGAACAGTAGGTTGTCAATACAAGACAGGCTGAAATTCGCCGTATTTGAAAGCCGTGAACGTGAATATTTTCGGCACTGGTCCGAAGTAACAGCCGGGTGCTTAAAATCCGAATCTGTACATTGGATATTTTTTGTATCGGCGATAAAAAGATGAAGAAAATAGATACGTGAACGATTGTTTTTGTAATGCATTCAATGATTGAAGACTAATAGCGTGCATCTATTAACTCGATTTGTTTACATTTGTTACATAGGACCTTTTCAAAAGTTACGCGAGATTTGTATATAAAATAAAAAGAGGGTGGTATCCAAGACACGACCGAATTGTTGACGTAGGACTATAAAATTATTTTTTTCAATTTGCTTGTTCATCATTTCAGATATTATTTTGGACGATTTAGTGATTAACTTCACAATCCATGGCCGAGTGGTTAGCGTCAAACTTATCATGACAGAAGTTCGGGTTCGAATCCCGTTGTGGCCAGAGGTGTCATTTGGAAACTGGCAACTAAGTTTCTAAATAAAAAGACGCATGTAATAATACTGATACTTGTTCCGTCGAGGAAGAAGTTTATTTTAAATTTTTTAAATAATTTTTTACATGTTAAATTTTTGTTTTAGTTTTAGTTTTATTGTGCACCTTTTACCTTCCGATTAAACGTAGTCCTAGGTTAACAACAGTTCAAAAGGTCGTCAACATTTTTAAATGGGCTAATAAAACGAATCACGTTCAAATTTTAATTCCTTCGAAACGAACGAGTCATATTCGATAGATAGTATAGAATATCATATCGATAGCTCCATACTTTTTCATTAGCAAAATTGTCGTCTCAGATGTTTTGCTAATATATGTAATATGTAAATATAAGATTAGAGTCAAACATATATACCCAAAATATGGAAATAGATATCCATTACCTTATAAAGACTTCCAAACAGGGCCCGAAATCTTCGAAAATGAAAAATGAAGATCGACTCTACTCTCAGTAGCTTCGCTTCGACTAGGACTACTTCGGCATTCACCGTCAATAGAAGTTTAATTGATTGGAAAATGAATTGGAGAGCGTTGAGAGCGAGGATGGCTGATGCAGTATTCTAGTGAATTCTTATTCTATCTGACGTGACTAATGAATACAAATTTGCCTCTTCATTCAACTGACTTCAATCCACGCTTCTATTTCCCCCTGACACTAATCTCTTACTCGCGTACACTATCTAATTTTTTCGTCCAAACAAAAACTTGATTTCTGATGCAAAAAAGTAATTACATCACTAATGGACGGTTTATTGTCTGCCCGCTATGTATGCTATTAAGGTCCTCGTGTTAGTATTCGTAAATAGCGTGCAGTTTGGGTACAACATTGCACGCTATTTTATACGCATGAATAATTTTCGTGTACTATACAGAGCAATCTAGCTCACCAGTAGTATGTGTCAACCCACGTTCAATTCAAACATCGATACATGCACCCAGAAAATGAGTCACTAAGAAAATCTCGAGAGCGGAGGCTCTGGTCGGATGGTGCACCTTTTAACTGAGGAAAACGTGCCAATGGACACTTGAACTTGCAAAGTTCACAGCGCAAACACTTTGGGAAATAGTTTGCTTGATTACACAAAGAAAAAGCACGATGCGACAAGAATAAATCATAAAAACACACGAGGTCCTTTATTCACGTTTGCCAAAAAACTCAACTCTTCACTGTCAAATATGGTGGAGGAAAAAACATGTTCCAACACGTTTCAAGGTTTCTTGTTCTGCTTCTTACTCACACTCAATCGATGCAGATATCGGGCGCTGCAATGGACATGTCACAAGTTAATATGCAATGTAATTTTGTTCAATAAATGACTAAAAATGCATGGCACTAGTTGAATAATGTCTAAATAAATAAATATCAATGCATACATAAAGGCTGGTTCGAGAAACCAAATTCCTTCTTACTAACAATAGAAAAAGGTGAAATGTAAATACATATTAGATATGAGATAGGCTTAAGAATTGAGTGTGATGAATGTGAGTGTGAACATTGGCAACATATCCTTATATCCATTGTTTGCCAAATGATCCATTCACTGAAAAAATCGCTATCGTTCGTTCAAATATGATCATACACAAATCATTTTCCTCAGCGGCATCCTTTTGTTGTTACGTACTGCAAATCACGACACAAAAGAGAACGAGACAACTCTGCATCGGTTCGCACTTCATGATACACCGACACGCAAGCAGAAGCAGGATCGTACGGACTACGCAAAGCGAATGATTCACAATCAGCTAATATAGCAGATCCTGATTTTTAAGTCTCAGAGAGTGCAAACTATGTGATTCTTTAGCTGGATAGAGGCTAAGGGAAGGGTAAACAGATCATATTTTCCATTTTTAACGCCGCTGTCCCTTGAAATGTGTATATTCATATAGACCGCAAAGTTTGACTGGCAACACCGCTCTCTTTTCCTATTCGTTGCTCTCCGCAAATAGTGACCGAATGATGACGTAATTTTTCTTGTATCATATATTGCTTTGCACTTGGCTGTGCAGTGGGTTTCGCTATAGTAGAGCGGGACGATATATGCGGGTCAAACTTGTATGCAGGCTTCGAAAATGGTTTGCGATGTTTGATACAGCTCGAATATGCAAACAACAGTCTTCGTTCTTCTCTTGGTTTAATCATGTAATGTTACACAAGTGATTACTGTCATTCATACAAGTATCTGAATGATCCTCTCATATTTGGTTATATGTTCGTGAGAGGTTGGTGCATGAAACATTGTGTGTCATTCGATTTTGATCGAAATTCAAACACTGCTTATATCCCTTCCTTTTCCTGAAGAAAATATGTCACCCTTCTAAACTTGAGCAAACCGCGAGTAATTGGTTCTCTACTTCATTAACATTAAAATTAATGAAAAATATTTATATATACTAGTAACAATACAGATAGGAGTTTGGCTCCTTTAAACTTATGTAACTGTGCCTGTAAAAATAAACGATTTAAAAAAAAATAAATAAAGGCTGGTTTAAGATATAAGAGTCTTTAATAATGAATTTTATTTTTGAGTAAGATTTTTTAACAGTACAGTAGAACCCCGATTATCCGCAAAATAGTCTGGCAAGGGCACGGCGAATAACGAAAATTGCGGATAACGGTAGAATGGGCTAAAAATGAGGTGCAATTACGAAAGAAAGATATATCAGCATGAAAACTATGTTTTATCAATACAGAAATCATTAAATTATCCAATTTTGAAGTCATGTACACCAGTGGTCACATAATGCGAAAGTTATTGCCAAAATCAAAGAGCAAGTGCTTAACTCTCATTTACAAATATTGTGGAGCTCTATTGAAATACTTTGCTCGCGGATAATTGGGGTTCAACTGTAGGTGTTTTTTAAAATGTTTTTTTTTTCCTAAATCGTTCTTTTATTTTATCAAACATTATATTTTAATCGAACATCTGGATTTTGAGTTAAGATACACCGGGGTAAGTGGATACAATAAATTGGGTCCTTCTTCAACTTTGTGTCACATTCTAAAAAAGGAATATTTTCTCTTCTACTTAACATGAAATAAATCTGATGAATCTGTAAAGAATACAGGTATCAAACTAGAATCTTGAGTTTGACTAAAACACTATAGAAGCGCATTGAAAATAGAATACCAGGTGATCCACTTACCCCTATGTCAAAAGGTAAGCAGCTACTCCAAACGGATGGATGAATACTGAGACATTCACCAATTTTTCGAGCGCCAATTTCTGAAAGTTATTCGTGACGTAGGTTTCACTAAGAAACGTTCTCCAATTGCCAAGTGATTATGTTTTTTTTAGGATGGATTCACTTTGAAAAAAATAATAATGTGTTTTTCTCAATTGCCTTTCAATCTATACACTACTAGCTGACCCGAAAAACGTTGTTCTGCCATATAATGTATTTCTAGAGAATATTTTGGTTGGTAGAAATAACGAATATATTTCAAGAGAGTTTGTATGTTATCGTTCAGATCTGTAAAATTGATCTGAATGATGATTTTCACAGAGAAACATACATATGCGAACCTCTTATTTTCGAATTTTCCCTTTTTATTTTAACACTAAACCTAACACGAGGGGTCTAATGACCCATTTTAAACTTTTAGCCAAAATTTTCTTGCAAATTACATTGTCACAACATCATTTGCCCACACTACTTTTCCTAAAACATACATCGAATGTATTTTTCAGGGTTTATTTCTCTCTTATTATTTTTATTACTGAGAAATCAAGGTAATCTGCACTAACTACCGCAACGGGTCATTTTACCCGTGCGAACATTTATATGATATCAGAAAGATTTGTATGTGTGGTTGTGATACAAAACCATTGCATTGCACATTTTTGCTATTGCTTCATATATTTTGTGTTATTTGTAAATGTGTAGTGGATGATCAAAAATAAGTGTCTTGCTGGCTATCTAAGCGAGCTAACAGTAACTATTCCAAGCTACACTGCCCATGTTCGTATAGGAGACGTAAACGACAAAATGAACAAAATCGACTTTTTGCCGTTATGCATTCTATGCAATGTACTTTGTCTGCTCAACATGCAAACAAACATTTTATTGTTCGAAAACATTTGAGCAATTTAAAAAAAAACCTTTCCGAAAAATCACTGTTTGTCCGCATAACAGACATAGTTCCATACAGCTTTCATACATCGTTCGCAAATAACAACTGTCAATCCCCCTTATTCCACGCGGCGAATGACGTGAGATGGCTAAAGTCACTGCATTCCCGTAGGCGAATGGCGTGACTACAGTTCGTCACTAGGTGAGATTTGGAGTCGTGTCCTCATTTGTTATCGACTCGGGTATCAAAAAGGAGCTAAAAAGTAAGGTGCCTTCCAGAATAAAGTGGTAAACTTCGCAATCTCACGTCACTCGCCGCGCGGGGAATATAATGTGCTATAATCTAAATCTACATTTGAATCCCATTTTTTGTAGAACCCAAACATGCCTGTCACGATAGTCTCTTATTACTTAGTGTTTCCTAATAGATGAATATAAGAAACCATTGAAACGCTGCTCATATAATTACTATTTTCTGTACACGATGAACAGAGAGAATCAGTTGTGTTTTTTAATGTTATAATTACCTAAATTTCTGCATTTGAATCTATATAATATTGGTTCTTAGCATTATAACTCCTCGTATTCGACATCGGATTGTTCCACCTCAGCATTTACTCATTCCGTTGGTATATGTCACTCCACCATTTTTATGCGATTGATCGTGATATCGGTAAATCATGTTGCTAAAATTACCAACATTGCAAACTGCTTTTACAAATTCAATTAATTGAAAAAACACGAACCTGCTGTTCTTATCATATCCCAGAGTGGAAGAATGTGTTTTGATTCTCAAAATCTCCTAGGTCCTCTTATTCCGATAATATCCTTCAACTGAACAGATTATTTCATTGGAAATTTGCATGGTTACGCTTGCTGGCAAAAAAAGGCAATCAAATTGCGTTTTACCAACACTAATGGTGTTAGTGATTACGTCTCCTATGTAAACATGAGCAGTACAGTGCTATTTTGTGTGTCAAAACTTGTAATTTTTATATTTGGCTAATAATTGTTATCCCAAAATGTCGAAATATACAGGAGAAATATGGTAAGTCCACGTTTCTCAACAAAACTATATAAATAGTGTCATTTATTCACTAACTATTTATAAAGGGTCACTTGACCCGCTGTGGTAGGAATAGGTATAGGGTAACACGGGGTGAGTTGGACATACGGGGTGATTTGAACCACCCCATTATCTCAAAAAGTACGGCTCAACTTGGATTTTTTATAATGTCATCTTCTTTCATTAATTTTTTTTTTTTTTTTTATCTTCGCTTATTTTTCGTCGGCCTATTTCCGCCACTTTAGTGCCAATCACCGACATCAGGGAGGCGACTCCACCTGTTCCTACCTATCAGACTCAACAACTCATGAGCCGGGCCAACTTCTTTTACTTCCGCTCCGAAGGAAGACGTAACCAGAGATTTTTCGCCTCAGAAAATCCCAACGACGCCAGCTGGGATTGAACCCAGGCCGATCGGATTGTGAGGCTGTTACGCTAACCATACAACCACTGGCGCCGTCAACCTCTTTCATTAATGAACCGTATGTAACTAACGTAAAAAACTTTGGTAAAATTCGACAGGTGGAAGAAAATGGTAGCATGAACACAGTAAGCACTTTGATTGTAAGAAAATGAGAAATTTCCGATCGTGGTTTTAAGGTTTTTCCCGCTGATTAAACAAACTTTTCGTGTATTGTGCAGTAAAGTTCTGTTCGCCTACAGAAGAGGAACATTTTGATACAGCGAAACTGTAAGTTTGGTAACAATAAATGAAATTAATTGCATTTTAATTTTTTTGCATGATGTGTGGGGTGACATGGACACGTTTTTGTGGGGTGAATTGGTCCTACAGATTTGAGGTTTTTATTTGGTCTAATTGATTCCAGATGCCGCTGAATTACAGAAAGAGGATGACAACAGTAGGTAGACAACGTTGGAAGAAGTAGGAGCTTGAAAGAGCAACTCAGGCCATCAAGAACGGATTTTCTTTGACCAAGCATCGAAAATGTTTGAAAAAGCTCGAACAACAGTGAAAAAATCCATGCAGAATTCGAGATGGTATCAATCCAATTTTTCTGGTCTGGAATATGGCCAAGACACCTGGTATCAATCCCAGAACATTGTTACTGATTGTAAAATTATTCTAAAATACTTCACATAAACATAAGTATGTTTTTTTCGATGAAACACACACTGGACCAAATCACCCCGCATCAAATTTCAATGTCCAAATATCATCTCTTCTATTTTCTGATATATTTGGTAATTTAAAGCTTGATATATTGATTAAACATTATTGATTCAGAGAAAACGAGTGTAGCTTAGTATACAATGTGACATTTTTTATTTAGACTGCATTGGTTTGAAATATTAGGCGATTTGCTTAGGGGGTCCGAATTCCCTCCTTTTCCCCTACATGAAATACCTATAGGTTTAGTGTTAAATATCCTTCTTATATATAAAGATGTGCATAGTCAATTATTTCGAATTTTTCTAATCATCTCAAATATTTTCCAAAGTAGTATATCATTCTAATTTGGGTGGAGATAAACTCACAAAATATATGGACGACGTAGATCTAATCAGCCGTTCTCCCGTGATGATGAGTTATACCTACGTGGGTAAAACTCTCTTTTATATATAAAGATTTGAGCCAATAAAAAGTAATAATATATACTTGCTTTATTTGGTCCTATGATTCTGTATTACTATCCATAATACAGAATACAGGTCATAAAAGGAACTATCATGATCCTTGACATAGGGGTAAGTGGATCATGATTGTTCCTTTTATGATCATAAATGGATAATAATACATAATCATAGGACAAAATAAAGCAACTATATCTTATTACTTTTTATTAGCTCAAATAGTGTATATATTTGAAGGCAATTGATAAAAACATATTATTTTTTTTCAAAGTGAGTCCATCATTAAAAAAAACATAATCACTTGGCAATTGGAACACGTTTCTTAGTAGAACCTACGTCACGAATAATTTTACGGTGTGCTGCTCTCCCTTCCTCCCCAACAACCTTCACACGAGTAGGATTAAGGCAGAACTAGACTCATCTACATTGTAAATTCGATCAGGAGTTACTGAGTTACTTTTTCTAGGAGTTGAAAATAATTAGCCATTATAAATCGATCGACATTTCTCTTCCGTGCAACCTCAACAGATTGAGCCTTCTTTTGAGATAAAACGTGGCGTTTCTTGAAGTTATAAAAATATTCATCTCCGGGCAAAGAATATTTGAATGGATTGGGATCATTGTTTTCAGTCAGATACTGTGCGATGGTTTGTAGAAACTCGGTCTTGGATAAGCCAAAACCCCATTTCTCCATCGTTTTGATGAACGAGGCAATACGAGCTTCGACATTAATCGGAATCGCAGTGGGTCTTCCTCCTGCAGTACTTTTAACGGCTCTTTGCTCGTTAACTCGCTTTTGTAGAGAAGATCTAGGGATTACATAGCATCGTGCAGCTTGGGACACTGTCATTCTTTTACTTTTTACCTGGCCTTTTCTTCACGTATGCCCAAGCCACTGCAGCTGGAATGATATAAGGAAGAAATTGAATTTTCTATTGAACTAATATATAGCAAAAGAAGCCAACTGATTATGCTGCATTCTAAGTAAGCAAAAAAGGTACACTTCCCTTAGTTAAATTAAATAATTGGGGAAGTATATCATGATGAACATATTAGCTCATAATGCTTGAATCATTGGTTGCTCATTCTAGACTTGTTTAATATTTTGTTATAGTTGCCTGAAAATTCAAAACAATTGTTTTAAAAATTCTTTTCAGCGCCTACCGACGTCGCAAACTAACTTTTTCCAGAGCAGAAGATGACGTTTCTCGTATTGCGCTTGAAAAATTTATACATACACCAGATTTGTTCGTAGTATTGGTGCAGAGGTGTCGTTAGGGATCGATTTTTGGATGTTTGGATTCAGAATTTAATGAAACAATATGCACAGAAAGCCAAATTCGTGTAAATGCAGAGACAAAGTTCCCTAAGTTTTGCCTGCAGGATCATCAAAACAATTTCGTAGATCTGTATATTTCCATATATTTCCGTAGGTCTGGCATCTCTGGCTGACAGCGGTGTCCGTTCTAAGTAACAGAGAAAAAAAATAAAAAGGAAGGGCACGATGATGGGCCACTTGATGTCGAAAGGCTGCGGAAGCGGAAAGGGGCAGCGATGCGTCAGTTGTTAATGATCTTGTGTATATATTTGTGGCGGTAAAAATTTTTGTTACCACGTGTTTTTGATGGCAGATGCTGCTGCCGTCAGTCAACAGCGGGGGCAGTTATTTTTGTTTGTCAAATATTATAACCGTCAATGGCAGATGAAAAATAAAACCGATGGCGCTTTTCTCTGCATGTTGTTTGACTTGACATGAAAGCTTGTGTGTGTACTGTTTTTGGTAGCATAAATTTGCGCACATGTTTTTCTCCCGCTACGAGCAAACTTGATGTAGGCTACCGTGGGGTACGACAGGTTTAAGTGGATTTATTTCTCGTTTTTGAGCGAATGCGTAACACAAGTTTTTTAATTAGAAGTTTTTTTTACTCTGTTATCAACACCGAGCAGTCATTTCATCGATAAAACGATACTCATTTGCAATCGTACATGATCATATATGATGAGCCTCCATTTATCTTGGATGTTATGGGACGGCTCGGTTCCACCCTTTCTCATCGCAATAATCACACGGCTGCTGTGTGGGAATCAGGGGAGTGCTCATATTTATTCTGTTCACGCTGTGGTTAACAATTGCTGCGGGTATTTATCTATACAAATGTTTGTGTTTGTACTCAAAAGGCTTGTGTAGACAGACACTGCTGAAATAGAATGATGAGTGGGAGTGCCACTAGATCCTATTAGCACATTTTTCCACTCCCACTCGAGTGGGGCTCCGTTTATGTTGGCTGATTTTTCAGATAATTGCTCATTTTAGGATTTCATTTACATAAAACAACTGATTCACACACACACACCCAGAACACAAACAATCACATCCCGGTCAACGATCCGGGGCAGGAACGATTTATTTAACCGAAAATTCTGCTATCAGCTAGAGCTTATCACAAAACACAGCACAATCGCTCTACTTGTGTGGAAATGTGACCGCCAGATGGGCTCGTATGGGTCCAATTATTTTCAGCTTACTGTCCACCACCCCCTGCCGAAGGTTGGTGAAGGCGTTGTGCATCCACTTGATAGGGTACTTACTGAGCCGTGATAATTTGAACGCATCCGCCGTGTTAATTACGTCAACATAAGCCTGCAGCTCGAAGCGGCGGGACGTCACGTTCATGTTGTGGTTCAGCATTGCGAACTTGAATGCGGACTGGATCTCGTCCGTTCCCTGCTCGAAGATGGCCCCTGGAATGGAAGAAATAGGTAAATTTTCATTAGTGGTTTATAATCTTTTCTTGAATTGGGTGTTCGAAAGAACAGAGCAGAATGTATGTTAAAATAAAAAATATAGTTTCACTAACAAATCTTGTAACATAAACGTTGGATGCATGTCAATTAAATTCTTCAAAATCTAGATTGAAGTGTTTGTGCAGTATTTGATAGATTGCTTTCAATATTCATTGTTTTATTGTTCATTTTCTAAATAACTATTGTATTTAAGTGTGTTTGAATGGTTTCATTCTTTTTTATCCATTTTTTTTATGAACGTCAAACGGATATGTGAGAATGGGATTCGTGACATACAGATGAATGGAGAACTGTACACGATGACCGTCGATAACAATAAAAAACGAACCATTAATTTTCTTATTTCAATGTATTTTATTTACGTAACTGACAAGTTTGATGTGAGGTGTTAGCATGTTAAGTAAAGTGTGAAGTGAAAAAAGCAACAAAATGAAGGTAGAAAAATCAATATTAATTTCGTTCAATTGCTGTTTCGTCGATGAAAAATGGTCGCTTACCGTTTTGTTCATAACTGTTGGGCCCCGTTTATGAATTAGGAACTTAAAGATACGACAAACAACTTCATTGGAGTGGATATACCATCCAATTTTGTAGCACATAATTTTGTCGCTGTCATTCGATCGAGGAGTATTCAAATCGGTATTCTGAGTTTGAAACACAGCCATTTCGCTTCGCTTATTCATGTAATTTTTCTATTACTCTTCACCGAACTGCAGAACTCAACAATCATATGAGCATTGTTTTGCTCAGCTGAGGCGAATATGGTACTACACAACGATTTCACGATTCGATCGAAATCGACTTTTGCATTCTGAAATCCGTTTGGCTCGAAATTAATCGTTCTATGCAAATGTGCCAACCTTGCCTTGATAAAAAAACAAAAACAAATTCATCCGTATTTGTGGAGCAATTTATTCTCTATCCAAACAACAGACCTGAGAGCAATTTTAAATTGTCAACATTAAAATTATGACTCGATGTTATTTGAATACTTAGAGACATAGCACTATCACTAACTTAACTATTTTTCTATATTTCTTACTTACATCTGTCAAAACTTTACCCATAATATAAATATAAACAACTTTCGTTCAAGATTTTTACCCACTTGCAAAAGATGTGTTCCTCTATTGAATAGCATATATTTTTGATACGGTATAATTAATTTCCATTTATATTTTATGTTTTAAAATTTATGTTTTTTCCACCCTAAAATCCTTTAACATTTTGACAAATGGAACACAAATTTCTGCATTACACGAGAGATATCAAGCAAACGAAACCAAATTTGGCATGTGGAGGTTTTAGGATGCAATAAATGTTTCTATGGTGATTAGACACTCCTCCCGCTATCTAAGGGTGGGCTGTCATACAAATGAAACACAAATTTCTACATAACTCGAAAAATAATCAAGCAAATGGAGCCACATTTAGCATGTGAAGGTTTTACGGGGCATGAAACGTTTCTATGGTGAATACACTACTCGCTCCTCTCTAACTCTCTAAGGGGTCTGCCATACAAATGAAACACAAACTTGAGAAATGAGAAATGATTCTATGATGGTATGACATCCTCTCCTCCTCTTGAATGGAGAGGAGGTTCCATAAAAATATTACACATATTTCAACCAAACATGACAATTGAAAATTTTCGGAAAACTCTGAAGGAAGAAGGGAAAATTCGGAAAATTAAATTCCCATATGTTCTACAATTACATAGTGATAAGTGCTGTTAGCCCATTTGATGTTTGCGCTAGCGAAATTGATCTTTGTTCGAAACTGGAAATGGATTTCAATGTGATGAAACGCACTCCTATATCTTCTTCTATCTATACCAAAAAAGGATCGCCGGATGTGTTGATAAGAGCAGAACTCGAGGAAGGAATTGTCCGATTTAGGGCTGTCTTTATTCTATTATATTTTCTGTATAAAACATTTATTCCATGTAACGGAGAAACATGTTATTTGCAAGTGGTTGAAAACTCTTGAACGAGAATTGTCTCTGAAAATAATCTAATATTATAATGATGAGTTTTGTTAGAAATACTAGGAATTTTATACAAAAAGGTATATTCAACGGAGTCGAATAGAAGATCAATCAATGAACAGTTGTGCGATTGGACCCATTAACTTGCTCATAGTAAGAAAACGTGAATGTTTGAAAGTATTGATAACAAAAAACAAATATTGGGCGGGACAAAGTTTACCGGGTCAGCTAGTGCATTCTATTTTAGCAATAGCAAAAGCTGTGTCAGCGTAGCTCATGATAGCATCTCGCAAGTGAATTTATTCTTTATTTCGCCGCGTACACGTCGACCTTGAATTGTTGGCACTGCTCACGACATCGTAGAAAAACGTTGCCCTGACTGCGTCGAATCATCATACGATACACATCAAAAAAACATCGAACGCACTCTCTTGTCATCACATATTCATAAATTAATTCGAAATAATTGATGATTGTTTGATCCCATCTGTTTTTTGATTAGGATAATTTAACAATTCAGCTGTAGCAGAGACGGTTTTATTCGTGTACATTTATTCATCGATAATCGATAATGTTGCAAATTACGCAGTAGCCGTTTACGCGTAAGAGTATTCCTATCTTATCGATAAGCATGTTGTTAATTACACAATGTCACCTTTTTCGGCGTATGAGTACTCATATTGTCCGAATGTTCACAGTTTGACCGTTCACAGCGGGACAGTTGATATGGGGCTTCCATTGTTGTGTTATTAATAGCACCAATTACCGATACAGCAGCAGATAAGTGATGATGTTCATAATGAATGAAGTACCTGTGATAGGATCTCATTGTATACCGAACATGTGTGAATTTCAATAATTCATGGTGCTCATTCGATAAGGCAAGATGCACCTGGCTTTAATAAAATTTAGGTCACTTGCACATGTATGGATGAAATTTCGATGAAGCGGACGTAGCGCCATTTGTCATTGAACAACGTAAATAAATTCGTTATGTTTGAAAAATGAGTAGCGGTTGATTTTTAAAAAATTATAATTTTTTTGGGTATTGTGTGTACAAAAATGATAAAATCGCGAAATGAAAAGTAAAAAAAGGGATAGGATTGAGAGGATGAAAAATTGGGATTTTACGTATATTTTAGGCAAATTAAAAAAGAAATACATATAAGTTTAAAATAGATTAAATAGAAAATAGATAGATAGAATCATATTTCGGATTCAGATTAAAAATGCTAATTCCGAATTAAATCGTAGATTCCAGCTTCAGAACTCAAAATTTTGATTTCAGATTCAAGACCCAGATTCTAGATTCAAAGTCAGGTCCTAGATTGTTACAATATTCGAATTAAGTAAAAAGATTGGTTCTCGGTTATTTGGGATGGAAACCACACTCAGGTTGGAACTTCTGCACTTACTATCAACTTTCTGGTTTACCCTTTCCTATGCCGATTGCCGAGCTCAGAATGTTACGGATTTTAACTCTGTTCTTTAGGTTTATCTTTATGGTTGGAACGTTTCACAAATTTTCATTCCACACAGTTATGCTGATAATGTTCACGATTTGTGTCTCAGGAAATGTCGTTCAACCGATACCGCGGAGAAAAATCGGTAAATGAGTTTCCACGATTGTAAAACTGAATTTTAATTTTAATTTTTTCTTAAAAATATGTTTTTTTTTTATTTCAAAGACCTTACAATTTCCAACAAGTTGCGGATACATCTGAAGCACTTTTTCCAAGTTTTTCCAACAACCACTTTTTCATGTTTTTTTTACTATTTACTTCACTATTTTACTATTTTTTACTATTAATTACTATTAATATTTAACTCGTAACGTTTCGATGGATAAATTATCGCGGTATGCATGTACTACAAACTTTTTTCTATTTAGAAACATGTCAAGAACTTGTCAAAAGCAAGAATTTACACACAAAAATTCTATTAATAAAACTTTATTACAAACTATTTTTTTTTTAATTTGTAATATTTGTGAGTCATAAATTTTTGTAAAAAAATTAAGAAAAATATTTTGGCTCTTTTCAAAAACTAGTCCAATTCTTTTTCGAAGATTTCAAGTATGCAAAGTTTGCTTAAATTACTAATGTTTTTAGATTCACACCGTTCCTCTACAATCTGAGATGTTGCTGCCAATGACCAGTCGAGTTGGCATGAAATTCGTCTATATTATTTTATCAATAGTAAATCTGAATTGCATTCAGAAAACAAAAAGTTACTGCATGAAACTGCATTTCGTTCAACTATGACGCTCCTCTATGACGTGGTCAAATTGTGCTTCAACTCATCGTTAAAAAAAACTACAAGTGTTACAGAACAAATGCCTTAAAATTATACATAATTTTCCTCCATGACATAGCAGCACTGATCTTCACGAAATCGTCAACAGGGCCCGAAATCTTCGAAGATGAAAAATGAAAATCTGCTCTCCTCTCAGTAGCTTCGCTTCGACTAGGACTACTTCGGTCTTTGCCGTCAACATGATTTGAATTGACTAGAAAATGAATTGACGAGCGTTTAGAGCGATGATGACTGATGAACTTTTCTAGCAAAAGGTTATTCTAATTGACAAATCTATGTATATATATATATATATATATATATATATATATATATATATATATATATATATATATATATATATATATATATATAATCTCGTGTCGCGGTGTTTGTTACCGAACTCCTCCGAAACGGCTCGACCGATTTTGATGAAATTTTACTCAAAATACTTGGTAGGTATGAGAATAGGTTGTAAACTATATATGATACCGGTAGGATACCGATAACCATACATTTAATACCGAATAGGGTGGCTCTATGCAGAAAAAAAGATCTGGATATTTGTTTTCAAACATTTGACTTCATACCATACATATAACCTTAAATTTTGACCCCTATTCCGAACGAATTTATTTAAGTTGTTCAATGACTGATGGCGTAACGCTCGCTTCATTGCACATCCATCTACAAATACACAAGTAACATCAATTCATCTAAAGCAGGGAGCATCTCCGACGAGCTGGAAGCCTTTTTGAATGAGCACAATGAGCTATCGATATTCTTCAAATCATATTTGCTAGGATTACAAAATGACAATCACGCCATTGCCGTCAACCCTGATAAAACATCAGCTGGAGAGCACGTGTGTAAATCCAAAGCACAAGCGCTGCTGGAATCATGATAGCACGGTGACACGAGAAATTTAATGCGAAGAAAAAACAATAATCTGGAATTCATCGTTGACACACACCGTTCATACGACCCTCGCTATGTTCTTCTTCAATGGTTCTAACGTTCCCAAGGTTTGACTTCTCAACGTAGTACTACTTGCGTCATTTTTATTAGTAAAAAGTTGAGATTTCTATGACGAACAATACGCCATGAATGTATTCTGGAGTGGCAAGCTCTAGAATACGCGTGACTACAGTGCAAGTCAGAAGGGTTTCTTTAACGAAAAATCTCTTGCATAAACATTAGACCAACGAGACCCCGTCACAGATACTTAATTCATTATGAACATCATTTCTCATTTTGATTTAATATTTATGAACATGCGACAAAACAAATAGAGGGCGCGCTCGAAGGATTTTTATGTTTATCATATGGTGATTTGACATGGTCAAGAAACGCCAATTCAAGATATCGTAAGCTGTGCCAACAATTTATGGTCGACATATACGCGAAGGTAGAGAGTGAACGACTGCAGTTCTTACTACACAATCAACAAAAGTGGTGCGAGGAATAATACATTCACTTGCGAGACACTATCATGAGCAACGCCGACACAGCTTTAGTTATAGCCAGGCCAAAGCGCAATGCATTGTCATGACATTGCGCGTGTGTTCAAACACAAAATGAAGTTCGATCGTATTCGTCCCCACATATTGTTGGTTGTATTCTGTTGAATGGAAAAAGCGCAATTTTGCATTCTGTTTAAGCTCAAGTGCAATCGAGTTGAGCAAATGTGACAACCTTGCCACGCAATTCGACGTAAACAACATTGGTCTCCATGTTCCATTTCTATGAAGTAAAAATAGTAATGGTTTTTCGGGTGGAATAAACACGCAAAATTTAGCATTCAAACACATTCAAAACAAATTTAGCATCCAAACGAAATAGAATAATAATTTTCATTCAAATTTCAACAATTTAGAATTATTTCCGGAATTATGCCGATCAAATAGAGAGTAAATTGAACCACAAATACGGATGACTTATTTTGACCATTGTTTCGCGACAAGGCGAACGAATTTAAGAGTGTAAAAGTCGATTTCGATCGAATTGTAAAATCCGATCACTCATATGCATATATGAATATTGAGTTCTGCAAATCGGTGAAGAGTAATAAAAACATCCATGAATAAAGGAAGCAATATGGCTGTGTTTCAAACTTAGATTACCGATGTGAATACTCCTCGATTGAATGACAATGATAAAATAACGCGATTCCAAACAGGCCGATTAATCAGCTCAATTGAAGTTTGCTGGCGTATCGCTGTTTTCCAATTTATGAACGAGACCAAGCTGTTATAAACTAAGCCATGTTGAAAATCACATGCACGTATTTTCTAACAAGGAGACAGCAATAAATATTGATTTTCTATATTTCATTTTTTCTACTTTACGACAAACTTATATTACTTTTTTCAGTTGATGTTTAACTTTTAAGAGATCAAACATGTCAGTTACGTTAATGAAATACACCAAGAAACATCATATAACCTTTCGTTCAAATCATTTAATTCGTTTTTTTATCGGTCACATTCGATTTATTTTAAAGATCGTTAAAATATTCAAACACACTTACAATACATTAGTGTGTTTTATTCAACACCCAAAATATTCACTAGAGATAATTTATTTATCAGAACAACGTTTGCCTGGTCAGCTAGTGAATGAATACAAATCTGCCTCTTCATTCAACCTGACTTGAACCCACGTTTCTACTCCCCCTGACACGAATATTGTTACCCACGTACACAATCTTATTTCACTTCCATTTAAAAAAAAACTTCCATATAAAATCTAGGACACGATCGCATTTTCGAGACGTAGGGCTTATTCAACTCGCTTTTTATTACTTCGGATATTACTCAAGATTTTTTTAAAGTTTCAGTGGCTCTAAAATGAGCCATTGTTTTGCGTGGTTCTGTGGAAGCAGTATGATTCATGATTTTATTTAGATAACATCTAAATTGTATTGGTGTGTTATATCTTTCATTCAAAACACACCATCGTCCTTTCGAAGCGATATCGCTCTCGTTTCATATCGAGCGAAACCGCTGTGTGTGGCTGTCGGCTTCTCGATGGCTAGAGCGAGACAATTCATAATATTCCGCTTTAGCTGCACGTCAGTACATGCTCTGAATTGCACAATTTACTTTGATGATTAATTCTAAAGCAAACAACTTTGCATGTCCGCTCAGCTCGATAGCGAACCAAAAACTGAAGGTATGTCGCTTTTTTTTGTTTTTTAACTTGAAGTTCAATTTTATTTCAATTCTTTTGCACGGTGCACAGTTTTGTCATATTAAAGTGTTACAATTTTCATTTTTCATCCTTTAAATCTCAGTTATACATTCTAAATATATGTTTTATAATTTGGTTAATTAACTTGTGTCGATTTTGATGATTATCATCGTTGTTTCATTTTAATTTTATAACCTACTTAACCTAAATCTAATTAATCAGCTCTCGAATAAGCTGATGCTCGGACGAGGCAGTACTTGCAACTAGCCACTCATACGAGTCGTCTATTCGCTCCATAATTGTTTTACATCCGGCGGCGTAGTGTAGTTCACTGATTCTCGTGCGAGGCGGTGCATCTAGAATAGTTCTCAATAGTTTGTTTTAATGTTGATAATTTACCATAGGTGCAATTATTAATTTGAAGATCGATATTTTATTTCGTAGTAACAGTCTGGAGCGCCGATTTATCAGCGGATAAAGGCTTTGCAGCAACGCGATACATCTGCTTCGGAGTTTGTTCGTGTGAGCTCGATATATTAATTTTTCATCAATAGTGACGCCGAGGTAATTTACTTCATAGCGCCATTTTACCGGACACCCGTTTATACTTATGTAGCAATCTGGTGGGGGTGAAAGATTCTGTGATTTGCGGCGTTTGAAGAGAATAGCTTGACTTTTCTCTTCGATTATTTTTATCTTCCAGCTCTGGAGATACGCTACGTATTTTGATACTCCTTGTTGGAGTCTAAATCGATAGTTTGCTGGTGTTCTGCCGTTTTCCAAGATCGCACTATTATCAGCATACAATGCCAGACTACAGCCAGCAGGTAATTGCGGAACATCAGAAGTATATACGATGTAGAGTAAGGGACCAAGAAGGCTGCCTTGTGGTACCTCTGCAGGAACATCGTGTAATTCGGACCAGGCACCTGGGATATGCACTCGGAAATTTCTTCCTTTCAGATAGCTATCTATTATTTTGATGAGATATGTTGGGAAATTACCTCGCAGTAGCTTGTGAATTAGGCCTTCGTGCCAAACGTTGTCGAAGGCTTTCTGTTTCTTTCTGTTTTAAATTTTTTGTTAATTTCCAAAACGCAGGCGAATAGTACTCCAAAATTTCGATGTCCTCGGCAAACTTCGCATTTTTATGTGTATCATCCGGTCTCGAATGTGATGATTCAGAAAGATGAGTTCACGCATTTTGAAGTAGCATTTTGTACGTTGGAACTGTCGTCTTACTGCATTTCGTTGCTGAATAAGATTTCTAGTATGGGGATCAATTGTGATGAAATTGTGCCTGATCGGAATCCATTGGATGCAGGCATCTTCTGCAGTATGAACGGCATTTTCGAAAATGTTCAGATAGTTGTCTATATCGTGAGTACCTGCTAACACGAGATCGTCGGGAAGAAGATAATCCATCCGTTGGTTAAAAGCTGACCAGTCAACATCGTGATAGTTTCTTCTCTTCACGGCAGGAGCTGGAGTCGGAGAACATTATAATTCGCACACCACCGGGTAGTGGTCGGAACTCAACTGATAATGGGTGACAGGTTTCGATAATGTCAGGTCCGAGAGAAACAAGTCCAGTGTTGTAGTTGCTCCCAATATAGAGAGAAAAGTCGGTTCATCCGGAAAGTGAATGGAACACGTACTCAAGCATAAATGGCCAGCCAGTATTTTACCGTTTTTGTTGCACTGACGATTTCGCCATAATGTGTGACGAGCGTTGAGGTCTCCTGCTACCACGAATCGAGATCTGGTATTGGTGAGCTTTTCCGAATCTTCTGAAAAGAATCTGGCTGAGCCGTTGCTATCTATGCATTGCCGAGGTGTATATACAGCGAAAAACGTTATATCGCCACGTAGTGTGTAGATTTTCACTCCTATTGCTTCAATCATATTCGTTTTCGGATGAGCAATTACTTCGAATCTGATGCCACGCCTGATTACGATTGCAACACCGCCACCTCTTGTGTCAGGACGATCTAACCGGGTTATAGAATAGTTCGGGAGCGAGAAATTTAACGATGAGTTCAGCCGGGTTTCCGTTATTATTCCTACCTCGATACTGGTTTTAGTTAGAAAGTTACTCAATTCTACTTTTTTCGCCTGAATTGAACGAGCGTTCCAGTTCACAATTTTGATATTGCGGGGTTCAATTGACCCCATATTTGCTAACCGATGACCTTTACCTGATCCTCACGAGTTTTACACTGCTTCATTCGATCGAAGATCTCGTTGAAAATAGACCACAGCTTAGCTCATCTGAGTTGTAAAGCATTTGTGCATTGTCCGAAGAAGTGGAGCTTGTTGTTGTCTCATGCATACCGGCTCTGATGCGAGGATCCAAACGATGTTTGTAATTGTTTGGGAATTGTGAACTCACTGGGTTGGATGGTCTAACTGGTTCTGCGGGTTTTTGCATTGAAGGAAACTCCTTTTCATTAAATTCAGATACTGGAGGCCTACTGGGGGGTCCTTTACCTGGCTGGTTGGAATTCGTTGCTTGTTGCCGTATACGCAAATAATCGACTCGCTCGGGGTCCGTAGCTGGATGAGCACCATTACAATTTGCACACTTCTTTGTTATACGAGGGTCACTATTTATATTTCGGGAATTGGCAACACTGATGTCATGTGAGTCCATCTGACGGTTCCATCGTAAAGTTTGACATTTTTGACGATATACGTACTCAGAACATTTTGTCATACGGACGCTATTTGTTTATTTTATATTTAGTTGAAAGTTTGGTCTCGGCAAAAAAATGGAACTGAATCGTGAACATTTTCGTGCGATGATTTTTTACGACTTTCGACGTGGATTATCACAACAAGAGTGCGTCAATCAACAATCAACTTGGCGATGAAGCTCCATCAAAAACCACTGTGTATCGCTGGTATAGTGAATTCAATCGTGGTCGTAGTTCGCTGTCCGACGAGTTTCGTGAAGGTCGTCCAAAATCGACTGCCAGAAAACATCGATGCTGTGCACGAAGTGATTAAGCAAGATCGTCATGTAACCTATTGTGAGATTGAGGCATCCCTAAGCATTAGTTCCACCAGCATATATGCGATTTTACATGAACACTTAGTTGTGCGAAAATTATGTTCACGTTGGATCCCACATAATTTGACAATCGCTCAAAAAAAGGCTCGTGTCGATTGGAATAAATGCTTTGAAAATTAGTTTAAGCGCATGCATATCGATCATCGTGGCGAGTACTTTGAAAAACAATAAAAATATATTCGCAGCTTAACTATTTGTTTTTGTTCCTATTCCCGAAATATAAATAGTGACCCTCGTATCAGTCTTCGTTGGACATTTTTCGGTGGTGTGATTTGATCCACAGTTGTTACATCTGCTCTTCAAATGGCAGTTTCTGGTGCCATGGCCATGAAACAAAAAAATCATGCATTGCGTGACGTCTGCACGTATGTTACGATATGGCTCCCAGCGCACAGCGATGTTAGCGATATAATTCACTCCTTGCAGCTCCTTGAGAGTAGTGTATCCTTTCGGGAATTGTACGAGGTACAATGCTTCATTTTGTTGAGGAGAATTTTCCTTACGCTTGATGATGTGAACGGCTTGAGCATCAAGGTTACATTCTGTTTTCAAAACAGTTAGAAGCTCGTTTGCGTCTATCATTGGAAGGCCACGAACCACAACACGGTATGGCCGCTCGCTTGGTTTGTCGTGTGTGTAATATTCATACTCGCACTTCTGTAGATGAGTTTCAACTGTTTTATATTCCTCGGCGGAGTTGCAGAGGATTTTTGTTCCGAAACGGGTGGTTTTATAAAACGGCGTAGCACCACAATTTCGAATAGAGCTGATTAGATTCGCAAATACCACGTTTTTCACTACTAAGGGAGGCTGCTTCTTCCTTCCGCTGGAGTTTTCGCTTTGAGTCGTACTCGGGTCATCCATCTCGATTTGAGAGAACAGTCCGCCAACGAGGCAAACGGATTTTGCTGTAGCAATTCATTTTGTTTGTCGTCGGCTAAGTGATCACGTTGTTTCCTCTTCGATTTGTGATCAGATAAAGTTTTTTGAGTTTCAGCTGATGATTTTTTCATCTATAGGCGCGCGATTTACTTTTCCGAGTAGCGTAAAACGCGTCCGAACGTGTCGCTTGCAAGTTGAAAAAAAGGAAGGTATGTCGCAGCAGCAAGTCAATATTTATAGTGCTGCTTCTTTTTTTTTCCTTGAATGATGCACGATGGTTAGCTACGACTGCTTCCACAACGGTGTTGATATATTCAAATTGTGCTTAGTAGTAGTGTTGTTGAAATGTTAAGGCTTTGAACTTTTTCTGTTCATTCGCACCTCAAGGATAGAAAAGACAAATTAAGAAAATTAAAACTAACTCTCGACATTGGAAAAAAAGCTATTTCGAAAGCATCGAGGATCGGGCCCCGTAGATGCGGACGTTACAGCCCCACCGGAATCGACGGACAACCTCCGGCGTCCCTCACCACGAACTGTCGCCGACCGAAGCAGCAGTGTCCCAGGTGTGCAGGGCCCCAGCAGTGCGGACGTTACACCCCCACCGGAACTGCTGGACAACCTCTGCAGCCTGCGGACGAAGAAAAAAAACCAACGTCGAGAAAGAATGGAACCCAGCGATATTTCCTGGCAGTCGAGGCCCCGTCAGTGCGGACGTAATACCCCCACCGGTACCGGCGGACTACCCTCGGCACCAAGGAGAAGCAGTTTTCCACGATTCAGCTTTCGGGACGCACAAGGGTGGCAACACCTATTCCCCGATGGACCACGTAAGACCTGGACCAGTAATCGGGACGCACAAGGACGATAACGTCTGTTCCCCGAAGGACAGCGTGGGAACCGCATCAGATCTCGGGACGCACAAGGGTGGAAACACTCGTTCCCCGATTGATCTCGCTGATGTTCCTTCTATCAATACTGTTCGACTCCCGCTGCTCTGTATCGACATCATTGAGGTTTCTGCCACCGAGCCGCAAAGCAGTATAGAGGATTAAAGTGACGCCGAATCGTTCTTTCCCGCCCTCGGGTCAAGTGAGCGAACGCTGGCCGAGACTCCTACTCCCAGCTGTCGTACACCGCTGCTCGTTCAACAACAGCGCCCATCGTTGTCACTGCTGTCTTTCAAGCTGCCGACACAACACCGTCTACAGTTGATGCCCCAACCAACCGAAGATCCGCTCGCCTCGCCGCCAGAGCCACTCCCGCGGCCACAAACACTCCACTGGAAGTCCACGCCATGCAAGCTTCACCTATGCCAGTCGTAGCACAGTTTAACACCGACACGTACGACGCTCGGAGACGTAGTCGAGAAGATTCCACGCAAGCTACGGCCGGGAGTTCAAACTCTCCAACGAACCTCACCACATTTCTTCGGCTGCCTCTGAGAGGCAAGGAAACTCAACCCGCTATTCTCAGTGGAGTTCCTCTGGGAAGCGTCGCAGCCAGTACTACTACACCTCGAAGCAACAGTGCCCCAGGTATACAGGGCTCCAGCAGTACGGACGTAACACCCCCACCGGAACTGCTGGACAACCTCTGCAGCCTGCGGACGAAGAAAAAAACCAACGTTGAGGAAGAAAGGAACCCAGCGATACTCCCTGGTATTCGAGGCCCCGTCAGTACGGACGATATACCCCCACCGATACCGGCGGACTACCCTCGGCACCAGAGAGAAGCAGTATCCCACGATCCAACTCTCGGGACGCACAAGGGTGGCAACACCTGTTCCCCGACGAACCACGTGGGACTTGTACCTGAAATCGGGACGCACAAGGACGGTAACGTCTGTTCCCCGAAGGACAGCGTGAGAACTGCTTCAGATCTCGGGACGCACAAGGGTGGAAACACTCGTTCCCCGATTGATCTCGCTGATGTTCCTTCTATCAATACTGTTCGACTCCCGCTGCCCTGTATCGACATCATTGAGGTTTCTGCCACCGAGCCGCAAAGCAGTATAGAGGATTACAGTGACGCCGAATCGTTCTTTCCCGCCCTCGGGTCAAGTGAGCGAACGCTGGCCGAGACTCCTACTCCCAGCTGTCGTACACCGCTGCCTCGTTCAACAACAGCGCCCATCGTTGTCACTGCGGCCCTTCAAGCTGCCGACACAACACCGTCCACAGTTGATGCCCCAATCCGCCGAAGATCCGCTCGTCTTGCCGCTAGGGCCAATCCGGCCACCACAACCACTCCTATGGAAGTACATACCAGGCCTGCCCCGCCTTTGCCAACTGTAGCACGGTCTAACGCTGACTACGATGCATGGAGACGCAGCCGAGGAGATTTCACACAAGCTATGGCCGGGAGTTCCAACTCCTCAACGAACCTTACCACCTTCCCCCGGCTGCCTCCGAGTGGCAGGGCCACCCAGCCTCTTATCGTCGGTGGAGTTCCACCGGGAATCGTCGCAGCCAGTACCACTACACCTCCGATTCCCCGCCACACCACCCACCCGCAGCAGCGAGATTTTCCCACCAACACGTCCACCAACCTCGCTCTTCAATGGAATATCAATGGGCTGTACAACAACTTAGGTGAACTGGAGATCCTTGACCGAGAGCTGTGCCCGTCTATCATCGCACTCCAAGAGGTGAATCGAATTTCCCCAACAAACATCCAGAAAATCCTCGGGGGTAAATTCCACTGGCACACCAAGCGGGGCTCCGTCTTGCAACACTCCGTTGCATTAGGCGTCCAAAAAAACATTCCCCATCTGTGGAAACAAATTTCCACCGACCTGCCAATAATAGCAGTCCGAATCGAGGCCCCGATTCCGATAACCATCATCTGCATATACCTGCCGTGTGGCACAATCCCGGAACTACGACGGAAGCTGCTTGAGGCGTTAGAAGGTTTGGAGGACCCCATAGTCATCCTGGGGGACTTCAACGCTCATCACCGCAATTGGGGAATGCAATCATCAGACGTCAGGGGAAATATCATCGCCGACCTCTTGGAGGAGCAGGAGCTCACGGTCTTAAACGACGGCACGGACACCTTTCGTAGAGGCACCAGCACCACAGCCATTGATATCTCAGCAGCCAGTCTCAACTTGGTGGGTAGACTAGGGTGGAACAAAGCCGACGATCTTCATGGCAGTGACCACCACCCAATAACCATTAGCTTCAACGGCCCGCCACCGCTAACGACTCGCAGACCCAGATGGATCTTCGAAAAAGCTGACTGGGTAGCCTTTCGAACAACCTCCGACTTCTTGCTATCTAGGGACAACCCGACCACCATCGCCACTTTCAACAAAATCATCATGGAGGCCGCCGAAGCCTCCATCCCGAGAACGAAAGCCACTCCGGGCAAAAAAGCGCTGCATTGGTGATCCGAGGATATCAAAGGGGAAGTCAGGAAGCGGAGGAAGTTTCTTCGTGCGGCTAAACGATTACCACTCGGAGACCCAATGAAGGAAGCTGCCATGAACAGATATCGAGCGCAACACATCAGGGTACGACGGTTAATCCGGAAGGCGAAACTTGAAAGTTGGACTGGTTTTCTGGAATCTATCAACGAGAACCAGTCCTCTGCGGATCTCTGGCGTAGAGTTAACGCGCTGAATGGAAAGAGGAAACCACACAACCCCATCCTTCGAGTGAACGGTGTAACCCTTAACGATCCGGTAGATACCTCGAACACACTCGGAGAATATTTTGCGGGACTTTCCTCCATCTCCGAATATGACCCCGAGTTCATCCGCCGACAGGGAGCGAATACCGCTTCGGTCACCAACTTCGTGGTCCCGGTGAGCCGTCCCAATAATCTTCTTAGTCGGAACTTCACCTACGAGGAACTTTCCGTCGCTCTACGTTCTGCGAAAGGTGAATCAACCGGCCCTGACGGTATCGGTTATAAGATGCTGAAACAACTGTCCCTGCTTGGACAGTCTGTCTTTCTCGGCATCTTCAACGACCTGTGGAGTACACACGAATTTCCCGAGGGTTGGAGACACAGCCTAGTAATACCCATACCTAAGGTCGGCCAAAGCAGCAACAACGTCAAAGGCTACCGTCCAATTTCCTTAACCTCCTGTTCATCCAAAATCCTGGAAAGAATGGCGAACAGACGCCTGGTCACCTTTCTGTCCGAAAACAGGAAATTGGACTATCGGCAGTTCGCCTTCCGGCCGGGTATGGGCACCAACATCTATTTCGCGACCCTCGGAGACGTGATAGCCGAAGCCAACAGGAACCGTCAACATGTGGAGATGGTGGTACTGGACCTGGAAAAGGCGTATAACAGAACATGGATCCCGTTAGTATTGAAAACTCTGGCAGGATGGGGAATTGACGGCAAACTACTTCACTTCATCAAAAACTTCGCTACACGCCGAACCATTGAAGTCAAAATCGGTAACATCAGCTCCCGAGTTTTCCACGAGGAGACAGGAGTACCTCAAGGTTCTGTTCTTGCCGTCACTCTCTTTCTCGTCGCCATGAATAGTCTTTTCCAGGTCCTGCCTAGGGGAGTCTTCGTGTTCGTCTACGCGGACGACATTCTTCTGATGGCCGTGGGTGACACCCACAGGATCCCACGCATCAGGATACAGGCAGCTACCAACGCCATTGGCCGGTGGGCGGCCGAGAGAGGATTCAAACTTTCAGCGCAGAAGAGCGGCCATATGGTGATATGCGGCCACAGGCACCAAGGTCCCACCTCCAGGATCCAACTATACAAAGAACACATTCCTCGTCGAAAAACATTAAAGATCCTCGGGGTGTTGATCGACCACAAACTTAGCTTCCTTCGCCATTTCGAGGAAGTTAAAAAGAGCTGTGCCACCCGGCTGAACCTTCTGAAAACCATTTCCAAACCACACCGGAGCAACAACAGGAAGATCAGGTTACGGGTGGCCAAAGCTATCATCAGCAGCCGCCTCACCTATGGTCTCGAGCTGACGTGTTTGGCCGGAGATAAGCTCCCAAAAACTCTGGCACCGATTTATAATAAGGCACTACGGACTGTCTCCGGCCTCCTACCATCAACACCAGCTGCCTCCGTCTGCGCTGAAATTGGGGAACCCCCCTTCAACCTAATCATCGACTCGACCATTGTAACTAGGACTGCCAGTTTTTTGTCGAAAACCAGCGGTAGGGGAGAGACCCACCTGATCGTCCTCAGTAACACGATACTGCAGCGGGTGGCGCATTCCAACCTTCCCCCGATGGCAAAACAATCCTGGTTTGGGGCGAATGACTGGAGGTTCCCAACTGTTCTCGTGGAGAACGGCATCAGGAACAACTTCCGAGCCGGGGTGAGCTCTGCCGGTCTGCCAGAGCACTTCAAGGCCATCATTGCAGAAAAATACCGTCTCCACGAAATCAGGTATACGGACGGCTCAAAAGGACCATCAGGAGTAGGATTTGGGGTAAGCGATTGCTGTAACAGATTAATTTCCAGCAAAAAAGTCGCAGACATCTGCCAGGTCTTCTCGGCAGAGGTGGCCGGCATTTTTGAGGCAACCACCTTCCCATCTCCCAAGCCGCTGCTGGTCGTCTCCGATTCTGCAAGTGCTATTGATGCCATCGGTGCGACTAGGTCCAGACACCCATGGGTACAGGCCGTCAGGAAGAACCTATTGCCCGACACTGTGCCCATGTGGGTTCCAGGACACAGTGGCATTGCAGGGAACGAAGCGGCCGACCGATTTGCCGGAATCGGTCACATCGAACCGTTTTTCACTCGGGAGGTGCCGCTTGATGACATGAAGTTGTGGATCACCAACTCTTTCCGCACCTTCTGGTCCGAACAGTGGTTCGCAGAGAGAGGGCAGTTCCTCAGAAAGGTTAAGGGCTCGATTGCGGGATTCGAGGACGTTAAAATGATGCGAGAACAACGAATCCTATCTAGATTGCGAACCGGCCACTGCTCGGTCTCGCACGGATTCAGCGGAGGACCTTTCCGTCTACTCTGCGACCACTGCCAAATCCACAACTCCGTCGAACATTTCCTGTGTGGCTGCCCCAAATTTGATGATCTGCGAAATCGCTATGGAATCAGCGGGAGTGTACGGGACATATTAAGCGACGATTCAGCGAGGGTAGCAGCGCTTTTCTGCTATTTGAAAGATGCCGAATTGTTCTTCAGGATCTAACACGTGAACAATGGATCAGCCACGAAGATCCTTGTTTCTTCCCCTCCACGATGAAGGGGAATAAGAACACTTCGGCATCTTCAACGGCAAGGCTTCCTCTCCACTGGCCTGGAGCCATGGTCCGAGGACATCCTAGCCATCTGATCCAGCAAGTAGGCAGCAAGTGGAGAAACACCAATAATTTTTATTTAATTAGTTAAAAATGTTTTAAAATGTTCTTAATATTATTATTATTGTTCTAATTGTTATTCGTCCCATTTCAAATTTATGTTAATTATTATGTATATTTTATGTCATTTGTTTAACCATGCGGCAATGTCTACCGCCGTCGCTACAGAGGCGAACCAGCCCAGGAGGCTGAAAGCCTCTCAAAAAAAGAATAAAAAAAAAAGCATCGAGGATCGCTGCAGTCTGGTCGATAGCCGGGTGAATGAATTTTGGTTCGCTGCAACTTAAGATGCTCGTTTTGGTCGGTCCAATTTGAGAAGCAAAAAATAAGGAAAATCAGAAAATGAGATTTAGTGCGTTTGGATAATGATAAAATTGAACTTTAGGGGGTCCTACGTCACGAAATTATTTGTTTCAATCACTCGCTTATCACTATGACAACTAACGCGGCAGTCTTATTTCCAGTTTATCTACACACGGTCACATACGATTATATGTATGTTCCACCACCATTATTCTATATTTCTGATAAATGACACATTTAAACCATCTGATGGCGAACATTTTAATCTACATTTGACTACGATTCAAAACAACAACAATTTTCACGGGTTAAATCGAGAGCAGAAGCTCTGGTCAGGTGGTGCAATGTTTCACCGATGGAAACGTGCTTCTGAACGCTTGAACTCAAAAATCCACAGCGGGAAATCCTTTGGAAACTAGTTATGAATAAAGCTGATCATTTACTACTTGATGAAACGATAAAAAACATGCCACGACTGTTTATGTTGCTGAGTTTGCTGATAATGGTCATGTCGCAACTGTTTTTCTACTACCGTTCTGAATCATATTTCGGACGCTTAAGGCATATGATGCAGAAAAGAAATATATTACTCGGTTGATATTTTTAATAAATTAGTTTAATATGCTTTTAAGCTTTCTACTTTGGTACCTATTTGATTGAAAACATAAACAAATCATCGAATAAAATGCTTTTTAAATTAAGCGAATAAAAATCAAACTTCGGACACTAAATCAAATTTCGGACAGATTGAATTCAAATTTCTGACACTTTATTTTGTAATTTTTTGAACGAAAATTACATTACACTTGAATATATTTTCTAGTCAACTGCGAAACACTCACCAAGCAATCACAGTAAACCGTTAACGATGATGAGAACTGATGAAACACGGGAGAAATTTAAATATTGATGAACGGGTAAATTCTACGCTCAGCAAACGTCAAACACAAACGAAAGTGAGTAGTGTTGATAGATATTTGCCGATTATGTTAAAATTCAAATGTAGTTCCCATATGAAATGATAGTGAAACCAAGGGATTACTCTGAAGAAGCAATTGTGATATTAATTTTAAAGTTATATCATCAGTGCATTAAGTATTTTAAGATACTAGATTAAAGTGTCCGAAATATGATTCAGAAGGGTACTTCATGGTTGAAAAAAAATCACCCACTTCGCCGCGGGGCAGTGGGTGATTTCCTATGCACTATGCACTATGCAATGGCTGGTTATTCAATCACTAAGTAGTTGGTCTTGCGCTGCAGTTTTCGATTCTCTTCAAGAACTGAATATTGAGTGCTCTCTTCACCAGACGGCCTGAAAACCAACTCTTTGTATCGTTTCATCGAGTTCAATTCCGAGTTCCAAACATATTTGCCATCTACCACGATGGTCGAGTTATGAACGTTCGAAATCTGTATGTCGTCGATTAGATTTAATTAAATTGAATATAAAGTTGAATTAAATGAACTCAAACATTTGCCTTCAAAAATTACCATTATGAAAACGCAATTGAATGATAGTCAGAGTGACAGTCAACAGGAAATAGATCGCCTTCTGCGTTTCTTTGTTCACCATTCACACTCAGGGTTGCCAATAATATTTTTCAAAAAAACTGGAAGATTGCTCTCAAAAAAACTGGAAGAAAACTGGATCCTGATCAATCGTTTTATTTAAAGAAGATTGGTTATGATTTATATAAAACAAATTTTTATCCATTCCAATGCTAAAGAAATGAAAAAAATTCTTTGAAGATTCGTGTAGTAATTGTATGGAGTTCATAAAACTGTAATTGTAATTACTGTAAAACGATATTTGAGGGACTGTTCTATTTGGGCAAAACTTGAAGAGTCTCGCATTTATCGCTTCATATACATAAAATCGGGTTGGTAAATGACTGGACTAAGCGTACCATCGGTACTTCGCGTACCTGCAGGCATAAAATAGACCCCATTCGTGGTCCTTAGCTTCCTGTCCAGTAACTCCTATCCCTACCTCCCCGTGGTACCGGCTGTAACCAACCCCGGTGGGATCTTGGTCGTATGCTGACAGGGAAGGGGGCCTATCAGCCTCTTCACCATGGAGGTGCGGCTCAAAACAGCGTCTGATCCCCATGTTAGGGGCGGCTGATCACTGTCTTCGTGCCAGCGGGGACTCTAAAAAGAGCTGTGCACGACGGTCCTCCGGCGAGACAGGGGGTTGGTGCAGGCCCTGCAAGCCATCCGTAAAAATAAAACGCACAGGAAAATTCACAAAGAAATTCGAGACAGGACAATCGGACTAGACCTACGCAAAGAACACGGACTAGAGATTGGAAACTCGGAACATGGAACTGCAAGTCTCTCAATTTTCTTGCGAGTACCCGAATTCTTTCGGAAATATTGAGAGCCCGCAATTTCAACATCGTAGCGCTGCAGGAGGTGTGCTGGAAAGATTCGATGGTGCGATCGTTCCATGGTGGATATACCATCTATCAGAGCTGCGGCAACACACACGAGCTGGGTACAGCTTTCATCGTGATGGGGGAGATGCAAAAACGGGTGATTGGTTGGTGGCCGATCAATGAAAGAATGTGCAGATTGAGGATGAGAGGCCACTTCTTCAATATCAGCATTATCAACGTCCACAGCCCCCATCTAGCTAGCACCGATGACGATAAAGAAGAATTCTACGCGCAGCTAGAGCGTGAATACGATCGCTGCCCAAAACACGACATCAAAATCGTCATCGGTGATTTGAACGCTCAGGTCGGCCAGGAGGAGGAATTCAAACCGGTAATTGGTAGGTTCAGCGCCCATCAGCGAACCAACGAAAACGGCCTAAGACTTATCGACTTCGCTGCCTCCAAGAACATGGCCATACGTGGCACCTTCTTCCAGCACAGCCTCCAATACCGTTACACCTGGAGATCACCACAGCAAACAGAAACACAAATTGACCACGTTTTGATCGACGGTCGGCACTTCTCGGATATCATCGACGTCAGAACCTATCGTGGCGCTAACATCGATTCAGACCACTACCTGGTGATGGTCAAACTGCGTTCTAAACTGTCAGTCGTCAATAACATAAGACACCAGCGCTCACCACGGTACCACTTACGACGACTACAGGAGCCGAACGTTGCTGCAACATATTCGCAGCGTCTTGAAGCTGCGTTACCGGGGGTAGACGAACTGGATGCTGTTCCCCTCGATGAATGCTGGAACTCCTTAAAATCAGCAATTAGCAGCACAGCACAGACCGTCATCGGGTATGAACAACGAGGACAACGGAACGAATGGTTTGACGACGAGTGCCGAGCGCTCCTGAACGAGAAGGATGCAGCACGCGCAGCCATGCTGCAACGATCGACTCGACAAAACGTGAAACGATACAGACTGAAACGAAGGCAGCAAACAAATCTCTTTCGGGAAAAAAAGCGCCGCCTGGAAGAGAAAGAGTGTGAGGAGATGGAGCTGCTTTATCGTTCTCGAGAATCGCGGAAGTTCTTCAAGAAACTAAACGCCTCGCACAAAGGCTTTGTGCCGCGGGCCGAAATGTGCAGAAACAAGGAAGGAGGCATCTTGACGAACGAACGGGAGGTGATCGAAAGGTGGAGGCAGCACTACGATGAACACCTTAACAGCGCGCAGACAGGAGACCTAGACGGCGTTGAGGAGGACTACACCGGTGCAATGAACAACGACGACGTACCACCCCCGACGATGGGTGAAGTTAAGGAGGCCATTAATCAGCTCAAGAACCACAAAGCAGCTGGTAAGGATGGCCTCGTAGCGGAGCTCTTCAAGGGAGGTCCGAGAAAACTTGTAGAGCGTATGCACCGGTTGATAGTCAGGATCTGGGACACAGAACAGCTACCGGAGGAGTGGAAGGACGGGGTAATCTGCCCCATCTATAAAAAAGGCGACAAGTTGGATTGTGGGAACTATCGTGCCATCACAATCCTGAATGGTGCCTACAAAATTTTGTCTCAGATCCTCTTCCGCCGCCTATCGCCAATAGTAAGTAGATTTGTGGGAAGTTATCAGGCCGGATTCATGCCCGGTTGCTCGACGACGGACCAGATTTTTACACTGCGGCAGATCCTCCAAAAGTGCCGCGAGTATCAGGTGGTAAGGTAAAATGCCGAAGAAAAATACCATAAACAACTTCCCATAATTTTATTTCACTACTCAAATGAGCACATTCAATGTCAAAACAACACTGCTCAAGTATTACTTTGATATTGAAATTATCAAGTTTTGGTAATGAGAAGCTATTTCTCTCATTTTTTAGGTATTACTCATTGGTAATTTATTTCTTATATAAGTCTTGTCCAACAGAATTTTTGTATGAAGATCAAAATGAGGTATCCTTAAATACTACCTCTTATGATAGATCAATTGATCTGAACTTCAGAATGGTTTGGAGGACCTACAACATCTGGACTTTATATAAATTGAATCAAAGTGTAGCACATTAGGTAGGCTGTTAACCCTTTCACGACCACGGGGACGCCGATGTCCCAAGCAAAAATCATGGATTAATTAAATATTCACGTAACCATTGTAAATTATTTTTTTATTTTAATATTTCGGAATGTACCTTTTTATTATTTTTACTGGCAATACATAATAGCGACCATAGGGACATATTTGTGCCATAAATTTAACAAAAAAAAAGGTAAAAGTTTTTTGAATTTTTAGTATAAATTATGTTTTTAGGGTGCCTATTGATTCATAACATATAGCTAAATTGATTTAATAAGGTACCGTAACCTTATGGTCCTGAAAGGGTTAAATAAGATAGAAATTGAGTGATTGCCTGTTTTTGAAGTAGTTTGATAAGTTTACAGCATTTGGTTTGCTCTTCGTTTTAGCATTTTCGACAAAACACCGACGAATTGAACGAAATGGGAAGAACCAAATAACAACCTCGCCTGTCGCAGAAGTCCATGAGGTACATGAAACACGACTGAAAAACAGTATATTTTCACTACACGCACTGCGCGCTAACCGTATTGAATTCGGAAATGTAAGCAATACTGAGGGACTATGTAAGAAAAGAGAGATCGATCCAAGGTCGAACGATAAATGTCAAAAATATTGCTCAAGGAATAGGTAGGTGGAGGGATATATAATATTTATCATTGCATCAAAATTAAAATATTTAAAATCTTAAAATATTTGTTACATAAAAAGGGATAAAACTAGAGCACACATATAAAAACTGGATAAAACTGGATGATATTCCAAAAAACTGGAAGATTTTAGGGTTCAACTGGATGACTGGATCGAGGAAAAAAACTGGAAGAATCCAGTTTAAACTGGAACATTGGCAACGCTGTTCACAGTATTGTAGAAAGTTGTACGATCTACCCTCTATGTGTTCGATATCGGTCAGTCGAAATACAAACGTTGAAGAAGCAACAGTATTTTCAAAAGTCTATCCGAAATAAGTTGGTCGAATTAATCAGTTAGTGCTAGTTGGCAGTCGGTCGTGTAGTTTGGACAGGAATACCAGTCCCACGTATTTTGGAAGGTCTTCGCTCGTAACACTTTATTTGTATCTTACATGTTCAGTTCTAAGATTTTTAAAATACAGGGTTTTCCAACTTTAAATTCCGAAGGTAAATTGAAATAAAACACGCTTAGAATTCGAATTTCGATGAAACTTTTATTTCAAATCAAAGTTTGGTTTATGCCATTATGTGTGAAATACAACATCATTCAAATGTCCACCTAGGGCTTCCTCGCACACCTTGATCCGGAACAGGTAATTTTCGATGACTTTTCGGCACATATGGGGCGGTATCTCGGTCATAGCTTCACGAATGTTGTCTTTCAAATGTTCAAGAGTTTGCGAAGAGTTGGCATAGACACGGTCTTTCGCATAACCCCACAAAACAAAAGTCTAGCGGGTTCAAATCGCGATTTTATTTTTTATTTTTACTTAAGTATCTCTTCGGTTAACCGATTCCATCCACCATTAATTTGACTACGGGAGATGGAATGAAGAGAGAGAAGTAGTAAAGATGGCGATTTTAATTTGTGCTCCCGTGGCCGAGTGGTTAGCGTCATAACTAACATGCAGGGTGTTCGGGTTCGATTCCCGTTCTGGTCGGGGGAATTTTTCGTCAAAGAAATTTCCTCCGACATGCACTGTGATCACGCGTATTCTAGAACTTGTCACTCAGAATGCATTCAAGGCGTGTTATTTGGCATAGAAATCTCAACTAAGTACTAATAAAAATGACGCAAGTAATACTACGTTGAGACGTGGCGTCGTCCTGCAGAAACCACATGCCATCCGTATCCATATCTTCAATTTGTGGCAAAAAACAAATCGGTTAACATGCGGCCATAGCGCTCACCATTCACAGTTACCGTTTCGCCGTCCTCATTTTCAAAGAAATACGGCCCGATGACTCCACCAGACCATAATGCGCACCAAACAGTGACTTTTAGCGGATGCAATGGACAATCACGTGTGGATTTTCTGAGCCCCATATACGGAAATTTTAGGTGTTCACATAGCCACCGAGCTCGAAATGTGCCTAATCGCTGAAGAAAATTTGATGCGAAAATTCAGCATTTTGCTGCTGTTGTTCGTTCACCCAATCGACGTATGCCCGACGCATTCCATGGTCACCACGCTCTAATTTTTGTACCAGTAGGACTTTATATGGATGTAGGTGCAAGTCCAAATGCAAAATTCGCCACAATGTTGTGTTTGACAAGCCCAATTGCTGAGCACGCCGTGGAATCGAAACATTCGGGTCATCCTTCACACTGGCAGCAACAGCAGCAATATTTTCGGCCGAACGCACATTACGATGATGCACAGGTTTCACAATATCCGCTACGGATCCAGTTTGTTCAAATGTACGCACTACATTAGCGATTGTGTGCTCTGTAGGCCGTCCATGACGACCAAAATCCGTCCGTAATGCTCGAAAAACATTTGCCGGTTTTTCATCATTTTTATAGTATAATTTAACAAAATTAACACGTTGTGCGATGCTAAAACGATCCATATTGTAAAATGGCAGACATTCAACTAACGATATGACGCTTTGGTTGACAGCTATGTCAAACGGTTGTCAGCGCAGGGTTGTATACTTTCGGAAGCCCGAAATGGAAAACCCTGTATATCGTTTACCTTCCTGTTAAACGTGTGCCCTTACGTAAAAACTTCTATTGAATTTTCACACTAAAATTGTTGGCATAGTTGTAAGATCTTAACACAAACGCTATTTATGTGCCTTAAAAATTAACGCTCACCCAAGAACTACTTGAGAGATGTTTAATAATTCAAAAAATTTCCAAATTTTCCGTGTAATATTCAAACTCGACATCACCACACAAAAATTAGTAATGTGCAAAGTGCATTTGCAAACCAAGCGCGAAATTGCAATGCATCTCCCCGTGTGTCATTGGCACAATGGGTGCTTGTTTCCTCGCAACTGATTTCCACAACAAGTTACATAACGACAGTCAGAAACTTCTAACATCCGCTTCTCCTGAAATATCACCAGACAAAAACATCAAACCATAAAATAAGCTCTACCGGGGAGAAAAATGAAACAACTTTGTACCCAACATACTCCAATTCTCCGGGACATTGGGTATTGTTAATCTCGAAAATTCCCACCGATCCAGCAGTGTTTAGCTGACTGGTGGCTACCGAACGACTGGTGCGACTGGATTTGTCGGATGCAACAGCACCATTGCTGACTGGAGAGCACCCTTCCTTCCTTGGAGCAGCAGCATCCAACGGCATGATGCTTGCTTCACAAACAAGCATTTCATCCGCTGGGACTCACTTTTCATTTTTCTCATTCCGAGCATTTTTTTTTTTCCTCCGATGCATTTCTGTTTGTTACCCGGTTATTATTGTCATTCTCAACTCCTGGGCACCGGAAAGGGCCTCTATGCATCAACGACTTTTGATGACTTTTCGTCGTACGTTTCGAAAAAGCATCGGATTGTTTGAAACATTTATGATCAGCGAGAATTTCTTGCTTGTTTGGCTGGTAGTGAAAAACAGTCCTAAGTAGTGTGTGCTGTGTATGGTCCCAACATATTGCCGTTTTTGTTTTTATTGTTGCTACTGCTGCTGCCCGGAATGTGCTCCATCACAACGGTAGCGGTTTGCGATATCAGTTTTGCACATCCGAACAGGACCAACTTTTCTGAGCAATGGAAATTGTATAACTGGAGGAATAATTTCGGATGGCGTCATCACAACAAAAAAATTAAAGTATGCTAATGGTGATTATACTCGTAACAGTGTTGCTACTGTCAACCGAAGTCACTACCAGATTTTGTTTACGACCTGTAGTCGAAGTATAACTTTTTCACCTCTTACTCTCTCGATCTCCGTCCGAGTGGTTTGGTTTTTGCGCTATTTATCTCCGCACATTAGGATCCTTACAATGATGACTGCTGAATGGGAGAGAGCGCAACAAATACAAAACAGGACTTTGTTAGGGCTGGTCCTTTGCCGAGTAATCTCTTGACGCTGGAGCGGAAAGCAGTAACTATTTGTGAAATGGAGAAACACATTGTTCGGTAACGGGAGTTTTACGATGCCCAACAAAACAGAGCAAGAACTTTGCGCCACGTTTTGTGCTAAGGATTTTTTGTTTTTTTGCTCGCCGAGTTCTACCAAGTTATGAGGCACAACTTCGTGAGTCAATAGGGGCGCACCGTAAAAAGCGACCAGAGAGAGTTTGCATTGACCTAATTGCATTAGCAGGGACGTGCGAAACCGAAGTTGGTTAATTATCTCGTTATGATAATTGCCTTTTTCGATCGGTGTGCAAAGTGTGTTGATGGTGTCATGTAGCTTTTGTGTTTTATTTGAATGGTCAGAGGGTACCAGAGTTGTGTAAATTACAACGAATAAAACATAACATAATTGAGGTACATCGTGGAATGAGATGTATACCATCTAAATATACTATCCTAACCGCTTGGGAATGATGTATAATTCACCACCCAACACACTCTAGTCAGTCAAATAAATTTAATCTAAGTTTCGCAAGTCATTTCACTACATCAGAAACTACCCCTCCCCCTATGCTGAACAGTTGACAAAAGACACCATACGAAAGATACGAAAACTTGTCTCAATTAGCTTGATTTACTGAACAATGTGCTGTCCTTGGAGCACGCGCTTTAATATATGGAACTTCCGCTAGATGACACTATGTGCGCACGCGGAAATTCATAGCTTCCATTACTCTTCAAACGCCAGGAAGTGTGAGCGCCAGCGGGAAACTGTCGGTTTAGTCGTCGAGAGAACGTGGAGGATATTCTTTGGCATATCACGAGAAAAAAAGCAGAAAAAAACCTAAATGCTAGGGTGCAAATTTTTCTTTGTGGAAGTGAAATTTACATACTCATTTCGAATATGCAAACAAAGTAAGGGTTAGCACATTTTGTTTCTGAAAGACTCGTAATTGTAGTGCACTTCTTCACTCGAAGTTTCATGGTTATCCCGGGCTGGTTTCATGTAGCGCTGGTTTCGGGGAGCGATTTATTTCAAGGGATGGTTTCACATATTCATTCGTATTTTAGCTTGGGCTTCAGTCATCGCACATTGCGTCCTTCAAACAGCCCTAGCTATTTTAGAATATGAACAATTAAAAAAAAATATTGATACAGGTCGGACTCGATTATATACAGACTAGATTATATGTGATTCGATTATATACAATTTTGGGCTCGATTATATACAGCTTGGAAAAAATATTTTTTTAATATTTCAAATATGGCTTGAGAAGAAATGTAACCTTTCAGCGTTAAGGTGAAGTTTAAAGGTCTATTACATGTACAGTGTGGTGAAAATCTTGATTTTTGAAGATTTTGCTTGAATTTTCACCAGGAATTTTTTATATCGATATTGCAGCCAAATTAAGAAAAACAGAAGTTGAGCGTCAAAGAACAAATTGTAGAGCGGTTAAAGAACTTGAATTAAATTGATAGAAACCATCTAGTTCAATATAAATGTTTAGGATAACATTAATTATAATACATTAAAAAATATTAAGTTTTTCACTTCCAAAATATTATTCAAATCCACTAATTTAGTTGTTCCATTACTACATGCTGTACTAAATTTTCTCATCTTTCAAATGAAAGCGTCAGAATCGACTTCCGAAGCGTACTTTTCTATGTAGAGCCAGTTTGAAGCAACGGAGTCCGAAACAAAAAAAAAGTTCTATAACTCTGTAATTCTTGAAAAAAAAAATTTCTTCAAATATCACCTCCTGAGATAGTCTGGATAAATTTATTTTTTTCATGTGAGAAAGGTGTTTTCTGACTTTAAGGGGATGAATCATAAATCAAATTCCTCGTTTATTTTCAAAAATCGAAAAAATTGAAACAAAAAAAAAACAAATAATTTTTTTTATTCAATTATACAGGGTTTTCCATTTCGGGCTTCCGAAAGTATACAGCCCTGCGCTGACAACCGTTTGACATAGCTGTCAACCAAAGCGTCATATCGTTAGTTGAATGTCTGCCATTTTACAATATGGATCGTTTTAGCATCGCACAACGTGTTAATTTTGTTAAATTATACTATAAAAATGATGAAAAACCGGCAAATGTTTTTCGAGCATTACGGACGGATTTTGGTCGTAATGGACGGCCTACAGAGCACACAATCGCTAATGTAGTGCGTAAAGTCGAACAAACTGGGTCCGTAGCGGATATTGTGAAACCTGTGCATCATCGTAATGTGCGTTCGGCCGAAAATATTGCTGCTGTTGCTGCCAGTGTGGAGGATGACCCGAATGTTTCGATTCCACGGCGTGCTCAACAATTGGGAAATTTGAGGGACGCATAATTTCGCGTTTTGGCGATGCCAATTGTCCGTCCAGATCATGCGATTTGAACCCGCTAGACTTTTGTTTTGTGGGGTTATGCGAAAGACCGTGTCTATGCCAACTCTTCGCAAACTCTTGAACATTTGAAGGACAACTTTCGTGAAGTTATGACCGAGATACCGCCCCATATATGCCGAAAAGTCATCGAAAATTACCTGTTCCGGATCAAGGTGTGCGAGGAAGCCCTAGGTGGACATTTGAATGATGTTGTATTTCACACATAATGGCATAAACCAAACTTTAATTTGAAAAAAAAGTTTCATCGAAATTTGAATTCTAAATGTGTTACTTTCAGAATTTGAAGTTGGAAAACCCTGTATATAGGATTCGATCATATACAGTGAAAAGAAATCAAAAACTGTATAGAATCGAGTCCGCGCTGTAGTAAGAATTGAAGTTAAGGATTCAAGTTGTAAGTTGCAAGTTGTGCAATAGGCACTTGATTTTTTTTTTTTTTTTGATTAGAGGAGCTTTTGAGATTAAGGATTATTTTCTCACAAGCATGCTGAATATAAATGATTTGCTTTTTCGTTACGGCTCACTCACAGGCCAAATTTATTTTTCTGTTGGGGAAACAATTTGGTTCATGCTAACAACATATTTAACTTATTAACATATTAAGGACCGGAAAGAAATCTGTGAGACATACGCCTGGGACCGCACGTTTTGACCTGTGTAAAGTTAGCGGATAAAAGTTTTTATAGCGTGCAAGTTTCTGTTCATAGTCTTCTTGGATTTAATGAATAATGAATTATTTAAGTTGAAATAAATTGACTGTTTATCTTGAAGGCTTGATCATGCTCATTAGATAGAGAATTGAATCAGTCATCTTTCCACATAATTCATTTTTCTCTCGATCGTGACAGAGGCAAGTTATAGACTGAAACGTAAGCATGAGTCAATATAGGAAAACATACAAAATTTTGAAATTCAAAAAAAGTTGTCCGATTAGAGTTATCGAAGTTATTCGATAGAGAAATATTTTACCTATCTTCCAGTCACAATTTTATTAATCGGAAAAGGGTCTGAGAAAAGTTATAAGCCAAGTTTTATGGGAGAAATTAATTATTTTAAAGAAAATTTTGAAAAGTTATTTGAAAGGACCCAAAACACATCCTCGAGATAGTACTCATTCGATATAGAATATGTTTATCTATCTTTATCAACATTTTCATTGGTCGGAAAAGGATCTAAGAAAAGTTATAGGCCAAAACCGATACAACTTGTATGGGAGAAATTAATTAATTAATAGAAAATTCAAAAAAAGTTATTTGATAGGAACCAAAACACATTTTTAAGATGATACTCATTGAATAGAGAATATTTTTATCCATCTTTGGCCAAATTTTCGTCGGCCGAAAAAGGGACTGAGAAAAGTTATGGACCAAAACGTATACAAATTGTAGGAAGAAAATTAACTCATTTTAGGCTAAGCGTTCGAAAAATCGAACAGCAACTTTGATTATTTTTCATGTATTTGGAAAGCTACCATATGGTAATATTATTGCACAAAAAGATAGCTTAATTTATAAGCTACCACTTACTATCAAGTTCATTCAGTTCTGTCTAACTTTATTGGGCAATAAATTCGATATAAAGCAAGTATGTTTGGATTGTTCTTACTTTCAATTAAAAAACCCAATAAAATACAAAATTATGTGAACTTTTCTACTGTATCACTTTGATAAATGAACATACATTGCGATATGGGGCAAAAATCGTTTGATTGAGCCTCGTACAGGAATATAACAGCCGGGAAAATCGAGTGTTCGAAAAATCGAACGTTGGTCACAACGAACATTTTTTCTGCTGATTTAATACCAACACATCTAACCTCTGCAGCGCGTTTGCATTTTCATTTGTAAATGTTTGCAAATATCAATTAATTCAGTAAATATTATTGAAAATCCTTAACCTTAGGTAATGGCGGCCCGTAGAGTTTCGTGTGTGGAGGAGCTGGAGGAAATATCAGTACATGTAACGAGGATTTTAATTAGATTGCTGGTGTAAATATAATAAAAGTAATAAGTTGAAATTACATTAAATAAAAAATGTCACATCTCACCTTAGGATTAATTTAGGTTTATACTTAGAGACCTCTATCCTTCTGTGCTTGTGCGTCCGTGAATATAAAATTGATGCCGTGAAAATAAAATTAATTTATGAATACAGTATATTTGCTAATTGAACTGATTTTCAGTTCGCAGTATGTTTGTGCTTGAAAAAAAAGTGCGGGTTTCGGCCAATGTTCGATTTTTCGAACAGTAATTTCCCGGAAAATGGAAGATTGGAAAAACATAATTCTAGAACATTGAGGTTTCTTCAGCATCAATAATCGAAATTACACCAATGGCTTTCGTAAAAAAAATATTTTTTACAGCTTGGTCGTTAATGGGTTAATAAATTCAAAGAAAATTAGAAAAAAGTTATTTGATAGGATCCAAAGCACATTTTCGAGATGACACTCATTCGATAGAGAATATATTTATCTATCTTTAGCCAACTTTTCATTGGTCGAAAAAGGGTCTAAGAAAAGGTTATAGGCCAAAACCTGTACAACTTGTGATAATTAATTTAAATAGATAAGCGATAAACTAATAAAGATAAAAAGAGATAAATTAATTTAAAGAAAATTGAAAAAAGTTATTTGAAAGGGTCCAAAACACATTTTCGAAATAGTATAAATAGAATAGAAATAGCATTCATTGGTCGGAAAAGGGTATGAAAAAAGTTATTGGACAAAACGTATACGAGTTGTACGGGGGAAAGGGTCTGACTGGGTAAGGAAGTAAAAAGTGTCCCCAAACCAAATCATCAGCTCTGTGGAAAATATTGTATAAAAATTTTAACTATTTTTCAATTCCCTTTACGATCTACGGTGAAAAACGTACCTTTCACACACACAGTGACAGGTGGACCGACATGTCACTGGGTGTGTATAAATAAACAAACAAGAACAGAGAAAACAATGGTATTCAACGTTTCGGCAGTATCCATGCAAATTTATTGAACTACAAGTTACTTAAATTCTATTGAACTTGAAGCTATTACTTAAATAAAATTAAATTAAATGAACTGAAGCGTCCGGTATCGGTAAGAAAAATATTCATAAATTGAACTACGACTGGGATAAAAATATTCTCTATCCAATGAGTAATATCTCAAAAATGTGGTTTCGTTTCCTTTCAAGCCGACAAGCTTCTAAATCACCTTCAATCGAAAAACATCCCCAGAACATCGTTTCTTTCCAAAAACGCTATGTTTGAAATTTTTGTTAACAATAACTAGAATTTGGATTTTGCATACCCAGCACAACTTTGATTCATCATTAGACGGGTGCGACGTAATGGAATTGGGCGAACATAGCCTTAAAATAGTTGATTTCTTTTCGTCATATTTATCTTTTTGTGACTTTCCGGACTCGTAATAATCAGTAATTTTGCTTCTTAATTTAAGACAAGGTTGCCATCTTAGTATTACCAGGGCTCGTCAAAGTCATATTCAACTGAAGATAGTCAACGGACTATAAAGAAAGTCGCCTTCGTATACAATTGGAAATAATTTTTGGCTTCTTCCAACAGTTTCTCCGTCAACATGACTCAACAGTCATTCGGGCGTTTAATTACTATCTCACTCTACGACTCGACTATCGTATTGCATTCTTCCCGTCAAATGGACCTCAATGCATATTGAAGAGACTCCCCCCAAAATGAATTCGTTCCTCTCTCATGTGTCACGTATGCATGTATCGATGTTTGAGTTCAACGTGGTGGTGAACTTTTTATTTATATCGTACATGAAAACTACTCACACCAACGCGAGGTCCTTTATAGCATACCTGATAACTGTCTAAGTTCGTTGGTTTGGGTTCACTGTGGGTAAACAATAAACCGTCCATTAATGGAGCAACTACTTTTTTTGTATCAGAAATCAAGTTTTCTTCCATATATGTTTTCCACAAAAACATTCTACTAAATAGTTATTTAAAACAATTGTTGTGCTATAAAATAATATTCGAAGTGATAAGCGAGTGATTAAGAAAAATAATTTCGCGACGTAGGACGTCAACAAAGCGGTCGTGTCCCGGACACAACCCCCCAAAATTCACTTTAGTTTGTATTGAATTATTAGAATATGCTCAAAGTAAACTGTGCAATTCAGAGCATGCACTGACTTGCAGAAATACAGCTGACAAGAAATATTATGAATTGCCTATGTGAAAACATTCGTTCTCGCTCTAGCCATCGAGCAGCCAACAACCACACACAGCGGTTTCGCTCAATACGAAACGAGAGCGATATCGCTTCGGCAAAACATTGGCTCTTTTTAGAAAACCACTTGAAAAAAAATCTTGAGTTATATCCGAAGTAATAAAAAGAAACTTGATTTTTTTTAGTAGTATCCACATTTTCGATAGTAAATTTATAATGAAAAAGTTTCCATCAATTTATAGTGATCGTAACCAGTGTTGCCACATTTTAATCTGTATCAGTGGGGTTAAAAATCTTTTTCATCTTTATTTTTTCTTTCAAAAATCTGTACCAAAATTTTTACCATCGAAAATGTTCGTTATAGAGAAAAACTCTGTGTGGTTCACCATAGGATCTATGGTGAAATAGCTTTTAAATTTTGCACACCATTCTCAATTGCTTACAGATAAAAATTTGAAAAAAATCCTGAAAGTGCATTTTATTATGGTGTATTGAGAAATATATTAATAAACAAATTTTCCAATTTAAGTACTAAAAAAATCGTTAAATATTGAAATTTTAGTTTGGGGGACTTTGAGATTCACTACTACTCTAGTTCGTATTTAAATTTATTCCTACGCTTTATCTAGATATATGTGATTTTTTTAGAATTTTGAGGCCCAGTACTGGTTTGTTTTATATATAAATATGTTCGCATGTGGTTGTAGATATTCGTGATTTCTTTTTTTATCTAATAAATAAAAAAAATATTTTTTTTATTTTCCTGAAATTTTTATTTTTTGGTTATTGGCTTTTTTTTTGAATTCCTATATTCCTTTACTATAAAAGCTATAACAAAATAACCAAGCCTATTGAGAATGGCGGGTGTTCGGGTTCGATTCCCGTTCTGGTCGGGGGAATTTTTCGTCAAAGGAATTTCCTCCGACATGCACTGTGATCACGCGTATTCTAGAGCTTGCCACTCAGAATGCATTCAAGGCGTGTTATTTGGCATAGAAATCTCAACTAAGTACTAATAAAAATGACGCAAGTAATACTACGTTGAGACGGTGAAGTTCCTCTAGGAACGTTAGTGCCATTGAAGAAGAAGAAGATTGAGAATGGCGCGAAAAAAGAAAAACTAAGTTTTTAACCATAACTCTTAAAGTAAATCCTATAGGGATTCAGTAAAATTACATAATTTTCTAATTTGGTATCCTACAAAATGTTTTCCATTACGCTTATGATAATGTTTGGGGCCCATTTTACGAATACACGAATACAATATGTACTATAATAGAATTTAGGAACATAAAAATAAATAGAAATAATAAAAATATAAAAAATTATTACATATTTTCGTACCGCACAGTTCTCGGAATTTTCTGAAAAAGTTTCGCAAGTATCAAAAAACACATACGAACATATTTAAATATAAATTAAACCAGTACTGAGTCTCAAAATTCTAAAAAAAATCCGCTTTGAATAGGCCAGTATCATAGTTTATATATTTCTGATAAGTCTGATCCTTAAGAAGCAATCTTTTTGTAATACATCTGATCAGATTATATTTGATCCATAATCGAAATAAGCTATTCCAAGTAAAGAAGTAAACTTCAAAACTCAACAGAAATTATTCGAGCTCTTCGCATCTGTAAATGCGATTTACATGTTCTCTAACCTTAATCAAAGAATAACGTACGAAGCGGTCAGCATTGCAACTAATGTTGTTGATCTACGAGGAATCTGAACACCAAGGAGCGCTCTTAGTGAATGGTTGCAACAAGGTATGAGCAACAAACTAAAACACATACCTCACGCTGCCACTTAAGTAAACATAAGTATTGTTTCATTTGCATACTTGTGTTCTCTTTTCCGAGATATCCCATGAATATCAAGTTGCCATTCAAAGCTACATGTCGGAATTTTATTTTTTCGGAAAAGTTTACTTCCCCACTCTCTCATTTGAGGAGCTACAAAACGTTTCCCACCAACCAGACCGAGAGGTCACACAGACAACAGTATTGACGGAACTATATCGGATGCAAACAAGGCTGCCATTGGACCCGGTCTTTCGATTTGATTGGCACAGCATTTTGTTGGAATGAAAAGCCTGCAATAGAGGAACTACCGACCCGCTCCCGCAAACGACTCGACTCTCGGTTGGGATCGACACAAGCACTTCCCTATCGTCCTTTTCACCCCCCTCACCCGGCAAGAAGATGATGACGGGGCTCCCAAATCAAATCTGGACTGGAATTTTCTTTCGAAATACTTCCCCAGCCGGGTGAAAGTAAGTTTTGGAGAATATTTCCTTCGTTTTATTCTTCAACAATAGCTCGGAATTCCTCGGCGAACTTTGGACAAGTAGTTCTATCGATTGAGCGTAATCTTCTTTTGTCCACAAGGTAGCAGCAACTGTTGCTGCGTTTCGTCCTTGCCGTCGTATCCCGGCGGAACGCCTCCTCGGTTCGTTGGAGCTCGGAATTGCTGGGAAGGACTCAAGTGGAAGAAAAAACTTTACATTTCACTGGAACTCTTTGCCCTTCTGTGAACACTGTAGAGCGGCCGTTCGACTGGTGATGGGGGAGGGGGTGAGGGAAGCAAAGCTTTTGAAATATTTTATCTCTAACAAAGAGGCATTGCAGCATAGCATGGGGCAGAAGCAGCAACAGCAGCAGCAAAAGTTGAGTGCTTTTTTTCCTATTGGGATTGGGCAAAATGTTGGCAGATTGTATAGTAGAAGCATTTTTTTCCCAAGGTGCCCCTCGGAACAAAGGACCGAGTAGTGGCGCTGGATTAATTTTGGTCAAATGGTTTTCCGAAACAGGAAACGAGTCTAGGCCACTTGGATGGAAGTAGGAAATAATTTAAGCGTTTGTAAGAGGATTAGGATTACAAAGGAATGAGCCCCTCAAAGTCAATGGTGAGAGAGATGAAATCTGATTTGAAGAAGGTGAAATGTGTGCAAATGTGGGGAAACAATGTCTGAATGTGATTCAACGGTATCAAAACCGATCAGAAATTCCGTTTCTGCTATTTGATTTTGACGTAGGACTACGTCTTTCATTTCTATACCGGGGTGTAAAATCAAAGTTTCGAAAACGAAAGCGTTACGCCGGAGACCGAGATTTTGAGCGTTAATAGCTCCTAAACAACTGAACGAAATGGTATGATAAACACTTCATTCGAAAGATAAAATGTCTACGCGTTATATACTCGTTACTTTTTGATCCAAAAACTTGTTTCAATAGTCTTAAAATTGCTTTCAAAACAGCCTATTGAAATCACCAATCGGTATATAAGCGAGCGCCGCTCGGAAATCCACTCAGTTATAATTGAACAGCGATTGGAGCATGTTGTCGCTGTTGTGGTGAAGCTCTTCGTTTATCATGAAAGCGCTGATGAACGGTGTCACCAAGAGCCTGTTTGTGCACCCTAGGCCAGAAGGGAATCCATCAGGAGGAGAGTGATGCCACAAACGGTTCCCCGGGAAGACATCGCTACACACACATACACGCGCGGAATTGTTTCCGTTTGGATGCCATTCAGCATCGAGAAAGTTCCGGAAAGATCTAATCATTGCTGGAAAATAATCTGCCAGTTCCTCTGGGAATTTAAAAATACATTCATGTGAAAGAGTTTATTTGAATGTTTTCTATCCATGTAACACTGTGACCAAATACATTTGGTTTTGTGGTTTTTCAATCAATCGCAATTAACAGGATAGCTTCAGAAGATTATTCTTCTCCATCAGTAGGATATTTCCGTATCCAATATTGTATGCGCCCGCAATCGATTATTGCTCAGTCGCCGAAAGTTCCGAGCTCAGAGAGTTCATTCCCCTCTAGTTTGCCTTCCAAATTGCCATCGTAAACCACACCTTCTCTCGATTCAATCACACACAAAAAGCATACTTAAGCGATATTCTGGTGGTGAGACACATTCATTTTTCGTGAGGACAAGACAACATCGTTGCCTAACGTGCTGGAGGAGGTGGACGGCGAAGGATCGACACATACATGCGCAGAATTCTTTCCGTTTGGATGCCATTCAGCATCGAGAAAGTTCCGGAAAGATCTAATCATTGCTGGAAAATAATCTGCCAGTTCACCTTGGAATTGAAAATTACATTCAAGCGAAAGAGTTTATTTTAATGTTTTCTATCCCTAAAATATCCATATAATACATTTGAGTTTGTGATTTGTCAATCAAGTACAGTTAGCAGGTTAGCTTCTGAAGATTATTCTTCAGAACAAGGTTTTTCGTATCCTATATTGGATGCATAAAACCTTGTGCCTCCAGCGTAACGCTCTCGTTTTCGAAGTCCCCCAAATATTCATTTATTCATTCATTCAGAATGGATTTAGATTCAACTTCAAACAAATGATCTCTAAATCAACGATAGTCCTACGTCACCCTTGCGGTTATACCATAGATATAACCCACTTCCTGTTTTTTGACAACTATTGTGGGATCTATTCGAATGCTAGATCCGAGACCGATACGAACATATTCCAGCTAAACGTCAGTGAAATGAAAGCTCACTTTCTCATGTAATTGATTAATCAATTCCTATTACCATCATAGCGGTTCACTAATTCCTTCTCTATACATAGCAATCGTCCGGCTTTCCGATATCCTGTTGATTATTTCGCGGATGCATTGAAGAAAACTCCAGCATAACTTTCCTCTCCATACGTGAGCACTAATGAAGCCGCATTATTACTATCGAATACACATCGCCGGCTTCACACAGCACAGTAAGGAATCGCCTCGCAGTCGACGGTGCGGAAAATCGTTGCTTGCTTCGGATGCGAGGGGAAAGGGACTATGGGCGGTGGTGACGGTGGGGGACGCCGTCTGCGAGTGGAGATTGTAGTCTTAGTGGTGTTGTTTAAAATCTATTTGCATTTTTCATTTTTCGATGGGTTCCGTCGGAAGAGCGGCTCGGAGCCAGAGAATTGGGAGGATAGCTTTCACACGCTGGCATGCGAATGAAATTTAAATTAATTTTCACTCACTTTCTGATATTTCTAGCTTAACTCTCGACCGTTCGGTTCCGTGAGGATGGTGAAGAGATTGAGGCCACTGTCATAAAGTACGGCAATTAGGTTTTTGGCATCATGGCCAGCGCCGTTGGTGGATGGGAAACTGGAGGGGCGGAAAAAGCGCTTTAGTTTGCAGAAGGGTGCTATGTGAAGATAACTTTTCCGAACGTGATTATAAATAATTAACTTTAGGATTGAAGTTAAATACGTTGCAACATTTTGCGCCAGTCTCTTCTGTGAGTGAGATATTGAGATTTCGATATTTGACTCATAGTAACAGGATGGGTTCAATTGTGGAATGGGATGGTTTTTTCTGCTCTATGGGTATTTGACAGACAGCTAAAGAAACTGGTCAAATTAAAGTATAAGGTTTTTAAAACTGAGCAACATGAGCCAAACGATAAAGAAAACAAATCTTCTAGTTCTTCGACTCATCGCTTATTAAAAAAAAAAATTGTTGAAATTTTACTTAAAAAATTGATTTACCTTTCTTCCTGGCATTTCGTTTCATGTATTTTGTTCCCACGGAAGTGCTAAAGAATGAAGTAATAAATTCTATCATGGTACTTGAACCAGAACAGGTTTCAATGTTAGGTATAGGGTTATTGTATATGGTGTTTTATTGTATATGGTGTTTTATTGAATGTATGAATTTCCCTTAAATATTTTTTGGTCTTTGTATCGGATATAACTCTGTTTGCATTGCTCTTTGAGCTTTGTTGTACAACAACCAATCCAGTTTACATCAGCAGTAAATTAAAGGTCCCAAAATTGATTATGGTTGTGTTTAAAAAAAACTTTTATATATGTTGACACATAAATATGTTGATTGACAGTTGTGATCAATAAAGGGTGTGTCACATCAAATTGCATCACGGAAAAAACGCTGTAGAAATTCGCCCAGTAGACCGATCCTTTTGAAAATTTTAGACAGTAAAATAAAAACTATTAAACAACTTTTGGCATTTTCTTTTTATTCTTACTTCGAGCCCAAGCCCGTATGCTCGCACCTTCCTCTTTACCCCGTCCATAAGGTTCTGTACAACGTCAGGTTGAAGTTTTTTTTTAACAGAAATCCATTTTATCTTGAAGTCCGCCTCCGATTTGACAACTTTTGGGTTCTTCCGGAGGGCCTGCTTCATAATCGCCCAATATTTCTCTATTGGGCGAAGCTCCGGCGCGTTGGGCGGCATCATTTCCTTTGGCACGAAGGTGACCCCGTTGGCTTCGTACCACTCCAACACGTCCATTACCAGGCAATGCGGCTTCGTCAGCATTTCGGTGTACAGCTTCCGGGCTCGCGTCTTCCCCACCATGTTTTGCCTTTCGTCGCGGTTAGGAGCCTTCTGAACCTTGTATGTACGCAGGCCCTTCCGCTGCTTGGTCCGCTGGACGAATGAACTTGACAAATTCAGCTTATTGGCGACATCCCGGACCGAACTTCTCGGATCACGTCTAAACTGCTTAACTACGCGCTTGTGATCTTTTTCACTGACGGAGCATCCATTTTTGCCGTTCTTCACCTTCCGGTCGATGGTTAGGTTCTCGAAGTATCGTTGTAGTACTCTGCTGACCGAGGATTGGACGATTCCCAGCATCTTACCGATGTCCCTATGTGACAACTCCGGATTCTCGAAATGAGTGCACAGGATTAATTCACGACGCTCTTTTTCGTTCGACGACATTTTTCAAAATTTACGAAAAATTGACAGTGAAGCATGGCCAACGTGATCTATACACTCTTATCTGATTATAAGCGAAAGCTGAAGATATAATTCCTAAAAATTAAATTTCTACAGCGTTTTTTTCCGTGATGCAATTTGATGTGACACACCCTTTACGGTACTCATTTTACGAGAACATTTCTCATATATTATGTTGACACTAAGTATCCTTATGAGAAATTAAAAAATATGTTGTTGAAATATTCTGCCTCCGCTCAAATCAAATGCCCAGAATCTCAACTTGCTTACTTACTCAATCTGTTAATATAATTGATAATAAATCCATCTAATTATATTTTGATTTAATCTTAATAAAAATACACTTAGCAAACTTTTAGGACTACAATAGTATACACAAATTAAGTCATCGTAGTGCAACATCGAGTATAAGATATCGTCGATGGGGTTGAAATTGGGTCAAAAATGGAGAATTCAGTGTTGCCACATTTAAATCGGTACCAGAAGGGTTAAAAATCATTCTAGAACTGCTTCGGCAGTCGCCACCAACAAAAAATGACTTGACTAGAAAATGAATTGACTTGCGCTGACTAGCGAGGATGACTGGTGAACTAGTCCAGTCAGTGTTTATTTTAACTGACTCAACTAATGAATACAAATCTACCTCTTCATTCTACAGGCTTCAATGCACATTTCCATTTCCCCCTGATACTAAACTCAAACCAACGAGCTTAGAGAGTTATCTGGTATGCTATAAAGGTCCTAGAAATAGTATTAGGCGCGTGGAAAATAGCGCACACAGACTGCATGCTATTTTATACGAGTGAGTAGTTTTCGTGAACGCTACAATATATATATATATATATATATATATATATATATATATATATATATATATATATATATATATATATATATATATATATATATATATATATATATATATATATATATATATATATATATATATATATATATATATATATATATATATATATATATATATATATATATATATATATAGAGAGAGATAGAGAGAGGGAGAGAGAGAGAGAGGAAGAGAGAGAGAGAGAGAGAGAGACTGACTGTTCAGTCGTTTTGGGGGAGAAACTGCGTGAAGAGCCTAAAGTCATTTACCGACTGACTATGAATACAATAAATGTTTCTATGGTGGAGTTTCTAACCAGCATAGAAACATTTATTGCACCCTAGAACCTCTAGATGCTTAATTGGGTTGCATTTTCTTGATCACCTTTCGAGTAATGCAGAAATTTGTGTTTAATTTGTATGGCACTACTTCCCCCAAGAGAGGGGGGAGAAGTATCAATCCCCCATGGAAACATTTATTGCACCCTAGAACCTCTATATGCCAAATTTTGTTTCATTTGCTTGATTAATTCTTGAGTAATACAAAAATTTGTGTTTCATTTGTACGGCAGCCCCCCCTTGGAGAGAGGGGTGGAGTGTCTAACCACCATAGAGACATTTATTGCACCCTAAAACCTCCATATGCCTAATTTGGTTTCATTTGCTTGATTAATGTTGAAAGGGCCTGCCGGGTGAGGGAGTGAAAAGTGCCCCCAAACCAAATCATTAGCTGTATGGCAAATATTGTAAAGGATATTAAATAAGAAATTTTGGTGGTTTATTTGAACCCCTATGTGGTTTGACGTAGGATCTATAGTGAAAAACGTACTTTTTCGTTTATTTAACGCCATCCTCAAAAGATCCGAGATAAAAATTTGAAAACAATACTGAGTGTGCATCTTACTACGGTGTTTCAAAAAAAAAAATTCATCAAAAATTTTAGTACTAAAAAAAATATTGAAATTTTGAAAAAAAATTTTTTTTTGATTTAGAGATTCAGTACTACTCTAATTCATATTCTAATGGGTTTCTACGGCTTTTCTAGATATGTGTGATTTTTTTCAGATTTTTTTCGGTGTTGCGCGGTATCAAAAAATTTTTTTTTTTATATTTCCAAAGAGTTGTTAGGTAAGGGAGTAAAAAGAGACCCCAAACCAAATCACTAGCTGTATGGCAAATATTGTAAAGGATATTAGATAAGAAATTTTGGCGGTTTATTTGAACCCCTATGTGGTTTAACGTAGGATCTATAGTGAAAAACGTACTTTTTCGTTTATTTCACGCCATCCTCAATAGATCCGAGATAAAAATTTGGAAAAAAATACTGAATGTGCATCTTACCATGGTGTATCAAGAAAAATTATCAAAAAAATATTTCATCAAAAATTTTAGTGCTAAAAAAAATATTTAAATTTTGAAAATTTTGTTTTGGGATTTAGAGATTTAGTAATACTCTAATTCATATTTAAATGTGCTCTTACGGATTTTCTAGATTGATAAATATCTTCAAGCTGTTTTTTTTCAAATATCTAATAATAAAAATAAAATAATAAAAAAAAATAATACACAGTACCAAAAAATGTTATAGATTTTCTGGCATTTCGAAATTTTGAAAAAAAATATTACTTTGAGACCACAAATCCGATTTGTTTTTTTTAATTTTAATCTTTCAATTGAAAACCACGAATACAATAAAATAATCGTTTACAAAAACAACCATAAATAATAATGCAGACGATGAAGAAAGTTATTTTTGTGTCACACAATGCTCTTAAAAATTACGCCACATGTAGAAAAAAGACACATACGAACGCATTTAAATAAAAAATTGAGCAGGAGTGGGTCTCAAAGTTATATTTTTTTTCAAAATTTTGAAATGCCAGAAAATCTATAACATTTTTTTGTACTGTGTATTTTATTTTATTTTATTTTAATTATTAGATATTTGAAAAAAAACAGTTTGAAGCTATTTATCAATCTAGAAAAGCCGTAAGAGAACATTTAAATATGAATTAGAGTAGTACTGAATCTCTAAATCCCAAAACAATTTTTTTCAGAATTTAAATATTTTTTTTAGTACTAAAATTTTTGATGAAATTTTTTTTTGATAATTTTTCTTGATACACCGTGGTAAGATGTACATTCAGTATTTTTTTCAAATTTTTATCTCGGATCTATTGAGGATGGCGTGAAATAAACGAAAAAGTACGTTTTTCACTATAGATCCTACGTCAAACCACATAGGGGTTCAAATAAACCACCAAAATTTCTTATTTCATATCCTTTACAATATTTACCATACAGCTAGTGATTTGGTTTGGGGGAACTTTTTACTCCCTTACCTAACCAATCTTTGGAAATATAAAAAAAAATTTTTTTTGATACCGCGCAACACTGAAAAAAATCTGAAAAAAATCACACATATCTAGAAAAGCCGTAGAAACACATTTAAATATGAATTAGAGTAGTACTAAATCTCTAAATCTCAAAAAAAAAATTTCAAGATTTCAATATTTTTTTTGTGGTACTAAAATTTTTTATGAAATTTATTTTAATATTTTTTCTTGATACACCGTAGTAAGATGCACATTCGGTATTTTTGTCGAATTTTTATCTCGGATCTTTTGAGGGTGGCGTGAAATAAACGAAAAAGTACGTTTTTCACTATAGATCCTACGTAAAACCACATAGGGGTTCAAATAAACCACCAAAATTTCTTATTTAATATCCTTTACAACATTTGCCATACAGCTAATGATTTGGTTTGGGGGCACTTTTTACTCCCATACCCGGCCAGGCCCTTTGTGTTTCAGAGGGGGGAGAAGTCTCAAACTATCACGAAAACCTTCCCCTGCCACAAAAACCCCTACATACCAATTTTCATGTCGATCGTTTTCCATAGTTTCAGTAGTTTCCGATTCCATAAGAATCAGACAGACAGACAGACAGAAACCCATTTTTATATATATAGATCGTAAAAATTAGACCCGTATTGTGGAGGCGATCTGGCGTAGTGGTAACATCCATACCACTCACGCTGAATGTCATGAGTTCAATTCTCACTTCCGACATTCTTCCAAAAATGGAAGTAAAGTGACGAACCAGCCAAAAGTGTTGAAAGTCACTATAATAATACAGACAAAAAAAAGCCCCTTTTTTTTCATCAGTGTGGTCATTTCCATTTTATGGTGGTCCGAAAAATCAACTTTTCCCCCTTTTTTCCAAAAATTACCTTTTTCAATAAGTTTTTAATTTTAAAAAAGAGTCATTTTTGGAAAAAATGGGAAAAGATTGATTTTTTGGGCAACCTAAAAATGGAAATGGCCACACTGATGAAAAAAAAAAATAAAGAACATCTGAGAACCACTATAACGGTTTGACATGGAATGGTTGTATATAAACATTTCCATCGCACTTCTAGGTGGATTGACACCATTTTCGTAACTCAAATAATCATTCAGGACACTTACTTGTTGTTAAATTATCTTGAAATTATTGAGAAATTTATTTCTGAACACAATTCTTAATAGAAAGTAATATTCACTACTTTGACCCGTTGTCACCCCCTCTGAGGCTGAGGCTGAGAATTAATATTATTCAACAATTCCTTGAACACTTAAGAGTGTTGATCATTAGAGAACATTTCTACGTAATCAGAATTGTGTTTTACTTTAATTTACGATAGTTATTCAACAAAAAGTTCGAAAACTACCTTTTGTGACCCATTTTCACCCTCATCGATGGTACTTTGTGAATTTGTAACCATTTTTGATTCAACATGAAAATGTATGTATAACGATTTGTCCTAGGACTCTTAGGAATTTCATAAATTTTAAAAATTCAAACATTCATATTCACATTTTGGTGAATTTATCGTGGCACAACTGTACGTTAAACTTTGTTCAATTGGAAGGGGATTTCCAATAAAAATATACAGAAAAAAGTCGAAGTGGGGGTGTTTTGAGATACAGGTCGGACTCTATTATCCGGAGTATTGATTTTTTTTTTACTCCGGATAATCGAATCCTCCGGATAATTGAGTCAAAACAATTTTTTTTCTTTGTTTATTTTTTTTTGCATGTATTTATCGTTTTTTGAAAATAAAAGAGGAATTTGATTTTTGATTCATCCCCTTAAAGTCAGAAAACACCTTTCTTACATGAAAAAAAATTAATTTATCCAGATTCTCATAGGACGTGATAGACGATCATATTTGATGAAAAAAATCATCCTACGCATATGTTCGAATTTCAGCAATGGCAGAATTACAGAACTTTTTTTTGTTCCGGAATCTGTTGCTTCAAACTGGCTCTACATTAAAAAGTACGCTACGAAAGACGATTCTGATACTTTCATTTGAAAGATGAGAGAATTTAGTACAGGATAGGGTAGTGTAACAACTATATTAGTGAATTTTAATAACATTTTGGAAGTGAAACACTCAAAAGTTAATAATTTTTCATTGTGTTATTATTAATTTTATCCTAAAAATTTATATTAAACTAGATTGTTTCTATCAATTAAAATGAAGTTTTTTAATCGCTTTACAATTTGGTTTTTGATGCACAACTTCTATCTTTCTTAATTTGGCTGCAATATCGGTATAAACAATTCCTGGTGAAAATTCAAGCGAAATCTTCAAAAATCACGATTTTTACCCCACTGTAATACATGTAAATCAAGCCATTCAGCCATTTTTTGCGGCGACCAAATTGAATTTTTCAAGATCATGGAATACGCAGTTTCATAATGACAGTAGAATTAAATGTATGTTCCAAATTTCAAATCAATCATTCAAAATGAACGGGGTCAATTTTCTATTAATGTGGGACAACCCAACAAACATCCAAACATACATAGAAACAGGTCAAGCTGAATGAAACCATTCAAAAAGTAATTAGTTGTTTGGGGACTGCGGCCATCTTGAAATTGGATTTTTCATTATCTGCCATGTTCTACTATTCGAGAACTTTTTACATTTTTGGGCATATTTCATAAATAACTGTGTTCTACTATTCAAGCCTTTTCATTTGATACCCATATTGATGGGGTTCTGAGAAAATATGTAATCCGCCATTTTGTAGTGGGCGCCATCTTAGATTTGCATTTTTCATAAATAACTGTATTATACTAGTCAAGTCCTTTCCAATATTAGTTATGTTGCGATAACCACTACCATAATGCATGAATTGTTCCAATTGTTATTTGTTATCAATACCTTCGAACATTCACGTTTTCTTACTATGAGCAAGTTCATGGATCCAATCGCAGAACTGTGCATTGATTGATCTTCTAATCGACCCCGTTTAATTTTGTATGGCAGCTCCCCCTTAGAAAAGGGGGTGGAGTGTCTAACCACCATAGAAACATTGATTGCGCCCTAAAACCTTCACATGCCTAATTTGGTTTCATTTGCTTGATTAATTGTCCAACTATGCAGAAATGTTGTGTATCATTTGTATGGTAGCCCCACATAAGAGAGGGGGGAAGTATCTAACCACCAAAGTATCATTTATTGCACCACAAAACCTCCACATGCAGAATTTGGTTCCGTTTGCTTGATTAATTCTCGAGTAATGCAGAAATTTGAATTTCATTTGTATGGCAGCACACAACAACACCCCCCCCCTCCCCTCAGAGAGAGGAGTGTCTATTCATCATGGAAACGTTTAGTGTCCCCTAAAACATTTGCATGACAAATTTGGCTCCATTTGCTTGATTAGTTTTCGGATTATGCAGAAATGTGTCTTTCATTTGTATGGCAGCTCCCCCTTAAAGAGGGGGTGGAGTGTCTAACCCAATTTCGTGTCATTTGCTTAATTAATTCCCGAGTAATGTAGAAATTAGTGTTTAATTTGTATGGCAGCCACCCTTAGAAGAGAGGGAGGGACCTCAAACTATCACGAAAACCTTCTTCGGCCCAAAAACCCCTATATACCAATTTTCAAGTTGATCGGTTCAGTAGTTTCCGAGTCCATAAGAATCAGACAGACAGACAGAAATCCATTTATATATATATATATATATATATATATATATATATATATATATATATATATATATATATATATATATATATATATCAGATTAATTCAGAAACCAAATAATTTTTTCTCTCTCGAGCTATATTTGTTCAGAATAATACACAAATCTAAGGAAGCAGGATTGGACTTTGGAAATTTTGAACATCATCTAAAGAAGCCAAATATATCTACATCGGTGTTGAAGTTGTAGAAACAGAAGCAAAAAAAAACTCTTTAGACTGATTGCGGAATCGTCAAACGTATGATCGACGAAAGTTCGAATGAAACATATAAATTTAAATGAAAACATACCCAATTATTTGTTTAGAATGAGGAAATTCTATTAAACCTATCCGTAAGCTAAGCATATGATCATATGATATGATATATACTGAAACAAAGTGATACTGAAGCGAAAATTATTTTTCAAAAGATCAGATCAGAAACGCATATTTTATTGTGGCAACCCTGGGAGGGATGATATTTATACATTGTGAATTTATTTAAAATGAAATGGGTAAAACTGCAGCAAATATAAAAAAAAACTGAATAAAACAGGATGATATTTTAAAAAACTGGAAGATTTTGAGATTTACCTGTTTGACTGTATCGAGAAAAAAATCTGGAACGATCCAGTTTAAACTGGAACATTGGAAACGCTGCGTGGCAACTATTATCACGCTTTCATTATAGCACAATAGTGCACGATAACAATGCCAAACACATTCTTCACAACTTTATTGTGACATTCGAGGATTATATAAGAGCTGATGAGATAATATACTCGATGTGTCAATTATCTAAATCGGTTCAGTAGCTCAAAAGTTATGAACTTTTGTAGTGGAAAAAAGGGGAAAATTTGGTTTTTCGAACTAAAAATAATAGAAAAAAAATATAGCGCCCTTTAGTCCAAAGCCATGAAAACAAAAAAAAAATCTATAATTACAAAATCAAAATCCAAAATTTTTGCAGTATAATATTCTTCCAAGAAAGACTATTGGCTTTAATTTGATATGTCGATGATCTAAATCGGTCCAGTAGTTCGAAAGTCATGATTTTAAAAAAATAAAGCAATTTTGGAAAAAAGGGGGAAAAAGTTGATTTTTCGGACCACCCTATAATAGAAATGGGCACCATAATACAAAAAGAAAAAATTGTAAGAGGTTGTACCTAGTACACGTCCGCATATTTTCGACGTAGAACTACGCAATTATATTATGCAATCCACTTGTTTAACACTTCGAATATAATTTTAGAATGCGTCGAAATTTTTGTAATAGATTATGTTCCTCATTACAAATAAATTTGATGAAAGTCCTTTTACGTTTGATATAATGACGATTTTCCCAGGGTTCTCAGTTTAAAAGTACGGTTTAGGGAAACATTCCGGTCTGCACAACAACATACGAGTACAAATATGCTCAACACCAAAAAATACCCTCGACATGCATGTTTTGACAAAGCGGATTCCCCCAGGCACATTGATTTAGAAGTCCGTGTTAGGGAAACACAGCTCGGTGGGAACAAAAATTCCCCCGACTTGCATGTATATTTGCAGATCGGATTCCACAGGTACATCGATTTTGAAGTCTGTGTTGAGGAAACTGTAAATCGGGCCAATCAAAACTTGGCAGTAAGGGCGTTTAGATAACGCTTGACATTTTACAGTTATTTAATTGTTCATCTCAAGAAAAATATTTATTAATTGTGATAGACGCGTAGAAACATTTCCTATCAATTGATTGTGATGTAAAGCATATCAAACAAATCTTAGAGAATTTCCGATTCGATTGGTATACAAATCATGAGAATTCATTCACAGTGAAAATAGTTATTAATGTTAACTTTATTTCATAAAAACGTGACCTGTTTTCTGATTTGGCACCTTCCTGAAAGAAGTAGTTCTACGTCAAACAATACGGGTCTAAGGCGTCGTGCACAAATTACGTAACGCTAAAAAACCGGATTTTGGACCCCCTCCCCCCTACGTAACGCAATTTCCTATCTCTAATACACAGAAAATAACGCAACCTCGACCCAGCTACCCCCCCTCCACCCCCCTTCATCACTTTACATAATTTGTGCACGACGCCTAATATGTGCGATAAAGAACAAATCTACCACTTTTACGAAAATTTAAAAACCACTATATCGGTTTGGCATGGAATGGCAGCATTAGAATACCATCAGCGGCTCGTGATATAATGGATACACTATCAACTCACACTGAATTTCCCAAGTTATAATAATTTCTTATTAAAAACTACTGTGACGAGCGAACCACTCAGTCAATAGCAACCCAACGAACACAAAACGTGTTTCTGCCTGCTCGCCACTCATAATCCACTCACAACACCCTCGAAGATTTCCACCCACACCACATCCCCCGGTTGCTTCGATAATTTTTTAATGAGAAGTTGCAAACTAATCCAAATTAATTTCGTCTCTCCCACTCGGTTAGCTACCGCCTTCGACACTAGAGCGGGACTTTCATTTGTTCCTCCACATCGTGTAGATGCCCCCTTTGTGACTTTGCTACTCTGTCAGCAGCAGCTGTACCGGATATTGTTTGCCAGCCAGGATTTACCACCGTTTCCGGTCAAAGTATGTGTCTGTGTGTGTGCGGTCCTGTACTCCGTCAAACGGTGGTTGCCGTTCTATCCCTCCGAGTCCTGATAATTGATTTATGGCCGAAAATGATAAAATTGCTCCGGATGCTGCTACTGCTAGTGGCGAGCTCTACTTCCAGCTTTCAACGAGCGAATAGCGGTAACCGTGGAAGATAAGGCTTAAGCCGGCGCTTGTTTTGATGAAAATAATCCCCACCATCTGGTAGGAAGTTGCAAGTTAATTGATAGAAATCCACGATGAACACGTTGCGGTGAAAAACTAAATCAATAAAGATTAAAATATCAATAATCTGCTTCCCCATAGCTTGCCTTAACCCTGCCACCAACTGGTTGACGGATTGGAGGCAATGGCAGTTTTTGCCTGTTTGTTTTTTGACTTCGGAGGATAATTGAATATTGCGCGCTGGTAGCGCGAGGAACGGCGCCAAAATCGACTTCCGCTTGACGAGGAGACTTTATTGAAATTGGCAGCGAACACACTTAATCCGAGCTGAGATCAAGATAATCGAATTTGAACCGGTGGAAGAATATTATCGCCGCTGGTATTACCTCACTGCACCAGAAAAACGGAAGTCAGAACTTCGGTTCCGGTGTAAATTAAATCCGCTACAGGCGATTTACCGGGGATCATTTTCAGCAAAGCTGCGGGACGTGATCTGTTCGTCGTCTTAGCAAAATGCGTAGGAGAATTTGAAGAAAAGATAAATGTTTTTTAGACCCATCAGAAAGGAGATCCAATAAAAACCAATATTTGACCTGCAGAGCACATATTTCGTGAAATTTAATTAGCCGTTCACTTCAACACTTTTATACTATTGTCTTAATCATTCAATTTCAAGAACATAAATAGAATTCGGAGAATAAGTTGAGAAACTTATTGGAAAGTATAAATTTGGTGACTCGTGTCGTTTTAAAAATGAAATTCTTCCAATATGTAGTTTAACAGCTGATCTCATCCTATCAACCGAGGATTTTCCTTGTGAGCGGTTATCAAACTTATTCCACCTGTTACGATTCGATAAAAGATTCACCTGCATGTTTCGTTTCTTCTTTAATTATCTGATACTAATTTATCGGATAATTTGATTTATTCATTTCACTAAATTTCTCTTTTGCTTGCAAACTATTTCCAGTAGTTATCGAGTGTAAATGGAGTCTCGTTCCAATGGAGCTTGCCACAATGTATATCCAACATTTGTACGGCTTTTCTTGCTTTCAATATCATAAACAGCGGCTTTGAATTGATTGAACTAATTTTCTCAAGTGTGTTTAGTTGCTATTTACACAAAATCACAACATAAGTAGTATGTTGCAACCGCTTTATGTGGTTGAATTAAGATTGAACTTAACTGTTTGTTTATCGATTGGTAATGCTGATGGCACAATTGTATATACCAAACACGCGTTTGCTTATATAGAGTTTGGATCAGGAACTTTTTCGGCAAACTGTGTATATTTACCTTAAGTAGAAAATATGCAATTGAAGAATTAGATAATCTTCTAAGGTTCTTATTCTAAAAATGCATAACTTTAAACAGCTGTAATTTCCAAACAATGGCGTTATTATAAACACGCCACTGCTAAACAAATAGAAAAGGAATTTTTTTTAAACCGTTTATTTTTACAGGCTCAGTTACATAATTTTAAAGGAGCCAAACTCCTCACTGTATTGTTACAAGTATATGTAAACATTTTTCCTTAATTCTAATGTTAATGATGTAGGAAACCGATTACTCGCGGTCTACTCGAGTTTGGAAGGATGACATATTTTCTTCAGGAAAAGGAAGGGATAAAAGGATATGTTGACAATGTTCAATCTCACATTCACACTCACATTCATTACACTCAATTCTCAAGCCTATCTTATATCTAATATGTATTTACATTTCACCTTCTATTTTGAGTAAGAAGGGATTTGATTTCTCGAAAACGGCACTAGACGGCACTCTTCAATATAAATTTCAGAATTCATATTTCCAGTGCACAATGGTCCAGGAGATGCATTTAAGTAGAAATTAAGATTTAGAGCTCGACGGTTATTCTCTAGACAAAAACTGTCTTCGACAAAGTTGTTACATATGATAGAGCGCTCATTTTTATGTTATCAAAAATAGGGTGACCAAAATTGTCGATGAAATAAAAAATATAACTTTCTTATCTTTATATTAGGCTGTCAAAAGAGTCCTGCGGTATTTTTTTTGAATTTTCATTTGTTCATAAAATTAGTTACAATCATCTGTTTTAAGTCAAATATGCGCCGTTTTGTTCGATGACTTGTTCCCAACGAGATGCCAACTTCATAATACCCCTGTTATAGAAGCTCGCTTCCTTATTGGCAAAAAAAACTCGGATAGCCAATTTTCACAGGCCTCTTTTGTGGCTAACTTCTGACTACCTAGCTCGTTCGCCATGGACAAAAACAGGTGGTAGTCACTTGGTGCAAGGTCCGGACTATACGGTGGATGCAAAAGAACCTCCCATCCGAGCTCCCGGAGCTTCTGGCGCGTCACCAAAGAAGTGTGTGGCCTGGCGTTGTCCTGATGGAAGACAATGCGGCCTCTGTTTATCAAAGATGGCCTCTTCTTCATGAGTGCTACCTTCAAGCGGTCCAGTTGTTGGCAGAACAGGTCCGAATTGAGCGTTTGGCTATAGGGAAGCAGCTCATAATAGGTTATTCCTTGACAATCCCACCAAACACACAGCAGAACCTTCCTGGCCGTTCATGAGGGCTTGGCCACCGTCTGAGCCGCTTCAGCGGGCTTCGACCACGACCGTTTGCGCTTCACGTTGTCGTAAGTGACCCACTTTTCATCGCCAGTCACCATCCGCTTCAGAAACGGGTCGATTTTGTTGCGATTCAGCAGCGATTCACATGCGTCGATACGGTCAAAGATGTTTTTTTGCGTCAACGTATGTGGCACCCATACATCGAACTTCTTTGTGAATCCAAGCTTCTTCAAATGGTTAATAACGGTTTGATGACTTATCCCCAGCTCTTGGCCGATGCTACGGCTGCTACTATGCCGGTCTTTCTCGGCTAATTCAGCGATTTTGTCGCAATTTTCGACGACAGGCCTTCCGGAGCGTGGCGCATCTTCGACGACCTCTACACCAGAACGAAAACGTTGAAACCATCGTTGTGCGGTGGAAATGGAAACTGTATCGGGTCCATAAACTGCACAAATTTTATTGGCAGCTTGAGATGCATTTTTGCCTTTGTCATAGTAGTACTGTAAAATATGTCGGATTTTCTCTTTATTTTGCTCCATATTTGCGACACTATAACTCACGAACGACTTAACCAAACAAAACACTGTCAAGGACTATATTATAGCGCTATAAAAATACCTTTCCAACAAGCTATAGTATGACTCGATACAATGAATACAACTAGAACTACGCGCTTACAACGACACCTCGCGGAAATACCGCAGGACTTTTTTGACAGTCTAATATATAGAGTTAAACATAGTTCAACAATGTTGTAGTACGTGTTATTTGCGACATATTTGTAGAACAAATTTTGTTTCTGTCTCTTGAAATAACCAATGAATGTGTAAATTAAAATTGAAATCATGAGTTTTTTGGGTGAAACCTCATCAATAACTTTGAGCAGGAATAAGATATTGACAAATTCTGCATCGCAAAATATTGGCATTGATTAGCTCTAAAAGTCGTACGAAGACAATTTTGATGTAGAAATAAAATAAAAAAATATTATATTTAGAGTAAAAAACCGTTACCCTAATACAATTTAGTTAAAAAACAACTTTGTGGCAGATATTTATTCTTTAGACAAAGTTGTTACATATGATAGAGCGCTCATTTTTATGTTATCAAAAATAGGGTGACCAAAACTGTCGATGAAATAAAAAATCTAACTTTCTTTTCTTTATATCTAGAGATAAACATAGTTCGACAATGTTGTAGCCCCAATTATTTTAAATAACTTTGTAGAACAAAGCATTTTTCTATCTTTCAAAATAATAGATTTAGCGCTTTTCTCCTGAGTCGCATTAGGGTGACCATGAAAAAGCGGGTTTTTGCTCTAATTTTAATATTTGAAATTCTACATCGAAATTGTCTTTTAGAGCTTATCAAGACCAATATTTTGCGATGCAGAACTTGTTAATATCTTAATCCTACTCAAAGTTATTGATGGTTTTTTATCCAAAATCTTATGATTTCAATTTTTATTTACTCAAACATGAAAGATAACATAGTTTTCTAAATCATACATCATGTTCTTTCAAATGCCGCCAATAAACTTTGTTTATGTTTGCCCCAGAAAGAATGACAAGCAATTGCAGAGAGCGTATTTTTTGGGAAGAAATATCAATAACTTTGAATGAAGTTGGGATATTGACATGTACTGTATCGCAAAACGTTTGTATTAGTAAGCTCTAAACGTTTTTTGAGGACAGTTTGTATGTAGAATTTAAAATATAAAAGTTACAGTATAAAACCCGTTTTTTTTCATGGTGACCGTAACGCAACTTAGAAAAAAGGCGCTATCTTGGTTATTTCAAGAGATAGAAAAAAAACTTTGTTCTACAAAGATGTCTCAAATAACTGGTACTACAACATTGTCGAACTATGTTCACCTCTAATTTCCACTTAAATGTATCTCCTGGACCATTGTGCAGTGGTTACAAATAGTTGCTTTTGGCACCACAACTACAAATTGCTTGCAAAATCGCTAATTTTTTTTCGCTAACAACTTCTCGTTTCATCGCTGAATAAAATTCCTGGCCAGGGAGTTGAAAGAAGTCACACAATACATAAATTACAAAAATACATTAAAAAAAAGCTGTATTTTGGCCGACGACAAAATACAGCTTTTTTTTCTTCTAAACAAAGTATCTGATTTTACCTTTTCCGTTCGGTATTTAGTTTCTATATTTTGTGTTGTGTTTCGATCAGGAACTATCTGAACTTTAAATGTCTTCAAAATTTTCATTTGACGAACTGTTCTCTCACAACAATTCCGTTTCACCGCTATTTTACGATTAGATAGTTCAGGATTTCTATGTCAGCAAGCTTCTATTTAACTTAAACGTGACGAACCAGCTTAAGGCTGAAAATCTCTCTAATAAAGACAAAAAAAAACCTTAAACGTTAGTTTGGAAAGTTAATTGCGGAAAATTTCAAACATAGCTTTGGGGTGAAATTGATGAATCTATGTTTTTATTATTTTTTAATGTAACATGTACGAAAATATATAGCAATTCATTAACTCCATTAACCTACGATCATTTAAATGATAGTTCAAGGGTTTGAAGATACAAAACCTGATTTAATACATCCAACGGTATAGTCGTGCCTTTCTCATATCTCGATCTAAATTTTGATTTGCAGCTCATCCAGGTTATCCCAATATGGCCAATAACCATTGAAATAGTCACCAATGAGCTCGTTTTAAAAAACCACGAAGTTCGATGTGTCGCATGATGGGATTTAGTTCTTGACTTGAATTCATCACAAATAAGCTAGTTTTGAAGAATGAAGTTTAATGACACGAAATGGCAGAACTTGTGTAGTTTGAGTTCTCCGGAATCCGTAGACCGATTCCAATAAAGCTTGAAAGGGTTATTCCTAATGAAACTTGTAGCGTCCAAGTTGTCTGGTTAAGAAAAAAGGTTGTATTTCATGGTGCTTATTGTAAAATAAATTTTTCTTACTCGTTTCAATAGTAATTGTAACTATTTGATTACTGTTTCAACTCGTAAATAATCATTTGGATGTGAATAAATATGTTTAGCGTCAATAATTATTGTTTTGATATGTTGAAAATACGTTTCTCCATCATGCTGAAAAATTACAATGAAAATGCTGTTCAGAAAATAATAAAGGGCCTGGCCGGGTAAGGAAGTAAAAAGTGCCCCCAAACCAAATCACTAGCCGTATGGCAAATATTGTAAAGGATATTAAATAAGAAATTTTGGCGGTTTATTTGAACCCCTATCTGGTTTGACGTAGGATCTATAGTGAAAAACGTACTTTTCGTTAATTTCACGCCATCCTCAAAAGATCCGAGATAAAAATTTGAAAAAAATACTGAATGTGCATCTTACTACGATGTATCAAAAAAAATTATCAAAAAAAAATTTCATCAAAAATTTTAGTACTAAAAAAAATAATGAAATCTTGAAAATTTTTTTTTTGGGATTTAGAGATTCAGTACTACTCTAATTCATATTTTAATGTGTTTCTACGGCTTTTCTAGATATGTGTGATTTTTTTCAGATTTTTTTCAGTGTTGCGCGGTATCAAAAAATTTTTTTTTTATGTTTCCAAAGAGTGGTTAGGTAAGGGAGTAAAAAGTGCCCCCAAACCAAATCACTAGCTGTATGGCAAATATTGTAAAGGATGTTAAATAAGAAATTTTGGTGGTTTATTTGAACCCCTATGTGGTTTGACGTAGGATCTATAGTGAAAAACGTACTTTTTCGTTTATTTCACGCCATCCTCAATAGATCTGAGATAAAAATTTGAAAAAAATACTGAATGTACATCCTACCATGGTGTATCAAGAAAAATTATCAAAAAAAATTTCATCAAAAATTTTTGTACTTTTGTAAATATAACTTTGAGACCCACTCCTGCTCAAATTTTTATTTAAATGCGTTCGTATGTGTCTTTTTTCTACATGTGGCGTAATTTTTCCTGAATTTTTAAGAGCATTGTGTGACACAAAATAATTTTCTTCATCGTCTGCATTATTATTTTTATTTTTTTGAAATCGATTATTTTATTGTATTCGTGGTTTTCAATTGAAAGATTAAAATAAAAAAACAAATCGAATTTGTGGTCTCAAAGTTATATTTTTTTTCAAAATTTCGAAATGCCAGAAAATCTATAACATTTTTTTGTACTGTGTATTTTTCTTTTTTATTATTTTATTTTTATTATTAGATATTTAAAAAAAAACAGCTTGACGATATTTATCAATCTAGAAAAGCCGTAAGAGCACATTTAAATATGAATTAGAGTAGTATTGAATCTCTAAATCCCAAAAAAAAATTTTCAAATTTTCATAATTTTTTTTTAATACTAAAATTTTTGATGAATTATTTTTTTGATAATTTTTCTTGATACACCGTGGTAAGATGCACATTCAGTATTTTTTTCAAATTTTTATCTCGGATCTATTGAGGATGGCGTGAAATGCACGAAAAAGTACGTTTGTCACTATAGATCCTACGTCAAACCACATAGGGGTTCAAATAAACCGCCAAAATTTCTTATTTAATATCCTTTACAATATTTGCCATACAGCTAGTGATTTGGTTTGGGGGCACTTTTTACTCCCTTACCTAACCACTCTTTGGAAACATAAAAAAAAAATTTTTTGATACCGCGCAACACTGAAAAAAATCTGAAAAAAATCACACATATCTAGAAAAGCCGTAGAAACACATTAAAATATGAATTAGAGTAGTACTGAATCTCTAAATCCCAAAAAAAAAATTTTCAAGATTTCATTATTTTTTTTAGTACTAAAATTTTTGATGAAATTTTTTTTTGATAATTTTTTTTGATACATCGTAGTAAGATGCACATTCAGTATTTTTTTCAAATTTTTATCTCGGATCTTTTGAGGATGGCGTGAAATTAACGAAAAGTACGTTTTTCACTATAGATCCTACGTCAAACCACATAGGGGTTCAAATAAACCACCAAAATTTCTTATTTAATATCCTTTACTATATTTGCCATACAGCTAGTGATTTGGTTTGGGGGCACTTTTTACTCCCTTACCCGGCCAGGCCCTTTTATGTAATCCTAATTTTAATAAATTCTTTTTTTTTAAGAAAAGGTCCTACAAATGATAATTGATCGTGTTATATAAAATTTTCTTAGTAAGAAATAACTTCTTAATAATTATAGTTTGTTTCAGGTCGTTCGTTTAACTAATTTTCCCCCGGATGACGGTATGTAATCACCTGATTTGAAACCCTGTTGCTCTTCTTATTTTGCAAAAAAATATTGGAAAAATTAGAAAGACATTTTTTTTACGACAGTAAAGACATTCTAATAATTCTACCGAAGCGTTGAATGCCAAGTACGTACAGTATTAAAATAAGTTTATCCACCCAGGTTGAATTTCCTTCAAATAATCCACCAAAATAATGCAATACACTCTATCATAATGATGTTCATTTTTCTATCAGTAACGCTAAATTCAAATCCTAGTCATGTGATATGAAAGAAACCTTGATGAGTTTTTCGGATCAAACGAGTGAAACTGCATCTCCGCTCAATATTTTGTGTGTCCACCCTTGATATAAATGATAACTTGGCATCGCCGTGGCATTGATTTCATAAGCTAAGCTATAGTTTTGGATGTGATTTCATTCCACTCAATTGCAATTACTTGCCCTAGTTGTTGAAGGCTTTTCGGAATATTTTCCTGAACCTTAACAAATAGACCACAAATACTTCGTTGGATTGAGGTTAGGAGATTCTGCTGGACACTCCAAACCTATGATTTTTTTTTTGTTAACCAATTCCAGCTACCAGTCCGAGGTATGTTTTGGATCTCTTTCTTGCTGGAATGTGTACCAACAATCAAGCTTCAATTTGTGCGAACTCACTGGAAACTCTCGCTTCAATATGTAACCTCTTTTGTAATTATTTCGTCAATGAATTGGAGCTCTCCGACGCCATCCAGTCTCGAACCATGACAGGAAGAAAGGAATGGCAAAAAATAGTTGGGTCACATAGCGAATTATGATGTTACAATAATTCACCATGTTTGACTGTTGGATTCGAATACTTTAGGCTTTCGGCGATTCGTCGTCATTTGCGTGTTATACCATCTGACCCAAATAACATTATTTTAGTCTCTTCTGACAAAATTATCCTCTTTCTATCGTCAATTGTCCAAATAATGTGTTCTTGTGCCAAGTTCAGCCGTTTCGTTTCTTATAACCATGGTTTCTTGAGTGCCACTCGACTCATAAAACCTTGTCCATGAAGAGGATTTCGCACTGTTTGAGGTGTCGCATGGCGAGTTGGGGGGAGGGGGGTCGAGTTTTCGTTACTTAATGTGACGTAGGGGGAGGGGCGGTAGCCGTGATCGTTACGTAACAAAATTCCATTTTTATTCCTGGATAGGATAGGACGTGCCCCTAACTTCGATTCTGAGACCGAAAGAGGTGTGTTTCCTGAGCCAAGATGATCAAGCACGTGTTGTAATGGGCAGTAAGCTAGCACTGTTTAATGCATCTCAAACATCGCGTTAATCTACCGAATCATAATTTTGTCATGGCTGGAAAACACAAGCTCATTCTGTCTGTTATCACAGGACACAAAATAAAGCTTAGGCACCTCGGTCATGCTGAACTAGTTCCATGCAGTATTCCAATATGCGTTGCAGTTTGTTCAGGAAGGCACTGTTCTTCGAACGCATCTTCTTAAGGGGCTCGATTTCCAAAGTGTGTGGTGCGAGCTGCCTGAATTTGAGATTATTCGGTACCAAAGAATAATCAAATCAGTAGCCATAATTAACGAGACGAGAACCCTCGTTTCAGAAAGGTCATAGATCTATCATTTAAATCAATTAAATCTTGATGCAATATTAGTTGCTACAAATTCTCCAGCACGCAGTGTTTTCAAATGAGTTGAAAGTTGGATTGTCCCTCTTTCCCGGTAGATGAAATCCTTTCACGTGATCATAAGAAATCTCACTTGGATTGAAAACTCAAAACCAGGTACCCTGAATTGTAAATAAAACAAGTTTAGCATGCAAGGGAATCGTTAGCTGACTTGTGAAATAACCTAGCGATCGATGGATATTCCGTCAAAACTGAATATATAAAGTCTGCAAACTTCCAAATCGACGAAGCAGAATTAGCAGGATATTAAGCCGAGTGGTTTGCTCGTCACGTGAGGACATCCCAAGACCTTTTGCAAGTAGTGAAATGTAACGAGAGAAACTGCTGCATTGAACGTAGGATTAGTTACTTTTGTGTAAATCAACATCAATTTATACCAGTCCATGTTCTTCTCAGCTAAACGCCAGATAGTTTGAAAGCACCAATTCCAACAGATACCTTAATTAATAAAAATGTTGTACGCAACGCCACGAGATGGAGGCAGTTGTTAAGCGAAATCTTGAGCGATTTGAAGAGCTTGAACTATTGGTGTTCTAAAAAATTGATTGATTCAGCCATTGACAATATTTATACAGTTTTCACAACTGAAAGAGGTAATAAAACAACATGTTATATATGAAATTGCGCAGAATTAAATTTCTATAAAACTCGTCGCAATCAAATTTTTTTTTATTATAACATTGTAATTATGCGCAGATCTACAAGCCTTCTATAAACTCACATTGCAAATTTTAAAAACATCATAACTTTCACCGCAGCGCCTCCTAGTTGTAGATTTTTTCGTTAGAACGGCAATTCTCGTCGTTCCAAGTTAAGTATGATCATAATCAATCCGCCAATCGTATATTACCTCATTTAAACAATACTATGGTTAAACCGATTATGTTGTTCCTGAACTTTGTTCTTCGGCTCATCAATTGACGTTACACTTTTCAACCAGAATGTTCTCAATTTTGCGAAAACAAATTTTGTTGATCATGTTGGGTAACTTATGTTTGGAGTTATGTCGATACAGAAGAAGCTGAAAAAAATTGGATGTAAATTTGAAGCTGACCTTCAAATTTATTTGTCATCAGGTTTCAGGTTTCCTGCGTATTGGTATCGAACCAGCTCCCAAACAAACATCCTTGTAGTGTCTTAATTTTTTTTTGTAATTTAGCAAATATTGTTGTTTCAAATGTTTTCATAAAGTCTGCTTCATTTAATATTGGAACAAATTCTTTTGCTCATTGTGGCGCTCCTAGTGGACGGATTTGGAAACTTTTTTCACCCACGTGTCGGGAAATTCATTACCTTTCACCATGTATTTATGTCATAACACCAAACGATAGCATTTTGTAAACAACCGCCATGGAAGCCGAACGGAGAGATAAAATTGTGCACAGTTTTCTTGAAAATCCATTGTTGTCGGCATCTAAGCTAGCTAAACAGCTTAAAATGCCCAGAAATACCGTATGGCGTGTTATCAAGCAGTACAAGGAAACATTGACGACGGCTCGGAAGCCGCATTCGAAGCGTCGGAGTGGAACTGTCGACCGGATACTGCGTGGAATGGTACGCAACGAACGGGGTCAGCGTAATACCGAAGGACCTCAACCCCCCAAACTGCCCCCAGTTCCGGCCGATAGAGAAATACTGGGCACTCACGAAGCGGAGGCTTAAGGCAAAGGGAAAACTTGTTAGGAACATGACTCAAATGAAGAACTGGTGGAATCAAATCGCCAAAACGGTGGACGAAAAGGGTGTGCGCCGCCTAATGTGCCGTATTACGGGAAAAGTACGAGAATTTCTTCGAAACAGCAATGAATAATTTTTTAATTTTTTTTTATGAAAGAGTAAAGAAAATGCTACATTTGTATGAAAAACAAATTATGAATTAGTTAATAAATGACTGAACTACACGTAATTGTTTGTGTTCCAATATTAAATGAAGCAGACTTTAGTGTACCCCCTAAACCTCTGTGAACGTTTCACTCCTTACACACAATCTCATTAAAACGAAAATCAGGAATCGTTCGTTCCGAAAGTACACATAGAATTTTGTACTTGTGGTGCGATTTCCGATAGTACTCCTCTAATTTACTCAATATTTTGATCGATCGGTTAAAGAAATGACTAAACTTTTCAATATGAGCCGTTCCCAAGGGTTTAAAAAAAAATCTGCAAACTGAAAAAAAATCTGCAAACATTTGATCTTGCTGCAATATTTGCAAAATTACAGAACTTTTTTGCCAATTTTTTTTTCATGAAAGCAATAAATTAGCTTTGTACAGACTTTATTGGAGTTTTAACAATTGCCTTTCGATTTGTGGTGCGATCATTTTTCACTGAATTATTCATCATCAAATACGAAGAGATAACTTTTCATTCAAACATAAATATATTTGTATTTAAAGATCCTACTGGAACATTCTAGAAAAGGAAACAGGTTGATAAGGTTAATTGGATTTGCTTAACTGAAAAAATGCGTTAGTCCACAAAATCTTTCAGATAACAGAGAGAAATCGATTTTTTATTTCATCCCGATACTTTTGTTCACTACTAAACGCTAAATATTCAAAAACTTGATGATGTACATTCCATCTTCATGCGTTGATTTTTCACCATGTTACAACGTTCCAAGAATCTCCGAAAAATTCTGTTACTCTATTTTTGTCGTGTGTATATAACACGGCACTAATTAGGAAAAAAAGATTACGAAAAACTAATCCGCACAAATTATTCCTCAGGCAATAATTAGAAACAAATCTAAATCAATGCTTATTGAACCCATTGCTCGCCGCGTCCTTTTCCCCGTTCCAACTTCGTCGGGGTTTTCCACTGGGGACCGCTCAAAGATAAACGCAACGCAATAATTAATTCCGGGCCGATAACTTAATAAAATTTTTCCGCTTCCTAGATATTGGGAAAGTTTCGTAAACAGTTTCTTCAAGGGTCATGATCGCGATATAAATCATTCTACACACAATAGAATAACAGATTTCATGCCATTACCGCTGGACCCTTTGCCCCGACCGTTCGTGCCCTTCGCTCCACCCCGGGAAAGTCCTGGCAGTCACTCAACCAAACCATCGCCAACGAAATTGGACGTTTCCGTCGTCGTAAATCACAACCATACGCAGAACTTCCGCTGGTGTGCACTAATCCTCCGGTAGTGGGTAGTGTTCACGGGAAAACCGGAACTTCACATTCGATGATTGAGAAGGGATAAGGTTAAACTCGAGGGATGAGATTTTGATATTTTCCCGTGCCCAACCGCAACATTGATTCCACTTTGCCCGCTGCAATCCCCACACGTGTCGATACTTCCCAGCAGCAGAAAAGGACTTGTGAGAGGCCGGAAAACTTGCTCATGCACGGCACTAATTAATTGCCATTAATCTAAATTAGCACAATTCTTGATGTATATTTACACATGCTCAGTAGATTCGTCGAGCCAGATTAAAGGAAGCGGCAGTGTCAGACCTTTTCTTGGGATCCGTCAGAGAATGGGATAGGGAGTAGGAGAGACTTTTCCCGTGCCAAACATTTGTGCTGGAATTCAAATATTTTGTGGCTCTCTCCGTGATGAATGTTTGCTGGCGCCCAGAGAATCAGCTCGTGGCAAAACAAATGATATGCTTTTTTGCTTGCCCCCACGATGGAGGGTATGAGTTTGCTGGCAGAGATTTCTTGTCTCTTGGCCGTTTCACTCGTAGATTCTTGTTTCGGATCCTTGTTCGAAGATTAAGCGAAAGCTGGAATCAACCGAGCTTGAAACGAGACCAGGGAAAAGTGCTCAAACGCATGAGTAGCTTTGGAAGGCTTGAAAAGTGTACGGTATAGGTTACGAGAGTTTGTGGGATTGCAAATTTGTGACTGGTTGGAGAATAATATCCTAGGATGGTGTATTGAACTGAAAGTAGGAATATGGCGTCTCACCGAGAGTGGCAACGTTTCGAACAAAGTTTTACATGGTAAGACAATTCTGGACAAATAAGAATGTGTAAAGCGTCACCGTTATCTGTTTGGGTTGCTTTACAACACTACTGTTTTTCCGCTGATAATTCTCGATTAAAGCCATAATAAATCATTGCAAAAACTCTCAAATAATAAATTCAACGCAAAAATTTCAAACATACCTATGTAACCACCTTAAACTGTTCAGTGTGCTCATATATTTACCAATGACATTAATGTTTAAAATTTTATAAAATAAATAAATGGATTGACCATTAATTAACGAAACATACAAACAACATCACAACTCAATATGATTATGACTATGACTAGCCGCAACTGCAAAGTATGTACTGACCTTGAACTGGAATAGACAGGCATTAGATATAATTTCGCGTCTCAAGCTGCATTTCATGTTGCCGCATAATTAATATTGAGTTCTTTCAGTGGCATTTAAATATTACAGGGTGAACCATATGGTGTTCCATTATACACAGTGTGTTGATTAAATATCAGAAGTGGTAGTGAAAATTATAGACATTCAGTTTTATCACACTTTTCACTTCGATTTAATATCTACTCAAATACAGTACGCAAAAAAAGTTTATCCATCCCATTTCTTAATATGCAAATGCTTAAAACTAGGGTTCTCGGCTGTTCGTCTTTGTTTTAAACATTTCTTTATTACTTCTTCTTCTTCTTCTTGAATGGCGTCAACGTTCCCTGTGGAACTTTTGCCGGCTCAACGTATGCATTAACTAGCGTCATTTATTAATACATAGTTGAGATTTCTTAAGTCAAATAACACGCCTCGAATGTGTTCCGAAGGGCAAGCTCCAGAATACGCGTGACCACAATGCAAGTCGGAAGAAATTCCTTTGACGCAAAGTCCTCCGACCAGAACGGGAATCGAACCCAAACACCCGGCATGATAATGTGAGACGCCAAGGCGTCGTGCACAAATCACATAACGCTAAAAATGTGGTTTTTGGACCATCCCCCCCCCTTATGTAACAAAAATTAACGCAAGACAAACCCCCTCCCTCTTATATTACGTAACGCTAATCTATACACAAATTCAAAGTCGTTTGATATTTTTTAGCTTTTTTAAGTAATGAGAATATTAACATAAAAAAATCAGATACCTGCACAGGTTGGAAGACGGAAGTTATTTATATGCAAGCAGGGTTGCCACATTTAAGTCTGTAAAATTTTCTGAAAAAAAATCTGTATATCTGTATTTTTAGCAAAAAAAACTGTATCGAGAAACTAAGGAAAAAAATGAAAATAAAGGTTTATTTACATTTTGAATTTATTTTTCTTATTAATGGGTTGTTAAAGTCGTATCAATGCAACAAAACAAATCATAAAAAGGTTTTTTTCATAATACTCTGAATTGTATGATGTTTGTACTTGATTTTGTTGAACTTTGCCTTCAAATTTTTCGTCAATTTCATCCTTGAAAGGAGTCCAGACTTTCCAAATTGAGTAGTTGTAGGTGCCAACCGATTTCTGGACTTTGTTTTGTTGGCATTGTAAAGCGAAAATAGTCACTCAACACACGCTGATGAATGTTATCAAGAAGTGTCTTAAAAACGACCTTTTGTCATCCAACAGCTGGGACTAAGTTATATCTGACTCACTCAATTTTTGTCCCATAAGATTCGTCTTGAGTAGCCCGAATTCAATATCCAAGCCTTGTCCATTACCTGATTCATCAAATTGAGGAAGTTGGCGCATCAAATCATTAAGGTTCGGTAACTTGACGACTTGAAGTTTTGAGGGTTTATCAAGACCGCAGTTTTGATAACCGGATCGCTGAAATCAAATTGTTTTGAAATCTGTTGCACGAGTTCAATATAGAAGTCATGACAAATCAATTTGAAGGTTAGCTTCAAATTTGCATCCAATTTTTTCAGCTTTTTCTGTATCGATACCAACGTAAACATCCTCAGGTCCCTATCCTGCGTTTCTTCGACCCGGGACTGTCGCGGTTTTCCTTCCTCGGTTTATAATTTTGGGGTGAGTAGCCACCAAATAAACACAGCACCAATTTGATAATGCACTACAGTCCGTGTATTTCACTTCAACAATCCAAATATTAAAAATTCATTACAACACAAAATATTTGCAGTTAATTCGAATAGGACATTAATAATTCGACCGTTCCTCCAACACTATTTCTACAAACCTCTGTTTTGTCTTCCTTTGGTCTGTATACCTTTCTCTTATCTCTTTCGTGTTATCTTGTTTAGTTTTGTTTTGGTTTTCAGTAATGGTGATCTGCATTAGTCGGATTGAAGCCAAGAAGCAAATATGAAAGTGGGGGTCGACAACGTGTTTTTGGCACTTTTTTGCATCGATGCAAAAAAAAATATTTTTTTTTATTCGTCAAAGCAACAAATTAAGCTTGTACTGAATTTATTGTAGTTTTAGAAATTGCCTTCAGCTTTACGGGATTTACGGTGCGATCATTATTCATTTCATAATTTCATTCAAGCTGAAATATATCTGTGATGAAAGGTCCTACTAGAACGTTCTAGGGCTCAAATGATAGTTGATGAGGTTGATTGGATTTGCTTAGTTGCCTTGTTGGAGTCGCATTATCTATCATGACAGCGCGCTTCCACACGGCGATGTTCGCAGCTTTGGAGTTTGGTGCGTTGGAAAAGAAAAGAAGAACAGTCCATACCAAGGGTCACATGAAACTGTGATTGTTGAGAATATATTTAAATTGTGTTTTTATAACTGTTCCGAAGTCCGTAAATTTAAGACTGTTAATACTCCTAATGATAACCCTCACAAGAGGCTTATATGTTATATGAACCGGTATCCTCCAAACAGGTTGTAAGAAGGTCGAAGTGGTAGGAAGAATCCGAAACCATTGATTATCAATGCTCCCTATTCTCAATACTGTGTCAACTGTGGAAAAAAAATCACGATATCCACGATAACTTTAAACAATCATAACTCAAAAACTAAAATAAAGCCTCATCGATTTTTGGATATGTTATGTAAAAAAATTTCAAGGAAAAATATAAAAAATATAGCGCCCTCTAGTCCAAAGTCGTGTAAACAGTAAAAAACAAATACAATCAATAATTACAAAAACAAAACCCAAATCATTTGCAAGTGTAATATTCTTTCGAGAAAAACTATCAAATTGACTTCAATTTGATATGTCGATCACCTGAATCGGTTAAGTAGTTCAAAAGTTATGAATTTTTGAAAAAATCAATGTTGAAAAAAAATGGCACCCTAATGAAAAAAAAAAAATACGGGTCTAATATTTTGCGAAAAGGAACAAAACTACCACTTTTCACGAAAATCTGAGAACAACTATATCGGTTTGGCATGGGATGAACGCCGTCTCAACGTAGAATAAAAATGAAGCAAGTAATACTTCATTTTTATTAGTACTTAGTTGAGATTTCTATGCCAAATAACACTCCTTGAATGCATTCTGAGTGGCAAGCTCTAGAATACGCGTGACCACAGTGCAAGACGGAGGAAATTTCTTCGACGAAAAAATTCCCCCAGCCAGAACGGGAATCGAATCCGAACCCCCGGCGTGTTAGGTTTGACGCTTATTACTCGGCCACGGGAGTACCGGGAGCAAATTACTGAACCCATAGACGTGAAAAAATGTGTGTAGGGGTTTTTGGGCCGGGAAAGGTTTTTATGAAGGTGCAATAACCATATCCCCTCTCTCAAATTAAACACCAATTTCTGCATAACTCGAGAACTAATCAAGTAAATGGAATTTTGCATGTGGATGTTTTAGGGGGCAAATGTTATTTCTATGGTGTTTCGACACTCTTCCCCCTCTCTAAGGTCTAAATGGAGGAACGAATCGTCCGATTTGAGCTGTTTTTATTTTATTACTAGCTGACCCGGCAAACTTCGTCCCGCCCAAAATTTATTTTTCGTTATCACATTCACATTTTCTTACTAAGCGCACGTTCATGAGTCCAATCGCAGAACTGTTCATTGATTGATCTTCTAATCTACCCTTCAAAATTACTTTTTACTATTTTAGTTCTTAGTACTTCTACCAAAACTCTTCATTATAATATTAGATTATTAGATTATTAGTCTGATATATTATATCAGACACAATTCTCGAAGATTTTCCAACCACTTGCAAATGACATGTTTCTCCGTTACATGGAATAAATGTTTGTTATAGTAAATATGATGGAATAAACACAGTCCTAAATCGGACAATTCCTTTCTTAAGTTTTGCTATTATCAACACATTCGATGAACCATATTTTTATATAGATAGAAGAAGAAATAGGAGGGCGTTTTATCACAGTAAAATCCATTTCCGCTTTTGAACAAAAATCAATTTCGTTAGCGCAAACATCAAATGGGCTAACAACGTTTGTCAATTTTAGTGCACCCGTGTCCGAGTGGTTAGCGTCTCACATTATCATGCCGGGTGTTCGGGTTCGATTCCCGTTCTGACCGGGGGATTTTACGTCAAAGAAATTTCTTTCGACTTGCACTGTGGTCACGCGTATTCAAGAGCTTGCCCCTCGGAATACATTCAAGGCGTGTTATTTGGCTTAAGAAATCTCAACTAAGTATTAATAAATGACGCTAGTTAATGCATACGTTGAGACGGCAAAAGTTCCACAGGGAACGTGAACGCCATTCAAGAAGAAGAAGAACGTTTGTCAATGTGTAATTGTAGAACATATGCAAATTTGAAATTTCTTAATTTTCCCATTTTCTTGCAGAGTTTTAGGAAAATTTTCAATTGGCATGTTTGGTTGGAATATGTTTGGTTTAAATATGTGTATTATTTTTACAGGACTCCCTCTTCATTTCAGAGGAGAGAAGGGTGTCATACCATCATAGAAACATTTCTCGTATTTTTTTTTTTATCTGTATTATAGTGATTTTCAACTCAATTTGTGTTGTCAAAAATCGACACTCTGGGACTGGGTTTTTTCTCGGAATACGAGACAAAACGTTTTTAAATGCCAATAAAAATAGTTATCTTGATTTTTCATTCGGAACTTGTTGCGAAATGCTGATTTGCGCGATAATATACCCAATACAAAATATTAGCTCATTCGAACTTCATTTAGTAGTGTTGCAGACGTTAAAATTTTAGTTTTATGGAAACCGAAAAATCACCGGAAATCGGGGTTTTCAAAACAATTTTTTTATGACAAATGTCTCAAAATTGCATGACACGTCGAGATTTATAGTTATCTCAAAAAAAAATTTTTTTGTGAAAAATCGACTTTTCAGTCGGAAAAACGACCAAGGGCAATAAAAAATTTAAAAAAAATATTATTTTTTCAATTTTAAGACATTTGGCTTCAATAATTTTTTTTTTGAAAACCCCAATTTTCGGTGATCTTTCGTTTTTCAAAAAAACTCAAATTTTAACGTCTGCAACACTAATAAATGAAGTTTGAATGAACTAATATTTAGTGAAGAGTATATTATCGTTCAAATTAACATTTTATAGCAAGTTCCGAATCAAAAATCGAGATAACTATTTTTATTGGTACCCAAAACCACACGTTTCGCCTCGTATTCCGAACAAAAACTAAGTCCCAGAGTCTCGATTTTTGACAAAAAATATTTTTTCGAGATGACACTAGATCTCGACGTTTAATGCAATTTTGAGACATTTGGCATAAAAAAAAATTCGAAAACCCCGATTTCCTTTACTCCCCTCTTGGGTTATTTTTCGATTTTCAAAAAAACTCAAACTTTGACCGCTTTGCGCCACTCACCCTTAAAAGTCCGATTGAGCTGATATTTGACATAGGGCGTTTTTTCGAGGTAGAGGACATTTTTTATGTGGTAACATTTTAAAATTGGCACCCTACTGTCTATTCATCATAGAAATGTTTCATGTCCCCTTAAACCTTCACATGCCAAATTTGGCTTCAATTGATTGAATAGTTTTCAAGTTATGCAGAAATTTGTGTTTCATGTGTGTGCAAGCCCCCTCTTTGAGCGGATGGAGAGATCTCGAACTATCATGAGAACCTTCCCCGACCCCAAAAACTCCTACATACCAATTTTTATGTCGATCGGTTCAGTAGTTTCCAAGTCCATGAGAATCAAACAGACAGACAGACAGAATTCCATTTTTATATATATACAGCCATTCCATGCTAAACCGATATAGTGGTTCTCAGATTTTCGTGAAAATTGGTAGTTTTGTTCTTAATCGCAAAACATTAGACCCGTATTTTTTTTTATTTTTTTCATTATTTATTTTAATTTTTTTTTTATTATTTCCATTTGAAGGTTGTCCAAAAAATCAACTTTTTCCTTTTTTTCCAAAAATGGCTTTTTACAAATAAAAGCCAATCACCTGGTCTTTTTTGAAAAAAATACTATAATTGCAGAAAATTTAAATACTGTTCTCGTTATTATTGATTGTATTCGTTTTTTATTATTTTCATAGTCTCGGTACCAAAGGCGCTATATTTTATTATATTTTTTTCTGGAAAGCTAAAGAAAGACGTTCTTTCTAATTGTCTAACTATAGATTCTTCTAGATAACACACTTAAAACCTAGTTATTGAAGGTAATTTTAAAATTTATACGTGAACATCCGCTTCCATTGATCCAATCACTATGAACGGCTGAAAAATTTCACCTCAAGAGCAAATTGTTTGGCAAATCATCATTTTTCATTGCGTCGCACAACATTCGAGACGACATTCGGACGATCTGCCGAAGTTAATTGGGTCTTTTCAGCCATTTTCAACGATTTCACTAACTCGACGTGCGAGTAGTTCGAATTTCCACAATGCGCGGGCGAAATTTTGATGCGTTGATCCACTTGATTGGACGCCATTTTAATAACTGAAGAAAAAATGTAAAGTTCAAAATTTTGACACTTTTCTGCACGTAAACGCCTAGAAGTTGGTTTTTGAAATGCACGATTAAAAAAAGTGCGTCGAGCTTAAGTCGACCAAATTTCGATCGTAACACTCTTTATGATGTATATATTATTATGTTCCTCATCCTATATTTATTTTCAATACTTTTTTTTTTAACTCATTTATTTATTTATTAGGCTCATTAGCATTTTAGCTGTAACAGAGCCGGGTTTTAATCGTGTACATGTACATATGTTTATGTTTCTATACATTGTAAATTACACAGTAGTTAGTAGTAGCCATTTAGGCGTTAAGTATTCTGTTCCATTACATTATGGTAAATCACACAGTAGTAGCCATTTAGGCGTAAGGGTATTCTTTCTGTTCTTCCATTGTTCAGCAGACCGGACAGCGAAGACAGTTGATATTGATCATTGTTGAGTTATTTATAGAACAGCAGACCGATGTGTCTTGCAGGGCAGAGCAGTGTATGGATGAATCGATCTCATTTCGACCGTGGATCGATTTCCATCGCTGATGATGGTTGCGTGGACGTAGCTATTCTATAACAACACAAAGATGGTCAATTGAGGGCCCTGAGTTTGAACTCACGATCGATCGCTTGGTAAGCGAACGCGTAACCAAGTGGCTACGAAGACCCCCTATTTTCAATACTTATCCCAATATGAATTACATGTAAATCCAATTTGAATTAAACAAGAAGAGTGTCACCCATATTCGGGCGATGGGGCCTTCCCCGAAGCACACCCGTTGCGACGCCGAATGTGTTAATCTAAGAGAACGTTTCTTTAAAAAAGGAACAGAAACGTCTTTAGACCTTCTGTCATAAATTCGCGAATCGAACCAACTTCGTTTGTGTTTCGAAAAACCAAAATAAGGTAAGAGTAATTGAACGAGAAATAATGGATAGAAGACAGTTACCAAAGAAGACATTCAACGCATTTATATACTACGTGTCATAACGTTGAAACCGCTCGATCTTTTTTATTTGAGTTTCCAGAGGTGTGTAATAGCTCGGTTGAAATGATTTATATAGTGTAGGGTATGGGAACTATCTTCAAATTAAGGAGTGGAATTTGAACTTTATATTTTTTTCAGGTGCGAAACACGTCAGTGTTTAATAACTGTAGGAACAGATGAAAAATTATCGCTTCTTTACAAAATTAACAGTAAATTCACATGAATAATAAAAAGTTTATAATTCGTAGGTCATCCTCAGTTCCCAATTCAGTTCCAATGAGTTATATAAGTGAGCTAAATCTCAATTAAGGATCGATATTCGAATTACTTGAATTCTAACAACAGCGACATGCAATGAGAACAGTGAACGAAAGCGTCTCAATAAAAATCATGTATTTGAAAGCTACAATCCCCTTTCGTGCCATTAATTATACAACAAAGCCCCGTTCTGACGAGCCTTCATCGTTCCGTGAGTGTAATGACGGACGACGGTCTATGACTAATTAACAACGATCAGGCAAGCTTCGAATCCCCCGAAAGCATCGAATTTGGGTCTTTTAGCACGAACAAACAATAAGTCATTTCGCTCTGCTTTCGACGAAACAACAAATCGACCGTTTTCTCCTCCCTCTCCTATTTTCTCTTTTGATGCTTTCTCCCGATTTAATTAAATTTGGCTCAATATGAATAATTTCCAATTTTCCTTGACTGATGAAAAGGCTGCCTTCGTTGATATTTCTTTGCGCCGAGACGAGAAAAGGTTTTGTTTTGCTTCCTCTCTGCAGTTCGGATTCCAATTCCAATCAGCAATGGGACCCTTCCGTGCCTGACTGATTCGCAGTGATTCGCAGCGAGGAACAGGTATGACGAGCGTTGTGTGGAGAGGTGGGAAGTGTTGCCTGATTATGTATGGATAGGATAATGTTTAACGCGCTCAAAAAAGTGTCACCCTCGATTGCAAATAACCCGATGAATTATTTGAAAAAATCGTCCCTAGATTCCACTTCACACGGTGGAAGCGGAGGATCAAAACAAGATGTTTCATAGTCATTCAATATGTCCCCGCTTCTTTCCAACGACGACGTCAATTTATTCAATATTTCTACAAGCAAAATTGTGTTTACCAATAATTTCCTGTCAATTTTCTGCAAGCACTGTCTGACAGCTGACTAGCGTCTAAATAAGACGCCGATTATGCGATGTCAGTGACGACAACAAGAGGCGGTAGTGGCGAAGCAGATGCAAATTTTTTCCTCACCCACCGAACGGGCGGGTTGCGGGGGAAGTGATTGAATTATTAAACGTGTCGTCGCCCCTTCCTTTTTCTTCTCGTGTTCTTCCGGTTTTTTTCAGGATTTTTTTTTCTTCCGCCCATATTTCCCCATACACCTTTGCCCGAGCAGCGTTTTGAGAATACGAAAATGGTTACCAGCCGAGGAAGCTCGGAAAGCTCCTGGTGGGAGGGAAATTTTTCGCCCCAATATCCCTTTTACGGGATCGAGCCTTTGAGCCTCTCTGCGTGGTGCTCCTTGGATTTGTCGGTGGGATAATCAAAAACGAAATTTAATTACGATATTGGAAATGAACGCTACGAAATGTTGATGAATGGGAGTGATGCTGGCATGGGGAGGTTCAATATGCTTTGATGTGTTGTAATGTCACATACAATTGTAATTGTACCTCACTCCGCGGGTTGATAGGACTACATTGTTGACACTTTTAGAATGTCTCCTTTTTTCCAATTCATTAAATACATCCGAAGCTAGCATGTCGAATTAATTTCCTCATCAAGCCGTGTAAACTTTCCCGGCAATTCATCACCACCAGCAAATGGGAGTGTTTATTCAACAGGGTGTGAAAATTTCAGCATTCCAGAATAAACATAAGTACACGCTCCAGGCTCCGCATTAAATTGGGCGGAAGTTTTTACATGTAATTATTCATTACCGTTTGGATAAACAACACCGGGATTGCGGAATCGTGAGCGACAATTTTGGTAAGCACAGTTAACTAAACCAGACAGCTTCTCATTAGATGAATTAGATGCCGGTGAAGAACATCTAGCTGCTGGTGAAGATCCGCAGTGTAAACGTTTGTCACGTGATTTCGTATATTTTCGTTCGCTCCTAATGACGGTAAATATCTGTAGGTACAATTGGATTGCTACTAGAAAGGGGAAAGGTGGAAAAAGATGGAGTACTTTACCGCAGCATACACAGTGGGAGGAAGTTCCGCAGATTGTTTTGAGTGCTGCCTTACAAGACTAAATAAAAAGCACAGTTTTTTTTTACTCAACTTCGAGGGCTACACGAAGTCAATTAATTCTTTCCTGTTTTTGTTCTATGCTACGCTTCTATGTTTGTGGCACTTGGTTCTAAACATTTCCCCGAACCTTTGCAATATCAGTTGGTATCATTATCACCAGTTTGCATGAGCGAGTTAATTTGGCTCCAAATGATATTTTCGAACTAGTAGCGGATCTTTTGACCACGACTCCAAAACGTTCTACAGCATGTCGTGAAAGGTCAGCTGGGAATAAATTGTTCGGATGAATTGACCAGAATCGATTGTGCAACATTCTCGGCACCTTCCGAGCGCTAGCGCAACAACGACTAATTTCTCTCTCAGCAGCACAAGCATGTACAGCACAAGGAATTTACTTTTAGTTCATTGTCCCAGGGTCCCCAATTTTTGCAGACTTTGGGAAGCCGCAGTGAATTCCTTCAAGAAAAATCGCAATATATGTGGACAATAGTTCTTCTCGAAACGATCCAGATTGAGAGATGCCTAAACTCTCGACCGCTGACTAAGTTGACACCCGATCCAGAGGACGCGGATACTTTTAATCCAGGTCACTTTTTGATACATCGCCCGCTGGATTCCATCCCTGAACCATCATATACATAATGCGGCGCATATATATATATATATATATATATATATATATATATATATATATATATATATATATATATATATATATATATATATATATATATATATATATATATATATATACAGCCATTCCATGCCAAACCGATATAGTGGTTCTCAGGTTTTCGTCAAAAGTGCTAGTTTTGTTCTTTATCACACATTATGAGACCCGTATTTTTTGATTTTTTTGTTAGGGTGACCATTTCCATTTTAGGGTGGTCCAGGGTGGTATAGTATTTTTTCAAAAAAGACCAAGTGATTGACTTCAATTTGATCGGTCTAGTAGTTCAAAAGTTATGAATTTTGAAAAAAAGTCATGAAAAAAGAGGAAAAAGTTGATTTTTCGGACAACTCTATAATGGAAATGGTCACCCTAACAAAAAAAATCAAAACATATGGGTCTAATGTTTTGCGATAAAGAACAAAACTACCACTTTTCACGAAAATCTGAGAACCACTATATCGGTTTGGCATGGAATGGCTGTATATATATATACAGTAGGGTGCCAATGAAAATGGTCATCTCGAGTTTCAAAAAGTTACCCCATAAAAAAAATGTTCACCACCTCGGAAAAACACCATATGCAAAATATCAGCTCAATCGGACTTAAGGGAGAGGACGCAAAGCGGTCAAAGTTTGAGTTTTTTGAAAATCAAAAAATCACCCAAGGGGGGAGTAAAGGAAATCGGGGTTTTCGAAAATATTTTTTTTATGCCAAATGTCTTGAAATTGCATGAAACGTCGAGATCTAGTGTCATCTCGAAAAATTTTTTGTCAAAAATCGACACTCTGGGACTTTTTTTTTCTGATTTTTCATTCGGAACTTGCTACGAAATGTTGATTTGCACAATAATATATCCTATGCAAAATATTAGCTAATTCGGACTTCATTTACTGGTGTCACAAATGTTAAAATTTGATTTTTTTTGAAAAACGAAAAATCACCGAAAATCGAGGTTTTAAAGGAAAAAAAATTGATGCCGAATGTCTTAAAACTGCATTACTCGTCGATATCTCGTCGTTTCTCCGTCTGAAAAATCGATTTTTGAAAGAAAAAATTTGAGATAACTGTAAATCTCATGTAACAGGATCACTGGACCACCTACAACCCGATACACATGCCCTTATGGCAACAAAATTCTAGCAAGTGCGTCACGCTGTGCAACCAAAATAAACATGCGAACCATGTCGTAAATTCAGGCCAAGGTTCCGATGGTTATTTATTGCATAATATGACGCGCTGACCATTAACTTCCTTTGTTTACTTTTGCACTTCTTCGCTAGCTTCGCTAGCGTGAATTTAATGACAAACACATGCTTGCGCAAATGCGCAAACGTTTCCTATTTATGCTTTCGATTCCGGTTGACATCTTTTCGGACACATGTGTTATGTGTTTTACTACAATTCGCCTGACCACGCATAATAATAGAATTTAGGTTGTAGCTAGTTGTAAGAAATAAACGAATTGAATAAAAGGGAGTCTGACCCAGTTGGGCGGACTCAGTATGAACGCGTACGTGAAAGTCTTTTCATATAACCGAAAGAAACTACTGGGTGTCCACATGGCGATCCTGCGACCTGCGACATGGCGACCGAGACCGGGACTAGTGTGATCTGTGCGGTACTAAGGGTGAGCCGGAAAGTGTTGTTGTGCGACTGAACAGAAACCAATTAAGCAAATTAAGGTGCAAACAGTGATCTACAAATTTATTTCTCTCGAAAGAATAAAGTGAGTGATAGACGTTGGTCAAAGATTGTAGTGAAAGAAGAAGAAAATTCCGACAATGAATCGCTTGTTCCGGATTGATTGAACAATAAAGACATGCTGTCGAGCATATACAGCAAAGTGGAAAGCATGTTGAAGGAAAATGATTCCTGCACGGAGTCGGTTGGAGAAGCTCATTTGTTTGTGCCATCGTTGTCTGCTGAGAAGTTTGATTCACGATCGATGTTTACGTTGAACTGCAAGTGCTCTAATCCTTAAAGAGTCATTAACTGAACAAACCTATCCTTACATCAGAACCACCGAGCCGTCGGGGCCCAGCGCGAGACAAAAAGACAAAAAAATTATTTTAGCTGGTGCTGGTGAAAAAAAAAAAAAAGAGAGTGATTTGTGATTTGTGAGTGCTGATAAATGAGACGCATGACAGAATCAGCGAATCGATATTGAAAGCAGCAAAACAGGTGCGCGAGGGCATGACGCTAAAACACACCACTGGGTAGCCTCAACGGTCAGCAAGGCATTCCCATTTAAAGAGGCGTTCCCGCAATACAGTGATTCCGTTGGTACTTGCAATCGTACTGGTACCACCTGCAGCAGTAGCGTTACTTCACCACAGCATCGCTAAGTGTTACCCCCTCGTCAACATAGAAGGAAATCAACTAAGTCAGACAGGAAGCAGCCATCACATGCAGAGGTGCCGGATGGAAAAGCAAGGCGGGTGAGCTCCTGAAATCATTATATATATAAGCAGTTCTTAATAAAAAAAAAAAAAAAAAAAAAAAAAAAGGTTCTCAAATGGGGATCAACACTAGGGTAGGAGCCTACCTGTTGGTCTCAAATGTTCCTATCTCACGCCTCCACGAAGATCATATGACGACATTTTTAGATCGGGCGTGAACTGGAAACACACACCTGGTCTTGGCTCCGAGAACGGGTGTCGAAAGTGGCTAAGTGAGGGGGTGCGAGCGAGTCAGAGCGCTATATCTCTCCCGGGGAAGGCCTCCCGGGTCATGGAGGCCTTGCCAACCCGCTGTCTCCCGGGCAAAGGAGATACACCCAGAAAATGGAGCTACGTTCACGAAGAATACTCAGAATGCGATCGCCCGAGGAGGGTCCCCGAACTGGAGCTGGTCCTGGAACGGGCGTAAGAGCGAGCGGCCAGCGGCTGGAGGGCGATGTGCAAGAGCGGGCCACCAGCCGGGTTCAACCCGAAGAGCTACCGCCACACGGAAACAGCAGCCATCGACATCACCAACGAAACGCTGCGCCTACGAGGCGTGTTGCGACTGTCAGACGACAGTCGTCCACACTTGTGGGTACTACTAGGCGACGGATCATGTGGACACATGAAATGAATGAATTCGTGATCCGCGCCTATTACATCTGCACTGCTTTGGAGACGGACATGAGCGGTCGCCCTCGAATACTCGCAATGTTCGAGGAAGCGTATCCAGAGTTCGTCGGGAGGCTTGACCAAAACGCGATGAACGCGAGGCGTAGAGCGATTGTACGCAACAATATGCTCTCCCAAACGCAAGTCGACGAGATCAAGCAGCAGGTGCAGAGAGAACTAAGCTCCAGAACAAGCAGAGCAAGCGATGTGTCGAGACGAAGTTCAGTACGGCTGAGCAATTCATTCGCGAGTGGGGCACGCGAATCAGCACCAGTGGAGGCCACAGTACAACAACCCCCTGAGCCGGAAGATCCACAGCCAGATCAACAACTACTACGCGATCTGGTCTTCCATTACGACGAGGCGATCTCACAGTTCCGCGACACGGACCCTTTGTCGCGCCCCAGGATCCCGAAGTTGCAGCATTCCCGCAGGCTGACAAGTGCAGTAAAGCTCATGAACGAGCACGTTCTTCCGCTGCACTTGGTTGATGCTGAGAACATGGAGGAGCTGCAACTGAAAGTTTACTGTGCTGCTGTGGCGACCGCCAAAAGTTTAGGATACCGTATTAGGCCAAGAGGCGGACTGCTCCAACATCTCCGTGAAAGGCGTGAGCCTCCATGGCGAAGGAGATTGGAGCAACAGATCCTAAACAAGCGCGCCGCAATTGGAAGACTGATGGCGTACAAAAGAGGCAGCAGATCGGCGAAATTATGTCGCCAAGTTGCTGTGATCGTGCGGCCTACTGAACTTCGCCAGCTGGGAGCTCACCAGCTGACGGAAAAACTCGACACACTGGTACAGCAATTGAGCGTCCTAACTAAACGGCTGAAACGTTACTCTGACTCTGCAAAGCGCCAGGAACAAAATCGGATGTTCAGAGATAACGAAAAAGCGTTCTACGACCACATTAGCGACGAGAAGCCCGACTACCGCGAAGGTTTGCCAGATATTAGCGATGTGACGAACTTCTGGGCTGGTATTTGGGAGACCCCAGTACAACATCGCGACGGGCAAATGTGGTTAAGACGGGAGGAGGAGAGTTGTGGTGAAATTGGAGAGATGCCAGCTATCATCGTCGGAGAGAACGATGTCCGCGAAGCCTCGCGGTACCTGAGGAACTGGGCAGCACCGGGCCCCGATGGTGTCCAGAACTTTTGGCACAAGAAGCTGACCGTCGCACATCCAAAGATAGCTGAGTGCTTCAACAAGGTGCTACGTGACCCACACAACCTCCCTGAATTCGCCACCCGTGGCGTCACCTTCCTCCTCCCGAAAGACAGCAACACATTGAACCCATCAAAGTACAGACCGATAACGTGCCTATCGAGTCTGTACAAAATACTGAGCAGCATAATTACCGCCAAAGTTTCTGCTCACTGCGAACAGCATCACATCATCGCAGAAGAGCAGAAAGGATGCAGGAAAAATACGCATGGCTGCAAAGACCAGGCCATCATCGACGCAGCCATAGTCGGCCAGGCGGTATATAACCAGCGGAACCTAAGTATGGCCTACATCGATTACAGGAAGGCTTATGACTCCATACCTCACTCGTTTCTCGTCTGGGTATTGGAGCTCTACAAAATTGATCC